>NC_138795.1:8458295-9658295 GCF_965178545.1 Coloeus monedula
AACAATTCCTTCCACTTGATTGTTTATTGAAAAATCTATTTTAATCATTTATTGCCTTCGGGTAAGAGCATTCTCAAATGCACTTACTCTATACACTATATAGCATACTTCTCATACAATTAAAAAAAAAAAAATCAAAACACTTAAAAGTTAAATTTTCTGGTAAAAGCCACCTGTGCTTTAAAAATTCTGATCTGCACATATATGTATATATATAGTTGTTGTTCAGAACTTCTTATTTGCTTATGGGATTTTACTAAATTGAGGAAAGTGATTAATATATAAGCTTCATGTAACAATCTCTAATGTACAATATACAATATCAAGATTTCTATAAAAGATTTTTTTATTTATAATGTCCAGAATGCTAGTGTCAATATTTGAAATGAAAGGGAAGCAGGATATCTAGTTCGTAAGACTGGTTAGTTTTGTGCCTTTGGCAATTTCCCTCCAACTTAAGTCTCCACTGCCCACCAATAATCTAATTTAGCGATAAGGTGCTTCATATAAGAGATACTTCTTCCAATGCCTCTCCACCCATCAGGCTCAGAGGAAAGGACTGCAAATGAGGGAAGGCTTTTTTATTTCACAGGCCAATCTCACTGCACTTTGAAACTGCAGTATCCTGCCTTTTCTGGATGGGATCAGCTAGAAACAAACACTGGGTTTCATGCCTGGAAAACTCAGGGTCTGTAAACCTTCCCTGTGACTTTAGTATTTTTCATCAGCTCTTACCAGGAAATGTGCTATGCGCAGGTACCTTGGCACTGGAACTTCTGGAGACGAAATAGTTTCTGGTGTTTTCCTGGGTTTCATTTCAACTAAACATAGCTCAGGCCGGAGCTAATTAATCCCTTCATGAGAACAACAAAACAGAATGAGACACCTTTTTTTATATAACTATTTTTTTAGCCACACCTGAATGTTACTGTATAACATTAACAGAGGATGCAACACACTTGAGAAATACATGGGCATTGCTTTTTCACAGTGAGTTATTTTTATTACAGAGATAAACAACCATGTACCACAACTGTCTGGAAAATCATGATAAAGACTGAGATATGTGTATTTTGTTATCACTTCACAGTCCCAAATGAAGCTGAATTTTGGTGGTCTCAAACAAAATGCCCAGGATTTTTCAAAAGATGGTATCCCTTCTGCATTTTCTTTTGCATCTTAAAATCTCCATGAACATTTGCAATCTTTTCAAGAACTGAGAGCTTAAACATGAATTTCAATTGTGAATGATCAATAAGGCATTTGTAACATGCAACTTGCTGTCTGAAATGACAGTGACATGATTTTATTTTACCCAGTTTTCATTTTTCCTGCTGACAGAGATTGCCTGATAAACAAGTACTCGCTGCTATAGACCATACTTACAAATTGGACAATTTTTGCCCGTTCTCTCTGCCCGATAACACCTGTACCTCAACTATCTTTGTAAACAAACTGCAAAATAGGACACGATGATAGTAAAATCACCTTCAGACAAGTAAGACGAAGCCAAGACTACAAATTATTAAATCCAAGCACAGAGTGATACCATTGTATAAAGTGTGTTCTCATAAAGGAAAAGGAAACTGTTTCCCCATAAGCAATTGCCTTCTAAACAATTATTAATGAAATTGGAATATTTCATTTTAAAGAAATGTAGTTAAGACTAAAATCATCACAGAGTAAACAGATTGCTTAGACAAAAGCTTAGCCACTCTGTATGTTACTATTAATTAGAAATATTATAAAGGCTTGTCTGACTGCATGTGTAGGGTCTAAGGATTTATAATTCAGCTCCAAATTTGAGGTTTGACTGTCCAAGCTAATCCCAAGGACTGCTGCAGAGAGGTTGCATCAGGACACCCGCAGGGATGGTTAAACCACAATTTTGAGTGACCAACCCAGTCTTCAGAGTTTGACCCTCTGTCTGAAAAAATTACTAAATGTTAAAACATGGATATTTCAATATTTGGGGCATAAAGACCTATGGTGGTTGCCCAGAAGCTTTCTAATATTTATTTATTTATTGTGTTGCAGGATATTTTAGTGTTTTTGTGTAGATGTTGGACTCCTGTTTGACAGAGATGGACTTGAGCCAAATAATTCAGATTTTAGTAATTTAGTAAAGATTCTCATTCTAGTCTACATCTAAGACAGCTGCTTTAGAGAAAACAGATAACATTATTTTTTTGATTTACATGCAGCCCATTAAACTGAATTACAAAAAAATGCAATTCTTCAGAGGAAAATTAATGTAGAAAGGTCCCAGTTGGGTCAGTGGAAGCTACAAAATATGCAAGGATATATATTTGGAATGAGGTGGTGATATCATAAATACCATCTCCTTTCTTCTGCACTAATAAGGAATTAGAAATTGAAAAAACCAAGAACTAATTTGCCACAATGCTGCATAAAAAGTTACAACCTCTCTTGGAATGATCAATTAATCTCTAGGCTATACTCATTTATACCTCTATAGACTGAGAATATCTCAACCAAAAGCAACTGGCTCAACGTTTTTGATGGGACTATTCCAGATTTATACTGGAGTAACTAAAGATGGAATTTAGTCCTTAAGATATCAAAGAAAAAAACCCAAACAACCAAGAAACTGGAAAAAGATGTATTTGAAACATATAAAGTCTTATTTGTTCCTGTACTTTACTGAAAAGGTTTGGGCTTTTTTTTTCCCCCTCACACTGGGAAGTTTTAGCTTAACACCACGGTGATATGCACTATAATTTATTTCACTGTCAGGTTTCCAAAGATTTCACAAACATTTTCTTGGAATAAATGTTAGGGAAATATTCCCAAAAATGCAGAAATCAATATCCATGAGAAAAAACTATATGGAACCAGTCTTATTTATTTGACTTTGTTTATGATGAGAGAAATTTTAGTGCTCTAATTATCATTATCAGCACACAAACACCTGCTGTTACTAGATGGTGTTTCTATTAACACAGTGTGCCACTTCAATAGTTTTCTGTCGGCAATCCAAAATCAAATTACTTCTTGTCTGAAAATGATTGTTACTTGCTGACACGAAGTGCTTACTGTGTCTGTCATTTTCTAACCTTTTATTTATGCAAAAAAAAAAAAAAAAAAAAAAAAAAAAATATCAATAGCCATTTTAACATTTTGTTTAATACTGTTTATGAAACCAATGGCCATTGAGCTGTCTCAGTGTCCTCTTATTGTTTTTGTGGGTTTATGCATCCCAGAATCCGTTGGGATCCTGTGTCCTTTGTGTGTCCAGGTGCGAAGTTGTCTGCAGGGTCAGTGATCCAGGTGATGTCTACACTGCCCTTGGGATCAGCAACCCATTTAGATTTGGATTCTGTACTGAATTTAATGTGGAACTGAGCAATCCAGAGCTACTGGTTACATGGATGAGACCCACCAAATCAATTTTTTAAATATTATTTCTATTCTAGCAGGTGACCACTCCTGGGGAAGGGGGGGAAACCTGTATTTACTGCTAAGCCTGGGCAAACATACAGCTATAAATGCTTGAGAAAACGTAAGGACTCGACTCAGCCACAGAGAGTTGTCAGGGAGTTAACACAGCCTTAAAAGTTCTCTTTCAAAAGATTTCAAAAAGATTGAAAAGAATATCCTACTGTTTTAAATATAATTACACCACAACACAGTTATTTTTATGCAGTTCCTGTCTCCCGCTGCCTTCTGGGATTAGTCTTTATTTAGTGATGATGAGGAATTGTATCTCATGTCCTGGTTCGACCTCGAAAATCATGTCAGAAATTTTGGCTCAACGTTATTCTCTTGCTATGTTAGCTTGTTAAAGACATGCATTTACCAAAAGGGCAAATCCTGCTGGCAGGGATGTTCCCACTATAGTCAGTGTCCTTTCAGCAAGCACCTGAAAGCAGCAAAGTGAACAACACGCTCTGAGTGCCTGCTCCTCCTTTCTGTGACTGCTGCCTCTAAAGCAGATGTTGTCTGCTGTATTTTGGAGCCTGCTGTAATTTGATCAAATCCATAGAAGATCATGCCAAAAAAGTGACAGATAGTCAATGGATGGTATCGTCCCTAACTTGTTATCTGTCTGGGGCCTGCTGTAATCAATGCTTCTGTGCCGAGTTCCAAAACCTTGGAGTCAGATCAAAACACAACACTTCTACAGGGGACAATTCTGTCTCCTTTTCAAGTGCATGTCAAAGCAGGCTCCACATAGGCACGTGAGTGCTTTCTGTGCATAATTGTTGAAAGAACAAAAAATATTTTAATTCCTACTCTTTGGTAAAAAAAAACATTGAAGTATCACAGATCCAAATCTGAATTTACTCTCAGGCCTAACCAAGTTTTTTGGGCTGATTTTCCTTTACAACACAATTATAATGGAAAATAAAGCAACCTGAAAATATGCATTTCATTTCCATTGTATAAATACTTTGTAGACATAATTCAGAACTTCACTATGGGCATATTGAATGGTGGTGAAAAATTCAATAGTATTTGCTCAAGCTGAAAAGTGGTTTTAGATACGATGTTTGAAATCTCTCTGTATTCCTTCTTTGCAGAGCTTTGAGCCCTTAAATCATACCATTATGACTGTTTGCACCTACATCCTAAAATATGGTCCTCATATACTGGTGCCAGAGAAATTTAGACTTGTTTATTCAATTATAAAGTTTACAATTCACATCATGTGTTATCTAATTATACAGTCCAAGTCAGTTGTATTTGGGAACAGGAAAAACACTACATGAATTCTACAACTGGCCTTTCTCCCATCAGCTCTTGCTTTTGTCCAATGCAGAAAAAGAAGATTCATGTGAGGTGAAGCAGCAAACAAAACACCCCCCAGCCACCATCACTTTTCTTCTGACTATGGCAAGAGCTTGATTTTGCTGCCTCAGTCTTGGAGCTATCGGCTTTTGCTTCCAAGAGGAGTGGGTGACACCAACAGCCATCCATGGAGAGCAGAAGTATCTGTTCTTGCCTGCCTCCTGACTTTCTTTTAATCAAATATTAATTGGGTGCAGTCACTTCACTACTCACAAACAGTATCTTGCAGAAGTGAAAAAAGTTAATCTTTCATGCTTTGGGGAAAGGAATAAAGACTGATCTGCTGGTGTGAAAGCTTGCAGGCAAAATAATTGTATTGATAATAGTAATTATTATTAACAGAAACCACATAACTCAGATTTACTTGGGTACATTCATTTAATCATGTAACAAATTAAAAAACTGAACTGCAGTACTCACACAGAAAATTTTGTAGCAAAAAGATTAGATCCTACATGGTTTAGAGCTAATAAACCTACTATTTACTGATGAAGTCCAGAGGAACCCACCTAGTTTTCATGAGACATACTAAAGCTTTGAAACCTTGGGTGACCTTAATTTTGGAATGCTTTTGTTTTATCATTCCCACAGTTTGAGACTCAAGTAAATAATTTAAAAATCTGCCTGGAAATTCAGTGTCAGAAAGAGCTTTTTTTCAAAACTAAAGCCACGAAAGCAAACATTTCCTGGCAAATCTGCACCAATTTCAAATCAACCATGTCCATGACTCATACTTCATAAAATTTAAAATTATGTATTCTGCAGTTACGAAAACCTGTGAATAGCAATTTGACGCTGAGATATTTGCTGAAAGTGGATTTCAAGACTTTAAATTCTTTTAGTTGTCAGTCATTCAGACACAAGAAGTGATACAACTCATTTGGGAAACAAGACAGTGATTTCTTCAAATGAACTTCATGCACTGAGTGCTCATTTTATACAGGAAAGGAACATTAGACCTTCTCATCCATCACAACCAATAGGGCTGGTAGTTAAATGCTACAAATCATACCCTAAACAATGCAGATTCTTGATCAAGCTTGCCAAGACCTATTATTGTAACTTAAAAATGTTCCCTTGATTCTCCTTATAAATCTAAACAACACTTGGCATATTTGAATATATTTGCTTTTGCCTATTGACCTTACAGTCCCTTTACGAAGATAACAGGATTTCCTTAGAAGTTGCCTTGGGCATTTCTGCAAGGTCAAAAGCACATAATGCACAGACAGGGATAAACCTGCTTTGAATTACTGCATCCACTCATGCTCCAGTGGTTCTGCAACCCTGATGGCAACAAATGAAGCCTGGTGTGTTGGGAATAACAGCACTTAACTTAGAAAGCACAGAAAGGGTACAGTCAGAAAGAGCCCTTGACATGTTGTTAAACATTTACCATCCTTCCTGAGCACCTACACCACTAACACAGACCAAACGGGAGTCACAGAGCAACAGGGGAAGTTGACAGAACCACATTATTGCCACCACGAGAGACACCCCAGTCATTGCACTGTGTTGGTGTTTTGATAGAATGAACAGGGGATTCAAGGCAAGATTCTCTCCCTTTGCCAGGAGGTTCTGAAGAACTGAAACCATTTGTCTCTTATCCGAAGTTATTTATGGTGGGTTTTTTGGAAGCTTCATTTGGTCTAAAAATAAGTTATACTTGATGAGGACTCTACTTGCTATTGCAAAGAGGTACCTGAAAACCATCAGCAGACAAGATTCTGTTCCTTAAATAATTTTTGTCACTTAGAGACACTTTCTAGTTCTTATCTTCTGTTGAAATTATAGCCTTATTCATTTTATAGTATTAAATCAAAGGGCAAGCACACTCTGGAAGGGCAGCTAACCTCAGGGCAGTTTACAGCTCAACCTCTGTCTCTGGGTAGCCGAGCTGAAAATCAGCAGCTATCATGGAAGCATATTGTAAAGCTGGGATACTGCTGTGAATTATGAAGCACATCAAGTGTTTTGATAAATCAAAGGAATCTAAATGGGCCTAAAACAGCAAAGAGTAAAAGCATTAGGGCTTGTCTTCTTTTCCAAAATCTTCCATTAGTACCTTCACAGAGACCTGTGTTCTACCTCTCAGACTCTGATTCAAAATTCCATTTAAGAAAATGAAGAACATGATCCTGCCATCTCTTCAAAGATTTAACCTTATGGTAGAAAGATTTTATTGTTGTTATTTGCCATTAAAGGTAATAATTCTGGTGTGGTTTTCTTTTGCTTGCATTCGTGCTATGTTATTAATGTCTCCATAGTAGCAGTTAGCACTGTGAAAGGAATTCCAATTTTTAACATGATTATTAATCTTCATTTTCATCCTGAAAGCTGGGATGTTTTTGAAAGAGCTCAGGGAGGAGGAAGGAATAGGACTCAGACACTGCAGTCCATTGTTACCTCTGAGCACATAGATTGCTTTTCTTTGATGCTGCTGCCAATTTTATTCACAAGCATATAAAAAAAGGTCATGACATTTAGAATTACAGTACTTTGGAAATTAAATGTTCCTTTAAAATTTTAATTTTGGAAAGTAATTTATCATGGAATAATATTTGAATATGATTGAATGCATATGTAAAGATTAATGCAAACTGTCTTCAAACTGGAAGTTCACAACCACGTATGTTTAACCTTGTTGTATAATAGGCATAACAACATTGAAGTGTGAGCTCCAAGAGCTGCATTTCCATTTTGCTGGAAGCATTTGCACTGTTATTCTCCTTAGTATTTTTCCACTGGCATGTGGTTTATCTCTCTATCATCTTCTACTTAACGTTACACTTCACAAACCTGGCAACTAAATAAGGAGCCAAAATGAGTCCCAAAGGCCTGCACAGTTTTTTCAAGTCAATTTTTATGTGAGAAATCAAACTACTGATTTTTCAGCTAATTCAGCAATATTAATGATATGGTTGAAGCATATGAGGAAATAAAATAATTTTGTGTGAACCCTAGAGAAAACATTAAGATACCACATAACTAACATTCTAGTCAGAAGCTCCCAAATCAGAGATCTGGGGATTTGATGAAGAGGAGATCAATGAACTGCTGTCATGACCAGGTTTTGGGAGTCTCCCGTGCTCTGCCAAGGAATGGACTTACCCATCTCACCCACAGGATCATCAGATCATTTAGGTTGAAACTTTCAGATCATTGAATCCAGCCATGAACCCAGCACTGACATGTCATCTTAAGGGGTTGGTCAGGGCTTATTTCTCTAAAGCCAGCTGACACTACTTGTTCAGCAAAAAAAGGAATCTTACAAAAGGCAGCAGTGCACTATGGAAATTTTTTTGTGGTTAGCAACTAGAATTCATCATTTTCTCATACACTAAGGAAAGCTGGCTGGGCCCCAGGCTGCAAAGGGCAGACACACACAATTCCAAATCCCTCTTCAGATACTACTAAATTGCACCTGCTTAAAATTTATGCTGGTGTGTAGAATTTACTCATGTTTTCTCATGGAAACTCCTGGGAGCACTTTGTTAGAAGACTGACAAACTCTAAAATATTCAGTTTGAGACTCCATTGCACTCAGTGGGTCAATTGAAGAGACAATGCCTGAAGAAAGGAGACTGAGGAAGATAAAAGAAGTCTTTAACTGGAATGTTACTGGCACATTCAGAGATCCAGTAGAAAAGCAAGTTATAAAGCACCTTTGCTATTGATTATTGGATTTTCAATTCCAAATCCTTCTGTGGACATTTCAGCACATAATAATAATAATAATAATAATAATAATAATAATAATAATAGTAATATCCTTGACACCTTGTCATAGCAGGAGCATTGCTAGTTCAAGTTTGGCCACTTAAAAAAGCCTTCAGGAAAGTTGCTCTGCAGATCACCCAATTCATTAAATAAATGCTTTGTTGGCTGGAGTTAAAGTTTTGAGTCAAGCAAAACAAAAGCCTGGGTTTCAGAATACATATACCCTGTCAAATTGCATTTATCAAGATAAGGGTTATTAGAATCTTTTTTCTCTTGTGTGAATGAAATTGTAAGCTTGAAATGTCACTGAAGATTTATTAATCTGATACTCTTTCTGATAAGGGCAAAGAAATAGAAAGGGCAGAGAAAAAGAAATATTTCTTGTAGCCTGATAAGGGCTAAAAGAAATAGAAAATATGAATAAGGCAATTTATCAGTGGGCATTCTGTAACCAAAAGATTCAAGCCACACAAAGCGATACTACAGTTATATATCAACTTCAGAACATTGCCATCTACAACACTTGCTCAAAGTTTGAGAGCTGAGCAGAAAAATGTTTGCAATTTTCAAAAAATTATATGAAACCTGAATTTTCAAAAAGTAGGCTGGAGTAACACTTGTTCTAGAAAGTACATGGAGGCCTAATGTGAGCACTGGTGCTGTGCTATAGTATACAATGTGTGCAGGGAGAGCCACCAGCAGGATCATCAGTGTTTTCAGCTGAGGTGACAGGGCCTGAACTAATCTGAAGAAGAAATGTTATTTAAACATTTCTTCCCTGTTTCTGTGCCTGCTACTGGTAGAACATGTCCACAGTGGGAAGGAGAAAGTGAAGAGAGGTTCACATATATTTGGGGTCCAACAGACCAACAGCTTCCTGTTTGTTATACTCCATGTGATGCGCAAGACAAACAAACACATTTCACTGCTTAACCTGACAGAGCAAACCCTGCCTAAGTCACCACTTTGCCTTTGTGAGCTCCCAATACAGGCAGGAGCCCAGCAGCAGCCAGTGAGTTAAAACTTTCAGCGCTCCTGAGAGAGAGGACACCACCAGACTCAAAACCAGGCCTAAACACAGGCTTATGCTCACTGTGCCAGCTCACCAAACATCTGCACTCATACCAGGAAAACACAGCCACAGGAAACAAACTTCTTCCTTCCAAAGGGCTTTCCTCATAGCAGGGAGGAAACTCTTAGACAGAACCTGGCTGTGACATTTCCCCTTCTGCTGCTGGAGTTCTGCTTTTAGTCAGTCTCTTCTGATAGAACTAATTCCCTTTGGATGGGGTTACTCTGAGACAGTTTATGCTTGCTTCCTTGGAAAAGACCTGGGGGAGTGAATTAGTTCACCAGGCTTTCAGACCTATAGAGAGAACTCACCAGAGAGCTGGCAGGGAAAAAGGCCATTTGTGCTGAGACTCCAACCTTCAGTTTGATACAGCATCATTTGCAATGACTTTGTTATTGAAACAGATCTATACATGAACACAGATACATATGTCTATTTAACATATATTTGACTTCTAATGGTAACATTAATAACAATAAAAATTAAAATGATAATTCAGATCCCATGTAATACACGTGTGACTTTAAACCACTTTTTAGTTAACACACAGTCTGCTGATTTTTTTAACTCACAAAATAATGAACCATCAAGTAGTATGTTTTCATTTCTACCTTCTTTTACAATTCTTCAATATTTCCATTTGAAATATTTGCACTTAAAATTGAGGATCATTAGCCAGAATTTAGTTTTCCTATGAGACTCTCTCAAACAGGAGTTAGTTTTGCAGCAATTAATGTGTTTGAAAGCACCACCTGCTTAGAAAATGATTAGTTGTACCTTAGCTCTTTCTCAGAAAGTCTCACACAGAAAATATACCAGTTAAGAAAAGTCTTTCTTACATTTTTCTAAGAACATAGTAGAAGCCAATTAATCTGCCAAGATTTCATTAACAGCTCCACTTACCAGTCTTCTCTATCTTGTGTTTTAAACTTTCAGGTCCTGGAAGGCAGGGACAGGGACCTTCACATCGAGCTGTGATGGTTTTGCCAGAAGTACATGCATGAAACTCCATCTTGCACTAGAAGCATAAAAAAGATCAAGAATACTAATTAGGACAAGACATAAAATAGCAACTTTGGATTAAATGAGAAATTTTCTTATCAGTAATGTCATTGGATAGATTGCAAAACTTCAGTCTCTATTGCAAATACTTTTATAACATAACACTGACTATTCCTAGCCTTCGCTGTTTGCATTACATACATTTTAGTTCTGACTTTCCTCCAAGAGCTTTGTGCCTGTGTAGTTGCCCTCCCTTCAGTGACTGCCCCATGGTTATTTCCCCATTCTGTGCCCAGCAGCACCAGTGGCTGGAGACTGGACTCACGTAGTAATAAATGAAGTGAAAGAAAACAGCACAAGGCAGCAGAAACACAAATGTTCTCTTTGGCTTGATACCTAATGAACCAAGTTCAGCTCCATTTTTTGCTTATTCAAGCACTGCTTTTACCAGACCAGAATCCAAGGGCTTTTGATACACAGGGGACCATTGCCTGTGGTGCCCGGGCTGGCCCTCCTTCCTGCAGGGATTGCCCCCTGCCAAGGAAAATGAGAATGCCAGGCAGTAAAATCCCTTTGATCTGAGTTTTAGTAATGATTAATGCTATGATTCATTTAAAAGCAGGCCAACATGTTTACACAGTGGGACACAATGTATTTTGACACAGCTGAAGGACACAGAGCCTGAGTCCATGGTGTTACCATGGAGGATGCAGTGGGCAACTGGAGCTCACTGAGCAACAGCCACTGCTGAAATGCACAGCATCAGCCCCTGTAATTCTGGTCCAGTGGAAGCCAAGAGAACAGAGAAGGATGTTGTTACAAGATAAACCCCTCTTGCTTTGAAAGTACTGCAAATATCTTGGCTTTGCCTGCGTTTGTTTTTTTTAGAAGGGCTCATCTTTGCCCAGGCTTTAATCTAGCAGCAGGAGTCCATTATACTGTGCCTACATCCCACCCTGCTGACATTATCCCCTCGCCGTTCTCAACTTCAGTGCATCAAGGTGCTTCTGTGCTCTCTGTGATGTCCTGCCCTTCTCACTTAGAAAATGCATGGCCACACATGAACGTGTGCAAGCTTAGCTTGCATTTTATACCGATTTCTTGCAAGACTGAAGGAATATGTACTTATTTTTCAACTGTTAGCTCCACAAATACACTTTGCACAGAGCACAAAGACATGAGAGAAAACATCAGGAGGAAAGGAGAACAGGAGGAAGGAGAACACTGAATGCAGTCCTGAAGGCAATGACTTTCTGCAGCAGATTCTGATAGTCAATGCGTTATTGAGAACACAGGCATAAATCTTCTTGCTGCAGCTGGAGTTGAAAATTTAATCCCTTACAGAACATCAATTACTTACATATTTTATTATGCATAATAAATGTAAATTATGTATCTAAGCATTAGCAATTATACTTCAAATACCAACCTTTAAGATGGTACAGCCTATTTCAAGCCCATTACTACGTGCAGTTAAAAAAGAAAGAGCTTTATACTTACAAACAGCAAGACAAGTTTTTCCTCAGCTTTCCATACAATTGATAAAAATGACAACCAAAAAGGTAAACATAAACCAAAAAAGAAAGGGTTCCTTAGAAGGGTTGTATTATGTGAGGGCAAGGAGGAGAGGCCAGCTTGAAGATCATAACGCTGCAGTCACATGTGAGTAAGTTTACACCCATGATTAACCACATTATACTCCCACCATGCTTGTTTGGGATGTTTGGTGTTGGGGGATGAAGATTAAAGAACTCCATCATTTTAAATATTAATTTAGGGTTATACTAATTACTTTTCAACACCTCATGTATGTAACTCTTTATTCCTTCCCTAAAGGAAAACATGGAGATATCTTACTTTCCATGTGATGGTGTGCTTACTCACTGTAATAACCTACACGAGTAGCTCAACTTTGGATTTAATGACTTTGCCTAAGCCTCGCTAAGTGATATTCAGAGGCAGAGTGGCCACAGAGGATGTCTTGTGGAGCAATAATGACTTTTTGGATTATTCTGCCACTGGATCTACAGCCTATAAGGAGCCTGCTGGCTTTCTCCAGACCATGGACAATAGAACGATACACAGTACTTGGAAAAACTCTCAGTCTTTCATACCACAGGGACATGATACATTTTGCAGAGATGAGTCACAAAGCTCCTTGCAGTTTGGGGCTGGTCCCTCTCCTTTCAGGGGACTCATTTTTCCAGTGATATGATTGGATATGCCTCGACTCTCTGCTGAGCTGCTCTAGTAGAGCTCCCTGGGTCTTGCAAGCTTTGTATTTTTCTGCAGCCTCCCTGGTGTGTGAACTGCATTTGTTTACTCTGAACCCCAAGGCCCACATAAACATCTCTAAACTCTTTTACTGCAAATGGAAAAGCAGCTCTGTTATTTGTTGCTAAATGTATATGGAGATCAATAAAATATATGAGGGGAGAAATGGTTGAACATATTCATGGAAAATTCATAAATTAATTTATTCAACTAAGATGTGGGAAATTACTGCAGAGTGTGTTTTGGTTAAAGTGTTCCCCTGAGAATCCACTACTCGTATAATGATTCCCTCTTTATTGTCAGTGAATCTACAGCAATGTGTTTTGCATAAGCATTCACATTTGAGGGAGAAAGAAAATAGCTACATAAAATTTATTCCTAGCTATTTTATTCTTGTCTGTTAGTCTTCAGCCTCCAGTCCCTGCTAGAGGAGAATCTAGATTTTTTTTTTTAATGATATAATAAAACAGCGTATCTCTGCCTTTATACTGGCTTTCAACTTCTGGCAGCCAGGTTTTGATCTAACCTGCAAGTAAGTAATCCTGTCGAATAAGTTACTGTGATCTTTCCTGCGAGGGTGTATACTTGACTAATGAATGCTTTCATGGACAGCTTGGTACAGCCCAGTGCATTAATGCCATGAAGAGCTTTGCATCCTGACACAAGCAACACATGGATTTGCTTAAAATCCAGCCAGGTACAGCAGCACATCCTAGCCCTGGTAGCACCTTTCAGTGGCAAAGCAGGTGTAACTGAGATGTAATTGCAGGTGTCTCAGGGGGCCTGGGACATCCTGTGTGCCCAGCATTGCTCCTGTTCATAGGGCACAGAGAGGACAGACAGAGCGCTCACAGCACCCTGGGCAACCTCACAGCCGCCAAAACAAACGCCGGGGAAGGGGGTGAGGAGAGAACATTCTTTATCCAGGGATCCCTCAGGGGAGGCTCTCTGAGACCCCTGTTTGGTCTTAGTGCAACAAATCAGAGAGTATCCTGAATTGGAAGGAACTCACAAGGATCATCAAAGACCCACTCCTGATTGATTCATGATTCAAAATCTATAAATGAAAATTTCTTGTAGTCACGCTAATAAAGGAGAAAGTATTAGGTTCCAAACTTCTGTCCCTTCTATCATTAATTTAATAGGAATTAAACAGGAGGGTATGTAGGAATTAGCAGACAATATACATGACAAAGATAAACATGAAGTCTCGTTTGAGAAAGAGTGAACACTGAAACAGGAGGTTAAATTTTATAGTATACTAATTAAGTGTTAAACTCCTGAGATGTTACATCATATTAATGGCAGTGGCTCTAAACCCCTGTTGTTGAACAGTGCTCTTGCCTGGGAGACACTGCATTTTTAGCACCCTACAGCTTTTTACATTTTCACCAAGAATGATTTCAGTGCAGTGCTTGTTTTATGGTGCATCTTTTGTTCACTCACAATATGTGTCTTCGAAACTACACATACAAATAACAAAAGCTCATTATTTTCTACCTTATCTTTTACCCAGCAGCTGCCACAGGCAGAAGCTAAAATTTCCTAAAATTATAGCATGTATATATTTTTAGTCCAGAGTTTCTTGATATCAATAGTGTCTCCTACATATCTGTCTTAGCAGATAATTAGAATCCATTGGAATTCAGACACTCCTTTGAGAGGGGTTGTTTGTTTACAAGCTTTACAGCAGTGCTTGCCATTGCTTCCTTAGCTGGGACTCTTATCACTATTTTCTTTATAAGCCTCTGCTTCCAGTTTTCATCAGATGGAAAAAAAATATCGTATTTGGAACACACTCAGATCAAGTATGGGTTTTTTAAAAACTTGTCACACCAAAAAAAGGTTCAGTATCTTTTCTACAAATCCCAAAAGAAATGTCAGATGATGCACTCCCATTGCATTCTTCTGAACACATACATTAAGTTTTAATGGGAATTCTCCAAACTTTTCAGGCTCTGAAAACCTGAAAATCCTGAAATAAGGATTGAGAGACAGCAGTCAACGACATGAATTCATGTTCATTAAAAAACCAGACACTAATGTGAAATTGTGAGGTGAATCTCAGATTCTGGACTGTGGGACAGGGTTGTGTAGTCCTTTAGCACCTCCCCTCCCCGCCGTGGGTTCTGCTGCCGCTTTGCTGCTCTGCAAACCAGAGCCCCTCTGTCCTGGGTGTTAGCAAGGAGAAAGGCTGCCCTGGGACACAGTGCCCCAGGGTGGGCACTGAAAATACGGGCCAAGCTCTGTCCCCAGGACTGACCACTTGGGCAGGCTTCTGTTGGCATTAGTGGCTATTCCATGGCCAGACTAGCACTGTTGGTAGCTGGTGTAGTCATCTCATTTCTCTGGGTACCCTTCTGCTCACAAGAGTAAAGCTCCCCACTGCCAGGCCTCCTGCCCTGCACATGCACTGCTCCAGGATGGCAGTGGGTCATGCTATTGCCATAAAAATAAAAGGGAACTTGAGGGAAAAAAATAATTATAATAAAAACCCACCATTTTTTTCCCTATTAAAATAGCTACCAGGCGAGCACATGGCACTTAATCTTTGCAATAAGAGCTGTACAAAGATATCCTAAAATCCTGGAGCTCTAATTAGGAGCTCTGTTCTCCTTATGAGAATACATAGTTGGTGTTGATATTAATGGGAGTTATGCATGCATACCAGTGGTAGGATAAACTCTAATTAACACAACCAATCTATTGTGTAAATACATATTAAAGCTTTTTTAAAATGTATGCTAGCTCTAGCTTTGAAGCAGATGTTATAGCTGATGGGCTCAGAAAATCCCCTCTCTGCAAGGAGTGACACGAAGGACCTTATTATATCTCAGGTAAACAACAAATACTTGGGAATGTCTCTCACTGCACACTCAGCTGGCAGGCTGGTGGTTCATAATCTGCTAGAAAAAGAGAACAGCTTCCAGGTGGAGGCTCAAGGAGAGAGAGACACAGGTGGGAGAGCTGCAGGACTTTGCCCTCCAGGTAAAATTACCAGGGAACAGACGGAAAGCATGAGACCCCAGCAATCTTCAAATATCAGGATAAGTCAGGAGGTCATATCAGCAACTGCAAGTGCTCCAAGCATGTGGCTCAGGTCCTTAAGATTAGGATTCCCAGTTTTAAGATTTTAAAATGTAATGATATTCTTTTTTTCTCATTTAAAAATTTTTAGCTGCTTTTTTTGTTAGATCCCAGCCATATAAAATAGAAAGTTACATGTTTTTCACTATTACAGCATACATTTAAACAACCAAGTACTATCTCCAGAGCAACAGGGGAGTCAGAAGGTTCATCTACCAAGAAGAAACAATTGGTTCTTAGGCTTCAGAAAAGAACAAGCTGAGTTGCAATTGGTAGCAATCATGCCATTCAGAATGGCATTAATTGCATATTTTGTGCCTCTGCATGATTATTAGAACTGTACACACCTCTCTAAAAATAGGCTTCAACTTCTCAGGAGGAGTAGAACAGAAGGAGCTCCTTCTTTTCATCAGCTAAAGATAAAAAGTGATTTTAGAAAACAGAACTTGGTTCCTCCATAGAGGGTCAGCTCAGCTCCTAAGCAGACTCCATGAGTTAATAAAGAAAGAAATAAAGAAATAAAGCAATAAATAATTCATGAGGTAAACATTAAAGAGTTCGTTTAAAAAAAAAAAAAAAAGCTCTTTTCCAAACTGACTGATAGCTGAAGAGTTAGTAGGATGACTGCTTGTAGGCATGTTGAACCATCTCAGTGTTTGACTGGCAGGGCTGCAAACCAAGCAAATGATCGTGTACTCATGTTGCTGCAAACTGCTCTTACAGACAGAGCAGAATCAGCTAATTTGGGGACTTCTGGACAGAGCACTGAAGCACAAAATTCTGTTTTAATACAAAACACATTGCCCCGAGAAACAAGTGGCAATCAGCTCAGTGTGAAGCAGGAAATTTAAAAAAATGCAGTTCATTGCATGAGCTAGATGATACAGCATTCAAGGTCACAACACTGGATGTGGAGGTGAAGGACATTCAAGGGACCATTTATTAAAGCAAGGTGACAATGAAAACAAATAGGTCCCATTATGTGAACAAGCAAGAAAATAGTTCCAGGCACCAAAATCTACTGCATCATAAAGAAATTGAATTTGTTTTTACAAGTAATTTAGATGCCTATTCTGGAAACACCTGGGTCAAGGGGTGTGTGTGGGCATATCTCTGCTGGTTTATCATCTTGTAAGAAATTCGGGTCCTTATTGGAGAAGTACAGACCAAACAGGGCTGGAACTTGACACAGAAGAGTCAATTCATAAGTTGAAACATTTGTGCAATGGTGGTTTCAAATTCTCCTTCACTGGCTGATGAGACCAAGACAAGTTAAATGGGAAATAAAGACAAAGCACTTCTGTCCCTGTGAATTTTTGAGTCAAAATAAGACATCCATCCTCCCTTCTGACCAAGATTTAACTCAAAGCACCAGCCTGGCTTAAATCTGCAAACCACCCTGCTCTCCTCCCCTCCTCCTCCTGTTACATACCATGCAAAGGCTACGGCACTTTGATTTGGTGACCATTTTTGAGTACCAAGGTGTAGTGGTTTGGTCCAAAATACTCATTACTGTTTATCTTCTGTGAGATAAGAATTAGGAGAAATGCAAAGCAGGCACCAAACTTGAAGAATATAAAGAAGTTTATTAACAGACCTAAAAGAGGGGAAAAAAATTATACCACACCTTCAGAACTCTCCTCCTCCCCCCACCTTCCTCCCTCTCCCACTGACAATGTAAAAAGACAACCCTTAAGATGTTCAGTCTGTTACCACTTCCATAATAACCTTGTTCAGTCCATTTAGAAAGAGAAGTCTCTTCTTGCTTGTGCTATGAAAATATTATCACAACGAGACAGCCGCCCACTTCCAAATATTGTTCAGTCCATTTAGGAAGAGGAGTCTCTCTGCCTGCGTGTGAGTCCCTTCCCCCGACTTGCAGCTTTTCCCACAACTGCTTTCGAGGGTCCACTCTTGAAGGTTTTTGGGTACAATTTTAAGGTTGAGCCGTTCAGGAACAAAAGTTCTCTTCACCCATCTCTGGGAGCATTTCATCTCTAAGAACAGAGGCCCTTCTCCTTCCCTGGGAGCAAAGGGTCTTCCTCATCTTCATCATTAGGACTATCTCTGGGAGCATCTCTAGGAACTGAAGTTTTCTCCTTTCCCATTTGGAGCCAAAGTCCTCATCTGGTCCATCTCTCCCTGTCCAAACTTCTCATGAAATTACAGCTGCGTCAGCATCTGCCTATCTCAGCGCAGGTGCTTTTGCTCACGAGTTGAACACTCCACCCCCCATATCTTCATGAAATTACAACGGGATACTCTGATATATCATAGCTTCACAACAGAATTTCAGCTTTAAGCATCTCCTCTCTCTCTTCCCTCAGGTTTTCAGCTCTTCACAGAAATAAAAGGGTTAATCTCACCTCGGCCTTGCAGCTTTGCAGCTGGAATGTTGAATTTTTCTTATCACAGTGGAGAGGGGGGAGAGCCGGGCTGCTCCGGCTGCCCACGGCAAGGCAGTGGGGGGGGTTCCATGGCTGGAACAGGTCCATCGGCTCCAGGATGGCCGTGGCCCGGCCCGGCCTGGCCCAAGCAGGGCCTGGCCGGGCCCGCTGGCCCCCACACGGGGCCTGCAGCCACCTGTCCCAGCACCGGAAACGAGAGAGAGCTTGGAGGGGGAGTTTGCCTATTCTTCAATGTGGATCACAGAGGTGGTCACAACTTTAAGTGGCTTAGAGAATTGTCCATATTCAAACTGGCCAGCTGATAGGTTCTGTCAGTTCCCAGAGGAAACTGTAAGCACCCCTCAGCAAGGACATCCCTTCCGGGACTATGCTTGCTAACCTATGACACAAGGTCATGCTCACACTTTGGGCTGTACAAGCTGGTTCCTTGTGCACAAGGTTCCAAGGAGATGATGCACAGTCACCCATTCCCCTATTCTATATTCTGTATTCAGTCAGAAAAGCTTCTCCTATTGCTAAATATCTACTCTGCTCTCCCTGCAGGATTTGCATGACAGGTCACTGATGAGGACCATTTTCTGGTTGCACATGGGAGTTTTTTGCTTTCTGTGCACTAGTCTTCCATATCTCAAGACATGGACTTTAAAAATCAGTTTCCTACTGAATTTGTTTTCTTTCATTTCTAGATTTATATTGTACTGCTTTTGTCTCTATGAAATTATTCCCTATTGTAACTCCTCATAATCATGAGCTGAGAGTTCATAGCTAATAGCACTATTCAAAGTCGAGCAAAGCTATAATTTTTTTTCCCTGTAATAGACCAAAGCCATCTTAGATTAAAAGTAAAGAAACTCACAGAAAAACAATTGGAGATTTGGAGTGATCGATGCTGCTTGAAATATACTTGCCATGTAATTGAGATGCATTCTCATTCTCATTCTGCAGCCATTTACCGATCACATGAGAACGATGATTTGTCATTTTTACTTGCTTCAAATTACTAAAGGCAATTTAATTTCTCTCATGGAGACGACACATCAGATAACGTGAACATAATCAAGAGGTAACGATCTGTGGCTCTGTGCACACACTGATGCTCCCGTTAGCAGCTAAACAACCACCTGCATATGGCAGAGGGAAGGCAACACAAGACATTCAGATCCCCCAGCACAGGGTCTCCACCCAGTCAATCACATTATAAACAGAGCAATTCAGTCACGCCAGGTGACTACACCAATGTGGATTTCAGATGAGGCAATGTTCCATCTACACAGTCATTCCCATATCCATTTGTCCATACCTGGACAAAAAGCAGCAGCTGGTGACCAGAATAAAGGGTAGGCATGCTCCCTGCAGGCTGTTATGTAATTGGTATGATGGCAGTATCTTAGCATCCCAAAAATCTCTCAGTCAACTCTCTCCATCATACAGGAATTGCAAAGTACTATATTTGCAGTTACTTTTGGGATGTCTGATGCCCAACAGGATGTGACTGGGAATGGGACTCCAGCCACTTATGGCTGTACGGACTGAATATCAGGATAAGTCAGGATAAGTCCTGATGTAACATCAGGATAAACTCAACCCTCTCTCTGATGAATCTATGTTTACAAAGCAAAGTCAAAGAAAATGTTGCTACTACACCTGGTTCCCATCTTGAATTAAGTCTCGAATTTGTTCTATGCTGCCCATTTCTTCTCTAGCAACCTTTCCACAAATATTGAGTAACAGCTGGAGTGTTATTTTGCCCATCCCTGTTCAAGGCCAGGTTGGATATGGCTCTGAGCAACCTGGTCTAATGAGAGGTGTCCCCATCCATGGAAGGGGGTTTAGAACAAGATGCTCTTTAAATTCCCTTACAACCCAAATCATTCTATGATTTTGTGGTCATAAAGTTATGTGCTTCCCAGGGCCTGTGTTATAAAATTATTTGGGAGAAGGAGGAAGTACCTGGAAACATCTCATAATCCATGCGGACAAAGGTCTGGGGAGCTTCCAGGAAAGACAGAGAACAAGGGTCAGACCAAGTGCTGTACTCTGGGCTTTGGAGCTCATACATCCTGCACTAGCAATGATTTCTTAGAACTCACTGCACTGTTCTTCTAGAAAATGGTGGGGGAAAAAGGATGGAGATACAGTAAAAGGGCACCCTGGCTTGTTTGGCAACGTGGTGGTGCAGTAAGCAGCAAACTCGGGAGTTCACTTGTGATGCCAGTCATAGGCCAAACATACCAACAAGTCCTGAACTCCCTCTGCAAAACTGGAAACATCAGTTTTTCCAGCATGTATGCTTGGTTTTCAAGTCCTTTTCTAACCAAACTTTGTCTTTGCATGTGAGAGGTAAAAGTCAGTTTGAGTTTTTCTGTTCCCAAGTAGCACCTTATTCCCTGATAACAGATTTCAGGAAGTCAGTCCTCTTCTCTAGAATAGTTATCCCATCCTTTCCATTACATCTATTAGATTAACTAGTTCACAATAAGTTTGCCCAGATTTCACTGACCATGATGTGGTCCCAGCAGTGCTCATTCCTTGTTACTGATGTATGAAATGTACAGCATCCAGCAAACTTTCAGGTCTCAGAGAGAGTTTTTGTCTGTTGTTTACAGAAAGAGCAAATCTGAAGTGTAAGTACAAATATAAAATACTCAGCGTCCTGCAGTACCACTGCTCTGGTTGCTTTCAGACTAGCAACAGGATTGAAGTCTCCTAAGAATGCCTGCCTGCTTTTTAATTGACTTCTCAGAATTTTTATTTTGTAATCAAAACAAAAGCCAAACTGAAGCTCCAATGCTAAGAAGCACTGAAACAAAACATTTGACAGTTACTAGCAGAGAAGCTTTAGGAATGTCTTTTGGAGCATAGCAACCAAGGGAGGGTAAGCAGGCTTAAGCTTTGAAGTTACAGCTTTCAGCAATGTTTCTGATTTCTAAAGAACACAATAGAAACAACAAGAAATTAAAAAAAAAAAAAATTGGAAAAACCAAACCCCAGGCCTAGTTCAATGCTCACTGAATGGACTTGCTGTGAAAGACACCTATACAAAGAAAGCAGAATTAGTCTGTTTGCTCAGAAATCAAGTAACCACAGCTAATCCTTTTGCAGTATTATCCTGTTTTGGCCTTTTATAAATCTGCTTTAAATTAAAGATGCACCCAAGCCAAGAAACACCTCCTTTGATGTTCCAAATGGCTCAAATAAGCTGTTTGCTAGGAAAAGCTCAAAATATGAATTCTGAAACTGAAAAAAATCAAAGTCCTTCTCCTCTGCTAAGAGGCTGGCACCTCTCAGGAAGGTCAGACCATTTAAGACCACAGCTTTGAAGCACCTCAGGCATCGGTCCCTCTTGAGCCCATGCATTAAGGGAAAGAATCCTGAAATACAAGTCTCTTACAAGCCAGTTACCCAAAAGCAGCTAATCCCCTTTTTTACAACCATTAAATTGCATCACTGGAATACTGGAATAAGGAATTTTACAGGTTAACTGAATGCAGGCATAGAGCTTGGAACAAGCTTGGAACAAGGTAACTAAATTACTGCAAATGATATTTGTATTTAAGCTTGTGTAATGAGCTGCAAGTTGGCACAATAAACTCTAAGATGTTCTTGTTTCCTCTTCCCATCAAGAACACAACTTTCAATGCTTGAACTGTATCGGGTGACTCACCATGTAAATAACAGTTTTCTCCTGTTTTGACCTTTACTGCAAAAAGGAGGATTTTAAAAGTAATACTGGTTTTACACACAAAATGTACAACAGGCAAGCAGAACTAACACCAGCAGCAATCAGGTTGTCCTTAGAGGAGGAGTGGATGTTAATTGATGGGTTTTTAAGTTCCGACTATCACATGCCAATTTCTTTGATTTGGCAGTCACAACTGTGATTCTAATCAAGTTAGAAAAGCAGACCTGGGATTACCATCATCAAGATTGGTAGCTTTCCCAAAAAGAACAAATACTGTATTTGCAATCCTCACTTACTGCTTACTTCCTTTTGAAGGGTGTGATCCCGCCCAAAAGTGTTCGCGGCACAGGGCAGGTCGCCAGCCACAGGCAGCTCAGAGACACAGAGCTACTCAAACTTTGTTGCTTTATGCTTTGATCATCCTCTTCAGTGAAAATTGTTACAGCTTTAGAGGCAGGCATGGGAACTTCGGGAATTTTCCATAAGCCAAATAAAAATGCAGATTCTGCAGGTGTCAGGGTTAAGTGCAAGGAAGCAAAGGCTTTACTGTCCCCTGTCCCTTCTCAGTCCTCCAAGTAACTGGGCTGGCTGAACAGGGGTAATGATGGGAGAAAGCAGCAGCCATAAACCAGCACCCACTCTCAGCAGGATGTGACCAGGATATTGGCCTTCATTTCCACTTTTCCTTCTGCCATGAAAGCTATGAGACCTTGATCCTACACAGTCTCATACAGGCAGATGCACAAATCATTTTCCCTTCCAAGTATGCAGGCTGAAAGACCTGTCTCAAACATTTTTTGGCAAAAGAATTCAGCCAGTGGGCACGCATCTTCTAGGTAATCTGCACTATGAACTGACAGAGAGTACTGGATATTACCAAAGGAGGGAACTGCTCAAAACATTTTCAACTTCATTCACTGCAGAATAACTAAATACCACTGTTTAAGACAAGCCAAATTACAACTTACTGTGGTTCCATGTAGTTTTCATCTACGTATTATTTTTCTTCTTGCTGTCTTCTGAATTCTCATTAACCTTTCTGTCAAGACTGCATTAAACATGTCCTGTTAATTCAACATGTTTTTCAAGAAATCTGACATGGAGATGACAAATGCTCATGTAAAAAAAAAAACCAAAAAACCCTCTAGTTTAATGAAGTGCATAATAAGAAAAACAAAATTCTAGTTTACAACATGTTTTATTTCAGCTTTGCTATTGCAGTGAACTCAAAAGTGAGACTGTCTGAATAGCTTTGGCATCCGTCCCTAAGGGAGCAGAAGAAAAGGTCATGGACTTTGAAGAAATCTAAAGACTTCAAGAACCTCCTCCAAAGTGGAAGGATTTTTGTTATTCTAATACGATATTCTATGGCATACATATCTCCTAAATAAAACCCTTTACAATTAACATACTACTCTTACCATAGGCCAGGGCAGAAAATTTCTCAGAAAGTTTATAACTTTGGGGATTTCTAATGAGAAGATGCAATCTTGATGCAATACAAGGTAAGGAATAAACATTTATATTCAAGTAGGTTTCGTGAGAGAAATATTGCATGTTCTATAAACACCAGAAAATACTTGTTAATCAAAAAAATCCCAAAGTTTAATTGACTAGTATGATTGTCTGATGTACTACATCTATCCTCCTAAATATTCTTTTGAAAAATACTCAGTAAGACAATTATGCAATAAAATTACCATTTATATGACTCCTTTCATCCACAAAGGCATCAAAGTCCTATATATGTATAAAGGTATAAATACACAGTACTGCTCAAGTGCACCCAATCCTGCAGCAGGAATTATCAAATGCTCTGCACCAGCACAAAACATAATGGGTTATATGAAGGAAGCAATGCTATTTAAATCCAGAGAGATGACAACACCCAATTAACCAGATAAGAGTACTAAACCTGCACTCAAGTACAGGGTTTCTTTTCAGATTTTTATTTCCCAGCTGCTGAAAATTCAGTTCACTGTATCATGACTTTAAACCTCCTAAGGCAGCTTGCTTTTCTTACATACCCCTCTTGACCAAGCAAGTAGTGCACAGACCCTATGTCAGATGCCCACAGACACCCTGTCAGAATCTACTGCTTGCTTTAAACATAAATAACAAGGATGGCAACATTCTACACAAACCCGTGGTTTTCACACTACTAAATGGGTTCTTGGCAAGTCTCATGCTTGTACCAGCATTAACTCAGCATGGCATTGAGTGGCACTAGGACTGGCAATAAAACTGTTGTCTCCTAGCAAAAGGAATGGTTGGAACCAAATGATTTCAAGTCTGAAAAGCCCATGAGCCACAAACTCGGTGAGAGCAGCCCCTAAGGCTTACAGCTGAATTGCTACAGGAGTTTTAGAAAAGTAAAAGCATTTTATCACTCCTTTCTGCTAACAGTTGCACATAATGAGGCACACAGACTGGGCAAATCTCCTCAGTTTTTGTCCATTTAATATAACAACTGAAAATCCAACAATTTTACTTTAAGAAAACCATAAATTAGAACTGCAGTGTGGGTCATAGTCTGGACATTATCAAAATTACTAAATATTGAGGCTAATATATTCCCAATCTCTAGGTGGCCACTGGGCAGATGAAGTTTGTGGCACAATCTTATTTGCCAGTACAAATTCATCAAGCATGAGTGAAGCTAATTAGCAAAACTTGGATGTTATCTCCCAAAAAACTCTAAGGCGCCAAAAGATTAAAAATGTTTTCCTGCTGTGACAAGTACAATGACCTCATAAATATTAGTAGACCCTTTGGAACTGGAAAATGCCATCTATTCCTGCTTCTGTGTAATATTACAGGACTGAGCAAAAAAGAATACAAGGATGTTGCTGCTAAAGTTTACCCCCATAGAAAGCTAAGTAAAACTGCAGTTTGAAGTCATATTTGCATGCTTCAGAAGTCTGTGAAAAACATTTGGAGAGTGCATTTACCCTTTTGAAGGTGATTCAGCCCATTAGACTAAGATTTTTTTCCTAAAATATAAATAGTTCAAGAACCAAAAGATCTAGTTAGATAATAAATGAGTATTTTTCACATAGTATCAAACAGCCAGTTATACACCATTGATATGTGAACTGCTTTCGTCAGCAAGAGACTTATTTAAACCCCCTTTGAAAGAGCTATTCCCTAGAATAACACAGCAAAGCTCTCATGTCTAGTACTGTACGTTTTGTTGACCAGTTAGTTACTCATTTATTGGTACATGTGCTTATCCCCCACTTCTTTGAATGTTCCATTTGTTCCAAATGGCTGAGCTCAAAGCTGGTTGCAGCTGCTTGTGATGTTCCACACAAAACCTTCCTTTTTTTCCCCCTCACAGGTCTGCAGCATTCCTGAATGTCTTTAAATAGAACTCAGAAATTACATTTCTAAATGACAATTCATCACCCTTCCTGCAGACTGCAATAGTATTGTAAATTCCTACTGAAGCCTCACCAAATTTGAAGTCAAAGATGACTGCTCTTTTTTTGGAATGTATTTATTGAACTCTTCCATATTGAGCCTTGAAATTACTTCTTGCAGTGGAAAAAATCTGTGTGTGGCTTCTGCCACAGCACCTGAATTGTCCAGAGGATGCCACCTTTGAAATGTGGCATCTTTGCCCAAGTCCTGCTTTTACAATTGAAACTCCAACCCCAGTGTTAGCCCCTGCTCAGAGGAGAGGCTGGAAAATTGGGTCCTAGAGGAAGCTCTGGCCAAGCACAGCAAAGCGCCTTGGACAGGCACTACAGACTTGCCTTTATCATCTGGATTTGGAAAGGGTCCAGCTCCCCAAAGAAACAATGAAAGTGAGGCCAGTCCAGCTGATAACTGATTCCAACTCAGTTGCCACAGAATTAATGCCCACAGTGACTGATTACAAGTGCCCAAGAGAGGTTTGATCTGCTCAACCTGCAGAAATTTAATGCCTGAAACAGACACTAAATTCTCAGGCTGGGTTTCTACACGATTCCCAAACTTCACAGACTCGTTCTCTCATAGCACTTCTTGTCTCTCCTTTGTACTGGTGCCAGAAGGGACAGCTTCAGCATTTGAAGCTTCACATGTCATTTTAGCAGTGATATTTTTCTCTTGAACATTATGGAGACTGAGTATTTTGACAGGTGAACATTGCTGAAGATAGAAGCATAAACTGAGCTATGTTAGCTGTTCAGAATCGACAGGATGCATATATACATATATTGAAAAAATAACTGTATTAAATTGTTGAAAATGATGTAAATATTTTAACTGCCAGTATTTGGTACACTGGCTGAAGGTGCTATGAGAAGAATATATGAAATAAAGAGTTTCTGTGTTGCTTTAAATCAATCACTTAATGACTGTAGAGTTCATCTTTGCAGGACCCACTCCTTTGCCCTGGAGAGCCTGGTAGCAGCTCTGAGCCCTCACTTCCATGGGGAGGCATTTAGCTAGTCAGTGAGAACTGGCCTCCATCCTTCAGGAAAGGCATCAGTCCCTTCTCATTCCGACCACAGCTTGAACAGCCAGATGTGTGAAAGCCTCATTGCCCTGACACGTCCTCCTGGTCTCTCAGTTGTCTCATATCAGCAGGGAGGGCTCCCCTCATCAAGGTGCCGAGAAGGAGACATGATCAGGATCATTTGGTTTAAAAATGAGATGAGAATGGGTGAACTGTGCTGTCAGAGTGATGCTGAAGGACGACAGCAGCGTGCTGAAGGCAACTGCAATCCTGTGCGTGGGATCACCAAGGAAATCCATCCCCGAGCAATGCACGGGCTGACGGCTGGAAACTGAGGGGACGTGATGGATTTGCACAACTCCCTTGATAGAAAAAAACATTTAATTTAGGAAAGATTAGATTGTTACAATTGCCCCTGCCCTGACAAGAGAGCCTGTCTAGCAAGGCCTTAAGCCTATATTTGGGCTAGAACTGTGCTTTAGCCAAGACCTTAAAAATATTCACTATACAGGCTGTCACCAGTGCTACATTTCCTTGTCACTCCTAAAGTGTGACTGATTTGCCAAGATCAAGACTAAATTCATGATCAGTGGCAAGGGCACCCAACATGAATTATAAAACTGCCTTTCCTTCCTAGCCTCCTGGATATGCTAAGGAAAATGCTTTTCCTGCATTCATTGTTGCTTTTTATATCCACACCATATCCTCTGTGTAATGACATGGGACTGCTCAGCTCATCCCACAGTCTCCACCCCACTCTCGAAGCAAAGATGATGCTCAGTAAGAAGGAAGCATTTGGCTATTAAATATAAAACCTGTATTGAAAAATGTATTGATATCATGGCCAAGTGTGTCATGCCCTGAGATGAAATGGAAATAGAGGTGGGGGTAGAAGTGGTAACAATTTTTTGAAGTTAGTTTAACACTGAGGGAAGTGGCTGGTTGTTTAGTGCAGCTGTGAGGAGGCTGGGGTAGTGCCTGAGCAGACTCCATTTACAGATACAGAGCTCTGTTCAAAATAACAAGAGAAAAGAAAATCCAAAATCAAGAGGACCAGCTGATTAGAGGGAGGAAGGAATAGGAAAGGACCTTTCCCTTCTCTTCACCTTTCCAAAATCATGCATGCAGAAGTGAAACTAAAGTCACTAAACATGCAAACTTAAATTATGCATCCAGAAGACCCTGTGAAGCCAAAGGATTAGCTTTTTAAATTTCTAACAGTGCCATCCTGGAGCTGAGCAGAAGCAGGGAAATGACTGTTGATACAGAGGAAACACAAGGCTTAGAGCGCATCAGATTTTGGGTGGCAACTGATTCTCTCCCAAACCCAGTATGCAGCCCGAAGCTGAAGTTGTAAAAGAAGGGAGCCAGAGAAGAACAATGAACAGAAAACTCCAGACAGTGCTCCCAGCTCCTACAGTGAGAGATGATGTCTTGAGCATATTAACACAGCAATAAATCCCACAGAGTGATCTGCCACCCTTAAAGCACGGTGTATGCTTAGTCTTGAGAATTTTTGCCCAAGGGAAGAAAATACTGGAGTTCCAGTGTCAGCTTACATCTCAGACTCTCTTCCAAAGGTAGCTAGCTATAAGTGGGTCACTCACTTCACTGGTACATTGCAAGATACAATGCTGAAGTTGCAGAGTGCCTTCTCTGAAGAAGCATTAGATGGTGACAGTTTAGATACTGATGAACTGGGTTTCACTCACCACATCAGTGTGGAGATGACCATGGGTAATGAAGAAAGCTTTCTTCTAAGTAATTTTACAGAAGTTTACAAGCTTCAGTGCTTTGAAAGTCACCAGACTTACTCCAAGCTTTCGCATTCTGTGCTGTGTGTGGCCTCAGTCTTCCAGACGACATGGAAAAGTTTATGATAGTACATCAAAAGAAAAATACTAATTAAAAAGGCTTCCCATTAAAGAAAATAGAAACAATGGCAAAAACTAGAATTAGAGTCAATTTTCAGATTAGTGATAAGCAGAAGAAAAACCCCAAAACTTTACAGTAACTGTCTACTTACAGAAAAGAAATGCCCTTAGTTAAACCAATAGAAAATAATAATGAATGAGATTTAAGGTTGAAATAACCAGGAAACTGTTGCTGACCATCATTCAAATACTGTGTAGCATCAGCCTGTGGGGCTGTTCCACACAGAGTAAGTGAAGAATTCTTCTCACATGACTTTTCCAGTCAATACAATCATTATTCTTTAGTCACAGATCAGCCTGGTTGTTGCTCAAAATGACCTCCTACTCCTTTGCAGTTATGATTTACGTCTGAAAACTGTTCTAAGGGAATCAACAAACAGAAGGAGCTGAAATTTAGATAATAATGACAAATTTCTCACCACAGTAGAAATATGATTCCTACTCACCTGTAAATCTGCAAGAGCTTTTTGCCCTTCAGTCCTGAATTACAGCTATTGCCTTATCTAAACCCACATGCTATTCATACTTTATCATTGCAGTGATCTGACAAAGCTGACTAAAATCCTAACAAACTTCTTATCAAACTATAGTTCACCATCAGTGAGCACATCTATTGCAAATACCCCTGGGATCACAGCATTACCTTCATAGTGGTGCACTGGACACTTCTGGAGTCTCAGTTTATGGCTCCAACCAATGGTCTTTGTGCCCCAAAAATCTTGACTGCCTTTCCTGCTAATTGCACAGAGCTAATTGAATAATTGCAAGAGAACATCTCCTGTTACTGTATTTTTTGATGCTGTGAGCTCTTAGCCAGCTGGAAGCTGTTTACTGCAGATTATATACAGGTATTTCTTCTTAATTCTAACCTCTAGTTGCAGTCATCAATTTATATAGAATTCATCTTATCAATCTAATATTTACCTAATATTTCATGGTATTTGACAGCAAAAGCTAACTCTGCGTATGCCCACATGAGCTCACAACATTCTTGGTCCATAAACGCCCTCTGAATTAATCTTTACCTGTCTTATTTCCTATTTTCATTTCCCAAGGAACAGATTCTTTTTATTTTTATAGACACTATATGGTCCAAAGAAACAGCTAAGTGAAAACATAACAGTTAACTGCCCTCAGCCTGCAGCCCATATCTTTTGGCATCACCAGGAACACTTAGAGCTGCAAGACTGGATTCAGTAGCTTCTATACATAAAATTACTGCTGAAAAGGAAGTACACAAACATCTCTGAAGGCTGAAGTGTCCCCAGCTGACCCCTTTGTCAAGCACCAGCCTCTACACAACAGCTTTAGCAAAAGCACTGATATCCCATCAAACCCAAACAAAACGTGCACGTCAAAAGCCAAGAAGGTTGATTGTGCCTTCCCTTGTGGATGGGTGCAGAGTCCCACTCCAGCTCTGATGCACAGATGAAGTGGGAATTCCAGGGTCTGGCAAGAGTAACTGGTTAAAGGCTGTTGGATTAGTCACACTGACAACCTTCAGCAGGTGAAAACACTGAATGTGCTGTGCCTGAAGGTGTAAGGGCTGACACACCCCTGGCCACCATACATGGTGGTGCATCTTGCAGGAGCCCAAGTCTTCACTCTGTTTGCTGTTTACCCCATATTCGTATCTGAGCTGGTGACATTCTCTGCCTCCCAGTGCCATCACCTGGGTGAGTTGCCTCATGGAAGGTAAAATGTGTATCAAAATGCAAGTCTGAGTGCCTGCAGGTCACTCAGTCTGGAAATATGGGAGCAGGCCTATCAGAAAAGTGTTCAAACTAAATATAACAGGATTTAGAACATGCTTTTAGATTTAAGGAAAAGTGCAGTCTTTAAATTACTGCTCTAGAATTTACTGGCTTAAAAAGAAAGACCTTAAGGCATCCCATCAAAGAGTTATATAACTCAAAAGGGTTTTCCTTGCCCAGTGTTGCTTGTGCAAGATATACTTAAGTAATAAAACATGCTTCTGGCACTAACCCATCTATATGGGCTTTATGATGACAGATTTCAGATTAGAAAATAGAGGTCTCCATACAGGCTAGCATTCCTCTTCTATCCCCTTACAGAAGATTTGACTGGTCATTTTCTACTGTGTATTTATTTTTTGAACTGAAACCTTTTGATACCAACTTCAGCAGGAATTGGTCATGATGTGCACCAGATGGTCCCAGGTTTGGTGCCCTGCTCAAATCAGACCATACCCCAGCCTAGTGTAGCACAGCAGCTGAAAGAGCCTTTCATTTCAGTCTCCCTGCAATTTAAATTTGCTACATCTGATCTGAAAATGTCTTCAGTCTTCAAACTTTACACTGTTTGTTGCAGCAATCACCCTTTGGTGATATGCCAGATGCCTGTGACATACCTCTCTTGAGAATGTTAAACACAGAGACTTTAGAACTGGAATTTCTAGCAAGCAGCTTTTCATTTGTGTGAAAGGCATGAGAGTCCTGAAAATACTTGAAATTCTGAAGTTAAGAGGAAAAAAGACCATTAGCAAGTTGAAGACTTTATCTATAGGAGGCTTTTAAAATTTTATCTAATCTAATTGGTATTTAATAAGACAGGTTTTTTCAAACAGTGCATCCACAGTCCTCCATAAGAACCCCTGTGAAAGAAATTAATTATTTTGTACTTTCTGCAGATTTCAATTCTGTATCTTTAGGTATTCTGCTTGAAATGTGTAGGTAGTCCTGGTGTTGCTTTTGCCTGGTAATGATGTCATTTCCACAGATAATTAATCCCATTGCTTAACTGGATTTGTTACTTTTAGAGAGGCAGCTAAAGGAAGTAATAATTCATGCCACTTTTATTTGTGATCTTCCATTTACAAGTCTATTAGAGTTAGGTCAAAATCAAAAAGTGGCCCACAAAACCCAAGAACTGGCTGCTGATTATGACCTGGGTCAAGAAGTCTTGGAAGTTATTTATGCACTGAATCTTACCCAAAAGGTGGAAGTACAGTGTACCTTATATCAAAACATGACTACAGGTTTGAGGACACCATTGGTTTGAGAGGCTAAATAAGTGATTATACACTTATTTGATGTTTAAAATAGTTGGGGACGCTGATAGTTTTAACATTTTCTTTCAATATTCTATTTATTTCACTGGAGGATCCTCTCACTCCTGTGTGCTACTGTTGGCTATAAATATGTAAAGATCTCCTCCATCCTTGGGTATCCCCTCACAGCAAAGCACTTGGCACCTGCACATGCCCAAATTCAAAGTGCTGAGCACTGCCCCAGCCTCCAAGTGGAGATGCAATATGAGGGGAGAGCATCCCACACTCCATAGGGGGCTGCTTAAAGGTCATTTTGTTTAGATCTGCTACTGGAAATCCAACTATGGGCTTCAAGTCTTCAAATTTGTTCTTTACCTTAAGCTTGATGGGGAGAGAGAGGTACTTCAGCACATTTACAGCCAAACCAGGTTTTACAGACATTATGCTGTGTCATTCTAAGCCAGGGACGTGTGAGAAAGATGTGCTTTACCACATGTGGGAGGACAGCTACTGACTAACTAAAAATAGCCAGATTCCACCTCTCCAGTTAGCTTGGACTAACCTAACACTTCAGTCATCCCATGTATAATAGAGAAAAATAATTCACCTAAAGCCAAATAGTACATAGTGGCAGACAAGATGCATTACATGATGTGATTACATGTCTGCATGAAAAGGAATTTTATGCCTCAACACAAAATATTAAGACTGGAGGCCAATTTTGAAGAACCATGTGGTGCACAGCAGACATGCAAGAATAGGACAAAAATATTCCCCTGCTGATTGAGCCCCATCAGCAGTTTCAGTTCAACCCCAAGAGCTCAGGCAGGGGTGGATATAATTTGCAGGAGAGGCAATCCAGCAGGGAGAATTTGTGTGCTGCTGCCATGTACTGCCCCAGGATATGAGAACTATTTGCAGAAGTCCTGCAGGGTTAACTCTGCCAGGCTGGGCAGAAACCCAGATTAGAGCTGCATCCTATGAGGTTTTTCTGTCTTTTCTATCCTACACAGGAATGGGAAGAGACAGCTTGAATAACATTGCCATTTCCCCTCTGAAAGCCTCTGCTATTCTATTAATAATGTCTTACATTTTAAAGTTCATTCTTGCCATGCAATGCAGATGAACACAGGGCTGTGGCTACATCACTCACTGAAGAAAGCCACCACCATCCCCACTCAACTGCTGAACTTTCTGAAGACTCTTTACCCTGCCTGTGCTACCTAAAGAAACTTTTCTTTAAAAGACATTTTGGTCCTCTCTTTCCTGCATCTCACTCATTTTTAAAAAGTTGGGCTTTTTTACCTGACAGTGCAGGTTACTATAACTCTTTTGATGTATCTGCTCTATCCAGCTGCAAAAGTTCATACTGAGATCTCACAACCAGCACTGCTGAAACCTAAACTAGAAAACTTCCATCTCTCCTTTATTTCCCTACCTTTTCATCAAGATCTCCTGCAAGATAAAGTGAGTACAGCCAGCTAGACCCAAAATCAAAATGACCCACTTCACAGTCTTTTCTTAGTTCGAACAGGTAACAACAATGAAGGCAGGACCTGCATTAATAAGAAAATATCTACCACTCTAAAATACATGTAACAAAACATATACCTTTTTCCCCTAGTAAAAAAAAAGTATATTTTCAGCAGAAACTGCTTTTACTAGGATTACATTACAGCAAACTTGAAGGATCACACTAAAAAATGTAACATTCATTCTCCTTACATACTTATTTCTATCTGTAACACATCAAAATGGGTAAAATAACAGTATAGATCATTGGAGAACAGTCCAAAGCATGTGGAAACAAAAATGAAAAAGTGTGACTACAAGTATTTTAAATTCTCTTCTTGCTCTCCCCTATTTATGATGAAAATATCCCAGATGAAGGGAATGCAACTAGTTGAGCTCTCTATTTCTGTTTTGTATAGTATTACCTCTGGGAAGAAAACCCTCAGTGAGTAAAAAAATTCCACTTGTATCATCTAATTGCCAGGGACTGGGCACAGGCCCAGTTTGTTTAAGGTTTTCTGCAAACAGTGAAATGCAGTCCAATTTTTCTATGAATTCATGTTCCCTATGCCTTTCCCTTCTGCTCTAATATTCTCAGAATTGTTTTTATTCCTTTTATTCCTCTCCTAAGACCATCAGTCCAAAACCGCCTTCTACATCCTCTGCAATGCTCCCAGGTGCTCTCCACAACCGAAACTCCCTCCTGCCATTTCCTTTCCTTGGAAGGAGTTAAACACTTTCAAGCAGAGTACGCGGAGGTATAAGGAGGGGAAAATGGAGAAGAGGATTTGAGTAGCCCTTGAACGGAAAAGACAAAGCCTTCTAGAAATGGCCCAATCCTTATAGTACTACCAAAAGGGAATCTGGATGACTCCACATTCTGATGACTTGGAACATTCTGTCCCACCTCTACCACTTCACTTTAACAAAATCCCAACAAACAAAACAAAACCACAACAGAAAAAACATACACCAGCCCCTCCCTCAGCCCCCAAACCCACTCCCTATCTCCTCAGGAAGAACTGTCAACATGCAAGTTATCATTGGGCAGGTTCTCTGCTGATTCCCAGCCCTGTGTACAAACATTTTGAGGGTGAAGAGACATTTCTCTCCGAATTTTGCCTTAGATTCAGTGAAAGTTCAGAATACTCTGAACTTTTGATGAAAACTCTGGGAGCTCAGACTGACATTATGCTATGAAATGCTTTCTCTGGAAAATACGCACAGCATTCTACTTGCAACAACTATCACAATATCTCCTCAATATTATGTGTGTAATATCAATGTGATCTCTTTCTAACAGCAACTGAACATATTAAATATGAAAGAATTACTTTGTGCACAGCTATTTAAAACCCACTTTAGTTATGCATTTACACTGCACAGATTTTTTCAGATATGAGAAATGTGTTCACTTAAGCACTTCATGCCACACTGACAAATCACTGAGTAATGTCAACCCCAAGAAGTGTTTTCTAGCCCTGTTATACTACAGGGGCACATTTGAGCATGATGTAGAATATAAAGAAGATAATAATGAGATTTCTGTGTGCAATGGAAACTATGTGCATTGCACCTCCCACACACTGTTTAAGACTTATGCTCCACAAAATCATTTAAAATAACTTATATTCTACACACTGTGAACATCTTATCTGAAAACTACTCCTCTGCCTTCTCTATTGTATAGGGACAACAGGCAGCTTACAAAGAGCAAGCCATATGACTTCAGTCCCTGTGAGTTTCTGGTCTTTTCTTTTGAATACTAAAAATGCAAACCAGTCTGTATCATTCAAATAATCTAATTTTCCAAACCACCTACATTAACATACTGGCTGAAGCCAATTACAAATGCCTTAAGGCTTATACCCTCAGAAGCATAACCTGACAGGTCAAATTTTATTGTTTGCTCCATCCATCATTACTGACACAGTAACTCAAAGTACACAAGCCACAGTCGACTCACTGCTGCTTCTCTCTCCCTGTGCTCCTGCTGTAATTTTAATGTAGATGCTTATTAATAAGGACATTGTTTTCTGTCACTCAGTGCTGGCTCCTTCCATACATGTGAAAAGAAAAAGCCCCAAGTTATGCTTTTATTTTAGCAGCATCTAATGCTCCCTCCTTTGGGCTAATGTGCCCAAACAAGTCATTGCTGGTGATACATTTCACCAACAAATACTTTTTATAAATCTAATACAATGTTGTAATGAGAATTAAAAATTAAAAAAACCCAAAACCCAAAAAACCACAAACAAACAAACAACAAAGCAACAACAACAAAGAAAACCACCCAAAAAATTTCAGCCACAAAATAACCAACACCAGGAAAACCCATAAACTTTTGGACAATGTAGAGAATTGATGTTCTAAACAAGATGTTCATTTACTTGTAAAATACAGCTGACAGGCCTACATCTTCCAGCCTAAAAGAAGCACAGAAGTACATTTTTCAAGATGCTAATAAGATTCAGTCTTCCTTAATTCAGTAAGACTTCAGCACATATATTTAAACACATTCCCTAGAAAAACATTGTTTTTCTGAGTTTTTGGAGTAATGAGCAGCCAGGAGCAGGAGTGTTACATATTCAGACTTCTAATTATTGGCAGCACTTACCTGGGTGCCTAAATAAAAACACTGCCTTCAACACTGTAGAAGTTCGTAAACAGGAAGGGGAAAAATCAGTGACATTCTAAACATTATTTCATCCTTCTGAATCAAGCATATGTGGGCAAATCAGAAAAGCATAGGGACCAAACTCCCTGTAAGAAGTTGCCCTCCGTCAGCATTAACCCTTGCTATGTAAAGAAAGTCAGTGCGTCATTTCCCTCCCTTTAAAGAAACTAAAACCCACAAAACACCAAAACCAGAATGAAACTTAAATCGATATAAAAATTATTTTAGTACGCTAGAAATTGTCATAACAAAATCCCAAAATATTGTTGTTTGTGGATACCTCGGCCAAGATATTTTAGACATGTATGACTCACCCCCTTACACCATCTTCCCAGTCCCTTCCTAGGTTTTTTTTTTCTGGTGTTCTTGTAACAACTGACATGAAAATATGAGGAGCTGCAGTATCATGCAGCAGGTCTAATTAGGTTCCAGAGACACTTAGTGGGTAAACACGAATCTAATCTATTTAATGAAGATACATTTAAATGAATCCTATCAATGAAGTCTGGTCAATTTAAATGACCAAAATAGAAAAAAGCGTAAAACTTCCAAAAGAGTAGACTTCTTTTTTTTTTCAAATTCATTTAGGATTTATTGTGCTATATGTTTATTGTGAGCACTTGTGAAACTCAAGACAACCAGCCCAAAATCCTGCACTTCTGCAGCACTAAAAGATGAGCATGTTCAGTTCTTTTAGAGAGCTCTGAGTATTATCAGAGCTATTTGGGAGAATGGGCTTTTACAGAATTTAAGGGAGTTGGATGTGAGAGAAGCAGCCTTATGCTCCCAGAAGCTTCACCTCTCCCTGTCACTCAGCGATGGGGGGTGTGGGTTGGAAATCTGAGGTTGTTTTATTCTGCACTGGTTCTCATACTGTCTTTCCCAGCATGGTATTTATTATTATGGTATTTACAGCAGCTATATATTGAGAAGGAATTTTTAGGGAGTTTAGAGCAGTTTTTTCTCTATAGTCAAGTTACCAAAATAATATGAAGAAAGAATTGCCACTTGCAGCAACGCACCTAATAGAGACATTTAATTGTCATCTCCCCCAGAGTCTTTACGCTTGACTTGATAATTAAAACATTCAACTCTGACAAACCTTAATATGGCAAAATAAGGGATTCAGGAATTAAAGAGAAAACATGGATTTAGAAACTGACACAATATGTTAATCACAAAGAACCCAGTATGTGCAAGGTGAAATTGTTCTGGACTGAGAAATGTTAGAATATGGAAAAACAAACTAAAAATATCTTTTCCCTGCTAGGCAAGGTTAGAGAAAGGAGACAAACAAAACCATACCCCAATTAGACCAGCCTGCTTAACGCATAGTTGCTAAAACTTGGACACACAACTTTGGATAAATTTTGGGTTCTGCCAGGGCCTTTTTGCTCACTGACATCAGCACAAATTAAAGCAGTGGAAATTTAAAGTAATCTCTCTTAAAGGAGATTATAGCAAGGAAAAGAAAAACCAGGTTGTGATCCATCTTAATCTGTCCCCAGAATGCCTCCAATGTTTCTCTGTCCTGCCTGTATGCAGGAGCCAAGAGATCACCAGGCTTCAGCAGACCAAAGCAACCCCCATCTTCTTCTAACACTGACCAATGGCTTTGACAGAACTTTAAGTAGCCAGTTTCCAACAAAAAGCATCAGTATTTTCTTTGTAAGAGGTTCATTTAAGGGATTAAAAAAAATCCTAGTTTTTTGTCGGTTTTCCTTTCTTTGTTCATTTTTTACTGTCTTTATTTTTTGCCCCCAATCTGTGTTTGCAGAACTGTGCTCATGAAGACTCTTCCTCCACAGACTAAAGCTATAGCAACAAGCAGTTTCTGAAAGAACATCATGTCCTGGGCCACAGCAATTTCTCATTAATTCACAGAATCTCAAACCTGGCAATATGACAAAGCAGCCCTTACTCTGTAAAAATTGCCCAGAGCTCTTTGCTTTCCCCCTCTATCTGTTGAGTCACTGCAGAAGCCTCTATTTTGGCTGTTCTCACAATTCATATTATGTCAGGTAAAAATCCTTGCAAACATGTATATATTCATGGGCTTTAGCTGGGGAGCTGTCACAGAAGCAGCAGCAGCGCACAGATGAGTGGTTATGCAGGGCTATTTTCTCCCTGGTTAGGATGTAAAATTGGTAGAGCATTGTTTGGGATTTTGAATTTACTATCTGACACCACTGAAAAGCAAAAGCTTCTTCACTTCAACACGGAACTAAATGGGATTTGAAAGGAAGCTCAGGAATTTGCAGAATTGAATGATTATGTGAGCAGAGTTCAAAAGCAGTATTTCCCAGCTCCCTCAGAATTTAACAAAGGTTACCCCCATCAGGGAAAGCACAGACCTTTGTCCTGGATTGTTAATTTGTGGCCAAGACACCCCTACAAGGCATCACTGGAAAGACTGTAGGAGGCAGAAAGCCATTTTTTAAGCATATTAATTGACCAAAAGAGAAATGCCATTCTTCAAGCGTATGCAAAAATGCCCTTTACACTCAACCATCTTAAGACACTGAACATGGATTACAAGGTACACAAGAATACAGATCTACCTTATTCCCAATTTTCTGCTCATTCCTAGAGACCACACAGAGAAAAACACCATATAAACAACAGGATGTCTTTAGGATACACAGCACTTGATCAAAAAACATTGCACACCTCATGCTTCAAGCCAAATAAACTGTGCAGCCATGGATGCACAGCACAGAACTCTGTGTGTTTTGTCTTCTGAGAGACAGAATTTATTATTTAGGAGTTGATTATGCAATAACAGCTTCACACAGCTTTTGGATTACACAACTCGAGTCTCACTGGCCCAGAGCACAGGCTGAGGAAACATCTACCTCATGGGAATGCAGTAGCCAGATGTGCCAGAGTCAAATGGGGGATGTACAAAGGTACTCAACATCAGGCCAGCCCTAGTTCTCCCACAGTCCTCTGGAGTTTCCCAGGGGTTATTTGGGAGAATAAAGTCAGTACTGCTAAAAGCCTCATGCCAGATGTATTGCTGCAGTTAGGAACCCCCCTGCAACTCATGGAGTCAAATAACGAAATAGGGATCAGTGCTGACAATTTGCTAATAGAATAAGGAAGTAGTTCCAATGCTGTAAAATATTTTTCCTGTAGAAAATTCATTCAGAATGGTCACATCACATAAAATCTATCAACTTCCACAAAGAGGTATATGAAAGAATAATTTATTCTTGTACCTCCCACCAACAATCTTTAAAATGTATACAAGGAGCATGCAAAAGGATGACTTGATTTCCTTCCCCATGCAATTCTAACCATATCCTGTTGTATCTCATGTTCTTTTCCCTCAACTTCCTTAATTTTCTTACTTCCTTAATTTTCCCTTACAAAACCAGACCAAAGCTAAAAGTTAACAGAGAATTTAATCCAATTTTTCCTCTAACTGGGGACACAAGAAGTCTTAACGCTTGCTGAGTATCTTGTTTTCCATCAGGAGAGGCCAAGTCATCCCTCCCAGAGAGAGGAAAAGCAGTGCAAAAGCAAAGCTGAAGAGCAGCACCCCAGAGCTCAAGGACAGGTAATGCAGTCAATAGTTGGACTATGAAAAACCAAACCACATTGCACTAAATACTCAACAGTTAGACACTTTAACAAGTATTTGCTAATTGTGCTTCTGCATACATATTCCTCTTAATTAAATGTAGCAGCCCTCACACTGCACACATTTAACTAATAGTGTCTCATTATTTTGGTCGGGTTTTTTTCTTCTGTTTCAAGATAGTTGGAAATTTTTTTTTCTTGTACATCCCTTAATATCAAATTTATTACCTAATGTTATGACAACAGGAAGTGATTTTTACATTTTCAAACAGAAAGAGACATGATCATGGACTTAATTTGTTCACAATGATTTAATTAAAATTTACAGAACAACAATGTACCTAATTAGAAACATAATTATGCCAATGTACCTTTCCATCTTTGAAGGGACCATTAGTCATTGAGGTGGTATGTTTTGTAATTTAAGCTCATCCTAATTTTCATTTTCTGACTAGTTAAGTACAGTCATCGTCATGTTCAGGTAATTGCTTTATTAACAAGCTTAATTAAAGTTTCTGTAAAACTGACAGCTACAAAGTTATTCTTCTTAATGTGTTGCTCACAAAAACATTAACTAATTACATCGAGCTCTTTACAGGGCTTACGTACCTCATAAGCTTAATTCATTAGTACTTTAAAGAGCTTTGAAAACTCTGACTGTAATAACCTATGGAAGTGCTTTGTATTGTCACAATATTAAATAAAGCTGTTATACCCAGGAAACTTCTTTGTACAAAGTTATTACGTGAGAGATGGTGTTCATTTTAAAGCACCTGCATTTCAAGCAGTAACTAGAAAAAAAAAAAAAATCAGTGATATTATCTTTGATAAACCTAAACCCCTTAGAGTCCAAAGCTCATGGAAAAGGGTGATGGGGAGGTTTTAAAGTTTCCAGAAATAGGAACAAATTTTGCAAGTTCAAAAACCACTCATTTTTCGATTGCTGAAAACAGGGTAAAGGGACTGAGTACATACAGGCCACATCTGTGCTCAAATTTTGTCAGGCAGAAGTGCTGAATTATTGGTGTAACTGAATAATCCCATTGCTTAGAAGAATTAGTTTGACATCTGGAAACAAAAGTAGAGCAATAAAAACCCCACCACACACTACAGCCTAACAGGCTTATCAATTTCCATGTCAGCACTTCAGCACTTCCTCAGTGTAGCAGATAAAATAATCCAGGTCAAGTTTGGAAGACCTCAGAAGAAGAACCAGAAAGGTTTAATGCCTAAAGGGTGGTGAGATTTTTTAAGCAGTACAACTACCACACAGGAAGCTAAATCAATTTAAGAGCAATCAAAGTTCTCATTACCTTGTGTCTTCTATAGTTTGGGTGACACTTAAACCATTGTAGCACAAGATATGGGCATGGAATTTTCATAATTTTTAACATTTTACCATTTGTCTTTGTGTTGGAAATCAACACCACTGAATAGTTCCAATGGAAGATTAAAGAGAAGAAAGATTCCTTTAACTAGCCCTCAATAAATTAGTTGTGGAGCCGAAGGCTTCCATGTCTTTGGTGGAACTGCAAGATTAAAGTTAAACATCCTGAATCTCTGTCTACATCAACCACTAAGCTCAAACATGGAGCTTTAGTTTATCTTTTGTTATTTTTTTCCCTTATGATCCTTGCATTATTGATTTGGTTGACTTTCCTCAATTTTGTCAAGAAATTCTTGCCTCTAGGTCTACAATGTCTCCTGAGAAACAGCTGGAATTATTCCAGGATCAAATGGCTAAGTGAGCGCCTGTGAGATGTATATTTGGTATGTATGTATTTCTTAATGTGAATTACTGTGAATTTATTGACACCCAATCTGCATTTCATCAGTCAGTCACACTTCTGCTGTGTCGTTTCCTTTTCATTCATTTTTTCCTCAGATAACAGTTCGAAGTATGGAAAGGGCCAGCCCTGGTACAAACATGACTGCTGCTGTAGGATGGCAGCCCCAGGTCATTACAGAAACACTTTGATGCTGCTCTGCCAGGCCAGAAATCGGGAGCCCAAAGCCCATCTCCCACCTCAGCCCCTGCTGTGCCTGCAGGAGAGGCCAAACTGCCCTGGAGCCAGGAAGGATGAACTGCTGCTGTGTCTGTGCGTCCCACCTGGCTGCCGGCACCAGTGGAAGCCCAGTATACACTTTCAGAAGATTTTCTTCCCCTTGAAACTTAGTGGCCACTCTCCATCTTTTGCTTACAAGCTTAGCAAGAATCTGCTCATTTGGCCAGCTTGTCACTGCATGTTCACAATGCAGGAATGCAGAGCCATGTACCAACACATCCCTGCATAGAGCAGTGCCTGCACTTGAGTCCACCTTGTTGCATTTTCACAGTTCATACTAGAACATGACAGCACTGCAGGGCCAGAAGTAATACCTGCCAACAGCACTGGCATGTGAAAGAAAACTACTGAGAAAGCTTTGATTTTAGTGACCTAAAGGCAAGAAAAAGAGATCACATTGTCTGGTGAAATCTAACAGTGAATTTGAGGGAAGCAGTATGTTCTCTTTGTAAAAGATACCAGACACCCATGATCATTCCTGACCATAAAAACTTTATTTGTTAGGACACTAACTTATATTATTTTATTTTAATGCTCTCCCTAAAGTATTTTCAGCTCATTTACCAAAATTTGTCTTCTAAAAAAAAAAAAAAAAAAAATAAAAATTTAATTTTGCTAGGACAGGAACAATTGATAGTAAAACATCCAATAAATAAAGACGAGACAAAGTTGTTTCAGAATAAATCTTTAAAAGATCTCCTTTGAAAATAACTCCAAAACTCAAACAGGAAACTTCTGGGAGGTGTGTCTTTGACAGCCAAACATGTCAGCACCAGGAAATGCTTCATGTCTTTATTACAGCTGTCAGGCTTATATCATAACCACAATAGCTTGGTGAGTTTATAACATTGGCAGAACGTCTGATGAAAATCAGTAAGATCTTATGGTGAGAAATAGAGAAGGCCAAAAACCCACTTGGAGCTAACAGAGACACAGGTAAGATGCACAGAAATGAGTTAACAGCATGACAAGATTATGAAATGAAATCTGTTTACTACAGGATGTCTTATGGACTCAAGAGTTCAGACAGAAAAGGTTGGTTTTATAATGAACCCATTTTAACCATAAATAACAAAGCTAAACTACTGCAGTACACACTCCTATAGAATATTAAAGTAACTTGTTTAACAGGCAACGTGTGGCTATTTCTCTTCCAGTCTGAGTGCACAGACGACAGTTTCTGCTCTGACTTTCTCCTTTTTGGCCATGCAACTCCTTCAGCAAGAACAGGAGAGAAGCTGAAATGACCAAGGCATGGCAGCATTTTAATGTTTGTGTCCATTATTAAGTGGAGAATTCAAGCTGCCCAGCTGATAAGATAATGTAGCTGCATTGTCACCGTCACATTGCAGCAGAAAATTTTTTTGCCTGATAGCTTTATTTTCCTGTTTGTTTGTTGGGGAGTTGTCTTGGTTTGAAAAACAGGTGTCTGGCAAGGAAGGCAGGAGCCTCCCTTGAAATGGAAAATGCAACCCCCTTCCCTCCGAATTATTATAATTTTGAAATTAAGGTGCTTTCAGGCAGAGATATGAAGAATAGGAATAACAGTTCTTTACTTATGTATATATATATATATATGTATAACAAGTCAAACAAACAACAACAACTATGGCAGTAACAGCAAACAATCACAAACCCAGTCCCAGCCTTCTCGGCTGTCGGGCCCTTTCCCCTCGGGTGCAGTTCCGCTCGCAGCCGGCAGGGGCGCTGGCGGCTCCCGGTGAGCAGGGCAGGTGCGATGGTTCTGTCAAAGCAGTGATCCTATAGAAGGGGCTGCTCTTCCTCGGAAGGTCCAGTGGTGGCTGTTTAGCTCCTGTCCTCCAGGAACCCAGTGGAAAGGGTGTCTGTGGTGTTGGGAATCTCAGATTATACCCAGGATGGAATGCTTGGTTCCTCCCCCTGGGTGGAGCATTTTACAATGGGATGATGAGTCACGAGGCCAGGCATTGATGGGCTCATTAACAGAAAGACAGTCCGGGGGGAGGAGGAAAGGAAACACTGCCCCACCTGGTTCCAACAGCTCATGAGGATGGTAATAGAATACACTGCAACCCAGGACAGGAGTTTTTTTTGTGAAGGCTATTTCTGGATTTTAAAAGGTAGTTTTACTGGCTGTCAAACATTACTTTGCATACGTGAAGATAAGAGAACCTTAAGGGTATTTCCCAAAACATGCTTTCCAGTGCCTGAAGTGCTGTTTTTGGGACATGTATCCAAGACATGGGAGGCTTTATTTGCCAGTGGGAGATCTGGAATGCTGAATGGCTGTGAAGACATTTTCTTTTATTGAGTCAAGCCCTAAGGTGATCGTATTTTCAGTATAACAATGAGTCAATTTATCCCCACTGGGTTATGGGAATTTTTTTATGGTACCATATATGCTGCATCTGGCACACAAGCCTATTAAAACCCCAAGCTAAATGAATTGTAATGTTACCCATGCAGTCTGGAAAAAAAGAAACAATTAAAAATAAATCTATCACTGAAGAAAGATTCTGCTAAGTTATTTTATGATTTGGAGACCAAGTCTTAAAAAAAAAGAACTATCCCCAAATCCTCTTGTCTAAACAAGCCAATCTCATCAAATGATAGCTGTTTTTCAGTTGCATCATCAATATCAAAACTGTTCTACTTCATTAAGAGAACAAGATATTTAGAGCAAGATGAATCAGGAAAGTCGCAGGATTGTGATTTGGCATTCTGATTTGCTGTTTGTCCAACATGGAAAAAACTACATTTTTCAGTATTTTTTACACAAAGAAATATTTCTAGATTAACAAAGAGTGTAATTTAACACTGCCTAATAACAAAAGGTATTTAATATTCATCTGGCATCCCGGCTGAGCTCTGCTGATGGGAGCTCAGGCCCCAGGCAGAGCTTACCTTGGAGGTGTAGGTGTGTCCATCGGAGCCGCAGACAGCGCTGGAATGTGCCATGGGACAGGGCTTGCACTTTGCTATGTTGGCTGCTCCAGCCCAGTGCTTCTGGGCCAAGTTGCCTTTCTTTTGTCGAAGGCTGTAAAATAAGACACACCACGGTTTTTGAAAAGTTTGTATAAAACAGAAGAATTAGAACTTCTCTGAATACAGCTGGATTTTCAGTACAGCATTAATTTAGAATCATTTCAGTTGGAAAAGACCTTTAAGATCATCGAGTCCAACCATTAACCCAGCACTGCCAAGTCTACTAAACCATAATTTAAAGCAAGTAAATTAAATACAGCTCCTAACAATGCTTTTATAATATGGCACATTATAGCAGGCAATCTAAAAAGTCATAAGTTGGTAGGCAGCTCTAGATTTACAACACTTGGTGGTTTCATTTAGATTTATAACTACAAATGATTTCACTTCAGAATACATCATTTCTTGAGCTACACAGCATTTCTGGTGATGCAGGCAACATTATACCAGGTTGTATTTAGAGACATTTTCACCAGGCCTTCTCAGAGCTGCCAAACTACTGCTAAAGTAGCAACGATTTTAAAGCTAAATCCTTAAAAAAACATTGCAATTTATACTGTGCTTATAAAAATGTATAGACTCACTAAGCACTTTTGTCACTGTAGGGGCAGGAGCCCTCTTGACATACCAGCTACTGAACAATCAGCTGAGGTTCTCAGATCAATCAGAGTCCCCCCAGGAATGTCATAAAGTCACAGAGAGCATCTCCAAATCCACCAATGTGTGCCCCTAGGGAGTGACTGCCGTTGTTTTCAAGTCACAGAATACTCAATTACTGCATTAAAAATGTCTATGAAAAAAGACATCTGCTCCAAAAACTTACTGCAAAACACGTGCCATTGATTCTGACTAACGGCTCATTTTCCTGTCATAATGAACTACTTGACTGAGAGGACATTAAGTAATTATTGCCAGCCTAATGTTGTAAACTGATAAGAAGTTTGCTTTAGAAACCCCAATCCAGTGGAACAATGCAGATTCATTTTGGTCATGTGTACTTGTCTTTCACTTGAAAGCATTTACAAGGGAAGGCAAAGCATCGCAGCAGCTTTGCTGGAGACTGGTAGAAAAATAACTGCCATCTGTTCTTGTACCGCAGGAAAAAAAGATATAACAGTTCAGCTAGAAACACATTTCAATGTGCTGCTGAATGGCTTTATCACAGCATTAGAAAAATATATACAGATATTTTTAAAGGAATTTCACTACAGCTTGCAATTTGCCAACTCTGATGTAATGACATATTCAGCTGCTAAATAATATAAATTCTGTTCTTTCATCTCAGTCCCAGTTTTCCTCAAGTCTAACCTTTGCCAGCGATGAACCTACTACTAAGAAGATTGTGTCCTCAGAAGGAATCCAATCATGATATAATAAACTATGAAAACAGAAGCTAAGTATTTAAGATGAAATTCCCTTGTTATTTTTAGAAGTGTCCCTAATGCAGAGAGCAGCACTCCCTGTTTCAGATGCATTCTGCCTCACAAAGGTACCATTATACCAGATGCTAAACGCTGTGGATAGGTGGTTACTTGGCTCTGAACCCCCTAAAGTAGCTCTGTGGATCTGATCTCTTATGCTGAGGTTGTACAAACTGTTTATTTAAGTTTTCCAGAGTAACTGATTTCTCTGCAGCCCCCAACCATGCTTTGTTATCAACATGTAATGAATATCTTTTTTTCTTGAACTCTTAGGATTATGGGCATGACTTTTGTTTTTTTTCAGCTTGACAGGAAAGTTTCCTCATTTACTTTACTTACAGCCCTGCACTTCTGAAAATGCACAAACTCAGAGTCAAAAATATGTTTGAATGTCGTACTGTAGATACTGATGATCAGAGTCTGGAGGCAAGTGGGAAAGGAGCTGTGCTTCTCCTCTGGAGACTGCAGAAGGTCTTAGCACAAAGCAGACCTTTTACCTTTTCACTGACTTTAATTTCCGCAATCTCAAAAGATAGATCCTTTGCTATACATAAAATTGTTATGAAGAACATTTTCGGATTAGTTATAGAAAAACGGCTAAGAAATGCTAAACTTGAAGGGTGTGATTTAGTGCCATCACCATCAAAGCCATCAGCCATGAAGCGTGGAGGATGGAGAGGAGTGAGTGAACTAATGAGCACCTCATCAAAATTAAATATATTGCAGCTCTTAGCTAGACTGATGACTAACAAATCACAGGATCTGAGTGGCAAGTATAAAACAGATTGTAGAGCATTTGTGGACCACACTTCATCAGGTATTCTACACTATAACCTTAAAAGAAATGTCCACTCAGGACTGGGCTGCTTATCCATTTCTGCACAGCCTTACACAACCCCCCCCCGCCCCCCTCTCCCCCCGGCTCCTCATTTATTTGATCCTTCTTTCATCCCTTCAAGATTCATATTGCAAAGCCAGTTCCTATTGGAAAATTCTTCTGGAGCCGATGATGTTTTTCACTCTTCCATCGTCATTTAAATAAATAAAAAAAAGAAGTAATTAAAGTTGATTGTTTCAAGCCATTCCAGCAGCTCAGGGAGCCTGGTGGCCCTTTCCATGACTTTACTGAGAGTATAAAGAACACACAGAGCCTTAGGCCTGAGCTCTGTTCTCACAGCAGCTGCCTGGAAGACAACACCAAGTCTGGTGTGTCCCCTCAGCTGGGACCAGAATGGTTTCACCTGAGCCCGATTTGCTGTGTTTCACCTGCAGACAATGAAGGAAACATTTACTCTTCCTAACCCCCACATTCATCTTCAGGATCTTCTTCTGATAATAAAAGGAAGTTTACTCTCTGAAAGAATGATATTTAGTAACAAGAATTCACTGTGTAGTAGATCTCAAAGCATTTCACTAACGTGAATCAAAAATGAAACAATTTTAGTAGTGCTTCAGATAATGTGTGTAATGAGGCAGGGAATGCTGCAAGAAACCTGCAGCTCCCTCACTCCTGCAGGTGCATGGAAATGGTAGTACAGCAATCATTTTTGTTGCAAGAAACAGTCTGGCTTTCAAAAATTAATATATTCTTTCCAAAATGATAGTGCAAAGTGCCACTGTATTTGAAGCCAGTGAAAAGTTATTTTTGTCAGCTTGGCCAAGTGAGCAACAGCTGAAAGTTTTAACCAGATACCCATATTCCACACCCCCACCAAAACTAAGGCTGAGCACCTATCTTGTAAAATGAACATCTCTTTTCCAAAAACAAACATGTCTTTTTCTACAGTCATATTTTGAGAGGCTGGATAGGACTTTTGGAAGCTTTTCAATCCTGTAACTCCTAACAACACATCAAACATCCAAACAAACAAATTAAAACCTAGACAAGAACACTGGCTGCCATAAGCAGCCAGCCAGCAAATCCCCTCTCAATGGAAGTGCACATTCACATACTCTGGGAATGCTCTGCTATGCTAATCATCTTGGTTTAGAATAAATATGTCAGGAGCAAGCCAGGCCAAAGCAAATTAGGCCTTTTTCTTTTTTTTTTTTTTCTCTTTTCTGACAACCAACTTTAATCCTGCTTTAAGACTTGGAGTTGAAAGGATCTACTACTATTTTCACTATTCCAGAAGCTGGAACACATGAATGTTTTGGTCAAGTATTAAGACTTACAGGCAAACCCTGCCTGCTTTTGCTTTGCAGACTGGTGAACTAATGCACCAAAAGGCAGAAGAATTATGGAGTTGGTAAGTTTCACAGAATTCAGCCTCTTGGTGTTTTAATACATAAAGAAATTTCAGCGGTTTAAAGCATTCACAGTTCACACAGGAAGAAAGCACAGTGACTCAAGTTCATTACTCCTTACACGGACACACTGCTCAGCACATACTGCAACAATACAGGGAGCTGACATCTGCCTGGCTTGCACAGGAGCAGGGAGAGTGCCTCAGGCTTTGCAGATGCCACCAGCCAGATGCCAGGATGGTACATGGCACCTCGGGGCAGCCAGAGCCCCAAAGCCACAGACACCTGCATGTCAGCATACGGCTTCCAAGCACAAAGCCTTGGCAATGCAAAACAGAGCTCAGAAGCTTGAGAAGTGGCTCCACTCAAAATTTTACAGCTTCCAGGTGCACCCTGGAGAACCAGAAGCTCAACCCCAGCTGGTAGCCCCAGGGATGGGAATCACCCAGCCCTGTCCAGCTTGGCCGGGAGCATCAGTTCTGGGCACTGAGAGCCTGCTGGGGAGTTTGAACTGTGCCTTTGATTCAGCAAAAGTTTGTGACATAAAACATCTTAAATTGACTCAGATTAAAAAAAAAAACCAACCAACAACCAAACCCAAAAATGCAAAGCCTTAATTTGTGACCAACCCCTGATGGTTGACATAGGCTGAGCTATTTAGGGAATCTCTGTATCTTATAACAATTTTTTCAGGGACAGTATAGAAGAGGGTATATGGAAATAACTTCTGGCAAAGCCAGGGGTCAAAATAAAGGTACTTGCAAAAATAAATTATGCTTTTTTCTTCACATTTACAGTTTGACTTATTTACATTTAATTTCAAATTTGACACCTGTTCAGACTTTTCATTACGAAGAAAATGTACAACATCAAGAATGTGTTACTCTGCTTCAAGATCAGTTATTCCCAAATGCATATAGAGCAAATGAGAAGATTAAGCATTGGTGGATTTAGTGCAATCACAAATCAGGCTCCTTTGGCAGGTTGTTGTTTTGAAAGTCCTGACAAACTTTTAGCTTGAAGCAGACAGTAAAGAGAAGTTTCTCCTTAGGACTTTTTTGTTAGGTGAGTTTTCAAAGGTCTGCTGCAAATAAGAGCAGAAAGTTTCTCAAAACCACCAAAAAATGAGTTACACAATTTTTTCTGACAGAAAGTATCAGGTAAACAAATAGTGAGACTGGTACTGTCTCTTCTTGTTCTTTAACTTGCTGTTTCATTGATGTTACGCAAACGTAGAATATGGATCAATTCATGCTGTAAATTACTTACACCTATTGTGTTTTCTGGGCTTAAAATCATACCACTACTTATTTCAGGTCCTATTTGAACAGTATTGAGCTGGTCAGGAATTTTTTTTTTGATAGAACAGGCCTTATGTACAAAATACTGACTTGACAAAACCGAATTATTTCATGGAGATAAACTGGTGTTACTGAACTTTTACTGACATTGCCACTCCTAGCTGGGCTGATTACAGGAAAGGCCATCTCTTCCCAGCAGTCTCTTGCAGAGACTTCTTCCAGGAAGCAAAAGTCATCTCACCATCCTCAGGGTCTGCAGGTTCCCTGGAAGGTACATTTGAGTTAGGCACCCATGGGAGGGCCCACCCACTGCAACAATTTTCAGGTAAACCTGTGTTAGGGGGTCTGTGAGTTGTGTACTGGAGTTTTAAATTATAGCTCTCACAGAGACATTCCTCAAGACTAGGATTAACTTCATCCATCCTTCTTTCTTTCTGGATCTTAAATCAAACCAAAATTCCTAAGTCACATAAGACTATTTTAAGCTCTATTAGAACAAAACTGAAAAGTTCAGTGCACCAGAGCTGGTACCAGAAGCTGGAAGGAGCTCTGACAGCAAACTTGAATGGCTTCCTGAAGCTGGAACAATTCACAGTGGGAACAGTTTAAAATGTACTGTCTGTACCTTCTCCATGCCTTATGCAGAGTTTGTTCATGTCCCCCTGAAGGAAGCTTATCACACTGAAGATAAAGCCAGCACTGCCTGCCTGTTTTTATCTCTCCTTTGCATAAGTTATTTCTCTTGTTCTCGAGGAAAAGAATGACAAACCTGAAATTTGCCAGTATAAATGGCAATGTTCTCTTCTCTCTTTGTATCATTTTTGTATTCTGGTAGAGTTAAGGGCTTGGCCTCATTTCTAGAACATTTCATATTTTTCACAAGAGCTGTGTATACCTTGAGCCACTACCAGTCAAGATCTGTGAAGAAAATAGTCTACACATATTACCTTGAGAAAAAAAAGTACTATGCTATTGAATCTGATACAGACTCTTTATTTAATTAATACAATGTTTATTTAATACTGCAAAATGAGAACAGACGTATGATTACAGCAATTTCCCTTCAGATACAAAGAAAAATAACATGCAACCTTGCATTTTAGCATCATCCCACTGTACTTACGTAGTACCACTTTCCCTGATTTCAGTATTCAAAGAAATAATTTCTACTATCTGATTTTACTTCCTCTAGCTGCCTTCATATCTTCTCCCGAGCAGATCTGGCTTAAAAGAGCCATAAGAAATAAAAAGGCCACTACCCACTGGTAGATGTGCAAAGGTTTTCATGGGGCTTGGTGATGGCTGGGGACCCTTCTGGCAGAATGAAACTCATTCAATACTGGCCCCCAGAGGAAATGGATACTCTACTTACTTGCTACTCTTTCAAACAATGACATTGATCTTGGGATTTAGGTCTGTCCAGAGAGAACCAGTAGTCACAGGAGTGTTCCCAGAAAGCAGCTGGTACTCAGAAGATAGAGGTGGAGATGACAAATTTAGGAAAGAGTTAAAGCAAAAATCTCAGCTGTTGAGGTGAAAGTGTACCAGGTGTCATTCCCATGAAATGAAAAACATGCATTTCCAAGGGAAGAGGAAGCGCCAAGCCTCTGTTTCTTACCAACAGTAAGAAGACATTCTAAAATAAGCATGGGGGAAACAACATACCAGAAGGAACTCGTTAGCTGGATGTAGGGAAGGTTGAAGGTTGTAGTATAGTGTATGTTTTGCAAGAACACCCCCTGACACATCTTGCAGGGAAAATGCCCTGACGATTCCTGCATGGATCCCACTAGGTCCAGCTGGCAACCAACTTTGGAAAGAGAACAAAGGACCTGGGGGCCCAGGGTGCTCAGGGTTATTGGTCCTGTAAGATGAAGGAATCCTTTTATTTTTTAACTTTCTGTGTGTTTTAAAGGAAGAAATAACTTGGAAAAGCTGACATAGATTCTGAGGGCCTAGAAGGCCAGGAAAACTGTAGCGAGTTTGATTGAGGTGATGCAACTGCTGCAGGTGACTTCTGAGATCCAGCAACAGCAGCAACTACGTGGAAAAGTTACTCAGAAAGCAGCAAGGTCTGTGTCTAAACAGACACGTCATTTAAATATGGATACTTTTAAACTGCCAGGACAATTAATTTTGCACAGTAACAGGGTCTCAGTACAAGTATCTTTCTGAGATGTTAGTTCCTGGCTTTACTTATTCCTGGACTAAAAATGACAAGGTTGTTTATTAAGGCCATTAGAGAAGCACATCAATTTCCACCTTTGAGTACTTCAATACATAAAAATGGTGTTTGAAAGTTCCACTTACAGTCTTAGCTAACAGTTTATTGTGCTTATAGGCAATTTATTTTTTAACCTAAACTCTAAAAGATTTTCAACTCTTAGACCTAATACATATGCTCAACAGCTGCACAGGTATGAAAACAGGCAAAGTACACAAAGGAAAAGAACCAAACAAAAAAATCCACACATAAAATGCCAGTGTTCTCAAAAGTCATTGTGCTTTCCTGAATAAATAACACAGCTTCTAAATTCTGACTGTTCTCATGAATTTTCATAAGAGAATTATTTTCCTTTTCATCATTATTTTTCCACTAACATAAAAAGGAATCTCAGACACCAAACTATGTAAAAATAAAATGAAGTGCCTTGAATTTCAAAGGAGGAGGGGAGATAGCAGGAAGTTCGTAATTAAAGCTGAAATCTTATCCACCACTCCTCAGTCTGCAGGAATCTCCAGCAGCCACTTCTGAGTCCTGGATTTCACGTGCTGGGTGAGATGCAGGAACCTGGCACCAAGTTCTTAAAGCATGCAGCAAATGTAATACATTTTTTTTTTTGGCACTGGCCTTCTTTCTGTCCTTCTAGGACAGCTTATTGTTTTTTTCCCCATTACCAAAGAAGAATACATTTTAAAAGGATAAAGGAAGCTTTTCTCTGCCCAGGATCTGACTACCTTGATATTAAACTAATGCATTGATCAGGTCTGCCTCCTCCTGCTGGCAGAGCTTGCCAAGATCTCCAAGAAAGCTGAACTGATGATGGTGTGTGCGATTAATCCGAGCTGTCAGGTTTGTTTGGGGAGGAAACCTGATCCTTTCTCACTATGCCCTGTTTCATGCAATTAGACAGGTTCAAAATTGTTTTCACCAAATCTGGCAGAGCAGCCATTTCCCACCATTTCACTGCTACAGCTCATATTTCTAGTTCCAGTGTTGAAAGCTGCATAGCTATAGCTGTGCAAACACAGGTGCAGGTTACTTAGTAAGGCTAAAATTCAAGGCAGATTTCTTGGCAGCTCTTAACAACACTTTAAAGCCCCAACATGACTGATGAATCTCACAGAAGCTGAGGATAGAAAAGCTTTCAAACCATCCTCACTCTTGGCCAAATGCAGAGGTCTGTGAAGTTGAGCACCATCGAAGCTCCAATGTCTCATGTCTCCACAGTCATTCAGCAGTTTGGCAGAATGGAACTGATGAACAAACAAATGGGCTGAAACAGGTGACAGACCCACACTGGGGTCATGCTCAGCTTCATGTCCTTCAGTTCCATTTATAACCCAGCCTTATTTATTCCCCCATGTGCAACACAACCCTTAATTTTTCACTCCAGAAGGCCCTACTGCCCAAAATGTGAGAGTTTGGTTGGTTGGTTTTTTTTTTCCTTAAGCAAGAAAGTTCAGAAATCTTATTATCACTTTGTAACTGCAGGGGGAAAAAATCAACGTTGCACCCCCACCCCCCCTCAAAGCATCCTGAGACAGCTCAGCTGCATTCTGCTTCATTATGTTGCTTTTGCTTAGCCTAAGGCAAATAACATGAAATCCTCGCGAAAAAAAAATTGACATTTTTCTGGTAGGAATAAGAAAGTAAAGGAATTTTAAAAATATAGTAAAAATTTTTGCTCTTAAGGCCCTAAATCAAATGTTTCTTTCTAAAAATAACTGCACAGTACTCCGGTTCTGCGAATACTTGGCACCATGGTTCAAACAATCAGTTATGAGCTGTGCTAGCAAAATATTTGCCCCTTCTGACACATTTTATTATGAGAGATTCTTATTAAATTCTCAAGAAAGCTACAGCAGATTAAGCTGCTGAGGATTTTTACAATTAGCATTGATTACCTAAGAATTAATGTGTGATTCCTGAATAGAATTGGCTTGTCAAACAACAGACAATTAAAAAAAATAATCAAACCCAAAGCCACCTCCAGAGTGTAGTCAAAATCCACTGTTCAAGGCAGGTTTGGGGAAATAATCAGAATGCAGTTTCCCATGTCAGAATAAAATGAATGTTAGTGAAATGCATGCAAACAGAGCCAGTTATAAATACCATAAGGAGCTGAGTAATTTAAAAATCCCATCCTTTTTAGCATCTAAATAGGCTAATGCCCCTGTTGCTTATTCAGCACTGCTGATTTATAGAGCTCAGTACTATGAACATCTGAACATTCTGCTGAATTTCTCACCGTATTCAGCACTGCCTGACTGGTTATTTGATGCTGGAGATGGAGTTCATAATATCTATACCATTTCCAGTTTCTCAGATGAGGCCATCAGAAGCGTTAACAAATCTTACACAAGGCTGCGTCTTAATGAAAGGTGACTACAGCTTCAGGAAGGTCCCAGCTGATAGACAGGATTTACATAATCCCATTAATTTATGATACTAACTGAATGCACATGATCCAGAGTAGGGACAGCACATGGTGAAACACACCTTTAGGTAAAATTTGAAGATGAATTCAATTGACATACTTGCAGAAACTGCAAGATACTAATTTCATGAGGTACTTCCACTGAGTGTTTAAGATTTCACTTTGCTGTGACCTTGAATGATGAAGTCCAGCACCCATGCATTACAAACCATCCCTTCTTCCCATATTCTTTGACCATGTAACTCCATAGGCTCCTGTACCATGGAGGTTATGGTGGTGTTAAAAGGCAGTGTAGCAACTCATTTGTAGTTTCAGCATTTTACAGCTGCTTCCTCAGAAGCTGATTTTACTGTGTGAACAAGTAAGACTCAATCAGTGGCATAGTTAGATAGAAAGCGTAACATTACCTAGGACTTTAACAGGTTTTGTTAAAAAAAACCCAAACGATTTAAATACTTTGCTGCTGAGTTATTACACAGGAATCAGTTAAGCTTAAGATGTGCCACCTTATTTTCCGTTATTTCTTGCCACCCAAATTTCATTTCAGCTACTCACTATTGATTCCTTGGACTCCATTCTTACTCTTTTCAATTTCTCTGCTGCTGTGGTAGAAATCTAGGGATTGCACTAATTCTTTATCACTGCAAATTAATGCTATTATTTTTCCCCAAATGATGTTGCATTTCTTCAAAAAACACTTTTCTCAAATCCTACAGTCTGTGGTCTCCGTTCTACCCAACTGGCTTTGATTTCTCCTCTAGCCCTATTTTCCCATGATCTGGTCAGCTATTTTATGGAAAAATTTATAAAATTGTAAAAAAATTGCAGTGTCCTTTCTTACTCACTGTTGTAGTTAACCATTTTGATTCCAGTCTTTCGGTCTTGACTGCTTTGCCCTGACCTCTTCTCCCTCAATCTCCTTTTCCTCATACTTTTTCCCTCCTACTTCCGAAACTTTCCTCTGCTTCATTCAACCTCAAAAATGAGGCCCCTTGGAGAAGCAGTTATTTCTTCATCTACTCTTACCTGTTCTTGCCCTCTCTGCTAGGATGTATCATATTAAGTACTATATTCTCTCTAAATGGTACCTCGATGTCATTTTGGTGCTTTACCTGGAATAGTTTAGTCTTCTTACCTTTCTACACTTGAGTCCTTGGAAGTCTGAGAAACTTTATAGTGTCCTCTCTGGTTTATTGTTCTATCTCTTTGCACTATTATTGCTATTTCCTCTCAAGAACATCTTGTCCACATTAGAAGCTCACTATGTCAAGACCAAATATACTGTATTTCTTCTCACATCATCTTCTCTGTTTTTCAGCTGCTGTTCCCCTGTCATCACATTTGTTATCTGGACTTGTTCTTTAACTATGTCCTCCCTTTCCCAGCTGCAAATCAGAGCACATTATCCTTCTGCTTTCCACCATGTCCAAGGGGCAGTCATAAATTTAGCTATGTCCCGTATCTTCCTTAAATTCCTTCCGATTATCTAAGCAATCATTCTCCCATTTCACTTGTTTACAATCTATTCTTCTCTTATTTTCAGTCTGTACACTACTTAGGGTACAAATGTACTTTTACATTTAGGCCTAATTAGTAAATAATACTTTTGGTGAGGGCAGGACATATTTGCAAAGGTAAAACACGAAATAAGGGTTTGTTTCTTTCCAGAGCTGGAAACTAATTTACATGCTCTGAGATACCTTCTTTATGAACCCATTTCCTTACATCTAAAGGAAGCCAAAGGCTGGTTAAATCTTCCTCTGAGGGTTGTATGACAGCAGCTGTAAGGCTGTTTTTTGTATTGATAACTGTGCTTCAGATTCATGCTCTACTGATCCTAATTTTTTCTCTACCTTTTGGAATATAGCAGAGGGCCCTCTGAACACTGAGTATCAGCAACACTGAAACTTCAGCTTGTATTTCCTAACCAGCATCTACAGCCAATTTATCTCATCTTGATGGTGATCCTGAGGTGTCAGTATCAGAGCTGTTCTCACAGCTGTGAGGAGGGCAGGGTTTCCATTTCAGCACTCACATTTCTGGTGCGCTGTAGAGGGCTGGGTGAAACTCATTATGAAATAAAAAAGCTCTCATTGTGTTTCATCCATTTGAGTTTCTAAAAGGACTATGAACCTGTTATACAGGCAGCTGGCTCAAAATGAAGCAAAAATTTCTGAACTAATGAAGGAATTAATTAACAAAACCCCCAGACTTCTGAGCTAAGATACAGTGTTGTTGCAAATGAAAAATTTATACACAGATAAAACATAGAGGCTCAAGAAATTAACTGTGGATGAGGTGCTAAGCAGGAATGACCATGGTGTAATTCAGCTTGGCAGTCTTGGGCTCCAGGTAAACTGGAGTAGCTAAGGCTACAAAAATCTGTCACAGGACTTGAAAGAGATTTAAAGCTGTCCAGAATAATGGCACGCACATTACAACATAGGGCAATGAATAATGGACAGAATAATTTATGCAACAAAACTATGAAGTGTCCTTTTTATTAAACATGAACCAGCAATTTAAATGCCAATAAGGTACAAATACAGAATTTATAAAGAAGAGGAAAGAAGCAGAGGATGTAGAAGTCTCCTGTATTTCTATCTGCTGAACTGCAAGGCACGAGACTGGATGCCAGACTAGAGGAGCATGTTTGAGTCTTCATTAGTGTTTTCATCTCTTTTCAACCAACTCTGTTCACCTGACTTCTTAACTCATTAAACAAATCAACAAAAAAACTCACATTATGTTTTACTACTAAGGTTAATTAGTCTTCCACAATTGAGGATCACTGATTGTAACAACCAACTAATTAGAATGGTTTGTTTTGTTTCATAAAAGAAGATGGATTGCATGGTGATCAAAGCTAGAGGCCAGATAAATCAGCGAAGCAAAATTCCCAACTGTCACTCCCCATACATATTAAAGAACACTTTCCTAGATATTATCATAATAAAGCTGACAGTGGCAGTTGCAATAACAAAACTAAGCAGACTCCACTGTTTCTTAATAATATTAGTAAGCAAGAAAAAGTTGAAAGGCTCAAAAATTTTGCCAGTGAAAGGAGAAAGAAAAAGGGGAAACAGAAGAAAAATTGAGAAAATTGTAAGAGAACCTGAAGTTATAAGGTTGCATTCTGCATTGGTGACAGGCTGAATGTTAATTCTGAACAAAATATGTTAAAATTGAATGCAAACAATGTTATTAGTAAAAACTTTGTAAAGACTTACTTGCAGAAGTGAAATAACTTCAGTAGTTGAAATATCTTCAGCAAGACCTCTACAAAACTATTCTTTTCTTGTAGAGTTGCTACTTGAAAAATTTGCAGATTATTGATTCAGTCTGGGTCAGAACTGTGGCTGTAGTAGAAAACTCTTCTAAGCCAAATCAAAACTGTTGTAACAGTCCTTCCATGACTCCCTTAAAAAATTGGCTGCATTATAGTTTAGGTTTGAAGGACAAATAAAAATGCAGTGAAAATAATTGGGATTTCAAGGAAGTGCACAGCATGCTTTAGCCCTTGGATGTATTTTCTTTTCTTGGAAAATTAACAATTTTGGAATTTGACACGGTTGTAGAAGAGCCTCTAGGTACGAAATTGTTCTTTATTTTAAAACTGCATGACATTGTACAGGAGGTTGTCTATTCAGATGTGTGAGGTAACATAAGCCCTCACTAAGGGATAAAATAATTCCTTTTCAAAGTGAAGACCTAGACATGAGAAAAGCACAGTGACTGTCAGAGAATGTTTATTTCATGACAAGTTCTGCTGCTGGAGTTAAAAGTAAAATGTAAACAAAACACTGCAGTAATTAGAGTGATCACATCACTAAGTGTTCACAAGATTTGTGAGCTTTTTCTCATCCTAAATCCTGCAGGTGTAGTAGGAGGTCCTCAGAACACTCTGAAGCTTTCCCTGGGAAAGTATGAAGAGAGATAATGATAGAAATTGTCTATTCTTCACTAGGCACAGAAAATAAGAAAAGTTGAGGGCTATTGGGAAAGTTTACTTTGCAATATTATTACTTATTAAAGATACTGTCCCAGAAAATGGAAAAGAAAGGAGACCGGGGATATTTTTTAGTAGTTGGCATTCATAAGAAACCAGTGAAGACCCAGGCAAAGGATTTCATCTTTCAGAAATCATAATACAATATGTTTAATATCTATAATTTTAGAAATAAAATATGAAAGCAGCAATGCTGGATCACTTCCAAATAATGAAAAGAGGAGAAGAAATATCTCTGGACACTTTTCCAGGAGCAAATTCATACTCTGTCTCCAGAGATAATAATGAAAGATAATGTTTTATTTTCTTTAGGAGCAAATGATAATTGAATACTCGAGTCAATTGAGCTAACTATATTGGAGCTACTGACTCTCTTCACAAGCTTAACATGAAATAAATTTGTCATAGCATGGAGACAGGAGGTGCTGACAGCACTGTTCTGATTTGACTGACTTCTCAAAGGTGTGCTGGGAAGTCATGGGAGTGGATTTTATTTACAACAGCAGTACAGACTCTGTGAATCCGGAGTGCCAGCTGAGTGCCATAACCATCAGGCTACTGGGTGAATTTGGCATAATTAAAGAAGAGATCAAATCCTTTCTCCAATTAAAACCAAAGGAAAGGAATAAAGACTCCAGACTTTCAGGGAAAGAGAAGTCAATAACCACTCACCAGAAGATCCAGAAGATTATTCTACCTGAGTGACAAGGCTTGAACCTCTCTTTTTTACATTCTACATTAAAGGTCTCTTTGTCATCCTACTCACATTTCTGAGGTGAGAGACTTTCTTGTCAAGAACTATTCTTTACATTGCTAGAAAATGTTTTGTTGAATTGACAGGAAAACCATTTTGTCAGAAGATTCCAGAACACATCTACTCAATGCTTAAAGCTGAAAGCATGTTTTTATTTTAAGCTTATTTCTATTTCCCTTTCTCAAAATGTTCCAATGTAAAAAAAAAATCTCAGCAAGGAGTCGAGTGCAAACTGAGACTGCAAAGGCTACACAGATAATTCTACAAAGTTAAGAGCTAATCCAAGAACATTAAAACCCCCACAGTTTTAAGTACTTTATCTAATTGCAATATTTGATTTCAGAGGTGGCAATTTTAAACTGACTGCAGTGACTGCAGTGCAAGCGTTCATCTTTTTTTTTTTTTTAAAACACTAGTTGGAGTAGGAAATAACTCTATGGAGTGTGCCAGAAATTTTGATTTTTTAAGTTGCAGTTACTGAACATTCTGTGTTTACTTGCAATGAATCTTTTAGGATTTCATTGTGAAAGTAGAGAACATAAATGCAATAATTGATAACAAAATGAAGGCTTGATAATTCTCTCTTAACTAATTTGAAAACTTGTTAATCTTCCTACCCCCACTATTCCACAAAGATTTAATAGCACAGATCTGTAGAAATGTTTCCTTATAATTACGTTCCATTAATGTAATGGAATCTTTCATTATAGATTTCCTATTTATTTTTTTATTTTAGACAGCTCTGAGCTGTAGCCAGTTAAGTAGCCTTGAATGAATACAGAGATCAAAGACATAGAATAGTTTCAGCTGGAAGGGACCTTTAAAACATCATTGAGTCCTACCCCCTGCAATGAGCAGGGATGTCTTCCTCATGTCCATGGTTTTTTCTGCCCTACTTCTTAAGATGTAGAAGATGCTCACAGGAATTAAATTATCATATATTACAAGACTGCTTTAAACCTTGAGATACAAGCAATATTCCTTCAAAAGTGTGCTAAGGTATTACTCTTCCTGCTAAAAGGTGAATGGCTTAGCATCACCTATTTGGAAATAGAACAGTGACACCTGCACAGACGTATTTAAAGAAGCAAAATATTTTGGGTTGATTTCTAATTATGTTTAGTACTGCCCACAGACAGAGCTTTGAACAGACTGTACTTTGGTTGCTCATGCCCATAAATAATGTAATCTGTGGTTCATTGGTTGAAGTAATCTGATACAAAATGACCAAACTGAAAATCTGTAGGTTGAACTCTTGCTGAGCTCTGGCAGAGCACTAAGGAGGCAATCATAAGCTTTTTAATGAAAAGAGAATGATAGATATTGAAATATTAAAGAAGCAGGAAGTAATAGATTAAAAGTTAATTTTGATAACATAACTTGCACCAAATAAGAAAGTGATTGATGCAAGAAACTCCTTTTTATTGTTTACATGTGCTATTTCTTTCAGAAGAGTGCCATTAGATGGAACTGCATGGCTCTGGAAAGGGATCAAACACCAAAGACTACCTTTTTCAATTTCATATTTTAGCTGACTTTCACCTCTTTGTTGTTAATCTAGTTTGGAACTGGCAAACCTCTGTGGAAATGTCTTCACAGTGTAAGTTTTTTGCAAGCTTTAACTCAAAAATGAAAGCTTGCTGATTAATTCCTTGGGGTGATCTTGGATATGGTTTCATCATTTTTCCTAGTGAAGTTTTGTGCCTGAAATGAAGGATGTTGAAGGAGATGTGAAATTTAGCAGAACTCTGCTGGAAACCACTCTCAGCTTTGGAGGAGCCAAAGCTTCCCCCTCAGCAGAGCCCTCCACGTGAGTAGGAAGCTGTGAGTACTCAAGGCAGGAGGTATAGAAGAGCCTGACCCAACTGATCAGAATTTCAGCCTGTTGTTCGTGCCTTCCACTGCCAGGGAAAGGCTTTAGAAGCAATAACCAGCAAATCTCAGCAGTGCAAAGGTAAAATAAAGAACTGTTTTGCAAACAATAAAGATCAGTTTTTAGTTGGTTTAAAAGCTCTGTGTGTTGAGTCTGTATCACATGGAAGACACATGGTTGGAAAAAGCAGCAAACTGGCCAGCATCAAAAGAAATGCAGTATTTTTAAGGCCTGATTTGCAAATTTCATACAAAGTGTATTGTTTGTAATACTGACTGCAATTGGAATGTATAATGCCCTGTACCAGAAGGCAGATTTTAAATGCAGCACATGTAACATTTTTTCCAATATAATGGGATATGTGAAATTGAAGAAAAACTTTAATAAAATTCCTTTACTGTAAACTTCAGTCCCATCTTACAAAGCATAGCTTTTGTTAGCACTAAAAAGACTTTGACTGAACACATTCATGTCCTGGGGCTTCTACAGCAAAAACCAGCAATAAATTTAGAATCTCCAGTAAACAGATTATTGTATAAATGCAGAGTAATTTTCGGTGCATTGGAGGTCATTTGTGAACATTAAATAATAATTTATGACTGACTGGATTACTCAACAGACTTCAGACAGGGATAAAAAGCAGGAGGCACATACTAAATATCACAAATTTGCTTCCAGCAATTCTATGGTTAAGATTTTTACTGAAAGTACAGAGAAGGTGAACCAGGAAATACATCTGTAACTTACTGGGCTGTGGTAAACCTGAAAATATTGGAGATTCCAAGTCGTGCAAGGATTAACATAGTCATAGAGAAAGTCAGGCAACAGCTCAAGCAAAAATACACCCATGTGACCTCCAGGGTCAATGGTCAAATGTAGTGCTTCTGACAGGAATCCAGAGAGCTGTGGAACTGCCCTCCTGGATCCCACATCCTCTTATACTGACCTGTTTGTATGTTAATAATAGTGATGATGATGTATGAAGATTGATTGAAAAAGTATTGAAAATCCAGGAATTATGAGGCTACTCCATATGCAAAGCATAACAGCTTAGAGAATGAGCAGTCAAAGGCAGTGAATCCCTTCCAATTTTATTCATTTGTTCATTATTCATTTGTTAGCAAATCTCATGACATTTGCCAAGCAGATGACATTTATACCAACTACTGTTTTCATTTCTTGCTCACTCAAAAGTGAGCAAGAGGAGCTTTACAAACAACAAAAAAGCCAACGTCTCTTATGCTATCAACATCTCACAATCCAAGTCAGGAACAGACAAGTGCCATGGAGGAGGTGACTGAACTTTTAACTCTGTCTTCTTCCAGATATCTCGAGGGAAACAGGAACTTTTGGATACTAAGTTAGCTTTGGATGGTAGCTCTTAACATGCTGATAAGAACTACGTCAAGAGGTTTATATATCACCAATTCTATGCTCTCCAAAAGAACCCACGGAGATGGTAAAACCATTGAAGAACAAACATGATATTGCCCTTATTTTACCTTTCATATATTTAAGTTTTCCTGCTGGCTTGTGTTTCCGATGAATCTGCTGCACAAATTTACAATCACAAGTTCACTGTCAGACGTGCATTTTATATTATGCATTATACATTAGCTTACATGTTAGTCAGAGCTCAAAACTCCAAACACTGCATTTTATATATAGTTTATATGTAATGCTAAATGAGGTATGGCTTGAGTTTATTTCGAACTCTCTCTCCCCTACCTTTTGTTATCATGTTAATAAAAAAAGTTTTACATTACAGAGAAAAGTAATTAGTGTATGTTTCAACTGAGGATGAAACAAATACAGAATGCTATGTTATGGAGAAGTGCTTAAAGCAGCAAATTGCACACACATTTACAATATATATCAATTTAGAGATCACAAAGCATCAGTCAGAACTGTTCTCCAGAAAGCTCAGGTGAAAGCCCACCTGGAATAAGGACTTCCAAGCTGCACGCATTCTACCAGGGCTGATGGAAGAATATGAGAGGTTTAAAGCAGGCACGTCGAGAACAGCCATTTAAAAGAGGGAATTAATTTAAGAAATAAAGATTAAAATCTTAACAAGTGATGACTCAGTCATTGAAAAACCAAAGATCTGTAAAGACTTTAAACAGCAAGAAGACAAATTGATAACTTTTGGTTTCTTTCTTCACTGATTTCAGCAGTCAAACCCAATGATCTCTGTTACAAAGGAAAACTGAAACAGGCAAGAAGAATGTCTTTTTAAGAGAGAGAGCTTCATTTATAAGAAAAGACTATGAACATTTGCCCAATCTAATCAAATCAAAATCATAGAAGGTCATTATTTGAAAATAAATACTGAGGAACCATTTAGGAAAACTCCAGAAGTTGTAGCTGGATTTGAATAAATTTAGGCTAGGTATTAGCAGGTTTCCAACCAGAAAGGTTTAGATGTTCAGGATTCATGCAAATGGTGTACAGGAGGCAAAAAACCTTATTATTGTTAAGATAGAACTTGATAGGCTTATGAAAAAGTTTATTTGGTAATTTTGCAGAGTATTAGTAGTTTTGCAGAGGGATTAGACTTAATGATCCAAGAAGTCACTTCTAGTCCATTTTTATCTACTGCTACAAGCATACAACTAGAAATACTAAGAGCAGGAATATTACAAAGAGGTATTCAACTCATTCAATAATAGTAGCTTTAAATGCAAAAACTATTTATAAATGTTAATTAAAGTGCAGAAAAAAAGAAGTTATTTTCTTGTTCTATTCAATATAAAAACGTTCTGATAATAGTGAAGGTACCCAGAGGTATTCAGGTGGTTTCAGTGAGTGCTCTGAAACTGGTCTAAAAGGCACGATGCAGCAGGAGATTGTCTCAATAACCACTGTGTTTCCTTTGTGCTTGCAGCAGCCTCAGGGTAAAGCACAGCACAGTGAGACAGGAGCTGCAGGGTAAAAGCCAATGACCTCAGCAGTGAGATGTTCACCCAGCAGCCTGGCACTTGGTGACTGTGAGTAAAATACACTAAATCCCCTGCTGACAGCAAGAACAAGTTCATCTGCTGGCATGGCCAATGCAGACAGGGATGAGGACACACTCTAAAATCCATTATAAAAGAACTGTGCATTATCATATATTTCAAAAATTCCTCATGTCCAATAAGAGTCCATCACCTTGCACTACTCTAATGAGCTCTAAAGCTGATGAAGCATGAAGCAGTTCCGTGGAGAGAAGAGCAGAGTGGCTAACTGGTCTTGGGATGCAGAAAGTCCAGGCTATTGGTGACATTCTTGTGCAATTCCCATGGGAGATGTCTGTGCTCTGCCTGACCACGGTTTTTCATGTGGACATTTTTCTGTGGAAGTTTGGAAATTCATGGTGTAAAAATGCATGGTGTAAAATTCAGGCACATTTTGCTTTGAGTAAGTAATCCTATTTGAATTCAGATTTAAAGATGACTGCAGTACTTAAAGTCAAGGAAGGATCTTTCATAAATTTGTTAATTGTTCAGGGGTCTTCTACCTCTGAGTTTTCAAATACACTGAAGTCAACAGCATACCTAGAGCTTGGGAAAGCCAGAAAACAGCTGAAAAGGAACATGAATTGTCTGTTGAGGGGACGTACCATAGCCAGCTTCCTCCAAGAAGTAATCAGCTGGAGGAATTTTGTGCAGAAACCCCTGGCAGCAAGTAGGTCATTCTCAAGGCTCAGAACTGAACGAGCTCATATCATCACATCAGATCAAAGCCAGTCCCTCCACAGCCGCTCCCCAGGGTCTCTTTAGTTAAAAGCAATTTAATGTAGGCAGAGCTGAATTGAGAAATGGACCACTTGGAGAATGAGACCTACAGTTTAGAAATGATCCTGTTCAGTAGAGTAAGATCTGCTTTTAAAACCAGGGAGTGCTGTTCCAATATTCAAGCATCCTTGAACTGAATCCCCGGCAGTTACTGATGGAGACTGTCTTGGAGGAAAGCTATTAACCTTTGGGAGTTCATGCTTAGATCATAATTTTCATAATCAAAATTTTAGAAATCATGGTAATGGGGAATTAAGGATAGTGCCCAACTCTTATGCTATTCTCTCTTAATAGTCAGTGAAACCCTTGAGCCCTTACAGATTGATGGCACATCACACCATGTGCTCTCTGTCTTATTAAAAGGCAACTTGGACCACATAACAAAACAAACATTCCTGATTTCCATGTGTCTGTTACTTGTCTGCTGCAAAATTCCAAGCTATTGTGCTGCAGTAGAGGCATCCTTTGTTGTTGGGCAATCTGGAGATGAAATACTTTTAAAAGCTCTCAAGTTTCCTCCAAGGACTTGCACACATCACTTGCACACCCCTTGCACATCACATTATCTGCTGCACTTGGCTGTGACCTCAAAGGCCCCTCTCTGATTTTCCTGATTCTCATTTCTCTTTCTGGACAAACAGCATGAGCCACAGTTAAACTGTGCAATGTACTGTGAGGAACTGGATATTAGTAAGAATAACAGTCTTTATAGAGTAATGCACTAGAGTTAACAACTTACAAAAAATACCCTAAACAACAAACATTTACTCAGTCCTGTTCCTGTCTAGAACACTCATTCACTGAGGAATGAAGTAACTCTCCAAGATCCTGTCAGAGCTATCCTTGGGAATAATAAGCCTGAATTCTGGCAATTTCCCCAGTACAATATCTTTGTTTGAAAGAAATTTAATGCAACCTGTTTGGTCTTGTGATTGTGTATTTAATCAAATATTTCAATGCTCTTTCTTCTGAAGCAAAAATCTATGCCAATAGAGTAAGCAACACTCAGCACCAGAGGTGGATAAAAGGTTTTCCATAAAAACATTTTAAAATTATTTTTCCTTTTTTTTTTTTCCTAGGAAAAGTCAGTTTTAGAGTGTTCAAACCAGCTTGCAGATACTTGTAAATATTGTTGTATTGTTACCTGGGAAAAAAATCCAACATATTTGAAATGGCTTTCTTTTTTAATAAAACAATGGTCAAAATATTTTCTTTTGACTCTGAACTGGACAATTTTCTTCCCTTAATTCTGAAAACATTTATTAATGAATTCATTTGATGCCTATAAACAAATCTGCAGTAAAAATTAACTCATAACTGTGAATTCATCCCAGAATTTACAAAGACCACTAGAGATGCGAAAAAAATTTATAGTATTCATGAGGTTTAGGTTGGAGATGAGAAAAAAGCTGGGCACTGGGACAGGCTCCCCAGGGAGGTGGTCACAGCAGCAAGCCTGACAGAGTTCAAGGAGTATGTGGACAATTCTCTCAGGCACATGGTGGGATTCTTGGGGTGTCCTATGCAGGGCTGGAAGTTGGACTCAATGTTCCTGATGGGTCCTTTCCAACTCAGATTATTCTAAGATTCTATGATTCTATGTAAAGTATCCTTTGGGTTATGCTTTTTTTCCCCTGAGCTGTACATAATACACAAATGAACAACAATTATTTTCTGAATCAACGTAAAAAGGAACAAGAGAATAGGAAAGAGCTATGAACACAGCAAGGTTAATTGGGGAGCCAACTGATGGTATTAGCTGATCCAAAGATAATTAATCATTGCCCGGGTTTGGTTCTCCTATGGATTTCTCACCTACTCAGGCTTTGATAAACATTACCACATAAATCAGGCAGAATTAAATGAGCTTAGGACCAAGCCCTCCATGGCATCAGTCAGGCACTGGGATGTGGGAGTCGGGTTTTCAGCACAGGAAGCTGTAATCCCCAGAGGAGCCCTTGGTGTTGTGCCAACCCCTCAGCAGCATTTAGCTGTGAAGCAAGCAGGAGAAAACACAGGCAGGCACAAGTCAGAGAGGAGAGCAAAGCAACAGGACTGGGTTTATAGGCCCTATATTTAGCACATTTTAAAAGGTGATTGTGGATGTAACCATAGACATTGAGGAATAGCACTGTTTCAAATCCTTGCTTACGTGCACAACTTGTCAGTAAATCCCTAAAAGTGCATTTGCTGTGGTCAGAGATTTTTCTGTAATGCTCCCAGCAGTTCTCCAAAGCAGGTGGGTCACTGACGTCCTGGCAGTGATTGCTTTGCTTCCCCCTTCTGGATACAATTTAAGCACTCCACTGGCAAACCAGAGCAATGCTACAAAAATGCTCTATTTCGGACATGGGGATGTTTTACTTGACTTGTTTTGAACAGGGTCCTTCCTAACCAGAAATGGTGTATCAGCTGCAGGATTTGAAAAGAAAGAGAGGGAGATTTGTCTGCTCCTTGTGGATAAGTGTAGTTGCCAACACTGCCATGCTGGTCAGACCGAGGTTTTGACGCGTAATTTTGAAGAACAGATGTTTTATCTGGGAACTTGTCCAGATCTTAAAAAAAAGAAGTAAAAAACTCAGTAGTAGACTTTTGTCAGCAGCATTATCCTTAAAAGTCCTGAAGAAACAGTGAGTAAATAGCTGGATTTCTAAGACACAGCAGAGAAGCAGAGAAGTTTTGTGATTACCTTTGTGAGTCACTTACACTGCGGTGATGAACTAATTGGTGATTGCCAGTCAAATGGACTGAACAAAGCTGTAAACCCTGGACATGTTAATACGCCCATTATTTTCACATCAATCCTTTCTTCTTCTGTTCTTTTGAAAAGAGCCCGAGAGTGACATCTTTCCTCCCCATCCACAGCACTATCAGCACCAGCAGAGACAAATGGCCCAAAGTATTACAGGACTGAAAATGCCTGAGAAAACTTTGAGAGATATTAACTACTGCATTTCATGCAAAACTGAACTAATAAAGACTTTTCCTCATAGATGTTCAAATTGAAAGGGGTTTTAATCCACCCAAAAGATTTCATAAGACTATCGTTAGTACAAGGACTATTAAGCATATAAGAAGGTACCTCCAAATTTATCTTTTTCACACTCTTCAATTACATCTCAGTCTTGCATTTTCTCTAAATGTACTGTCCAATTTATACGGTAAACGCCTTGGAGGATGTGCTGACAAAACTCTATTATCTGTCTGAAATACCTCTCAGACATCTTCTGCCTTAACTCCCAAAGTACTAAAAGCTTACTAGAAAAATTGGTTGGTTAATGCCCATGGAGAAAGAGAAAAAAAGAAATAAACTACCCAGTGGTTTCCCCCTGTTATTGTCTGGGTTCTCCCATCTTTCTGCTTGTGATAGTCTCTTCAAGAAAATATATACAAATAAAACACATACAATCAACATGGATAAATATACCAACAGGAATCTAAATGCTGCTATTTTGCAAAGCTCCCTTTGGGCTATGCCCTTTTCCCTGAATTGTACATAATATACAAATGAAGAACAATTATTTTCAGAATCAGTATGAAAAGGAACAAGAGAATAGAAAAAAAATCTACGAACACAGCAAGGTTAATTGGGGAACCAGCTGATTGTATCAGTAGATCCAAAGGGCAGGAGGGTTGGCATTAGATCACCTTTAAGGTCCCTTCCAACCCAAACCATTCCATGATTCAAGGCCCAGGGCTGCTCACCAGGTGACTGTGGAGGGGAGGAGGAGCAGAAAAGAAGGAGGTTGCAGATGCTGCACAGGAGAGGCCAGACTGCCCCTGGGGCAGGGTCTGAGCAGCTTAAATAACACATTTCCATGCAACTCAATTTTCTACACAGCTACTGAGCTCCTGCAGTGGTTTAAAAAGCAGGCATTCCAGCAGAAAGGAAATGAAATGGGAATGGCAGTGCTGGCACTGGTGATTTCAGAGTTTGCTACACACTATGCCCAGAAAACCACAGCTTCCTTGCAGTGCAGCTCTCCAGCAGGCCAGGCACTGGGTGACACAAACCAGCACAGCTCTGTCTGGGAGACCCAGCAATAACAAAGGTGTTGCTCTTGACTGCTTTTTGCTGAGCCTACACACTGTGTAAAGCCACTGCAGCAAGTTAATAATGATGCATGAAATGGAAAATCCTCCTGAGCACACCCAAAAGCACCGTGGATGAGCAAAACAATCCCAACAGCGCCGTGTTATTTGGTAATGCTTACTACATGTGTCCTCACTAATATATTCAGAGTTTCACTAGTTTTAAATAGGTGCAACTCCACCCCTTTTAATGTGTTTACTCCTGATTAACACAGCATTAAAAATGACTGGAGTCAGATGTACAGCAGCATTGAGCTCAGGCACAGAAAAACCAGAATGATGTGGGACTACAGATGAAAACCTTTAGGGGGTGTCACTCCACTGACTCAAATCAACAGGTAATTTGCCCTGGTTACTTCCCCCCTTGACCTATCTACTGAGGCCAGGGTCGCTGGGTACCTGGAGAATAAAACCACAGTGGGGTTATATGTGCCACTATCACACATCAGCAGTAGTTCTTTCAGCATTGCAAAACTTGCTGGAAATTGTTTGGAGAATTTTCAAAGTAAGTTTTCAATACTTTTTGATTCATCTCCATAGTCACAGTGCTACTCAAAGGTTTGCTGAAACAGCTGCAGGCAGTGGAGGAATCATAGAGAGATCACATGAAACGCAGCCTGGTTTCTGCAAAGAAAGGATATTCAGTTCCTCTGCACCATTCCTCTGAACCATTTTGACTACTTTGGGGACATTAAATGCTGGAAATAGCTCAGAAAGCATTTGGCTCAACATCTATGTCTATATATCACAAGGACTACTATATAATGCAAGGATTTAAACCAGGTTTCAATCCATCCTAACTTGAAAATGTAAGCTAAATAATGCCAAAAATATCGTTAGAATGTAAGCACTGCACACAGCAGACTCCTAACTTCTTCCAGGGATCATTCCGTACTGAAAACCAAATATTGAACACACTGCCTCATGCACGTTATAGTTTTACATTATCAAAGACAAATTTTTCTTACAGGATTAGCTTCCTCAACCAGGTGACAGTGAGATGAGATGAGATGTAGTACTAGTACATGGGAATCAGATCATCCTGAATTCAGTTTGCCTTAAACAGTTGTCAAACTACAATCTTGGCTGACAACAACATTTAGGGACCTGAGTTGTGTAACAGGCAAATTTTTGTTTCCATACTAAACACAGAGAGAAATTTAAGACCAGCCCCCAAATTTATCACTTAAATATAATGAAAGCAAGACAATGTATTTTCCTTAAAGTGCAGACCAAGCATTCAGACTTGCTCATTACAGCAGTACACAATTTATTCTGTCACATATCTGTAGGCAAGTGGAGGGGTTTATTTCTCCAGTTTAATTCTGGGTCTTGACTCAGGCTCTGAAGCTACTCAACAACCCCAGTTCCCCTACTGGTTCTACTAGTTCTGCTTCCAAAATAGGGCAAAGTTCATTTTTTTCCACAACATTTGTTTATAAATTTCTTAATTCTTGGTTGTAGCACATCTCAACCCATGATCAGTAGGCTTTTCTTCACTTATTTGTAGCTTCTCTCTGTGAAGTTCTGTGGTCTAATTTGAACATCTTGGCCTTGTAACATATTAGCTAGTTCATTTGCTCTTAATTCAGTCACTCAGCAATCTGATCTGGAGATTTCTGTAGTTACACAGTATAACTTCTAAGGGAGTTGATCTACAAAATTCTACTAACATTTTTCAGGTCTTTAGCAAATTTAAGCAGAGGTTTGACATATTTTTTTAAAAAAATCTTCATTAATCTCCTTTTAATTACTTCCAATTAAATTACTGGAACTTTAGATATCTCTGGCACAATGTTTTCATATTTCACGTTTTCAGTTTTTTAAATATACATAATTACTGCTCTCTGGGGGGAGAAAATCCCTCCCAGAACTGGAAGAGAATTCAGCAATCCACACCACAGGATGCAGCATGTTCTGGGTCATCTTTTTTAAATAGCCTCAGTTATAAATAAAAAACTTCGTTTTGTCTTTTTTTGCTTTTTTTTAAACAGAAATTAAACTTTAAAGGAATGTTGTAAAATTATGGGGTTTCTAATATTAATTTTGGAGTTTTCTCATTTTACTTCTTCTCCCATACTGGATGTCTGTGATGGACACAAAAGCCTCATGCAAGGGGAAGTTTCCTCACCTGTGCACCAGCTGCTTGCGGCTCACACAAATCGCGGTCTCGTAGTCGTGGGTGACACACACTTTGTGTGGGCTGCACTTCACCTTCAGGCAGGGATCTTTGGATGGATCAAGGGCTAGAAAAAACCAAACATATTAAAAAAAGAAAGTGAGAAATGCATGCAGAGGTCTCTCTTGGCAGGCAGATGACAACTGGTTAGAATGAACACTCCCACTCGTGAGTGAACAAATACTTTGATATTTTATAGTACGTGCTGCTGTTTTCAGACTGCATGTGAAGGAGAGAACTTTACACAGAAAGATAGATGAAGAGCTTAAAGACTGATTATTGAGCAGTGATCTAATTGGCATTCACATTAATATTAGACGTGAGACCTGGGATGATTTAACAATCTACATCACGCTGTTTATTTCTCAGAAAAGCTATGTTTGGATAAAATGTACTCATATAACAAAATGACCAGTATTTAACTGACATAATGCAGAGTGCTAATAAATTTAATTTCACAGATGCTGTAAAACTGGCATATTATTTTCAGATATTATGTTTAATTTTTAATTTTTACAGCTAAGCATCCCCTGTATTTAAAATGCTTGAGTAGAAGAGCAGTGATAACAACAAAATACTCCTGGCTTTCATACAACAACCTGCACCAGCAGTGCCATCAGAGGTGGGATTAGACAGCACACTGAGTTGCTGTCTCAGAGCAAATATGTCCAGGCTCTTGTCCCATATGAAACCGCAAATTTTGAAACTTTCTCTGTCTAAATTCATTCTTCTACAAAAGGAGGTTTCTAAAGATCAGCAGTAAGACATTATCTGCCAAGATGAATTACAAATAGTCAAAATATGGTTATATGAACACTTCAGAAGGGAAGTCCCAGCCATACAGAGAAATTTCACTTTTGAGAAGTGATTTTTAGAGAAGCTCTTTTTGCACGTTCTGTTGCCATGGATTTGACTTCCTGTTCAATGTCTTCAAATCCCATTTTATCTCTCCCATCCCTCCTCACATCTTGGTCCATTCTTGGAAATGGGCAACTCTTGGTTTGATTTTGGGGATGGTATAAAGCTCTTACTGCCATTTATGATAACCATTTCCCACTTCTACTGAATAATCAGAGAAACTTTCAAAGGAGACCATTTGAAGTACCAGAAATTTCAGTTTGCTATGTACCAGATTTCTCTGAGAGCAAATATATTTCCAACAAGCAGAGGATTCTTCTGCTTTCCTGCGGGTCTGAAGTGCTGCAGCTGTTCTGTGCTGGGTTAAACAGCCACAGCTACAAGCTCCTGCCACATTAACACCCATTACACATTTGTGATGGGCAATTAAGCTTCACTAGTGCATATGTATTTACTGGAATGCCTTTGGTGCAAGACGGGGAAATCGTAAAAACAAAGCAAAAGTGTTAAAAGCTTTTTCTTTTAAACCATTAAAACTGATAGAAGAGGTGAAGTGAGCAAGGAAGGAGAAAAGACCATCTGTTTCCTACACCATAAACAATAAAGCATCAACATTCAATGTGTTGCCATTAGGAAAACACATGGGCAGCGTTTGAGCAGCCAGGGTCTTTCCCACTGGAAAGACCAAAGGCTGTTCAGGGATGTTTTGCTGTTGCCTTTTGGTGTCTTTTTTAAGCCAGACAGATGAGAAGCATCTGATTCCCTGCCCTTTACAATCCCAGAACACTAAGAGTGAGAGACACCTTCTAAATCCTCGTACTTCATACTCACTGGAGACTGAGTTAAGGACTGAAGCCGATGTTTGACAGGGATTGAAATGGCAAGCCACAGTTTCCTGAGCTGGCTGTCTACCTGGATATTCTTAAACTGCAAACCAGAGTGAAACACCCTCCTTCTGCAAAGCCTTTAATGAGTGAGCACCACTCGGAGTGTGCAGGGTCACCACATCATCGTTCCAGTGGCTGAGGTAATTCAAAGGTCATATCCACACACAAATTTAATGACCAGAACTTTTGCTCGCTTGCAGCTGGCCTCGCTCTGTTGCCAGAGCCCATGCACGTTGTTTGCTTTTGCTGGTGACACGTCCTCAATGTAAAATGCTGCATCAACAAAAATCACTGTGCAAGCTGGCTGGGAGCCCGGGGCAAAGAGCTGCCAGGAGCACTGGGCTGCTGGCGAGGAAAGCCTGGCCTTGTGCTCATAGCTTTCTATCAGCCAAAACCTGCAGAAGTGGGGATGTAGGTTTAGCCTGGAAAGTCAATACTAGTTTGGCATGAATAAGAAGCAAAATTTAGGCCCACATGGTCTATGTGACATCATGCACAGCTGCAATACTTAGCATTTTTTCACAGTAAAATTTACCCTAATCGGTGAATCCATTTCAGGAACCATTTAGGTCTTTTAAGGCAATAAAAATGCATGCAGTTCTGAACAGCATCACACTACACATTACTGGTAAAAGTAACATGACTTTCAAATATTTTGAAATTTAAAAATTGTCTATCCAAAAAGAAAAAATACGGTGGAATAATCATCAGTTTGAAGGAAAGCAATGGATGAAGATGTGGCTGGAAATCCCAGCCACCATTTCCTTACAAATCAGGCCTCAACTTTCTTTACCTTAGTGACTTGATTCTAAAATCTGAAAACAATCATAATGTTGACAATAATAAATAAAGCAACTGATGTGTTGGGTGCATTATTTCATTCATGGTGGAAAAGCTCATGAAAATCTTTAAATAGAACACATAATAGAAGCATCACTTATTATTCATTACAAACAGTCCTTACGTGCAGTTCAAAACAGTAGTTTACTGCTTTGCCAGAAGACAGCAAAAACCCCACAATGTGGATTATTATTTCTTGATATTTTTTTCCCACTTATGCAGAATGCATGATCCATATGAACATAAAAGTTCAAAGTAGCGCTTTATATGTCTGCAAAGTTCCTCAACATGTTAAATACATTTGGAAGGTTGTTCTACTGCTAAGCAACACAAGCCCTAAGGAGAGCTTGTAATAAAAAACAATTTCTGAAATATGCTAATCAAAGATCATGCTGTGTTAATCAGATTTCTACATGACTAGGAGCAGACGCTGATCATCAGAAGAAGAACACACCCTTGGGAATAAGATGAAACATAACAACCATATTTGTCATTACAGTTCTTTTTGTCCTAAAGCAATGAGTATGAAATCTTTGAAAATGAAGAGCTAAAAGTACAAATAAATAAATAAAGTGCGAAGAAGATGTTACTTTATCAGCTTGAAAGGAAAACTACAGCAATCCCATCTCTATGTCAGGGAGTCTGCACTCAGCTCTGTCTGCACAGTAATAACAAAAATACCTTAAGCCTGGCTTTGAGATGTGAACATTTTTCCACTTTTTCTTTAGGCTGAGTCTGAAGATGAAACTGATATGATTAATTAATCTCACTTTAGAGTGGGTGAGCATTCATTCAACATTTATGTAAGGAGATATATGTCCAGCCAGTAGTGGAATCAAATTTTTCACTTGCACATAAATTCTTTGATGAAAACCCACTTCAGTCATCCTGCCTATCATTCTGTGAACCCAGGCTCCATGGTTTCCTGTTCCGAGCATTTCCCATGGATACTTGGTCTCTAAGGGAAGTCTCCATCCCAGGAGGTAGCTGACTGAAATATAGTACTGGACATCTCAGTATAATCATTTTCAGAAGATTTTTATCTTGGAAAAATTTAAGAAATTAGAAAAAGTTCATCTTGGCTCATGAATCTCTCACTCTTCCTCACTTTACATCCAGAGGTAATCTCACTCTTCCTCACTTCACACCCAGAGGTTTCCGCCACTGACATTTGCTTTCTGGGAAGCCATCCTTGTACTCAGAGCTGAGAAGTCTCTTCCTGAATTGACAGTGCAAGGGAAGAAGTAAATAGAGGTGCAGGGTGTAGAAATCTTGTCCTTAAGCTTTTTTTTTTTTCTTTTGGTCTAGCTTTTTTTATGCAGAGCAACCGAAGTTCTCTCTTAAAACTATAAATCTTCTGTGGTAATCTCACAGAGAGACCAAAATAACTGGTAGATGATAAACACCAGGAACTGCAAGATTGCATCAGCCTCCTAACCTCCTAATGGTGTTGACATTGCTTTCCAATACCAAAAAGGTCTACAAACACCAACTGCATTCCAAATCTCTTTCGGTCCCAGCTTCACACAGCAGACCAGAGAACTCTCCCTTATGAACTGAACACACTTTCCCTCTCCCCTCCTTGCACCATTCATGAGAGCTGTGGATTTGCAATATAAATCAGTGTTGGACAAAGACCTACCAACAGCGCTTGAGATACTTTTCTATTACATTTCACGTTTTTATTTATTACCACTGTAAAAAAAGACTTACGACTTGCAGGAAAATCTCAGTTCAGTCAATGGCAGTGCAGGGAGAAGTTGCTCTGTAAGAATGTAGCTCCATATGTTGTGCCGGTGGGTCACCGTGTTAATCACAACAGAGAGAATTTACTTTTCACACATTTGACTTTAAAAGGGTGATAACAAATAAATACTTTCAATGTCTCACAGCAATGGATGTGTAATCCTGCAGAAACTGTACAACTAGTTCACAACAAGATTTATGAGCTTGATTCTGTTTTTATGACCATTCCTCAGGGGGAAGAGAGTAATTTCAAAATGTAGCTGTTTAGTGAAGCTGAAATGAATTGCACAATCAAAATCATCATGTAAATATTGGGGGGTTTGTTTTTAAAATTGCCTGCCAATAAGTACTATGATCACTCAATGACAAAAATACTCCTGCATAATGCAATGTCAAGAGCAGTTGCTTTTATGCAATCCCCTTGGAACTGTTCTGACTATACAAGTAAAGAAGAACATCTGCTGGGAGAGGTATGATGAAATGGAAAACGAGACCTGCTGTCTTCAATGCAAAGATCCTAGTGTGTACTTTAATACAAAAGAAATTGATAGTAAAACTAAGTCACTCAATTAAATGATGCATTGCATTATATGTGTGCATTTCACTATCATTATGTGTTAATTGATTCCAGCTATACTCCACAAGCAGGCAGGAGAAGGAAAGCACAGTTCCTGGCTGTAGAGGCCAGGAAATGGGCAGGAAAGGGAAAGACAGGAATGGGAAAGCTGTGGACATGAGCAGGTCTGGGCAAGCAGTGGACAGAAGGCTCTGACTCTTCCTCCCCACTCAGCATGAAGCTGAAATGGCAACTAATGTCAAACCAGATCTAGGAGGGAAAGTTTCAAATCAGCATCGTGTGTCCACTTGCGGCACAGTGACGACCAAAGAGAAAGTGTGACTGAGGCAGCTGATTAGTGCCTTGGTGGAATTTTACTCTATGCTGTCCTGAAAGCCATCATAGAGCAAATGTGAAGGAGCCATTAAGCCAGCTGAAACATGGTAGTAAAAATTCCTACAAACTGCTCTTGATTTTTGCTTGAGAAAGGACATGTTTTCAACACATGCTGGCTAAAACCAGCTTTGGCTTTAACGTTTCGGTCATTCAAAGTGCACCACAGCCTTCCCATCAGAGTTAGAGCTTCTTCAGGTTTATGATGAATTTATGCTCTTTTTTCTAGGGTGAACATGGTAATCCATATTAACTTAAAGAGCACATCTCTGTGAAGGCATGCTAGGCTTCCAGTGCTCTACTGGTAAACTTGAAGCAATCCGTGTGCTGGGGTTAGACTGCCAGTGGGGCTCAATCCAAGTGCAATGGGACTACTCCATCCCCCTTGTATGGACAAGACGCCCCAGGAAGCCCTTGGTGGAATTCCAGGCTTTTACAGCCTTTCAGAGGACTTTGTTCTTTGTTGGAGCTAAGTGCAACATTTATTCTCAGAGATTATATTAATAATTCTGGTTTTACAAAGTGTTATTCAACAACAGATTACAAGACCCACCCACCATATAAATGTAAATAACACCAATGGTTTTATTCTGCTTCTGCAAATCTTCGCATAAATCATTCGGCTTCATTAGGGAGAATGTTTGTGTTAGACCACCCCCAAGTTTAGGAGAGAACACATCTTCCAATAGCCAGCTCAAATATTTAAGTCTCTCTCTCTCTCCTCAGAGCAGTTTGGATACAGAAATCAATTCAGTTGAAAATGAATTACTGAATGTTTCAAACATGTATGTGAATTATTTTCAGTAAATGGAATTTCCCAAGGCAGTTAGGCAATAACATCTCGAACTGTCAGCATTTGCTCCATCCCTGTGTAGTATTTTTTGTACAGCTTTGTTTTGGAAAACTCTAACATCTGAGTGGCTGAAGATTCTGATACAGTGCACAGAAACATCTATTTTAATTTTTACAGGCACTTTAAAAATCACTTTTTATAACTGACATATAATTGCTTTTGACATTGCTGAGGGCCATCCAAGGCAGAAGATGCTTCAAAGGACTCTACAGATTTCCTTTCTGAAGCAAAGGATAGGAACCCTTGGTATTTAAATTAATTTTTTTAATGAATACACAGAAATTCAATGCAGTGAAAAAAAAAAACAGGCAAAGAAAAGAGAAATAGGACAGGACTGGAAGTTAGGAAATGTGCTTCCACTGGTGGATGTGATAATCAGTCACAACCCTCAGTGCAGGTGCCCTTTGCACAAACAACCCTCCTGCCCGCAAGGCAAAGGCTCACCCTACATGCAAGGATGGCTCACTCACATCAGTTCAATGGAGAATGATCCTGCACCAGTGCCACGATGCTCCCCTCAGTTCCAAGCACTTCCACGGATAATTTGTGCTTGTACGTGTCACACCCGAGGGTGTGTTTCTGCATATCCTGGCACGCTGAAGGCAAAACAGACTTTTAAAAAGCCCCCTGACAGAAGGATATTGGTCAGATGTTCCATTCAATTATTAATTCCCGGAAGCAGTGGGATATAAAAATCACCCCATTCTCCAGGACTCAGAGGGCTTTGGTATATATTTAATGACAGCAGCTCTACAGCTTCTGTTTTAGAGTCCCCAAAACCCCAGGGGGTCCAGCTTCAAGCTTCCTGGGATGGAAGTAAGAGCTTCAAAAGACTGCTCCAATCTTTAGTTGGTGGAACAGGAGGAAATGCAGAAAACTCTGTGTCTGCCTTGCAGGGAGGGCCCAGTTCTGCAGGATGTGTCATAAGAGATCCTCAGGACAGGAGCAGAGCTAAACGTGACCATTTCCTTCTGCCATGTGAGCTCTGTGGCCTCTCACAGCCCTGGAAGGACCCAGTCGCTATCCCAGGCTCTCCAAGTGATCTCCAGCACTCCAGCCTTTCCCTGCTCTGCCCAAGCAGGTTGGGAGAGCCTTTGCTGACCTCACGCCTCTGCCCCCCGGGTGCCTCCAAGCCCTGCCAGCCCTGGTCTGGAATGGCACACCCTCCCTCAGACTTTCAAGTTCAATTTCCTAGCTAATGAGAGTGAGGAAAAGAGAGAGGCAGACTTGGAGCTCTACACTGGTAGATCAGGCTGGCTGATAACATCTTGCCACAGGATTCTAAGTCAGATTTAAGTTTTGTAAAAAGCTGAGGATGTATTTTGCATATCTGTCATTGAATGCGGGTCCTGTGACACCACCTGATCCCCTTAAACCTCCAGATCCCAGTGCCAGAACTGAATTCTTTGTTTCTGTCCAAATGCCAGAAAGATTTTATTCTCTTTGCTGATAGAAAAATACTGAAAATAAAAAATAGAAAGGTTTAATAATGTCAAAGCCATACAAAAGACTGTAAATCATCACAAATTAATGAAAAAGGAGAAAGTATATTTAATTTAACTTTGATATTCTGAATACTTGGACTTAATAATCTTGTGGTAAGTTTGAAATGCTGGATATAATTTTTCCTGTGAACTGACGTAGATTATTTCTGCTTTCTGTTACACTGCAGTGAATTATAATTTATTTAGTGGGATTTCATTTAATACAAATTATTTTACTCCAAGGCCAATGAAAACAAATCAGGTTATACCTTCTTCAGAAAATAATATTTGAAGTTATTCATGCATAATTAAAGATATACCTTTCCCATTTCAGATTAATACAAACATATATTTTAACATGCTCAGAGAGAAGTTGCATTGTATGTTGTGAAACACTTCTGTAATACTTCTGAAGCTGTTGGAATTTAACTGAAGTAGTAATATAATGGGTAAAAAATTGCTGTGATTTAATTCAGATAGCTAACTCATAGGATACTGAGCCCTTTCCCAGCTCTGATTCAAAGCTATAATGAAGTTTAATACTGCGAACTATGACTAGAAAAAAATAAAATTGAAACAATGTAGAACTCCTCTGTATTTTTCACGAGGAAAATCATTAACCAATCAAATTTTATTATTCAATAGATATTTTTTTGTCATTAAATCTCACTTCAAAACATGAACAACAAGCCTATCTTTTAATGCATATTTTTAGAGGTAATGCAGAAGAAAAACTGCATCACTGTTAGTACTGATTCTATCAGCAAATAGTAAAAAATAAGGACCAAACTGGTTTTACAAATCAGTATTTCAGTATGCATAATTACAACTCTTCTCTAACACAGCACTGTAGAGAGCTAAGCAAACAATAAAAATTCTGGGTAGGAATTCTCTGAAAGGATGACGACGTTTCTCTATTTGTCAACAGACTGAATGTCAATGTTGTTACAGTTACAGCAATTCTCAGCCAGGCTGCTGCCTACCTCCACGTGCCTGTATTTAAATGTGAAACGAGATAAGACTCTGGAAACGAGGAAAAACTCTAGTTTTTCCATTAAGTTCCTGTGTTTATTTTCTAGGATAAATGAAACAGAATTTGGCTCCAAACATTATCAGCTATTGCAGATAAAGTATATTAGCTTGTCCCTAGAAGTGCTCAAGGCCGGGCTGGATGGGGCTTGCAGCAAGCTGGTGTAGTGCAAGGCGTCCCTGCCCATGGCAGCGAGATGGAACTGGATGATCTCTAAGGTCCTTTCCAAACCAAACCATTCTATGTTTCTGTGATTTTATACTTAATGAATAAGGTAGAACACTGATAACATTCTTTGAAACAATATGTCAGGGAAGAATCCCCAAATTTACCCTTTTTTAGTGTTCTTAACACTTTAGTGCACGGGCAGTGGCTGTCCTAGTCAATGGGCCAGGAAGGAAACACTTACATTGTCTTCTTGTTCTACCATTGCCTTTTTCATCCCTTGGGATAAATGAGTTTGTCACTCTGCCTCAGTATCTTTTTCAGCATTTAAAATGGGGATAGCAAAACTCCGGGTCTAGAAATCAGCCTGGGTCTCTTGGAAGGCATCACAGAACACAAGTGAAGAAGCCTGTGAATGACTTGTAAGGGAATGATTTCAGAACAGCCAAATTCTGCGGAACTAAGAGGCGTTTCATGTTCATTTATGGCAGCCTGATTGTCTCCATGGAAACACAGGAAAAACACTTCATCTTCTCCATCAACAGAAGAAGAAGATTTGTTTCCATATTACATGAGTTTTAGTGTGCACTGAGCAAAACAAATACTAAAATAAAAGACTCTTGAAAGAGCGATTTCATTATGAAAAGAGCAGTTTCAGTCTTATCATGTGGAAGCACCTCCTGCCAAGGTGATACCACTGTGGAAAACCTTGCAAGATGGGCAGTGTTCCATGGAACACCTCTGGATTAGAGATGAAATGGAAAAATCACAAATCTGTATGTTTACAGGTAAAGAATTTATTGTCAGAAGAAACCATTAGAACTATTAAATTATAGGAATTTTAGCCATGAGACAGAATCAAAACTACCCCGAATGAATGAAGGTTGCTTCTGCTGCTGCTGCACATGGCTTGTATTTAATCTAGAAACAGGAAACACATCAGAAGTGTAAATTGGCTGGGGCTGACTGGTGTAATAGATTGTTGCCTAATGGAATTTTCATTGCTTCTGAGAGGAATTACCTAAGCAGGAAAAGATGAAGCTTCTTTATGGATAATCAATTAGTCATATAATTGATATCTGGAAGAGGCTTAAATGGGAAATAAATGAAAGGACAAACACCCAGCCTGCCTGGTTCTAAAGTATAGTGAATATAAATACAGCAAAGAGAATTCCTTCTTCAAGCATCAGTTTAACGGAAACAAGTGCTGGGAAAACCAGTGAGTATCTGATACCATTCCTCACTCCAAAGTGTAGGAGAGAAGTTCAAATAAAGATGAAAATAAAGAAAATAAAGATGAAAATCCATAAATTACAAAATCATTTTGTAAAAATTAACTCCGCTCTGCTGGAATTGATCAGTAATTGATGAAATTGTGCTAAAGGTGGAAATTTTGAGACTGGGAGTTTCTAAACAGTAGATCAGTGACTTTTCTGCACAGAATGAGATGAAAGGGTAAAATTAGCAGGTAACCTCAGGAGTGGAAAAAGCAGATTGTCAAATGGGCTGGAAGACAGAAAGTGGTCACAAGGAAGAGCATTAGCATTGCAGTTTAGAAGTGTCGAGTGGAACGACAGCAAAAAAAGATGAAGTCACAGGACTCATACCACACTGCAGAATTTATGTACAGAAGCAAAAAAAACCAAGATTGGGTTATTTCTACACTTTTTTTTTTTTTGCTACACTTCAGTTGCTGGCATCTCATAATGCAGTATTTAATTCAGACAACCTGGAGTTCCTATCTTGGTTTTGAGACCTCAAAATTAATTTTTAATAACAAAAGATCACCTCTGAAGAGCTGCTGCTAATCAAAGTTGCCTTTGTTTAGTTCTCTGACAAATGCTACAATTCTCATTTCATTAATGCATTGCAGGGCATCTTGATATGTCTTTTGATAAGTGATAATAATTTTTAAACACAAATCCAATGTTTAGAAGGCTTTCAAGGGATTCATAGTTTAATTAAAATGCTTTATGTTTCTCAAAAAAAAAAATGCACTGATGAAGATATCATCTGACAGAGGAGAAATGCTTTTTCTCTTGCCAGTATTTAGCTAAAATAATTCTGAAAGAAGATCCTTTATGAAGAATTAAAGTTTGAACAGTCCCTTACTCGAGTAACCATGTGGAATAACTAAAATGTTGTTTTGTCCTTCTCCTACAGAGAAAGAGCTGAATCTGCCTCAGGCAATACAACAGCAAACTCTGTAACCTTGCACTCAGCATGGTAGCTAAATTGACTTCTACAACAGAGGAACAACTGTTCATAAGAGAATTGCTTGATTTCTGGAACACCTAGGCAAGAATTGCCTTGGAAAAGAGTAAGCTCCCTGAGTTATGAAGTCAGACTGAATTATTCAGGGTTCCTGATGTACATGTTATTTTTTTATTAGAACAAAGATAAAACAGTTCTAATAAAAAAGAAACGTATGTATCAGTAAAGCTGAATAATTCAAACACAAAGTAACAACGGAATTGGAAACTGGGGTTTACTGTCTTTCAGGGAATATATATTAGATTATATTTCCAGAGTCAACTTGTCTGATCTATCTCTAGACATATCTGGAGGCATTGCCCCGAATACTTTTCTGATTCCAAACAAGTTCCTTGTGGAAAAACGACAATCAGAAATAGAAACAGCACAGTTGTGACCTTAGTATTAAGGAGATAGAAAATTTCCATTTATATAAATTTGCTGTGATGTTGAGAAAACATAGATTTTATTGCAGCACAATTTATCCATTCCACTGCTTCTCCTGCAGAATGTATTTCTATTTGCTTTTAATCAGTAAACTGCCATTTTAATAAGGGTGCATCACTACAAAGAGGTTTTCTGTACTTCCAGAAGAGGTTGGAGCAAGGTGTACAGTAAGAAAGACTCTCAAGGAGGGCAAATCTCTGCTCCTTTCTGATTCCTCCTCTCTCCTCTGTAGGGTTTGCAATAACCCCCTGTGATATTTGGGCTGACACTGAACTGGAAAATGAGTTTAGCTTGATTTTGCCATAGTCAAACATTAAAATCTGTTCAGAGAAAATGTGTTTGTCTGACATGAATACTGAACTTGCATTTATAATTTGGGCAAGATCATTTTCCAGCTGATTTCACAGCACTTTCCAGGATATAGATGCTGCCAGAAAGCCTAACTCAAAATTTTTATCCACTCGAAGTCACATCAGAGCAAAGACTGAAGACAATCTGAGCATGCCAGGAGTGCAGAAGGGAAAAAAATAATTGAGAGCTTCATGCTCTGTGCTCTGACCCTTTTTCAACACTTGGGATATTAAAGTAACTTTCCTGAGATCCAGAGATGGGGAACAGCTGTACAAACTAATAAGTCTGAGCAGCAGTTAAGTTCCAGTCCAATCGACTCTATCACAAGAAACACTGGCACATCAGCTTCAGCTGCTGCCACAGAGGCAGCCTTAGTGCTGGGTACCATTAAGTTCATCAACAACAGAGTAAAAATGTAATTCTGCTCTTGTAATTCTCTTGAGACCCTTTATGTTATACATCACAATTTGGAGGCAAGGAGTCAGCGTTTCAGTTCAGGATATTTAATTCAGCTACTCACTTTAACCATCCGTTGCTTAGACAGTACATATGGATTAAAAAAAAAAAAAAAAGTGAGGACATTGAGAAAATATAATTAAAATAAACATCAGTATTTTAGTGTATTATTCCATGTGCATGTCTGGTATAAATTATGAGGAAATATCACAAGAACTCAGATTAAACTACAGTAACAGCCTTTGTACTAATGTGCAAGACCTAATGAGGGAATTCCTTTCTCTCTTTCTCACACAGTATCAATTTCATGCCCTATAGATTTTTAAATGGCCCACAAATCTTCGTGATTTTTTTTTCTCCAAAGGAAGACTACCATAGGAGGCTTTTTAATGTGAGTTGAACAGTCAATAACAGTCAAGATATTTATTAGGCATAATCGGCTCCTTGAACATGGCAGATTCTATGTGGGACATGGCCATTAGCGTGTGTGTAGCCCTTACTACTGGTCCCATTCTGCTGAACTGGATGGTAGCACACTGACATTAATATACAGATTGATTTTTTCAAGGGCTTGGCAAACACTTCAGAACAGCAGGTGTCAAACTGCCAATGTCATTGTTTCCAAAGAAACATCCTTCTTTCCTCCTTCCAGTGAATTGTCTCAGTAGCTCCTCCTTAAAGTTTCCTATCAAGCTAATTAATTTAGCAGTCTCCCCGGCTGCAGGATGATTTGAAACTCAGCATGTTCTCCCACTGGTAATTTGCTAGCATGTCTAAATTTCATATCAGTTAACTATGTTTTCAGGTCAATTTCTGGATCATTTGGCTTTAGAATGAAGCAGGACAAAGCCAAAAGGCTGCAGCTAAAAGGCTTTACTGACCCTTCTTATTTACTTGAAGCCCAAGAAACCAAACAGATGAAGAGGAAGCTTGGCAGGCTCCTGATAAAAATACAGAAAAGGGAAGTGTATTTTTACAGACAGTGGACTGTCATGTTTTTGTAGTGAAATAAAATGAACATATAGCTGCTCCTTTCTGTGAGTAATCTGAAATAAGGTACTCATCCTGCTTAAAATCCCAGAGTGTTACAGCTGTAGTGCTGATCCTTTGAAATGCTGTTTATCCATAACTTTCTCTGCTGGCATTTGCTGGCAATTAAAAATTGCTATAGAAATGTCATCATCCATGAAGAGCCATTACCTGCATGGGAAGTACTAAGCACCTCCATCAGAGAATGTGCAAATTTGCAAATGGCCATATTTTCACAGATACTTATCTTTTAACGATGAAACACCAGACATTATCATAAACCAGTGGAAGTTTTGCCTTGTTTGGGATGAGGATTTCACTTTCTGCTTTCAAATGGGCTTTGCTAAATGACTCTTAAGACAGAACCAATAGGAAAGTAGGGGAGTACTTATCTACACAGTAGCCTTGGTCACTTAGAGGATTAAAATACTTTACTGCACTGCTGACACATTTGAGAAAGAAATGCACACCAGAAAGTAACAAATGGAAATATGACAACAGTAGACACGAATATTCTTGCCACCATGAAAAAGCCGATAGCTGGGCAATACATATTACTGCTCCTACTATGTTTTAAAAGAAAAAAACAGGAACCAAACAGTAGTGACAGGTTGGGTCAATGACCCCATCTCTGCATGATGTTATGATGCCAATATCTTTGTCTCTCATGCTTGATAGAGCTGTCAGAAAGAGGAGACTGGAACAGCTAGAATCTTTCATTCTCATGTAATGAATAATTCACATCTCTGTTATTTGCTTGAGCTGCTGAATGCTGGGCCTCACAACCAGATAATTAAGTAATAAAGAATAGGGGAGTTTTTGCATGCTTCACTTACGAGTTACCCCAAACTCATGTAAAGATGATAACATGCATTCATACACGTGCATATACACAAGAAATGCAGGAAGAAGAAATCGTAAAAGCATCACATGACTGCTAACACCTAGATAATGCACATAGCTTCCAAATGATGTTCAAATTTGTCCAACACTGCAGTTGAGGATTTGCCATATAACACAGCATTATCCTGTCTGAAATGATCCCACATGGAGATGGAGAAACCCACAACTGATCATGCTGTCTATCAGAACAGAAGCTTTGGACCCTTCCCAAGAAGAAGATCAGCTGGAAGCCATTTTATTACATTAGATTACACATTTAATTAGAGTTACATTATCCATCAATACCTAAAAGCTTCTAGACTCCTTTTACTGTTTCCTTGAGAGTAAGTGTGCCTATTATCAACTGCCCTAGGTCAGATTGTAAGAATATGCAAATGCACAGCACAACCTCAGATTTAGTGGGGAAAGATAGAAAGTCCTTAACAGAGTATTGAGGCCCATTAGTGACATCTCAAGCTGTGTCCACACTCCCATGTCAAGTTTCTTCCTCTCCAGCATCACGAATTTTCTGAATCCAGTATAAAACCAAACCGTAATACTTGTCGTTTTATTAGAAAGGGAAGAGTGCAATCAATATTTTGGTAACATTTGAAAGAGGTATCCCAGATAAAATCTGTACATGCAGAGAGAAGGAATAGGGCATGAGGCCATCTGTATTCTGCCTGCAACTGGTAATTCTTTAATGGGGGTACACTGGGGATCTGGCTTAAGTGGGCTGGCAAGAGAAGGAAACAAATAAGGAACAGTTAATGAAGCAGAATGTGAGCAAGCATCAACCAGTGTGATAGCCTGTGATGACTCTGAAATAAAGATATGTGCTCTTCTTGTAGGAACTACAGACTCCTGAGGCAAATCTTTAGCAGAGAACTCCTACGTGAACAGCCCCCAGGGAGCACTTAATGTTATGTGAAGAACAGAAGGCTTCATGTACCGGTAACTAAATGTGCATTTTCCACACATTGGAAAAAAAGCCCAGACCTAAAAAATATCAATCAACTAATGCTCTTGGAAATGCATAAGAGAGAGAGAGAAGTACTAGGAAACAGAAATACCGGGGATTCTTTCTGACTGTTGTGTCTTCTGTGGGCTCACTGACCCCACTCCTATCTCTAGTACACACATTACTTGAGAGCTTGCAAAGGCAACTGAAGTACCACAGAAATGCTGTTTCTCAGCATGTCAGTATATTCTGGTACTTTAACCACAGGTTGTCTGCTTGCTGACATAAAATAAGCCTAATTTTTCCCTCTGAAGTCTTGCCCAGATCCCATTTGCTAATTCAGCTTTCAGGCAGCATTTAATTTAACTCTAGGCTGTATCCTCTGCTTTGAGCAAAGGCTTGCTCATCTCACTTGAAATGACTCAGAGGATTCAATATCCAATTAACTTTCTGAAAATCTAGTTGTTCCCCAGTTTTGCCAGTTGAAGTGAGTAAGTGCTAAATTTACTTACCAACACAATCTTTTATTATAACTTGACATCCTATCTCATCAGCACTGCCTTGAAATACTGACCTGGGAAACTATGCTGACGTTTAATTGGCGTGGGTGTGGTGGCAATGTGAGTGTGTGTGTGTGTGTGTGTGTGTGTGTGTGTGAGTGGAATTGCATTAATTAGCACCTACCAAGTTACTTTTCCAAGAGGGAACCAATATAAATGATATTACATTTCCTAACTGGGCCTGCAAACAGCACAAAGGCAAGAACCAGAATCTGTATCTCAGTATAATCTTAACTCTCAGACTGCAGGAGACCAATTAAGTTCTCATGTAACTAAATGCTTCAGGCCAGCGAATCTATAATCTGCACTACCCCAAGTCACTTAGGAATCAAAAGCCCCATCTGTCCACTAGTCAGATGAAAAGAAGTGTGAATTGTCCGTGACAACTGAATAAATCCTTCTGCAATGCAGGACACCACGAGCAGCACACCATCCCCTGTGCTGCTTCAGCTGAGGGCTGGGAAGTTCAGCTATGAACAGTAACTTAAACTGAATTAACCACGTATCTGCAGATCAGGTCAACATATCCAGAGATTTCAGCTCAAGAAATAGGATCTTGAATGTACAGAATAATTTGAATTTTATTTTGGTACTGTATGTATAAAACAGCACCAACAATGCCTTTAGCTCTTAACCTTGAATTTACTGTTCTCAAAGTTGTACCAAACCAGTTAGTCAGCTGAATACACCACTGAAAATCCACGGGATCCAGATGATCAACAGGTTGCCTACAAATCTAGGAGGAGAGGAATGAGCTGCATTTACTGAAGGGATTCCTAGTGCACTGTGTGAAGAGGCACTGATGCAGTAGAAGGGAGAACTCCAGTTAGAGGATATGGCCACACCAACTCTTGGGAAAGGAAGATGGACTTGGGGAGGCGTTAAAAAACTGAGTTTGCAACACAGGCATCAAACACAGAGAGCATGGAACCTTGGCATGGATGTGAGCTGTGGCAGGTAAAGCCAGACTGCTATTTTGAGAGCCCTTGAAGTGATTATGATCCTACCTGTAGTCTGGTCAATGAATACACATCTTGTCCTCTTGGTGTACAACAGAAAGAATGATTTCCCTCATTAATACAAATTGAACTTTCAGCTCCCAGCAACTCAGATTACAAGAGGCTCTAAGGATGTGTGGCCAGCCCTGAACAATTAGTCAAGTTATAGCCCTAATTAACATTCTCGTGGTCAGTTTTCTAACTGTGTAAGTTTCAGAAATTTGCATTTCCAATGCAGCATGGCATTTAAAATGTTTAGAATGTTCACTAGCTAAAAAACTGGAAAAATATATTGATCAGATGTTCTTATTTTAAGTATTACCCTGTAAGCAAAATGCTATTGCTGTAAGGTACTGGTGAAATGCATGGATTATACCAACTATGAATATTTTTGTATACAGATGAGGTTATGTTTAAGCTTGGATTCTATGGCATTCACTTGCATGTGACAGTGATACAAGAGGAGGTTTCAACTCAGCAGATTTTCTTGCCCATAGTCTCCAGTTTTTAACCCTCCAGGACGTATGAGTCCTATACATGAAGATAGGGTAAGAGGCAGCAATTAGAAGATGCCAGAATTTGGCTTTCAAAGTTCTAAGCCATTGCAATGATTACACTTCATTAAAAGGTAATAATTACCAAGGACAGTGTTTTAAGTGATGATGACCACACGCTGAATTTAGCCCAAAACTGGGGCCAGCTGATTACATGTCCAATTCAAGCTCTTATCCAAAGTCTTTGGCTGAACACCTGCTTCGAGAAATCTGTGATTTGTAGAGGTATGACACAGAGGGGCTGCTCATGGTGAGGGGAATTGCCATTTCAATAATACGTTTCAAACTAAAACATTCTCTCTAGTAGCTGAAGCAATCTCAAGCACTTGGTGTCCGTTTCATGTAAGGGAGTGCAATTGCTTAATAGATTCTGTTTCACATTTCCTTGCAGTCTGTGTAATTCAAAGGGACAAAAGTGTAAGTTGCTCCATTTGAGAGACTAAAACAAGAAATGAAAACATTTATATCACTTAAATCTGACTCACTCACACTTCTATTTAAATCTAAAAAAATCAGAAGTTCTCCAGTGTTTGACAACTACCAGCTGGGAAATTATATTGATGTGGAAATGTCAAGACACAAACATACCAGGTGGGAAGCCATCTCATTTAACATTAGCGTCCCACACTGCAGGCATCTAAAACCCAACCACTCTTCTGACTTGTTTTTTGACAGCAATCCGAATATGAGCTGAATTACACCCTGGAGTATCTATTTGCCTGTACCAATGAGAAACAGAATCCAGACAATCAGACCCATAGTAACAGGCACCGAAATGTAGACATGAATCCCTGCTGCTGTGATGATACACCCTAAGGATATTGCAACAATCCATACAGAAAAAAAGATAGAGAACTTTGGCAATCTCCTATGTTACTGAGGTATTGCTATTAAAAATATTTAATTACTAACAACACTACCATGAAAAAACCCAAACTCGATTAGAAGGGAGTCTGACACAATTTACTTGTGAAGGATTCACAAAATCTGTCCTTTGGCCATTTCATATGGGCAATTTTTAAAGTGCTTTCCTTAGATAAGAAGAAAGAGAGTGGTATCTTATCTTCCATTATTCATCAAAAAAATTCAAAAAGCATTCATGCTTTGAATTTAGTCAGCAAATATATCAACAGGTACCATAGCTACTTATTAAAGAAGCAGCATGTTCAGCCCTGTACCTGAAATCAAGGACCCATCTTTGCATGTATCTTTTGAGTGTTGAGGTGTGTAAGTCTAGTAAGCAGGATTATGGATTCCCTGTTTCGACTATATTAGTTACAGTGACTTTGTTAACCTGAGCTTTTATACTCCAGTTATCTATCAGAACTGGTAGCTCGTTCTGGTAGATACAGGCTAACACTATTAGCACTTCAGGAAGATTTTAAATTTCTTTAGTAATCCTTCAAGAACCTTATAAAATTGCAGTAGCTGCACTTTAGCCTGTGGGGAAAATGAAAGCAAGAGGTTTATCAGTCTTAGGCAATGAAATATGGAGAAAAAAAGGCAGAGCCAGACAGAGAATTCTAGTATCCCTGGCTGCCAGTTCTGTGCCAGTCCACTGAAATGTGCTTCTCTGTCATTAAGAATTAGCCAAATTATATGCTGCACTCTGCATTTGCAAAAGTCGGAAATTTCTGGATGTACCTGCATGTGAGAAAGACCTCATTTACCAGGAGTGGCCTCTCCTGGCTGGCTGAAGGACTGGTACTGTCAGGATTAAAGAGAGGATTATTTTATTTGTGCTGTAGACAAGAAAAATCCCTGTATATTCACAGAAATGTGAATAGAGCCCTGAATATGACACAGTAAATCTTCGAGGAGGTGCAGGCTCTGCTCTTCATCCCAGAGCTCCCTGCTGATGTATTGCAGAGATGCACTGGGAAGCAATTGCCAAGCGCACGGTGTCTCGCACGGGCAGCCAAGCAAGGAGTGGTGTGGTGCCTGTCACACTGCACCAGGCCTTGGGGGAAAGAGAGAAGGACAGGAGCATTTCCTGCAACTGCAAACTTTGCTGGATTTGGGGAGAATATTCCACCCATATGCAGAACTCATAAAAAGAACTGACACCACTTACATGCACAGTACATTCCCTACAAGAAAAAAACCTGAATGAACCAGTACCAACAGTAGAAAGAATTAAGATTAATAGGCAAACTAGAATTCACATGGCATTAATAAATCATAGCCAGATTTGAATACAATTAACTTAATGGACATCAACTACAGGAAGCAAAAGAAAGTGAATTGTGTTGCCAATGCCATTAAAAAAAACAATCTGTGCTCTTGGAAGTACTCTGACTGGACATGTATTTCATATTTGGGGTGACTGGCACAATTCAAAAATAGAAGTTGCAAACTTGAGAAAAAATGTTTTCCATCTCTCCAACTAAAATCAACTTCCAAACTTTCTTCTCTGATAGGAAATGCTGAACTTTTAAGTAATGATCCCCTCAAAGTGTGTTAGACAGAGAAATATGCCTTCTGCCAACTTCTTGTGAGGCCAAAATTGGATCAGAAGATTTTTGGATTAGCAGAAGCATCCCCATAACCCCATGCCTAGTGAGAGGCTTTATCCCTAAGAATATCTTCTCAACAAGAATGTTCATTATTTGTTGGTTATTTCAATTATAGATAGAAAAAAATAAAGATTCATTAATGCCCTGAATGCTGTCTAAATATTCATTCTTTCTCCTATTGTCTTTTTACTTATGCACTTGCTTCACACATTAAGAGTTTTTAAGGGCATGAACAGTTCCCTTTGGGAAAACAACCTGTATAAGCAAAAGGATTTTTAGTTTGTTATACTAATAGCAACAAAAAAATATGATTACTGCTGAAGGAGATTTGTGTCCCTCCAAATCCTTCTGATATTTATACAAACACTCAGAAAGGCTGTGTTTTTTCCCTCTGTGGAGGAAATCTTTCATACCACAGTGTAAAAGCAGAGCCGATATTCCCACTGAGCAGGTTAAAGAACTCGTCAAGTTGTGTGTTAAACCAGGGGCATCTCAAGGAACAGAGTGTACACAGAAGGCAGATGGAAACAATTTCATGTCTACTTGAAAATTCCCAAAGCAGTAAGGGGCACATATGTTTTTATTTTCCTAGGTACAGGCTAGGAGAGAACTGTTCCAGGGCTACCTGATGTGCCTATGGAAAATGTCAATTAGCATGAGGAACACCCAAGATTTTGCTATGGATGGATCTCTGGCCACCCCAAGTGACACTGATTTTGGGAGATGCTCCATGCTTCTGGATCTGTTACTGCCTCAACTCCTTTGCCAAACCTTCCTACAGATTTATGGAAAAGGAAGCAATATGGCTTGTCATAAAGCAGTTTCACACTCTCTGTGTAAAGTTCCCTGCTGCTTTATTTGGATTCTCAGGCACTGCTCTCCTGCCTTGTTCCTGTACTTCTGCACGGTTCCATTCCATCTCCACAGTAATCTATAACAATTGAGTCTAAAGTGAGGCTATTAGGAAAAGACAAAAGCATCTTGCTTCAGGACTCTCTATAAATGAGAAACATATTCCTAATTTCATATTGGTATTTCATTTATTTTAGGCTTATAAAGGGCTCATATTCTGTAATCATGCAAGTGGATAGTGTATTTCTGTTTCCATCAAGCTTCTGATGTCAATCTTTTTTCAGTGTTGGGGTAATGGAATTTCTTATTACTTTTTTATATCTTCCACTGTGGATATTTCGTCTTTATTTGTAAATAAATAGAACAATAATGGAGGAGATAATTATTGCTTGTACAGAAAAAAGGCTACTTAACTATGGGGTTGTCTCTCTAAGTATACTGGATTCTACCAAAGAAAACCTTGAAAGATTGTAATTGAAAGCGAGTGCACCCCTGGCAGGCTTTACACTGATAAAAAGTGCACGATAATTAATCACTTGCCTTATTAGAAAGAAATGATTCCACACAATGATTAAAAATGACTACAAGAGCTGATAGCCTGTTACCTCCTCAGGAAGGCAGTTTTGTGAATAAGAGACAGTAACTGCAAGTTCTCTCAGCAACAGAACACAGACAAACTACAAGGGACACGGTGAGGGCTGTGCTAGCACCAGGGAAGAGATTATTAAAATACAATATATTCTAAAATAATCTCCTGCTGAATGAAAGGAATGCTTTAATAGCATACGTGATTAGCTGGAAGGAAAATCTCAATAGAAAACTGAGACCAAACTCTTTCCTAGTTTTGTCTTCCCAATCACGTATTTTTTCCATCAGCAATGAATCCACAGACCTTATCTATGGACTATTATCTGATTAATTAATGGTATATTTAGTTTCAAAATATACTACAGCATACTCGTCATCACCTTGGACATTGTCTGTAAGGACCAGGTTATGCACATGATCCAAACAAAATACAAGACATCTGAAAATGACCAGCGCCCTTGAAATTCTATATAAAGCAAAAATATTTTTGGCAATACAAAAAAAAACCCCTCAAAAAACCCCAACCCCCCAAACCAAACAGAGACCACTTTGCCACCTCAAATGAAAACTACAGAATTTTGCTGTGACCTGGTGATACCTGTTCTGGTGGGTCACGACTGGTATGGATGCTGAACACTAAATAATTATTTTCCACCATTGTAACCTTCTCTTGATGAAACAGCAGGTAAGAGGAAAGAGGCTGAAGGGGCAGAGTGTGTTTGTGGGACATGGTGGTGGTACATACGGTTAAATTTAAGATGAAGCTCAATACCCTTCCCATTAGTCATGAAGTTTGAAAACAGGCTCAAATTGGCACTGCAATGAAACTACCCTAAACAAAAAACTCCTTTGAATATTTCAGACGAAGGAGAAAATCAACCATTTAAACCATGGCTTATTTTGAAATCAATCTGATTTCTATGACCTTGAATTTTCAGAAATCTAGGCATTGTGATTTATCAATGGCACTGCTATAACTGTCGGACAGACCACAGGGGCAGACTAGAACCAACCTCTGGCTCTGAAAATGCACTTCTCAATGTCTTCCTTTCATGCCTTATAAAGGGAAAGAAAAGCAACAGGAATATATATATATATAACAGCAATATATATACTTGGGATATTAATGACAAAAAACTACTGCGGCTCACACTTTTTGCTGACTGTGACTCATTAGCCTTGTCTGCCCACCCATCCTTTATCTCCTCATAATTTCTTACTAATTATCTTCTACATCAAAGCTTTTGGGTGGTTCTAATACTGTAAAATCATCTAATGAAGTACCATACTTCATATTACATTTTATGTAACAGCAGATTATCAGATTGATAAAATACGGCAAGAAAAATGCCCAAGTGTCAAACCACTGGAGCTTTCTTGTGGTCACAACCCTGACAATAACAACTGAAATATTCAAGCACCCAACCCTGCACTTCCTGAGGGAGTGGGAAACATGCAAGTGTGAAAGGTGGTGGATGGTACCTGCCACAAGTCAGAGTGTTAAGCCTTGATTCAGGTCAGTATGTGGACAGGTATCACAACTGGGAAGCTGTCTCTTAGATCCTCTTTTCAATTCTGTCCCCAAAAGCTTTGGTATCTTTGTCGAGGTGTTGTCATAACAAATATGAAGAAATCATGAAAGCAATGGTTCATCAAAGCTGCTCATTCTCTGGAGCCTTTAATATCAAGCTCAGTAACCTCAAACAGACCTGAAACAGGCGGGCATGCTGCCACCTCTCCTGCTATGGAAGTTATTCCACTCTCAGCAGTGCTCCTCCTGCCCAAACATGGGATCCTGCTGTCCGACAGCACAGCCGGCTCGGAAGAGCCAGTCAGGCACAGGAAAGACAGCGATGACATTAAAGCAGCATCTCTGCTGTCACTGAAAACAAAGGCCCCATTTGCTGTTTCCTCTGTTGAGGCAGGTGGTAAACAAACACTGCAGAGAGCTCTCAGCATGACAGGGCCCCGGCAGCACGGCAGATTTTGCGTTGCCCGGTGTATTGGCTTTTGTAAGAAAGCTTTAGGTTTGAGGCTGGTGTCAACACTTCTTGCTCTTAAAGCAAAACGTAAGCAAGTTTTATTAAAACAGCAAGTAGAATTTTCCCCTGGGATGTTCAAACAAGCTTTCCTGGAGAGAAAAAACCCAGTCTATTTATATTTCCAAGTGTGCAAGATGCCCTTCTTCAAACTTGATATTTGTGCAAGCTCAAATGTCAGGAAAACAGCAATTCTTCACTCAGTTTCTCAGAATTCAAAACTTTGGCTGTTGTATGGAAATTCACAGAAGGGCTTTTTTTTCATGCTGACCCATCCTGACCAAAACTGCAGCATCACTGTCACGGGAAAGTGATCAAGCTAATAACAAGGTCCCCAAAGGATTGAGTATTTATGCAGACAGTAAAAATACCTAGAATTATCATAATTAACCACACAAAGAATTTCAAAGCTTAAATATTTCAAGGCTTAAGCCTGCATCTGTGAAAGCCCAGAAGACCTCATGGGAAGATCTGTGCAGCTGTGCTGGGTGGCTGTGACCAATGACTGTGATGGTGGCTGTGCGTGGCTCTCCATCTGGTTCACTTGTTCTCTCCACACACAGTGCCCACTGGCATCCCAAACACTCATTGGCACATTAAGAATCCATGTGTGCTCTGGCTACAGAAGGTCCTCTCTTCTCTGCACCATTCTTGCTCACCCTGCTGCCTGCAGCTGTAGGGAGTTTCTCCAGTTCTGAAGATGTCTTTGAAGCGGCCTTCAAAGGACAATGTTGTGTATGAAGAAAAATTCCTGCCTATTTGCTTATTGTCCAATTTGAACACAAATTTTTTTTCTAATGCATCTGCCTCAAACCCCTGTGAAAATGGGAACATTGGACAAGTTTGTGTCATTTGTGTTGTTTTTATCCAGCCAACATGACAGACCTTTGATGACTTAAAACCCAAATAAGCTGTGCAGGTGGCTGACTTACTCAAAGGGCGAAACTGAACCTTGCAGAGAGAGTGAAATAATAAAAAAAATTAAAGTTATAAGTTTCACTGGGTTTACAATGATTCATAAGAACAACTGGATACTCCACTAAGAGGCCAGCAATACATGTGTGTCAAACATGCGTGAAATGGGAAAATAAGCCCTATCTCTGCAGTGTTCAGCTAAGGCCAGCAACCACTGCCTCCCATCTGGGCCTAAAACTGAATTATTATTAGAGATGTGCCAGTGCACTGGGATCTCTGTATGCTTCTGTGTCACAGCTGTGAGCCATCCCATTCCCATAAGCCAGGAACCCAACAAGGAAAACCCAAGACATGTGCACTGGTTATTTCAGCCATATGGCAGCCAATCCATCTGGAGCCTGTTCTGGGTGCCAGATATTTTTGGGAGACTGGACTGGAAGAGGAGCCCATGAGATATCCAGAGTTAATTAGTGACATTCTCTTTGCCTTTTATCTTCTCTGCCTTTCATTTGTGGATGTTTTGCTACGTGAGATGCTGAGGTGCCTTTAGACAGAAGTAGTGTTACAGTCGCTTAAATATAATCCCCGAATAGTTTTAAAACATACTGACATGGGGGGGGGGGGGGGTCACCTCTTCAGTGAGGTTAATATTGGTAGACAGACTATTAAAACCAAATAGCTTCTTTTGATGTGCAGATTGGCAGATCAAGGAATCTTAATCACTGAACTAAATCTCTCTGAAAGCTCTGCCGCATACATATGCTCATTAGAGCACAATATTGCTACTTAGCAAGCCTGTGAGTAATATTTATAAAAGGAATAAATACAGTTAATGTGAACAGTTCCATGACTTGAATGCCGGCGCAATGCATTTGATGGGTTTTAAAGACGAGTAAGATATGCCTTAAACCTTAATTTACCTAAATATAATTGACTCTTGACAACCTGAGCAACTACTACATATCGTGATCAGAAACAGTTTATTGTACAACTTGTTTGCCCTTAGTGGTTTACAAGATGTATCTAATATTTCTCAAATTAAAAAAAAAAAGTAATGGAATCTCACTGTGAAGCCTTAGTCATGATAAAAATCAGAGGCAAAGTTATAAGAAAGATGGTTTAGTTAGTGTAATATTTTACATAAACTCAAGCTCAATAACATTAATTAACATGGAATTTGCTAATCAGTGAATCATACCAAGAAGCAAATCTCAAAATAAATCACTTCCCCCACCTTAGACTGCCAGGATTTTTAATATAGGATACTTCTATAATGTAATGTTTGTTGTTTTACATTGCTGTGTCTGGGATATCTTGCTGGTGACATGAGAAAAAAAAATTTCCTTTTAAGTAATTTGTTCATCTTATTCCCAAACCTCTAAAGAGTATCTAATTTTACATGGATTATATATGTATATGTATCAAGTATTATATATATATATATATATATATATATTCATCAAGATAGTTAAAAATAACAAAGAAAAAAAATGTAGCTTCTGGAACAAAGGGAGTGCACAAACATAAACAGCACTATACTAAACCTTCTCTTCCAAAGCACTTGGAAAACAAAGCCCCCATCTACTCAATTGAAAATGAAAAAAAAAAATGAACAACTTGGAGCTATAGACAGAATCCCCACATACTCAGCAAAACTCACATGCAACGACAGAACCTGTGTAGCCTTTTGGCAACTGAGTGAGCTCTCAGAGCTACAAACAATGTATGATAATAAAAACCCATTATGGTTGAGGAGCTGCCTGGGCTCTTTAAAGCCTTTTGAGGTTGTTGGCCACCAGCTCTCTCCCCTCTCAACTCCCCCTCTCCTTAAAGAGATGAAAGAGAGCTCTGATTTTTTTGCAACTGATGTGTCTCGCTGGAAGATCATTTCTCCAATCTTTACTGCAGGAGAAGGGCAAACAGGATGTGCTTCACACACTGAGAAGAGTGAGGAATGAGCCGAGAAGAATTAGAAAACAGTTGCTGCTCCATCCCCCATAGGGACATACAGGTAAGAGAAACCTTTTGTCTAACCAGAACCTTAAAATGCCAGTTGCCATCTCCCCCCAGCTGCTTGTGCAGTGATTGTACCAGAGGCTCAGGATGAGAGGTTTGTCTTTGCAAATAACCTGAAAGCCTGGTACCTGATGTAAATTTGTATAAAGTAGGAAAAAACCCTACTATTAAAATCTTGAAATTTAGTAATGGTCTCATGGCCCTAAACTATTTCATGTCTGTCATCCCCACTTGACCTCTGGCTTCCCTATCCTGCAGGTTTGCAGTGATGACTCTTCATTCACCCCAGTGCAAGGATCATCAATTTACTGCATGCATGAATAACTCTCTTCCCAAATTGGTTTCTTCTGAGAGAAGCAATGAGAGTAATTTTGCAGTTCTAAAGCATTACAAGGGCCCAAAGCTGCCAACAACCATTAAGATATGAAGCAGGGTTAAATTTCTTGACACACAGCTGGCACAGCTTCATCAGATACTAGTGAGAAATTCAGTGAAAATTGCTGCCCAAGATGACATTTCCTTATTCGCTTATGAAACTTAAGAAGTGTAAAGATTAAAAGCACTGAGAATTTTGATATAAAAATACCTGTTAATACATATTTCTATCTACTAAAATATGCACATGTACAGCAAAGGTAACCTCTTCTTTTGGTGACTTACACCATCTTTTGCTTGCCATGGCTTTCTGAGGTAAAACGAATTACTTACTTCTTGCACTCCTAAACATTTTAAAATATTCTTTGCCCCATGTTGCTGGAGAAAATTTCTTCTCATATGATGTGACAAACCAGCTCTTGAATGATGTAATGTTTGACACTACCGTGCTACCCAAGGACCTACAGCAAAGGACACAGGCTTTGCCCTATTCAAAGATGATGAAATGATGGTCTCAATTACTCAATTACTTTAACTGATTGGCTCTTTTTAATTCATTAAATTGGAGTAGGCAGATTAATGCCTATTTCAGGAACAAGAGGAAAAGACACCTACAACAAAGGAACGTTATGGTAATTGGCACTTGCAAAAACAGAAGCAGTGCTTGAAACCTATTCTCTAACACCAGCAGTGACCTGATCACACTGGTGAATATAAAAAGCTTCAACTCCATGCTTTGACTGAGCATAGCAACAAAAGAGCTCTGAGGGCTCTTGTGAAGAGAACAGAGAGAGCTAAACAAGCCCCAACTCTTATCAGTGTCAGTGGACATTAAGGGCACTTTGCATCCCCAAGGTGATATGGAGTACACTGGAGAACCAAAGTCTATAAAAATGTATTAATTATCATAACATACATATCATAACATAATACTGGCCTAGCTGGCACTACTGCAGCTGTAGCCCCTTTAGTCTTTGCACACTCCTGTAAAAGATGATGTCTAAGAGCTTGGAAATGACACATAAATCCTTGACTGCTTTAAGAGAGGGGCTCAAGGACCTGTCCCAATCTGTCACCCCCAAGCTCTCCTGCCTCCATACGTACTACAGCACTGTGTTGTATTACAGGAATGACTGTCATATCAAACTTGCTTAGCTACAACGTATTCCACAGATAACCAAGGGCTGTGGCTCAACCTTTGTTGTAATTTTTACAATAGCTCACTGAATTTCATTAAATGTCTCAGTAGAGGCTATTTCTGAGTGTAGCTGTGAAAACAGATGTCTGGAGAGTGGCGTATTGCAAACCTCGAGTGAAATGACAGATCAATCTTTTTACCGAGATTCCTGGGGATATAAAAACATGACTCTCTGCCAGCCAGGCAATGGCAGCTGCCCAATCAAGAAAGAAAGAGGATACAGCAAACCACTCATTTACCCAGCCAGAGTCACCCCTTTCCTTGCCTTACCCTGGCGAGCTGGTGTTGTTCCTCTGCAAGGGCAGGAGAATATTGAAGAGCTCTGCCTGGAGCTGTACTGCCTGCCAGGGGCTCAGATCAGCTTCATAAAGGGACACCTTTTCTTGCATGTGTAAAACCTGGCTCTAAGCACGGTGGGAGCCATTGCATTAACAGACATGTGAAGAGGAAGATCCTAAAGCTGTTTTTCAACCCCTCTATTGATGCTGAAACACAGTGATAACATACTATTGTCTAGGAGATGATGGTGTTCAATGCCATACAAGTATTTTTCAGATGGAAAGAGAAAGGAGAGAAGGTGGGAGGCAAAGAAAAAAAAAAACAGGATCAAGTTAGGTAGAATAAGATCAAAGACTTAAGGAAGGGTTTTCCTAAGAGAAGTTATCATAACTAGCAATGCAGTCACGTAATCGCTCTTTGGTTTATGGGATCCCATTCCCTCCCAAATGTTTACACAATGCCATGGTGCTGGAATAACTCTCCTCCAGAGATTACTCACATATACAACATCTATTTATGGTATATTCCTAATTAACATAACCTTGTTTCAAGCAGATCAAGCTTTCTCCAATTCAAACGCAGACTTCAGCCCTGTCAAGGGGTTCTGTACACCCTCAATATTCTGTACACCCTCAGTGTAAACTGTCCCAACTGGAACAATAAACAATTATACTGGTGTTTAAAACACAGCAGATGTTTTATTAAAATATAGTCTAACATATGCCCAGTCCTGCATTCGTTATTGATATGCAGATTCCTCTGAACTCAAAATGCCATATGAAGGCTCACTGCAAACTCTACACTTACACCAGGGATATATGTAGTCTGGAGAGCACACTCGTGAATATACCAAAACATTGGCCCCAAAAGGATCTTGGCATCACAGCTGTTTAAGCAGCAAATGTAAATTCTGATCATGTTCAGCAGAGATTGAAAGAATACAAATGGTAGCTAGGAAACAAAGACACTTGAATAGGAGGAAGTACAATAAGTGGAACCACAGTGTCCTTCACCCAGCTCCCAAACTTAGGCATGTTTTCTTGATTTGTTTATTGACAACACACATAGGATAGAATAGTAATATACCTCAAGTGGCACTAACAGGAGAAAATTGGAATGCAGAGTAGCTTAAAAATCCTTTACAAATGGAAAGAATGTTCAATAGAAAATAACACATCTTCAGTTTCTTTTCTACAAGTGGTGTTTTGTTTTGTTTTCCTTCTTGAAAACAGCAATAATATATTGTGGAAAAGCTGGTGAAGGAAGGACGGGAAATTTGTATTTCGGGCACTGGACTGTGTCCCCTGAAACTTGGGTTCTATCCTGAGGAAGCTTCAGACCTATAAGATACAGTAACTGAACCTCACTTCTGCACAGGTCATATTACCATTCTTGCCTACTTCAAAATCATTTAATGAAAAAGTGTGAGACTGTGAAGGATACATATATTACAGTGACAGACACCGTAAAATCATCATATTTTATTAAGCTGAAAGAGTTGACAGCCAAAATTTGAGTTATTGCAGGTTTCTCTCTTAGAAGGGCAGTCAGATATGTCTTTGGTGAAAGTCTCACTAAAAAAAAAAAAGGTCTTATTTTCTTGAAAAAATAAAGTTAATCCAACAACAGATGATGGCTTCCTTGCCTAAAATTGTTGAATTTCTTTCTCAGTCAGCACTACTCTAAAAGCTCTCTGCTACTTCTACAGGCCATAGCTTCAGTGTTTCTAGGCTGTTTTAATCTATAGTATTCTTTTTAAACAATAATAAAGCAAAAATTAAGAGCTGTGGAAACAATTATTTTTTTCTGAGTACATATATTCTATGGGAGTTTTGACTTTCTTTTCTGATGGTTCATGTTGGGCTTTTTAGAAATACCATAAATGTCTACAGTAACTGAGTTCTGTGGCCTGAAAAGTTCACCTTACACTTTAAGCTATGATTGCATGGAAGAATCACAAAAAAGTCTGTAACAGACAGGCACTGATTTGTGTTTGATAGGACAAATTAATTCTATTCTACAGGAATAAGGAAACCATTACACAAGTCTTGAGCAGGCTGCTGCTTTACAAATGATCACACATTTTCCTCTCCATCAGCATCCTAATTCCCTGAAGACAACTTCGTTTTATCACTAACACACTGGGAGTCCACCACTGAAATCTGCCTCTGAGATATGTGCTTTATTTTCAGCTGCTTTTATTGTTATTTTTTTTCATGCTACTTAATTGTTAGATGAATCAAGATCTGGATGAACCAGCATCTCTGAAATCACCTGCACTGATGTGCTGTCAACACTGGGCCCATGGGCTGTGCTGAAATCCTGCATGGATTCATCTCCATTTATCTTCTAGTGACGGGGTTCTGCTTTGCAAATGCTTACTGAAACAAAAAAATTCCCTTGTAGAAATGAATGGTTTATTTTGGACAAAACAAAATAGCCTGGAATACATTTAAAACAGAAAATCGATTTGTATGAGCTGCTTGAGAAGTTACATTGTTCTCCAGTCATGCCTGGACAACACTGAATGGGTAGATAAATACGTAAACTGGAACTATACAAGGTCATCACCCAATGCACATATTTTTAAAATGTATATTCACTTGCATGAGCACCTCAACATCATTTGAATACACCTCTGGAACAAGCAAAAATACTTCTTTTTACTTTTCATCACCACAGAACAACATCACAGAACTGAAGCGTGGCACAAGCCCTTGGGGATGCTGCTGCACTGTATCTATCCTCGTGGGGTTCTCCTTTCTTCCACACCGTTTCCCAGCTCCTGCAACACCTGCTCTGCTCCCACTGGGCTCTGCTCAATGGGCCAACCTTGTTTAATTTTCCATTTCTGGAGAGAGAGAGAGATACACTGCTCCCTCTGTGCACTGCGACTCTTCTCTAAATCAAATCTCCTCGTTTCACTAGATGCTAAGATAACTTAAAATACCATAAGAGGATAGACAGGAGGCAGCAGAATGCCAGTCCTGAGAAAGGAATTATCCATAATTCAAACATTTCAGGAAGCTGAATACCAGAAGGTCCATAACATTTTCTGTTCTGAGCTTCCTTGCTTTGTAGATCTTTTTGACTAAGTGGCTGCATTCAGTGATAAGCATCTGAGCTGCTCATCTTTATGAATTTTGCAGCTGAAACAAATGCCACAAATCACAGTTACCTGACAGAGCACCGTGGGGAAAAAAGGGTTCAATTAATTTTCTGTGACTTTTGGAAGAAGCATTTATCTTATAAACATTATTTTCTGAAATACTGAATTTGAAGTAAGTAAAGCTGACATTTTCTAATGTTTGTTTTCCTAGGTGTACCAAAACTTGCTAAGAATCTTTTTTCTTAAAGCAAGCAAAAATCCCACCCACAGGTGATTTCTTTCCTCAGGAATACTTTCAAATTCATTAATTTTAATAGTCATTCAGGACTTTCAGACCCTGAAGTGTCAAGCAAAGAAAAACTTTGATTCCACGTTAGTCTGACACCATTAAACCAAACCAACTAAACATTCCCCTTGAATTTATTTAACCTTTTCTTTTATCTGAATGCTTTCATTATACAGGGCACTTCCACAGCAAATTCAAATTTCATTTATCATTCCCTTTTAACTTTTGTTGTTCCAAGGCCTGTTGCATGCTCCTCTTCCCCTCATGTGCCAAAGTTAAACTCCCTGGTGGATGTGGGAGATGTCTTTCTCCCCATAGCTATTCTAACGATTTACTTCTTTCTGTGGCACAGTTGACATTTCCTCTAGAAAAGAAAAACACACACAAAAAACCCCCAAAAATGTTCTCCCAGGTTGTTTTTGTTGTTGTATATTTCACAAAAATATCTTAGTCAAACATACCAGGAACAAACTGTGAGATCTTACACTGCAATCACTGCCTACTCTACAATAAAACAGGTAATGGATAGAAATTCTCCTTCTTGCCATATATTACACGAACTTGGTGTTTTTCCAACCTAAAAATAAAAACCAATTCAGCAAATAATTTAATCTACTATAAAGGAAATAACAGGGGAACTGTCTTCTTAATCAGTTCAAGGATGTCCTGATTTCCCTGGAAGGTTGCAGATCTCCAGTGCCTTAGGGGTTTGTGGACACAGACTCCACTGCAACTCATCAAAGCTCTCCATAAAGCAAGAGAAAAAAAATCTGAAGGACTGTGACAAATATCATTTACTCATCAAACATTAAGGGGAAGATTTGTGACTCAAGTTGGAAATACATTTTTTTCAAAGCACAGTAAGATGCACATGACTATGTGATGGTATTGCCTTCATGAATCTTACTGAAAATAACTTGTTCACCTTTAACTAATTCAGTATACCAAGAGGCTTTTAATCAAAGCTGCAACTGTAATGAGTTCTGTAACCATAATATAATTCTTTTTCAAAAGCACCAAATGAATGGACTAATCCTCTGAGGAGATATCACTAACTGAATTCTTTCAGAATAAATTAAAACATACAACATAACCAGAGATTTTGTTATTCCTCAGATGATAATGTGCTTCAAGGTTTCAGCTTTTAGTTTCTTGGTTCTTTTGGTTTATTATTTAACTATTTATTTTACCTATATATTCTTGATGTAGGTAAAATAAATAGTTACGTTATGTATTCTCATATACACCTGATAATAATTATTATTGTTATTATTTAACAATGTTGGTACATAATGGAAAAATGTACCAAATTTTCAAACAAGCAAATGGAACACTGTTTTAAAGATGATGAAACATTCGGACTTGCTAATTTTCTCCTCTCTTTAAGACGGCAAAACCTTATAACTTCAAAACGTGACTGTCAATTTGTTTCTGTCACTTTTTCATTGAAAAATCTATTCCCTCCTTGACAAATTTTGCTGCCAAATGAGGTTCTTGTGAAATTGGCTTCTTTGGCAAGTCTCAAAACCTTTAGAGTGTCACTGGGGTATCTATTGGGCTTGTATCTATTGCAATTGCTGACATGGGATTGCTTTTTTCCCCTCCTCTGGGGTTTACTTGCATTGAAGTCAGGACTTAAATCATCATGTAACTCTTTTGTCAGCTTGTCACTTTGGTGTACAAAGGGCATTTCTGCTTGACAAGTGTGTTATAAGTGTTCAGAATTTAATGAACAAGACAACAAAATAGGAACCAATAGAATACTAATATTTTCATGGAAGCTAATAATGCTAATGAATATTTGCAACTAAAACTTGAAGTATCGCTACTGTTCTCATAAACACACCCGAAAGAAAAGATGCTTGCTGTGAAGTCAGGCATACTTATCTGCATTATATTATATTAATGAGGTTTCCTGCTGTTTCTGAATTAATTTCAAGTACTCTCGGTGTAATATTTGCTTACAAAAATATAATGTTATAGTATTTCAATTTCCTTTTATGTGGATTTTAATATTTCTCTTGTAAATAATTTAGTTTTATTGAAGAAAGTCTTGGACAGCTGTATCATGATCTTATCTAAAACCTGCTGCCAAATTCAGATTTTATCATTTGAAATTAATTGGTGTTAAAATTTGATTTTGATAGCTGTGTAACGGTATGTAATGTTGATTATGGCAGTATAAAGCCCCAGCTAAATTAGATGGCTGAAAGAAGGACCAGGAGCTTTCATTCACTGAGATACATTACAGTCTGTGAGACTGAAGCAGAAGTACGGATTTACCATGACACACTAACAGTGCTTACATTGAGGGAGCAGTTTATGTTTTTGAAGTGCAGTGCCTCCTAACTCAGCTATATGGAAGATATAATTAATCTCATTTTAGAGATGAAGGAAACCTACCACAAATAACAGCCTTGGTAGGTACCAGACAGCTCTTTCAACATGAGACAAATAATTCTCCAGGTCAACATTTTCAAAGGCTGGCACCATTAGGCTTCTCAGAGCTTAGGCTAGATTGCAGTACTTTGCCTGGTGTTTGGAGATTTCAGAGTTGGCTGCCTTTCTTGTGAGGGCAAAGATTTTGGGTGAGAGAGGAGCAGGGAGGATGCAAAGGAAAGGTAAAGGGATGGACAATAACTCCCATCGCTTTCCACGTGCTGCAGCTGCACCACTCGCGCACAGGACTGAACGTGCTCAGGCTCCCAAATGATGATAAACTACATGAATCACCCAAAAGGCATAAACTGTGGCAGAAATGTCTGCAGTCCTTATATCCAGGGCTCCTTTGATTAAAAAAAAAACCCACTGGTACCTATGAAAATACCATCCCAGCAAACATCCCAGCTTTTTCCTAAATGTGAGTTCCTGTTTAGGTACAGCTCTATTGAAAAAAGGATTGTAGAAACCTCACACATTACAATGTTTGTGTTGGAACATGATGGAAACAAGAAAGGAAAACAGAAAATAAAATAAATCACACACTATTATCATGGACTGACTGTCAACAGCTGCCTCCTCATTAAGGGTCCAGGAGCAGAACCAGGGACTTCATCTATAAATGTATGGATGAATGTATATTCATGAACTGTAAACCATTCACACTTGCTGGACAAGTGATTTGAAAAAAATCATCTACTGATCTGAGGATGTTGATTCTGTTGATATGTATGAGGAATCTCATACATATTCAGTAACTAGGTGTTTCTTAATCAACTAATCAAAGCACATGACTAATTGAATGTCAATTGCTTTCTGCAGTGGGGTGAAAGTCAGTTCTCCCTGACCTGGTTTGTGTTACTCCAAGAACTGATGATAACTGTTTTTCATTTGTTCAAAGAACTGATTAGAGCTGCTTTACAGCTGACTTATTCTTAACAACTGCATTATCTTTAATGAAAATTCTTTCCCTTCTACTTAGTACCTATGTTTGAAGAAAAGTTGAGTAATCCTATCAGATTTCTTCCTAGTTTTCTTATCAATGTTTGACAAACTTCACACACATCCGCACACATTTAAAAGTTACCTGAAAGATTTCTATTTGGGCTCTAGCTAGAATGTTTTGCTGAAAACCTTGATGGACCACCAGGTGAAATCAAAGCTTTGGAACCTGATAATGAAATCTTTTTTCAGGAAAAATTGCTACTGATGTTGAGCTGAGCTTTCTGTTCTAGGAGTATGTGAAACCAAGAGAAAAAACAGGCCCTATTCTGTGTCATACTCTGGCAAGGGGGCTTTCCTTAACTCCAGAATTATTCTTTGTGGCTTTTCCAAGCAATGCTTTGAATTTAATTGTTTTCATGTTAAAGCAGAAATAATTTTTCAACAGAGTTTAAAAAGTAAATGATGAAAGTAGCTTATTTTCTTTTTTTCATTTTAACGTATAAGATATCCGAAAACATTTGAATTAACATAAATGTTTTTGATAAAGCTTTTATGCCAATGGTGAGATTTAATGGGAAATGTCAATTGCAACATATACTAAGAAAAAGAACCATTTCACATGGTTCTGAGGAATCATCTTTATTTTTACATTCTTTCTAAATTATTTAATCAAAGTGACAGGTTGGGGGAAGAACACTGGAGACAAATTTCCAAAGATGCCTAAAGATATGGTATAATGATAGGTTTTAAAATTCAAAAAAAGTTATTTAACTATTCTGCAGATAATGCTGGAAGTGAAGGGAAAAACAGGAGGCTTTCCAATACCTGTTGCTTTTCAATTCTGTTCTCCAGGAGTATCACTGTCAGAGTCTAGAAAGGAACTAAAGGCTCTTGTCGCTTGGCAGCAAATGAGATTCCTCTGGGAACTTGCTCTTATTGTTTTGGCTAAATTTAAGAACCATAAACATGATAAACTGGTCTCACAGCCCTGGAAACTGAGGTTATTTGTGGCTCCAGACAAGTGAACTTACAAATTTAAAGCAAAGAACCTCAATGTTTCTTGACGTTATATCACTCAACCTCCCTAACTTAAAGGGCAATAACGTTTCTATGTCCATTTAAACACAAGTTCAGAGACTTCCAAAACTCATAAGCAAAGAACAAAATTCTTCTAACAGGAATATTTATTCACTGCAAACAGCATGCTATATTCTTTGGCATATAACTTAATTTTCAAAGGGGGCACATGTGAAGAGAGGAGCATTAATCATTGTCCCAGAAGGTTAAGACTTGCTCAAACCAAGCATCAAAATCCTTTTTCGTGTAAATAAAATCTTGGGAAAAGACTTCCCCTTCAGGGAATGCGGACAGTCATTTTAACATAAATGCAACCTTTCCGAATTTCAGAATTGAAACATACCAAATATATATAGATTTCATAAAAGCTGTGCATTTCCCTAATACATCTTTCTACACAGAACTAATGTATAATGCAATCATTTTGGTACAGCAACAAATATACTAATTGGAGAAATTTTGAGTTCACAAGAAATCAGCCTGAAGGAAAAAGGAAAAATATTAATTCCTTCAATAAGATGCTTACAATCTGGAGGGAATTTTCTTCTGAGCAAGACCTTTACACTGTGAGGATCTAGTCACACACTCTTATCTAAACCTGCAGAGCTGGCAGCTGAATTTCCTGCTACCTTGGGATTGTAGTTTTACTATTGTATAAAATTTCAAGGATGGCTTTTTTACTTTTCCTTTGCTTTTAATGTAAGGGCCAGGACTCTCTCATTCCCAGTCATTCCAGTGTAAATTGAAAGCAAAGCCTTGAAACTCTGTAGCATTACTGTGGATTTACAGTTTTATAACTGAGAACAGAAAAGTGTCCCTAAATATTCAAGGTTATTGTGGAATGGTTTTATAGAAGAGAAAGATATTAGTTTAAGGATAAAATAGGGAAATTAATCAAAAGGGATTAAAGTCAGAAAAATCTGAAACTTCCAATCACTTAAACAGCACAAGAATTAAATCAACTTGTTTTACCACAGCTATATTACACTAATCCTTATTTCTTTTTTCCCCAGGAGGAAGAGATGTAAAGTAATTGCAGAACTAGCTAGATCCCAAGGGTGTATTGCAGTATAAGAAAAATAATCCACTGAGAATTTTACAAAAGCTTTTAGAACAAACCTTACTGCTAGACAAAAATTGTTCTTTTGTAACACACTGACGTCTGCTTGCTGTATGGATATTCTGGTGAGCACATGATTGTTTCCTCAGTCTTTCTGCAAAGATGGTCACCAGTAACACCAACAAGTTATTGTGTGATGAGGGGAAGCAGCAGACAGCAATATAAGGAATATTGTGGGAGCTCACAGATCACAAAGACCAGAGGAGGAGCACAGCCTGAGCTGAATAACACTGGGCTGACTTGTTCCCATAATATGTAACGGGAGAAGGCAGTGAAAACTCATAAAGATTCCCAAATTCTCCTCTCTCTGTTCCCAGCAAACCTACAATGCCACAGCAGAGCCAAAGGCCAAACACTGAGGTTAAAGCAAACTCCCCAAATTTTTCAAACATTTTTATCCTGCTGGCAAAACCCAAGAAGGTAGGCTGTCAGAAACCAGTCATGCATCTTCCAGTGATTTATATAACATTCACACTAGCAACACTTGAACCATTGACCTCAGTATTTACAGCTTTAAGGACTGGAAGGAAGAGAAAAAAAAGGCTAAAAGAACCTATTTTTTAAAAAGGGACCAAGAATACAAATGTTCAGTATTTCAAAATCTCTTTGTATGTGTTGCCAGGTCAATGCACTTTATCACTGACAGACATGGTCCCCAAAAGTGTTCTATTGTTCTATTAACCTCAGGCAAGTGGGACAAAAAAGTCATTACTATCAAAGTATATTAAAAAAAGAAAACATGCTTCAGAAATATAGAGTATTTCTTTTAAATCTAGATTTGTTGTATGCTTCATTCTTTTTAAGCCAATGCTACCTACCAAAGACCTCAAGGGTTTTGAGGGGGGAACCAAACTAAGCAGTACAAACTGAGATGATTATTTTGAAATGTAAGGAAATATCTTCTCTTTTGTATTTCCTCAAATTGCTAGAGCAATACTCAATTTTCTTTGCAGAAGTAGCAAATGAAGACTGTTACTATAGGCAGGCAATATTTTCATAACAATTTCCTCAGGTAAGTATCAAGAGACTCTTTATTCCTCCCTGGTAAAGAAGTTTATGAAGCGCTATGTTTGACTGAACCTGACTAAACATATATTACTTTATATAAAATGCCTTTACAGAAATTAATGCTGAAGTCAGTTAAAGGAGATGCAAAAAAAAATATTTTGAGAGATGAGCATAATCATGGAAGTGAAAAAATACAGATAACTTCCCTTAATCCATGTATTTGACAGTTTGTCTGTGCTACTAGAGAACAGCAAAGCTTTAATACCATCAATTTTCATATGTCTTTGATTTTCAGATGAACAAGAAAGCTCAGTTGGGGAGGTAAGCAAATTTAACTCTTTTAGCAGCAAGTTTACTATCTGTGGATCTCTTTTCCTGGTTCCTTTAAAGGAACCCATAAATTCCTGAGGGGTTTTGTGGACTACATAACTAAAAGCCACTATTATAGAAATAAATTCTGCAAGCAGATCAGGATAGAAAAAGACTAAAAATGCTAAAATACTAATTGCAGAATGCAAACCAAAATGTTGTATCCTTGATTTAATGCTTTCATATTATGTTTCTGATTTCTCATTGCTGAAATGTTTGACTTTTTTTACCCGTTTGTCCTGTAATCTGACTGCAAAATTTCCATGGGACGTTGATTTGATACAAATTTTTCATTTTAGAACTTTAATCTGTGATATCATCAGACTAAAGCTATTATATATAATGACACAGTTCTCATGTTTCATTTTTCACCCATCATGATGTATTTAAGGAAAAACTAGTTTCTATGGATACACAGTAGGGCAAGGAGAAAGATTTCCTTTTCCTTTTTTCTGGAGTGGGAGAAGATACAGACTGGTTGACCACAAATATTTGACAAATGAATTTTTACTAGTAGACCCTCTAATGTAAAACACCTCTAATAGTAGACCCTCTAATGTAAGTAAGTTCAAGGAACTGTTAGAGCTCCTAAGATTCTCTGAAGCTTGGTATTTCGATGGTGTTCATGTATAGGAAGACATGAAATTTTGTCCTCTTTCTATTCTACACCCAACAAACCCTTTATTCAGCACTTTATAATACTGTTACTGCCATAAGCCAGGTAAAAATGTACTGATTATATAAAGGTCCCCATGTGATTGCTCATCACTCGTATTTCAGACTGAAGCATCTTTCCACTAGGTTTTTCTGGACACCTACTTTCAAGTCCTCGCATTAGACGAAGCCTTGTGTGTAACCCACAGGCAATTTAATGCAATAATCTAGGAAAATCTTCCTTCAGATGATAAGAAAATGTGTTACAGTTGGCACTTTAGTGGCAATGTTTGGAGGGTCTGGTATCTTTGCTGGGAATTCCTTTTGCGTCCTGCTAATTAAATCTCACTCAAGTGACTGCTTCAGTAGATAATTTTAGTTTCTGCTTGCAGTTCCTGAATGTATTAGAGGTTTTATGAGAAATATGCCCACTGGTTGACAGGTTATATGGAAAAGAATCTTGACCCTAAGTGCTGTGTTGCTGGATGGCAACTGGGGGCATCTCTGAAGCTCTGATGCATTCAGTACTTGCATGCCAAGAGCATGCAACTCTGTTCCTCATAGCTTGATCTAATCTGTTCTTAATAATTAAATTCTCATTTGGCCTCCTCATGTGCCCAGCCACTCTATGCTGAAACTCTTAGAATTTGGAATCCACTGTCTTTCTGCATCTTTCTACAACATTATGCCATCAGTTCTACACAGTCCCTTGCACTCTATTATTATTACTATTTTTTGTTTCCAGTATTGATGTTTGTCCACCTGCCAGACTAATCTCAAATTACATTCTCCAGCATCTGTATCTGTTCGCTGATGTCTGGTGTGTGAAAACTAAATTGCTAACCTATATTGTCCCTTCAATTTTCCCATCTACAAGTTTGCTTTGTTTTACTGCCATTACAGCAAGAGTCCCCACACAGGTTATTTTTCATTAACATGTTATTCTCTGCCACTACCCATAGGTATTCTATTGTATTTTCTGTACTAATTGTATGTTTCTATTTTTGCAATAATTTTATTTCAATTCTTCTGTTTTCATTAATTCCCTAACTTAATGAATTACCTCTGCTCCTTTTATCCTGCATTCAGTGTGAGCCTGATGACTAGAATTTTTTAAATGTCTAGAGATCTTGATAGACTTAGGATAGATTCTCTGAATGCTCATTTGATCTCTTTCTTTGTTCATATTACTGATCTATCAGGAATTAACTCATCTTTTGAGATTTGATAATTGCATGAGTCAATCACTTGGTACAGCTCAGCTAAAGAGTACTATAGTGTTTATTCAGGTCCTTGACTGCACAGGCTGAGTATCTTGTGACATTTCAGTGGTTTGCAAATACTCCTGGAGTGCTCCTGGAGCTCTGTGTGGATGCCTCTGTTTGCTGCTGGCTAATTGATGGTGGTCTGTGTAACAGCACTTCTGCCCATGTTTTGCTTGCCTTTTCATACAGCACCCACTGTGATCCAAAGAATATTCAACAGTAAATAAACCCTGATTCATGTCCATCTGCCCACAGGCTGGGGTTTGGTACTTTTCTGTTAGTGCTGTTTGATCTTTCTGGTTTGTTTGTTTATATGTACCTGTAGGAGCAGCCTCACTGTTAACATTACGTTCTCTCCTCAGCATAAGAAGAAGGATCAAAACCACGCAACAATGACGCTTTGTCTTTTCTCCCCATGAGAATTTTTCTTCTCAACATTGGCAGGCATGTTATCATACTCCCTATTGATTACTACCTCACATAATGCTCCCCTTTGAAAGAAGTAAATTGCTACTACAGACAAACCTTTTCCAACCTCCAGTGAGTTTCCTGTGGCACACAGAACCCAGATATTATGCCATGTTGTTAACCACCATCTGCAGGTTCTTTATCTGTTAATTAACTATTTACTCCTTGCAGCTCTCCTGTAACGCTTCAAATGAATGTTTCTCCAAAAATGAGGTTTGCACATACTGACAGAACATACACCACAGCCAAAAAAGTCCCTACACTTCATCTGTCACTGTCACAAAAGCAGCCAATTACAAATCATCTGGCAATGGATTGTAATCTTTAATCTAAGCTATTTTTATTTTGCTTGCCATTAATTTGTTAGATCAAAACCATTCAGCTATAGAAATGAGTTAGTTCACTTCCAAAGTAAAATCAGGAAAGATAAGTAGCTCACAAAATCGTTGAAAAATCTGTGGAAGCTGATAAAGCATATTTATATCTTCTTCTCTTAAAGTGGTGCAGTCTAACATAACTGTCAGGTTTCCCTGGGTCTGCTGATTGCTTATCTCTCAGTACATCACAAAGGAAATTCTTGATTCTGGTACATAGAGGCTGCCAGGCAGGGTTGATTGCATTAACTGGAGATCAATGCTAGAAGTATGGAAATTACTACGAAGGCTCATGGAACCTTCCAAAGAGAAGCAGAGCAACCCATTCCCAGTCCAAAATTCAGAAATATTCTAGATGGGCAAATATCCCAATGGTTAGACAGGTGTGCAATTAGCTCAAAGGCCACATTTTAAAATATGTTTCCTTTCCAGTGGTAGGCTCTGGATGCTAAAGACAGCATTATTTGGATATAGCAGTTATATGATGCTAATCACTTGATCACTCAACAAATTTTGCCTTTACCCAAAGAACAACAATAACAAAAATTTTTTATCAAAACTGGGTATGAAGCAATAAGGAGCCTTTCTCTAAAAACATGCAAAGTTATTTGCACTTAAGGAGAGACAGAGTAAAGTGGGTATAAAAACTGCTGGTAACAAAGCCCAATTTCCTGTGTCCATTTTGCACAGATAGAGAAAACAGCCATGTCCCAGGCAGTGGAAATAAGGCCCATTGTTTGCTGGTTTATCCCCAGTGCAATGACAGAAACAGCTATTAATAAAATCTCCATCACCCTAAGTCAAGCTTGATTTAGCCATGCAGAGAACAGCTCCTATAGAATATTGCGTCTCTTCCTATTGATATTCCCGCTGATTTCAGTGAGAGCGATTATCATTCAAGACCACAGATCACAGCATCCGTCAAAATCAAGCACTTGAGTAACAATTTCCCCCCATGAAGAGTTCTATGCTCTCAGGGCTCTTCTGATGAGGCGTAGAGTGTGAAAGCTCGATCCTTTTTAGCTTGGCTAATATGATTGCATATGCGTATGCTGAATCCTTTTTATTACATATCAAAGACATTTACTACTTTGTATGAGACTTAAAAGAATAGTTTGAGCATTTGCCAGTAATAGCTTTTAAAGAAATGTTTACAAGGAAAACAGAAGAAATTATAGGGTTTTAGAACTATTAAGTATATGAACCTAAAAATTTGAAGGACATGCACCTCTGCATTACCTGAGAAGATCTGTGCTGAAGTACCAACTTCCATCAAAACTTTGTTTAAAACACCACAGGAGAAAAGTTTTGTTGCTTTCCATATAATCCAAAATTAATATAACATAGCCTTAATTTAGCTGAACTTCTGGGAAAAACATTCTGACCTCTCCTGAAAACAAGTAAGGTCATATATGCACCTAAACTTGACTAATGAGCAAGGTGAAGGAAAAAGTGAACAGCATTTACAAGAGCTGATCTTTAATCTGCACAAAGACCTGACTCTAGGATTCCCTGAGCACTGCTGGGTAAAGTTTTACTCCTCAGGAAGGAGAACATACAGGAACTGCAGCTGTAACTCTGATCCTGAGGAGCTTGAGCATGGGTGTGACTGCTGGGACAGATCCAGCACTTGGTCATCCTCAAATTCTGCTCCGATTTAAGGGAGTTAAAATGCACGAGTGTGCTGAGGGATACGAAAACACAGCCCTGTCTCAGGCAGTGGCAATTTCTGGAGCAGTCCTAAACCTTGCTGGGAAGGCTGTTTACACTGTAGACTGCTGGCTGATAGCAATGCTCAAATCAGTTACACAAAATCATTTCTCTTCTACTCATCCAAGTGCCCCCAAGCCATTTTAAATTAACTAACTGCAAATGAAGAAAATGGAATAAATCAATTTTCAGGTTTGCAAAATAGTGAATCTTTTCCTGTAATGACATTTTTTGCCTCTGCCCATTCATGATTTTACAGCCCATTAACAACTATTTTAATGCTGCTCAAGCTCCCACAACTTTCTCCTAGTGCCAAAAAACAACCACTAGAAAACATTTTTGTTCCATGAAACCAACATGACTGATAGCCACAATGCAGATGCCAGAATACATATATAATTTTTCCCCCAGAACTATTATCACGGCTTCACAATTTTACTGCCTCCCTGCTGAAATATTTGGTCTGCACATTTTCATCCTTAATGCACCTGAACAAACAGTTCCAGCAACACAGATGAATAAAATGTTGAACAGATTCAAATGGCTTTTATCCTACTCCTACTCTGACAACCAGCTTATGCAGTCATCTCAGGTCGTTCCTTATCATCTACAAGCAACTTGAAGTTTTCCGTAATGCTTTTTTTCCCTCTCAACATTGATTATATTTATGTTTCCTTTATTTTTCATTAATTCAGTCAAATCTGAGGAGCAGCTTGATTAATGTTGTCTCTTAAGCAATAGATTTATGGTTTGGAGATGGTCTTTTGTCATGCCAAATGTATTATGTGCATTACAGCTTCAATTCAGCAAAAGGCTGCTGCCAGAGCTCAAATATAAATAAAAATTTTAAAAATCAAGAGGCCCATTGTATCACTCAATTCACTGGCTGCTCTCCTGGTCAACAGCCATAATTTATGAATAAAAAAATTTTTTTTTCACTATATTGTACAGTTTTAATGAAGAGAGTTCTTAATGATTATGGAATAAGCAACAAGAAACCCAGAACTCTTTGCAAAGGTCTGGACTTCTGGAGAATTATAAAAGAATGATGTGCCTGTCCTGCTACAAATTTCAGCAGAACATCAGCAGCTCTTTTCCATATGACACCCAAGACAAAATTCCGGATTGAATTAGTGGCAACAGAGCATTTTCCTCCTATGTGAATGCAATCCACTTATTATTGCCCCAGTAAATCAGGAACTGTTTTCTTTCCAGTCCTCAACACTGTTTTTATCAGATCTTCAAATGACAAATTAATATTTCCTCATTTTTCAAATCAGGGATATAATTTTGACATATATCTAAAATGCAAAATGCGTTTGTTCAAAATGCAGGAGAGACCAAGAATGATGAACATTTTACACTGATTCCAGTGAAGCATTTACAGTACGTTCAGCACAAGACAAAAAGGGGAAACAAAAAGTGTATTTTACAGGCTTAGTAAATACACCTGAACCAAACATATCATCACACCTCCAATGGGTTTTTTTCTGAATTCTAATCCAAGAAATGTTCCTCCCATTTTGTCATGAGTCCAATGGGTTTTTTTCTGAATTCTAATCCAAGAAATGTTCCTCCCATTTTGTCATGAGTTGTACTGTATATACACAGTAAAATACACAGGATAGTATTTGAATTTGATAATTGGGCCCCAAGTTAGAAAAAATGCAAATACTGTTTCCCTGAGTGCTTCTATTTATTTTTTTTTAATTTTACCTGAAATTCTAAGAGCAATGAAAAAATCGCAAGCTTTGAATTTTCCCACATTCTGGCTGCCCTTGTTATACAGCCGGAAAAAAATCTGATGCTAAAGAATTAAAAGCTTATCTTCCTCCAGCCCATTTCTGAAGCTTTGGTCACTAGAGGACACCAGGAAATACCCTTGCAGATGCTAATTTGCCTTGCCCAGACCTCTTTAAGCTGATGTATTTACATATTTATCACTTGGTGAGCTGTATCTTGGTAATATATTTAACACATGCAACTGAACTAGCCTGCCTGACCTCAGCTGTATCGCTGGGAAAAAGATCCACTTCCCAAGGCTCTGTTATTAAAAAAAGATGAAAAAGAAAAAAAAAATTAACAGCTACAGGACCCAGAAATGTAAACATCAAGCCATAGTTTCTTTCACAAGTCAGCCCCACTTGGGCTGTGCATGAGTTATATGACATTTGAGATGACATTTATATCTGGGGTGATTAAAAGATATTTGCATTGATAAATATTTTTTTCTGCAATTTAAATCCATATCTTACCCCAGGAGTGACTTATTTCAAGAAAAATTCACAGTATTCCCAGATTTTAAAAAAAGGGCCTTCATTGAAATGAAAAGAATAGCCTTTAACCAAGGACAGAAAGAACACAACTTACACAGATGAATGTGGGGAATTTGCATGGAAAATTAGAGCTACATGACTAAGAACTACTTCTTTAATGTGATATCTATAATAAATGAGTCAAATACCTCATGCAAGTATTTGACTCATTTATTTGTCATCACTCACTACATCACCCCCAAATGCTACAATGCATAGGAAGCTCCTCAGTTTGAGCTGGAAAAAGTTCTAAACAGCTGTTCCTACAAAATCCTGCATAAAATACTTCTGCCTCAGTACTGCACCTGTTTAATCCATGCTGCCATACAATTACTACTTCTAATGAAATCTTCCTCTCTAACGTTCTTTTCCCATTCCTTACTGTTTGTTGAATCCAATTTCGGCCTCATGCTCAAGAATATTTGAACCAGAGACCAGAGTTTTCTACTTACCACACTCAGTAGTGGCTTGTATGAGTAACCACCACAGGGCTTTTGAGTGGAAAACCAACCAGACAGAAGTTGTAGATTCAAGTTAAGAAAAGTTAAGAAAGTTAAGAAAAAAATTAATCAAGGCACGTGGGATAAAGTCCATGTGATCTGAAGGAATGCACAGCCAGGGTTCGGAAAGAAAAGGGTTACACTTATCAGGAATTAGAAAAACTTGAGCTGCTGCAGATCCAAAGTCTGAGTTATGTGCCAAGTTTTGGCAACCTGACTTAGGATGAACTAAGTGAAGACACAAGTGGGCTGACCAGTAAAGTAGCTTTTGCCTTCATCATGCCCAGAACAAAACAATGCTGGATTAAGAAAGCAGTAGTGGGTGTTTGGAATGAAAACATCAAGACACACAAACACGAGTGATGAGGGTAGAAGCACTTAGTAAGCTTAAAAATATTGGTGCACTGAAACCAAGCAAAGCAAAACCAGGCATTAGGGGCTCTAATAAAAATGCAAAACTTGATTCTGCATCATAAATAAAACTGAAAAAAAAGAAAGATGTCTCTTTAACAATCCAGGGAATTCTCCTGTGAGAGAGCTGAGATTCTAGATAATGGTTACTTGTGCATATGATCAAGCTGAAGCATTTCACAAAAGCAATTAGCAATCTCTTTACTACGCTCTCTGATGGTGAGAGTGAGGTGGTCACAGCATTGCTTCATCCAGGGTCCTGAACCTACTAATGAAGAATTCTACAGCGTGCCACACAAAGCTGATGGGCTGAACTCAAGTAACAGATAACTGAATGTTATTAGTGTCATATGCATCTGGCCTCTGGTACTTCTAAGGAAGAGCTGCAATGAAATATATTTTTATATGATTTAATAATCAGGAGTTTCATGTGCCACATCTCTAAAGACCTGACTGCAAAGAATTTATGCACTTTTTTCTATTTTTGTCTTTTCATAGCTCAGTTTTGTACAAAGAAATCTCTTGCAAGTTACTATGGTGTACTAAAAGGATATGGAAAATCTATGGAGTTTAAATATTGTTAGGACACATCCCAACTACAGAAGTTTTTTTTGCATAGGATGCAGTTTCCACAAATCATGGCTAGGTGGTGGGTAACAATATATAAAAGTTAACACAGCTCCTTCATTCTGTAGTTAAAGATGCTTTCTCAGTGAAATGAAGAGACTTCTAGAGATAGAGGACAGTTATTTTGTTGTAATATATCAGGGACTGAATAAGCTTTTTAAGTAAATTAAGAATGTTAATCTCACTAAAAAGCATGTCGCAAAATCATTGATCTACTCAAGCAACTGAAAACCTCATTCTGATGTCAAGGCTGTGGATTTCAGCTAAGGAGCTATAGGACTGCAAAACATGAGAGAACTTGGAATGAGGCAAAAATTCAATGACTACCAGAGTTTCTCAACATCTGGCAATCTCAACAATTTAGTTACAAATATGCAATTCATACAAGCATTTTGATCCCAAAATGGATAACCTATAGGATACCTTGTAAAATAGCATCTTAGAAGCAACAGAAAAATCCTTAATTCAGTCTTACTTCCTGACAGTTGTAATTAATGACTGAAAAGTCACCAAGCTCGAGTAAGGCACTCTGAGTAATGAAAGCTGAGCAGGTCATTTCTGGTACTCATTCACCTACAGTCTCTCCAAGCAGAAAACTCCTATTGCAGTCAACAGGAACAGTGCACAGAGAGGAAGAGTGATAATGATGCATAAGGCATTCCTGCATCTAACTAATGAGCAAACCTAGAGCTTCAAAAGTTAAGCAGTCGAGGGAAGTTAATTTTTCTGCAACTTGAATGGATTCACAATATGACTTTTACAAGCACACACATGTAGGATCTGAACCCAAGACATCTGAAATCAATGGGAATCTGTTTTATTTCCATGCTTTTTGATTAGACTCTCAGCAGTTCATTTAATACAAGATATGAAACCATTTACAAGGCTAATTTATGTCCATTTTTTTCCAAAGTGTACATGCTTTGCAGTATATAATGCTATAAAATAGAATGTGTTCATAATAGCCAGGCTAATTTGCAGCAGATTGTAAAAATTTTTTTGTAGAGGCAATATCAATTCCAGTGATACTCTTCATACCTAAGTTGTTGGATATTTCAGCTACTAGTAATGCTTCTAAAATTGGAATGAACTTTTAAAGTGCATCTACTGTAACATTTATCTTCTGCTGTCAATATAGGATGCTGTGAACTATTTGGCTAGATAGGGCCAGTAACAGCCAGCTGAACTAGAAGTGACTTTGCAGCACGGGGGTGATATAATGAACCTTCCTCTGTGTACCTTATCTGATTCCAGGTCAATCAGCCCCTTTTGAGGAGTAAGAAACACAAGTTTTTCAGCAAAGCTTCTCAAAATAAAATATTTAGTATCGTCCGCAGGCTGAGGAGTGATAACAAAAGAAATGCAGCTAGAATTAAAATTGTGCTCAAAAAGAATGAAAACCAGCAACACTGAGAATTTCTCAAACAAGGCTATCAGTTGCTGCACATTTCTGTTCAATTATACTGCCTTTACTTCAGAGTTAATAAAAATCTAACACATAATGCTTCTTTATGGAGATTGGTGGACATGTTTCATGCTAATTCCTTCCTGAGTTAGTAAGCCTTTATTTGCCATGTCAAGGCAAAAATGATGGCCTGCAGCCTAGCAGAAATGCCAGTGCATACTTTCAAATGTCATTAAGTTGCCCACCAAATTAAACTATTGACCAAATTAAAGTGTTTACCACACATTCCATCTACACCTCGCTCTTGGTAAAGCCTAAAGTGACACCTCATAGGGATCAAAGTGCATTTTACAGAACTGGCACTCCAGGCTCTCAGGAGCACGATAACATCTGTGAGGAGCACGGATGTGATTTTGCCATGCCCAGAACTAGGGAAAAAAGCCCTGAAAAATGCAAAGAAAACCATCAAATATTGCTGGAAATATGAATCACTTCAGCACAGTTGTATTTGATCTTATTTATCATACTATTCTGATTTGGAAGTTTGCTGACATGGAGAAGCTCTAAACCTGGAAGAATTGTCCACAAAGGATATTCTGGTCCCTGCTGATACAGAAATGGAGGGTTCAGTGGTTCAGCTGCCAACCCCAGCACAGCCACAGGCTGGTTCTGACTCCAACAATCACATTCAATCTGCCCATAGCTCCAGCCACAGCAGTTCACCTGCAGGCAACACAGACACAGTGGCAGTGGACAAAACCCACACACTCAAATTTCTTTTGTGTACCAGGATAGGACTTGCAGTTCTTGTTCTATTCCTTTGGAGCTGTGAGCCTCAGACAGCTGATTTTCCTTACATGAAATATCTCTGTGTTAAGAAGTTTACAGCAGCTCAGTTTCTGACTAGGAAAAAAGAATCTGACAAAGCCACCTTGAGTTCTTGTTGTCACTTTGTCAGTACTTAGCTCCTAATGGCTTTGATTTAGGTTCAGGCACTCTCATCAGGAAGGATGCTCAGCTCCCAACAGTGAGAACAAGGCTCCTGGGTTTTGACCAGTTTGATAATCACTTGCCAAACAGAACAAACATTACCCTGGCTCAGCAAACTGCTGCCAGGGATGTGTGAAGCTGGTACATCTGTTCCTCTCCTCTGGGCTGCTGGGCAGCTCAGTGCCTCCGGAGGCTCAGCCCTCAGAGAATGTGAATAATATGGGATAACTCAGAGCAAATGCTAAACAGACAACATCCATCCTCACCCCCAAGACACCAATAAGCAAAACTGCCTGGCCAGCATAAAATGTGCTAAAATGAACACAGGCATCTGAGGAGTTGATTTAATTTTTTTCACATTAGTCTGTCTTCACACAAGGGGCATTTTGCTAATTGGCGTGATTCAGTTAAATGAGGAGGTATTTTGAGATTAAAAAACATAGCCCAACTGTTTGGATAATGGAATGGGGAGCAGGCTTATAAGCCACAGAAATAAGGAAAGGAGCTGTCATGCTCTGGAGGTTACAGTTAAAAATGATCTTGGGAAATGAGAGGAATGAATAAGGCAACAGTCAGTACACACAAATACAAAGCAGCAGCATCACAAAGGAGAAATCAAAGGAATAAACACAAAATGGGGATTGACTAGGTAGAAATAATACAAAATGAGATCCCAGAGTGTCAACAAACTGCAGGCTGAGTAGGAATCAAAACTGTCAAGCAGCTGCAACAAAAGTAAACTCTTTTAACTAGAGTGTATTAGCAGGAAAGTATTAACTAAAACACAGGACATAATTATTCTGCTCTATTAAGCATTGTTGATGCCCTCAGCTGGCACATTCTTCTGTCTGGGTAAAAGTATAAACAAGATATACAGGATAAGAGGGTAGATGAGGATAAGAGTTCAGGGAGGAACAGTAAAACTGATGAAATTTTTACTATAACTTCAAAGGAAATGAAAAAAGGAAATAGATTGAACTACTTGAGAAAGGGAAGACTCGACAAGGGAGCCATGAGATGTCTTAAAAAGAGCAAATACTTCTCATAAAGCAAGCAGTTATCCTTGAAGATTGTTCTCCATATCTATGAGGATAGAACAAGAAACATCAGACAAATTCCAGTGCTGGGGCTTTGGTGAAGTATTGGAAGAATCTTAATGAAGAATCAGACTGCCTTCTCCAGAGGTTTATGATTAGCCTGGGAAAACAATTGTTGGAGTTATGTGAGCTCTCGGGAGGATGAAGGATCCAGCAGAAGGATAGGAAGGGAACATGAAAGCACTCCTCAGCTGCCTACTGGTCATGGAGGATCCCAGCTTCTGCTGCTGAATTGCTCTCCTTGGGGAGAAGCAGTGGGAAATCAAACCCCCACCTCCCTGGGAAAGAATATGGAAACCAGGAAGGCAAGGTAACAGCTTTGATACTGGTGAGATAGTTTCATGTTGGAGAATTTTATGATTGGAAGAAAATAATGGATTTCTGAATTCTGAAGAGACAACTGGGTTACGGATTTTCAGTAAAGAAAGCACAATGAGAAATGTGCTGACAATCCTCGAGGAATAAGAGTCTATCCAGTTTGAGTATGAACACGACTCATCCTCATTTTCCTGGTCATCTTTAGACACTCCAAGTGTGACACAGAGGTTCTGGGGAGTGCATGAGGGATATTTACATGTATTTACATGCAATCAGTGCGTGGCACTCATATTAGATATAATTTTTCCTGTGACTGACTCTAGCTGCAAAAATTAATCAAAACATTCAGGCAATATCTTACTTCTTTTAATTATCTAGTTTTGTTAAAATTGGTTATAATCCCGTTTCAGTGGTACATTAAAGTAAAAACACAAACACATCCTAATATGACAAAATAATATGCCAAATATCATTATATTGCCACAGAAAATACACACTTAAATCTAGACCACACTCCCATTTTAGATCATGTTTGGAGTGACAATTAAGGTGGAGACGGTAAAAAGAAACTTTGAGAGAAACTGTAAGTGCTATATTTTGCAACTGAAGGAAAATACTAAAATAACATATTATTTCAACTACTTTTCTATTTTTTTTGTGAGAAAATAAAGTAGATTGGAAAAATGATCATTCCCATCAGGAGGTTCTGAAAAGATATAAAATAGATTAAACTACTCTTGTCTTTGTGTTTGAACGTAGAAGCAACAAAAAGTAATTTCAGTTCAGAGAGGCTGAAGGTAAACAACAGTAATCTTCAGTTTCATTTTCATTCTGGCAGGTCTCCTGGCTGATGCTTTGCCCTTAATTGCTTTTCTAGTTACCTGGTTGAGCATAACTGTGTGAGATCATATTTAAACAAACTCACTTTGTTTTCTTAACTCCTGCAGAACCAACATTATTTGGCCCTGGATTACACAGTTCTGACTTCATTAAGTAAAAAGTTGACCTTTTAGGGTTTTTTTTTTCTTTTTTAACTTAACATTCTTAGTATTGCTGTTTTCTGACTCTACATATAGACAATGGAGTCAGAATGTCGCAATGTTTGACAGCCAGTCTTTCATTCATCATTCCCAGCTGCCCTACAGTCATGGAAGTGTCTTGCTGCTCCCTGATCTTATCTTTCCTTTTTCCTCTGATTACTTCTGATGTGAGAGAAAACACCAGATGCCCACAACATGGGGGCTGATCTGACCTTTCTGATCACACAGCAACTCCTACAAAAAGCTACTGGAAAAACATTAATGGGAGCAATCAACCCTGCTGATAGGGAACATATCAGCACTTCACAAGTAAGAAGGACCCATGCTGAAGCAGTAAGAAAACAGATAATAGCTGCGATGGAGAGAGCCAAAAGTAGTAGAATGAAAGAAAAGGCTTACAAGGCAGAGAAAACAGCAAAGTTCACAGAAGTCAGAAGATATGGTACTGGAAAATGCAACAGAAATTCTGAAAAAAGATGAAGCCAAAACCTGGACCCAATTCAAAAAAATCAATGGACTTTATTAAGTCCTATCCTGAGATTCAACAGGAACTTTTGGTCTCAGAAGTAGCTCAGATGAGCCAACCATTCTGCTTTATTGCATCCCGTCTTTTATCCCAAATAACATCATCTCCATCTCCCCTTTCATCCCCTAAAAATCTCTATAATCTCTACAGGTAATTTTGAAGTAAATAGAACTAAAAAGAATGCAAGCATCTGGGTTGAAAATCTGCCTCCACTAAGATAAATGACAGAATTCCCATTGACTACAAAGAGAGCTGGTGTTTCATCCTTAGAACATATTGGGCATGCGAACTTTAGATTCTGCAGGATTACATAGAACAGACAGTGTCAAAAGATATCATCACTTTTTTCTTATCAATTTACAATGAAAAATTTGATAGAATTTGCATGAGCAAACTCAAAGCTTCAACAAAAGTTCACTTGGCCGCAAGGGATAGCGCAATGGCATGAAGCTGAAAGAGCTGAAGGACCATTGGCAGAATAATAATGAAGTCCTTAAAGGGGTGTGGGGCAAACAGGAGGGTTTCATCCTTGGTGGAAGCTTGTGGGTACTGATCAGTAAACGGCAGGGTGGGCAGGTGGCTGAGGGAAAAAGGAAGGCTGTTAAATGGCAATTGGCTTGGCAGTGACTGTTTCACCACCACCTGGAGGGGGTCCGGCTCCCTCCTTTCTGTTACCTCGTAACTACCTCATTACTGAACACTGATGAGTGAATACTGAGTCTTGATTCCTGGTTTGATACTTGGGACCATCAAAGTGGCTGAACCTGGGAAGGATGATGGACTACATAGGAAGACGAGGGACGAGAATTTTTGCAACTGTTTGTTTTTTTCCCCATGAGTAGTTCTGCTGAAACTCGGAGAGCAGTCTCAGTAAAGAACTACAGGGCACACAATTCATGGAGGTCACACATGTGACCATTTAAACTAAGCAGGGGAGCAGAGGAAAAAGAAAATTTTATTATTCCAATTACATGCACATGGAGCAAAAACTCAGTTTATATGATCTCATCCCAGGTTTGCAAGAAGCTGACATTAGAGCTGGAAAACAAAACTTTATTTTATGATTCTCAATCTAATTTCTAATGGAGTTAGGGAAGAGATTCATTCAGAGATGTGAAGGATAGAATTAACTATTAGACCATTTTATGTCATGGTCTATGCATTGTTATGAGAAATTCCAGGAGTGGGGATTTAAATAATCTTCTGTAACTTTCTATGGCTGTTTTCTATTAGAGCAAAGGTGCATATTTTAGTTGCACTCTCTAAAAATGTGAGAGTAATTTCCCATTTGAATTAATCTGGGTTTATTTCTGGCAGTTGTTTTTATACCTTTCCTCTTCAAAGTTGCTTCAGCAGTCCAAGTTTCCTTAGCAGAAGGAATTTATACTACAGAATCCATTGCCCTCCAACTTGCTTTTTTGTAAACTAAACCTATTAAACAGTTTAAATAAAAGTTCTCTTCAGTGGCACTTTTCCTAACAGATGCTGCAATCTGGCAGAAAAATGAGGATCACAAGAGCCAGATTCCTACTGTATGAATATTCCATGGATGAAGCTTATTTACTTCTCTCCGATAGGCAGGATTTGTAGTTATAGACCATTCTTGCTAACTTTCCAGCATGGCCAAAATGAGACAAAGAGGTTTGTGCAGACTCTTCAATCACAGTATTGCTGCCCTTAGTCAGGTTTTAGTAACAGTTATTCTTTGTCATATCGATGTTTCACTTGTTTATAATGTACAAAAAAAGTCAGTCCTCCAATAGCAAAGAATTTTTGCCTTCCTTCCTTTTATTTAATTTGATCCAGGAGACCATTCTAAATCAGACTGCACAAATCGAAGCACATAAACCAAATCATGAGGAGCATCTTGTGATTCAGGGAGAGAGGTGTCCACACTGAGCACACATAAATCACACAGGAGCGATATCCAGCATTCAAAAGGAATGATTTTGGGCATGCACAATATTTTAAAGACGAAATTGTAATTTAAAGATGCTAAACCTTTCATGGTAATTCTCATGTTGGTTTTTTTTTTTTTTCCCTATCTATATCTACTGTTATATTATAAGGGAATTCTTCTCTAATAAAATCCTGTAATTTAATGCACTGATGGTAATGTTGATTCAATTTTCTGCTTGCATAAATATCTTCTAAATCCATACTATAAAAAAAATCACTGGCCCTAGGTGTAAAAATCTGTACTACTAATCATCTATGTAGCCAGAATTAATGATCCAGTAATAACTTTCATTTGATAAATTGATCAATCATACTTTATCTGCACTACCATAGCATAATATAGGCATCCACTAAGAAAAACATTAAAAAATAAAAGATCAATTGGTTCTGTGCATAGATTAAAGGATTATTTGACCAGATGAAAGTAATGAGGCTGAAATGATTTCAAATAATGTGGAAACACCATTTGTTTCAAACTGAAAATTGGAGGTTCTCGTGGAAAGCGCAGGAAATAAAAACTCTGGGTTGTGTTATTTATGGTAGATACAATCCTAGGAAAAATCCAAAGTACAAGAAGAAAATGCCCAAGTTCTCTTTAACTTTATACACAAAGAAGTTTATCCTGAAAAGACATCCAACATATTTTGTTCAAATGCAGGTACTGGGACAGGCATGTGAATGTAAATGTCTAAAGCAGTCAAACAAAATATAAGCAGTCATAATAAACAATATTCTGCTGGCCTGTTCATTCCATTAGACTGATACTCTTTGTGTCTCAGTAACTACTAGTCCAGTTTGGGAAAACCTTCCCAGATTTCCTGCCTGAAGCTTTACAGCAGGGTGCCCACATGAAGTGCTGCCTCAGTTCTCTGAACATTCAGAGCATACAAAACAAGTGGGATGAGGAAAGAGGAATGGAGAGTGACAGTACCTGCCCAGGCTTGCAGTCAGTTACGTTTGGCATCACAGACTTTGCAGAGGTGCTAAAGAATCTCAGCACATTCTTGATTCTGGCAATTCTGCCAACTCCATAATGACAGCAGTCAACAAGTCCGACGGGACAGAACAGATTCCAACCCTTTATAGACCCATAACACATTGAGTAACACATAGGGTGAAAAAGGCAAGGAAGAGGAACGTTAAAAAATGCAGTTCATCTGCCCTGATAATGCCTTAACCTTGTTACAGTCCCAATTGCATGTGCAACTTTTATCACCAGACTGCATAATTAAGATCTTAACACACACCAATGTCCAGATGCCCTAGCAGTAAGGAACTGGGAGCCACAAAATATCCGGTGTAGTCCCTGGAAAACATATCAGCAACTTTTCATGACAGCAATTACATAACCACTGTTAACAGCTTGGAAAGATGCGACAAGAATCTCTTTCAAATTACACATGTAGCTGGGAAGAACTGAATGTGAAAGTGCTGTTTCAAATCTTACTGCATAACATTCTTGCTCCTCTGATCCTTCTTGTTTGCAAAAACAGCGCCACATACATTCACCTGTGGGCCAATGAATGCACAGATTGTTCCACACACACATGGAAACTCACAGGTACGTCACCATGGCAGCTGAACTCCCCACAGCCACTCATTCACTGCCCCAGCAGTGAAATGGGGGAGAGAATTGGGAAGAGAAAAATTCATGGGTTGCAATAAATACAGTTTAACAGGACAGAGAAGGAAGGGATATTATTATTATCATCATTATCACCCAAGTGATACAAAATGCAGCTTCTCACCTCCCACCCACTGATGCCTGGTCAGTTCCTCAGCAGCAGCCCCTGACTAGCTTTCCCCCTAGTTTTTATCCTAAGCATAATCTCATGTGGTCTGGAATATCCCTGGGGTCAGTTATCCTGGCTGTGCCCCCTCCCAGCTTCTTGTGCCCCCCACCCTCCCTGCTGGTGGGGTGAGAAGCTGAAAGGTCCTTGACTTGCAGTAAGCACTGCTCAGCAGCAGCTACAATATCAGTGTGTTATTGACATTATTCTCATCCATGGCAATAAGCCACCTACCAGGAAGAAATTTAATTCTATCCCAGCTGGAACCAGGACAGACGTACAACTGTGTACCATCAGCCACAGAAGATGGCCTTCTAGTTCCCAAACGCTTGGTTTCTTGGTATCTGCTCTCCTGGTTTTGAAATACCTCATTCTGATCCATTTGATAGAGGCTAATAAGGCCAGTAAATGTTCTGTGAGGAAGAACTCACGGATCTGTGGTTAAGAAGACAGCACTGAAAGGAAACATAACAAGTCTTCATATAAAGAAAAAGCTACTGAATTTAAGGTGACACCCAGTTGTTTGTCACGTCAATGGCACACAACATGAAAGTTTTCAATTCAAAGGTCTGAACTGCAAAAAGGAAAGTTCAGGTGACAAATTTCCACTGGTTAAGAGTACCAGCATAAATTGCTGGGGAGACTGTGGACAGTGAGGAAATGTCAGGAGTGATGCAGATAGGGTTGATGCTGCCTTGGAGGAAGAGGTGGATTGCTTAATTCCTTGAGAGTTTCTTGAGATAATGACACACCATGTCATTTCCAAAGCTTTGCAAGTTTAGTGGATCGAGGAAGTGATGAACTAATTATTTATATGAAAAGATTCTGATAGGATGATATATCTACTAAACTAAGTTTTAGCTGGATTTATAGTTTGTTCCCTGCCATTTTCATCTCTAGCAGATGAGGTGTGAAATTGCTTCAGTAGAAGGACTCAGCACATAACAGCATCAGACAGCGTTTAGAAGAACAGAACTGTCAGACTTCAGGATCATGCTGAGCTCATCACTCCCCTCTGGATCTGCAGTTTCCTTCTTTATGGCATATTTTCTAGGAAACTGTGGAACAGATCTGGTCACATGCTCATTTTTTCATGTTTGGACTACTGACACTTTTTCAGTCTCTGCTATGAAAATGTGCCCTAGAAAACAGCACTGAATGGCAAAATTATAAAATGGGGGACACACATACAATCCTTCTGCTTCATCTGCTTTATTGGAAAATTTTTCCAAATCCATTACCTTATAAGCATTTGAAGAATGAGGTCAGACACCTCAGACACCATCTTTGGACAGTTTAGTCCAGTTCTACTAAAACAAACCTGCCCACACAAGAGAGGCAGGTGCTGGTCACCCCTCACAAACACCCTCAGCAGAACTGATGAAGGGATCTGAGCACTGCTGTGACTAGCGTGTGAAGGAAAGGCAAGAGATGAGAAGGTGACTTCCTAATCCCCCCAAAGTGTTAGATAATTCTACCAACATTATCAACACTGCTTTTGCACCTTTGTACTTTTATCTGCCAGAGGAGAAATGGGCTAAATCCACAGGCTAAGAAATTTATCAAAGCTTAAGAAGCAGCTAATTTGGATCAAATTTGCTCAATTATTGCCATCATGTAATAAAGCTTACATGGACAGGAAAATGCACATGATACAAATGCCCAGTAGCCATGTTTATATCAGAATGACTGAAAAAGAGAAATACTCAATGAACATCCATTTTCCATGCAAGTCTCAGCCAAATTTAAATCATTGTAACTTCACCAAGGAGCCTGCACGTAACTGAGGGCAGAACTTGACAGTGATGTAATTCTGCCTCTGTGTTCTACCCCTCAGTAATCCGGTTTAAATCTATTTGTCATACACGTCGTCCAGTTTTATAAGCTTAAAGGAATTTTTAGTACATCCTCTCACAAAGAAAAAAAGGATGCAAAGGAATTAATGAATTTAGATTTAATGCCCAACTTTAATTGCTAAGACAGGAAAATTATACTACAATTCATTAAAATAAAATCCATTCACCACACAAAACCAACCCTAGGCTCTTTATGTGTCAGAGATGCCCCTTAAATTCACACCACTCGGTGGAAAATAAATGCTACTAAGTTTTAATAAAACACTTGTTAATTCACATCTACCATAATTGAAATATAAGAAAAAATATTGTAATTAGCTCCCTACTACAGACCATACAAAGATTTTAATGAACTTTTTTTATTTAGTCAGCATACCAAAAATTAATTTCTCAAACTAAGTGTTCTTATCATTGAGGAAATTGCCTACATATAAGAATGGCCTCTTATAATTATTTAGTGCCTTAAAAAAAACAAGTGAATATTTCAGACTTTAAGTTTCAATAATTTCCTTTTGAAACCTTTCGTTGTGCCTATGTACTGGACAAACACACGGAGGGAGATACTGAAATAGAGTTTAAGATAGACATCCCTAAAACTGATAAAATTGTTTACAAGAAACACCTTTGCTCCAGATATACCTTTCCTTTTTCCCTCCTTGGCTTCTCCACCACACAAAAAGCTCTATTTCCATCTTGTACTACCTTGCTCCAGCAACCTCCTGAAACCCCATCCCCCCTTTCACTGAATACTAACTAGAAGTGAGATAAAAACTTCATTGTCCTAGGGTCTCAAGGGTCTGGATTCAATATTTTAATTTAAAAAAATAAAAATAATTTAAAACCTGTGCAGAGATCATAGAATTCCTGCTATTTCAGAAAAGCAAGCAAAAGACTTTTCTTTCTACTAGATTGACGAAAAAACCAGCATACTAACAGGCAGGCAAAAATCAGCTATGCCAGGGGACTGCCACACAAAAAATCCATTATAAATCTACCTGATTCTTCTTCAAAGCATTCAACATCATCTACCGCATACTTTATTTTTGCTTCTCTCAGCTTTCTCTTTATTCCTCATCCTTTCCCAACTCCAAGGAAAACAGTAAAAGGGACACTACCACAAGTTTCCAGCTCCTGAAGCCTTTTCCTGAAGCCACACACTCTTTTTGCCACTGACTATCTGGGTAATTTTCCAATATCTGGCCTACACAGAGATGACACAACGGCTGAGGGGTGTGTTCCAGGAGAACCCTTCTGGTTAAACGACACCTGTCATGGTTATTTACTGTCACACATTTCCTCCAAATTCTTGCCTTCATTTGAAAGCCTGGCAGAATTTGTTGTTCTTTAATGTTTCAGAAAACGTGGATTAAGTAATTTCCAAATATCTCGTGTATAACTAACTGTAGCGGGTTGAGTTCGAAACCGGGCAGAAACACCAATTAAATGTAGTGGTTTTGGTTCAAAATATTCATTACTTACTTGTTTTCCTTCTGTGAGATAAGAATTAGGAGAAACGCAAAGCAGGCACAAACCTTAAACAGTTGCCGTACAATGAAAGAGTTTTATTACTAATAGAATTAAAAGTAAAGAGACAATAACAAAACGAAAACAAATCCCCCCTCCCCCCCCCTCCAGCCAGCACTTCTCTCCTTTTACCTAGCTCACACAAGGGATAACAGAACATGGGATGTTAGTCAGTGTTCCAGTTCTTGAAAAGTCTCTCTCTTATGCTTAAGGGGAAAAAAGGTTTTTCCTTCAGTTGCACGTGGTTCCCAAACTGCCACTAACAGCAGATCCGCCCGGAAACAAACAATCTGCTGTGTGTGGAACATCTCTCCCATGAAAAATCTCACAGTTCTTTCACACTGCAAAACATGGGCCATCACATGGGGTTATTCATCTTTTTAAGGATAAGTTCTTTTGGCCTGCACACAAAGGCTCTTCTTCGCCACAAGTCTCTAACAGCCTCTTACTACTATAAAGCCTGGCATTGGCATTCTTCACAATCTTCACAGGCACACGAAGATACTCCATCCCCCCATGTTCTTCAAATGGATTAAAGAGACAAACAGTTTGTGGTATTACAATTTCTTACCACGGCATGCAAGAAGGTTTCTTTTAAGCTGCCCGCCAGAATCGTGGCACCGCCCTCTTTTCTCCCAGTCGCCATGCTCAGCTCTGTCCCATGTGACTCACTTCTCTTTCTCTCTGACTCTGACACCGCCATGCTGAAGAGTGTTCTTGTTCAGCCTTTACGGTGGGGAAAGCCTCGCTCCCTTTGTGCTGCTGGCTGCGTGGTGTCTTCTTCAGTTCAGCACGAAGTGTGCTGGCTGCAGACAGGAGGCTCCGCCGGCTCCCGTTGACTCCGCCGGCTCCGCATGGAGAGGAGAGAGACCCGCCGGTCCCCAGAAGCCGCGCTGGATGGGTTTAGCTGTGAGCAGTCCATGGCTGGTTTGAGCTGCCTGTGGCTCTGAGGCAGTCCCCCCAGCCACCCAGGGTCCGTGCCACAGCGTTAGGAGGGGGGGAAAGAGGCAGTGGCCCCGGCCCGGCCCGGCGGGGCCGGGAGGCTCCGGAGCCCCCACCTCCCAGCAAGCGAGCTCCGACCAAAAGGGGAAGTCCCGCCTTTCTGTGCGGTTTAAATATGTAAATTGTGAGAAGCGTAATTGGTCTTAAAGACTGTCTATCAACTCAGGGTCAACCCAATACACTAACATGAGCTGTGTCTCAGCTGAGATCCCCGTGTCTAGAAGAGGCCCCACGTGCATCTTGCTTCCACCTGGTCCCATCTAACTTTGATTGCCCACTGAAGGTTAATGAGGCTTCACTAGACCTCAAAGCGGCTTCCTAATCTGAACCACAGACAAAATGGACAACCACCTCTGCCTGGGCACCTGGCTTTTGGGTAACTGTGCAGATGAGAGAAGTTAGGCAACTGTGTCCTTTCGTTAAAATTGCAGCCTGTGAAGAGAAGTTAACTTGTTGCATTATTATGACAACCATATATATAGCTCTGGAGTGCATTCCTCCTTCCGGGATCAAGCTCTCTGCTTCCTCTAGACAGGTGGCCTCTCTCCTCTTTCATCTCCAACCTTATTTTTTTTTTTCTGTCTTAAAATTTGAAGTACCTGACTGACTGATACAAACAGGCCTATTTCCAAATCATATCAACATCTCCATCTGCCAGGAAGTTCATCTTCAATGCAATTTCCAAAGCAGAGCTCTCCACACCGGGTGCCTGCAATAGTTCCGTACATCAAGCCCACTGCTCACAAATGCACCACATGACACTAACAGGGAACACAACTTCCTCTACAAAATCAAGGGAGAGCAAAGTAATAGAAACTGAAAGAAGATAAAATGTTTTGTAGGTAGTGGAACACCAGCTGATAGCAATTTCTCTTTCAAGCCACAGTATACTTAATTTATTTATAGGCATTGGGAAAATGTTATTGCCTCAGCCCCGTGTAGGAAAATACACTAGGAGTGCCACTTTATGAAAAAGCAGCTTAGAAGTAAAAACATAAAGAAAATGAATAATGTTTCCCTAAATATCAAGTCACATTTCTTGCAACAGAATAATGATGAAGCCAGGAGCCATGTCAGACAATTAGGAGGGGGAACAACTAAGTACAGCCTACAGCCAGCACATAGCAACGTCTTATTTAGGAGTTCTCTTGATGAAGTATCTAAAGATGAAAAAATAATATCTCGTGGTCTTTACCTCTAAACTATCAAGACCAATATATTTATGTTTCTGATACTTGGATAAATCATTCACATTAACATCCTCCTGGTATTTTTCAAATAGACTTGTGATTTCCATTAGTCTACTTGAACATGGCTTTTCATGGTTTTACTTTTATCTTCTTTGGGATAGCTAAACATAATCTGGATTTTGAGGATAAATAAATCCCTTGGGTTAGACTGAATTAACTATAACCACATGCTAGAGTTCAGAACAGGATTAACAAATCATGGCTACTGGATTTCTTTTAGCTAACACTGACTCCTTAGGCAGCTTTACGGTCCACTGAGAGGGAACCAGACATTTTTTGTTAGATGCCTGTATTTAACACTATGAAATGCAAAGGTTCTTCCCTTTCCGTTTTGCAGACCTCTGGTTATGTCAGCAACCTTTCACTGGTTTTAATTAAGAAAGGTCATTCCAAAGGCCCCACTGAACAGAGAAACAAGCCTTGATGCCGGAGCCTTCCCAGCAAAGATATATTTGCTCTTAGAGAACACATGCATCTTCCAGTGAATTTTAACCCCCAGTAGTCAAATAAAGGATAAACTCCATGAACACACAGATCACACAAAAATAATTACAATAATACTTACTTACATTGCATTAAAGGTTGCTATAACGTGTAGGGATCCCTAGGATTGCTCTACTGTACATCTGGTTATCAGAGAGTTCTGTTTACTTGTTACAGATAACATGAGAAGTGAGAGACTGATTCAATTGCTCATCTCATAAATTAAAGCTATCCCAGGAGCAGGACCCACTTATATTACAGACTTTATTCTACTGCCTTGCCCTGTGGTTAAAGTGAACCTAATACTTCCAGATTTTGTGTCAGCACTTCATCTGTCTGCATCCTTCTCCTACAGCAGAAGAGGCATTGCAAGGATGCACATCCATAAGAAAACAATGCTGCTACTGACCTTCCCTGGGTAAAACAGAATAAACCCTCAGACCTTGCAAGGAGGACAGTAGAAGTAAAATTTCAGTCTTCAGATATGGCTTTCCTGTCCCTGCACTTCAAAGAAATGTATGTAAATTTGGCAACCTCTTCAAAGCTGTTGAGCAATAAATGCTAAACACAAACAGGTGTCGATGGTGAAGTCCGTGGATATATTGCAACCAGAGGACACAGAGAGAAAAGACAGAATGAGATTAAATGACTAAACAACACTTGTCAAACTAACTTTCAACATAATATGCTTAGCAAACTTTTTAGTGCAGAACAGCACCAGAATATATTTGAAAACTTCTTTTATTCATCTTGCCATGGTCTGCTTAGCATCAGCAGCTGGAGTTTAAAGTAAGTTTCCAAATGACCAAGGCTGCAAAGCTAGAATGCAAACAATCAGCTTAGAGAAGAAATAATATTATTTCATGCAAATATGTTTAATTTGAAGCAATGAGAAGAGGAGGTAAAATAGCTGTGATTCACTTAGTGTTTTGATGATCTGGACACTTAGGTTTACAGCAAAGGGAGATTTAATTCCTAAATACACTTGCATCGTCACATCTTAGCTAATGACTTGAAAAAGAACAGGTAACTGATTTTCACCTAAATCTTTAACCTTAGGGTTAGATCACACCCTTTATTCCTGTCTGGAGAAAAAAAACAACAAAGAACTACTGACACCAATACTACATCCCTAAGAAGTCGTCCTGACTCTATGAGAAAGCGAGAGAGGGAGAAGCAGTCAGAGAAAACGGGCTTCCTTTTGCCACTCTCTCTTTACATTCACAGAGCTTTGCAAGCCCATGGCAACCACGGTTAGTGCCTATATTGCAGTTTCTGAACTTCCCTTCAAATAAAAACCTGTATTTTTTCAGGTGGTGCCAAAACATCTGCCAAGGATACTGGTTCATTTATTTTCCATTCTTTGCTTTGACTGGAAATTTACTTTAAGAAATACTTCCTTCAGCATTCCTTCTGTGCTTTCAATGGAATTAGCTGGTTTTCATTAATCAAAATACACTCACAGAATCACAATGCTAGAATGGCAATTCTGGGAGGGATTCTGGTTCAATTCCCCCTCTCCATGGCTAGATCAGCTACCCATGGGTCATTTTCTCCATTTATCTAACTGTTTCAGAACACCTTCCAACAGAGTCTCAACATCCTCTGTAAAATATCTCTCCCAATGCTTAAATATTGCTGCCCCTACAAAGAATAAAATTAATCTCTGCTCCAATGTAAAATTATTCCTCCTTGTTGTATCCACAATGGACATAGACCAGTCCTCCACTTTGCAGTTAATTGTAGGTACTTGAAAATGGGATTTGTGCATTGTTTTGGTTTGTTGTTGCTGTTTTGTTGGTTTCCTCCTCTCCTTCAGTCTTTCTTTGCAGAGGATATTTTCTGCAACTCCGATCATCCCTGTTACTTTTCTCTGGGTACTTTCCAGTTGATTCATAGTACCCAAGAAACCTGGTACTCAAATCTGGACAATGTATTCCAGCCAAGGTCTTACTGGCACTGCTTAGAGCTGAAGGATTACTCACAGTTACACATGCCAGTGCAACATTTGCCTTTTTCTTGCAGCAGAATGACAATGTTGACTCATGTTCTATTTGTAATCCATTATAATCCCCGAGCCCTTTGCTCCAAATTTATTACTGATTGGTTTTCATCCTGTTTTGTGCAGATGATTGTTCTTACCTAAGAACTTTGCATCTGCCCAGACTAAATTTAGCCTTTGTTTTCGGACCATTTCTTAAATTTCTTAATGCAGCTGAGAATTTTATTTCTGTGCTACATTTAACAAGCAGCTGAATTTCAACATCTATAATTTAATTGAAATGGTAAAGACTGGTAAATGTCAAAAAGTGATAAATAATGCTGCACCCAAAACAGATCACAGAGACCACTACGCAATTTATCCTCTCAGCCTGCCATTGAACTACTGACAGCTACTACCAGAATGTAGTTTTCCAGCTCATTTTGTATCCACCTCATAATTATTTATTTTAGACAACACTTCTTTAACTTGCTTATAAGGCAGTAATGGAAACCAAGTCAAAATCTTATTAAAGTCAAGATACGTGATGCTGCAAGTTTATCCCTGAGACTCAAGGCCTGTAAATGCCACAGAAGAAACTGAGTTTAGTTTGACATCCATACCAGCTTTATTCACCCCCTCATCTTCTTGATGCTAACAAATATTTGCTTCAATATTTATCCTAGTATGGGAGATTTTTTTCCCGGGCTTTTAGGTCTAACTCACAGGATAAATTTTCCCATTTTCTTCCTTTCCTTAATGTTAAAAAAATACCATGTTGCTTGTCTTTTCCCAATCTTGCACAATTTCATAACTTTTCAAGGATAACTTTTAGTATCTCTAAAATTTTTTTAGCCAATTCCCTTAAACCATTCCAGCTGATGTGCAGATATCTAATTTACCCAAGCCTATCCTTTCCCTCATCCAGAATCTTACACTCCAGCTAAAGATATGAACTACAGTTGCCATCTGGTCTTAGCAGCCCTTTTATGTGAGAGCCAAAGCAAAGCCAGGTGCCAAAGCTCTGGCCTTCTCTGTAAGGCCTTTACATGAGCATCTCTCTCCACTGAGCCATCATTTTTCTTGATTTTTTTTTTCTTCTAATACACTTGAAAAAATTGTTATTTCTAAATTGTTGCCCAAATACCTTTTTTATACTTGGTTTTCTGGGTTGGAGCTACCACTTGTGCACCCTTAAGAGTTCCACTTAGCTGTACTTTCTGTAGGCAACCTCTTGTCACTGCAGTCATTAAGAGCCTTGTCATTAGCCAAGCTCATGCCTTTGGATAATTCATGTTTGTGCTTTCTACATTGAGCAAATGCCAATTATCCCTATTTTTCTTCCTCTAATTCTTAGTTTACTGTAATGTATATTTGAAACAACTTGTCTTTATTTTGATGTTCTTTTCTTCCTTATGCATTATTATGGACATTGCCCCTCTGCCTTCTTTTATTCTCCACAGGAGTTCCTGTTTTTCAACTAGAACCAAATGACAGTAATCGCCCATTAAGTGACAAGCATATAAACATGTTTAAATACTGTTCAAACTACTCTTCTGACTGGATAGTCAATTAAGGGTCACTCTGGCATGCAGATGCTATACCATCCAATATTTAAGTCAAAAAATATTTCAAATCTGGAGACTTTGCCCCTCATTGGTTTGGCCTTCTTATATCAGAATACAAGCCAAAGCTAGTTTGGATAATACACTGGGGTTTCTCTCGCAGCAAATAAGGAAGGAAGCTTTGCAGGCATGTATTTTACACACACATTTCATTTTTAAAGGTCTAGGTAGCTTACCAGAAATGAATTCCTATATACTGAACTGAAGCAAAGGGAAGGAGATCTCTGCTCCTTAAGTGATGCCAAAGAGAGCAGGGTTGGGTTCTGTGTTATTCCCCAAAAATGCACTTATTTCGATGAAAGCTGGATGAGCATGGGGAGGGCATAAATTTCCCTTTGAAAATCATGTCTGCTTCACAGTCAATGAAGTAAGAGATATTAAAAGCAAGCCAGCACCATTATTGACAAAACTAACAAGTGCTCCCCAAGCGCTAATAAAATTCCAGCCAAGCAGCCTATTGATCACTGTCTCTGTTCAAAGCACATCAGCCATAATGCAATCATACACAAGGACCCCAGCTCTGTCACTTCTCGTGCCATATTTAATGACAAAATTGGTTGCTTACAAGCTTATAAGGAATTTAATATTATACTTCTAGCATGCAAAAAGAACCACGTGCATCTGCTTGGAGATAAGCAGCCATATGTGCTCAAAATGCATTTGATGGGAGACAGTATATTTCATGTGCTGCATCTCAGCTATTGTTTTTGGTTGATTCAGTTAACATGTTCTAAAATTGGACTGATTTACTGAAGATTTACAAACATAATTCATGTGCACTTGCACTATGAATAAGCCTCTAAAACTAATTCAAGCACAGTCAAAAAATAAATTGCAAAATAAGTTATTCAATTGAAATCTGCCATCTGAGGCACTGTAATAGAAAACATTTATTATAAAACTAACATATATTTGTGGCTAGAGATGTGTACAGTACTAAACATCTCTTTGCAAGGAATTTATTCAGGCTTTTCTGAAAGAACATCTTAACTGGGCTAACAGAAAATTACATGTTCGAAAATAATTGCAGGTTCTATGATTTTCATCCTGCATCACAAGCTTCCTATTTTCAGTCCTTTTGTTTTGGAAGGCTTATGAATTTTAGGCAAACTTTTTTCTTCTGCACAGCTGCAGAAGCCCATTTCCAGAGTCTAGATCTGTGATTTAAACACTGGAAAGACACAGGTAGAATTCAATGCACAAGCAGAGGAAGCATTGATACCAACACATTCATCTTGAAATGTAATGCTCTAAATTTGGCAAATTCACTTCACAGGGCTGCAGAGCTGTGAAAGTCACAGGCTGTGCTATGCTGGAGGCCTCAATCCACTCAAAAGCAGTGCTTCCTCTTCAAAAGCGAGGGTATTTTGCTAGTTCAGCCTCTCATTAGTGCTCAAAGGGACTTCTTTGAAATGAGAGTACATGTCTGTAATTAATAACGATAGTCAAGTCTAAATGAGTGTGTCTGACATTAGAGTCATTCTGTGATAGGTCCAATTCAGGCAGATAAAGATTTTCACACAATACAGTGGAATAGGGAGTTTGAATTTTTAAAATTTTTTGTATTCCCTCCTCTCCCAGGGCAGATAATGAAAGCCCTGAGAAGGAATATCCCTGTCCAGACTCCTCAGTTATTGGGGAAGAGCATTGGGAATAGACAGTGAAAAGAAAGACAAAGGCTGGAAGACAAGGGAGAAAGGTCAGACTATTTCTAATCAGGAGCTTTTTTCCCTGGAGTTTTGGAACATTTGGGATTGTTACTACCAGCAATGGGTAAAACTGTACCATGTTTCCAGCCAGTCCTTGTGCCTCAGTGCTGAAGGCAGGGCTGAGGGAGAGGACTCAGGCCAGCTCCATCCACTGCAATCATCTGACAGTGTCACAATCCAAATGGAAAGGGGGAAACTTGCACCTCCTTGAACAGAAAATTCCATAGTTCAGTGGATGGTTTTAAGCACATATTTGGGAAAAAACTCAGCACTACCACAGGACAAAATTTTCCCCACTCTTATTGCATCCTTCTACAGCCATGTTGTTAATAATAATGGCAACTCAATGTTTTGAACATGTTTTGATTCAGAGCTTATGCATCTGCAATACAAAGTGCACCCCATTACTTCCACAGTTCCTATGTTCTGGGTGAGGATGCTTTGAAAAAGTCATATGGCAAACTGGACACCATTCCAAACTGCTTCCAGCAATTTTAGGGGTGGCTTCTAGCAGAAGTTTTCATTAACTTATTTTTTTAATTTAACAGTTTTCAATTAACATAATCTATAAAGTCTTAATGAGTTCATTTTCTGGCAAGTCTGAATAGGTGCTGAATATGAGACACATATCAAAATCTCTCACTTGAGTTATGCTAAAGTTTTCCCTGATTCCCTCTTTTCTTTCTCCAAAGTGGATGAAGAAGACTAGGAAAGTATGCCAAGTTAGCTGTCAAACTCCTTAAGAACTCTCAAATGAACTTGTCAGGAAAAAACCCCAAACCTTTGATTCATATTTCAAAATCCTGAATAACCTGCCCCTTCTACTCTTTTGCTTTCTTGCTTCTCTAACTGTGACAGAATCGAGTTCAATACTAATGACCAGCAATCATTTCCAGGCTACAAACTCTGCTGCCTTCTGCAGTCCAAGTGCCTCATTAGCTTGGCTCTGTCAGTAAGAGGCTCACCTTTGTATTGGTTTCTCCTGGGTTAAAGACAAATAGAAAGTTGGGCTGGGAGCTCAGCTAAAAATAAGCTCTGATCACTCAAGTGCCCTCTGTGTTGTAGTTGAACCATTCAAGTTGACTTCTCTTGAACAGGCCTGTTATCCAAAGATACCTCGTGTCACTCCCTAGAGGTGGTTTCAGTGAAAGCCATGAATGCTTTTTTACAAAACAAGGTATTTCTTGAGACAAACACTCAGGTATTTCTCTCCACACTGCAAGCAGAAAGCAGACAGCTTGATTACACTGCTATTGTTTTTCAGTGCACAATTAAATAATTCATCCTGCTGAATAAAGCCAGCTTTTTGTTAGAAAAGAATACAGTTGGTCGCATGTAGCAGACTTCTTCAAAAGATGCAAATGAAGTACAAGCCTGGAAGCAAAACTCTGCTGATTTTCAAAACCTCTGATTACTGTTGGTTTCTAAATCTGTTAAACATATGGAATTCTCCAGCTGCCTTTGTGAGATCCCTTCCTGCCTTCAGTTACTTCTAACCCTGCCCTCCCAGCTCTTTCAGACTGGTTCTGTAGTCTGGCTCCACATGAAGACTTCACAATTAGAGTATTTTAGCAGGATTTGAGATTTAGACTTGAGAAGTAGATTTTTAATATTAAAACCTTGTAAACCTGTCCCAAAAAGTTGGTGTTCGCACAAAAGAGCTTTAGGCTTGGTGACACCAGATTCAGATTATTAATAAAACCCAAAGTCTGCTTTCATTCACCCACTGGAGAAGTTTTTTTCTCTTCAGTAACTAGGAAGAGCCTTGGTCTTGTGAGGTTAAAAGCTGCCTTTGGGATATCTCTCAAAATAACAATTGTGTGGTGAGAACACAGAGCTGCTGCTGAAGTCACAGAAGCAAGCTAGGGCTCCTCACCACAGGATCTGCACAGGCTCTCTGGATATCAAAATCCCAAAGAATATAAAATGAAAGCTTTTCTATCTATCTTCAAAACCATACAAGAGCATAGGGGGCATTTAAACACCCCAAAGACAAATGGAACAACATGGAAAAAATATCAGGGCAGGAAGAATGGAAAAGTAAAAACAGATTAAACAATTGTCTTGCAGCTTGTGCTGCATAAAAGATTTGGGACAAAAATCTTCTGACTATTCTTTTTCCTCTCTGTGGAAAATTACAGAAATTAAACCTCTGGTGGCAAACATCTGGGAAAGAGAAAGCTTCCCTTCCTTCCTTAATCTCTATTTTCTATTTTAATGCCACTCTCTCTATATACACATAAATATATCATGTATCGATTTACACACATATACATACCTAATATGCATATATAAACTGAGGATTACTCTTTTTCAGCATCTGACTCATGGGCCCCAAAGCAGAAACATATGATTTCTCTTCATTTTTTAGGTGACAACATAGGGATCAATGACTAAAGACTCACATGCTCTGTGTATATGTAACTAAACTAATCAACAGTTTTCAAACAAATATTTTTTTGTGCAATAAATCTCTTTAGAAATGTTTGAGTGAGTATTTTTAATGTTCTAGTCAGGGTGAATTTTGCCACAGCCAAGAGCAGTGATCTCTGTCAAAACCAAGGATCTACTGGCCTAATAAATCCATTTGTAAGATTTAAGCAAGAAAAAAGCAGTGCACGGATTTTTGTGCAAGGCAGAGCACCCTGCTCAGACTGCATCCCTCAGCCTGCATTCTGCCTCCTGACCAGAGACATCCATAACGTCAGGAAGCTCTACACCGAAAAAGAAATTATCCTTTCTTTACAAAGAGACAGAAATCTTCAACAGACATCCAACATATCCCTTCAAGGTATCCATGTGTGACTTTAGATTCTCTACAACCATTCCTGGTTTTGCCCAGAGTAAGACATCTCAGTAACACAATAAACAGGCACAGTTTTAAAGCATGTCAGTTCAAAATCTGTCTGCAATACTTTGCAAGGATTTACCTCTTTGTTTTTCCTCTTGGGAAGACAGAGGGTCACAAGGCCTCTGAAAGTGGTAGGAGCATAAGTTCCATTTGAAGTCAATAGGATTTGTAATCCTAAATCCCTCAAATGCCTTTGAAAACCTCTGAAGATGTGTGTCTTGACAAAAGCATCAACTTTGCCTTTCCTTTGACACTGAAGTTCCATTTCCCTAAAGACAGAGAATCTCCACTCTTAAGCTCTAACCTGTATAAGCCCCCAATGATATTCCTGCAAGGTACAGAATATACAAGGAACATGTCTGACAGTGAAATACAGAAAGAGATGTAAAGTGGAATTTTCAAAAGCACCTTCAGAGGCTTCCAATAAGTATTTTCTTCCTAAACACTTCAGTAATTTCGAATTTTTTTTCCTGGTATGGCTATTGTTTCCAGTCCAGTCCTGGACATCATTAGAATATTTTTTATTGGTTTTTTTCCTATCCTGTGGTGGCTGGCCTGGAAATATTTGAAGTACTGCCATAACTTAAAAATTCACCAAGACAAAGTACAAAATGTCATTTACAGAGCCTGCATCTGAAACAGCAGCATATACACAACACCATTTCCCCTTTAAAATCAGCCCTGAAATTCTTACATTACAGCTGGTTTCAAAGAATTGGCCCCTTGAGTGTTAGGAAATGCAGTAGTTACATTTGTGACATTAATTTAGCAAAGCCTTTAACATGAAAGAAAATGAATGCGAAGATTCCTGTTTTAAATTGCATGTTAAACCAAGATTCATGGTTACAGAGAATGTCTCTGAGCACACTTTTCATCACTGAATATAAAGTGGAATGGATGGGGATTAAAAAACGTGGTGAAAAAAAACCTGAGATGAGTCAAACTCTTATATATTAACCACCTCAAGCTGTGACTAAATTGGGAACGAGATGTAACTATGAATATAGCTCTCCACTAATGCACAGGACAGACAGAGGAAGAGAGGCATAAAGCATAAGGGGATATCACAAAATAGCGGAAGACAACCACGAAATGTGTACTGAGTTTACCTTGATCAAATGGCTTGTTTGGATTCCAGTTTCTGAAATAATCATCCTAAATGGGGATTAAAAAAAAGAAAATTCAGGAAAAATACAATCAGTATTTTCAGTACAATTTTACACAAATGAAATACAAATGAAACAACTCATGTTTTGATTCTAACATTTTTAGCTCAAATCAGATAAGACTATCAACAGGTTGTGTCCTAAAGAGTAGTTAATGCAGGCTGGAAATTAAAGAATAAAAGTCTTTGGCTTCAGCACCTTGAATTTTTCTTCGGGATTGTTTTTCAAAGTACACCCATTATTAAATATTTTATAATAACTCTGTATTATTTCACGTTAGTCTACAGTCTTTGAAAACAAAGACCATATTGTTCAGATAGTGTAACAAGGTCCACACCATCCTGGTGTGGTGGAAGATCAGCCAAGTAAATTCAAAGACACATCCATTTGGACACATGTAAATCACACCATTGTGAATGTACAGAAATACAGGAGCAATATTGCAAACATTACTTAAAGTAGAACAACTTCCAGGAGCACTTGCAGTGAATATTTTTGTCACTGTTCCCACTATTAAACTTTAAAACTTTTCTGAAATCTGATGTAAAGAGATCATTGTGCTGTGAGTGTTGCGGTTCTGTTTTACACAATTCTCACTGGATTTTACACTGGAGAAAACAGAGACTGTCAGAGTGTGTGGCCAAATAATGATTCTGTTGCAAACTAGTCTCTCTGCAGAAAGAATGGAAAACTCTTCCATGTGTTGGATCAATCTGTATTCTGTGTACTTAGCAAATATTTATCTGAAGGCAAAGTTTTCCCTGCTTCAGAGTGCCATCAACCCTAGTGCTGAAGAACTGGGATTTAAGCCCAACTGATATATCAGTTTCAGCATACCCTGTGTATCTCACTTGTGTCCTCTTTGAGAGGATGTGATAACAACAGAATAATCTATTCGACGTGAGGAAGAATAAAAAATTTCTACAACACTGTCATATCTTTCTGCATATTAATCTTTGTTTCCTTTTTAATATATCCAGTATTCATTTCCTGAGGGATGCCACTAAAGAGAGGTATTCATCAAGCTGTCCAGAATGACACCGAGATTTCTTTTTCCTGCCAGGACGGTAACTAAAAACCCATCAGTGTGAATAAGACATCTAAATTATTTCTTCCATAGGGCTTCATTTACCATTTTTCTCCAGTACACTGAATTTCATGTACTCTCATGCTATCCAGTCACCCTAACCTGGAATATTTTGGAGACTTGGAAGTCAGGATGACTTTATGGGTTCAGAACAGGCTGTTACAGGAGGAGTGAGGACTCCACAGCCCCAGTGAACACCAGGAGATGCATCTCATGTTCCTTTCTGAACACTAGGGACAGCATGGAGAACTATGGATTGTTCTCCTGCTCTTCTGTGACTTCTCTGGGACACGCAAGCATGGGCAAATGCTGGGTTAGATCAAATTATTCTGCATGACTAGCAGGAGGAAATGTATTTTTTTTTTTTCACCAATATATTTGTGCTCGGTGTCATACTGACTTCATGGACAGTGATAATGTTCCACAATAACAGCAAAGACTATTATTCATAATCTATTTCAGATACATCAAAAGTATCCATATGGGTTTTTTTCCACAAGTACAGGGTTTGGCACCAGAAATAGAACTGCAGGCTTGCCTTTGAATTCCACAGCTTTGCTAATACAAAAACCCCTCATGGATATAAAATGCTTTGTAACTGATGATGGTGCACTGCTAAATTCACCAAGCACTAATCACTTTTCAGAATGTGTTGGGTTTTCAGCTTTTATAGCAGAATATTTTTCAGCAACAAAATATTCTTTTTTTTGCCTGCTTACATTTTTCTCCAAGGTGTTGCTTTGCTGCTGGGTTTTCAGCATCAGAAACTGTTAAATAATTCAACTCCCAACAAGGATTTCCTATGCTGGTGGCATATGAAATAAGGATTGGAAAGGGGGTTTATCTCAATTTCAGTGTCAAAGGAATATTTTACAAAAAATGCACCTTCCTCACAAAAATACCTACAACAGAGCCATCTCTTCTGTAGATCTATTATTCCTCCTCTTCTCCTTCACACAGATCTGTTTAGTATTCCATTTTGAAAATTGAAACTATGTTTATTTTAGAATGTGCCTGAAACCACAGTATGATAATGTAGAAAGTACACAAGAAAAAATACGGAAAAAAACCCTTAAAAAGTGGAATAGAGAAAACCTTTGAGATTTTCAATACATAAACCTCCTTATTATTTATAGGAGTAAATAATGACTATACATACGTTAGAGCAATACAGTCAATAGCAGTTCAAAATAACTTATGCCAGTTGGACAACTGTCCTGGTTTCAGCTGGAATAGAATTAATTTTCCTCTTAGCAGCTGGTACAGCACTGATCTAGGATGAGAATAATGTTGATAACACACTGATGTTCTAGTTGTTGCTAAGGAGTGTTTACTCCAAGCCAAAGACTTTTCAGTTTCCTAGGTTTCTTCCCAGGTTATTGACCACCCAACCAGGATGAAGAGGTGGACAACTTATTCTATAAGCAACTGGAGAATGTTTCAGGATCATCAGTCTTTGTTCTTGTAGGCGACTTCAGCCTACCAGACATATGCTAGGAACTTCATACAGCAGAGAAAAGGCGGTCTAGAAAGTTTTTAGAGTGTGTGGAGGATAACTTTTTGCCATAGCTGGTGGGCAAACCCACCAGGGGAAGGACTATGTTAGACCTGTTGTTCACAAATAGGGATGGACTGGGGGGTGATGTGGAGGTTGGAGGCTGCTTGGGGCACAGTGATCATGAAATTATAGAATTCTCGGTAATTGATGAAATCAGGAAGACTATCAAGACCTTTACTTTGGCCTGTTTAAGAGACTTATTCAGAGAGTTCCTTGGGAAACAGCCCTTGAAAACAAAGGAGTTCAGGAGAGATGGGCGTTTCAAAACAGAGATCTTGAGGGCACAAGAACAGACTGTCCCTGTGTGCCAAAAGATGAGTCGATGAGGCAAACATCCAGCCTGGATGAGCAACAAGGTTTTGAAGGAATTTGGAAATAAAAAGATGTATCGTCTATTGAAGGTGGGTCGGGTTTCTCAGAAAGTGTTTAAGGGGGCTGCTAGGGCATGTAGAAAAAAAATTAGGGAGGCCAAAGCTCAGTTCGAACTTAAATTGGCAACTTCTGTTAAAAGTAACAAAAAAAGTTTTTACAAATATATTAATGGTAAAAGGAAGGGTAAGACTGACCTTTGTTCCTTATTGGATGAGGCAGGTAACCTAGTAACTAAAGATGAGGAGAAGGCGGAAGTGCTTAATGCCTTCTTTGCCTCATTCTTTAGTGGGAAGACAGCTTGTCCTCTAGACAACTGTCCTCAGGGGTTCATAGATGGTGTCAGAGAGCAGAATGGTCCTCTTGTTATCCAAGAAGAGGCAGTCAGAGAACTGCTGAGACACTTGGATATTTATAAATCAATGGGACCAGATGGGATCCATCCCAGGGTGATGAGGGAGCTGGCAGATGAGCTTGCAAAACCGCTCTCCATCATCTACCAAGAGTCGTGGCAAGGTTCCAGATGACTGGAAGCTGGCTAATGTGATGCCCATTTACAAAAAGGGTAGGAAGGAGGATCCTGGTAATTATAGACCAGTTAGCCTGACCTCAGTACCAGGTACAGTAATGGAACAGTTTATACTGAGTGCTATCACGCAGCACTTACAGGATGGCCAGGGCATCAGACCCAGCCAGCATAGGTTTACAAAGGGTAGGTTGTGTTTGACCAACCCGATCTCCTTTTACGACCAGGTGACCCGCCTGGTAGGTGTGGGAAAGGCTGTGGATGTTGTCTATTTGGACTTCAGCAAGGCCTTTGACACTGTCTCCCACAGCATACTCCTGGAAAAGCTGCAGCCCACAGCTTGGACAGGAGCACTCTTTGCTGGGTCAGGAGCTGGCTGAATGATTGGGCCCAGAGAGTGATGGTGAATGGTGCTGCATCCAGCTGGCAGCCAGTCACTGGTGGTGCTCCTCAGGGTTCTGTGCTGGGGCCAGTTCTGTTCAATATTTTTACTGATGACATAAATGAGGGTACTGAGTCTTTCATTAGTGAATTTGCAGATGACACTAAGCTGGGAGCTTGTGTCAATCTATTGGAAGGAAGGAGGGCTCTGCAGAGAGACTTGTATCGATTGGATGGATGGGCAGAGTCCAACAGGATGAAGTTTAATAAGTCTAAGTGCCGAGTTCTGCAGTTTGGCCACAAAAATCCCCAACAACATTACAAACTGGGGAGAGTGTGGCTGGACAGTTTCCAGGTGGAAAGGGACCTGGGGGTGCTGGTCGACAGCGACTGAATATGAGCCAGCAGTGTGCCTTGGTGGCCAAGAAGGCCAATGGCATCCTGGCCTGTATTAGGAATTGTGTGGCCAGCAAGAAGGGAGGTCATTCTTCCCCTGTACTCGGAACTGGTAAGGCCACATCTTGAGTAGTGTGTCCAGTTCTGGGCCCCTCAGTTTAGGAGGGACATCGAGATGCTTGAGTGTGTCCAGAGGAGGGCAACAAGGCTGGTGAGCGGCTTGGAACACAAGACCTATGAGGAATGATTGAGGGAACTGGGATTGTTTAGCCTAGAGAAAAGGAGACTCAGAGGTGACCTTATCGCTCTCTACAACTTCCTGAAAGGAGGCTGTAGACAGGCGGGGGTTGGTCTCTTCCACCAGGCAGCAGCTGACAGAACAAGAGGACACTGTCTCAAGCTGCATCAGGGAAGGTATAGGTTGGATATCAGGAAAAAGTTTTTCATGGAAAGAATAATAAAGTACTGGAATGGTCTACCCAGGGAGGTGGTAGAGTCACCATCTCTGGATGTGTTTAAAAAAAGACTGGACATGGCACTTGGTGCCGTAGTCTAGTTGAGGTGTTAGGACATGGGTTGAACTCAATGATCTTGGAGGTCTCTTCCAACCTCATTATTCTGTGATTCTGTGATTCAGAGAGGAGCTGGGAGGAAGAACGGCCAGTACAAGTGACCCAAACTGGCCAAAGGGATATTCCAAACCTTAAAGGCCAGAATATAAATTGCGGAGAGTTGGTCAGTGCTGAGGCACCAGCTGGGCACTGCTCAGCAGGTAGTGAAAATCGTACTGGGCATTACTTGTCTTTCTTACTGTTTATTCATCTGTCTTTTTGACATTTTTATTGTTATTATTACTAAGCTGTTCTTATCACTACTCATGGGGTTTACCTTTTTTTCTCCCCCAATTCTCCTCCCTATTCACCCAGGTAAGTGGAGAGGGTGAGGATGTGAGGTAACAGCTGGGTGGTACCTGGATTAAACCACAAGGACACAAAATACAGCACCAGGGCTTCACTTCAGCATTGATACCAGCAACAACTGAGACTGAAGGGTTATGGCACCATAAAGGTGAAATTCACTCTCTGGATATGGCTGAGCAGCAAATCTGTGTCACATTTAAATACACACCTAAAGCTCTGACTCAGAAGCAGACAGGGCTTTGTGCCAGTACTCAGGAAGGTGCTGAGATTTATAACAATATCCTCAAATGGCTTTTGTTAGAAGGTGAAACTCGGATTGTCTCTGAAGGAATACCATCATTTCACTGTAACTTCTTCCAACAGAGAAGTCGCATATACATACATACATATATATATATATGCACAGTCAACTTGATGAAAGAGATTTAAATTTCCCATTCAGTAAAACACCTTCCTGACAGAAAGCAATCTATGCATTTCTGAGTGTTCTACTGGGGCTGATACTAATGTGCTAAAAATCGTTTTTTGCCTTCCATAACAAATGAAACTTATGCAATTTTCATATTAACATGTTAATTAATCAATATTAGCACATTAATAATTAACATGTACCAATGCATTTCATTTATAACAATATAAACAGTTGATCATAAGAGTTTAAAATATAGAATGAATTATGATATATTGTAAATATTTTTATTCACTCTATGGATATTTACAAGTTAAAATTGAAAAACGTACCTCAACTTCCTGAACACGTAAGCATTACAAATGAGAAAAGAAGAAAGAATGAAATAAAGCAATACAAAATTAGGTTAACATTCATCAATTTTCTCCTTAGTGGGCTTTTAAATGTGAAATCACTTATTTCAGATGACCTTCACCCCCAAATGAAACAATTTGCTCTCTTTCTTTTCTGCCCTTTCCACCTCTGCTGCCATGACCCAGTTTTTATCTGCTGCACTATTAGCCAAATGTCATTCTATTAACATGTTTCTTTCTTGTAGAGCACCAAAAAAGGTTTTTTTCATTCGTATTGGCAGGCAAAACCACCAGAAAGTGTTCTTGCACACACTCATATGTACGTACTTGGTATAACAGAGACTTAATTTAATTTTTTTCCTAGCTGACTTTTAAGACTACTTATTGGATGGACTTTGAAGGGAATGCAAAACCAGGCACAGGGCCACTTCAATATAGCAGGTGACAGCAACTGAGAAATATTTTTGATGAACAAATATTTGAAAATATCTTTCTTCTTGCATAGAATTCACACTTTGAAGGTTTCCCCTATGGTTCAGTGACTGCATATGACTAAGTCAATCTTTTAATTAATTGAAGGGACTCTGCACACCTAAAATCACGCATGAAAAGAGAAGAGCTGATACTGCAAGCCAAGGCTGGATCTGAGGCCCTTAGCTCAACTCGGTGTTATATAAAAGTGATATGTTAGCTCGGCCTCTGCAACTGGCTCCTTACAGACTCTGAGTCTCACATCACAGGTTAAAGATTCAACTTCCAAGTTCAGGAAAAGAAATTCAGCTCCTGTCAAATTGGGCCCGATGAAATTCTTCAGGGAATCTAGAGTTCTGTTCTCACTATGTGTGGGTAAGGCGTTCAGCAAGATTCTTTTCTGCCCCCTTTACAAAGTCTATTTCCTGCCTGAGGTGGGTAACAGCCTGGGATGGCAAGGCAGGGAACCCAGGGGCCCCTCACACAGAAAGAAGCTCACCTGTGACTTCCACCACCCCAATTAAATTGCAAGACTTGGGACAAGAGCTGCCTTTTCAGTTCTGCATCTGTTCACCACTGAGCATCATGGAACCCTTCTTCTAGATTTTACCCTCAGGAAATTTAACTTAGAAATTAGTTGTGAACATAACAAATGAAAAAAATATATAAAAGCAAATATGAATTGCTAGACTTGGGCCTTAGTTCTTCACTGCATTTTTATCATATTGCTTTGAGCCATCAAGAGATTAGAGGAACCACATTTTCAAAGAATTACAGAGTTGGAAGGGACCCACAAGGATCATCAAGTTCAACTCATCATCAAGCGAAGGGCCCACATGGGGACCAAAACGGTGACCACAGCATCACTGGCACCATATTCTAAAATCCATTTTGCCACATCATGCATAATAAATTGTTGTTTCTTAAGAAGACCAAAATGATCCTTTATCATTCAATATGTGGGTGTCAAATCCAGCCAACTTAGATTGATGTGCCATCAACAAAGTCAATCAAGAGAATAATCATATCTTAAACTAAGTATGCAAGGGGCATGTTAAAAACACTAGTTTAACAGTTCACAAAAAGTTTATAACAATCACAACTTTCAAAAATCTCGTTCATCAGAACCCTTAGATTCATCAGAATTCATAGATTGGGTTCTGATTTGCAAAAAAAATCAAGCCTTGAAGTAGACCTGGGTCTAATACAATTTCCTGTTAGTCATCTCAGAAAAGTCAGCAAATAGAAATTGTCCCTAAGACCAGAACATTAATATGAGACCACTCTCCTCTCCTATTACCCCTCCAATCACTATAATGACAATAGTTTAAAAAAAAAATGAAATTAATGGCAAAACCAAACACATTTATCCTCTTTTCCCCTACCAACTAAGAAAGTAAACAACGGCTTCCTGTTCTCCTGAAGTTTAAGCATTAAAGTTATTCCCACTAATCCTACTCTTTTGTCACTTTGAGTTTAGTTATTACCTAAGACTTGATATTTTGGAAGAGTTAATGAAGCATGGATAATTTAACACACAAACACTCTCTACACTTACTTTATTTACTTGTCAAAAAGAAGCTCTTGCAAGATGCTCTTATTTATAAATACAGCCAAACATTAGCTAAATGGGTTCATAAATATTTATATTTGTTGCATTAATTAAGCTTATAAGTTATTTGTATGACTCAAGCAGAAATGAGATGCTGACTGAAAACATTCCCCTGATTTTGTACCTTTCAGAACCAGCTCAGCTCAGTTTGCTCCTCTAAGGCCTGGGAAGACCCCTCAGAACTGGAGGAACCTGCAAGGTGCAAACTCATCAGGAAAGCCTCATCACAGAGCCCTACTGAGGAACCTCCTACACAAAGGGAGTAACCCCGGGACTGACAGAGACCCCTGAGGGGTAATCTTCATTCCTAGCCCCTCCCAGTCAACACGAGTTTAAATTTCTAAGTATTGCCAGGATGGACATTTATTAACACTGCTTTGCAGCCTGCTCAGTATTTCCCTCTTTCACCTTTCATCTATGAATAAACCTTTTACCCTCATAAGGATCAGCTGGAAAAAGTGGTAATTACCAGCTCATTGCTTTTGTTAAAATTAGCTCCAGAAAGATGCAGCTGCATTTTCTGCCTCTCTACCTTGCAGTGCAGAAGATCATTCCAACACCAAGCAGTGTTAAAACACCAGCTGCTGCTTGCTAAAGTCAATCTAGCCTGTCATAAATATCTCCCCAAGGCCTATTGCCTGTTTTAAGCAAATAGCTTGTGTCAGCAAATTACACATTATTTATTTATCTATTTATTTTTTATTTGCTTAAGAGGAAGAGAATGTATTTTACCCACTGAGTACTTCAGTGAACAAAGCTCCCCAATGAGATGTTGTTACGTTAAGACATCTCTAACCAACTCTGTGCTCTCTCTCTCTCCCAGGAATCAGAGAACTGCATCCAAACAGGATGCTTTAGCTTAGTGAATTAGTAATGCTGGTGCTGGAGATGTTTAGTTTTAAATTTTGTATGGGAAAGCTTTAATTTAGTGAGAAATGTCCCAGAAAAGCCAGGAATATCTGGGTTTACTGAAAGAGCTCCGAGCATTAAGTGGCGACACTGAGAGAATCCATGGCAGAAGGAAGCAGTGCCACATGTAACGAAAAGTCTGAAGATGTCAGGATCTGCCTAGAATGCTAAGCCACTAATAAAAATATAATGAATTGATAAAAGTATAACCATTCACATTGGATTCATATATAATGGCAAGTACATTAATAGTGGTTTAATAGTAACAGTATAAAATTCATAAATACATATCCCAATGAGTCCTCAGATGTGTATGGCATTGAAAAGATCCTTGACCATATCTTACAATCTCAGATTTCCCGTAAGACTCAAATTCTCAGTACACAGACTTTCGCTCAGCTACCACTAATGTGCAAAACCAACTTCTTCTGGCCATATTAATGGCCCAGAATGTTACTGGGTTTCTTATTTTCAAAAATTAAAAGGTATTTTTGGTTGGTGTTTTTTTATGCTATATTAGGAAAGAAGATTTGCTACTCCTGCTTTGCTGAAAGACTTTTCCAGAAGTTTCCATGAGCAATACTGAGAAAGTGGCAGGTGAAACTTTCAGCATAGACTTTTCTTACCCACACTCACAATCATTCATTGGGGTGGCAAAAATTTTAACAATTAAACTAAAATATTTGGAAAAAATTGAAATATATTCCTTACCCTTGAGCCCATATAAGGTAGAATAAGAACTGTCATTCTTTACAACTCAGTCACATGGACTTTTACATAGAAATCTTCCAGCTGCTCTCTTGAGTTTTGCGGTTGGTTGTTTTTGTTGGGGTTTTGGTTTGGGGTTTTTTTGGTTTGGGTTTTTTTTTGGTGGTTGTTTTTGTTTGTTGGGTTTTTTTTTAAGACAAATATAGTAAGAATTAAAAATATTTCTTAAAAAACCCCAAACCACTCTTTGTTTATCCAAAATAAACAAAGCCAGAGTGTATGTCTACAATGGTGAGGGCAAACATGCTCATTTTGTCTGCTTGTGCTCCAAGCAGGATGAATGAGGGCCAGCTGTGAGCCAGAGCTGCCGTAGCATGGCCCTGTGCCAGCACACATGGCTGATAGAGCTGATCTATTTGGGTGACTGGGACAATCACACAACTCTCTGTGCTGAATTATCTAAACCTGGGGGGCTGGCAGGGAAAAAGTGCCTTGGTTTTATTATTCTTTGCTCTCGCTTTTGGCAGACTAACTTTAGAACTACAATTCACTTCTGCCCAAACTCTTCCCCTCATTAGCATGTGCTAAAGAGCCTGTTACCCCTGCTTGCATTAAATAATTCTCTCTAACTTCACGTTCATAAAGCTTTTCTTACTGCAGTGTGCCCCACCAGTGCCAGCAGGTTATGCTGCAGGCTGGACAGCTCTTGCAAGGCCAGAAAGGCAAAACTCCCAAGGGATGGACTCACTGATCCCTGCAGGGCTGGATGTGCTGTGCTGTGCCACAACTCCAAGGCCAGATTGAACACTGGAATGGGAACCATCAACTCCCACTTTCCCAAACTGAGCAGCACCCAGTCAGACAGGAAGAAAGAAGAAGAGCCAGAGATTACAAAAATATATTCCCTATCCTTCCAGGTGGAATTCCTTAAAGCAGCATTATTTCTGGTCTCTGAACTAACGCTAGGCATGAATTCCCAGCTGGATAGCCAGGTTAACTCACTGCCTCTGGTGAGCCTTACAAGGTTCCAACTAATGCACAAAAATAACAGAAGTGCCCACTATGTGAAATGAAGATTCAGAGGTCACAACCCGGCCTAATGATGCTTTCTCACATCATCATTTGCTTGTTTTCCACTTATCAAAACCACCGTGCCTTTATCTCAGTTTATAATTGCAAATACTGGTGGGGAATGGCCCCTGCAGGTTCTCTACAGAGAGAATAGCATTGTTAATAAATCATATTCTCAATAGTGGTAATACTGAAAACAAACCTTGAAAGGAGAGCTGCTAAACTCTTTCTACATCTTAATTTTCAGTCAAAAATTCAAATTACATGCTTAGAAAGCAATTGTTTTTAGGCAGCTTGAAAGCCAAACACATTAAGCTTGAAGGTTATAAAGCCATTGGCAATGTGACTTCACTTTCCGTACCCTTGTTGTTTTGACAGTACATCTGCAGGAGCTGTTTTTGCCACAAGCTCTGGTTCTTTTTAGCTGATCATTTTGGGGTTGTATCTGGGGAATAACACCCACATAAAAAAAATCTAATGCTACCATTGCTTTCACATATGAGAACTGCTTTACAGCAAATAAAAATTTGCATAATGATTAAATACATAACTATTTCTTGGTTTATTTTACAAGAAGCTTTCAGAAATTTGTTCTGAGTCATATGATTTTTTTTTTTTTTTTTTAAATTTACCACTGTGGGAATAATCTCATTATGAAATAAAGTGATAATTATCCTAATGTCAAAGTTATAAAATAAAAGTTATGCATAAAATACTGATATTCCACTTAGACACACAAATCCCAGTGGTCAAAACATACAACGAAACAAACAGCAGTTGAATAAAATCAACTTACGCAACTTTGATATTTAGGGACACAATTTTCTGTAGAGACAATTAGATTAGCTACAATATCCCAAGTCTTTCAAATACTTATTTAAATGCATAGCTAATGACTGGAAAGAGACTGTATGAATTATACTGGATTATGAGCAATGCACTGTCCCTGGGAGCACACAGGCATTTCTTTCTACTTCATTTGTAGCTTCGAGGAAAATCTAGGTCCAAGTATCGTCGAGAAAAACCTTCAGAAAAGGTGAAATCAAACATGCTGCTGTTGAAAAGGACAATTTTGCAGCCCTTTAGCCAGTTTTAGCCAATATTTGAAATTTCTTAGAACTGCATCAGAAAGAAGCAGCCATGGGCAACCAGTCCATGACATAACCAGCTGCTGAGTGTGGGAGAGGGTTGTACACATTTTAGATCAGAAACCCTGTGAGCCATTACAAATGTGCAGTTTCCATTCCAGTTTATAACATCATTTTCTTAATTGTCTCTGACACTTTATCCATTCTAACAACAACAAAAAAAAGAACACTACACCAAAATCATTATGCAAAACTGAGGGCGGGTTAATGGGAGCAAACCAGTGAAAAACGTGCAGCAGTTGCTGCAAACAGAAATGCTGCTTCCCTCAGGGAAAGGCTCCTCACTTTGGTTGTCACCAACAACTTGAACACCCAGCAGGTTATTTTAAGTACCGTGCTCAGTTTATAAAAGCTATCATGTGATGAAGGTGTCCATAATAATTGGGGCTGGTTGATTCAGTCATCAAAGTCACAGAATGATTTGGGTTGGAAGGGACCTTAAAGGTCATCCAGTTCCAAGCCATGGAGCCACTCACTAGACCAGGTTGCTCAGGGCCCCATCCAACCTGGCCTTGAACACTTTCAGGGATGGGACATCCACAAGTGAAGTCCTTTCATTCAGGAAAGTCCTTAAAGTCCTTCATGACGCTTCTTGCTACTGACAGACTTGTGTTATCTCTACCCATTTTCTGAAAAATCACTGGAGATGCACGAACATAACTTTTTTTACTGAAAGTTCCTCATTAATTTCTTATTCTGATTAAATAAGATTTTTCTGAATATTAAGAAACTAATTGGCTGTGTCAGTTGTAAAGCAACAACAAGTTACCTTTTCTCAGTGACTGCTACTTGCCATCAGGCTGAAGCAATAGTATTTTGTAGAGAAACAGGCTTTTTTTGGAATGGTATTTCAAAGGATTTAGCTCAAATAATCAATAATAATAACAGAAAAAAGGAAGCTAAAAAGGCCAAAGAAACAAAATACTCTGATTCAGGCATCAAACTGCAGTAATGGCTCCAGTGGGATTTAAATGCCAAGGCTGTTGGTGTCCACAGCACAAAGACTTCAATTATCTTTGACCCTACTTTTTTTTAGCAGAAGAGAGCACTTGACTGCTCAATTTGAGCATCATTTGTTTTAAGAAGTTCACAGAACACTGTCCAAAGGCAACTTCAGATCCATGCTGAACATTTTAAGCCACGAAAGTCTTGCATTTGTAATGGAAGAAGGTGCTCTAATTTGCACACCTCTCTTTGCTAGGAGGACTCCTCGGCTGCAAAGGAACACCAGTGCTACTGGATAAAGATTTTACTCCATCTCAGTATTATCGCCTCAAGGAGGGAGGGAGACAGTGCCCCCTCATACCCCAGGCACTAATCCCAGAATTGCTCACCCCAAAAGTACTGCTGCAAACACTACCTCATAATGTCAGCTAGAAGTTGGTAACAGTCCCCATTATCTTGTTATATTTGGACTCTTTGTTTCAGAATCACATCAAACAAGGGAGCAGAAAGGTTCAAACATAATACACTGATGTTACATGTTTTCAGAAACTTTGATCATTTTATTTATGCTTCCACTGGCCCTTAATTCATCATTTAAGATTTGTAATTGTGTACATAGGGAATTTCACACAGTAAACACTCCAGAAACAACATTCAGTATCAATTACTGACACATGTTCAGAGCTGCTTTAGAAGAGGATAAATTATAAATAGGAAATTATATACTGTATTAAGCTCCTACAGATGTGATCATGATGATAAAGCAACATTTAAGCTAAGTTCAGATAAAATTGAGAAAACTAAGTGACCTTTCATTTCTTCCAGTAGCATGCACTGGGATCAAGGACACACATCTGAAAGAGTCTCCTGCAGGAAGATATAATGCACTCCTGAGGCTGCCAGAACATGAGGCTCTGCCTCAGTGGTAGAAGGTCAGTATGTAGTGTGGCATGGGGTGAACAATGACTTGAGAAAGAAAGACATAGCAAAACTTTATTTTCCAATCTCAGGAACCTTCTAACCAAATACCTGTGGCTCAAGAGAATACAGAGCTCCCAGCTCTCAAACTTTTTGAACTGTTCAGCTGTAAATAGAAGTCTGCTCCTGATCTCTAGACATAATAGTTGCTCACTCTTAAAGGGATTAAGTCATGAAATGTGTCTAAAGAAAATCAAAACATCATTTGAATGAAGAATAGAACCTGAAAAAGCCAGCATTGACAGAGATCTGAAGACAACAGAAGGTGACAGAGAATTCTTTAAGAAAAAGAGAACATCTGCATTTTGATGAGCTGTAATTTTACACCTGAGGTCTAGTACAACTAGCTATTTAATTCTAACAACTGAGAAAATAGTTCAAACCTGCAGTGTAACTAATCTCCAAACCTTAGAGAGATAAAATCAAAGGAAATGTGTACTTTAGAGAGCAGCTGCAACTACAGGATATGGAATTAAAGAAATGTGCTGAGGATCTCTGAAAACATGCTCTAAAAGATTTAAAACACTAAATTGCCTGGCAATTTTGAGAAACTGCGGCTGCCCCATCCCTGGAAGTGTTCACGGCCAGGCTGGATGGGGCTTGGAGCAACCTGGGATAGTGGAAGGTGGCCCTGCCCATGGCAGGGGGTTGTGATGAGATCATCTCTAACGTCTCTTCCAACACAACACATTCTGTGATTCTGTGATAATACAGTGTCATTAAAATACTGATGGAATTAAGACACATGTTTTAGTAAGGCAGAGAAGATAATTTTTACATTAAAGCTGTAATGTCTACCTGTAGGTTCTCTCAGACAGCTCAAATTGGACATTACACTTCAAACCCACTAACATTCCATACTCCACAAGATTAAATTCATCTCCACAAACACTACGAAGCTTCTAATTCACTCATGTTTCAGATTTCTGAGAAACTATATAACAGCAGCTCTTGCTCCAATGGAGTTTGAACAGATAAATAAGGCACCATTATTTAAGGAATAATTTGAAATGTGTTAAATCTGTTGTAAGCTAACAATGAAATATGAATTATAATAATGTGTTAATAGGGAAACACAAACCAAACTTTTACAATTGCTAAGAAACAAACATCTGGGGACTTGCCTCGTTCTAACTGAGTTATAGAGTCAGGAATGTGACTGCTCAGCTGCAGCAACATTCATTTAGATTATTACCTTGCATGGCATTGTCATTCCTGACACTGTATTTTGGCAGATTCCAAGAAGGCTGTCAAGCCATTTGTCAGCTCAGTCAAACATAATATGAGCTGGAGGAATATTTCAACAGAGGTGAACTCATTTTCACCCAAGCATTTTGAGAAATGTTTGTGAGGGAAACTGCAACCTGAATTCAAGAGAAAAAAAACCCAGATGAATGAAAAATATCCTAGCAAATTTTAATATTAGCTGAAGGACTGGAAAAATCTGCCCTATATAACACTCTTCTAGATCTCCCAGTTTGTTTAGTCCTCAGAAAATTATGGTTAACCACACTGAGACACTGAGGCTGCCACAGGACATGTTTAAAGGAAACAGCATGCGCTTGTTTTCATGTTAGAATCCTGCAATCAGTTAATAAAATGCAAATTATGGTTTAGTGTATCACTTCTTAACAGAGGACTGAGAACATCTGATGCCTGAGGAGCACTTATGTGACAGAGGAAGGACAAGACCCTTTAGCAGTGGCAATTTGGACAAGCAGGTTTGTAACTGTATCTTATGTAAGGAAAGCAGATATACAATAAGGCTCCTACAGTGTAGATTCTGACACCACCATCAACACGGGGTGCCTGGGGACTGGATTTGCAGAATGGGATGATTCATTCTGAGGATCCAGCATCTGCTCTGCTCATTAAGTTCACACTTCGCAGCAGACTTGTTCCATCCTGATCCCCTGCACTGGTCTCTTGGCTGTTAGGTTCACGTATCTCCAAACACATCTTGTTTTCTCCTTTCATCAGTAAAGAATCCATTTCTCATGCTCTGCAATGCAGGGAGTGCAGTGACTGGAAACAAGTGGGAGGTTTGCTTCTGAGGTAGACTGGGATGGAAACTAAAACGCTAATGAAGAAATGCCCTGTGCTCACTGCACACTACTTCAAGACCTTCAAGGACTAAAATAGATCCTGATTAAATAGAGGATGGTTAAATCTAGAGCATGTGAGCTGAACTGCTGTGGGATGAGCAATAATACTGACTGAAGAGAAAGTGAGGGGAAAGTCTGACCCAGTGTGAGATGAATCCAGAAAGTGAAGTACAACGCAGTAGCAAAAGGGCAAGCAGAAACCACAAGAGCCATCTGCCAAGAGACCATATTCTGCACTTTTTAACCATTCTTTTCCTTATAGCAGACCCTCTTCTGAGATTACATCTACAGTTCACCTCTGAGACAAGCTGGTAGATCCTGAAATTTGCTGGAAGGCACCATTATACATCGGTAACTATCCTTTCAAAAATCAAGTGTCATTAATCATGACAAGAGCCATGAAGAGCTTGAAGAAAATGGCCACAATGAATCTCACATCTGCTCAGAAGGATGAATAAACATACACCCCACACCAACGTCCCTGAAGGAAATAGCACTGCTTTATTTGGCTGTGTTTTGGCTCAGTACAATCCCCTCCTCTCTCTATCTATAAATGGGGTAAAAAAAAAAAAAAAAATGGAGCCATGATTTTTGAAAAACCCACACTAAAACAATATACTTAGAACTTCAAATAACCATATTCAATATTCTGTCTGACTCTTTGCAACTGTAAGGTGTGAACCTGTAGTGTGCTGTCCTGGCTACCGTATCTGTGCAATTACGCTCTCAACTGCAGCCCTTTGCTTTCTTTAAGACTGCCTCCAGTGACTGGTTTACAGCTTATTGTATCTAGTTCTGTATGCTTAATTTCACATTCCTGCCTCAAAAAAAAATCATCAACATTTCAGAATAAGGTGGGGAAGCAAAATTTCATTACTCAAAAATTTTCATAATTCTGGATTTTAAGACCTTCAGTATCGTCTGAGTGCCCCTTCAGTTCCGCAGCTTTTCTCCTGAAGGTTTGCACTGACATTAAAGAGAACTGCACAATTACCTGTACATCTTTTATTTCTTTCTGCAGAGTTCAGTGGTTCTGTGGTTTATGAACACTGGAAAGATTCCTCTGTGACTGCTGACAACTCCAGCAACAAAAGGAGTGTTTACTGAAGATTGTTAGCAGTTGCTTTTGTTCTGTGCTTATTGCTTCAACTTTAGTACACAACTACCTAAAGCATTTCTCATTACTTGCATTTCTTCTATTGGCTCAGATTTTCTTCTTAGTTTTGCATTCAATCAGACTAAAACTCCTTTGCGCTCACTGATCTGTTAAATTTCTCTTAACTTCATACTGGCTTTCAGACACCTGTGTTACATTTCTTAGCAAAAGACAGCTTACAGTTAACCCTATTCTGTCTCTTTCCTATTTTCATCCAAATACCTGTAACTTGTTCTTCAGGATATGCACCCAGCTTCTTTATTTCCTCTTTTTATGAGCTTAGCCTGGCTGTTTGGCTTTCTGCAATCAGCATCTCCAATGTATTCTCACTACCTTTCACTCTGGCAATTCTTTATGTTAGAAAAACAACTCCTGTTCTGCTTTCTATTTCACTTCTGGCTGTCATCGAGATACCATGATTTTTCACCGTCTGTCCCAATGTATTTGATGGATTGTCACTAGAGTTTCTCTCTCCTAAATGTCCTTGATATCTTTAATTACCTATTTCTCTCTGTTTACTTTGCACTCACTGGGACAGATTATATAAATCAGGAGTACGTGAACTGAAATTAACAGATTTGTACAGACGTAAAAGTGACAGAAATGAGAGCAGAATACAGACTAAAGAAATAACACCTAATCTCTTTCTATATATATAATGGAAAATCATGGCTGAGAATTTACAGCTTCTTCCTATGCTTAAGCATAACAGATTCCTTTCTGTCATCTGCAGCAACAGCAGTGGCAAAACCAGCGATTCATGACTTGCTGACGCTGTAGAGTAAAACGAAGTTACATGTCTATTTCTTATCTGTCTTTATAATAAAAGAAAATTTGAAGGAATTTCCTGAAAATTTATTATTTAGGGGGTGCTCATACAAACCTGCCTTTCTTCACCATCCTGCCACTTCCAGATTCTTCACATCTTTTTTGGTGTTCTGATATCATTTACTTATTTGTACCTATAGTACTTGTCATCTAGACAATGGATTGCTTCCTACTTTATATTTCAAAGACAGACAATATCAGTTTCTAGAGAAAGTTGAACTAGATTGTAGTTTATTTGCTTGACGTTTTAATCATCCAGTGGTTCTGTGAAAACTGAGCTGAAGAATTTATCCCTAGAAAAATGGACATTTGCTACAATACATCCCCTGCACCTACCTCAACAACTTACTGTCAGTGAGCTCAAAGCATAATAACCTTCTCAGTTTATGACAATTCCAGCATTTCCACACTGATTATATCTGAATCCAGTTTCAGTCCATTCTAGCCAGGCAGTAACATTGCATATTTTTCATTTAATGGATTAAAATTTCCACTTCACTAAGAAGAAACCTTCCAAGTGCTTCTAATCCACAATCACTTCCCATGTGTTACTTGAGCAGTCAGGTTTCTCTTCTTTGATGGTGAAGGTTGCAAAGCACCTTTGCTCCATTGCTGCTTTGCAGAAAGCACTTCAGATGTGGACACACACACACAGCCCTGCCCCAGGGCACAGCTCCAGGCCTCCTGGGCAGCTTGGGCTGGGCTCTGCTGGCCCCAAGGGCAAGTGAAGTGGGAGCTCTGAGGAATGCAATGAAGGAGAAAGGTCTCTGACCCCTTATCCAGATTTTTTGGCTACACAGTTTTACAGGCTGTTCACACAACTCTGATCTCGAGACTTACTTTTCCACAGACGGAATGGCAAGCTTCAAAGGTAGCTTTGCCACAGTTAAAAATGATAATTTTCCCCAAAAGGCAGCAGCTGGTCTTTGTTTATTCCCTAACTCATCTACATGCCCTGTGCTCTGTCTGCTCCTCCTCTGCCTGATTTGCTTGACTGTTCTCCACATGTGGCTGACCAGACCGTTCTCTTTCCCACATGAACAGCTTTCTTGCTTCTGACAGTCACTTTTCCAGCTGTCTCCTCAAGCATTCAAAAATATCTCCTCCTTTCCCAGGCTTGCATTTGGGAAACAGTCCTTCAGGAGCAGCTAATCCCCTCCAAAAGTGACCTAGTCAAGTTTTAGCAGCTGAGATTATAAAATCCAACTGCTGATAAATCATAACACCCCAAAATAGTCTTCAAATCCCAGAGATGACCCTTGTTTTTTCTCAATGTATCTCTTATAATGTCAAAACTTGCTTGGGTCTTTGGAGCACAGTGCTCTGAGCCACCTCTGAGTGCTGAGCTACTACAGGTATCTCTGCAGCTCAGAAGATTGATAGCTAAAATATTTGTTTTATTTAAATACATCGTATATATTCGCCTGGCTCAACAGAGCATGCTTAGCTTTTCTGGAATGCATAGCAAAATAAAAAGCCTGAGATGGAAGAGGGATAGAACAGGGCTGGATGTACAATTGCAGAAAAATTCTTCCAAAGCAAGAATCACACTATACTTGTTGCCTTATATATCAACATTTTTTATTTCAGCTCATCAGTCAAAATAATTTCAGAGAGAACCTGGGGGATGGTCTGGGGGGACCATCTGGGGACTTCTCATCTCCTGTGTTAAATTCTACTTAAAACCATTTTCTTCCATTTGAAGTGTGATGACCTACACTTTTGTATGCTAAGCAAGCTCTTAACATTGCTTGTTTACTCCAATATTCCCTTTAGCAACTGGAGCTGTGGAGTGGCATGATGACTGATTCTGCTCTTGAAAGTGATTTAGAGATGAAGAAATATATTTTTTTTATGTTCAACTGTATTCTAAATTCAGTTGCTGTGATGTAAGAAAGTCTGATTAGGTAAGGTAGAGTCTGCAAATTTTTTAATGGGTACTTAATTTTTCTCAGTAAGCAATTTTTGCCTTAAAGAACAACCAAAAATTAAGATAGTACATTTCCTTTCACTCTAAAACCTCCAAGGGTTTTAATATGTGTGTTTGCTGGGGACGGTTACTCCCATAAAATGCCCGACTGCTCAAATTCCAAGCAGGCTTTCATTTTATGAAAACTTCCAGTGCATTTCCAAGCCTACACAAACCAATAGTCCAGCCTCTCCATCCCATCAGAGCACTCCACTGGGATGGGGCTGATTGTCTGTTCCCCTGCTGCTGCAGGAAAATGCTGCAGAGTGGCTGATGGATATGTACAGGGTGGGAATGGAGACAGCCTCTGCAGCCATCCATAAACTCAGCTCATTTCAATTGCTTGCTGTCTGCTACTGAGAGGAACACTGGAAAAAGGGAAAGAAAAAGGCTATTTCTTTTTATTTTAAAAAATACATTAATTTGGCTTTATCATCTGGTATGGTAAAGTGAATGACTGCATCCTAACACAGTCCTGAGTATCACATCTGATAACAACTAAGACATATATTCCCCAACAAAAATAATGTGACAGGATCATGTTCCCATTCCTCTGGAGCAACCGCTCTTGATCAACAAACATCAGAGGTAACTTCTGATGATGACTAGCCTATCATAAGCAAGAAAAAAGAATTTGTTTAAAATAAATAAACAAGGACAGAACAGTGAATATATTGCACTGCAGTGCTAAAGAAGCAGCTAAATATTCCTGCAGAACAGATTTGCTGAAATTCTGACATCCAGATGAGGAGAGGTGACTAAATCTTGAAAGTATGTGAACGGAGGCTGTTTCTGTGTAGTGACTCCGAGGTGTCTAAGTTCACCATGAAGTGGTGCAAAAATATTTTTCAGAGACAAATTGTTTCCTTTAGTATAAAGCAAAAAAAGAAAAAAAAAATAGGCTAGCAGATTATATCTCCCAGGTATGTACCTTTGATATGTTCTGCATTTCTGTTAGCTTTGCTGTTTGAAACATTATATTTATTGTTTGAATAAAACTAGACATGTAAAATAGAGCACATAAAAATCTGGGTTTGTGGGGGTGGTTTCTTTAGGGAAAAAAGGTAACAAAAGGGCACCTTTTGATAAAATGAAAACACACCTATAACATGCACTGGTCACAGAAAATGCCTTTCTTTTGCAGAAAAGATTTGAGAGAAACTAACAGTTCTCCCCCACAGTCTGGCCACTGAGCTCTGGCACTCACCCTGTATCCAATACTGGCTGATTGGACTGGCACAGACCTGGGACATACACAGGGTATTTTGGAACAGGCAGCACAATCAATATTGATGTGGGAGCTCCCTTGAGCACACACAGCTCAGAAGCTCTGTAGATTCATTGCTTTGCTGTAGCCCAGCCGCTGACTGGGCTTGAATGTGTGAGCAAGTGAGCTGTTTGCAAATCGCTTTTGCAAATGGGTCCTCCATTCTGTTTGAAATGGTTTTCAAGCTGACTCCACTTCAGTTTTCCTTGTTATTTGAGTTCTCTTATGCTTCACACACAGCTTTATTTCACTTTCAGATTTTTGCTTATGCCTGATTCAAGTTGGGCATGGGGAATGGGATCATTGCTAATAGAGGGAAGATCGTGTTCCAGGGGCAGTGACTGACATAGAATTTAAACCATTCCAACAAAACTGCACAAATAACAACTACCTGGATAACCTAATATATCTTGGCTTGAGAAACAAAACTTCGGTATTTTGAGAAAAGACAAGTTATTGTTTCCTCTAATATTTACAAAAGCACATTTGCAACTCTCTGTCAATTGAATTGAAGTCCTGTCTGCATACAACACAACTAATTGTTAGGAAAACCCACCCAGCTGTTCTTACCAGAATAACCTACCTCAGAGGTTTTGTGATGTTCTTATAGAACATCAACTTGCCCTACAGACAATCACTTTGTAGAAGAAAGTCCCAACAGGAATAGAAGTCTCAGTTTGCTGTGGAAGCACTGCGACACAGGCACAAGCACACTTCCAGTTCTCCCAGGACAGGACATGTCCCAGGTATATCCTGAAGTAAACTCATTAATCAAGAAGTGAAAAGTTAATTCTGCTTCAAAATCTAGGCTATCTAAGCAACTTCTTATGGAAACTGCTGCCACAACACACACAACACAGCAGGAGAAATACATAATGAATTAAAGTGTGGAGAAATTCTCTTTGTCCCAATACCCACCTATTTAATTCTCAGGATTTTCTCTTAATCAGTAACATTAAGTTGTAGACACCCAATGAAACAAACACTGAAAAAGGTTCTTCAGTCACACTCGTGCTGTCTAGTTAACACTGCAGGGTAGTAGCAACATCACCAAAAGTAGAATTTGACCCATTTTTCTTAGATAATAGTTGTTTTTAGATCAAATACAAATTGCAGAGGCTTAGCCTTTCCATTATGTAATTTAATTGTCATCCTCTCCCTTCTCTACACAGAAAAAAGATAAATGCCTTTTTGGCTTCTAAATTTGTATCCTTGAGACAGACAAAGCATGGATGAACATATTAAACACTAGAGCTGTTCTGTCCTGGTAGGAATGAGGGGATCATTTTCTTTGCATCTGACCTGCTATAGAAATCTATAGCACATTAATCATTTCTAAACTCTATCTCAGTGTGAGGTGGGAGCAGAGTAATTTACTGTGTCTGCATCAGATTTTTCTTTCATCCGACTTTTATACTCAGACTTTTATACAGCTCAGTGGAAGAAACTCATAAGCATAACAGGAATGTATTTCTGGTGAGGCAATGTTACTGCTACGCAAATGTAGAAATGAATAATTAAGTTTCTCTTAAGTAAGCATCCACTGTATAATAATTCCTAAACCCATTCATGCCATAAATTGAACTAATTAAATTAGAGATGTTTCTTCCCCAATATACAACAGATATGTAAGTACTGAGACAGCAGAATGATGCTCATAATATCAATACCTCCGTAGATTAGCCAAAACTGACAGCCTAATTCCTGGATAACATCAGAGGTGAAATGGATTAACCAAATGCTGTAACTTTTGGAATATATCCTCCATCTTCTTTATTCATGATGCTTTGTGCTTCTAAAAGCTGCATGTTAGAGTCTTGCTGCTGTATTCCATTTCCTTCCTCCAGAGCTGGGGGTACCATTTGATATACAAGGAATGTGTCTGAAGACATTGCAAGGCCACATTGCACTGGGAAGGAATGGCAATACTTGCTTGCTTACTGGCAGGAACACATTTTCACAGATGCCTGAACATGGCATAGGCTGGAAGAAAACAGTCCCACCCTCTTTGTCACTGTTTTTCCCTGTACCAGTTCTCCCCTGTCTCAGCGCAAGTACCCACACAATTGAGTACTCCTGGATCAGGAAGTGCGCTGATTAAAATTTTGGGTGGGATAACTCTCTCTGCCTCCTATTCCTATCCATCAACTGGATCTCCCTTGAGGATGCTGAGGATCGCTCAAGCCCAGGCAGCATTGAGCAGTACTGATCTGCTCTCACTACTTTTTAAGGCACAGAGGCATTTCTGTAATTTGCTACAAGGATACACCCAAGAGGTGATCTCAGAGCCCTCTGCAAAACCTCTGAGGAGAGCAAGAAAGACAAAGAGAAGAATTCAGCTCCCTCTTCATCTAAGAGGACAGAAATCACAACAAGTGTTTTCTTTGCTTAAAACTGTTTTGACTTTAAATGAATAAGAATTCCCTGCTGCATTGAAAATAGCACCCAGCACAATACTTCTATATACTTAAAGGGCGAAACTCATCAGAACAATCTGGCTGTTCAAATTGTACAAAGCACCTGTAAACTACAGTCACTGGCCAGAAGGCACCAAGGAAATTGATAGTCTGCATTTCTCTCTAATTCTCCTTAACACATAATGAAGTCATACACTGCCTAGAATTTACATATATATTATTACTCGTCTCTGCACACTTGATTCTACTCATGCCTTAGTGCTGAAGAGAGCATACTGGAGTGACCATGCAGACTCTGGAAAGTGTTGCTGAACAGGAACCTTAGATCCTCATGTTCTCACTCAGTTTGGCTATTGAGCAGCAGCTATCAGCATATATTGCAGTATCCTTATATTCACGGCAGAAAGGGTCACAATATCATCATTCTACCTTTAAGACTATGTGGTATACATAAAATTCACAGGGATGTGAATCCCTGCCACTTTCCATATTCACAACTTTTTATTTTGTTTAGTGTTTATAATGGTTTGTTCAGTGCTTGATGAGAGAGAGCATGTAATGGTGCTGTAAAGGGTCAAGTCCTCATTAGACTCCTAAAATTATTGAAGATTCCAAGCAGGAACACTGGAAAGGGATATCACGAGTGCCTATTCTTACCTTCTCTTCTCTGAAAGCATAAGGACAATTTTTATGCCAAGATTCAAAGTTAGCAATGTTCCTGTTCAAAAAAAAAAAAAAAAAAAGAAGCTTGAAGTATTTCCACACGAGGATTTCTGCGTATTTCACGTTCTCCTACAAATCAAACCCAGATATCTGGGGGTGGAAAGAAGGTTGGGCAGAGACCAAGCATGAAAGTGGATGAAAGTGGTGCAGTTTGATTTAACTGTCAGAAAGCTATGAAGGTAGAGGAGTGGGCTGAACTGGAAAGATTACAGCTTCAGCTCCAGATACCCTCCTTGATATACACAATCCATTTATTTCTCATAATTCAGGCTTTCCATAAACAGGCAGGACAACTATTTCTGTACTTATATTAATGTTGTCATTGATACCTTTTCAACCCAGGAGGCACCAGTGAGTGTTAGCATTAGCACATCAATATTCCATCACTGACATGGGCACAAATTCAGAAAAGGAACAAGACTGAACTTCCAAACCACCGTGGAAATAACCAGGCTTTCTCATGGTGTCCGTATTCACTGCACACACCTTGGAGTGTAACAGACTCACAGGACTTAATCACCAACTCTAAACACTTTTTTTACTGCTGCTTCCCTACTTTAGCAATTTTCTGTTATTTAAAACACTGAATGCAAGTGAAATTAATGCATGCATGAGCAAAAAAAACCAATGCCTCTTCCAGCCATCAATACACGCTGGCAAATACACAACTGCAATAATGGGCCCATTGTATATTCCTAATGTTTCTCATTAATCAAATCTTGTTTGTATTAGAAGAAGGAAATAACTGTATCCAAATTAACTTGCCAATATGATAGCCATTAATAACACCAGAGTGAAGACTCATGGAATGCAATTATGGTAGCAAAGTAATAGTGGTACAAACATAAAACATGATATAGTTGATACAAAGAGTGAAACAATATGCATTGTCAGCTGCATATATAAAGGTGCTTTTGCTGGTTCTAATTCCTCTAATTCCTTGGAACTAAAGCCATTCTCAGTCCAATAGCTCAGATAGCTGTAAGATACAATTTGCAGAGAGTGGCTGTGTCTGGAAGTTATTCTGCAGGATGCTGAGAAGAGAGAAGATGTGTGGGCAAGAAAGGTTCTTGAGCTGTGGGAGAATTGCATTGCCATAAACTAACAAAGAAGGAAAAAAACCTTGTAAGTAGGTCCATTATTTCAGGGGAAACACTAGGAGGGACTTGAAAACCTTAGTTTTACTTGGCCACTTTGCTGCAGCTCTTCAGTCCACCTATCACAGCTTAACGTCCTGTGATCTGAGCTCCAGAGACCTCGTGCAGCCGCTGCTGGGACTGCAGATCTCCCATTCTACCACACTTCAACACAGAACAAAATCAGAGAATCAAAGCCCTCTAAAATTATAAAGTCCAACCGTTAACCCAGCACTGTCAAGGCCACCACTAAACCATGTCCCCAAGTGTCACATCTATCTTTTAAATCCCTCCAGGGACAGCGACTCCACCACTTTCCTGGGAAGCTTGTGCAAATGTTTGACAATTCTTTCAGTGAGACTTTCCCCTAACATCCAATCTAAACCTCCCTCATTTTTCATAGCCACACTAAGTTTTTAGTACAGTTTCCTAAGGATATGGTGTTTAAACATTCTTTCTGTGTTGGGGTTTGTGCACAAGCCACCAAGCTCTGAAAACACTGATTAGAAATCAGTGTGGTAGAAGAGCAGGGGGCCTCACATATAACTATATTCCAACAGGAGAAATGGGTGAGAAGAGAGCTTTTCTTACTGTGTCTAACAGAATACTAAGGGAGAGGCTGTGGTATGAACACATATATTATTCATGTGCCTGATGCTCTTCGAAAGCTGGAAAAGCTTTCACATGGCACAAATCTGTAGGAAACCAAGCTTCGTTAGTTTGCTGCTCAGTGAACATTTGCTTATTCCAACCTACCTATCAGTGCAGACACTGCACACATCTATTTTCTCCAATTCCACATGTGTGAGTCTAAGATCTTGGCATTTGGCCCACAGCTGACAAGGGATGCAAGCAAGGTGAACAAGCCTGATACAATTGCAGAACTATTCCTCACTCTGTGACCAATTAGTTCACTTGCCACAGCTAAAAAAAAAAAAAAAAAAAAAAAAAAGCAAAACAAAAAAAGACTAAAAAGTAGCAAGCTTCTAGGAAGCTCAAATATCTTAAAAATACTTAAAATGTTACAAAGTATTTTAGGATTTAATTCTAACTAAACGCATAGCCCGCATTGGAGTTAATGCAGCATTTTTTTAGACTTCAGGAAAAAGATAATTTACTCTGTAGATATTCTCTGAAGAAAACATGATTATCCCAGCAGGGGAAAAGCCAACCTAAGTCTCCTGGGCTACCTGACACATGGTAACCAATATCTCACACCCCTGTGGAGGAGTATTCCAGAGGTCAATACTCAAAACACTCAGCCAGGGAAGAATCTTGACCAACTGATGCTAAGATTTTGCTGAAGGCAAAGGTTATCACTTGACAGGGCTGTTATTGTGTGTCTTTTTCATTCATGCTGCCACAGTGGTAAGTGAGGAATGGCTGTGACAGCATGGAAATACTGCATCAGTTCTAGACACTGCCACTGACCTGCTGCAGGGAGCTGACAGCAGCACACATCAGCAGTGTCAAAACCGGTCCGAAAAATTATTTCATTATAGGAATCGAAGATGTGATTTAAAAATTGTCCTACTTTGGGTGTATGAACTAAATTCTTGCTATTGATCAGTCAAGAAACCATGTTATTTAGAAATTCTTGAAGGCAGAAGAAACTATAAACATGGTATTTCGGGGTTTGTTGGTGTTTTTTAGAGAATATGAAATTTAAAAGGACACAATATTTCAAAGCAGCCATTCAGGAATGGATTTTCCCATCTTTTAATATCCCAGAACAACTCAAAAGCAAAACACAATTAACCCTGAGCAAAATCCCAGTTAAAAACATCAAACCAAAACAAACCCCAAAATTACATCATGATATTTATGCCAATACCTAAGATTACAAGATTCTTGAGCTTTTCTGGTGGTCTGGCTGGGTAGCTGAAGCAAAGATAAGGGGTCAGTACACAAGAGCAGGTGTATTCCCACTGGGGGTTAAAGGCACTCTCTGACAGGTTGCAGATCTTTGCCTTGGAATTAGGTGTTTATTTTCCTGTTGAAAATTTTCCATTTTGCATAAGATACTTAAGTATTGATTAATCCAAAAGGCCAGACAGATACTTTTTCTATTGCCAGCTAGATAGATAAGTTGGCAGACAGCCCGAACAGACCGTAACATGGACTTTCATTAATATTTATACATTTTTGTTGGAAGTTTTAACAGTGTTAACCAAGGAGTCAGAGAGCACACAGCATAAAATACATCACAAGACATCTCCTCACTGTCCAGGGATATGAAAATTAAATGTCCATAACTAGGTGAAAGATTTTAGCAGAGCACAGCAAATCTTTGCTTAAATGCATTCTCTGCTTTTAAATACTACCCCAGAAAGTATTTGATTTCTCGTTAAATAGTCTGGTCTTTACTGGAAGAAATGAAAACATTGCTGCATAGCATATTTGCCAAAAACACAGTGCAGAAACACACAGTTGTATGATTAGCAGAGCAGAGCAATGTCACAGTTTGCTGTTCATCTGTGCAGCTTAGAGAGAATAGGGGTAAAAATGTGATGAAAAAGAAAAACAGTACTTAATACACAGCATCAGACAATAGTCACACAATCTATATTTAAGTAAAGGCTATTTCTGTCTTCAGAATTTCCTCCACCCTACCTTTCATGTACAGACACCCATTCATGACATCCAATCCAAATTAATAGGGTCATCCACAGTTTTAAGTAATCAGCTATATGAAGAACTGTGCCAAGTTACTGTTATCCTGGTTAATACAATTTAATATATTAATGTACTAAATGCATTAATGATACATGTAATACATAACTAATGTATTAAGGTATGTGCTAAAGTTCATATTTTATTGTGCTAGACCATCTGCATTTAAAAATTCTTCATCTCTCAGTCTATGAGCAGAGTCCACACTTACAACTCATGAGTACAGTGAACATAGAAATGATTCTGTGACTCTTTCACAGCTTTTAAGTTAGTAGTTGAAATGTTAAATCAAAGGGTCAAAAAATGTTGAAAACCTCAACAAAATCTTTTTTTTCAGTAATGAAGATATTCCTCTCAAGAGACTGTAGCAAAGGACTGGTTCAAGAAATTAAAGTTTTAGTGATGAAGTGAGTTTTACCTGTCTTGGCCACTACATCCTTATTTCCAATTTATGAGTAGCTACTGGTTTGTTTCCTTTCAAGAGAGCCCATCTATCTTGCTCAGCTCCTGCTGTTCTGGGATGAAAATGGGAGACTAAAGCGGAAAAAAGTTTTCCTCATATTTTTAGACAAATAAATAAATAAAAACAGCTTTAAAATTTAAGTTTGGATATTAGAATTGAAGCACTTAGCTATTCATGTGACATGATACATTTGAAATTGCGTATCTTGTTATTTTATTGTGGAGGATCTTCTGATCAAAAAACCTCAGTGCACAGTCTGGAATCCTAGATGTAACATGAAAGAGTTAATACCACTGCTGTCTGAAATACTCTAAATGAAGACTTACTGTAAACTTCCCTCTCTGCTGTGCCCTCACACAAAATAAACAAATCCTGCTCTGAGTCAGTGAGAATGTCTCCCTGTGCTAGAGCATCCCACTGTCCTTGTTTGGGTCAGGAGCACAGGGCCCTGTCCTGGTGGGCTGAAAGATCTTCTGAATTATATTTGCTTCAGCATGTGTAAATGCGCCTATTACACTCCTAAACCTTAATGTTTTCCCAAGGCACTGAGCATGGGTGTCCCAGGGCCCCTCTCCCAGGGCTGGAGACCCCAACACATGGGGACAGGGACGCACCAGGACGTGTCAGTGCCACACTGGACACAAATGGTGCATTTCCCACCCCACATTCTGCACTGGGGATGTGGGCAGTTCTCCTGGGCACATTCACTGTGTTTCCTTGGTCATCTTTCTAAAAAATATGCTCATCTTCTCCTACGGAGGGTTAGATTTATGGCCTCCCCTGACCACTATTTTTGCTTCGATCAATTCTGAATTATACAGCAAGAAAGCTCCAAGAGAAGAGCAACTCACAACAAGAGTCAGACAGTAAATACAGGGACGGGTTTGAGCCCCTTTGTTAGGTCAGCACAGCAAGTAATGTTTTACCCTCTCCCCAGATGTCTCTAGAATTCAAACATTAATATAGAGCACCTTATGCAATTCTGTTGCTACACCTCCTTTCAAGAGCTTTTAAATGTAAATTCAAATTATTTAACGTAATGACCTTTAATCCTGTGAAATGGGATTAAAGAGTTGAACAGATTTTTCCCCATCAGGAATGACACATGGGGACCTCTGGCCCTCTCTGCTGCTGATTGCAGTGGATTTGCCTCATATCCTTCCCAAATTCTTGCCTTTTAGCTGTCTCTTGGGAGCTGTAGACTGAGGATATCCCACAGTGCATTTGTTCCCTATGTTGGATCTCCTCTTGGACCAAATTTGAAGAGCAGCTCCAACACAGGACTCTTCCAAGAGCCCAGCTCTTAACATTTCTGTGTTAAAGGGTCTGGCACATTAAATGGAATTCCACAAGACCAAACTCTAATGCATTTTATTTAAATTATTAAAAAAAAAAAAAATTCCAATAGGAAAAATGCAAAATGAAAAGCCTTGAACTGCATTTTGAAAGTACCCTCTATCATGTGTTTGCTGCATTCCCTGGGGGTACAACTGTCCTGCACAGGATACAATTATTACTGAAGGTAACCTTCCTCACCAGAGCATCCCACAGAATTTCACCCTGTATTTTAAAGTCTCCAATGTTTTTACTTTGAAAAATTGTTTTACAGCCCAAAGAACAATCCTTCTGGTTTGAAGTCCACTCTTACTTATACACCCCTTTTCTCCCAGAAAATAAAACTCAATCCTGTATATGACTTTGTTCAAATGAACTGAGATTTCACCTGGATGATTTATCATTCTTCAGCAGAAGGCAAGACCAATCTTATCAGCATACTTCGGGTGTCGAGAGTTCAATTAGAACAGTTTGTAGCTGGCTGTCTTATTGAAGCCAGGGGACCTGAGGTCAGCATTGATTGTATATTTTATTGATGTGGATCTTTCCTTGACAGTTGCTTAGAGAAACACGAAAATACAAAACACAGCTTCGAGAATAACCCCAAAAAGTGCTGCAAAATGAGCAATTACTTATCATGCCTCATCCCCTCTGAGGATGCTATTGGGGCTTGGAATCTCTCCCACAAACAGTGTCTGATGTACATTTATGCCAGCAAAGGTTTGGGGAATATACACCCTTTGATATCTTAAAGCTTCCAACTAAAAGTTCCAAATGTGAGTCCACAGATTCCAATACCGGAAGAATTGCTTTAAAATTGTGCTTCTTTAATATTAACAGCACAGCAAAATTAATTACAGTTTTCTTGAGTCTGTCTGATGTGTTTCTTACACATAAGGAATAAAAATATGAACACAGCTCTTGTGAATTTCAAGATCAGTGATCTATTCAGGTTTCAGAGCGATAATGCAGCAACACATTAAAAATGCCCTGTGCTTCTAGAGCAATTCTAGATCTAAGGAAAACCTCAAAATCTCATGCACACACAAAAAAACAAAAAAAAAAAAGGTCCTATCAAAAGGAAAAGATTATTTTTTGGTCTAAGAAATTACTTCATAAAAAGTAATATTTTTTACCCAGACATCTCTTGAAAAACATGGAGTAACTCATTCGGCGGAAGTTGTCCCTACCCGTGACAGGGCGTTGGAACTAGATGAGCTTTAAGGTCCCTTTCAACCCAAACCATTCCATGATTCTATGATTTGGAGCAAAGCCACAGCTTTGTTAGACATCCATTTTTAAAATTTGTTTTTATCTTTGACTTAGAGGAAGTCAAGATTTCAGGGCAAATAACTATTCAAGAAACCTTTCAATGTATTATGACTCCATAATTTATACTCTATGGAAAACAAAATAGCCTCAAAATATTTCTTCTTGAAATGCAAAACAGTTTGCAGAAACAAGGTGCTGTTCTCAGTATGTTTTCTGATCACTCTATCTTCCCAACACATTTTCTCTGAGTCAAGTCAGCTACTCTTAATGACAAAATGAAAAATCAGACTCCTGCCTGAAACATTACTTGGAGAGAACCATTCTTCTCATATTAAATATACTGCAGTAAATATACAACAGGCTATCAGTGCTCCCAAGATATATACAAGCATTCCAACCCCAGAAAGTCTTCATTTTGCCAATTAAAAAAATAATAATAAATGGAAGCCTATTTCACCACAAGTACAGCAGTAGGGAGATATGGAATAACTACATGGATATATGGTTATACGCATATACAACTGCATTATGGATATAAGAAGGTTTTCAGGTAATTGTTAGATGCATCCTGTTCCAGTTTGTCTGCACAGTCAAAGAACACATTCCCAGCTAAAGGGATTATACTTGAGTGAAACTACAATCATAACCCTTAACCCCAGTGTTTGGGTTGTTCTGGTGGATTTTTTTTTAAATGGATGCTTGGAAACTAAAATATCTTTAGCTTAAATTATTTGGGTGGACAATTAATTTTCTGTTGCTCCCACAATGTGAGAATACATCAACATTGAATATAGATGTATTTTGAAGGACAATAGAGCAAATAATGTTTAAATCTTTCTTAAAAGCAAATAACTCTGACTTGGCCAATTGATAAGACCAGTGATTTCAATATAATCAAATTGAAATAAAGCAGTTAAGCATTTAAGACTTCAATAGCCTTCCTAAAAATCAATCTTTCTTTTAAACTAGCCTCCCAGCCATGCCTTAGATTTCACAGCTTTAAAGAACAAAAAAGTGCCTATAAAACACCTGTGTGGTGAAAATTTTTTAAAAAAGATCATATTTGGGAAATGCTCTAAATAAATTTAACAAAATCACCAAAACCCCCACACCCAAAAATGGATGTTTCTCTGGGGAACTGGATGCCCCATACGACTCCTGCTTGGATGCATATGTGTGACTGTCAGAGAGTGACTGATTGCCTCGATGTTTCATGGTGAAGATCAATAGTTGCTTTAAAAGGAGACAGATTCATGGAAGCTATTGGATCCAAATAGTTTATTGCTTTGTGCTCATCCTTTTGTTTAATGGCAGCTCTCAGAGTCACCTCGGCAATTATTCTTTAAGTTGACTTTCAAGTAACTTCCTTGCTCATCACATGGCCTTTTAAAGGTTGTGTTGGAAAGCAGCATCTCCCTCTGCCAAAGTGTTTAAAATACAGATGATGTCACAACCTTCAGCATCCAGTGGTGGCACTTAGCAGGAGTTATTTACTAAGAAAACATTACAATTTACTTTCAGCCTCTGGAGCAATCCTCATCTCTGGAATTGAACTTGTTGGAAATGTCTTAGATTTGCGTTGCTAATTTTGATGCCAAAAGAGTTAGTAACCTATTGCACTTCAGATAAACATTCAAACACCTGTGGGCTCACCTCAAGGTACCTGACCTACCCAAATCTCTCAGTTCACTACCCTGGTCTGAAAATCCATTTACTTCTGTTATTATTAGATCATAATCCAAAGAGTCACCAAGTGCAGTAGGTAGGTTACATTACTCCATAGTTAGTGTAGTATTGAAATTTTGCTTATTTCATTATTGCATCATAGATGTATTTTTCAGCTTCTGGCCAATCCAGTTATTTGCTCTACACCATCCTAAGTCTGTGCCTGCCCTCACCTCCCTCCAATTTTGTAGGGAATGAAATAATTTCTGAGTAGAACATTAAATTGTAAGAAACCTCAAGGGGAAAAAACCAACCTTTCATCCAAAAACCTGAAAAAAAATTCTGGTAACTCAGGTTACTGAAAGGCAGCTTGCTTTTTCCCCTCAACATGTGATGTTGTGAGGATGACAGGCTATAACTGTGTCAGCTGTTTCTGCTCCATCAGACTGGCCTGAGCTCCAGTCTCAGTGGGTTGGGTGTCACATCAGGGTGCAGAGTGCAGCCTCCTGTTCCTGTCTTAGGAACACACGCACAAGGGGAGCTGTCAGCGTGGATTTGAGAGTCCCTTGCAGCAACACCAGTGTGGGAATCACCCCATGATGCCAAAGCAGTCCCCAGGCTTAGACACAGACACTGCTCTTTTCCACCAAGTTACCGGTCGTGTGTATCAGTGGCCAAAACCCATAAATCCTTGAAGTGACTTCTTCACAAGCCTTCTTCACATTTATAATCATGTCTCAGAAATGTAGAATACACACTCATGATTAAAACAAAGCTAGGATTAAACACAACATCAGAAGCTTGTCAAGGATTTTTAGTTGGGAGGATTCAGCTGTCATGACTTGAAGCCATGGTGACTGCATGACAGACAGGCCTGTATTCTCTTGGTGGGACAGAAATGGATAGGTCTAAGACACACAGTACCTTATGTCTGTTAGTTGTGGAAATAGTATCAAGAAAAGCAGAGAATATCTTGCAGCTTAAAAGAAAATAAAATTTAAAAAGCAGCAGTAATTCCCAGCCAGCCTTTCTTTCTCCTTATCTGCTTAAGAGCCAGGCATACCTCCTGTTGGTGCCACATTACACTCTCTGCATCAATCATTGGTCTGAAACTGTCACTTTTTCTACCCAGTTACCTCTTTCACACACCACTAAGAGCTAACCTAAGGTAAGGCCACACCACTAGGTCAGAAAAGTGAAATGCTCACTTATCTGATCACTGTTGTACAAAACAAGAAGCAAAACACCACAGTGGTGGCTGCAGTAAGCAGACCAGCTTTATGCACTGCTCTGAGGAGGGAAGACAGAGCATATCAAATTTGGTACCAGATATTCAAACACTACTCTCCCACATGGTCTGTGCACAATACAGAGCATACACATGATGTAGCTGTTGAGAAGCTGCTATCAAAGCCCCAACTTTGAGCAAAAATCTCCTCTCACCTTACAGATCCCAAGGGGGCTCCTTCCCCAACTTTTCCTCTTTTCACTGAAGTATTCCAGTCCTGCTCCCTTCCACATTCAGACTCCCATCATCTATTTATTTCTCCTCATCTGCACTGAGGACTGTGGATCTTGATGTTCCCTAGAACAAGTTGAGTTCTGTAGGCTCCAGATAAAACATTGTGTCTATTTGCACTTCTTTAGAAGATTTACAATCTCATTCTACACTAAATCCCAAGTAAAGTCACCAAATTTAATGGTATGTATTATTACACGGGTAAAATAGAGCTCGGATTGCTGGCTTTTCCCTGCTTATGTCATCAGGATATCAGCTATTCCCTTATGCCAAGAAAATACCACAGATTAGGGTAAATTCCTTGCTCACAAGCTATGTTTACTTGGTCACTTTAATTCAACTTGAATCTCCATTGCCACAGAAATAGAAAACAGGGATTTTATGTCTGGATCAGACTGAAAACTCATCTCTTTTTTTCATTCTGCCTGGTTCCTAGACAGAGGCTACAGAAACACATGGTTTTATATATATATAAATTAGGCTTCACAGTAAGTGTAATACACAAAATAAAGGACATGTCATTTCCAGAGGTTAGATTTAAAGATGAAGACTTGATTTCAATGCTATTCACCTTCTTTTATTAATATTCCACTTGGCAAGAAAGCTATGCCAATTTTCAGGTTTTTTCTTTTGTAATTTTTTTTCTTTGGAAATCCTATGAGAAATCTAACAAAAAAAAAGAGTATGAGAATTCCTTCACTTTTTTTTTTAATTTGTATTTTGTTTATACTTCATCAATATGAATAAGCAGCCAATCCCTGGAGAAATAAGTGCTTTGGCTTCTTCAGAGTGAATCAGACTGGCTCAGTTATCCATCACTATATTACTCTAAGTTGCACACTGGCACCACTTTTAGGGGCCCTTCCTGTGCCTGGAACAAATACTTCTCCCATCAGATAAAAACAGTCCACTTCAACACAGGGGAAATATGCAATGTTTATTAAAATAGTGTCAAGTATTCTCGACCAACCGCCAGTGAACAGTTTTATCATCTGAGTGACAAATATTACTAACAGATGCAAGGGAAAACCAGTCAGGTATTCTCCAAGGAATGCACCTTCTATCAATCTGTCCACTCTTGTTATAAAAATTGTTTCAGATATTTACATACAGGACATGTTTTTTTCTTCCAAATAAAAAGGCAAGTAAAGGGTAGGAAAATAACAGGAAGGAAGACAATGGGTTCCGGAATCTATCTACTATCTGCTTTCTTGACATTTATTCAATAAAGTATTTCAGAACAAACATGCTAAATATGTATTTTTGTATAATTTCTTTTTGTTCCGTTTTATGGCCTCAGAATGCTTTGTTTTCTGTTCTGTCCCCTCAGTTTCTTGCCCCTACGTATTGCATCAGAAATCTGTTTTATCTGGGACTGGTTTTCAAAATTGTTAGGTACTAAGAGATGCATATATTTAGTTATTACAATCCAAAAAGAGAACATCTCTGCTAAATTTGTATCAATTTCTTAAATAAAATTGAATTAATGAACTGGAGTTAATAAATGGTTAGGGAACTGGAAACAGATGGAGAAAACTTCTGGGACTGTTTGGAAATATAGGTTGAGTTTTGAAATCCTGATAGGTGTTTGTCTATATGTGTTGGCACTTGGAACTTGCAGATCCAGACCTTTACTAAAAATAAGTAGTGACTGTTGTCTAGCCAATTTGCAAACTGGGACACATCTAGCATCATTTGTCCTAAAAAAAAAAAAAAAAAAAAAAAAAAATCGGATTTTCAGGTACGTTTTCCTCACCAACAACTGCTGGGCAAAGAAAATGCCAGCAGGAGACAGCATGTCAAGGACCCAGGAACACTCAGCTGAGTGGGGTGCAGCAGGACAGTGTGTTCCAGCCCTAGATAGGAACTGCAGGGCAAGTGAAGCTGTTATAGCTGCACAGATTAGAAAACCAAGGTACAAAGTTGGGAACGTATTTGACAAGGTCACCCAGCAGGCCCAACACCACAGCTGAGAAAATAACCCACATATCCCAGTCCTGTCCTCCCATTAGGCTGTTTACCCAGAATATGCATCTCCCATGGAGGCATTCTCCTACACCCTCTTCCTCCTATAATTTTTTTTAACAGCCTGCAAAAGTTACAGCGTATGTAATTCTCTCTAATATTTATAGCCTCTGGTTAAAACAATTGCAACCTATTAAGGTGTATTATAACCTCACAAAAGATAACCTTGTACAAAATTCCTCCATAGCTCAGTATCCCTAAATCTTAACAAGAAAAGGTAATTGTTAGCAGTAGATTTCCATCTCTTCAAAGCATAAAAGAGTCAAACATCAGACAACTACATTGCAGAATGCAGACACACCAAGACAGAGCGAGACTCCTGTACACCACTGCAGCACGAGTAAGATGAAGGTCAGGGACCCCAGACACAGTTCCACAGCTGAAACACAGAGCCAGAGAACACAGAGTGCACAGGGAGATACAGCAGCCTAGCAAACATCCTCTCTGCTGGGAGAAAGGGATTTCTCTTCTATGCACTGAGTTGTGTGGTTGCCACCCCAGCAGTATCTGCTTTTTTCCTCCTTCAGACACTTGTCTTCATTAGGTTCTAGTCATAAGGATTTGATTCTGATTACTTTGAAAATCCTGAAGGACAATGCCATGCATGGTTCAGTGCACACAATTCAAGGAAGGACCATATAGTATGCTCTTAGATGTGAAAATATTTAAGAAGTAGAATTTAATTCACTATGGAAGATGGGTAAACCAGAAACTAACTTTGTCAGAGAACCCCCATCTACACTGTAATTATGGAGTTATATCTAATCTTGAAATTCTAAATCTGTTACTCTTCATTTCTTCTGCTTCACTTGCTTCCCACTGCCACCACTGTGTCTTATCTAATAACCTGCCTGTGTTTTCTTGAATTGCTTTTTCCACACGTATTGGTTGGATGTTTATAGAAGACCCTTCATTTGTTATTTTCTATATGGTTTTTACTTTCTCAGTTTCTACCGTTGTTGACAGCTTTAGTTGTATACCCATTTTCTCCTGCTCAGTCTTGTCTGTGCACTTCATTAATATGCTCTTTACCTAATTGTTGGTCTTTAATAATCTGGGTTTAGTCCCATTCCCTGAAGCTCCCCATGTCACCTTCCCACATTCATCTTCAAGAAACTTCTTGCCCAACTTAATGGTTTTGCTAATGAGAGATAGCAAAATCCTAAATAAAAAACATCATTGAAATCTATCTGTCTGCTGAAAGATGATGACTTATGTATTCATCCTATTACAAGGACAAGAACTTGCCAGTTAGGGCTCTGTCTTGTGTCCTGGTAAGAAGCTGCAGGTACATAAGCTTCATCTCAGAGATTTGATTACACAAGGGAAGAAACTTTGCTTTGTTATTTTATAACCTCCCTTCTTGCAGGAAGGTCAGAGTATGAAGATGAGCCTCCCACTGTGCTCTTAGCCTAATTACAGAGAGTGAAGAACAAGTTGATGGACGACCTTCTTGCAAAATCACTCATCCCTTGGCCTCTATGAGCTTTCATAATGGAGCTGAGAAAACTGTAGCAAGTGATAAGAGGAGGGTATTAAGGATTTTCTGAAGAACAAAAATGGCTGCAAAACCTTGTGACTGCATTCGACAACTTCAAAGCCTGTTTTTATTCCTAAAGGTCCAAAGCTGACCCAGCTTTTTCAATACTTTGTGATTTTCTTCCTTTGACATTTCTAGTTAATAACTAAATTGTTTTTATTTCCACCAAAAGCCCACATTAAATAGGATTTTGATAAAATGAGAAGAGAAAAAGACATATTTCTATAGTCATAATAAAATTCACTAGAATAAAATTGCTAGAGAAAGAATGTCTTTTGACATAGGTGAAAATTCATCAATCCATCTCTGAGAGCCACTCTCCCCTGAGAAGCTCCAAGACAAAGGGGACCGAGTTTATGAAGCAGTTTATTACTGCACGGGCAGCAGTGTTGGGCTCCGTTCTTTGCAAGAAGAAATGTATTTGGAATTTAGGGCCCAGCATGAAAGAAGTTCCTTTATATGACCATGTTTGCTTAGGCAGCTCTGCTCCTCCAACCCCACTTGTTCTCTCCCCCGAACCAGATACAGCTGTTGGTGTGGCAAAGACAAACACCTCGACTGGACCATCACCACAGCCTGGTGGGCTGCAGAGAGGCAGATTTACATACACAAACTAAAAAGCATGGAACTGCCTAGACTTGAACTTCCACTGAGAAGGTTCTGGTGAAACAGCCCAAATCCTTCATCTGAATAAGTCACAGGAAGGACTGCAGGTAGACATGAAATATCTGAGCTGATACCAGCCATTGATCTTCTCTCATCTGTCCTCCTCAACACAGCTTGATATGAAACCCCATCCTGTTCTGATAACAGAGCTTGGAAACAGATACCTTCCCACGAGAAGATTTTGGTGTAAATGAACTTGTGATTTTCAAGAGGGAAATGTAAAAACTAAGATAGAAAGTTTAGAAAGGCAGTTACCCATAGAAGGAGTTAAAACCTGATTTTCCCCCCTCATTTTCTGAAGCTTCTAGCTTATTCCATTATTAGAAAAAGGCAAGACCATTTGCCATTTAATCACTTGGATTCAGTCTTCCATGTAAGCCTTTTCTATTTATATATACAGCAAATTTTGACGGCAAAATTTTTACAGAAGACATCTGAGCTGTTAGCAAAAGCAGAAATAATTCTGTATGTTGACCCAAATGAAAAATAATCCTTTTTCTACCCAACAGTTAAAATCCATAATTTAAAATCCATTATTTAATACATTCCCTACATGCCATGCCTATAAGAGAAATTAAATGTGTAACCTAATGTTTGAAACCTTCACAAAACTATCTTTCCTTTGTGCTCTTTAGATTAGAATGATTTTTTTCCCTAATAGTCTTTCAACTTCTCAACATAAATTCTCTCTTCCCCCCCCTACAGTATGTTTTTATGTTGTAGCTAAATTTATCTGCAAGTGATGAAAAGGGTTTCCTTCCATTTGCTTTCTACAGACACCCACCAATCAGAATGTGTTATGCCTCTGCAGATCTTTTTCAAGATTTGCCAGGGTAGATCAAGCATTTAAAACAGATTTTTCCTTTATCTCCTGCCTCCTATCTAGCTACCTTGAACTCCAATTTAATAGGCACTCAGTGATTACCACAGAAAGAACAAAATGACCTCAAAGTCCACAGAACAGGAAAATATAGGACTGCTTTTTCAGGTATTGATTCTGGAACTGTAGTCAGAAAAAATTCTCTCCCAAGCCAGCTGGTCTCAAAGGAAGGTTATGAAAACTTAACTCATTCGGAGTCTTCAGTAAGAGATATGTAAGAAATAATCGTTGGAGAAATGGTGTTTAAAATGAACACTTTCATTATTAGGTGAGCACATAACTCTATAGGAAACTGGCCCACTAGGTCCATTTCAGAAAGATGTGCTGTTCATCCTCTTTTTCTCAGCCACATCAGGACTTGAGTTGCACAGGAATAGACACATACGCTGTAACTCTTCAAAAATGTTGGGGGAGTAGGAGAAAAGTGAGAAGAATTAAAACAGACCAAATGAAGTACATGTAGGTGGTTTACATTAACACTTTTTGACATATCTATAGCTTCTATTTTTGGTAGTGGTGGGATTTTCTTTATATTCTATAAAAGCACTGAATAGCATGACTGTCTTGTAGGTCTAAAAATTTAAAACAGCTGGAACAGAGTTTGAAAAGCGAGTTAGGTTTTCAGAAGGCCTTTGGGGAAACTATTTTGTTGAAAGTGCTGGGTCTCTCATTTCTTCCCCATACAGTTTTCAATCTGAGGACACATTTGCACAAGAACAAATCTTCCCAAAAGTAACATCACACCCAAACTTGCATTGAAATGTTAATGGGAAATTTAAAAAAACCCTAAAACAAATACCTTCCTACTGTTTAGCAAATGCAACTTATATAAAACAGTAGGCCCACAGGATGAACCCAATCCTCAGAATCCCACTTCAGCTGTCTACGAGCCTTTATGATGTTTGTTACTTTGAAAATGCAACTTCCCCCACACTACCCCCCAAGAAAAAAAAAGACAAAGAAAATAGCAGCTGCCATCTTGCCATTGATTCTCTTTAAGACACTCAGCACTTTATTAATCTCTGTCAAGCATTTGGAAGCAGACATTCATACATCCCAGCAATCCCAACAATTGAATCCAACTCCACAGGCAGTGCCAATTCTTCTCCAATGCAAGGGTGACATGCTACACTGCTCATAGGTCATCTAATCAGCAGTGAAATAAAGAACTGCCAGACCTCATAACATTTAAGCTGTCCACGGAATGAAGTGTGCTGCACGTACCCCGGGGAACTGGTGTACAAAACACACACTGCAACATTTAGAAGCCTGACTCAAAACTCATTCCAACTTAAAGGTTTCCATTTTAATTAACTTTCTTTTGTTACATTTTGCTTTGCCATCCATAGCATGGAAAAATACAGCGAGCTAAGCAAAGGTTTGTAGTCATGCAATTTAATGTAAGAATTTAAAAAACCAGCAAAATACAAAGCTGTATTTGCCCTTAGCTATATGTGTAAAACTGCCAGTTTGCAATAAGGCGTTTTCTGTTGTCGTTGTTTTTTAGTTTTTTCTTAAGCCAATGTATATTTTTAACTTGGCAAAGGGCAGAAAGTGGGTCAGAGACGTAATTGGGTAAATGCAAACAACCAGAAATTAACACATCTCCTCATACTTTACAGAGCAGGCAGGGGAGATAAAGTTCTGCTAACAGAGGGCAGCGGAGGCCTTTAGGAAGAGAACCAGCACCTGAAGAACTGCCAACACTATCTGTAACCTGTGGTGGTCGTAAAGAGACCCAGAGCCACCTGAGTGGTTTTGAGAAACCTGCTGGCAGCTCTGTCCGGTACTGAGGAAGGAACAGGCCTCAAAATGAAGGCAAACTTACTTCCAAACTGCATTTTTCTTCTGCCTCAGCACAGCCAAAGGTCAATGCCTTCAGCAGGCAACGATTAAAACGCAAAAGCTTTTGTCTTTTCAATAGCCTTAAAGTGAATGATTTTATTTGGGAGCAATCTATGATGCAAGGAAAGGATTTAACTGCAGCTGCACTAGCAGCTACAGATTCTCTCTTTAACCTGATTCTTTTTTTTATTAGTTCTTCTTTATCTGTTTATTGGCCCAGGGAGTACAAGGGTGGAATTGAATGAGAAACCCAAGGGAGTTTCAGTCAATGCAATTTTCCTCTCTTTAGAGGCTAAGCACAAAGCCAATTGCTCTCCAGAGTTCCTTAAACTCTCATCCATCTATGAAGCCACATTCATCATCCTCATCCCTACATTCTTCTCACCTAACACACAGGTCCTTCAAGTCTACAGACTTTTTTCTCCAAAATTCATTGAGACTCGAAACTTCGGTACTGTCCTTTTTTTTTTTTTTTTTTAAATGCAGCAAAACACCTAGGAACAGCTTTTACATAAATTTCCCATTTATTCTGCATATCAAAAGGATATGGGATATGGATAATTAACAGGCAGTTTTAAGTGGAAGGAAATTTAAGTGAACCAGAAACCATATAAACTTATTCATGGACACTGAATTCTTCAATGGCCCTTTGAAATTGCCCAGGAGTGCAAGATGGGGAGTAGAACAGTATAATGGAAAAAGTCACAAAATGAACAGCAGTGAGGGAAACTCACAGGGACTTTGGAAATGGAGAAAATTGGATACTGTGCCCTCTCCACCTGTAACACATGCAGTCTGCAGGTAAGATAAGAAACAGTCCCCAAAAGATTAATGCAGAGGGAAGTACCTATTCTTTATATTCTTGTAAATAGGACAAGACACAGTCACCTCAAATTCCAGCAGAAATATTCTGACTAGAGACTAGAAAATCTTGTTTAAGTCAAGAAGAACAAAGCTCATGTGCAAGCTGTGGAACAACATACAGTAGGAATGCTCAGTGTATTAACAGACTTGATAAATATTTGCCAGGAAAAGCACAGGTATTGGAGCAAAAGGGTTGGCCAAGTAACTTCAAGGTCTTGCCAGCCCTATTGTACTTTTATTTAAAACCTCTTCACAAAATAGTTTATCTAAGTACAGCTTAGACTTTAGCTGCACAAAACCCATCCATCCTACTCTGTGTCATCAGCTCAGGTTAGAAATTGGTTCTATGACATCTGCAACTGCCTTTTCTTCAGCAACAGGGTATTCCCTCCTCACTCTCTTCAAATGCCTGCTTAATCAGAACACTTAGTCAAAATACATGAGATTTTAAGTTTATTAATGTAAAAATGTCTCTAGAGCTCAATTTATATCCCACTATAGTTTACTGCATTTTATGCATATGCAACAACTATTATTCATGCAATCAGAAATGTTTTCCTGATTGCATTTATGCAGTTTTCAAACATGTATTATAACTGACCTTATTAAATATGCTGAAGCACCACTTACACAAAATCATACAAAGGCACAGTTCCTCAACTGAACTCTCAAGTAGCACTTACAAGCATGAATCAGTGCTAATTGCTTCACATTTATCATCTCTGAAATTATAGTATGGGCAAAAATTCTCAAACAAACAGCTGTGTAGGTCACAGCTTGGCAACAACTTCCTAAGCAAGTTATTTGCTCCCCCTTCACCTCAGACTTGTTTTTTAACCCCTTCTTCAGCCAAGTAATCTGAGAGAACATCTTTTTTCTCATCACCTATGAATGTCTACTCTGAATTTATAAATATTTTATCAAATGCAGTAAAGTAAAATCATCAGTTTATTATCTGGAACACTGAAGCTCAGGTTCTAAACAGTGCCATGTACTTCACAAGCAGAAATTCTGAGACTGTGTGTATTCTTGGCAATATATTTTATGCCAAATAGTCTGCTGTCATGTTTTTATGTGTGTTTGCTCCAAAATAAAATGATTCCTTTAAAGTTTGTATGTTAAATAAAAATCAAAACAATGAGAAGTCAAAAACTTCTGTAAAAACATATGGCCTTTTTCTTCAGTAGGCAGAAACAAATTACAGAACTTGATTGCCCACAACTTTCATCCTTGTACAGTCAATGACCCTTTCAAAAGCTTTGCCACAAACATCCTTCAAATTCAACTGGAGAGTGTTTTAAAACTGCCTTTACAAAAGTGTCTAGTGCTTCTGTGTAATTGTATCTCCCAACCTCTAGCTATTAAGTTCACCCCATGTTGACTCCCAGCAGAAACATTCTGAATTATATGTTTTCTGAGTGACATCAGTTTACATCAGGAAAAGGTCTGATCCATAGCTGTGGGTTTGGATTTTTTTAAATTTTATCAGCATTCATAGAGCACTTGAATATTAATTATGAAAAAAATGCTTGGTAACTTGGGTACATTGACTTGAGCACATAATCAACAGTTACACTTGGGAACCAAGATGTGCAGAAACACCATGGTGTTAAAAGATGGAAAGAAAACAGAAATAAATAATAACCATTCTAGACCTATAACCTTTCAGAACACATAGGACCATAGAGACATAGTATTTTTGCCTGGAGGCTTTACACAAATCTGAGGAAACCAATGTGTGGATGTCAGTGTGATGTGCAAAGACCTTGATTTGAGTAAGATAAGGCACTTGCTACTCCTTTTCCCAATAAACGACACCCAAGAGCAGAAGTGCTTGTAGTAATCACATCCCCACAGTGCAAAATCCCTCTCCCTCTTCCACCATGGAGACAACCTGTTAGGTTTGGACAAAAGTGAAGAACTTGTGTGAGAACTGAGCTTGAAAAGACAGAGATGGGATGTGTAAGGCACTACCCCCCTTCCTTTTGACAAGGGGCTAATTAAAAAAAAAGTTACACCCCAAATTATCATGATAGGATGACTACAGTCCCACAGTTCTCTCCATGGAAATCTTCATGGCTTTTACAGTGCACAAAGAACTGAGAGAAATCAAAACTGTGAGTATGTTTATGCAACGTGTTTCAACTACTTGTGTTCCCTGTACCAGTCACACACACCTGAGCTGGACTGGGCACCAAAACCATTACAAATGAATGAGGACAGCACCAGAGGCAGGATGAACTTGCATCTATTTGGGGGCTGAAACTGTAGGGTGGTGACTAGGATATTAAATCTGAGATACTTAACCCAGCTATTATTCCCTGTAAGAGTCCATCCCAGCCTCAGCTCTTCCCAAGAGGTATCATTTATCTTCACCTTAAAAAAGATCCTTTCCTTGGTGCCAAACCCAGTAGAGCTGGCACAAGTCACAGCTGCCATCAGCATCACTGCAGACTCATGTAAGGTGTCAATGTCTCCTCTGCTCCCACAGAGGTTTATTCATCGCCTTAACAACACCAGCTTTCTTCACAGAATCCTGCACAATTCAAGAGCAAGGCCAGAAAGGCTTCTGGAATCATGTCAGGCTAAAGTTGCTTTCAGAGTGTAATAAGGTGCCCTGTATATATTCATGAGCCCTGTGGCTCATTTGTGGTAGTGAAGAAAAAGCCAGTTATCCCACATTTCTGCAGTCAGAAAAGACAGAAAGAGAGACAACCATGACTGTGGTGTGAGTCCAAGACAAGATGACTGTGTTAATGAAAACACTTTAAACAAGGAACTATAACCACAAGTAAAGTCTAATGGCATCGAGGAGGAAGCTGAATAGGGCTCAGACAGTTAATTTTACTTTTGCTTCAGTTTTTCCTGATTTAAAAAAATGGCAGTAATACAGTGAAAGGCACTTTGGAATAGATTGGTGAGCAACAGTATTTTAAAACTGGGGATTACTACTCTGCTTTTAGGTTAGAGGTAAAACATGGCTTAAAACAAAACATTAAGTTGATTGACAGAGTTATTAATATTCTCACACTTCTTTGACTTACATAATGTGATATGTAGCCCTTTTTTGCAAACTAGGAGAATGATGCATACCTGATTTGTCTTCATAAATCACTTTATTTTTAGTTGTAACAGCAAAGCAAACTCCCTAAGAATAATGGAACAAGGCCTGAATGGTACTGAATTTTCACGTCTAAGACAATTTGATAATCAGATGCAAGTCTTAAATTTTCACCTGAGATGCTTAAATGGCAATGAACAACGCTTAACTAATGCTAACAAGGCTATAAAGGAACAGGAAAGCAAACGATGACGACTAAGAATGACAACTTCAAAGCAAGATCGGGGTGAGGAAGAATGAACCAAGTGGTAAGAAAATGTTGGAAAAAAAAAAAATTGAGAAAGAAGAATTCTACTCCAAAATGTTGGCTCTGCTCAATGGCACTTACTCAGTGAAGAATATGCCAGGATAATATGCTGCAGTAATAAAGACACCAGAGTTCAGATCATGCATCTCTTTTGGCATTTTGCTGAAATGGTAGAGTCACCAGTGCATTAAGAGGCTTGAAATGAGTGATACCATCCTTCTCCATCATACACACACCCGCTATATCCTTTTCAGTAATAATGGAATTCCTCTTATAATGATTTTTCCTCACTCCTGAGAGCATAATTTCTGTCTATGAAATGTTTCCCTGAAGAAACAAAGCCAATAGAGAGTTTTGCCTTAGTTGTCTTTGTCAGTGCTTTTACCCTGGTAATTTCTTAGGAAAGTTAATTTTTCATTAAATTAATAACAAAAAAGTTATTATTATTATTATTAAAGTTGTCAAATGTATCCAGTCCTCAAGAAACATGGAAAGAATATAATAAGCTGCTTCAAACTTTGGGGAAGCTCTTTTCCCTCAAATCCAAACTGCAGACAGTGATATGCCTCAGGTGATACACTGTTAGACTGGTTGAAAATTTTCTATAAAAACACGCTTTGATTGAAAGTAACATTTTTTTATAAAATGCCATTTCTTAAAGATGACATCTGCTGTCCTTAAAAAAATGTGAATGTTTTGGTGTGCCAGAACACTTGGAAGAAATCTTCGTGTTCACAGTCAGAGAAGACTTGATTAAGAAAAAAGTTTTAGTCTTCCACAAAGAAAGAGAAGAGTATATTCCACTTGGTTCTAAAAACTAATGAAAACTTGATTTAATGGTTGGAAAGATCAGAAGGTGAAAATTCCATTGAAACTTTACTGAAACAAGAGGTCCCTATCATATAAGGAGAAGATTTCCAGGTATATCACTTATCAGAGCTCAAAAAAAAGATTTCATAGCTATGGTATGAAAACACGGATTTTTTTTCAGCAGTCTGTAACTAAAGTTATATTCAGAGACCTAAACACAGAACTCTTTACGTAACTCTAAAAAGACAGGGAGAAAGAAAAATGCAAACTCCAGCAGCCGAAAAGAAATAAATTAAAATTAAATATGTAGGTGGCACAGGACCTTGACCTCAGAGCTTTACAATTCATATCACAGAATTACATTTTGAGTCCCTGTGTAGCAAGAGAAAATAAATAAGCATTATGTCTAAGTAAACACCATCCCTCCAAAAACCCAAAAAATAACAAAAATTGCTGCAGCCCAACATGGCAAGGAAGAAACTTCTTAATTCAATGCAAGTCCAGAAGCACACCTCTGAGCTCTGTTAAATTCAAGAGCTCTGGTTTTGCAGACCTCAGCAGGAAGCTAACATCAGCCTTTCATAACAACAAAGATGCTCTGTGCATGTGAAATGGTTTTCATTAACCAGAATATATGTTAATCTCCTTAAACATGAAATAGATCAAACAAGCACAGATTCATCCTTACCTCAGAGAATTCCCAGACTATAAGGGAAAGTGATTCTGAGGTTTTAATGTACAAGAAGAGAGACTTATTGTTCAAAAGATGCTGCTAAAATGGCAATGTCTTTTTATGCTTACTTTTCATGAAGCTGTTTGCAAGGCAAAAAGCTTTCTTTGAGATGGTTTCTAGCAGTTGTAGGATGCCTCAGAATTTTTTAACCCTGTAATAACACAAGGGAAGGAAATTATTTTTGGGGTTTTTTTCCAAACTCCTTATTTTTTTCATCCTATTAATCATCTCTTATGTAAGACACTGCTGCAAAAACCCATTTCAGAAAGTCAAATGAAGCCAAATAATTTTGGCAGACAGAGATATCAGTATTTGTGCCTGACACATTTCAAATGGCTTGGTTTCTTTCAAGTTTTGCTCCCTCAGAGGATTCAGCAAATGAGCATGTTTTCAAAAACTATTTGGAGATTCTTAACAGTACTTGAACGTGCCAAAACAAATACTATCACCTTACCACTTAATGTTGTGTATAGTCTTAGCTGTTCTTTCATAATTTGCATACAACTTTGATACCTATACAAAGTTTCAAATCATGTTAAATCACTTTCAAGAAGCATTTATCATTACTGCTAAAAAAGCATATTTATCCATCATATGGCAGAGTCACTTGTGCCTCCAAACTCCCACACACATCCAGGAAGACTTTGCCATAATCAAGGCCTGGCAATTACACACAAATTGAATTTACTTTTGTTTATGCCAAAAGGAATTAAAAAGTTTTCACTGCCGAGAATAAGAGAGAGTGAGGCAGTGTTCAGCTGCTCCAGGAAAGCCAGCATGAAGTCAAGGTTTAGGGAAACAAAGTGCTTTCCATGTATAAAAGGGTAAAGGACATACTGCCTTCATTAGGAAAAAAATGTAACTGCTGGCTCAGAGAGATCCTTTCCTTCCTGAAACTCAATGAAACCATAGATCAAAGGTACCACTCAACAGAATGTAGGAGGTTCAGGTAGGAAAACTTCTTCACTGAAGGAGCTGAAATTCTAAGTTTAACACTGAAGTACCTTGAAATTGCACACTGCCATAAGATATCTAGGTATAGATATGGATATGGATGTAAGACATAGAGCCTGCTTTCCTTCATCGGTCTATTTGTATATGTACACACAAAGAAGAAATCAATTTTATTGCTCATGTGGCAATTTCCTGAGTGAAAAGGTGTACGGCAAAGAAAATCCTGAACTACTGCAAGAGAGAGGGAAATTTGAGAGGCCCTTAAGAAGTATTAGACTGGAAACACTAACACTGGATATGGTAACTTCTGATGACTACAGGCCGCTGCCTTCTCTGTATTTCTGCAGCATCCTCAGATTTACTCTTGTTCCCTGTTAGGGGAGTAGTCTACAACCCATGGAGCTTGCAGCAATATGCTGATACTCAACTAGCAGTTTTCTAAATTGCCCCTTGAACAACACACACCAAGGTTGTTTTATGGTTTGCATGTAGCACAGGCTGCAGCTACATCAACATTTCAAGTTTAATTGCAAGCCAACATAAATACACTTTTAGAAATACTGCTTAGAAGTTATGTGACACATTCTACTGGAAAAACATGCAAATTATTTCAGCTTTCTTGATGGGCTCTAACAAGATTTTACTTTTTAAAAGCTACTTTATATATATATATATATACACACCCCTCCTAGGTATTTTTACAAGAACTTCTTAATTATTCAGCTGCAGTTTCTATTCTCAGTTCCATCAGAGGAAGATTTAAGAGGTACTGTAATGATGATATGTAGGAATGAGACTGGACTGCTAAGTCACTTTTCAAGTGCTGCCACTGAATTCTGGAAATTAGCTGAGAAGAGATCTCTGAATTGCCTCTAGCCCCATTGAAATACACTCAGTGAGACTGAACAGCTTGTCCATTTTACTGCATCAGCTAAATTCTGCACTTAACATATTAATTGCAGAAAACCCCCAAACAAATTTGACTTACAAATGGCTACAGGCCACTTACAAACACAGCAAAAAATCCTGTTAATTATATTACTCTATAATTCTATGTTAATACTGTTCATCTGTTATCAAAGATGTTTATTTGGTCATAAATGATCTAATTTTGTTTTTCCAGGAACCATTCTAACAAATTGCTTTGGTAGAGATCCATTCATCTTCAGTCAGTAGTCCAGTTAGCAGGAATGTTATGCACTGAATTTATTATGTACTTCTTGTGGTTTCTTAACATTATTTTTGCAAGTTACTTTAAAATGCATTTTTGCCTCACACAACTTTAACATCAGACAAGCCAGTACTATTTCATCCCATTTTAACTAAACCACAAATTCATGAAAATTTTCATCCAACCTTTATGCTCTTAGATTATATTCCAGTAGTTTCAGGCAGAATTTCCATTCAGATTATTTTTAAACCCAAAACTCCCTTTTTCATTTATTGTGATATAATATGAGCAGCATACAATTAGGGATAAATAAAAAAAAAGTTGATAGTTTCTCATATCCTACCAGCCAAATGTAGGCCAAAAGAAATGAATGCAGGAAAAAAAAAAAATTAAACCGTAATAATCTGTGGTTTATTATTATTTCATTTCACGGGCAGCCAGTCTTCCAAGTATACCATTTACCAGCCTGGTTGTACATGAATGAATTGCCTGAACAACTGATTAAAATTCAGCCACTAGAAAACATGAAGGCTCCATTCTAAAGGTCACTGGAGAAGCGTTCCTGTGGCTGAGCTGAAGCTACACAAGATGAGTGTCCTCATGGTCAGCACATTTATGGAGTTCAGTGGAAAATTTGCATCCCTGGCATTAATTCTCTCCCTCCTTCTGACTAGCTGTTAAACTTACCAGAACATAACCCATAGCAGACATAAGCACTGTGTTCATCAACCGGACCATGATCCCTGCTGGACACATGCGCAGCAATCCTTGTGTTCTTGGAGCAACCACTACAAACTCCACAAGACTCTCATCAGTAGAAGAAGCGGAAAAGTTTAGACAAAAGGCTAAAGCAAGATTAAAAAAAAAAAAAAAAAGTAGCAAAGCAGCTTTCCACAGAACAAATGAAATAGTGTTCTGTCAGTATAAGGGCTTTTTAATTTATGGTGTGTAGAGATTTTCTAAAAAATAAAACAATACCCCCTACCAAGTTTTGGGTTCACTGAAACTTATTTCCCCTCTTCAAATTCAGAAACGGAACTAAGAAATTCACTTTTACTCAGTAAACTGACCCTGAGAAGTATTTACAATGATTCTGCTTTTTCTAGATTGAATTTATTAAAGTCTAGTGCAACTGCAGCAAATGATGCATGAAGAAGTCATTATGGAAAATGTAAGGGCAATAACTGTTCATGAAGGAAGTGGAGCCAGTTACAGATTCAGTCGACTCTTCTGAACAATACTTGAACAAATCCAGAGGGTATCTGGTGTCTAAAACCCTAGTTGTGAACTAGGATTGATGATTTTGTAACTCAAAACAGAAATCCATCACGTACAGCTGTTGAAATGGTGCAAAAAAAAAAAGAACACAAGAAAGAAGTCTTCCAAAGTCTTCAAACCAGGACTATCAGCTGCCAGCAAACACTTCACTCCTTTCTCATTTTCATCATATCCAAATCTGGTGCCTAAGCCTAACTTACTCATTCTGTTCAGCTCCCCAGTAAGTTTGGGATTTCTGCCTTGGAAGAATTCAATTCCAGCTGTAATTTCCTCAGAACTGTAAGGTTTTGAAAGCTTGTTCTGAAGCTGTCTCTTTGCAGCATCATTCTTGTCCTGCTGTAACTGGGTGCTCTAGGAATACCACCATGGCTGTCTCTGGGAGTGACTGAGCACCAAGCACAGAACTCTCAACGTGTCTGACCTGCTATAAAGCTTCTTTTTGATCTCCACACTGCTTTTAAGTAAAGTATTTAAATTATTGATTCTCTTGGCCACAGTCCAATTTTATTTAAACAGAGAGGCCGAGAGAGAGAGAGAGAGCCAAACAGCTCTATTTGTTGACGACACAAAGGTTTGCATCTGTTACGCTGGAATAAAAGGCTGGGTCGTGGTGGACTCCCCTCATTCACTGGTTATAATTCACTTGTCATTACACATAGCACTTTTAAAAAATTTTAAATTCATACAGCTGCAGCAGGCAAGAAAATAGGAAAGCACATGCAGCTTTTGGAGACATTCACAGGCTATTCAAGATGTTGAAGAGCTACACAAAGCAATTTGAATGTTTTTTACAAGTACTTTCTGGGGTTTTTTTTATCCATTACATTCAGCAGTAAGTAATCAGCTGCCAGCTTTAGTAAGACTTTTCACAGGCATAAAGATGCTACTTTTGTGACTTAAAGAGCCTGTTGAAGCAAATCTCTTGAATGTAGACAGGAGAAAATAATCCACAGGAATACTTCAGTGTGGCATGATGAAAGAAAAAAAAAAATCCAAAATGCAGAATCATTAAATTAATGCCATCTAATGTACTCTTTAAAATAGCGCCTTAAAACCAAATATTTCTATCAAAAAAATCAAAGTTCTGAGACAAGTTTCACACATCTATATTGTGTTTGGTTTACAGTAGCTATCAGATGTACTAGTGTTGGGACACATATAGAACAGTCATTGCAGCTAAAGACAAAAGGAGAGTAGAGCAGGAAGTTTCCAACTGAGAACCAGATGGCTCCCTAAGTAGGGAAGCCTCCTCCTCAAATTTTCCTCCAAGTCATCCTGTCCATTTAGAATGAGGTTTTCCTGTCAGAATAACAGAGCTTGGAAACACATATTGTGAGATAAGTAGAAAACTCCTAGAGATCCAAAAAAATGTCCTTTGTCTTCCAGGAATTCCCTTCCTACCTGGTATAGCAGCCTCACTCTGTTAATGGTCCTATTGAAACTTTTTTTTCCAGATTATGTGATTTACAATTCTCCCTCTAAGCTTCTGGGCTGTGGGTTTAAATTTTTAACTGCAGTATGACATTACTCCACACCTGGCTCCCTTTGCATTTGATATTAAGGAGAGTATAACAAACTTTTTCAAAGCAGTCTTGCCTCAAACATGCTCTGATTTTCAGTATAAGGAGCATCCACCAATAATTTTGTGAAAGGCCTCCAAATTTTCAACCGCTTTGCTTGCAGGTACTATGTGCAATATAACAGATAAAGTAATCCCACCGTCTCATGAAAAATCTTGTATGTGTCCGGAGAGGTAAAGTACTTTAAGCATTAGTAAGTTCAAGCATTCAGAGAATAAGAGAGCAGCTGCTACCAAATAAAAAAGTGATTCACGAAGAATCACAAAAAAAAAAAAAAAAAATCCCAGATTATGGCATTAAGAAAAATAAATGCGTGAGCCTAGCAGCTTCCAACTAGTGGCTTCCTAACTTTTTCTACAGAGTCTTGAAACACATAGAAGATGAGAGTCAAATGCGACTAAGTAACCCTAGGATTAGGACATTAAAAAGAAAATATTGCCCTGAAAGGAAGGATCCCTTCTGCAAGTGCCTCATGCTGTTACATACCTAGTGTGTCTTCAGGCACTCAGGCTGACTCTGGGCAACTAACTTCTAAAAATACTTTTAGACAGTTACACGAATTCTGAGGCACTGAATAAGCCTCAAAGACAAACCAGCTGACCTGTATACCCACTGATTTGGTTAGATTTAACTCTGGAATCTCTAAGTGTCCTTGGTTGTGTGGTGGAACGTGTTCAATTGAGCATTTTCATTCCAGCACACTGTTCTGTGCTAATTCTTTGCTGGCCTTCTCCAGAAGAACAATTTCTGAATGGCTGTTTCTGACTAATTGTTCAATTTAATTTACATTAGAAAAATAGCAAATTATTTTTGCATTTAATTTTTTTTTTTTATTACAAACATAAAACCAGACATTCAGACAAACAGATTGTAGTACACTAGATCAAAGATTCTAGCTAAAAATATTCTAAGCTATTACTGCTAAAATGTGTTGTTTTTTTCAGGTGGAATTTGAAATAGTGAAATAAATTGTTAAAGAGCGTGTAATGTCCTAAGTAGAAGTTAGCTACTTTTAAAATGTCATCCTGCACATTAGAAATCTAAATCTCTGAAATTCTCAGCAGCAATTGCATGTAGTATATTATGGAACTGTACTTATTAGATAAATGGGGGATTCTGTGAAAATTTAATTTCCAGTTCATTATGTCAGAAAATCTTCCAGAAGCATTTAAAGCAAATTTCTCACACACTGATGAAAATAAGAAAAAAACTTTTGCTCTGAAATTCTTACTCTCCAGATGGTGCAGAAATATGGAACATAACCATAAAACTTCATGTTTACAAAGCACGTGAACAGAAAGATTATAACATTAATGAATTCTACTTTTCACCATCCTTTTTTTTAAGTATATTTTTCTAACCCAGCTTCTCATTTCTAATCCATTCTTTTAATTCTGCAAAAATCCATGAAAATACCAAAGATTATTTTTTCCCCAAATGGCATTACCATATAAATGAGGAAAAGCCAGCAGGTACAGTCTTTAATTTTAGAGCTACTTTGCTTTCAGAATGAAATGCAGTATTATCTGAACAAAGCTGTTACCTGATGTGTCCAGGAAGTAGCCTGATCATGGACAACACCTTCAAATTAGCACCAGCAGCAAAACAGGTGAGAACTGACAGTGAGAAAGGTACAATCCTGAAGTTTCATACTCAGATCCCAACTGGATAATCTGATAATCTTCACCCTCGAGGGTAAGACTGTGTCTTGCCCTCCAGATCCATGTTCTCCTTAGAGGAGCACTGTCCCGTTGCCCTGCCATCCCAGCTCTGTACTTTGAGTCTCACTTAAGGACTTCACGTTACCACTGCCTTCTCCACACGTGCAGTGTCTTTGGCTCTGTAGTTCTCAGGCACACTCAGATTCTTGCTCCCTGATCCAGTCTCACCATGGAGAGAGTGAATCCAGCCCCTCTGAGCTGCAGATAAGGTTATCAGCTGGCAGTACTCACAGCAGCTCATTAACAGGTGAACCCCCCACCTGATACAATGCCATTTCCCTCTGTGCTCTAGAGTGGAACATTAAGTCCATTTTTACATGCCAAGTTCCTGTGTATATCTGTATCAGAAAACCCATGGGTCACCAGGGCATAACAGAGGAGAGAATGTTTTACTTCTCTTCTCTTCCCTTCCCAATGTATTTCCTTCGGTGGCCTACTTGTTAAAAATATCCTATTACTGCAAAGGAGAGGCCACATTCTCTACTTTTCCCACCGGATGTGTGCATTTCTTTGTCCCCTTTTGCAAAATAACTAAATTATTTATGTTTCAGAGAGAAGATCACTACAGCATATTAAATAGGAAGATTTATTAGAACTATAAGCTGGGACCAGTCTCTTCCATGCTGCCGACTGCCTTGAGTACACCAGCTGCACTAATTTACATTCTATAATATCTACAGGAAAGTTAACAACTCTGCAACCCAAAGATACTGACTTGGTAAGATTTTGTGTGTTTTCGTAAGAAAACTCTTGTTCCCTTAAGGACTATGTGTTGATTGAGCTTGAAGTATAGAAAGATTCTGTATCAGAAGATATCTGAATATTGACCTGAAAGGCAGGATCCCTCGGGTGTCTAGGCTTCCTTTAGCCAGTAAGTTGAAGCAGGCACCATTCATCTCATTCTAACACAGCATCCAAATTAGGTCAGATGAACCATATCTGAAAATTAATTGTCAGTTTCACTCCAGTGGCTGCAAAACAAGTGTAACCAGTTGGCTGAAGTACAACTATAGTGCAGCCTGCTCAGGTTAGATCAGATGAATCACATTTAAAGTGTATCTTTTGCTCTATTAAAGCCTGAAAGATCACCAGCCTAGCAGAATTCCGTAATGAAAAAGCAAGACTGAAACATGATTGCACTGCTTGCCTAGCAGTATGGACACTGATGCCAGTTCCCTTGGAGAAGGATTTTCACTACCCTTCCATAGAAGTTGCTCCCGGAAAGTAAGATCTGTCCCCTCCGTCAAAAAAAAAAAAAAAAAAAAAAAAGTTTATAGGTGACTTTGCCCTGCTGAGCCAACATATGGCACTTCAGTTAATCACAGCAGTTGCTCCTGCTGGAACCATGATTATTTCAGCTAACTATGGAATGATAAAGAGGGAAGGCTGGAATAATGAGAAGCAAGTATGGAAAGGAAAGGTCAGGGAAAAGTCCTAGCAGTTTTAACACCTGATATTTTAGCTTATGGAAAAACTGAATTCTCCAAAGAATTAGAGTCAACCACAGCCTGAGGAAACCACTTCCTAAAGTACTCTAAGTACTAAGAACATCCTAAGTCCATCTAAGGTACTTATGGGGCCACAGCATGGTGACCATTGCAAGCCTCACAAATGCCCCTATATGATCTGTACATCCCTACAGGCAAGTTCCCATTCCAAAGGTGTTTGGACAGGAAGCTGGGACATACTGTAATTTAGTGGCTTTGGTCATACAGGAAACCTGAAGGGACGTAAAATGAAAACAAGTTTTCTAAATCCCTGACTTGCACCTTCTTAATGGAGCCACACTTCTTCTGTGATCTGCTCAATATCACAACTGAAATGCCTGCATACTTGCTTTCTTTGGGAAATCACCCCCACAATAGGTCCAAAACAGCCAAGACAGTGGCATAAAACTTGTATCTATGTAGATGTGATGGATGGCTTTAACATAGCACAAGCGACACTTAAAACTGCAGTTGCTACTCTAGTCCTTAGATAAAAACTAGGATATTCTTCAGTCCAATCATGGGTTAGGATGGCACATTATAGTCACAACCTGGTTTCAGTTTTGTGTAAAGCTGATTAATCAGGCGCTGTACGTGGGAGAAACTGATTTCACTTATATGGAAAACTCAGTAACACAGTAGTAGCTGTGTTGTACATCAAACAGCATGACTAGAAACGCATCTATAGGCACATGAGAGCAACCCTTTAGCTTGCACTATATAAATGAAACCAAGTTACCCAATGACATGACTAATATTACAATGAGCTTCTTATTTATTTGTTATTTTAAATGCTATGCTAAGGTATTCTGAACGAAAAGTAGTGCACTGCAATTTGAGAGACAGAAAACTGAAAGTCAAAAATCCCCAAAAATTCAAGTATTTCCTCATTTCAATTAAAATATTTATTATTTATTTTTAAGGTATTTTAACCCATCAGACATAATGAAACAGCAATAGAGAAACAATATAGAAAGCTACTGATGAGTGGATGTTGAACAGATTCAATTCCTGCACTGATTCAAATCTGAAAGCAGATGAGGGTCTCATGTCTCTGTACACATGTATGGTAATGTGGCAACTTATTCCTCTGCCTTTTTCTGGTCTTTCTGTCCTGCCTGTCTGAAATTTTACAGCTGTTCAATTTTCCTGGTTTGCAAAAACATTTAGCAACTCTCATACTCCACGGATTTGGAAGAAATATCCTCAATGGGGCCATTTATTTTACTGCAACCACATATAACAGAACCTGTACTCCTTTAAGGAGCCTGTGATCAGGGTTTGAAGTTACTGTTATCATCTTAAACAGGTGCATTTACCACTGAATAGAACAAAACATTATAGAACATTATTTCAGAATAACACAACGTAGTTCATCTAATCTTAGGCTTCTCTGCTACCCAGCAAAGCTATAGGAACAATTTTAATTTATAGTCTTCTAGGAAATTCAGTGCTCCTGAGGCTGAATTCTCTCAGAGAGCAGACCTCTTGTCTGTCAGGGTTCACACCATTACCTTTGCCCAACGAACCGTGCTGGAAAGCACCGTTTTGCCGTCCTCTTTCCTTCAATCCCATCAGTCACCCAAACAGCCCATGTGAGCTCTCTCCCATGAGAATGCTGCTGTTTGATGGCTAAACTCAGCAAAGCCACAGGACTTCTGAACAGGGTATTAGAGCATAGCCCACCCACCTGCCTGCCCTGACAGCCTGACACAGCCACGTGAATACTCCTGACTCTCCTCGCAGAGAAACAGCTACAAAGAAAAACCTCAACCAGCTTGAAATGGTTACATAAAGATGACAAACCATCAGTCTAAAAGAACGGCACTATCATACAATGAGAAGAAAAAATAAAAATCCACCCTAATATTTAAAAGCCATGTTTTACATAAGCATCAAGCTTAGAAATTGACAGCCACATCCACTGAAAAAGAACACCATGTCTCAACTCCCACAGAGCACAGCTCAGCAGGAGTCACAGGCATCACAACTGTTAGTGCAACCACTCAGCAACGACAACAAATTTCAGCTACAAGGGACCATCAACAGTTCGTGAAGCCTCTGCCTCTTGTTTCTCTCCTCCCCCATCTCACCAGAAACAAGAAGAAATACTGTCTGAGGGTCCTCTAGAGGTCTGCCTTTTCTAGAGCCACCTTCTGTAAGAGAAAACTTGAGTTTTCATTGGTCATACATTGCCAGTACATAAAACACTAAAATTCTCAACACTATCTGATTTCAAACTGGCAGTTGTAAAACACAGTAAAAAGAGAAAAAAGCAAACCACCCCAAATTCTTTTGGTTGAACACGTCTGTATCAGGACATGAATCATAGAATCACATCACTTGGGTGGGAAGGTTCTAAACTCCCAGGCAAAGCACAGATACACAACTCTTCACATATGTGAATTATTAATGCCCAATATATACAGAAACAGACAACAGACGTTTGTCAGATGAGTCTGTGATGTGCAACAAATTTTTGGGACTGCCCTCGTGGCCCATTACTTCCAAGAATATGCCTTGCAGCCATTTGCCTGGACATCTGGGCTCAATCACCTCGGCAATTGTTCCCTACAGGAGTCAGGAACTGCCACTTTGAGAGATGTTTGCCCCAGTTCCAAAAAACTGGATTTCTTCAGGCTTCTTAGATACAAAGGTGTTATTGCTGAACTGCATCTAAACTAAGTATCTTCTGAAATACACAGCAAAATGGCACTGACTGGTCAGAAGACAATGCTGTGTTTATACAGCACTATTAGGAATTTCCAGATCACAAGTTTCTTTTCTATGCAAGCCCATCCATAGAATTGATTTTCTAATATTAAAGACAGGATATCTGAAACAACTCCACTATCAATCGGCCCATCATACTTATAAATCAACTGTATTGCAAACCTGGGCTTTGTTCAGGTGCAGCACAATGGATTACTTCACCCAAGAGAATAACATTTATTACTAATGCTTTTATTGATCTTCATTTTTGTTATTTGCCTGAATACAACTAAAACCATGGTATAAGCAAAGCAGCCTAAAGCTTAGAACATGCCAAAAGTCTTAATACACTATGTTACATCATCCATGCTGATCAATATTTTCCTTTAAGTCACTGCTGGAAAAACACACAGTTACCTTTCAGTAACTTCTGTAACAATTCATTAGGATTAAGAGATATAGGCTTAACTATTATGGATGTTCTTTTCATGCCAGTGAACATCAGCTTTTTCTGTGCATTCAAAGGCTTTCATATTATCGCTCGAGTGATGCTATTTGCCAGGTGACAGTCACATGAATTTTCATGATGTTCTTTTTCTGTGCTAACAGAGAACCCAGATTAACCCTGAAAAATCTATGTGATTCCAGAAAATTCAGAAATATGCAACAATAACAAAGCATATTACAATTTCACAAAAACACAGGCTCTGGGTCTTTTGAGCCCCTGAAAAATACCTAGTTTAATTCATTCTGCAAATGCAGGATTATTGGAGTTTTATCAGCACATTTTCAGCTGACAACCAAGCCTCATTCAACAGAAAAGCATTTCAGTATCATGCTTTGGGATTTTATTAATCTTGTTATTTCAGTGAAGTTACACTGACTTAAAAACAATGATAGTGATTTAGACTGAGAGTATTTTAATTCCTTCTGTGTGGAAATACTTACAGCTTTTTACAGGCTAGGCTTGTAGTTCAATGCCTTAGAAAGCCTCGGGCAGCCTAGAGAGGTAGCACGGGCAATCCAGCATTTCAGTAGCTCTGAAAGTGGCAAAATGGTAGCTGCAAAGCTGATACCACCCGTAGAAGCAAAGAGGGAGAAATATAGCTCTTAGCTTGCCTAATTCCTGCAATTAGAAGCTTTCGAACAGAAACAGAAACACACAGACGTTTGCAGAAGGATTGCAGACCCAAAGAGGGAGGGCCCCCTCTCATGCCCTTCTTTTATTCGGAGAAGGGGAAAGGGGAGGACTGGGGGCGGATCCGGGGTGAGCGGCCAATCAGACACTGCTGCTAAAGAGTTTGAGTCACATTTGGTTTTGCCCGCGCTTGGAACAAAGGAGTTCAGAACACATGGCAGAGGCAAGTCCTGGCTTGTCTTGGGGAGGGGAAGCTCAGAACAGGCAGCAACACTTCTGTATACTGGGTTGTATAGAATTGTGAGAAATAGAAAAAGAGAGAGTTAGAACTTGAGTTACTTACATGAAGAATAAAAAAAAACCCTAAAAAAAAAAAAATCTGTAAATCATTAAGTAAATGCCAAAAGAGGAAAGAAGGAAAATTACACTTCTTAAAAAGCAGCCCAAAACACAATAGTTTATTTCCAACAAAACCTCCTATTCAATGGATATGTAAAATTACTCATTGTATTCCAAATGATCCAGTCTTTGTCAGCTCCATAAATCACAATGAATCATATGCAACATATTTAAAACAAGCAGTGAAAGAATAAAATGACCCCTCAAAAGACAAATAATCCATAGTTCAGAAATGTTTTAGAAACTGCTAACTTGTATATGCCTGATTCCACTCAATTCCCAGTAGTAATAATAGATTAATGCTAAATTCATTAATCACTGGAAAAGACAGAACTGTTACAAAAGAACTGTGTTGGGACTGCTGCACTAATGTTCCCCATGGTGTGAGATTAATGTGTGGCCTATACAATAAGCACCACGCCAGTGATATTGCCATTTATAAAACTTTCTTGATTCAACAGCCTGCCCTGAAAATCAAAGCTATTGAGCACACTGGGTTTTTTGATCCCACTGCACCTTTGTCTTGCTCACAAGTCAAGAAACTGTGGAGTCTCGTGCCAACTTTCTATGTTATAATCAGTATCTTGCCAAGGTAGCAGGGTCTTTTCAGCTTTGATCAGTGTCACACACACACACTCTGGAACACTCACAGTCACACACACACACTGGAACTGACTTCCAAGCGGTTTCGTGGCAATTCTCAAGAGCTGGTCAGTGTTTCCTTACCTACAGTGTTTCTCAACTTGTCTGATTCCTTCTTTTATACCTATTCAGCATGCTCTCCATGTTGCCTAATTTTCCATTACAGCAAGGAATTTGTAATAAACACTCAATAAATACAACATTTCCCACAGGTATCACTGCAAATCTTCCATTGCTTGACAGAATTGCCACATAACAGTAGGATGCAAGTGCAGTGGCTTTCACTGACTGAAAGAAAAATTCATTAATTGCAGTTGCATGAGGAACATACGCAAGTAAAGTAAAATTCGTCTGTCCCCAAATTTGCTTGCAGCTGGGTCAGCAAAGCTTCTTATAATGCAGGCTTAAAGTAGTTGGCAGGGCAGCGAGAGCAGGCTCACACTGCAGAGACCTGAATTCTATTCGTGGCTCTGCCCTTCACCCACTAACGTGTCAAACCCAAAGTTACATCATCTCTCTGCTTCAGATTCCCAAAGTAGAAACACCCTTTGTGACTGCAGAGAAAACACGAGGTGTAAGAGTAATGCTTTCCAATACTCCAACCTCATTACGGGTGTTGAGTACATTTTCAGTTCTGTGGACATGTTAAGACATCTCAAGAAGACTGAGAAAGCTTTGTGGTCCTCTCCAAGAATGGGATCAAAGTCCTTGACCCTCCAATGTCTCATTTTAAGGGCAGGGGCAACACCTGAAGCTCAGTGTCAGTGTAAAGGAAAATCTGGTCCCAGTTTTTAAATTTCATGTAGTGGCTTTATTAAAAAGATCACTCTTGAAGAAAAAAAATAAACCTAAGCCTCAAATGTCAGTGCTTGACCAAATAAACAACACAGTCAACTGATATCTTCCACAGACTTTGTGTTTTAACCTTATTATTTTCAATTATATGAATTTAAATTTCATAAGCCAGGAAATCACAGAAATCTGGAGATCAAATTGTCACCTAAGGGTCTTCAAAATAATATGTTGATTTCATCTGGAAGGGGTTTGTTTGCCTTTTAGCTTTAGAACATTCACTGCACATCTTACTTACATTTTCAACTATTTCCCAAAATTTTAAAGGTAGAAACCAAAATGAAGTGTAAGTGAAATCTGCCAGGCATTGGGGCTCAGATTCAGGCAGCAGTTGCCATACAGTGAGGCCCCCCAGAAGGTCACATTTAAATAATGAAAAGGATTTAATATATAAGTATTGAAAACCTTGACAACTATAAAACGAACCTTGAACCAGTGACTGAAATGCAGGTATCATCCTTTCAGGTATTGCCTATGTTGCTGTTTGAATTTTTCTTTTTTTTTTTTTTTCAAATGGGACAGAGATTGTGACATGCATTTAGAAACTCCAATCTTGGCACGAGCAGGGAATGCTTTGGGGTGCCTCCGACTCAGCTTACATCTGGGTCACAACAGATCTGTTTCTGTTTCTTCTTCTCCCAGACCACAGTCATTTCAGTTGCTTTGATAAAGGAATAATAAGTCAGTTTAGGGAAAACATAAAATGTAACTGAAGAGAAAAAGAGAGTAAGATACATCAGAAAAAGATAAAAAAATGTTAACCTATAGGAAAAGGTAATTCAAACTGAACCCAATTATATAAAATTATTTACAAAGTTCTAATTGCTATAAATGAGGGAACAACTCATGACAGAAATTCCAATTACAAAAAGGAATTATCTGCTCTGCATCAACTAGCTGTGTGACATAACACACAAGAAATCATGAAACTTAATTATTTGGATTTTCTACTGCTACAGATGCTGCAGGGAAATCTAATTAAATAGATCCAGTAAGACTTACAGATGGTAGCCTACAAGTAGGGAATTTGCTGATCCATGCATTGTTTTAAAAGGAATTCGTAATGACCTCTAAATAAAATGGGTATTGGTCTTTATTTTAATGTGTTACAGTGTGAAAATACATTGCAAATCAAGAGAATATTTACACTTTGATTCAACATACTTAAATCCATCAGGATGGAAAATGTGATATTGTCCTTAGCCTCAGAATATCTCTGCCAGAACACTATCACTTCTGCGGTGCATTTTTTCCAAACTTAACTACAAAAGAATGTCTCTTACATTAGGAGTATTCCCAGAAATAAAAAGGGAAGGTTCTTTTTATGAGAGACTTCCCTCTTCCCTCTCCTTTCACCCACACCTCATAATCCTAAATTTCTCAAATAATCCGGTGCAAAAGGTGCCACAGGCTTTAGAGAAGTCCATAGAGTCCTCTGTGACTTCTGCATTTTGAACTTCACAAATATATCATTATTCACACCCTACAATTGTAATGAATGAACAGAAATCCACAGCAACCTTGCAAAAATCAGCACACTGTGATGAAACAGAATTTTACATGAAAGTCAAAAGGTATCGGGGGGGGGGGTGCCTTCTTGTAAGATTTTGAAAATTGTTGTTGTTGTAGTGAAAAGCATAGCTCAGGAAAGAAATCTTACCACATTTCCCAGACCCACTTTCTAAAGAATTCACAGTCCATCAGAATTTTCTGAGGGGTTCTTCTATGTGCAGATAGATTGATGTGCAACCATTACACTGTATCAACTCTGAACTAGAGCCCCTATAATCTTCCAAATGCTTGCACTCAATATGCTCTCTAGTAGATCCAATGAACTTTCCACCTTCCCCTGGATGCGTCCAGTGATAGTGCATGTCACTTTCCAAGACAAAACACACCTAGGACATGTGATGTTCTTTTTGTCACTCCCTCAGCCCAATCATGATTTAAAACAAGAGCCTTAAGAAACAAAGAATAAAACCCCACAATACAACCCAAACAGAACAAACAAAACCTAAAACAAGAAAGGAAGGAAAAATAGGCCAGTGGTGATGGCTTGCAGATTTCAGCCCTTGAATTACAGGGGTCATTGCCTGAACAGTTTCAAACACCATCAGAGCATTCAGGGTTGAATGCAAACTGAATATTCATCCTCTCACTTCTGAATTCACATGTAAAATGCTGCCACTTACCCAAACTCCTCGCAAAATTAAAGTATCTTTGTGGGTCCTTGTAGTTTCATTTATTGAGCCCTTGGGCTCAGAGTTGTGTCTTGCCAATCTGTCTCTGATTAAAAAAAATGATTACAGCTTTACTGCTCTCCTCTTGGAGCTCCATAACCTTGCAAAACACTTGCTGCTGTAGCAATCACAGTTATATTTCTCTTCAGCAAATGATTTTAAATGTTGCTTCTTATGCTTTGAATTTGCATTTTTGATACATTTGACTTTCTGCCATAATACATGGTGCCACAAACAGTCTGTTGGTAGCAGTTTGGATCCTCTCTAGTGATTCCTAGGTGATATATTTATTTTAACTAATTCAATATTTTCTTCATTTGGTGTCTCTAATACAAAAACACTGTATGCCTTGAGTATGGCTAGATTTTTATCTGGACAAAAGTTTGTTGCTCAGGACCAAATCTCTTGGATAAATTCTTTTGCCATCTCAGATGCTTCAGCCAGAGACATATCCAAGAGAAGGGATACAGTGAGACTCTCCTTATGCCCCACACATCCCCAGACTGATTCAATACTCTGCTGGATGAGAACAGGCCATTATAGGGGGCAGAAACCTTGACCTTGCTGACGTTGCACAGAACTGCCTTACAATCAAGGACCAGGACCTAGAAAGGACATTTTTAAGCCTTTATCCTGTAACTTGCACTAAGCAATACTCAGATCTTGCTTCTGCTCCATTTACTGCTGTTCCTTTCATTATCTTCATTAAAAGCTGGCTCTAATTAAGTGGTTGGTATATATTTCTAGCTCCCTGGCAATAAAGGCGAAATATGATCCTAGATCTATTACTTGTGACATGCTCTGCAAAACTAGAAAATACATAGCATATTAATCAGCATTATGTTAAGACTCCTGAGCATTAGAATATGGCAGATCAGCCTGGATTTTTCTCTAGGGCTTATTGTGTTATCAAAGTTAAAATTCCTTAGACTATCGACAGTAAGAGTTAAATTTTACTGATGTGTCCCATTTGTTGTTGCAGGACACTCACAAGGACAGACATGAAAGGGCATCTCTTCTGAGGTAGAAAGCCTTGCCAATGACACAGTCAACCACCTAAAGCAGCAGCATCCATGCATGATGTGACAATCAGATTAGGCCTCAAAGCAGAGGCAAAATGTGTATGAAAAATCCCTCCCAGGGAAAAGTTTTTTAGTAAGAATCTCTAAAAGAAAGGACGCTGCTATTTCCTCTGAAGGTCAGTAAGTAGTTGGCATGTCAGACTAAAAGTGACAAACTCTGCAATGAGCTCTCGCTGCAAGCAGTCAGTTATACATCCCTTCTCCTGTTTTATTGAGAAACCTTTCCGTGCCAACTGCAGCAGCACTGAGTCTCTCAGGTAACCAGTCTGTAAGTCACTGACTCAGACAGCGACTCCCACTCCGGCTTCCTACTCACATATAACAAAATCCTACCTCCAGCAGCAGCCCTAACTGCAACAGGGGAACTTGCTGGGAGAGTTATTGTCCCCTGGAAATGCCCAGGAAACACTGATAACTTTTGACAAGCATGTCCTGTGGGAAAGCGAACCAGTTCCTTCTGTCTTAGGTCATCAGTGACTTCTCCTTGCAAACCTCTGTGGCTTTCCACAAGAACTTCAAAGTGGCAAGAGTCTGATTTTCCTTTGCAATAATGAGGCATTTCATTTCCCTTCCATTACCTCTTTCTAGAGCTGCACTGTGTCCAGCCTCCTGCCAGGATTCACTTCACACCCTCATCCCCACGACTGACAAACATGCCAGCTGCCCTGGGGACAGGCTCCTCACTGTCCATTGATATGGAGAAGCATGCTAATTGTCATTAGTATTGTCAACAAATACCACAAAAGAGTTTCTATAACAAAAGAAAATCCATTGGAAGATCCTTTCCAATGCAGGAAATGTTTCCTGGTAACTGACAGCAGGAGCTGTATAATGGGAAGTGTCACTCATGCCCTCTTATCTGATGTTTAAGGGTTATCTATTTACACCAAGGACAAGTGTATAACAAATCAATAGCCACCTTAAACCAAAGAGTAATTACATGGAAAGGAAGGAAAAAAGGGAAAAAATTAAGAAGGTAGGTGTTTCAAAATACTGTAGCATCATTCATTAACACCAATGTTAATACTTAATTGGAAAATAAAAATCTTCTTTCATAAATTACTAAGTAACTACTTCAAAATAAAAATCTAATCTAGAGCAAGTGTGATATGGCCTATAGAGGTAGATCTAGTTAAGATCAATAAATGAGGAACAGCCACTCTGTCCATTCTCTTAGCATGATCCTCCTCCTTCCCTAGGGCTCCCAATCTCTCAATGAAATCCAAGTGCTGTTATTCGGAGCCATCTACCAGATAATGCTACACAGCCCAGAACTTGAGGGCATTGATTCCACAATGGGTAGTGACACACTCTGCAGGGAGAGAATAGAATGCAGCTATTTCTTTTTTTAATCATCCTTCCTTGCTGCTGATGTCCAGTGAAGTACAAGTGACTGAATTCATGTTTTCTGACAATAAACCTCTCACCACTACGCTATTTTGCTCAACTGTTGAAATCAAATATAGCTCCATTGGTCCAATGTAAAAATTTCAGTCACACTGGAAAGCTCCTGTCACTGGCAACATCTTGTTCTTGTGGATAAGAATTCATATAGAGCAGAAGAAGGAAACCTGAGCAAAGGATTTTGATTTAAGTCCTCATGAATGAAACAAACACAAGAATTTCCAGAAGATACAAGAAGAGTGAAAAGGTGTTTTGCTCAGCTTTTTACTTTATAGTCTTTTTTACGTTACTTTCCAGTCATACCTCCAACAAGATAAAAACAAAATAGTGCATTTGCACATTTCTCACAGTTAAAGTTCAAAAGTATGATTCTTTGTATGAATCACTGACTATTTTTGAGGAACATGCCCTACACACAGCTGAATGTATATACCTTTATATTTAAGATTAGGAAGATAAACATGTATTGTATATACCTGAGTTTAATACAACTTAAGGAAGCCTGGATGTAAAGCTTCAAATTTTCCATACCAACCTTTTCCAAGGGAAGTTTGGGAGCTCACTATGAAGAATACCAATAGTTCAATCAAACTCTGGCTTTAATATTCTAATCCAGTTTGTAGGCAAACTGAAGTGGGGCAAAGTACTGTATTTTGGGCACATTTGGTGGGTTATCAGATGAAATGCTAGCAGGAAGAATTGCCATATCAAATGCAATATCACAGGTAATAAGATCAATAGAGAAGACTGCCTGTATCTGAAATGACTGAACAGACAGAACAGACACACAGATTGATTGAGGAGAAATACCAGAAATCCCTTAGATTAGACCTGCAAATTTAAACAGATTTAAACTGCTAAATCATAATCCTCACATCCCCTTATACAGTTAGCACATATTATAAACTATAAACAAAGCAAGACATTAAGATAGCTCAGAGTTTGAATTTTCTTTTTATTTTCTCCCCCCTTTATATTCAGAAGCTGTTACTACTCCCATAATTTTTTTATTTTGTAATCATATTGGACATGACAAATATGAGTAGGTGCTTTGGAGCTCTTCTATTGCTTGAATTGTGCTAGTGAACAAATTCTAAAGGCCACTTGCAACAGCTTTCCTGTGTTCTGACTTGAAATGATTTTTTTTTTGGCCTATACCTCTGTATTTTTTGCTCGAGGCTACTGACTTATAAAGCAAAGTACAGACGTTTCAGAAAAATAGGCTTCTTCTGATAGTATTATTTTCTTGTCTTTCAAGGGAAAGAAGCTTTAAATTAATGTGTAATGTTTAATATTTTAATGTAGAAAACATGACCCCACTAGAGGTAAACTTAACTGACTTGAGTGGGACCACAATTTCAACCTTAAAGAACAGGCATTTGAAAATTACAAATAACTAACATCTCTAAGTGGGTAAGAATTGAAAAATGCTGGGAGAAGTTCAAGTTCAGGAATAAGCATTTAATTTGATTTTGATCAGCAGCTGAGGACTGAGAGCTGCACATCAGCTACAGGAGTGTTCAACCACGGAACAAGAGCTAAAACAACCACTAAGGCCAGTTTAGTTTTGTTTAAAGTGAAAGCTTCAGAGCAGCAATATGTCACCAGACTGCTTGAAAATAATGGCAAATCTGTCCCAGTAACTAATCTTTGAGCCCTGCCAGCACTCAGAATTTAACAACACCAAAATGGGAAAAGAAAATAATGTCACCTTGTCATTCTGGAAAGGACCTATAATCAAAACCCTTGAAGTGGGTTCATAGAGAAGTATCAACCCCACTAAAACAGAAGGCAAGCTCAGCTTGAAAAGAATAAAATACATTTTGTGATCCCAGAAGGTAAAATACAAAATGGCACATTCCGTATCTCCAACAACACTTAGTCATTTATGTGGAATTGTCAGTAATTTATACTGCTTATTTGCAGGTCTGCCTGCAGCCTTACAGCCTCCCACTGAGATTTTGTCAGATTCCAAGCCTGGCAGGGTCAGGTGGGGTTAACTCTGGCATGTAAGACCAGCTGCTACATTTTACCCTGCAGACAGCTGCATTTCAAAGGCAGGTAAAGCATTTCATAATTTCATGAAGTCTTAGGAATAAGTCAGTCAGTAGAAGATTTTCCTCAATACTCTTTGCAGGATTCAAACACATCTATTCTTTTGCCATTGTATTTGTGACTTTATGGCATCAACATATGGCCACCACACTAAACATAGCATTTCTGATTGCTTATTACCACAGTCTTCTTATCAGGACTGAGTGACTAAATTACTTTTGCAAAATAAATAGCTTTCCAGTGAAAGCAGACAGATTTTGAAACTTGTAACTATGCAGCTACATATTTGGGCTCAAAATTCAACCATAACCTAATGAAATGCATCACTAAACATAAATCCTCCTAACAGCTACAGAAGATGCTAATTTGGAGAAAGCAAACCAGCCCACTGAATTAATCATTATTCTTTTAAAATTGAACACCTACTTAAACATTTGCAGATTTGGCAACTCTAAGCGTTATGTCTATATATTTAACAAAACTGATAGTTAACATATTTGTTACAGCTACCAAAATTCATACTGAATTTATGAATAATCAGTTTTCTTTATTTTAGACTCCTTTGAAAGGAAGGCATTCTCCTCACCTCCTTCCCAAAGCTAGCCTTTTTTCCCCTCTGGTTTTCCTATTTACTCACACCAGAAAAAAGCACCATACAGAAGAAAATATGGGTAAGTAGACACATTTGAACAGACTGCTGCAATGAATATGGTTATTAAACTTCAGTTGATGTCACAGATTGCTACACCTTATTGTATCATACAAAAGAATCATAAGCAAAATTGTCAGAAGGCAACTGAATAGAAAGAGAACTTGTACTCGGCTGGCTGATAGAACCAAAAAAAGAAAGAGAAAGGTTATGTATTTTTTTTACTTCAAAATGTGAGGAAGCCAGTTGCTTGAACAGCTTACTGGGGTCTACAAAAACTCTGCTGGTTGCACTGGGGCTAAGCACAAATGTGAAAATACGGATTCATTGAAATTACTGAAAATATGACTGACTTTCATCCCTGTGGTTACACAGTTTGTGTACAGGTCAAGGGGAAGGATGCCACCAATTTAGCACATCTTTCAGAAAGAATGGAGTGGGACTCGGAGAGGCAGTGATTTGCATCACACAATTTTCTCAGGCTCTCCTGGAAACTGCTTTGACACACAAGTGATCAGATAAGTAGAAACCATGGTCTGCCATGAAGATAAGAGAACCAGGTGGGGGGTTATTATGAATTTCTGAAATATGCTGAAGCAGTGTCTTCAATCTGAACATGATAAAGCTTTATCAGGTGAGGACTTCACAACTTCATTATAACAACAATTTGTTTGACGCTTCCGGCAAGGTATCAAAACCATAGCATAGCCAAGCTGTCTGCTTAGTACTTCTGGCTACAGAAATTAGATAACACTATACTGACTTAATCAAAATAATGCAATTTAATTCCATGGTTATTTTACATAATAATGGTCTGCCTACCATTTTCCTGAAAGAGAGCATGACATTTACAAACTAAATTAACTTTTGTAGCACCTATAAAATGGTAAATACTCAATATAAAACATTAAACTCGGGTTTCAAATGGATCTTTTACATAATGCAACTTGCTTTATACAATACCTTTATTTCCTGTGTTAAATGAGTATAGCTGCTTTACATTAATGTTTATCCCTTATGCAGTGTTACAACAGGCTCTGTTCAATTTATTTGCAGGACAGACAAAATCACACTTGTTAATGATCTCCTGTCTAAGAGAAAAGTTAGTGTCTTTAGCTAGGCTTTAAACTTGCTGGAATGATAGTACTGATCTGGTAGCTATACACCACTTTCTCAGGAATCCAAACTCTTTCTAATCTGGCATCTCTAAATGACTTCCAGTGGAATCCAACACATTCCAAAACATGAGAAGCATTCAAAACATACCAACAAACTTCAGAGAGAGGTACAGCTCAGAAAAGAAGCTTGTCCTGTTGATTAGGGGTAAATGATGAAAAAATATGATAGTGCAGCCTGTAAGTCCCAGTGGAGAGTGTTGTACTAGGGTTTAGCCTCGAAGTTTAAGTGACATAAATTTCTTCTTCCAGAGTATGAAGAAATGATCCCATAGAGTTACAGAAGCAGAAATATCACTGTTCTCTTCTTTTAATATTTTGAGATCGGCTGTAATAGATTTCAAAATTACTACACTTAAAAGAAACTATGGCACTTTGCTTTAATGTGGGTCCTAGAAAAAAACATTAAGTGCACAAAAACTGGACAGCTAAGCCTTCCAGTTCATGTGAGAGGATTTGTATTATTAGATTCCTTAGGTAAGAAATGTATTAAACCCATTACTTGTTTCAGAGATATAGTAATAGTCATTTAGTCAGTAATGTTAAGTTTTATGGTAGATATAGCAATGAAGAACGGCTGCATCTTTGTGTCCTACCTACTCTCTTGAACTGAAGTAGGGATTTTCCTTCAGCTAGACAGTTTTTCAAAACTCCATGGGTTTTTTGTGAAGCTGTGATTAGGGCGCTTAAATAAATGCTTACAGTTGTAAGTTGGACAGGCTTCTAGAGAAATTAGGACTCTTTAGTCTCTGCACTTCTGCCAAAGTTATATCATTTTTCAGCACTGGTTCACTCTTTCAAGTACTGTAACCCCAGAGTGCAGGAATTCCTGGGCAGGAATATATACCAGTTTTCAGTGTGCCAGGTTTAAGATGAAAATCAGACTGACCACATCATCATCAGTTTGGATAAGATAGCTCTGTTCTGCTATGACTTACTGGCTAGCAGTATTTGGTAACAAACTCACAGGACTTGGTTAATGGAAGAAAATATTAAAGATATCTATTATAAAAGGAGGGGAGAAAGATTAACACTAGAAAAATGCAGTAAAGAAAGAGGATGGACAACAGAGATGACAGAGTGAAGAGTAAAAAAAAAAAAGAATGTGAAGTGCAAAATAAGAAGGTGCTGCAGAGTCAACTACAAGTGATACAGAAAGACAAACCAAGAGAGAATAAGAAAAGAGATGGAGAAGGGGAAGGAAAGTGAAAGCAAAATCCACATGACTCTGAGGATCAGCTGTTAGACATCATGGTGAGAGCATGGACAGTCCAGAGACAAGAGTGAATCATTTCAGGCAATACACAGCTGGGGAGAAGGTGTTTGCAAAAACCCAGGCATTCTAAAGGAAGGGCCTCACAGAGCTTGAGCACAAATGCAAAAAAGACACTTTCAGGCTGACAGATGCTCTGAGGTGGAAGATTTCTGTAAAGCTTTTTTAGTAGCAGAGTTTATAGCCATTACAATGACACATGGCTTCATTGTAATTTTCCATGTGAAAGGAGGAAAAAAGAAAAAAAAAAACAACTAGCAAAAAACTCTCCCCTTCACTGGACAAGTGAGTAAAGTATAAAAATATTTCCAAGCAAATGACAGCTTTTTAGTTCATCTTTACATCAAACAATGACAGCAGTTTGCATGACTCAGACAGATGATTCAGCTGTTATCCTCTCAGCTCACTCCAGAAAGGAGGGAAGAAGAGAAGCAGTTTATTTTTAAGGATGCTTTACTAGCAAGATTATTATGAGAAACCCATTAAAATGTTTTCTTTCCTTGAGAGCTGAGTTCTTGCTTAATATCAGCTTCAGAGATAAATAAGAGTAGATGGGTTCCTGGGAACCTGGCAACAAAGCAGGAAGCGTTAAAGAACAGAAAAAAACTATTTTGAAAATCCAAGATGCTTTAATTCTACTAAGATCTCTTTATCTAGGACATGAACCAAAATATTTTGTAACTAAATCTCTTTCAGGAAGCACATCACCTATCCCTATATTGCTGATGAATATGTCAAATACAGGATTTTAAATGTCAGTGCGGAGTTTCCGAAGGGAGAGTGCACTGTCTGAAGGATAATCTATACTAGTAACAGCCCTTTCAGAAATACTGACTTAACCTTGTGTGAGACAGGAAGATATTCTATCTGGTTTCCAGGGACTTAGCTTGAGGCTAAAATAGCTACCAAATGGGTAAAAGTCAGAAAACTGGTCACCAGAAGGAAAAATGAAGGGCACTTAATTATTTTTACTTCCTCTACGCCACACTTCAAAATGGAGATAAGGAAACATCAATTTTTCATTCTCAAAGACTCTTTTCAGCTCTAGTATCACATTAAAATTCATAACTCAAAAAAATCATGAAAATTTGGCCTCTGTTATCACAGTCTATTATTTCCATGGGAGAGTTCAACATGTTATAAGGGAATCCTACACAGCTTAGCTCACTGCAAAATACAGCAGAGGAGCAGATGGAATATCATTTATTTCTGAATGGAAACTGTAACAACATCATAGAATCATAGAACATGTCTACTCCAGTTGATAGCAAGGAGGACAGTAAAAAAAAAAAAGCTGCCTGTTTTGCTTCTGAATATACCTTTGTTGAGAAAGAAACTCTTACAAAAAAGGTAAATTCATTCTACAGATAACTTCTTTATAAAATGTGCATACAGGTTCGGCAGAAAATGCTACAGATTTTTCTCTGAGAATAAACAGTAAAACTTATCTAAACAGGTTTATATTTAGGCCTAAAACTCTAAATATTAAACACTAGTTTGTATAACTGTAAATAAGTGTGTGAATAATTTTTATATAAACAAACTGCCAGAGACAGTTTTAATCTGGGTTAGTTTTTTTGGTTTTTTTTTTAAATTCAGGGTTTTTTACCCTCAGAATCTCAGTAATAGGGGCCTTAGTGCTTCATACTGCCAGAACATCTCAAAAAATGCTAGTGGATCCTTTCCACAGAGATCTCAAGCACATTAAGATTCCTCTTCCAGAGCAGACATCCCGCTTCCTGCAGACATGCAGAAATCCCAGTGCTCTCTTGGCATAAAACTGCCAGAAGTGCCAAATGATTTAGTGGCCTCTCCCACTTAGTGCAGTTGTACCCAGGCCAATTATCAATGCTCTCCCAGGCACCAATCTAGGAGCCTTGCCAGTGGTACAGGGATAAAAGCAGTCTGTGGATATTGGATATTCTTTTTAACTCTGGCTGGTACTTTGTCATTTCATTTGTTAAGTGAGGCTGGACATGACTTTTAGTCTGGCATTTACTTATTGTTTTTATTATCCAAATTACAGTGACAGCTCCTACTGCTTCACTTTTGGGAATTTGTTATGAAATTGTGAAGCACGATCTAAAGTCTATCTCTGAAAAACAGACTTATTTTTCTCATATTCAGTAGGGTAAAAAGACTGTACAGATTAAAAACCCATATATTTTGCTTTGCTTTTCAGAAAGTAAAAGCTGAAAAATAAAAAGGAAACTATTTATGTAACAGAACTGATGAGGCTAAAGTGAAGGAGGAGCTATTTCCACAGCGCTCTAGCATTTGCTATTTGTGTACTGTCTTCATGTGAAAGCAAAAGATAAAAGAAGTGCTCTTAACTAAGCACAGAAGTGAAATCAGTGTCAGATTTACAAGGAGCAATGAACTGGAACACATGGAAGGAAAGCTGGGTAGTTGCTGTGTTCTATGCAGGAATACACAGGAAGTCATCTACCGTCCCCTGCTTCTGTGGTCTCTGTGTACAGGCCTGGTAAAAAGGATTTATAGTGCTCAGAAAGGGTAAGCAGGCAAAGGCTGAGCACTGCTGCTGGCATATGGAAAGGAGGTGGGAGGAGAAAGAGCTGCATGATCACAGCAGGGTCAAATCTTCCAAGGTTTGAGTTAACACTGCACTTGTTAGAAAGCTCAGAAAGGCAGCAATGCCCCCAAAGCAGGAATTCACTCTTTAAACAGTGTTTTGGACAAAAGTAAGCAACAACTTGCATTCTGCCCCTCCCCAGAAAGAAACACTCCCTAGACAGCAAATGAAAATTTGCTTTATGAAATTCCTTTTTATTTTGCTTCTGTCACACCTCCCAGTTGTTAACAATACGCTGTTTACTCCCCATCATTGGATTTCATTGGTCTTCTCTAGCACCATACCAAGCACACTTTTCATGTTCTGTTGCTGAGCTATCAATTTTCAAAACAAAAGTCAAGTCTTCCACTCTCAGTATGTTCCTGAGGTTATGACCCCCGTGCTTTCTCAAACTATCGACAGCCACTCAACACACAGCTCTAAGTACTGGGCTGCTGGTGGCACTAGGAGAGGGGATTAGGTGGCCTTAATTTCTTCCTCAGCTTTTTGCACAGTCACATTAGTGCAAGTTACGGTCTAAGCTGGGAGGAACTATTCTCAGCTCAGCAGGTAGCTGTAAGCCCAGTTATTATGGGGAGCACCATGTAATTCTTCAGCTTTTGAAGGCAGTTGGCGTTTCAAGTCGCACATCTGCATTAACTTCAGACACTGGGTGATAGACACATCATTTTGTCTATCCCATACTTTTAGCAATTAAGCAGCATCTTCTGAAGCCATGAACATGGAACTATGAGCCATCGAGGTCATGTTCAGCACTCACTATGAGAAAAGGCATCTTAAAAATTAACTGAAAGCTTCAAAAACAAGGGAGAGAGTGGAACTCTACTGGGCAAAGTTCCTACGACTCATGGGCCTGTTGGCTCAGGTAGTTGTAATAAACTAATGTTTTCTGGAAATTCTGGGTGAAGGAAGCGATTCTGACTAAAGTCTCAAATAGCTTGGGCTTAATTCTGCTATGGGGCAACTGAAAGTGTATTGCTTTTGTAACGGAACACCAAGATGGTTGAGACTGTTTTGATAATCTCTAAATTGGAAATATTTCAACTAACTTAGAAAAGGCTATTTCTGAACCTGAACTGGTTTTAGGAGGTCTTCAAAAGGAAAGGGAGGTACACGAGTCCCAGGAAAAGTCAAACCCTGTGCAAGTGCTGTTCTTTCAGTAAACTTAGCTGAAGTTTCTCTGGTCTGAGCAAAACACCCTTAACAGGAGCAGCACACTGAGAAGGAAGAGAGATTGTCCACACAAAAAGACCTCATACTGACATGGTTGCTTTAATTTCGTTCTACTACTGACCACATCAATTGAAGATAAAGATTAATTATTTGTATTATAAAATTTATATTGGTCAGCAGTCCTTGCAAAGACAACAGCCCCCAGTGAACTCTCAGCTTTTGTACAATCAACACAGAAGTGTTTCCATCTCAAGAGTTTTATGATCTAAATACATTCAAGAATCATAAAAAACCCTGTCAGCTGGACTGAATAAGCACTAACAATTCATTCAATCTTGTCAATGCAGAAACTAGTGCAGTAGGAAACTTTAATTTTCACAGTGAAAAAATTTTGACTCGGTTTTGCATGGAAATTGAAGATGAAAATTTTAGAAAGATGTTTAGGCAAACACAACCCTACTGTATTCTGTGAACTATTTACTGTGGGGAGATAAAGGGATTTCACCATGGAAGAAGAAAACATAGCTCACAATATATTTAAATTTATAGTTCAGCATCTGGAGAAAAACAGGAGCTATCAAAGAGCATTTCATTGGCTATTACAAATATCCTCCAAAATATTACACACATAGAGGGAATGGCACCACTGTCCTCACAGAAATATTTTATGTCTGCATCCATAGAGTCTGCAGGGAGAAGGAGTGACATAGTTTCACAGGGAATATCCAGTTCACTGTGAGTTGAAGGTAAATACAGGTCGTCTCACACAGATAAACATCTCAACATGGGTTCATTTATCTTTTTTTAACAAAAGATAAAAGCAAAAAAGAAAATGTGATCTCGACTAGATTGGATGGTTGCAATAATCCATTCAGCTCCTTTGGGATGGAGGATACCATATTTCAACTTTATAGATGAAAAAGAGATTTAGCTTATTTTTCTCTTTAGCAACCTTCTCCTTGCTCCTACCTCTCCTTAAAATCAAATATTTTTAAGTTTTGAATTTGGAACATGGAGTCATGCAACTACTCAATCAGCCTTTACATCCAGAATCTCATAATTTCAAACATTACCTCATACAAATCTCAGTGATTGTGCCTGCAGGGCTACCACTGCCTTCTAAAAAGATTACATGGACCAAAAGAAACCACTTTGTTTTGCCCTCTGGCTTTCTATGTGAAACAAGTGTCATGGTGAAATGCTGACAAAATTGTCTCATGTTTTCCAGCTTTGAAAAATTGCAGCACCATGTTAATGCTGGAAGCACACAAGCAAAATATATATGTGGGGCTTTTTGATTTGTTTTGTTGGGCGTGTTTTTTGATTAAGCTACAGTACAATAGTTACTGAAATTTGAGCACAGAAAAACTAAATTGTTCCCTGCTGTGCAGATATAGGGCAGGGGAATGGGGAAATCTTATGGACATTTTGCTGTACTTCCCCTATACATAAACTCATACATAACAGGTTTCAGCTTTGCAGAACAGTAAAGGCTGAAATTCATCCTTTTGCAGCACAAGACATGAGCATCCAGGAGATACTTTTTAAGTTTAAATGTTTTCCATGCTTTATATATGTCCTACACACTGAGTTACACCGTTAGAAATTATTTTCCTACTTTACTCCTGCACCACTGTATTGGAGCATCATGCAAGGGAACAAAATCCTTTCCAAATAAGCTTGCAGCAGCACATGATCACTCGATGGATGCTCTGTTTTAAACCAAGCTTTTGCCATCTGTTCCTCTGCTAATTATGAATGCTACAAATATCCACAACTACATTGAAAGGAAAAAACTGATTAAAGTGCATATATTCTTTCTACCATGCATCTTTGTTGTTTATCTCAAATGGAAAGCAATACCACCCACCACACAAGTCACACAGTAGGAAGACCACAGAAGGACAGATGTTTAGAGCTTCTCATTTGGCAATAGGCCACTAGTGATTGCTTGGAGTCCAAAATGTATTGTGTGTACTCAGCAAGACAAGCTTAAAACTGTGCCCAGAATCACACACATATCTGAAGTGGGGCTTGCCAGTAGCTTTGCTCACAAGAACCCTTTGCTGCCCAAGTCAGGGTCACCCAGGATGATGCTCAGCAGGTAAATAATTTTCAGCTTCATTCTTCCTAAATCCCTTCCTGTTCTCCTCTCCCTCTGACCCTAACACTATCATCAACCTGTCATTTTGGAATTCCCTTTAATGAAGTGAAACATGGTTTTCCTCATCTACCTTTTCCCATTCTCTCTGTGTTTATAGATTCATTACCTGCTATACATGCAGACGTGTCAAGTTCTCATTCCCTCTTTCTGCCACGTATTTTCCATGAGGAGGAATCACTGGGCTTTAGTACAGATTGTTCCAGATATGACTTCTCACCTAATGGAGCATGTGTCCATTTCAGTCATGACTTCTCTACCTGGATCCACTAAATTATCCAGCATTCATTTGCCTATGACACAGACAGTATGCTTTGGGGCTTATGGATTTTTTTGGTGTTAGGGGGCTTTTTGTTTGGTTTGGTTTCTTTTTTTAGTTTTATTTCCTTGCACCTATAGATTCTCTTTCTAAGAACTAACTGAAGAAAACACATTTATTCCATTATTGCTGTTTCACTAACTTCTAATTTCAGGGAGCTTCAGCTTTAAAATCAGCCATGCCTCAAGGATCTTATTTTATAGCATCTTATTTTATATCCACATCTCTCCTTAGTGAGTTCAGATTTTATAGACAACCTTTGTGTCATTCTGTAGGGAGCACATCAACTGCACCATCCCTGATATATCAGTAATGGGTTTGCAATTATAGTGGCAGGTTTCAAAATTGCTTCCTATTTGCAGCTTCTTTCTTTGCTAATGGAAACTGCAGCACATGCCACATCTGTCTGTATTTGTACATTGCCCTGCTGTAATAGAATATTGCTCGCTCTTGATTACATAGGGACATATTCTGCCATTTAAGTGTGGATGCAGTATCTCAACAAAAACCGATGCTAAGGTTGTGCAGTTACTTAAAAAGGTACTGACAGCAAAATATGGCCCATAAGAAGTTGTTTGGATTTCTTTGTCCTTTACATACTGAGATAGGACTATTTGTGATGCCATATGTTACTTTACAAGTGGAAGTTTCAATATGTTTTATCATGGTTCTAAAATTGTTTATAGTAGCTTTTCTTGAATGCTCAAAAATTGTTAATCTATACCCATTAAAGTTTCTTGTACTTGTGTTCAGCCTTCTTCTCTCTTTTACAGGGCACTGCACACGGATAGGAAATGCTTGCTCACAATCTCCAACAGCACTATTTCCAGGGGAAAAGGAGATCTCAGGTTATAAGTTCATTAGAAGTCACAAAACCTTCCCTCTGCTGAGCATTTTAACATTTGTTAAGATAAGACACATGAAAAGACAGAAAGCACTTTTCATGAGAAGAGACAAAGGCTTTATAAAAAGGAGACTAAATATAAAACCAGACATTTGTGTCACATAAGGATCCTCATTTCAGTCCATCTTGCCTCATATTCCAGTGAAAATAAACCCTTAAGTGTCTTGTTATATCCAACTTAACTTTGTTATATAAGCATGAAGAGACTTATAAATCTGTGGTCACTGATCTGAATCACTGTATACTTCCTTACGAGCAAATATATCAGGTTTACCAGCTTTCTTCTTGCTGCATAACTGCAGTTCTATGCATAACTGATAGTATGCAGTATTTTAGCAGTTTATATTTATTCTAATTAAATGTGGCACAATTTCGTTTTGGATGCTGCTGCCCTGAGTGAACCATAATGTAGAGATTCATGGTTGTGCTTAAGGAATACTGCAGACAATTCTGTATTTAAACCACTAATTATCATATGTTTCTAGATATCCTTGTTGAATACAGCACTCCGGTTTTCTTTTATTGAAACAGCGTCTTTTTTAGACAAGTTTAAAAAAGATCAGTAGATGTAAAATACCTGAGCCTCATGAGTTTCACTAGATGTAGTTTAACATAAAAATAAAATAGATACAGGAAATCCACTTTGGCTAATATCTCTGCTTTAAGAGGAAATACCTAGTCCCCCTCCAATATGCTATTCACCTAGCATTAAATAAATAATAAGTAATGCTTAGCTAGCAAAAAAGATTGCTTACCCTGACTTCACTTAAAAAAAAAAAAAAGGAACAAAATTTATCCCTTATATACCTTGAGTGAAGTTAATATTATCAAACAAGAAATGAATCTGGGCTAATAAACACTGCTGTCAGATAGTGGCACATATATCCACAGGAAGAACACAGACCTGTTAAGCTTTGTCTTTCTGTATTCCAGCACAGTTCATCGCCCCGCAGAAGAGCACTGTCCTGGGACTTGCACGACATAAATTTTGTTGTTATATCTGGCATTAGCTTGATGGATAACTCTGAACCAGCTTTATCCTCTGCTTTCACATCTGTCTAATCTAGATATACATCCCCGTGTGCTTAACCACGTCGGAAAAGTGCTTTCCCACGTAGCACAGGATGCCACAGAAAGCTTCAGGACTCTTAAGTGAGAGGCAGGATCCTCACTCGTGCTGCGTAGCCCAGTCCCCTGAGTAGCTCCAGCTCCGGGCAGGCACTGCCTGTCCCCTGAGATGCTCCAGCCCCGGACAGCTCCGAGCAGGCACAGCCGGTTTACTGAGATGCCCCAGCCCCGGACAGCTCCGAGCAGGCACAGCCGGTTTACTGAGATGCTCCAGCCCCGGACAGCTCCGGGCAGGCACAGCCGGTTTACTGAGATGCTTCAGCCCCGGACAGCTCCGGGCAGGACACAGCCGGTTTACTGAGATGCTCCAGCCCCGGACAGCTCCGGGCAGGACACAGCCGAACCCCGCCGCCTGCGACGGACACTCAGCAAACCCTGCAAGAGCCAGGGCTACACGTGCTGGCAACAGAGCAGGCACATACACGGACAGAATGAGTGACAGAGTTGTTCCAGAAATCAACTGTTCTAAGTATAACAGACTCTTGTTATTCAGCGAGAAATGCCAGGGAATTCTGAATTCTCTCTAACTGATTTATAAAAATATTTACCAACTGCAATCAACTTCTACCAACGACTTCAAGGTCCCTAGTACACACAGCAACACTATTCTAAAAGCAACGTTTTCCACTCCCTTGAAGAAACAACTTAGCCTCATTTCTTCTTAATCCTACAAGTATAATTTTCAGCCTCTCTGCCATTCTCTAAAATGTAAGCATCCCCCTACTCAGTTCCAGTGACTGCAGCTGCCTCTACCTTTCTACGTCAATGTTCTGTCCAGGTTCAAGTTCTCTAACTGCTACCACTTGAAAAGAAAGTCAGAAAGGCCAATATAAAAACACTAGAAGACAGTGCTGAAACAAACTTCTGAATGGACAGTGGAAGACAGGGAAGGAAGGATGAAGACAGATCTCCAAGTTAAAAACCACATAAAATTTATGCTGTGCATTTCAAATGAAACTGTGTACACAGCTGAATTTCCTGATTAGACAACTTCAAAGCAACCTGCATAGACAGACAAGTATCACTTACCTCTATCAATCCCTGTGTTAGTGAGAACTCAACTGTAAGATGTGATATATTGAAGCCTTTTTCAAAAACTAATCTGGATATAGTTACTCTAACAGTAATTTTTAATAAAGTATTTTTCTACATACCTGGGAGAAAGCAATCAGTGAAGTAAATTTATGACACAAAGTTCATTAAGAGGACAGCTAAGATCACAGAATTAATTTATGTCCCATGTGCCTATTTAATGAGAATGATTTTCTGTTACCCTGGATTACAAGCCAAGTCACAGAAGTGACAGATAAAGACCAATCTACTCCCTGCCAAAGCCACTATTGAGTAGCTTAGCAATTTATCTGTAAACTGAATTTTGAATCATATCTTAGCCTTGAAAGTCATTAGACATTAGATGTTCAGGCCAAACGTGTAATTCAATTTTAGCTGCCAACCTGCTACAGCAAATCCCCCAGTGATAACTGCTGGAGTTACCTAGCTGATGACAGGCTGCTTACTCAGAGTTAAGACTTTGTAACTCAGCAGCAGTAAGTCCCTATCTAAAGCTGAAAGAGTTAAGTGGTGGAAGTACAGAAAAATCCCACCGGAGGCAGCAGCATCACCTTAACTTTACTGCTTCAACTCTGCTTTCTTGTTGTGGTTGAAATCTATAAAATGTGTACTTTGTAGACCACAGATGTTTGATTTTCAGATAGTTTGATTCTTCAGGGACTTTGAGGGAGATTTTCTATTTATGCTGGCCAGACACGTGATCTTTCAGGCTTTTCCAATTCTACAGTGTCCTCCAAAAGGCAAAGAGAACTGTTTCATCTAACTGATCTGTCACATACAGTTGTTCTTTGTCTAAGAGAACGGGAAGATGAGGAATACAAGAATCAAACTCAGGCCTCACTAAAGTCTTTGACAGTTTGGCCATCAGCTTCAATAAAACCAAGACTTCACTACAGCTCCTTTGGACAAATCTCAGTTTTGGTTACGTAAGGAAAGGAATAATCAAACAGTCCTTGCATAAGCAGACGTTATCTAAAAGAAAAAGGTTTTCATATCCCAGGTGTAATATTTGAACTCTACTTTCCTCATGAAGTCCTACTTCTTGTAAAAGCAGCTCAGCTGCCCCACCCCAAATTCAGACTGGCTTGCATTTTATCCTCAAAACATGCACACATTGATAAAGACACACTGACTGGAATTACATATCTCTAGCCTCATGGTTAAAGCCGTAAGTATAATGAAAATAGTTAAAATACCTGAGAGACCCCACACCCCCCCAAAAAATAAAGGTAATAATCTGCCCGATGGTCAAAACAGGGTATCAGAAATAGGCTTTAACTTGTAACTTTTGGTTCTTGAGAATAATGGACCTGTTTTTCTCGACCCTTATCCAGGACAACTTACCTAAAATAAAACTGGTATCATTTACCCATGGATACCAGAGCTTGACAGCAGCTCTTACTAACAGACATCAGAACTCAACCTCCTATAATAAACACTGACACGGTTTGATGTGACATATGGCTCATTAGTGTGGCATTTTTTCTTTTTTTTTTTTTTCTTTTGTGAGTTTCTCAGGAATCTGACAAAATTACAATCTGAATTTGGATTAATACAAGCCTGTATGGAAAAGAAATCTCTCTGGGGTGGGGAAGACAAAACAAGGGCAAGCAGTAGAATACAAGAATGGTTACTCTAAAAATGCATAAAACATGTTAGTCAGAACTTCAAATCTACAGAATTTCATGGTAGGGATATGATTTTTGACTGGAGTCTGCAGAACCCTTCTGTAAGTGAGGAAAGTATTAAAGTTATAATTTGAAACATAATACGGAAACTAACACCCTAGTTTTGTACTGACCCACTTAACTTTAGAGTCTTAGGTAATTCCTAGGGAAGCTGGGTAAGTGTCAGTTAATTAGAAAAAGCTGGCTCTCTTTACCTTCCAAGTTAATTATTCTGACATAAATGCCATTATTTTTCCCCTTGTTCACTGCAAAAGGAAAGTGTCAAGTTTGAGACAGGCTTTTTTAGAAAGCATATCTCTTCTGTTGTAAGAAGCTGATTATGCATTACACTTGCACAGAATCAAGTGTTTCAATAGTTTTCCTATTCTTTTAAATTTCATGCAAGTACATCTCAGCTGTACTTTTTGATCACATTTATATTCCAGCCTTGTCCCTCTGTTGAGTAAGAATTGCTCTAAGAGACAACCTATGCTAGGAGTGCCTGGGTAGACTTATAAATCACATTTCAACTCTGTTGTACTTCAGATCTGCTGGAATACACACACACAGTCTTCACCTTCAATTAAATCTCAAGGTGGGCTTGGAATGATAATCTCCTGGGAAGCCAGCCTGAAGTGTCTGTGTCCTGTCACAACCCAGCCACTTGGTACATCCATTACCCAGCCTGCAGATATTCTTCAAGTGTATTGTAACCTTCCTTATGACTAAATTCACTACAAATAATTAGCAGGACCTGATTGGTTTCTCATATATGTAACGAATGCACTGATAACTGCATCACAGAAAAACCTGTGCTTACATTTGAGGTGAAGAAAGAAAAAGAGATATTCTGTTAATAAATTGTTGGCAGAAAAATACTTCACTCTTCCTGTAGGTCTAAATACGACATAAAAGAAAAGAAAATGTGATTTCAAATCCCTGGTAGTGAGACCCCATTGAAGGCAGGTGTCTGCCAGGGAACAGACAGCAGAAAGAACCCAGTCTGCAGAAATGACCTCTTACTTTAAAAATCCCACCAGACCAGGAGATACTTGGATGTCACAGACCAGGTTCCACCACACTGAATGGATAGGGAGCAACACAACACCCAGTGAGGGGCTTTAAGCTTTGTAGACACATGATATGAAAGCACAAGGCCTTTAGAATTCCCAAATCCAGGTTCTTCTATCACTGTTCATTACATCATAATATTTTTTGTGAAGATACAAGCTACTTATTGAAAATGAATTGCTCATTTAGATAACTTTTAAAAATATAACTGTGGGTGGAGTAATAACCTTATCCCTAAATTTATCAGTGAGATTATTTTTGTTGCCAGTTATCTATTGATTCATCTCATCTTGACACAATGCTGGATTTGGTGTCCTTTTCTCATTCTGAAGAAAACCTACTCCTGTGTAATTACTTTTTTGAGAGTAAACTAATACATTATATTATTTTAAAACAAAGTCTTTTCTCCTATGATGCTGGAAGGCCTTTGGATCACCAACTCCATAACAATCTTTCTTGAATTTCACTGATCAGGAGTGCTCACAATATTCATAATTAAGTAGTCCCTTCTATTGTACATTTTTACTTCTTCAACAGAAGCAGAAATCTTTAATTTTCTGCATTTCTACAATATATTTGCTCTCCTCAGAATAGCATTACTTTTGTAACTTAGAATAACTCTGCAAATCAATGAAAGTACACAGGTTTTCCCTCTCATCTATTTCAAGCTGAGCTGCCAGGACCCAGAATAAATTTGTGTTAGCTCTCAATTCCATGACCTTCCACTTTGTACTTTTACATTTCATTTCATTTCTATTACTTGAGTTCCCAAGGTCTTCCAATTTTGCCTGCTTGGTATTCCAACCCTTCTCAGTACTGGTCATGTTTTCCAACTCTCTGCTATCAAGTTTCACTACCACACTTCTAATTTGGGGCTAAAAAAATCAGAGAAAGGTAAGTGCCAAGAAGGTGAAATGCAGTGAAGAAGTGTGAAGAGCCAGCCCGAAGGACAAAAACTCATCAGTGGCAAAGCCAGAACAATACAAATCCCCCAGTTCCTAATCCTGTATTTGTTTTGTCACCCTGACACTGCACTTCTGATCAGGTGTGAGGAGGAATTCGCAGGCTCAGAAAGGTGATGTACATTAATACTGACAAAACCGTCCCTTCACTGCTTTGTGTCAGGGTAGCCTATGACCAATCTGAGAAGCTAATATCTAATCTCTGATAACTATCCTCATCAGGAATCGTTATGTATGTGTAACTATTTATCCCCAGTAAGTCTGAGCAACGTATACACACAGACAATGACAATTCATGCTTTGCTTCTTAGGCTTGCACAGTCTCAGAGCATCTCCAGGCATAAAATGCATGGGGGTTTTAACATGATAGCCTGAACTGCAACTCTGTACGCAATAGAATTTAGAGAAACAGCTTAGTTAATGCTCAGAACGTGGTCTGGCAGCCTGCCATGCATAAACATGCACTGAAACCAGAGTTCATGCCAAGATTCTTAGCTTTCAACTTCATAGAAATTCCTTGTGTGGTTTATACTAGATCCTCTCAGTACGTTTAACTTTTTTCTTCCTTTTTGCAGTTTAATCCGTGGTTAGTTGAACTTACTACCTTTTTTATATATAAGCATTAATAATGTAATAGACATAACTTCAAGTACAAGTAATAGAATTAGTCTGTTCATATAATTTCGATTAAAGGCAGACCTAACACTAAAATGACATTTATTCTGTGCCAAGCCTCTATGAACACAATGGGATGCTGCAGTGTGACCTATTACAATAACATGCATGGCTATTCCCATAACAATAAATGCTTCCGCAGACTCATAAGAATTCACTTCACGTTCAGCTATCAAATCTATTCTGAAGCTCCTCTCAAGCCAAAGGATCCCTCTCAACAGGTTTGATCAAAAGATCGAGGCCTTCTTATTTGGGTTCATAATATCAGAAGGTCTAATTTGACTTCCATATCCCTGATGTCTGCTTTTTCAAGCCTCAGATCTGAACAAGGGAAATAGCTGGATGTCCTCCCTAGAGAGTGCACCTTGCTCACTTTTATCTTTTTCCAGTAATAATTACATTGATTTAGTTTTTGTTTTTTAGAAACTTACTAGTCAGTTACTTAAGTATGTACCAAGCCACATTCAATATATGGATTAGGTGAATAATAAATTCCAGATTACCACAGATTCTGAGCTCCATCCTTTCTTATTGACAGCTTCAACACACAGTTGTGAGGAAGAAAAATACTATTATCCCCAGCTATAAAATGCAACTTAAGACAGACCTAAGATTTTGTCATGTATCAGAGTCCATGGTGAAAGGAGGTGAAAGGGGTGAAAGGGGTGAAAGACAGACCAGAATAACAGGTTCAGATTGCACTAAAAACTTATTAATACAACAGACATTACACTGCTATTGATGCTGGGCAGGTGTAAAATATACAAGATTTTCAACAGCAAATGTTTCACAACAGATCAGTCACATTGGTCTTACTATTTATTTACAGCTCTGTTTGTTTTTAAAATGGAGAACTTAATCAACAAATTGTGTTCAAATCACATGAAAAGATTGTATTGTAAATTATTGCTTTAGATAGATCCCTTGAGGCCTTTGGAAAATGATGACACATTTCACACTATTGAGTTCAATCAGATTTAAAGTTGGCATGATTCTGTGGCTGTAACACAGATTTCAAATGAGGTATACTTCTGTGCTCTCTTTTCACAGAAAAGTAGCAACTGCTGAGACTGTAAGTGCAACTACCACGCTGTCTTTGCCCAAAAGAAATATGGATCATACTAAAAAAAAGTCAATCAATAGCTGTCTTCTCAAATCAGGCCATACTGGCCCATAGCTCAATAAGGCTGACCAACCAATTGATTTTGAAAAGAATAACTGAAAAAGTTGAGAAGAGCTTAATTTAAAATTTTATATTCAATTATATATCATCTGAGTAAACAACCCATCCAGTACTGCAACATTATGACAGATTTATATGCACATCTGTGTGTGCAGATGTTTGTGCTGATGCACATAAAATGGCCACACCCAAACCCATCAAATCTCAGCTCCATACCTTCAGTGTTTCCCCCACTGTACAGAAGGGCACAGGTATGTAAATAATTGTGCAAATATGTTTATATAACATGACAAAAATTTCAGAGAGCAGCTAAGGGTAATTGTGCTAATTACTGCAACCTTGCCTCTGCTGATTTACAAGGTACGAAGCAGGGTTTCTGCCCTGGGGTAACTGTAGCGTCAGATCCAAGAAACTTTGAACTGCAACACCATTTCTGTACTCCAGCCTCCTGTGCAAAGCCCACATTGAGAAGCTCATGTAGTCATGATGTCTATAAAATTAGTTTATTAGTTTGGCAAAGAAGGGAAGAGGGAACATAATTTTCCTAGAAATCAACACTTAACAACAAAATGCTCATCTAGTCCATACACAGCAATTATACTGTTATGATGCAGCTCATCAGGCAGCCTTTTAAGAAAAGTTTTAACAAATATTTTAACAATCTATCCCCAACAGCACAGCCATGAAGTAAGGACCAGACTTCTTCTGACATCCCTGCATGCAAGAAGCGTACTGTCGCTGCTATACCTGTTATGCTGGCAGCAACTCTACCTATGCATGTCTTCATCTGTAGACAGAGAACTTCTCACAGAAGATTATGATCCAGTAAACCAATGTGGTAGAAGACAAGTAATTAAGTGGTTCATTACATATGTAAGCTTTTTATATTTTAAGAAAAGGCTTAGTAGGAGATGATTAGTAGTCTCTGTTAATTTGCTCCATAAAAGGTTTAATGAACAATCATACGTAACATGCTAGTTTTGAAGGAATTAAATACAACCGTTAAGATGGCTGATAGAAAGATACCTAAGGTTTGCATGAACTTTATACTATTTGCTTTTGTTTGGTAGACCACTGGTTAAGGTTGTTTTTTCTTTTAGATAAAATGATTCTCCCTATAAAAAAGAGTTTTGAGGCCTTATGGGGTATTTTAGAATTCTCAGAAAGTCTAAAAAAGCACTTGTAGCTGTGAAATCTTAAAACATGAGAGGTGTTCTTCATGAACATTTTCCACAAGAAGAGGAATAGTTTCTCTTCACTTGTGAGACTGGGGAAAGGGAAATAAGAGAAGCTGCAAGGATTCCAGTTTTAAAGAGAAAAGGAAGAGGGAAGTGGAAATAATAAAAATCACACAAAGAGGAAAGCAGAAAACATAAAAACTACATAAATTTAAATAAAAGCTTTAAGACTTGTGGTTAATAGGAGGCCTCCATTTGTAAGGAGGCTCTTGAAAGATGTCCCTTGCTATAAATCTGTCTCTAGTTAGAAGTGTTTTCAGATTAATGTGTCAGTCTTTCATTTAATTTACCATTTTCAAATGCTGCTCAATTCTCACATCAAGTGGGATGTAGAAATTAACAAGCGAAATCCTTAACCTCTGTTCCCCAGAAGACTAAACCAGATATTAACAAAGATTCCCTTGAAGTCTAATCCCCTTTTCTATATGAGAACTCAGCAGTCCCAGTAGGTGGATGTGATCAGTGGCTGCCCGTGAAGACACACTCCAAGATAGCTATAGCTGTTAACTGATACCATTGCTAAGGCCACACTTGGTTATGCTGAGATTGAGAGCAGCATTTCTCACACAGAGATGACCAAAACTACAGAAAAACACAGGGAGAATAAGCTAAGCAGGGACACACCACATTTAACTGTAATACCTTGACTTCCCCTTTGCAAAGTGAGATACAATTTTAAGATCACAGAGACAAAAGCATCAAAGTTTAACTTGTTAATATCCTATAAAACACCAGGATTCCTATATAAGCAAACAAATTCTTGCAGAAGGGTACTACCAGAACTGCTAGCCAGCTCTAGTCTTCTCTTTCTTGGAGTCTCACTGTGGCCACGGTGCACAAATCCCAGACAATAAAGAACACAACCTCGCTGTGCTCATGATCAACATGAACATTAACACTTCCATCACACAGTCTTGGGCAGAGTGAAGCAGGGTTTTCTGTGTGTGCTCCAAAAAAGCTTTTTCAGTGTACAGACAACAGAAGTAAAATGAACTCCTTAAATATTACTTTTATTAAAAATGTTGCATTTCCCTTTCTGTTGTCATTGACTCAATACAAATGATTGTATTCAAACTAAGGGAAGTCTAGAACTAATTTTGAGCTCAAGAAAGTAATTTGTTTTATACAGATAACACATCATAACACATCCTGAAGCTACGCCTGTTTTCCAGATTGCAAAAAAAAAAAAAAAATAAAAGCCAAAGTACTGCTTCCTCCAACACTATTGCAGCCTGAAAGATCTCTACAAGCAGAATTGACAATAAAATCCTTTCCACAAAAACTGCAGGCACAAAAAGCTTTGCTGTTTACCACCTTGTGGCTTGAACTGGTAAGTATTCCTTCTTACACACACACCATTCCATCATTTTTCAGTTAACCAGACTCTCAAGCAGCAAGCACAGAAACTTCACTCAAAGTTCCTCCCCAGAGGAAAATCGAAGACCGTAAGAACAGAGACTGACACGGAGCCCATGCTGCCCCAATCGATGGGGTAATCAAGAATGCCAGCACTGTCTGTCCAGCTCCCAAACATCTCTGAACATCCTTCAAACAAGCAGCAACCGGTTACCCAAGCTGCATTTGTCTTCTATGCACAGCTCCTCACAGCCAGCAGCCCCCTGGAAGGATGCTACGGTCAAAGGAACGAACAAAAAGCATGCGGTAAAGGTAGAAGTACTTACATCCCGGAATTTGTTCCAGTACTTGTCTTTATCGTACTGCGAAACGGTGCTCAGCCATTTGTCGTTGTCCAGGAAATTGCCATGATTGCTGTTACTCGTGATGATTTCAGGATGCCGGCTCTCCACTTGCAGGAAGCACCAGGCAGCGATCACCAGCACCCCCGACATCTGCAACGAGAGGAGCGGACCGGAGAGAGGAGCGGCGAGGGACAGCAGGGCAGCAGCGGCCCCTCGGGCACGGAAGTTCTGAGGGGACCCAAGCTGGGGCCAGTCGCCCCTCACGGCCCTCGCCAACTTCTGGCTGCGGAGCTGCCGGCTCCGCCGAGACCCGCCGCGCCCGCCCAGCCCGGAGGGGCGGGGAACAGCATCAATAACAACAATAACAGTAACAACAATAAAATAAAACGGGACACTGGGGCCGAGCGGGGACCAGCCAAGGGGCAACAGCACGGCGGTACGGAACCGCAGCCAAACCCCGCGCGGCCTCAGCCAGCGCTGGCTCCGCGAAGTTTGGCTGCCAGAGAGGAGAGGAAGCTCCTACCTCCGGGCAGTGCCGCCGGCCGGGGTTCCCAGCACTGTGTGCTGCTGGTCCTCCTCCTGCTGCCGGTGCCGCGGTGCTCTGTGGCTGAGCCCTGCGCGGTGCCGCTGAGATGTGTGCGGTGCCGCTGCGCTCTGCGCGGTACTGCTGCGCTGTGTCTGTGCTGTGGCGGTGCCGGGAAGCTCTGTGTCTGTGCTGTGGCGGTGCCGCTGTCTGTCTGTCTGTCCGTCCGTCCGTCTGTCTGTCGGAGCCCGCACGGAGCCGCTGCCCGTGGCAGGTCCCGAGCCCGCCGTGTCCGTGTGGCGGGTGCGGCCGCGGTCTGGCGCCCCCTGCCCGGCGCGGGGCGCGCTGCAGCGCGGGGGCGGAGCGCGGGCAGCGCCCGCCGCAGGGCCGGGCCGGGCAGCGGGACCCGTGAGGGGTGGGAAGCCTTAGAGAAATAGGAGGAAGCATTTAAACACCGCAAAGGCGGCTGCCAAGAGAAGGGTGGCGGATTCTTTTCGGTGGTGCCCAGAGACAGGACAAGGAGCAACGGCCATAAATTAAACGCAAGTTTCACCTGAACATGAAGGAAGAACTTTTCGTTGAGGGTGGCACAACACTAGAAAGGGCTGCCCAGGGAGGGCGTGGAGTGTCCCTATCTGGAGACATTCAAAACTCACCTGGGCACGTTCCTGTGTCACCTACTCCAAGTGACCCTGCCTTGCCACGGGAGTTGGAGTGGGTGATCTCCAGAGATCCCTTCCAACCCAAACAACGTGGTGATTCAGTGAAACCTGGGGAGGAGGGCTGTGAGGAATCCTGAGAAGGTGGTGTGTAAGGAATCTTTGGGAAGATGTCTGTGAGGATACCTGGGGAAGGTGTCTGTGATGGTATCTGGCGACGATCTCTTGGGAGAAATCATCAGTGGAATCTTCACTACCACTGCAGTCTGAAGGGACATAAAAGTGGCCTTAAAAACATAAAAGCCCCATCAAACACAAGCTTTTATAAGCCCTGGGTAGGGTATGACTGTCTTGAGTCAATGGTTTTACAATTTACAGAAGCAGTGACATTTCTAAAGCCCAGAGGTCATCCCAGGTTTCTTTAGGGAAGCAGCTCCCTGCCTGGATCAGCACATCCCATGCTGTGAAGAGGTTTTGCTCCTGCACTGGAGAATGACGTCAGAACTGCCCAGGTCATCAGAAGGGTGTAGTGAGAACCAGCTTCTGTTGTTAAAAATGGGGAGGAAACAAGGGGAGCTACACTGGTCTAGAACTGGGGTTAAATGAGGAAACCTTCTCCAGGGATAAAAAAGAAAGTTCTCCATTGTCAGTGAAGGAGGTGGGAGGGAGGGGCTGGCTGGTTTCATACATCAGGGAACTTGTCCCCTGATATTTCATATGATGCCCAACAATGAGGACATATACTTTTGATGGTCATTTTAAATACAGCTGTGACTACTGTTCCATATGACATTTTTCAAATATGGTTCATTAAACTGTCTTGTAAATAATGCCTTTTCTCTCCAAAAAACTGTCAACAAGGTTAATTCCATATTTCCTGACAGACATATTAGGCATTTCTTTAGTAGTACAGAAAAGGGTCATGTTTACTTATTTTTTTACTGCTGCATCTGAGCACTGAACGCAGGATACAGATCTATTCCTAAATCTGATTTTAAATACAGCTCCCAAATGTGATGTTGCCTCAACAAAATCCCCTAGGATTGAAAAAAACAGTGAAGTTTTATTATTTTTAATGGCATAGAACAAACACACACACGTAAGTGCCCCACATTGCATCCTCCCCTTGGTGCACATAGAATCTAATGAAAACCACATGCCTGCAGGAAGGCAAAATATAACCCAATAAAAGCAACAAATAGAAGAAATCCAAACCGAAGCCCTGCAGATTTGGATGTAAATCCTTACCTAAAAGCCTTGCTCTGCCCTTCTTTCTACAATGGACTGTACTGTTTTGCTGAAGGTGGCCCAGGGCACATATTCATCTCAAATCTCTCTCCGTTGTGCACAGACCATCCTATAAACTGTTCATTTCAGTGGGAGATAAGGTTTATATAACTTCCACCTGGCAGGGTCAACACAAGCTTTCTCCATTCTTACTTAGATTAAAGGGGTACTGTTCAGTTTATTCTGTATGGGCCTTTTCTGTAAGGCTTTTAACAATAAAGAATTTTTCTCTTCTGCACAGACATTAAAGGTCTTTCACCATTTTAAATCTGATGGTTAAGAGATTTCCCCTGTGACCTTACAGAATTCCATGGCCATTCAGTTTTACACAGTTCCATTTGACCCATGTTTCACCCCAGAGACCACTGCATTTCAGCACCACCAGGCACAAACCACATTACCTGCTAAATATTTGAGGACTTTTATGCACCATGACAGTTTTGCATAGATGCACTAATTACTACTTTCTTGATCCACTGGAGATCAGACCAATTCAATTCTCCCTTGACCAATTCTTCAGCTCATGAATTCCTAGCCTTGGCTGGTAAAAAGCAACAGAACATCGTTTGCCTCCAAACTTGCAGGAGTTCTACCCATTATATATTTACAGGAGCAGTTAGTTCACCCCTGTAAAACACACTTGTTAGCACAGTGAACCAGGCTTAGTCCTTTGGCGACCTCAGGACTGTTGACTTCACTGAGTATGAAATAGGCTGCTCTGCTTGCCAGTCAAAGACCTGAATGATAAATTACAGAAACATTGTATATAAAGTGAGTAATTACATTCTTATGTGTAGAATTTGTGTCAGAAGTGTGTCTTCATTTATTTAATTACTTCATAATCCCATATTCAACACATGGCTAATCTTTCTTGATCCTGTAAAACACAGCCTTCCTGTTTAATCCTGATAGCAATCTCTATCACTCAGAAGCTGCAGCATTTCACCTCCACACTGTTTATCATCCATGACTAGAATTGAAACACCCTTGTCAGCTGTTTTTTATCTCAGGACACTGCTATAATTGCCTCTAATTCTCATCCAAAAATACAATATTGCAGATCTGTCTGTTGGGGATGACTTAAGTATTTGGTATTTTGGATGTAAAAAGCTTCTTTTTTCCAAGTTAGAAGAAATATTGAAGAGGTAGAAACCTTTCTCTTTTTTTTTTTTCTTACTTTTTTTTTCTTACAGCTGTAAAAAGTGCCACAGTATTGATTTCAGATATTATTTGATAATTCAACTGTATAAATCTTTTGATCAGAAATCGTATTAATAACCATGCCCTGCCAGCTTCTCCATGCTGTTGCCTGCCCAGGTTTGTCCTGGAAGCAGAGCCCTCTGGCGCAGAAAGCATTTCACACACACGAGAATCAAAGGGCAGATCTCGACTAACTCCCCATGCAGAGGAATGTCTTCATTATCTTAATAGGGCACTTTGGAGCTCTCAGTTAACAGAGAGAGCTTTCAGCACCTGACTGGCAGGCAGCAGAAACACAAACCGAGGGCGACTGGAAAACCAAGTCAGGCGCTCCTGCTTTCCCTGAAGCTCCATCACATCACATCAGAGCTAGTAGGCAGCAGCTGTACAGCCAGCAAGGTAAAGTCCACAGCAATAGCACAGAAGCCTTATCACGTGCAGGATTTTACTTCCCCCGTTTATACTTGGCAGCAAGATTCACTTTTTCACCACCTTGACTGCTTTCTATATTTCTTAAGGCAGAGGTTGCAGCCTTTGTATTGGCATCTTGAAAAGCTCCTATGGACTTTTATTCATTGTGTTTCTTCTTCTGTTGTGAGCCACAATTCCACTGACTTAATTTTTTAAAAAAACATTCACTAAGGAAAGAAAATCTTTACAGTAACAGATGATTAAAGTGTATTTCTTTACTGTGTACCAGAGTCCTTCACGACTGGATTAGGAAAATTCAGCTCTGGCCATTTAAACAGATTTGAAAATATATCACTACAAAGGTGCATGCAGTGGGACAGACCTTTATTTAACAACCCTTTGTATCTTCCACATACTGCCATATCCTTTTAATAGACAGGAGTTTTATTTCCTCCTGTGAGTCTCAGAACTGCAGATTCTGCTTTGTTAGCTCTGCTGGGCAATTGTGCAGAAAAAAAACCTAGTTTAACCTGTGCAATAAGTGATCAGTGGCTTATACAAAGTTCTTGAGACATTTGTTCCTTTTACAACAGGCCATAATTCTTCTTTAAAAATACTACAAATACAGGTTCTGATTTGCCTCTGCTCCTGGCCTCTGCTCCCTATGACAGCCATGTTTTCGCAAGAGTGCCTGGAATTTTGCAAGAATTTGCTAAATGCTTGCTGCCAGAGGTGCTGTGAGTATGTCCCACAGCAGGAGAGTTACAGACTTCTAGCAGGCAAAGTGTTCCCAGTTACTCTGGAGACATTGTAGTTGGTGCAATTCCCCATGTTCTCGTCCTTCTGAAGCACTTAACCCCAATGTCAGTGATTTCAGTGAAAGAGAAAACATCCAATGACCTGGAAAGATCATCATGTTCTGCAATCTATTTGCTACTGTGTATTAGTTGTAATAACTCAGATTAAAGTGAGTTGAAATACTGGCAAGTCCTGGACAGAGTAAAAGCTGAACACAGTTTATGGTAGAGAGTATAAGAAACAAAATAATTCAAGTTAAAGAACAGTAAAAAAATTATTAAATAAAACAATTTATCACATTAAGAAGTGGAAGGTGGTTTTCTAGATAGGTCTTTCCTACCTTGCAAAGCTGTCTTGCCCATGTGTGTCTAGAAGTCGAAACGAAAAATATATTTAAAATTGAAAAGACTCATGTTCACATATAATGCATAATCAAATACAAGGTTACACTCAAACCGAAAGATGAGATTGAGGCAGGTATTCACAATGTTTAACTTGTGTCTTCTGAGGCTAATCCTCAATTTCCTCTGTCAAAAGGAAAAAGAAACAAGTCTTTCTGAATGATGCCTTAGAGCTGAAGTCTGTCCTAGCCACTGTGGATTGTTTTGTGAAGGATGTTATCAACTCCAGAAAGAGCCTACACCACCAGAGGCACACTAGGTATAAAGCAGACCTTGTGATTACTATCATGAGAACCCACAGACCAACATAAAAAAATAACTTAACTGACATGAATCAGTCTATTTGGGTCACATCAGAACATTCATCAATTTAAAGACTAAGTATTTAATGGGAAGATAATCCCTGCATATTTGACAAATGGTTTCAGTTTTTATCTTTCTAGTGAGTATGGTGATCATGACAAAAGTAATTTTATAGTATTTCACAAAGTATCTTGTAAAATGGCAACCGTATTTTATAGTGGCTTTTATTACTACTGGAACTTTTACTAGGAATTGCATCACAAAAATTGGTTAACATAAATATTGCAGTGAGGAGCTTTCACCATTTGATGCCAGAGTTAACTCAGCCAATGCAGCCTTCATTTTCAGATGGAAAAGGTCATTGGAATTAAATTTGTCCTCAGACTTTGTACTTAGCTGGGATGAAACACAGGTATGAAGTTTTTTAGTTCTCTTCAACCTGGAAAATATCATCCCAAGATCTGCCACTGTCAAGCTGTCTTACAAGGTTGCCTTAAGCCCTTTCTATAATACATGAACAGAAACAGAGATTTGGAGATTAACATGTGGAATATAAAATGGGTTTGTTCAATATTTACCAGGGTAAGATCTGTTTTGAACATCTGCAAGGCACCACAGCAGAAAACAATAATAATTAACACCACTTACATTAACAGTCAGATTTCAGAAATTGAATTTGCATGGAAGATGGAGCATCATTAATGGCAGAACTACATATATTAAATTTGCATTCATGTAAATGTTAAAGAACACTCAAGTGTGCTTGTACTTTCTTCTCTCTTCCTTAAACTTTCTCATATTTCCCCATTTTTGCTACTTTTTTCCCCAATCCTTAACACAGCCTTATGCATCCTCACATTTTGAGCTCTTTATGGTTCTTTATAATAATTTCTTCCCTTCTTCCCTTTCTCCTTTTGCTTACTTCACTTCTCCCTTCCCCATTTTCCCTTGTTCATATAAACACATACTAAAATCCTTACAAAAGCAGCAGCTTTCCTGTGGCTCATGGAGCCAGTGCTGCCTGATGGACAAGGAGTTCCAGGACATCTTGCAGCTTGGAGGCCAGGCTTGGCATCAGCCCAGCTGCGTATGGTTATCATCAGATTTGAATCTGCTGAGTAATGTGGAAACAACTGGAACTCAGGATTTATTGTACCAAATATTCTGGCTCTCACTAAACCTTCTTTTCATTAAAGAAAATAAAATAGAAGTATTGATGTCTATAGATGAGGACAATAAAGATGAGCCACAGCTGAGCCATAATGGTTTGCACACTCATAAACCCTGTTCAGTTTTTGTGGCTTCAATGCTTTCCTATGGGGGATAATGGTAAGAATGTGCTGGAATGAAATACTCTCAGATAACGCAGGAAAACAGTTTTCTTTCTGCCTGTTGCTACAATTTAGGTGTGAAGCTTAAGCTCTCTGGGGAAGCTGACAATTCTCTTTGCCAATAACTTGGATCCTTATGGAAAACCAAATGCTGTTTTACACAACCACTGAATCCCTTGAAGCCCACGTGCTTGAGATGAAGAGCTTGGGGAGGGTGGGTAGAGGGGCATTAGGTGTGGCAATAGCTGGAACAGGTGAGGAGGTGCAGGTAGGATTGACTTCAGTGTCTGCTGGGTTCCAGGGGAGCTGTAAGAGATTGAGGACTGTGGACCTGATGTCCAAGGTGAGGCATGAGGGTTCTGATATCTGATTCTCAGAGGCAGCTTCAGGCCTTGGGATAAGGGAAGGAAGGAAAAGGAAAAGGAAAAGGAAAAGGAAGAGGAAAAGTGGACTGGTCAGTCCTCCTTCTCTGAAGACCATTATGTCTGCAGAAATCTAACAAAATTTTCAAATAGAAAAGTAATTTTTTTACCTCAATCAAAGATTGAACTCTTTTCTTAAGTACTTCGGCAGCTCAAACTGAGTATAGAAAATTTATTTCCATTGCTAGAAGATCTGAAAAATAATCTTTTGAGATTGTTTTTCCTCATCTACAAGTGCAGGACTCTTGGTTGCATGCACACATTCCAGAACATTGGACAGAAGTGCAACAGAACAAAGTGTACAGCTTGATTATACACATGTTTTTCTGAATCCAGTTCATAAAACCTGTCTGACCTCAGATAAAGTAAAAACTGCAAATTCCAAATGTACAGCTGAGATTGCCCTGAAGAAAAAAATTAATACTATTAGCACAAGTCAGCTCTGCATGTTCCTGGCCCATATACTTTTAAAAATGAGATTATTAAATTGTTAAAGAGGCAAAGATAGTGACTCCCCAAGGCTTCATAGAAAAATGTATGAAGATATACACAAAGGTGACTTTAGACATTAAAAAGTCTAAGAAAAGGTCTGAAGTCTGGCCTCAAATGAAGCATGTGCTATTAAATATTGTCACCTAGGCCAGCAAGAGAGACCACACTGAGTGAAAAGCACATTAGGAGACAATCACCAGCACACTGATGCCACATTAAAAGAATTGCCTGTCATCTGCTGTCCTCTGCAACAGGAGGATTTAACAACGTCTAGAAACAAGTATATAACTATTATATTATTCTTTTCCCCTCAGCAGCATTTTTGCAAGAAACTACAATTAAATAGATAATCCTATGTCTCAGGTTATTTTTCTAGATATGTAAATGCTGACAACCTCAATAAACTGCTTGGTATATGTGGGTTTAAGCCATTAATTTGAAATATTGCTTCAGACTCCTGCCCAATATTTCTCATCATTCATAGTCCAAAGTGTTGCTGAAAGAAAGTGTCAAAAGAACAAAGAGCCTGCCCAGACAGACTGGACTTGTTTCCAGACTTCATAATAACATAAAATTTAAAAAATTAAATTAATTTAATCACTTGCTGATGTTTTATTCAACAGAAGATGGAAAACCTGTTGGATGTTCAAAATCTAAAGCTGCACTCATTAGACACACAGAGCTAAAAATTCACAAGGAGAAGGTGGAAAACCAGCACTATGGTTTGGGTCCCAGATGCATCCCGGAGCTCTCACCAGAGGCTTCCCTGCCTCGGAAACGCAGGAAGAAGGACAGGAGGGCACCAACACCTGACTCTTGCTGGCTTCCTGTGACAGCTTCCCTCTTCCTTCTTAGGGGTAAATGCAAACTCTTGTGCTCCCTGCAAAATACGAGGACTGCACAAATTCTGGTTTATGCCTAATAAATACGCAGTGACAGGGAAGCATATGAGGCACAATTCAGCAAGAGAAAAATGTTACTTAAGATCATATGGGAAAGCACTGAGTAATGAATTGTTCTCAGCTGGATAGAAAAAATATAACTCCCTCCCTCTTTAAGTCACAGCATAAAGTTTTACACTGATGAAGACAAGTAAGAAAAAACATCTAACCTCAAGAACATGGAGTGTTTTGGTTAATTTTACCGAATAAGTCTCTTGGGACTATGATACGTAAGTTATATTCTCTACTCATTTAAACAACTCATACACTTCCTAAATGCAGAGTACAGATTCTTGGAAGAGCCTTTGATTAAAGTTCATCACAGCACAGTTCATCATGTTACAGCATGGATACTGGACACTTTGACGAAGACTCATAGAGCATAAGCAAAAATAATAAGAGATGTCAGTAAATTAACCCCTTGTCTGGATCCTGTTTGGAATTATATTTCAGATTTAGTTCCTATTGAATGAAGAGTGAGATAATTTAAATGAATCAATTAATATTCTCTAGGGCTCAACTTTAAGAGCTTTGAGATAGCCAATAATTCCATGGAAGTGGAATCATACATATTTATCTCAACCCTTACACCTTCAGTAATCGCTTCTTGCACTCTCTCTTGCACTGGTGTAGCAGAGGCTTGGGAAGAATAGAGACAGGAAGGACTCTGGCTTAATAAATGCAGGATGGATATAAATAAGCACTGCCTAGCACTAATAGGCTGTGCAGTGAACTCCCAAAGGAGACATTGCTTGAGACTCTTAAGAAGAGGATGATTAAGGCATTGGTGAATATGCTCTGGGGAACTATCCTGCAGTGGCAGAGAAATGGGCTAGTAGACAAAACAGGTAGTTTCTAGCAACTTCAAGGCATGGAATTCTCTCCCCAGCAGCCATTCAGACAACTCCAGAGAGGCAAGGTTATTTCCTATGTACATAAAATTCATATATGGGAAACGCAAACTCCTCTATTCAGCATATAAATGCACACAGTTGTGTAATCTTAACACCGAATATAAATAAACAGTGGCAGAGATGGTTAAGATATACACACAATAACTGACAAGGTATTGCCCTGGGTGTATCTGAATGCAAAATGGGATATGGCTGCTCTATATTACACTCTTACACTCCATTCCATTTTTAAGTTTTTCCATATTCTTCAAGGGTTGAACAATTTTTTGCAATTTATTTACTCTTAGCATTAAAGAGTATCGACAGTGAATTTGCATCCAATCCTTAATCCAAATGGACTTTGCCAGCAATTAAAATCTGTGTTTAAAATGCAGTTTTAATATTGTGACATTCAAAAAGCAACCAAAGGTTTTCTCTGATTTTAAGTAGAAAGAGGAAATAATGTATTATTCAGGCTCCAGAGCTTGCTTAATGCAAGATCAATTTTGTTAAGTGTTGCTTAGCAATGGATTATGAGTGCAGATCCTGAATATTAATACAGGATGGGTATGGCAGCAATTTCTGTGAAAGTACAGTTTAAAAGGAAAGGATTTTCCTGGTGAACAAACAAATAAATAAAAAATACCTCCAGAGATCCATACACAAAAGGAGGTCACATCTTCTTCACCTCTTGCATCATTTATTGGCCACTAAGCCAAGTAGCAGAAACTTTTGGATGATCTTTGTTGTTTTCCTGACATGTACCCAAAATGCTGAGAGTCTGCTCCCAAACCCAGAGGCAGAGCCAAACTTTACAATGGCACAGGATTGAGTCAAAGCAACAGGATCATAGCCTGGGTGCTAGCTTTCTTGTGGTATTTTATATCTGCAATGCAATACATTGAGGCGCTTATATTAATTAGATGTATGTGTAATACTGCTCATGGACAGTGGGGATGTAGCTCTCCCTTATAATCAGAGCAAAGATCTTTGACATTTAGCTATTGCTGTTGCTATTAAAGAAAGTGCCCCTCACCTTATGCGGTAAAATCCTATTTTATCCTGTATTTTATTTTTATATGGTCTGTAGAAGACAGGACATGTGGGACAGGCAGTGCTGGGAGAATCACAGGCTGCTGGAGAGAAATGGGGGAACAAGAGCCACAAAGCCATAGAAGATTTGCACCTGAGATGGACGTTCCAAGATGGGTTTTTTCTTTGATTGAGATTCCTCACACAGACTGTGCCTGCCTCACCCATCTGCAAACAGCCTGCTCTGACAACATTTTCTAACATTGTGCTTTGTTTTAAATATAGACCCCTCCATGTTTAAGGTTGCAGTAGAGTTGGTCAGGAGGGTTGCAACATCTAGGCACAGCTTTGGCAAGCCCTAAAGATGGCAGAGTGTCATTTTGACTTTTTACATGGGACACGTTCTCCATTGTTTTTATAGCATACATTACTTGAATTTCTTAAGGTTTTTTATTAAACTGAAACAACACACACATTTTTGTCTTATGCAATCATTAAATACTCCTGCATGTATATTCTAAACTGATCTTATTAGCTAACATTTTTCTGTTACTTAACTGGTTTCATCATACAGGGTGAAGTCTGAAGCACACTAAGATCATTGCTCTAGAAGACTCCCTACATGACTCTTTTGGGATTTTGATCTTAATTTACTAAGTCTATCTTTGCTAAAGATGGAAATTTATAACAAAGTACTTATTTGACTCTCATTGATTATTGTCTTATTTGTGTGAACAAGTCCTGCCTAATAAAAGAATAACTTCTCGAGTATATTTGTTCCTAATTCTCCACTTTCCATGCAACTTGGGAAATCCTACTTGTGTGTTTTTCTCCCCTCAGTCTCAGCTTTATTTATGACATCTAATTTTCTTTAAATGTAGCTTTAAATGAAGTGCAGATTTGGTTTTATGCATTACTTTGGGGAACTGAGGAGAACAATAGATGTGTATGCAGATGTGTGACTGTTGATCCTCAGACCACTTTCAACTAGTCATTAGATTGTAAACTTTTCAGGACACAGGCAGTCTCATAGTCTGCATCCAGTAGCTGACTGCTATCTTCAGCCTTAATATTAAAAATAATTACTAGTGTTTATATTAGAACATCAAACAGGGGTTTCAGAATTCATACATAAAATATGAGACAGTCCTTGCCAGAGCCCTAATAGCAGAAGTTACTTCAGCAAAGCACTTAAACATAGATATGACCTTGTGGGTAAACTTAGAGGCAACTTCAGGGATTTTTTCTTGCTTCTTTTTTTTTCTTCCCCTGTTTGGTTATTTTTCTTGCTCTCCCACTGTGCCAGGGTATTTAAGAGAAGCAGAGCAGTAAAAGAAACTCAGGAGACACAACCATCTTCCATCTTCGTAGCAACTCTTTTCCTTAGCTGGAGAAAGAATTACTTGCCTTTTTATTTTGAAAATGTTATGCTAAGGTTGAATATCAAAAACATGATCCAGTATCTCAGCCTGACCATTAGTGACTTCCTTCTTCTGAATTCTGCTGCACAGCTAAAATTTTAGGTAATTCAGGCTGAGAAATTCAATAAAGACCTTCAGAGATATCTTCAGAGAAACCTTACTGCTTGAATTGGATAGCCTGACTGCTCAGGGCTCAGATAAGCAGCAGAAACCCTGGTGGCCTGTTTTTTCATGCCCTTTTCTTGATTGGTGAACCCTAGATAGCATTTATTTACTCTTCCACTCTCATGAGCTTACATATGGGGCTTTTTTATTTGCTTAGTTTCATTTTCAAAAAGCTGCATTAATTCCCTGTTACTTTGGACATTTGTCTTGCATTGGAGCTCTCGGTTAGGTGACATTTTCCTCGTACTATGGGAAGAAAGTGGGACTCAGTGTCGGTCTGTAATGTGAAGGTAACAATTTTGCTGAGGAACTCCAGTGGGTCTGTTCAGGGTCCTCTGCTGACTGAGTTAGGTGTGTTCAGCTGTGTCCAAGGTTTGCAAAGGTAGGCAGTGAGTAATTCTTTTATGGAAAGTTCTGGCTCAGGGAGCATGGTCTGCAGAACAACAGTTTCCTGCAACAGGAGCCCAGGTTTCATGATTTTGAGTTCTCACTACCACATGTGAAGAACAGCAGTTTTCACCTCAAAGTATCCTGTGACTTTCTTTACCACTGCATTACTACATTCATTCCCAGCACACATCTGTATATTCCTGCAGTGCTCAGCAGGCACCTCCCACATCCATCCAGCTGTGCATCGCTCCCCACACACACTGACTTGTTGAATGGTGAAGCTGCTCTATGAAATCATCTGCTTAAACACAGTTCCTGTCTTCAAAATTCAGCTCTGCTGCACAGTTAAGCATTCACCATCTCCTGTCTTCAGCCCCAGCAGTAATTGCTGTGATGCAGCTACATATGATAAATTTAATAAACCTGGGTCAAAGCAAGTGAATATCATTATGGACAGGACTGTGCATTTACAAAAATTGCCAGTCAAGTCTTATTCCAGAATTCATATTTACAGGGTGCAATCTTACTCATGAAAACAGCCTCCCTGAAGTCATTGTTTATACTCTTTTTAGTCAACATTGCTCTGTAAATATGAATATGAAAAGCAGTTTTAAAATGATGTGATTGTTCTCCTAGATAAAATTTTCCTTAAAATGTATCTAAGTAGCTGAGTTGAGTGGGAAAAAAAAAATCAATCTCCGAAACTAGCAAATGCTATGACCTTTAATTATACATTTCAAATTAGGACTGTGTCACATTGAATTTGCACATAATCAGACTGGATTGCAGAATTTAACTTATTATTCAGTCTATAGTCTATAACAATTAGGCTCAGAATTTGATCCCAGTATATGGGGTACACATATTTCATGACAGACATTGACTAGAGAGAACAGAACACAGCTTTCACTTCATCATAGAGAGGTGCCAATCTAAGTACTCCCACATCTCACTCTCTCTTTTCATCACTTTTCAGTCACCTCTGTATCCCAGAGTGTACAAACTGCTTTAAGAATTGGCTTAAGGAACCGGCAGTTCAAATCTTCTTTGTTTTCATGGGAGGGAAACAAAGTTCTCTTTCCTTTTATTCATTCTGTCTATGAACTGTGATTGAAGAAAACAGTTTCATTTTCATTTGTTTGTTTTGTTTTTAATCAGGACTACAAGTTGTTTGTAATTGCCATCTCTAACTCTAAAAACAATTTTAGCTGATGAATTTTGCTGTCACTTATGTTGCTGTATCAAATGTCCTTCCTCTAGCATAAAAGCATCAAACTTAACTGGATTTTTTTGTATTTTTTTTCCTTTTTGTCTTTTCAGATGGAGAACCACATCAATTTTTTTGGTAGTTAGTAGTTTTTAACATTTCTGTACTTTCATGCTTTTGAGTGTCAGTTCCTATGAGTAAACATCAGATTTAGCAACCAAATCAGGTGTCTTTTGCACAGAAACTAAGAAAGATTTCTTTTCTAGAGAACACAATTCCTGTTTCAAGCTGGCCGATGAGAAGGAGTGTCTAATTAACACATAAATCTGATAAAATACACTGGCATGCTTGTCTTCTGTCAGAGCAGGGATTTAGAGCCAGCCCTTTATTCAATCATGTTCAAATCCGCAGTGTTTCTTTACCATTAAGGAAGGGCTATTAAGCAATTCTTCATCAAGTGCTCATGTCTTCCTCGCAGCTTGAAGAGAAGGGAGCAAGCCAAATCCCAGAGACATTGGTTAGCAGGAAGGCTTTTACTTCATCTGGGAGGCTCTGATCCACCACTGTGTGAATACAGATTTGGCAGCTTACAACTGTATCTTGAACCAGGGAAGGTTAATTCAGGAAAAAGCTCTCCTGTGTCACAAGAACGCCTCTTCTGTTAAAGGATAAGATTCAGAAGACTCTCATTAGCCCTGTGCAATGCTGCTGTTGGAGAAAACGGTACAAGAAACACAGCTGGATGCTTCCAGGGAGAAAAAAAATGTGCCTCCTTCCTTGAAATGCACAAGGCATCTATTGGACTATAATTCCAGGCGGGATCATCTGCCAGTATAAGAAGACACCACACATAATTAAAATCAGTAGCGATGTGTTGATTTACACCTGCTGAAGATCTAGTTCTCTACTTTAAGCATCCAAACCCCAGAAGGAACTTGGAGGTAATTTAGATAAGAAACATCAACTTCACTAAGAGCCAACATAACTGATTTCTGAGCAAAGGTATGCAGAGCATTCCTAAAGAATTGATCACAACGTAACAAGCTGCAGGACAATAGGAACTCCTTATTGCTCATAAGAATCTGTGTTGTTAAAAAGGAAGTTCAACCAAAGGGAAGAAAAGGATGAAACAGTGATGGACAAAATTCAGAAGGGTAAAATTAAAAAGAATAAGAGTAAATATCTTCAGTGGCTTTAGTAATTGAACATGGAAGAGTTTTGTTAAGGATAATGATAAAGCTATGCAGCTGTAATGAAACTAGAGGCAGATAAGTCTCTAAAAATATTCCATGTACACTCAACTTTAATGGGATTTTTTTCACCTTTTATCATCTGAAAGTTTTGTGTGATACAGCATTTTATTTATATTTTTTTATTCTATCCAGTAAGAGTAGATGATAATCTTTTAAAAGAGCATTTATCTATTTTTTCTTAGATTCTTTTGCAGTCCAACCCTCTGTGTGAGCTCCAGAGAGGACACAGAGGCAACTATCACCTAATGCCCATTAATCTCCCATTGTGGAGCTGCTTCATCATCACTGCTAGACAAAGAAAAATACTTAGAAGGTGAGCAGTGCACATGGTATTGTACAAAAGGAAGTGTAAGCCCACTCCAGGATCCTTCCAGCAGACATTTAAAATGCTGAGCTCTATTTGTTAGAAAGCTTGAGCAAAATACCAATAGTCTGATTTTTGGTGCATGGTGCAAGTGCTGAGGAAAGGGAAGGAAAAGTACAAACATTCGTCTGTGTGCCTCCCACAGGGCCCTACCTTTCAGAGCCAGAAAACAGAGAGAGAAGTGTGAAATCTCACCTCAGATCTGGGGTTCCCTGCTGTTACTTCTCCTCAGAATCAAATCTGGATTAGATTGATAAAGAATAGGATATAAAGTCCCAGGAGCACTGCAATTAAACAATTGAAATGGCAACATCCATCAGCAGTGGCAACGGAGTTTCATGATTTCATGATGGCAAGCGTGGAGTTAAACATAAAAGCCCAATTATAAAGAGAGATGGAAAAAGCCAGAAAGCAAAAATTTTAAAACAATAAATTGAGATCGTGCTAGAAGTGGTGAGATAAAAGCAAGAGGACCTGGCTATATAAATGCAGTAGTTACTTGAAACAGAATGCCTGAGTGTTTTATTAAAATTGGGCTTTTATTATAAAAGCAAAGGCTTATTTAATAAGTATTCCTCCTAAAGACTTAAAGTGTCCTCTGTCCATGCAGTCTGCATTCCAAGGTTATCAGAAGAACTGTTGCTATGGGCTGAACTCAATTTAGCACATGCTTTTTTGTGTGGTGAGTGGATGTGAAAAGGATTCAGCAACACAAATCTGTCTGTGTTCTGAATGAGAAATGAACTTTTGTTAAAGATCTTGCAAACTTCAACTACAGCTGCACGATTCTGATACCGCCAGGCAAGAGAGGATGACCTATTTGTGTCTGTCTGAACTTTGTATTCATCTTTTGATCACAAGCAATGAAACCTGAGGCAATACACCAAACAGGAAAATGTAAGGAAGTGAGAATTGTGTATTTAATTGCCCTTATATGCTGTTTAACTTCAGATTTTAATCTAAGATTTTCCTCTTATAAAATCTTTTAATATCCAAAAATACTTTATGCTTGGGAGATTTTTAATCATTACTATGAACAAGGAAATTTGGAACACTGCAGGCAGAAGGTTAGAAAGGCCATGCATTGTAATGTAAATTTCATTGTTAGGATCCACAGAAATATATTTCATTTTTCTGAAGAGGGAAAAAAAAACCCTGAACCCATCATTATCTGGATACATGGCACAACAGAATGGAATAAGACACTTTGCAAAAAGACCTATCATCTCCCCAACCCAAGTATTTGTGCCCTACACTGTTTTTACACAATTCTCGGTCAGGAGATAAACCTATTCTATTGGCTTATGTGCAGATTATTCAAGAACTAGAAAACTAAAGAGAATGTTTATTGAAATGTTACAATATGATCACCACAATCTAACAGTATCTAATGATATTCTTGCTCCAGATCAAACCTCTCCCCCACAGACCAGTTCTGAGACTCATCATCACTGGCATCATTTCAACCAAGACATTGCCACAGGGGAGACAGAGCAAGATGTTTTCTCTGGGCCCAATCCATGAGATACCCCATAACAAACACTCTGGGGTTTAAAATACACTCCTGTCTTTATGCAGTCTGTCATTAGCAATGCAAAGAACAGCTTTAGTATTATCTAAAAAACCCTGCCAAAAAAAAAAAAGTAAAAATTGAGTTGCTTAAGTATTTTTCCCACTAAGATTTATTATTTATACTTCCAGGCATTTTCAGCAGTGTTCAGTCCTCTGCTCCCATACAGCAACTCTCAGAACACAGATTGTGTCTTTCATTTGCCAGAAAGTGTAAAGGGAAAGATGGACACAGTTCACCTAACTAGGCAGCAGAAGTCTGAACCTTTTAGCTCATCTCACAATTCTGGTTATTATTTAACTAGATCAGTGGGGTCTGGAGATTATTACCATCACAGTCTCTTGTTCACCTCAGGCACACGTTCTCATCAACTCTCGTTATGGTCAAAGAAGTGGCTTGAGACAGTTGGTCCCAAAATTCATTGCTTTTAAATGAGTGTCTGTATAATCAGAGCTCCTGCACGAGTACTTACAGGAGGATTGCTGCAGCAGCCAGGCTGTTATGGAGCTGGTATATTGCTTCCTGGTTGTGTGTCAGAATTCCAGAAGTCAATCAGTAGACGGGAATGACCATATGGGAAACCAAGAGTACGGGGGAGTTGTTTGGTTTGCTGGTCCAGCCCCAGTGGCACTCCTGAGTCTGGCTTTCACTCTGGGGCTACTGGGTAATTTCCTCCAGCCTTTACCTTGACCAAATACTCCTGTCCAATTACAAAAAACAGTTGAAATGAACCCTGAAGAGCACAGCATAACACCATACCTGGAGTCAACAATGATCAACATCTCAGTGTATGAGCTAAGACCTGTATGTGCTGCATAAACCATGGCAAGAGCCAGCTCTTTTCCTCTCCAGGCAGAGAAGAGCAGAGATCCTTTCCCTTGTGGGCTCTCTAGCTTGCTCTTTTTATAGCTTTTTTTGTGCCAAGTCCTATAAAACACAGCCCAGACTCACTGCAGTGTGTGAGGCAAACTGTGTCCATAGGTCACACACCAGCTCATGAGTATTTTTGTTAGCTATGTAGAGAATACCATGTTATTACAAGGTAGTCACATTCATGATCAGTAAAACAGTTCCCTGTAATGGCCATATTATTGTGATATTCTGTTACACTTCTGAGCACACAGCCATCTCAGAGTTAACATGCCTGAAGATATTTTCTGTAAGACAGGTACACCTCAATGTTTAGATCAATAAAAAGACTCTTGAATTTGGTACTTGTGTCTTTTTATGCATGAAATTGTACTGAGTTTCTCTCTCAATATATGTATAACCAAGAGAGCTAAAACAGTTGCTGGAATTTTAAGCACTGCATTCACTAAAGTTAACTTATGGAAGTTGAAACTATATAGCACCAGAGAAAAAAAATTCAAATTCTGAGAATCTCAAATCAACAGTTCCCTGTATTAGGAGTCTGCTAGAAAAATTCAGTTGTGATAACAGAATGAAGCTCCTTCCTGAGAAAACAAGTGCCACAAAAGAGTAGGAATATCTAGTAAGATAATTCTGTCAGCCAGGAGCAACCTGTTACTGGAATCACAATGTTTCATTGTATTTATTATGGAACAGCCTAGATGCCAACACACAAATGTCCACATTAAGTAGAAACGCATTATCATGAGATAATGACGTGAAGGTGGGGAAGTAGAAACCCTAAGAAGCAGGAAGGAGACTGGAATGAATGACAAGAAAAGTGCAGTGGCACAGTGAGAGGAGGAGGTAAGGCTGGCTTGGACCTTGCCAAGTAGAGGGAGAACACATAAGAGACGATATAAATCTTCCAAATGCCATGAATGGAAATCATTGATTGAAAGCATCATTTGCTTCTCACATAACACAGTGCACAAATAAGCAAGATGGTTTAAAGGAAAAGCTGGTGTGATTAGTAGGAATGAACATCAGGAAAGAAATTGACAATTTTTAGAGCCTCTGATTTGGCTTTCCTGGCTTGCCTGGCTCACCTTTCCCAAGTACAACAATTCAAAGCCAGCTGAACATGTCAGCAGTAGACTTTGGACTTCCCTCCCAACCATGACTGGTGTCACACTGTAGAATTGTTCTTTTTCTTCTCTTTGAGCTCAAGGTCAATCCAGGAAGCTTAAATCACTCATCACTTAAGCAGCTCTTCCTCACTTAAGGTTACTGGGAGCCACCCAAGGTCTGAGTGAGGAGTAGTTCCAGGAGGGGGCTTGCAGGTGCACAGGCACCCAGCCACCAAATCACCCAAAGGCTCTGGCTCACTCTGCCTCTAAAAGCCACATATTGAAGCAGTGTGATATGAAATGATATGATGTGATTCTATTCTATATGATAACCAAAGGGTGAAAGGGGATAAAGGTGAAGATGAGTGAGGACAAAAGCCTGAACGAAAATGTAGAGGGAAGGTTTATCCTTTCATCTCTCAGCTTTGTTTCACCCTGTATGCAGCATGGAAATAATCATGTCAATGACAGGCAAAGCTGCTGCAAGGATGCACATTCTGTTCCACGGCAGCTTTCAAGATTTGACAGTTGTATTTCACAGTGAGCAGGAAAGACACCAAAGCCATGTGAGACCTATCATGAAAAAAGCAGTGTCAAAGCATTCAGTTGCTGATCAAAACTTGAACATTTCAGCTCTGGACCATGTAAAAATGCAGTCTTCCTGTAGGGCTTGCCTTTCCTGTGGGAGCCTGAGTATTAAATTCCTGGCCTCTTTATTCAGAGTAAAGTGTTGGGGTTTTTTTCTCTATAGTGTACAATAATCTGTCAGAAAAGGAACCCAAATCTTTTTCTTGGCATCCCATGGTGACCTAACAAGTTCTTCTTTGAGCTGTTTTCCCTTCCCCGTAGCACAGGTTTCTCTCCATTGTGTACTATTCAGGGTTTCTTTAGATGATATTGTTTGCGTAAGAGTTTCTGAACAGAGACAGGATTGACACAGGGACAGGTTACTCAGCACCCATGTGTACCGGTTTGGCCAAATTTAGAAATATATCCTCTGAGAGAAGGCACAACCACCCCTCCCCCACCAGGTTCGGGAAAAAATAAATTTTCCTTGAAGGAAAGTGAAGAAGATAAAACTATTTATTTAACAAACACCCGGGAAAGGAAAATAAGGTTAAATGGTAAAACCTTTTGCTGTAGAGGAAAAACCTGGGAAAGTGTTCGAGTCCTCCCTTTGGTCTCCTCGGAGCTGGGGCTTGGCCCAGGGCCAGGCCCTCTGTGCCCTGTGGAAAGTCCTCCCGATGTGCTCTGAGGTTGAAAGCAGTCCAGTAGGAAAGGGAGAAAATCCGGAATTCCAGAGAAGGAAAAGCAAAGTCCAACTCTCCGTCTCTCTCCGGAGAACAAGAAACTGAAAAAAAAAACTGGCCAAAAGCTGACTGGAAAACAGCAAGCCGGGTGCTTCCTCGCTCCCCTGCCGCAGCTGGGGGGAAAAACACCTGCTATCTTTATATGACCTTGAACGAGCTGCAAACTGCTTTGAGAAAGTTTTGCTCCGTTTTTTTCTTCCCCCTCTCAGGCTCAGTTTAGAGGCATAGAAAGGCACAAAAATTAATTTCTGGGCATAGGCAGTGATATGGGATACACATCATAACGTCACCCCAAGACACCATGTGAATTTACTTATCCATTTTCTCTGTGTCTCTGGCAGTTGGTGCAGCAGGCAGAATATTCCTATCCTTGGGGTAGCAACAGTGCTTTGAAACAGGAATCACACTCACAGGCTCACGGTGGGAATTGGCCTCTTACCTGCTGGAAGCCTTGAAGCCTTTTTGTGTCCACTTTGGAGCAAAGGAGGGAATTACAAAGTCTGAGTAGTGCAAGCAACACAGCTGATTCCTCAAAAATGCACAGATCTTGATTAGGAAAATAAAAACTTAAATAATGCACCCAAAGTTAACAGGCTTAGGCTATTTATCAAGTTATAAATATTCTTGGAGAGTCGTCAGCATCTTTCAAAAGCACAAGAAGTTTTGCTTTGTTAGGATTGCTGTTGTGCACATATTACAAGGCATCAAAAAGAAAGTGGCCTGGCATGTTTCTTAGAGCTGAATTATTTACATGAAAGGCTTGTGAAATTAGATCCTTTCTCCATAATCAAAAGAATTTTTACAATGATATGAAACAAAATGCTTTCATGGAGCACATAAGTCATTCCTGTGTTTTATCTTTATACCCCATTCCTTTAATCTCGTGGCGTGATGTGGGCCTCAGCTGAATCTAGAAGCCTTTTAGCTCTGCAGAAACACTGCCTGGAAAAAGTACATATCTGTGATGACATGCACATAACAAGAAAGAGATATACTGGTTTAGAACTCTTCACTCTTTCGACCATTTCCTTTATTTCACTTCTATTTTGTCTCCATTTCTAGACAGTGGTGTAACACAGAACAAAAATATAATTTGAACCTTTGTTAGTTGAAATAAAAACATGAGTTCAGTATCTGTAATCCCTTGGTATAACTCCAAAATTACAGCACAGAGTAGATGTATAGCTGAAGGCTGATGGTCATCATTATAAGAGTACCCTTTTGATCATCATTTGATCTCCAAATCACTTATAAAAAATGTAGCAAACAGTAAAGAATATCAACCTAGAGCATTTGGTTTTCTATGAATTAACAAGATCAGGAATCAGAGAAAGGTTCCCATAAGTAAACTTACAGTCCTTAGTTTATTCCTATTTGTACCAGATTTTTAGGACCCTGGATGAACTTGGTTTGTATCTTTAATATTTTCCTCCTCCTCACACACCTTTGAAAGTTTCTGTCTTCTTTTCCAGTACTCCTGGTGCTGCTTAGCTCCCAGGCCATCTGAATGGGAGTAAGTTCAACCCATACACTAGAAAAAGGAATTTGGCCATCAAAACACTGAACTTTCTGCAGTGAAATCTCTTCAGAAGAAGAGGCTACTGGAAGTCCAGAACATTCCATTTTTCCAGGCACAGGTTACAGTGGCTTTATGTACAGACTGCATATGGACGTAGTGATTTGGTCTTCAAAAAGCAGCGCATGATACAGTCTGTGCTCTGGAGAATCTTCCACTGCTGTGCAGTGTCTGAAAGTTTATTGTAAGGCTACTCAGAACTAGAGCAAGATTGTTCTCTTTTTAAATGTAGTTTAATAATACACTGAAGTTTTTCTGAATCTTGGAAGCTGTCAGAAAAACTCTTTGTGCTTGGTCAAGCAAAATATCTTAGGTAGAATAGCTAAGATGCATAGTATGATTATTTAAGATGCATAGTATGATTAAAGTTTTGCGTTTATTTTAGTCCTTAGCCACAAGATCTGACAATTTGCTACAGAAGATTTACTTGAGAATTAAATAGGTACATTTGTGGTGACAAACAGTTTATGAAAGCTTTTGTGTTGTGATTTGGGAATTTTTAAAGCATTTTTGGAACTTTTTAAGGAGCACGAAAGTCTACTTTGTTCATCTTCTGCAGATTCATCACAGTTGCACGTATAGTTTGCAAATTAGTCATCTTATTTATGACAACTTCAAACTTCTTTTAACATCTAATGAATCATATAGTGAGTTATGGCTCTGGTGAATTACCCAGAAGTCGTGCCTCTGAATATGTAAAAGATCAGGATGGAATGTCTTCTGTCTTATACATTTCCAAGGGCAATTGCTCATTAGCTGTTTTCAGATATGGTCTGCAGGTATTTTCATTTTAAGAAAGTGAGCAGCCTTTTCAATGGGCCACCATCAGTCTTCATGTCAGCTGCAGCAAGCAACATTTCCCTGCATTGTGTTGTGGTGATAACTAAAGGGAACACTTGGGACTGCATTTATTTAAAATTGTATTATTTCTGAAAGAAAGATGACAACTGGCTTGGGTGCAGCCTGCCTAACTTTATGATGCTCAGAATGTTATAAATTTCATTCTCACTGCTGTAATGGAGAGTGCTTGGTAGAACAGAAGGAGTGTGTAAGCAAAGGTGAAGGCACTAAAAAACTAATTTCCCTGGTCCAAAAGACAGTGATGAGTGTTCAGCCAAAGACAATTAAAAACCTTCCCTCAAGACTAGCTCTTCCAATGCTGAGATATTTCTGCCCATTCTCTCTACTGTGCATGAAATATCTCCTTTCTGAGTAGCTGAACCATGGACTGATTACTAACAAAGGAAAGTAATTTTCCCATCCTAGCAGTTTCACAGGTATAAGAAGTAGTTTCTTAACATTTCTCTTCATCTTCCACCTAATTTTCTTCTGTCAGAAACAGAAGCTCAACACAGTTTGAAATCTCAACATTTAATTCAACCTGTTTTGAAAAGCTGTTATCACCTGTTTAATGGGTTTTACTACAGAAGGTCTCTTAAACAGGCAAAGAGGAACTATTAACACTTAACATAAAGATTGCTTTTCGTTCCCCTAGTAGTAAGATTCACTTCAGCCTCATGTTTCTGACTCCCTGACACAACATTCATAAGTTGGTTTATCTTCTAGGAATAGAAGATACTTAATGTTTACTAAGCTGCCCTGCAAGGAGAATAAAAAAATTAATTGGGCCTGAGCTAAAATATAAAGAAATTTGTATTTAAAGAGTCCAATTTAGTCTTAAGGCTCCAATAGTGATTAAAAAATCCTCAGTTAGAGGCAATTGATAATAGTGAGTTTTGTCCTACATTCTCCATACAAATGAAAACTTTCATTACTTATATATGGATAATCAGCTCCTATTGTGCTCCAAAATAACACGATTTTGTAAACCTTCATTAAATTTTGCTTGCTATTCTCAGAACAATCCATGGTTACTGCAGCAGGAGGAGTATGTTCAGAGTACACTTTGATCATGGGGTGCTGAGGGTCTTAAAACCAGGCTCAGTGTCAGTGGCTTTAGGTCAGTACCTAAGGCCTGAGATTTATCAGCAAGTATTTCATGTGCCAGTAACTTTGTGTTGAATGCAATGAAAGGTCAGGCCCCAAAGCAGCAAATAATGAAACAACTGAAACACTAATATCTGCTTCAACACATGAGCTCTAGTACCAGTGGGAGAATTACAGTTAACTTAAGCATGAAGAGGAAAGCATCCCACCTTCTTCTTGAGTAATCCACCCTGCTGAGAGAGAAGAGCTAAAAAACTGAGGACCTATTCTCACTACATTTCAGTCTCTTTTGACATTTTCAATAAAACTACTTGTTCCTTGCCACAATGCAAACCCTGCCATGTTTCATCTGAACCCCAGCCTGTGTTTTGGTATCTCTGACCATGGGCTGATGGTAGCCTTTGTGGACTTACAGCAGGCTTCTTGTGGCACAGAGGCAGCTGGAACCTGGCAGCTGAAGCTTGCCAGTTACCTACTTGAAGGGGTGTCATTTGCCCTTATTTGAATAAAGTTTTTGTGGTCCTCACTGCAATGATAGTAACAGAAACAGAGGATTATAGATCTAATTTTCTGTAAAATCGTTTTCATACCCTTTGCAAATCTGAACTCTGAACACAGTAATTGTGATTGCTACAGCATGGGCAGAACATCTTAAGCACTCTAACCACCACTGTGATGTCTTTGGCTGAGTAAAGCACATTCTTGACAGAAACATCAACTCTTCCCTTCCCTATTAAAATAAAAATACAATAGCTTTAGCAGTGGATACACATCCAGAGATTAAACTCAAACTCTTGTGTTTACTTGAGATGTCTCAGTGAATTAATCATCTCACTTTGTTAATTAACCTTGCTTAGTACCATTAAATAACAATGTGGTTTCTGTTCATCCATAGAGCCAAGGCTGTTTGGTACTTATTTGACTACAGAGACACATGCAATGACTCCCCAGAGCTGTTTTATGAGAGGGACCGTGAAAGAGCTTAATCTTAGCAAGGTGATTTATATTGGTCTGTTTACCATTGCTAATTTCGAGGTCAATAAAGCAAAGCAAAGAAACTTGAGTCTGGACTCAGAAGACAGATTAGGAAAAAAAAGAGCTAAACCTGCTTGTGCACTTGAAGCATTTGTTCCCTTTATATAGGCAAAAAGTTTGAACCTAGCTTAGTGAGGCTCAGGTACTCTTGGTGAGCTCTTTTGTGCTCAGCAACATATGAAAACACCAAATTGTGAAATACTGCTTTTCCTTCCCTGTCCAACTCCTTCTTACAAACCCAGAAAAAAGGAATAATTAATCAAGTACCAGATTTTTACACAGAACTCATTATTATTTTTATGAATAATTGCTCCCCTAGAAGTGATATGTTAGGTACTGAGTAGGAATCAAACAAGTAGGGTGGTTTTCCCTTTAAATACACAGCCTCAGACAAAAGAAATGCTCAAGCCCACATGCTTTGAACCAAAGCTTTTCAAAGAGCATCATTGGGTGCAAGCTCAGGTGGACACCCAGGTTTACATCTTCAGCAGGTTTGAGACTGGAATGCCAGGAGAAGTCATATTTGACAATGAAAATGTCTGCAAGTGGTTATTGTATTTCACTCTACAAAAATGGGAAAACAATCCCTGCTTTTTATTGTTAGACTCTTGCTACTCTCAAACACACCACTGATCACAGCATCAATGGCCCTGCTGATATCTTGCCTTTCAACCAAATACTGGAGCTGCAGCTCAGACCAAATCAGAAAAAATCTCCAGTTTGCTTGGGTCAGACTTCACCAATCCTGAAAGAGCAGCATCCTGATTAGGTCTGGAATTTAATATCATCTTTCTCCTCAAGAAGAAACCATGGGATTTGTATCTGAATGTCCTGTTTCACACCTTTCTGTCTTTTCAAGGTAAGGCTTATTACCAATGGGCTTGCATTTCCCTGTTGAAGATTTAGGTTTTTAGATTTTGTTCCTTTTCACATGGCTGGAAAGCCTCTAAGTAATTATTTTTGAAAGGAGCTTTTCTGCTTCACCTCCTTTAAATGGACTTTTTCAGCAAAAAAAAGAATATAAAAATAAAGAGGGCAAATAGTGGGGATCCAATCTGGCTCCTATTTGCCAGCAATCTGTCTCATTTGTATAACTGGCCAGAGAAGGCCATAATACTTACATCTGTACCCCTTCCTCCCTGGAAAAAGCAGCTGAAAACCACTGCAAAAAAAAGGAAAAAAAAAAAAAAAAAAACCAACCAAAAAAACCCCAGGAATGATCGGTAGGAAATCCATTAATCTATTTTAAGAGAGGAAAAGATTGGGTAACATTGAATAGTCAACAAAACAAAAGTCAAATTGAAAGGATTCTTCTGAGGTTCCATTGAGAAGTTTGCTTGGGATAATCCTCCTCAAAGACTCATCTTACTCTGTAAATACAGGAACATTTCCTCTCCTCCTGTATCAGTAGGATGCATCTATAGCTGTCACAGCTGTGACTGCAACAGAACTTCCTTGGACCTGCTCTGTGTTAATGCCAAGGAATTCAGGTGCTGCTGGAATCCAGCAGAGAAGAGGGCAAGATACTCAATTCTCAAATAATCTTTGCTGAAGTAACAACAACAAGGTCATTTCAATAAGCTAGAATAGCCATTAATATCTTAGCACCACGATATTTCCCTAGCAAGTCAGAAGGCAAGCTTAAAGTAGGGATTATCTGGAACCAGTTGAACTGAAATAGTGTCTTTTTATTACCTCCACGACGGGACTTCCTGCTCGGCACAAATGACTTTGTCAGTCCCACTCTAACAGAGCTTTTCTTCCAGCTCTGCAGCAACCCATCTGCCAGGGTTATTATTCTTTTGTCACAAAGGAAATAATGTTTCTTTCCCAGGCACAGCCACGGATAACTATTTTTTAAAGCCAGCTCCTGGTTTTTAATTACAATACATTTCCCAACCTAACACCCTAGAAAGGCTGCAAGAGTAATGAAAGATAATGCAGCTTTATACACAGTGACTGTAAATACACATTATTCATTCAGTCTTAAGAAGCAAACAAAAGTCCAAGACATTACCTTGAAAAGCAAACAATGGCTCTTTTTAATAAATATATATCTTCTTCAACAAGGAATATTAGGTTTATAAGAAAATCATAGTTCTTGGGTAAAAAAGAACATCTCCAGCAATTCTTTTCATTTCATATTTTGCCTGTATTATAGCCTCATAAGAAAGTATTTGAATAATTCAATGAGAATTTTTTCACATGATGTACTTAGTTTTTGAAAAGAGCATAAAATAATATAGCAGCAGAATCAAAATAGCGTCATACAGCACCATCTGGAACATCAAATTACGGTATTTGAAAGCTTTGACTAAAACTATTTGCTACCTGCTGCAATCTGCAGAAAATACCACGAAAAATGATCTAGTTAGAGAAAGGTCATCACACAGACCTTGTTCCAGGGATAAGCCTGCTGCAGTTTAGAAATGCACATCTCTGCTTCCAACTGAAAAAGGTATCATGTTGGGCAGCCAGAGGAAGATAAAATAGGTACAGCTATTTGTTTGAACAATCTTGAACTGGGGAGCTGTAGAAAGTGTATATTTGCTCTACCACCATGAAGCCTGAAGCAGAAACCACATCAGCTCCTTTCCCACACACAACCTGCCCTGCAGGGATGCCCTGGAGCCAGTTTCAGCCAGGGACACTATGGAAGTGTCTGGAGCAGTGCCCAGGGCCAAAACAAACTTTTAGCAATTCACAAATACTTATCTTGTATATTTAAGTTTTTGTCGTGATTAGAGACGTGGTCATGGACTAAAGTTTGTAGAGCTGGATAGTCCCAAATCCAGCCCTCTCTAGTCTTTTACTATCAGGGCCATAGTTCCCCTTTCTACCAACAACAGGAAATGGTGACACTTTCCAATGAGATCCAGCATCCAAACATCCAAACATTGATTAACTCCCTACAGCAAGAGTGTAGAGGAAAAAAACAATCTGATAGTGCACTGGGAAGCAAGAAAAGCCCATGTTAAATAAAATACATTTCTTAAGTTTAGTACACAAGCAGGCAACTACAACATTCTAAATACCTTTCCAGTTGCTTGAATTTTCCATAAAGATCTTTTAATTCATAGGGATAAAGTCACAAACTTTCTAACTTTGAAAATATCATCTGAGACATGTCCTTTGGACAGGATGAGAGAATCACCATGACCTCATATTTTCTGCAGAAAGTAATTCTGCCTGGTGTCATCTGCTGCTCAAGCACTGTCCTCATTAGACAACTGGAAATCTCGGTTCAGATCCCAGCTATACATCAAACACCTGCGAGGGCAGCTTGCTCAGTTCAATGAAAAATGGCTGGTGATGCAAACACTCCCTTCCACTGCATCCCCTCCGTACAACAGCCTCAGAGCAGAGTACCACAGGACTCCACTGCTGGCAAAGAGAGGTGGATAATGCATTCCTCTTGCAAATAAAAGCAATTTCTAGTGGTCCAGTCATCTTTATCAGGCAATTTATAAGCTAACTTGATAGAACAGTTAAAACACTGATATAAAATATTTTGCAATGACTTCAGTGTTTCTGGATCAACCAGGGTAAATCTCGATGACAAAAAATAGAGGCCTTAGAAGATTCCTTGCTGGAATCTGTACTTCTACTTCATCCCATTTGCCTTGAGTTCACTCACATCTTGTGACTTGTATTCCTAGAAGCAGCTATATGGACTTAAATCTCACTGTTTGTGGGAGCAAACACTAGAGAGTTTTATAAATAAAGACACTGCAGGCTTGTGCAACACTGTCATATCTACTCTGTGTGAAAACTCTGTTTTCATCTACTGCTCTTGAATATTATATTGTAATTCAAAATTCTATTTGAATCAGAGCTTAATCAGACTGTGTCTTAGGGTGACTTTATGATGCTGTATCCCCTACCGCCTGCTCTGTGCCCAGACATGAATCCTGTGCCTTCCTGTGTCTTTAAACTGGGTCCAGGAGAGGGGGGAGAGAAGCCAGGAGAATTCTTCAGAGCGGTTTTGTGTTCAAGGACACACACACTCCCCTGTGTTCTCGCTGCGGCACAGCCGAGGAAAGAACTTTCCTGCTTTGCCCCAGCTCTCAGCTCCTTTTCTCAGGAGAGACAGAGAGCTAAAATTCTTTTCTTTTAGATAGCCTGCTAGCTGAGGCAAGAACTTTTCCTGGGACTTTGGGGTTTTTTTCTCTTCTCCTGGAACTGTTTTGCTCTGGTCCGGAACACCATCACAGGGAGGCCCCACACCACGGCCCAGAGGGGCCCACGCCGCACCCCATCTCTGGAGAGAGCAGAGCCACACCTACAGAAAGGACTCAGGCTTTCTCCACAGCGAGAGGTTTTATTAGTTAACATTATTCTTTCTTTTTGGTGCCTGTGTGCACCCTGCTTGTTAAATAAACAGCTTTTTTTTCACTTTCCTCCGAGAAAATTTCTTTCTGAACCTGGTGGGGGAGGGGCTGTTGAAACCTGCCTTCTATCAGGGGACATTCATCTTGGATGTTTCCTCCAGTTTGTCTCAAACTGGGACAGACTGTGATATTTGTATCAGCATGCTCTCCCTTATGAACTCCTCTGCACTCCCTGGTTTATTACACTGTCTGACCTCCTTATGTTTTAATATGTCTGAGGAGGACAGGACTGCCCCACTTTAAAGGCAAAGTAAGACTGAGAGTGAGTGAGACCCTAGGAATCACTATTAAAATGTTTGCATTTGCAAAGAGAGGAGCCTAGTAGGGATTTTCACAAGTATTTAAGAAAGTCTTTTCATTCCCAATGGATTAAAAATCCATTTCTCTGGGGACATTTCTGCAGGGAGTGATCTGCGCCCTTTCTTCCCTCAGACCAGCAAGCTGTGAGGATGCTGGAGATCAGGCAGTTCTCTGAGCACAGCACTGGGCCCCTGCTGAGAGTCACGATGGATCTGCTCAAGCTCAGCCTCCAGTCTGGCTCTGCCAGACAGCTCATTATTGTAGCTTGGAGCACAGTTGTACTTGGGTCTGTCTAAAGCCTTTTGGGACATGTTCCCTAAATCCTTGTCATTGAGCCACCCTCTTACACTGAATTCTCAAGTGAACCTGTCCCTGCTGAAAACCCAGAGAGAAATCTCTGTAGATTGCAACATGTATAGAATAACTTGACCCTTGAGTCTTCTACCTCAAAGTAGTAGCAAGACCTTAATGCACCAGAGTGGTTTAATGACAGATTTTAGTGATCTATTAAAAAGGGGGAAATATATTTTTCAAAACTGAGATCCACACTTACGTACAGTGTCTCCGGACGTGGGTGAAGACCTTTCCCCTAACCCAGTCATTGATACAACACAGCTGGCTGCAGAAAATTACTAATTTATTTCACTCTAATAATTTAGAGCAATACCTTTTTATGGTTTTTTTTTTAAATCTGCACAGTTTATGCTGCTGAGGTTTTCCCATGGACAAGGTGGTGTGTTCTCTGACATTACAATTCAACCTATTGAACCTGCCTGCTCAGTCCTTTCTTCTTTTGTTACACTGGGACAGCTGAACAGACCGAGAAACCTGTCCCTCAAGAACAGGGTGACCCTTCAATTGGCTGGTGGAGCTGAAGGTTCCAAAAGCAGAGACCTGTTCTCCTGAGGGAGTTTATTATGTGAAAGAAAGGTTATGCATGGTAAATTCCACCAGCAGAGAAAGAGCCTTTTGCACACACAAAAAGAGCCAGTCTTTGGAAATGTATAGCTCCATTTAAAAATAAATTAAAAAAAGCTCTTAGAGATATCGAGTACTCTGTGTGTGGAGATAAAGGTATTACTTTTCTGGACTATTTTTTTGACAAAGGAGGAGTTCTACTTTTGTCTTTGCAGAGACATTCTATCCCTCAGAGACTCTCAGGAAAAAAATGAGTGTGACAAAAATTGGAACTTCTTTTTCTTTTTTTCCTTCTGATGAAGTCTTCAGGGATTCACAACAGAGATTCAAATAAAAAGTGCTGAGAGCTTCCTGTGGTATGGTCAAACAGAAAACTGTGAGTGAGGCTGCTCAGCACTTTGCTACTTCCCAGGACCTTTTCTCCCTTCAGGTCACCACATCATTTCACTAAAAGCTCATCCTGTTAAAGTGAGGGATTGTGCACACACACATGCATGCATCCCTCTGCACTGAGGAGGGACACTGAGGAATCTCCTTCAATTTGTAAGATTTGCACAAACCCAAATTAATGTCTGCAACTGCTGCTCTGCAACTCTTGGTTTTCTTACATCCTAACAAACAATCAGGTCTTTCAGCCTGAAAATTTCCTCAGTTTTCAAAATAAGGAATCAAATTTAACACCATCCTTAACCACTTTTGTCACAGCTGGAATTCTGATGCCTCATCAAAAACCTTTGATTCCATCTGCCACTGATGGATGTGAAACTACATAAACCTTTCTGGATTTGCTATTTACCTACACAGTGGTTTAAGATGCAAAGATGTATTTTAGCATTTAATTTACCTGGCACTGCTAAAGCTCAGTAGTCACATCTCTTCTCTCTTTCCCTACACATATGGATAGTTACAATGCTTATTTGTTACTTACAGAAGAAATCCAACCCACATTTCAAACAGAACAGTACATGCAGTTATTTTGTCTCAGCATGCAACAGCTTCTGTACCCATCTATTCAGCACTGATTTTTTTGTCCAAATCCTTACTGTTATTGAAAAGGAGAGACTATATCCAAATGATCAGAGGTTGGTCCCTTTTCAAGGAATATTTTCCTGTCTTCACTGTAGATTGCTGTTGATGCTGGGCATCCACAGCCAGACATGTGCCCATGAAAGGGATGTCGCAGAGAGTGATGAGTCAATAAGACTCACTGCTGACCTGCAGCTAAAGACTTCAGAGTCCTATAAAGGACACCTCAAAAACAACACAGAATAAAAGCCCAGCAGACTTCTCAGTGGGAAGAGACCTTTGGGAGTATGAGAAACCTTTATTGGAAATTATCAGTGTGAGCAGCCACTGGTTGCTAAGGCTCCAGTTTGCCCTTAGGCTGATTTCTTAGAATCATAGAACGATTTGTGAGGGAAGGGACCTTGAAGATCATTTAGATCCAAGCCCCTGCCTTGGGCAGGGACAACTTCCACCAGATAAGGTTGCTCCAAGCCCCATCCAACATGGCCTTAAACACTTCCAGGGATGGGGCATCCACAGATGCTCTGAGCAACCTGTGCTGAGGCCTTACCTCCCTCATAGGGAAGAATTTCTTCCTAATATCTAACCTAACCCTGCCCTCTGTCAGTCTGAAGCCATTTTACCTTCTGTCACTCCATGCCCTTGCCCATGCCCTTGCCTCAGCCTGCCTTTGTTTAATGTCTGTGCTGCTAAACAGGGTGGCCTCAAGCTACATGAGTCACCTGCAGCCTCCCAATAAACTGCGGTGTATGGGATAGGTGGGGGAGATGGAAGAGGAATCTCTACTTGCAACCAGCTGTTGTATACTAACACCAGGGTGTTAGTATAAAGCACAGTTTGGTCTCTGAGAGTAAGACACGAATAACTTTAGAAAAGAAAAAGCAAGTTTGCACAGTCTCTCAGAAAAGCACAGTGTAGTTTTCAAATTCTCAGTTCTTGTAACATTTCTTATGCTTCAAAGTACTTTCCTTTAAAGATTCTCAACTCCCCTGAGAATCTTAGCTGTCATTATTTTTAAATGCAAATTTCTATCTTCTAAACTGCTTAGATTCCCTGAACCCCATAGCAGTATCTTCTAATAGCTCAGAAAACCAAAAGGCAACCCAATTGAATCTAATTTTAATGGTTTTTAAAATCTCCAAATATCTTGCTGTTCTGGGGAGCTTGATTCTCAAATTAATTTAGAAATTATTCTTTGTATGGCTTAAACCATAACAAGGACAAAGGGAGAGAGAGAGATTCAGAATAAGAGAGGCAGATGCTGGACTGAAGGAAGCCAAGGAGCATCCTCATGACAGTCTGGGTGAGGAAGCTGGAGCAGGGAACTGAAATGACCTTTCCATTATGCAAGAGACTAATGTCAACCTCATTAGCAGAGTTCCCAAATCTGCTGCCCTCTCTAATCATCCATGTTGCTTCCTCTAGAGTACTCCATACAGAAATATATTCCAACAGCACTCAGGGCCTTACAAGATAAAAATCTTTTCTCTTGAACCCTATTACTTAGCATTAATCTTGAGTGGAAAACAAATGATTAGAAGAACTTGTTGATAATTCTGGCATTGCAAAATTAAAGGGCAGTGGTAGAGAGATAACCTCCATGTTTATTTTCGCCTTACATCAGTTCCCAATTGATGCAAGTACATTAACTCTAATAGAGCTACTCCTGGTTTGCTTCAGTGCAGCTGAGCAAGAGCTGCCTCTTTGTTTTTCTTAGACCTGCAATACCATCTTTTGGGATCTTGGCTGTAGAACTTCTGGGTGGAAAGAGCCTTTGGTCATTATAAGATCATGAAATTAAACCTGAGAAAGCCTGGTGATACCTCCAGCTGACAACTCTTCAGAAGGTGTTTTACTGAAGGCAGCTGAGGAATCTGCATTGTCAAAAATCAACATTAAAAAGTAAAAAAAAGAAAACTAATGGGGCAAGTAATGGATGTACTTTCATTTTAAGTATTACAATGACTTTCTATGAGATCCAAACTCTGTCTGAGACAAATGGGTTTGAAATTGTTAGCATTTCAAGGAAGATGTGGCTGCAGGACAGCTTTCCACACAGGGGATCTGTCTCAACAGATTTATCTCCTTGTTATGAAAAGGATTTCAGCATGTAGGACTGGGAACTCCAAGGCTTACTTACACATCTGAAATAAATAATCAGTTTTCTTACTACCATGCTCAATCAGAAAAATGCTGCATGTCTGATTCTCTGTATGAGAAGGCACACTGGTGTTACTGTAGATATAAGTAGGAATTGGTCATACTAAGCAGTCAGAAACAAAAATAGTGAAGAAACTATTCTATTTCTTTCCTTGCCACCCAAAATTATAAGATTATGCATTATAAGAGGTGATGTTTCAATAGTTAGAATTAGATTCTTTAGAAAAAGTAATGATATAAATCCTGCAGTGTGGAGGATTTGTGTTGACAGAGTATTCTATAGCTTTGAAGTCCTTTTCAACTTGGACTCCATTATCCTGCATCATTCATGAAGTGCTTTGAAGTGCTTGCTTACAGAAAAGACCACACATAACTGCAGAGGACCAAGTTATCCAAGTTGACTAAATTTTTGCATCCATGAGTTCTGCTGAAGAAAAAATTAGTTTTCAAGCTAGGAAAGTATAATTTGGTAAGACATTATAAGGCTGTAAAATAACAGCAGCAACATTTAAATGCTAAATATTTGCACAACTTCTGGCAAATATACTCTTCTGGCTACAGTGATTACCTGCCTACTGAAGTGTTTGCATACTTGCCTGTATTTAGTATCACCCTTTGCTCAGTGTAATACAGTGTTAAATCATTTTTCAGTGTAATCTTGTAAAGGACAATTGCTGTTTGAGCTACAGCAGCTAAACCCAAGATTAATTGCAGGCATGAAAAAAATGGCAGGGCAGCCCAGGAAATAACTCCATGGGAAGTTTGCCATTACAATGACTGTCACATTTGTAACTAAGAGGGGCTCCAAGGTTGGTTTCAAGGTGAGATCCTCACATTCCCAAAGAGGAAGCCTGTGAGGAAGCTCTTGCCGGACGGGACTTGGTGCAGCATCCAGCTGTCCACACAATCACAGGAGTAAAGTGGTAGACATGGGAGGAGGGCAAGAATAACTGCACACGTGTGCTCTTCTTTCCAGAGCTGTTCAAGCATTGATTTCTATGTTCATTTGTGTTTATTTTTCCAAATCCAGCTTTAACTTAAGGCTTGTTCTCTTCCACAGGGCTTATACTGAGCAGCTGCACAACCAGCACTCTTCAGCAACTTCCAGAGCTGTTCCAAAAAAGGAAGAGGAGCCCCGTGAAGCTTTCTGCAGTGAATTTTCTGTTCTATTGATGCCATGAAGATTTTTTGCCTATTCTTTTATACCCCTGTTATACCCTTTTTGCAACTTCTGTATTCCTAGTGCTTTTTGCCTACATTCTTGGACTTGTTTGTCAAGCTGAGAGATTAAACATTTTAGAAGCTTTGTAGCCAGGGATCAGTGTGCCCCAGACCCCAAGGTCCTCTCCAGAACATATTCTGTAAACTAAGATAGAACCATCCAGGGGAAGGCTCCTTGGGGAGGGGGGCTCACTCGAGCCTCTCATTGGGGAATCTTTGATAGATGTGCTAATTAGTAACACCTATAATGTTATACCCGATCTTTTGGGGTGGGCATTTTGCAGGGTGCATTTCGGTGCATATGACTGGACGTGTGACCCTAAGGATCCTTAAAATAAATACCAAGGTAAAATCCCTTTTCCCCTTCTAACCGTGTATGACTCTTGATTTTAAGACCAGGAAAAGGCATCACTATTAGCCATATGTATACTTTGAAGAGTGGATTAAATGACAGAGTCCCGCTTCTCAAACCTTATTTACTTGACAGGTATTGACTAAAAAATTTTGGATCTTTTCTCCTTGGATATAGCTCTGATTATGCCTTTTGGGTCTCAGATTGGTGGACAGTAACATTCTGGTGACAAGATAAATTTGACATTCTTGGAGTACAGTTTACTGTGCAAATTACTGCACTATAACACACTGTGCCAGATGAAATAAATAGACCATACTTCCCATTTTTTGAATTTTTTACAGTTGTTAACACTTATGCAAAGTGGGTATTAAATGTCACTTCTTTTTTGACATCCTAATCACTTCATAAAGTCTCTGAATTGTAGAGGCTTCTGCCTCCAATACTGGTGAATAAGGTGTTTTCGTGCACATTTATTCTGTTAAAACATTTTTAACATGCTTCATGTGCGAGATCCTTTCCCTCTTCAGCCTCCCTTTCTCATTACCATTCCTGACACGCATTTTTCTTCCCCTTGTCAAATGCAATTTCTGGACACAGGATTCTTTATCTGTTACACCTTGCAGATGGGGAATTAGAGATTAATAATGGTATACCAGTTGGAGCTTTTTTGATGCCTAATTCAGCATAGTTTTTGGCTCATGACCATATGGATGTCCTAAAACATCATGCATTTATAAAATGCTCAGGCATTTTATATGTTATGTTATGGAATAAATGTTATGGAATTTATGTTATGGAATAAATGACTGAATTCTCATCAAACGATCTCATTGCATTTTAGAAGTAATACAATTTTACCTTCATTTAAAAATACATCTTTATCCAAAACCTGCACATAGAGAGTTTCAGTGTTACTACCCTTAGAGAAATTGTCCCTGATGCTGTTTTTTTCTACCCATGATTTACAGCAGCCTATGTCACAGATGTCTTATTCAGGAGACAGATATGTCAGAAGAAAAGTGTCAAACGAGTTCTGAAGCTGTGATGAAATACACCCTCTGAAGATTCATAATCTACATCAAAATAAATAACTTAGTAAATAACAGAATAGCCCCAAACTCTGAAGTTTTTAAGAAATTAAATATGTGGCTTGCTGGAAATGCTTATCAGACATGCTTATCAGTGAGAACAGATATGGGTATTAATTGTTGCAATTTTGCCTTATATGTCACTTTGAAGTAAAGGGTTTCCCAAAAGAGAGATTTAGCTGAAATACCAGGGCAGCACTCAAACAGCAGAGATGACATGAACTGTTTTCTCTTCTCCCTTTTGTTCCCCTTTTACACAGAGTAGTGTTTTTCTGCACAAACATCTTGTCACTGAGGGAGCCTTAGAGGACTCACACAGCCTGTCCCCTGTGCCTTCAGTGTGCCTGTGGAGCAGCATGCAGGTGGTTCTCAGAGGCTGGAAATGGTGCTGGTGATGCACTCAATCCTCTCACATTACCCTTGCTCTGAGAATACTTCAAGTCCAAGTTTATTCTGAGCATTAAATTGGCCTTGAGATGAAACAGCTGTCTGAGTTTCTTTGGAAGGAGGCCAGCTGGCTATTAAGGAAGGCATTGGATATCCTAAGCAATGTTCCCAATCTTGTCCTTTCATCTAGTGTCCCATGACACAAAATGATCTCTTTCTGGGAGCTGTTTTGCAGCTTGTGAATGTATTAGAGGTGCAGGTTGAAGAACTTCTCCTCTTTCCCCCAGCTCAATAGTCCTCACTCTGATTTTTAAAGCAGTTCAAAAAGGCACCCAATAACATCAACAGCAAGCAAAGGCTTTAGCCTAGGATTCTACAGATATCACATTCTCAGAGTACCCACATGATCTAAACATTGCCTTAATACAAAAAACAAAGGGCAAAAAGCCTGCAGGTAATTCGTAACCAGGTGTAGTGGAGCAGCTTTGTGCTCTCCCATCAGCTGGTGAAGCAAGGTGAGCATTCCCTGATGGTTCCTACAGCATTTGGTGCCAGATACCAGCACCTTGTTCCATTCACTGCACTCATCACTCTCATCACAGCTCGGCCATTTAGCCTGGATTTCCTTTAAAAGTAAAATCCACAAGTATAAAACAAAGTCACCAAGTACAACACTTCCTTTTTTTGCTGGAGCAAAATATACAAATGCATGAGTATTCCTTCAGAAATGTTGACCTTTTCTGCTTTTCTTTGGATCCAGAGTAAAATCCCATTTCGTATGATTGCCATCCCTAATGAGACAGAACTGCTGTCCCCTTCACGGCTCCCTGCAGCTGACTCAACAAGTCACTATGTGTGATGGCAGCATTTTAGAAAAAAGGCAGGTTGAAACACTGTGATACTTCTCTCATCATGATAGAATCATTGCTGATTAACAAACACTCTTTTCACATGTGCAGTAGTTTAGTGTTTATTAAAACCTAGAGATCAATAGGTTTTCTTAATATGTATTGCCTCTGGGTATCATATACCACCATAAAATAGAAAAATTCCTATAAGCTGTGTGCTTGATACTCAAATGAATATTTTAACCTTTCAGAAGAAATAAACCACCCCAGTTCCCCCCACACCAGCTTCCCTCAAGAATCCACTTAATCATATTTTGAAATTTAATAAGGTTTTAGGAGTGATAACAGTGTGCTAGGTTACAGCAATGGAAGGGAATGGATTATTCTAACCTTTAACAAGAGCAAATGTGAAGGGCGATTAATTTGGGAGGCTTTCTGAGGTTGGAAACAACATCTTAGCTCCTTGTAGTCCATTGTTCCATCTTCTATTGAGATTGCACAGCCATCTTCTGTTTAACTTCCCCCAGTAAGCTCCCTGGAGTTATGGCACCACCAAACAAGCTGAACCCACACATGGAAATTAAATTAATACATCTTAGATAGGTGAGAGCTAAAACAGAAACAGGGGAAGGCTCTTGTGCTGAGTTCTGCAGCAGATAAGAGCAGATTATCACCATGGTTCTTCTGGGTTTAGACGCAGCCCATGAACAGAGGAATCCACTCATCTCACAGTCCCAGAGGGTGAGCCTACATGAGCTATTGTGTTACAGCAGAACAAATACTATGCAAATAACTACTTTGAAACCTAGTTCTGATCTGTGTTTTCATTCCCACCTAAGGGCAGTTCTCAATAGAGGCTTTGATCAAGCAGGCTTTGGTGATAACTTTGACAATTCTTAGTAAATTATTCTGTTGTTGGCAGCAATCTGGAATTGCCTACATTCACTTGGTTAAAAGTTTCCATGACTTCAGTGTATGAGTTACAGAACACCTCTGACCAGAGCTGGGGAGAGAGACAGGAGGCAAAGGACTGGGGAGGATCTGGTGTGGAGCAGAGGGTTGGTTTGGCGTGTTTTCCTTCTCTTTGCTTTTCAGAGACAGAGGAAGGTGCAGATCTACAGAAAAGTCATTCAAGTGACAAGTCACTCTTAAACCATGAATTTTCACGCACTGAACAGGGGATGCCATTTTTAGCACTGTGAGCTATTTTCTGGTGTGTTGTTGACTACAGTCTACAACAGATTTGTCTTCTATATTTTTTTTTTCCTTTTAAATAGCACAATTATGCAATAAGCTCTTGATATTTATCCTACTCAAGTCACTAGAAATGTATGGCAGACCTAAAAAGCAACATGAGTGAGCCCTTGATTACAGATACAGAGAACTGGCACAACCTCTTCCTGCTGAGAGAGCTCCTGGAATAAATGTGTTTGTCTCTCTGTTTCAGATATACCTTTTACCTCTGCATCTCATTTGGATCCATGCCGTGGTGCCTGGGTTGAAGCCCTGCTGCATCAACTTTGAATTAAATTCTTCACAAGCCAGAATTTTCAGGTTTTTTAAGAGCAGGAAGAAGATAGAGCAAAATGATATAAAAAGCTTGGAAAATATTTTTTGAAAAATTCTAATGCAAAGGGAAGGTAGCACACAAAGAAACAGTGGGGAGAGAGGAATGCAAGGGATGGACTGTACTAAATCAGCATGGATAAGCCTTCTCACCAAAGCTCACACATGACATTGTAATCAGTCTGTACACATTTTACGAGTAACCAAGGCATCACCACAACCTGTATATCAGCTATATCCATGTAAGCAAGCCCACAGTCACTGCTATTGCATTTTTAGGTTTGGGTTTTTTTCTCTTTTTAAAGATGACTACTTTTAATCGTTTAGGCTTATTGTATGCCACATCCAATTTTTTTTTTAAATAAATATTTATTTTAAAATTTATTTAACTTTTTGGTAATATTAAAAAGTTCAAATCTAAACATGCCCTCTGTTCACCTGGTGATGAGTACAGCATTAATTCTGTTTTTCAGTCCAGCTAATCTGTAGTTTCTCAACCTGATCTTCTATAGAATATTACAACAGATTGGGAGAAAAGAAAGCCACAGCAGACAGACCTGAAGCCATTTCATTCTTTGTCCTCTGCAAACAGTAACAGGGGTCAAAGAACCACAGGACAGGAGGATGCAAATATGTCAAATACTCATCTTGCCAGATACCAGCCATTTCTCTAGATTTTTGCTTGGTTTGACTTGATCCCAAGGTCCCATCTGGGAACCATCAGACTTCAGGACTGTGAAATTTCGCTTTTGTAGCTTCACTGGCAGAATGACCTAACACATTGCCCACACAGTGCTCTCTCCCTGGATTTAATATGGATTTGCAAAATGATTCGGCATTGATGGGAGATGAGGGGTGGTGAGCAGGAGAGCACAAGAATCAATGCACGAAGCACGAGGCATTGCTGCTGCTCACTGAGGACAGCTCTGCTGGCTCATTAATTCTTAGCCCTGTTGTTAATCTCGGATGCTCACTTGGTTCTGCGACCCCACCAGGTTTCCGTTTAGCACTGCCCTCTGTAATGTTCCTTTTTCCAGCTGGTTTTCTCTCGCTGGAACACTGCTGCTCTCTAGCTTTCAAAACTCCCTGTATCCTCAACTTTTTGCTCACAAGTGATTTGTTCACAGACTTTACTGATTTCCTGTCTAAATTAAGCTGAAAACATATTATTCACATCCTAGGCAAAGATGCCATATTTCTTTTGCATGTTTTTAAAATGCAGGAGCAGAAATAACCCACCTCTGAAAGAAGGTGAGCAAAAGCAATCTATCTCCCAGGAGCAAAGATAAACTGGAAGGACAAATATTTACAGCACATGGGAGACATGAAGTTTCTTGTGGACAAAGTGCCTCTGCACAGCTGAAAGTGAATATACAGGCAAGAATCATGGATCAAGTCACACATGAATGTCCTTTACCACTCACAGATTCATACAGCACCCTCAGTGGGCAAGAGAGGGGCTGACGAGACTCTCGTGAGCAGTGAATTGTTTTTACCATTTATCTTCCTTCCTCTTATGTAAGCAGCAAAAGAATGAACAGAAAAAAAGTAAGAACATTTAACCTGCATATGAAGATGCTGCTGTGTAGAAGAGGCTCTGATATATGTGGATGGCCTTGGGAAGGAGCTTTGGCTGTGTATGGGAAGCTCCAGGTGCTGCATGGGGAGGGCATTGCTGTGACCTCCTCAGAGAGCCTGGGGATGGCAGGAGCCTGAACATGAGTGGTACCTGGTGTGTTGAGGGTGTTTGTGAGAGTCACACCACGGGCAGGCAGGGCAAAGGAAACACCAGCACCGGGAAAGTCAGTGCTTTTGGAATAGTTGAGGTTTGTAGGAGAAATCTGGCATGGCTAAACACTCTCTATAATCTCCAACAGGTTTTTTTTATCTGAAGATAAAGGTACAGCCTCTAGTAAATCACCCTTTTAAGGTAATATTTGCATAAGAGAGGTCTGCAGCTTGGCCAGCTCACTGAAGGAACATTTCAGCACGGCTGTGGCTACGGCACTGACTGCCCTACCAAGATAGATGCACAACTTTCCCTCATGCAAACATAAGGAAATTCTCCCATTCACTTCTACCTGCTCAAAGTTATGGTGATGACCTGGAAATCACTGTGATCTAAAGGCATATGATCAATAAACTGCCTTTGATTTCACAGATCTAAAGGCAACTTCAGAAGCCTGAACTTTGGAGAGAGGGACTGTCCTTTATGCAACCAGATTTGTCAGCAAGGGAGAGCTCTTTGATCTGGATCTTTTGCACAGGCTTCTCCTGACCTTTCCTCCCACACACAGGCATCTCTTGGGGCACATATCCAGCCAAGCCTTTGAATTCAATTCATATTCTTAGAGTTTTCTTTTGTGTTCATCCTGTATTTCAATGATTAATCTAAGAGCAAAATTTATCTTTGCTTACAAACTTCCTGTGAGGAGTTCAGTTTTGTATTTGGTATCTGACTGTTGATTCCTTTAGACACAGGGAAGAATTTATTTATGAATATCAAGTGTGGAAACTGTGTCGTGCAGTCCTCAACTCACCTGTGTTTGGGGCCGCTGTGGGCAGGACTCGAGGTAAAGGAGAAGGGAGGTCCTGGGTGAGACCTCAGTAACCATGTGACCATCAACATCCACCTCTGGCTGAGTTTTGTAGCACAAAACTTGCTATGAAAAAGCTCATGAAACTGGGACCAAGTGCTTACATGGCCGGGGACCCCCTGCTTTAGCAATTTCAAACAGGCAGAGCATTAGCTGGATTCCTACTTGCTCAGCAGAGTTCGGGAACAGAACGGCTCAGAGTTTAGAAGGCAGATATATTTATCACTGACTAGAACTGACTGAACCAGGAACACTTTTATTAATCATTACAGCAACGTGTAAATGCTGCTGGGCAAAGGCTCACAGTGTACTCGGAACAGTTAGTTGGACAAATGTAACGAGGGTCTTCTTGTAGGGGCAGACTTGGGCAAAGACATGAATGGAAAGAACGCTTTGCAACTTGGAGCCTTGAGGCGGCCAACAGTGCCCTCTTCGGGGTTCTTGCTGAATTCCTTCAGTAAACCAGGTATTTACAAACTGCTGGCTGTAAAATGTGTGTTTTACCTTTACTTTACTCCTCTTCACGTTATGTGTGAACACTAAGCACCGGTGGAAAACAGACCCATTCTAAAATAGTTTTTCTAATTGTTATTTTCAATATTACATGCTGACAGGTATCAGGCAGATTACTTGATCTCTACACCATGGTCCAGGATGCTTATACTTATTTTTAGCCTGTATGAAGAAAAAGAAAAATTTCCAACTGAAAAATAAATTACAGAATGAACTCACCAGATGCCAGTTTAGGTGTTAAAATACTCAGAACTTGGGTCCAGGTGCAATATCATAAACCAGAAATTGTCCAGACTTAGCTGAAAGTCTGAAAATTCCCCTTTGCCCCCTGTGTGCTATCACTGACACAAGACCCCTGTGAGCCATGACTGGCTCCACCTTCATGCCCACTCTAATGCCCCTCAAAGAACCTTCTACTCCACCACCTAGAAAAGTAACTCAGGAGCCCTGAAGCCCTATTTTAATACACATCCCTTGAACTACAGTTTAAATGACCTGGTCAGGCTCTTTGCCCCTTGAGCCTGTGCTATTCCAATTCTTCTTTACAGTGGGAAGTCTTGAGAGAGTTTCCTTAGGTCTTTCTGAGCAACTCTGCAAAATTCCTTTGAGGTTCCCCCTCAGGTTATGTTAAAACAACTATAAATTCTCAAGTTTGTAAGTCAGACCTTAGTTCTAAAAGTTTTCAAAGTTTAATCACAACAGCAATAGACAGCCTTTTCAGCAACTGCCCGGCAGCTGTATTGATCCTACATTTGTACTCAGCATCACTGAAACACCAGCAAAATAATTTATGGCCAGTGACAGAACAGCTGCTACCAACAAATTATAACCAGAAATAAACAGATAACACAGGGTTATGAAAGATAAAGCTTGAGGGGCACAACTGAAATCTAAGGAGAAATAATCACAAATCCACACACCTAGTTTCAAATATAAAACCCCTGGAACAATAGGAACAGTGCTTTACCTGTGACTGCAGACAGCAGTGCAGGAACCAATCTGAGGAAGGGCAGAGGCTAATAAGGAAAGGAAGGAAAAGCAAAGAAACATCTGAACAGGTAAGATTGCTTGAGATAAAAGAATTTAGGGGCTTGGTTGCTTTTCCTTCAGGTTTTGGAGATCAAGATGAAATGGAAACTCAGGATTTTTGCTATGTCTGAAGAGAAATAAGAAAAACAAACACAGAACTACTGCAGCACCAAGGCTTACTGATTATTCTGTAATAATGCAGATGGTGATCGATGCTCAGATGGTCTAGAAGACAAGGAAACATTATGAAACACAGTCGGAGTATTTAGTCTGCAAAGAATCAGTATAAAGGCTTTTTTATCTGAAAGCCTGTGATGCTGAAGCTCAAGCAGGCTGGATACAGCCACAGCAATGCAGTTGGCTGTGGCAGTGCTCTCCGAGGAGTCACTGTCTGTGTGCTGGGGAGTGCCTGAGGAGGTGTAAGAAGCACCTGCTGCTCTGCACTGCACTGCTGTGTTTGGTTACATTCTGACTTGCCTTTTTTCCAGCATTATGCACATCTTCTTGAATTGCCTGCTTCATACCAGAGAATTAATTGCCTTTTTTTCTTCTCCAGGGCTGCCTGTGTAGAGGCACTGTGCCTGGAGATACCTGCTCCAGCTCCCAAGGAGCCTGACAAGCAAATAGCTGAAGGTTCATGTGCTGGCAGAGGCAGTGATCTGTGCTGGTAATCTGTTCAGATTCTTGTTTCCTGAAGTTTTGTGAAAAAGCACAGAACAGTTCTCACAGAACAGTTGTTCATTGTCAAGAGCAAATAAAGCCCATCTTTAGCAAAAACTGATCAGCTGTTTGCACACTCACAATAAAAGCAACTGGTGCAGTCAGACCAAATTGCAGATTACGGAGAGCTCTTGTGAAACATAGATTTAGAAGAAACATAAAGATTTTCGTTATATGCTACCTGTGCTGAAATTAGAATAGGAAGAACTTGGGCCCAGTGAGAGTTAATTAAAATAGTTAGGAGAGCTGGACCTGAAATGGGTTTTAAGATGTTAGTAACTGATTACCAAATAAGTGATGATCTGTCATTTGTATGTTTGCTTATCTGTGCTTAGAACAAGGAATAGAAACATTGATAAGTTGTGTAGGGAACAAGGACAATTACCAGTTTCCTCCCTTGGTGGGAACCCATCCAAAAGTCATGCAAGAGGAAACTTAGAGGTCACTAAAGTAATTAGGATTGTTAAAGTTCAGAGAGGCGAAAAGGTCAAAATGAGGAAGATGAGTTACTTCATCTTTTTTGGGACCACTGACCCAATTCAAGACCACTGACTCAATTCAGGACACACACTACGCATGCTTAATGACATTTAAGCTCATTTCCATACGAAGCAGAGAATGGCAGGTGTTAATGTTACGAATATACATTTGTATTTTGGATATTCATCATATTTGGAAATAAAAGGTATCGTGTTTGCTTGGATCGGGGCCCTGCGTCTTAGGGAGCTATCCCATGCAGTGCCTGGTGCCAAATAAAACAAACACTTTCTAACTCTAAACTGTTAGAAAGTTTTTGTCTGTCTCAGTTGGATATCGATATTAGATTGATATTCATATTTTGGTAAATCACTTGCAGCTGACTTTGCTTTAGAAGGATGAATCCAAATCTCTCTTCAGCAAAGGAGAAGAGATCACCCAGTCCCAGGGTGTGCTTTCAGTTCCACTGAGGCCCAACCTTTGTCTCAAACAGCACTTAAAATTTATGAAAGCATAGGGAAGAAAAGTTCAGTATTAAGGAAGTTCTACAACTAGATATGCTTCTGAATTTTCCAGTATTGTGTAAATCCTTATTGGTGTCATTTCTTGGAAATCTATCCAACTGCAAATGCATCCAAGGTACTCCTAGCCCTGACTAGACAGAAGGAAAAAAAATTTAGCTTAGGCCTAATGACAAAAAGCATTTCTTTCACTGCCACTAACACTTTCACATCATACTGCACTTATTTTTTTTCTACTGTTTTTAATACAAAGGTTACCCATAAACACTGCTTTCTCCCATGTAAACACAGACCCTATAAACAGAAGCTAGGTAATGGAGTATCTTTTAAAGTATATATATTTTCCCATTTTGTTTTGGACTCTTGTAAAGAGCTACAAGACTAAAACATCCATCAAAGTCAGCAGCCTGTATGGTGGCCAGTGTATCCAATCTCCTGAGCATCACTGGGCAGCAGCTTGCAGGATGAAATGCTGGTGACAGATCTGACACACAACATTATATCTGGTAACTGTAAAAGTTAAACATGCTGGTGCTTCTGCACTAAGCAGCTTTCACATTGCAAGTAGGAGGGGGAGTTATTTTTAGCCCCAGGTATTACAGAGAGATATTAAATGCTGATGTTGGAGGGGACAGTGCATGATTAGCTGAAAGCCAGACAGGAGTGTTCTTGTAATGATAGCTATCGTACTATGTGTCACTTGCAAATGGAAGTGTGGCTAAAAATATACAGCAATGGGATAAAAATACACTGTGCAAAAATTACAGAGCTAATGGAACATCCAAAAGTTATGGTAAGACACTGGCATCTTTCTACAGCAGCACAGAATTCCCTTAATCAGACCATAAAGGATCATTCCCTTTAATAGAGTTCTCAGAGGTGGCTTTAACACTCTGTAACAGGGAGGGCACGGTGGAATTACAGCTCCAGGACATTTCTTAGGAACCAGCTGCTTTTAGCTTGACTATACCCGACAGGTTTCTCTGTGACCTGTGGCAATGAGCATGACCAAGACACAGCTTGACAGGACCAAATGCAGACTCTCACAAGTCCTGTTTGCACGCAGACACTAAGCCTGTGAGCAAGCACAGCTGCTGAGGCAGACACACCTTGATATTGAGGTGCTGGAGCGTGTCCAGAGAAGGGCAGCAGAGCTGGGGAAGGGTCCAGAGCACAACTCTGATGAGGAGCAGCTGAGGGAGCTGGGGTGTCTCAGCGTGGAGAAAAGGAGACTCAGGGGGGACCTTCTCACTCTCTACAACTCCCTGAAAGGAGGTTGTAGCCAGGAAGGGGTCAGGCTCTTCTCAGAGATAACAAGTGACAGGATGAGGGGAAGCAGCCTCAAGCTGTGTCAGGGGAGATTTAGGTTGGATGCTGGGAAAAATTTCTTCACTGAAAAGGTTGTGGAGCATTGGAAAAGGTTGCTCTGGTCAATGGTTGAGTCACTGTCCCTGGAGAGATTGAAAAGGTGTGTGGATGTGGTGCTTGGGGGCATGGTAGTGGTGGCCTTGGAAGTGCTGGGTTGGACTTGATGACCTTACAAGGCTTTTCCAACCAAAACAATTCTGGGATTCTATGATATGGTGGTTTTGGGAGTACAGTAGTGACTGTAGGATCCCAGCCAGGCAGTAATGTCTATAGCCCTACAAATCAGTTAGTAAGACAACGGTTTTTAATTTACTGGGGATTTTTTTTTTTTTTCCAATAAATGTAAAAATGGCTTGTTGGAGAAATTCAGAGGAGCTAAGTTTTGCTAAATTTTTCTCAACTACTAAGGACATATTCCTTGCCAGGATAGTGTGTTTTTGTCCCATAAGGTTTAGCAGGGGAGAGGTGCCTCCAGGCAAATGTCTCAGAATTCAGACACAGTAGTGGTGGGCAGAGCAGTAGATGGCACCAGCATCCTGCCAGACAAAACAGAACAGCAGCAGAAATCCCTCTCGATGTGCTTTTCAGTATGCCAGGAAAAAGTACTGCAAAAGGAATAGTGATATTAAAAATTGAAATTCCAGTTCATCTGGCAGTAATACCTCTTGATTTACACATGCCTAAGCCACAGCCAGTGGCCTGGGATGCACCTTGTGTCAGAGGGATGGAAGGTAGAGTTTCACAAGTCCTCAAATATTTCAGGTGTTTAGGGGCCTGCCCACAGATCCTTCTGTCTGTGCTTTGGTGTTTTGAGCAGGACAATAATTTCCTCAGTTTTGAAAGGCCTTCATAACAAATACAGAAAAGAACAGAATAGTGACAGCAGGAGGTTGGGCAGAGACATATATTTGATCATCTTTTAGCACCTGAGGAATGGGCCTGCAGGGAATCTGTCACTGCTTACTTCTGTTCCTTACTAGACATAACAAGTGCTGGAAGATTCTGTGCTTCCCTGCTAAGTGACATTTCATTCATCACTCAAACACCCAATTCTGCCATTTCCTGAGCTTCTTCCACCCAAAAATTTATTGCTCACATCTGACCCTTTCCTGCAACAGAGATAAATGCAAAAGCACAGCCATGCTGCTGTTGGTGCTTCGTGCTTCCTTGTCCATTCCTTGGGCCCATGTGCTCTCTGCCTCTGGCTGTGTAACTTGCAGTGAGGTAGCTGTCCCCTTGCTGTGCACTCACGGTGCACCTGGGAGGCTTTCAAGGTGCTCTGGCAAGTACCAGAAACGACTCTCTTGCACTGAATCAAGTAATGGGCAGGAGAAAACCTGACAAGTCCTGGGAGAGCCAAGGCTATTAACAGTGTCACGGTGGCAGTGATCTTATTAGCCAGTGACCTTCCAGAGCAGAGCAGAGCATTCCCTGGAGATGGAAAGAAGCCAGCCCCTGCCCTTTGCTCCTGTAAGAGCTCTCTGAGCAGCAGAGGATGGTGCCCTGGGCAGCAGAAGGATTTCTGTGATCCTCGCCAGGGCTCACATCCCTCTCTGTGCAGCCCCTGCTCCAGGGGCCAGCGACAGCCACAGCCGTGATTCTGGAGCATGGCAGATTTCAGAGCAGGATGCTGCCATGGCATCTCTGCTGCTTTGCAAATATCAGTTCTCTCAGTGAGTTTTTCTAGCCTGGAGTGCAGTCACTTTCTCAGGATAAAGGTGAGCAGGTATCGCTCCTAAGCCATGCACCTTTTCTGTTCTCCTCTAGGCAAGAACTTCTTGGCCCCTCTTTGTGTGCCAATGAGAGCAGGAGTAGATGCCTCAAAGAGGAGACAACCCAGATGTGCTGGTCACATTACAGTTAGAACAACTATGCAATCTTATGGGAAAAAAATAGGGTTATATTAATTATACAGATCTGAAATTGCACACAAGCAGATAGGTGACACATTGATTTCAGTTATTTCATTAGAAATCAAATGAATTGCTGAATTTCCATTAAACTAAAGACATAATTTAAATGTGTTTCAGTCAACAACTTGTTGTCAGTTTACACAGAATCAGCTTAAATCAGATGCTGCTGCCACCTGGAAAAAAGGGCAGAGACAGTGACCTCTACCTAATTATTTAAATTAGTTTGAAGTATGTGAAACTAATTCCATTGTTATCAAAACTGTTCTGCTTCCTTCTATTTATTAAATATTCAACTTCAGCACCAAACACAGTTAATATTCTCCTTCTGAATTTGAGGATTTTTAATAATGCATTAAATTATTCCTTGGGGTTCACTGAGGCTTCATAGCACACACAATGGTTTTCCTCAATGCTTATGTACACAAAGCAGCAGGTTGGTTACCCAGGAAGTGTCTGACTGACATCCTTTACATCTTTACAAATTAAAATTTTGCATTTAATGGCCAGCAGTCACACTGTGATCCTAATTGCAGTGGGCAGTGCATATCCGTCTGGAGCTTCTTCCCTGGGTGCAATCAAAATGACTCTTCTAAGTGCTGGATACATGTTTGGAAAATTAATTCCTTATTGCAAATAATTTATTAACTAAAATGCTCTCTCTTTCCTTTTATAAAGGATCCAGGTGTGATGGGAGAGTTGACTGGGAAGCACAATTGGGCATGTGCCCCTGGGCCACTCTGTTACCCTGTTGTCTGACCTCAATTTCATACAAAAACCTCCTTTCAATCCATACCAAAAAAAATATTGTTTAATAACAAAAAACCCTACTTGAATGCCCATGACCATAATGCAATTAAGCAAAATCCTGTGAGTATGTATAAAGCATTGATAATGACTTTGGTTTCCACATGAGACTATATTTCCACATTATGCCTGAGACTAAAGTTTAAACTGGTTTTGAACCCTGGATAAGTGGGCTCCTGGCAGAACACCCCAAATCAATTCTTCTGTATCTCACAGTTTTTGGCACACACTAATACTGCCAGCAAGTGAATCTTTCAATTTTTGGATATAAATGTCACTCCTGTCTCAGCCCTGGAAGGGGCAGTGACAAAATGGTGTGAGATGCTTTAGCTAATTGCTTCCTCTTGCCAGTCTATATAAAACTGGTGGTCCCACAGTTGTTAGTAAAGATCATAAAGGCAAGACAACATGTTCTGCTTGGCTTTTTTCACCCCTTGCCCGGTGTTCAGGGGGAATCTGGCTGTAGTATTTTTTCCATCCTTTTTCTAGATTTCATAGTAACAAAATGCTCTGTGCCATGTTCCATATGGGGCCTGTTATTCAGGAAATAAAACCTTTGTGGTTTCTGGTCCAGAGCAGATAATTTATATTCAGACTCTCCAATTCTGCTGTGTGAAGCCAGAATTCAGCACCAAACACAGTTAATATTTGGGGCCTCTCTGAGACTGCACCGTTAGAGCAGCACTGTGCCAAGAGGAGGGAGCCTGGGGTCAGAAGGCTTTTAGGTCAAACTGCAGCAGTCTGGGGACAGCAATTTCTGCAGCACAGGTGAACTCTGGATTTCCCTTTGGGGCAGGTCTCTCAGACAGGGATCAGCTGTAAGGGTTTATCTCCTGCCAGTGTTCTCCAGAGCTTTCTGGGACAGAGCTGCTTGGGAGATGGGGAGCTGTGTGATAAGGAAAATCCCTATTTTTGTGAAGGAGAAATAATGCCTTGAGATGCAGGTGGCATCCAGAAAGGCTGAGGGTACTGCCTTTGTGTGCTTTTATGGGTCTCATGACCTCACGTATGTGTGTCAGCCTGGAAATCTACAGTTCTACTTTATTTCCGCAACATTTTGGCCAGGAGTGTCACACAGAAGTATTGCCATCTTTGCAGAAGCTCTAGAGCTGGCAGGGAAAGTATAGCTGCACCTTCCCTTGGGTTTCTAGAAAGGCAGACAGCAAAGCTATTTATATCTCAGCTCCAAGCCTCCTTATACACATCTTCAGAATCTTCCAAATTTCATTCCAGCTTTGAGCTACCCTTTCGTTTCTTTGCCTTCTGTTACCCTCGAGAGACTTCTCAGATTACTGGATTGTCAAGGATATTTGCTTTTGCTCAGTTATAATTATTGCCTTTCCTGTGTTTGTAGTACAGGTGGCTCTACTGTGTGTCAGCCACGCTAAAAAGGGGCAAGTAGGTTGTTTATAAGCCACACTGTGGGGATGTGTCATTAAGATGAATTTTAGGTTTAACAGAGCATCAGAACACAATATTAACTTTATAACCTGATACTAGCTGTACCACATTACACTGCAGATCTGGGAAAGATGAGCAATACTTCCAAAGGGATGGTCCCTATTAAAGGGAAAACATATAGAAACTTGCATAGATGACACTAAGCTTTTAAATGCATAATATTCCACCTGCCTGCCTTTTCTTGAGTCTCAAAAAGTTACACACAAACTTCTGGACAGACATCACCATACTGGTTATAATAATAATAACAGCACAATATCATAATTAATAATAATAACAATAATAATAATATGTTTATAGTACTCTATAAATATTAGAAACCTTTCTATTTTTACATCTGTTATTTTCTTCTTGATGAGATTTTGCTTCTTCTCCAGTGTTCCCAAGGCTCATGCAAGCTTTGAATACCAAAATCTTCTCAGATACATCATGTGACATTTCACTTGGTAACTTTTGAGGACAAGGCTTGCTGAGATTAGAAAGATTAAAGCTGCCCAGGTTTGGAGGAAAAGGGTATTTAAGGGATATGAAGACCAAGAGAAACATGAAAAATTCAGTAATTTGGGTTTTTTTTGTTCTCCTCTAAGAAGAATCATACCTAGAGAGTACAATTAGTCTTTAAGTCTATCCTAATTTATGTCATTTATCGAAAAGACAATCTTGTCTTCTATTAATAAAACTGAAGCTCTATATTCTTAGAAAGCTCATCTGTAATTTCTGTCATTGTGATGCTTGGACCAATTTTTGTTGTTGCTGGCATTAATTAACCATGAACTTTTTTTTAAAAAAAGCCCACCAAAAAAGATCCAAACTGCTGTCTTATTACTAAATGAAATCCTGCCCAAAGTTCACTTTTTAATGCCTTTTAGCCTTTATGCTTTGCTTTCTTCTCCCTCAAATGAATGATGTGTGCCAAAGATGTTGCTATCCCAGAGAGAACAAGTCTCTGCAAGCTTTGTGCAAATGGACAGCCAAGAAGAGAAGAGATTTGTTAATGCCTCTGCTGTGGAATGGGTGCAGCAGGAACAACTCCTCTTGGGGATCAGAAAGCCCAAATTAGAGACTTGAAAACACCCAAATACTGAGACAATCAGCCATCCCTGTTGGAGTTTATGTGGGGGAACTCATTCCTCAGGCATGGGCAGCTTTTGTTTTCTGCTGGACAGTGTCTCTGATACCTAAAGAGGGGATGAAATGATGTTGAAGCTTTACTTAAGTTGTGCTAAGAAGAAAAGACTCGGTCTGCCTGTGTCAGCCTGGCAGAGTGCTGGAGCCCTCCCTGCTCAGCAATCAATAGTTCACCTGAGGGAAAGCTCTTTAACACAGACTTTCCCCATACTCTGATTACCCAGGGCTGTTTCCTTGACACAACTATGACATCCATCACCACTAAAGAAAGGGAGTATCCACTTCTGAGCTTCAGGAAGAAAATTATAAGTTTTCAAAACAGAGTAGTCATTCCCCAGGTCTTCTCTCAGCCCCTTACCACTGCGTGGATCTGCCCACCTGTACAGCCACAAGCCCAGCTGACCCATTTTCAGAATGTACCTGGTCAGAGCTGCAACTAAAAATGTTCCCCTATGTGAAGTGTTTCAATGATGGCAGTCATGGAAAGTTATTCCACACAACTCAGGTTTAAGTTCTATAGCTATTGTAGGAGATCTGAGTATGCAGAGATGAAGGACCAGTCTGGAGGAACTCACTCTCCAACTGATTGGCAGAGGGGTAGGATGGCCTACGAGTCCTGTTCTCATTTGTGTTCTCTTTTGGGAAGAGTACTGCAGAGCTGGGCATTCCTGCATTTCACCACCTGGAACTGACTTACAAGGGCTGCCTCTTACTTGATGGGAGCAGGGAGCAGCACATTTCTGCTTCTCTGCACACCTGAGTTATTTCTCAAACTCATATCTGGCAGAGAAAACTGTCCAGGGTAAAGTGTCAGAAACAGAGGATAAGAGGCCAAAACCTGAAAGAATTTGATACACTTGCCCTAAGGAGCAAGTGCGCTTGACTTACTCATATCTACCTTACATAAATCTCAAGGCAAAAAGAGCTTACAAACCTGTCTTGTCTTTTACAGCCTTTGACAGCACTAAGCAGTCAACTTTCATAGCTGATTTCAGATTCTAAGGGATATTTTAATTCCTGAGAAATAAAAGAACATAACCTATAATGAGGAATCAAGGACATGCCCAATAATTCCATTTACCTCAGTACTGGAAACCGATAATGATATCCAGGGCTTTTCTCCTGTGACAGGCTCAGAGGTGTTTGAAGACACACTTACTGCTCTTTGTTCATTATGCTCTTACGTTCATTACTGCTCTAATGGTTGGAAGCTTTGAATAGCATCTGCTTTTTCTGACAGGATACCACGTCCTCATTACCCCCAGTCAGAGACACGGTTTTACATTGCTCATATGAGGGTAAGCAAGCAGAGAACAAGGAAGCAAAGATGACAAACCTTGCCAGTGCTCATAACACATCCCTGCTCTTTCATCAAATTTCTAGTCTGGAGAACTGCCAGAGTATTTAAAGGAGGCAGAGAGACATGCAAGGAGTGAGAAGGAAAAAGGAAATTGTCACAAAGCTGATTGTATTGGATTTCCACAAGAAGCCTCACTGCCTGTGTCTGCCTTAGCAGATACACAAGCAGAATATGCATCAAGACAAACAGCAAATTTGACGTCACGTTTCATCGCTATCCCAGTATATGGATGTCTGTCTCCCAGAATGAAGTAACTGGCTTTCCTTTAAAAAGTTCCTCATTAAATCACAGAAAGAAAGGGGAATTGACCTCAGAAACACTCATTCTAAAGGTCAGCTTGGCATAGGGTGACCTCAGTGATGGGAGGGGCCTGTAGCCCCCAGGCACAGGATCTCAGCACTTTGCTCTGCTCAGCCATGAATACTTTCATAACAGAATCACACCTGCTGTTATTCAAACTCCTTATTTCCATACCTGGGAATTTCTTGCCTCAGCAGAAGTTCCTGTAAGCTGGAATTGACCTGTGGCTATAACTGCTTAAAGCCAAAGCACCATGGTTCAAATTAATTTCTACATCTCCACTCTTCAGTCTCTACTTGCTGCTCCCCCTCCTTCAAATGACCATGAGGAAAATGACCTCTAAGTATACACTGTAGTGTGTCACATATTGGTGGAATACAAAGCCTACTGCTCAGGTGGTACAAATTAAATTAAATTCATTCACGGGTTTTAATTTACTTCCCTACAGAGTGATTTTTTGCATCCAAGCAAGTTAATGCCAAAATCAGTAATGACTGTCACCATCATTTCAACCTTTCAGTTCAGTTTCCTGAATCACATCTGTAAATCAGATCAGTTATTGCTGTGAAATGCACGTGCTGTTTATCTGATTAGCTCCCTGTACAGGCCTTGTCATTCCCTAGCACAGAAGTAATTGCAGTTACAACCTGTTAAACCAAAGCTTGACTTTATAAGCCCCTGTTCTAGAGGCTGCACAGCCTTCTGTTGCCTTCCAACCCATAACTGAAGCTCAGCTCCAGCCTGGGTTTTGTGCCTGGATGCATCAGGCCAGCGGGTCATTATAGAGCCCTTGACCAAATGCTTATGTACAGCTGAGGATATCAGAGAGTCACAGAATTGTTTAGGTTGGAAAAGCCCTCTAAGATTATCAAGTCCAGCTGTTCCCCCAGCACTGCCAAAGCCATCCCCAAGCGCCACATCTACACATCTGTTATGTAGATCCCCTCCAAGAATGGAGATTTCAACACTGCCCTGGGCAGCCTGTGCCAGGACTTAATGACCCTTCCAGAGAAGAAATCTTTTATCTAATTTAAACTTCTCCTGGCACAGCCTGAGGCAACTTCCTCTTGTCATATGTCTTGGGAGAAGAGACCAACCCCCACTTGACTTTCAAGGAGTTGTAGGCAGCAAGAAGGTCCCCCCTGAGTCTCCTCTCTTCCAGACTGAGCATGTGCTTAAGCCAAGGGGGAATCTTGGCATAAATGATGATCTAGAAAAGATGGAGGATTTTTAAAGGAATTGCTGCTTGCAAATAATGCATAAAACTAACAAAGACATTGCTGGTGATTTTCCTGCAAATGATATATACAGCTGCCAGTGAAATAAAACCAAAATTTGCTCCTTTTTGAAGTGTCCAACATGTCTTTTCCCACTTGAGACATTCTGGCTAAAGCAGCATAGTACAAGTCCTTCAATTTGAATTGTCCTGACTAACATGATGTCTTCTGACATCTCTAGGTATCGTGGTAAATATAAATTATAGTCAGGGTCTGTACACTTCGTTCTCTGGTACAGTCAAAGACACATTTGCTGGCATGGAAACCTCTTCTCCCTTCCTCTGCATTCTTTACCAGGCAGCACACCACTGCTGTGTATCAATTCACAAAATGTTTCAGCACTTAAAATTGGTACCTATTCAAATTTCCTAAAACCTAAGAAGGAACATTGCCAGGTTGCAACAGGCACATTTCAGATTCTCATCTCTGCTTGACAGTTGCTTTGCAAGCCTTTAAAGTCTATAAATAGGACGCAGCAAAGGAAACTGCCCTTTGCTCCAAACCAGGGTAGTTTGCTTAAAAAAGTATTAAAGGTTGATCAGGGCATCACTATAGGGATTTTATTTGTGGTTCAGTAGCAATGTTTGTTTCTCTGTAAAATGTAACCTGCATTTTCTTACTGCAGACCTTTTCATTACTAGATCAAAGTAAATAAATGATACAACACTCCCCTTCTTCCTATGCTATAGAGAGTAGAAAAAGCAGCCAGGAACCAGTGCAGCACATTTGTGTTACAGGCTAAGATCCTAGACTCCCTGGCCCCCTTTTGACATCAGAATGGTTAATATTATATTCTAGAATTGCAAATAGGCAACAATACCAGTATTTCAAGGGTATTGCTACTTCTTTTGCTTTCCTGTATGATACCAAGTACACAATGGTTTTAAACACTCTACAGTTGTGATTAAAACCTGTGACAAATTTGTGAAAAATATCCTTTCTGTGATTCTTTAAGAAATCTTATAAGGAATACTTATACAGCCCTTACAATGCTGGGTCTTTTTGCATGCTTTCACCTGGTGAACAGTTCAGCCACATCTACAAAGATGACAAACGAAACATCATTGGTTCCTACTTTTCTTTTTGGCAGGTACAATGTTCTGCTTTAGGGAGATTCTTAAATAACTTCATGGCACTGCTCATTTTCAGAGCTCAGTGCACAAAAGCACAAATCATAAAACTCAGCTGCATTTAGCTAAAACATTTTCTAGGGCTCTTGAACTTTTCAAGTAATCCAGGCCTGATTTACAGCTTCCTATAAAAGTCAAGCAGCATTTCAAGGTTTCGTGTGTGTGTCACCAGTGAAATGATCCCATTTTGACTGCAGTTTAATTCTCTTTTGTCACCGTTGGACCCTGATTATAAAAATACTCATTTGTGTTAGCTAGTTGAATGTGATAAGAATCAAATTAAATATTCACCCAAATCTCTCTGCAGCTTTGCTGCTTTCATTTTCAGATACCTTTCAGTGTTCCTTAACTTATGGTGCTGTATCGCGATGCATTTCTGCTGTGACCTCTCCATGCAAGGCAGACACAAAACACCCACTCTGGCAGTGCAAATCCTTCCCCAAGGGCCACATTTTCTCAGCATTTATGCAAACCAGTTTAGCACTGCTGACTCCACTGGAGCTACTTCCAAGTTGCACTGATGTTGTTTCTGATTCTGATTTGTAGATTTATGGGTTAATAATTAAAGGAACGAAAAAGAACATACTGCCAAACAGTGGATGACAATATTAATTGGTATATCCCCATTTGTTTCTCCCAGAAGAATCCTAGACATTACACCCCCTTCATAACATATTTAAGACATCCTTGTAAACTGAGTAGTGGAGGTTCTCCTTTCCCTTCACCTTGGTTGCAGTAAAAGGAGTAACAGATATGTAGCTATTGACATATTTACCTACTGTCATGTAATGGTTTGGTAAAGAGTTGAAATGATATGGACAAAACCCTGCTAAAAAGAAGATGGTATTAACAACCTCAGCATGTTCTTCCAGGAGCTAATGGTGCACACTGATAAAAACATCCATCACATTTCTACACTGGGTTTGCTCAGTTTCAGGTTCCAGTCACTGGCTCTCACCCTTATCTCCTAGATTAAGGAGTACTAGTGCAGAAGCAACTTTGTCTGGTAATCATATCCTCTCTGATCTTGCTGTGTAAATGGAAAGAACCTTTGTAGAGATTTTTGTCCAAAAAACTGACCTTGAAACTCTTTCATGTGACCACTGTTCAAACATTCTATTTACAGTGTGGACAACAGCACTGCAATCCACTGCAGTCAAAATCTACCTTAGTTAGTACAGTTTTCACACTGCAAGTCCTAGTTCACACTAAATCTAAATGTTTTGTCCTAATGAGGTGCATCTATGATTTCCCACCATGTCTTAGTAATTGATGTTTTTGAAACCCTGAAAGTATATACAGATATTAAGACTTACCTAATTTTTCCATCTCAACTATAAACACACATTTATTTCTATGTTATCATCATTCCCACCAATTTCCTTTCCAACAGCTCATCTTTGTTTATTATTTAGACAAGAAAGTCTGAAGTTTTTCTTCTGATGACTCTATTGTGTTAGAAAATGCCCACCTTCTGCATTTAGAACAGTGATGTAATTAATCATATTTTACTAGTCAGTGCAGGTGATTCCCACAAAATCATATAGAAATTGAAATCCCTCACAGTAAGTGTGTTTCCACACCAGAGTTCAGAACCTAGAATATTTCCCCTGGTTGTTACACAGGGACTGCCTGCAGTGTGGCTGGAAATGCTGAGCATCCATTAATACCCAATTGTTTTATGGAGTATAAACTGAGACAAAGCAACAACAGACTCTTTAGAAAATCTGTGATGAAAATGAAGATTTGGAAGCCTCTTATTGGGACTATCAGCAGGGAGTATGGGTTAATCAGTGAAGAGCCTGGCTGAGAGACAGAGATGTCCCTCCTGTCCCGCAGTAGTTCGATTCCTCAGTGCAGGTTCAGTTACCTGCTGTACTAAACTCACACTAGGTATAAGCTTTCCCTTGGGATTCTTCATAACCAGTGGTCTTTCAGCACCAAAGGCAGGGAGAGAAGAGGAGTGAACCCAAAAAAGTGCAGCAAATACAATGGGAAAAGTTCTGTGGAAGGTCAGAGAGCCCTCAAAATGATCATCCAGAGTGTAATTAAAATTACTCTCTAGGTTTTACCCCAGTATATCTAACAGTCAGACCCCAAACTTCAAAACAAACTATCCAAACAATGAAGATACATTCTTAATAAGTACATTAGTAGCTACTTGTAATAGCAGGAGGATAAATTTCAATGCAAGAGAGAATGAAATTGCAGATAATGTTTTGGTAAAATCTTTTGAATCTTTCCTTCTTTTTAAAAAATTCTTCCAGTCAGTCAGAAAATTCTGGACACTAACTGGAAGCTGTTCTGGCATGTTACAGGAATTATACAAATAGCTGCTGTGTAAAAATTCAATATGTGCTTAAGAAAAACAAGCAAGACTGCCAAAGGTATTAAAAAATCTTGAGCATAAGAGCACACTGCGTGGGGAGATTAATGACCTCGGACACAAGAATATCTTCCTGAGGAAGTGAAGAAGCACTGAGGTATGAATGCAAAAGAATTGTAGCATTTACATAAACCCTGCTCAGGCTCTAAATCATTCTTGGTCAAGGTTTCAGTGTTTGCAAGCACCTACAGGCACAGATCCTCCATTTATTCCTCCTCCTTTCATCTCTGCAAGGTCAGCCCTCAATGAGTGCTTCATTTATTGTTTGCTGAACAATTCTTGAAATGACTGAAAAATGTACAAATAAGCTGAACAGAAAATGCCTATCCAGAAAAAAATTATTGTAACAGCTGCTTAAACCAATTCTAATCTCCACAATATCACAGAATTCTAGAATGGTTTGGGTGGGAAGAAAAGTAAAGATCATTTAATTCCTGTGCCCCTGCCATAGGCTGACACACCTTCCAATAGATCAGGTTATATAAGCAACAATATAAGGTAAGCCTTATCTCTGTGATTTTCTGGTCAAGAACATTAAAACCACAAGCACACACTGAGTTTGGCTATAATTTTGTTAGTAAAGTTATTGTAACATTTATGCTATGAGATGGCAACTCAGCAGCAATCTGAGAATGGCTACAGGTAACTGTACACCCGAAAGTTTATGGGTCATGCTAAGTATGATGAAACATGCCAGCCCTTGTCATATCCTACTTTATGGCAAAGCAGCTGGCTCAAAACTCAAAAAATGAAATGATGTAGCCAAAGCAAATGCTGGAACCTGGGCATCTTCTGTCCCAGCAGGTTGCTCTGTGACATGTGCCATACAACATTCAAATAATGTGCAGGAAGCACAGGTACCACAAAGGGCTCAGGGTGTGCAGTGATTTGGTGTTGCTGGTAACACAGGGGTTGTTAACTCCTCAGTAACACCACTTACAAAGGTCACACTTTGATGCTCCCAAGAAATAACAACCACCATCAGGGTGATCTCACTGCAGACATGGCCTGGCCATACAACCTGCCCAGGTAAAAAACTGCTGCTGGTAGAACACTAATTCTTTCGGGGGAAAAAAATTTTGAGGCTAAAATAAATCACAAAGCTATGAAATAATGAGAAACAGTGAGGCATATAAGTAGATATATCATATTTCTATGTCTTTGCCAATAGTAGAGAACAAAAAGATTATAAATCCCTTCCCTCAAATTACCCAGAGGTCAGGATGAGTGAGAGAGGTTTCTGGTGTGCCTTTTTCCTGGATCTATTTCTGTTCACCATCTTCAGCTGAAGTCACTCTGCATCTATTAACTCCTTGGCCTTTCAACTTTTTGTGGAGAGGCTTGGGCCTATAAATAACTACAGCCAAGTGAATCTGGTGCTTTTTGTGGTGGCAGAAGGATGCCTTTGAAGGGCTGGCCCTGAAAACTGCCTGGTTCTGAACAGTGTCTCCATGAAGTCACACAAATAGAGGCAGCTGAAATTAGAACATTTAGAGAGCAGAGAAGCCTGCGCATGAATATTCGTGGGGAGGGAAAAGTGAATTTAAAAGGTAAACCTTATTTAAAATGCACAAAAGGAAGACTGCAAGCTTCTCCAACTACCCATCCAAATTATCTCCAGGGGTAATGTCAAAGAGAAAGGCAGACACCCAAAGCAATCAGGGTCCAACTCTAATTCTGCACTACCCATGTTACAGAGGCTACAAGGAAAAATGCCCCTTTTATTTTTTGGCATATTCTCATGTTGTTCCTGTCAGCCTGGTTCTTTGGATTCAGATGTCTGTTTTCATTCCATCACTGCAAGTGAAAATGCATGTGGAATCAAACCACTAATCCAAATATTTCCTCAAATATCAAGAAAAATCAAATTTGGATTGCAACTTGCTACCTCAGGCACTTTATTAAATGCAAATTATTCTCATTAAAAGTAGTATACCAAAGACTGATCTCCAGACATACTACTGACTTGATCAAGCCTCCTGCTGAACAAAGCTATAAATGTGATTATAAATATTAATGAAGTTCATGTAAATAACATCTCCCACAGTGCTGCTGCTGCTACACAGGTAGAGTGCACAAGAAATTTATTTATTTATTTATCATCTTAGGGAGGTGGTCCACTTCTCTATTAGAGGTAAAGAAGGGAGCCATGAAAAAATACAAGGAGTACCTTGAAGTAAGGGAGAGGCCAAAGCCCTGGTATTTGAAGCAACTTGGTCCTGGACAGCATGGATGTCTCAGTTCCCAGACACAAAGGATTCCACTCCTTGGCAGAAGCCTGCTTTGGACGGTGCTTCACAAGACTGATCGAACACCTGAAACCCTCTCACAAGCAGTGGATGATTTATTTTGCATGGGTACCTGTGCAGCACCCAAACCACATCTCTGCCCATGAAGGACAGTGCTGTCTTGGCAGAGGAAGCTGCAGCAGAGCCCATGGACTGGCAGATGCAGGTTGAAACAAGCTGGTGCTCAGTCCACTCAGTGCAGGGGAGAGGACCAGGTGGCCTTTAACTCACCTTCAGTTTAGACCCTGCCTCTCTGTTTCTTTACCAAAACCAGCCTACACACACCCTTGAAATTCTTGGCACAAAGTTGAGTAGATGATCAGGAACAGCTTCCCAAACCAGCCAGTCCCTACTGTTGCTACATGACAATGCCAAGGTCAGAGAGGACAAGTTTCTGCCCCAAGGTGTGTTACCTCAGCTGCTCCATGGCAGGATGGCCTCAGTGGGCAGCTGGCAGAGTCCAGGGTTGTCTCACAAAACCCTGATGGGGCTGCAGATCAAGGAGCTGTGTAACTCAGTGACAAGAAAAGTAATGCAGAGTGAAGGGTGCCTAGAGGTTTTCCAGAACACTGAGTTCAGCACAATTAAGAAGTCTAAAAGGGAAGATACAGGCCAGGAAGCTCTTACTTCATCTCCTACTCTTTAAGCAGACAACTGCTGCTGGGGAGGTTTTCATATCCTCTCTCTGATCTGCTCCGTAATGAAGGAGCAGCTCCCACACACCTTCAGTGCAGACATGGTTCAAGAGGTCACTGAAGTCACTCTGCATCTGCCAGCAGGAGTTTTGCCACAACTGAGGCAGTTCCTGGATTATTAATGCTGTGATTTTTATCCTTTATTGTGTTTTTTTATCTTGTGATTGTGTTTTGTCCTATTTTATAGGGCTCAGGATGAGAGAAAAAAGTCTCTTCAGGAGAGGAGAAAGGGAATTTGAGGCAAAAGTCTCATTAGCAGATCATTCTGGTAAAACTGGTCTGAACCACTCTCCCCTGGAGAGAGCAATGGCTACAAAAACTTCCCTCTTATTTTATTTTTCTATCAGAAAAGTTTGAAACTAAAAAGAAATCTCATCAGTAGGGAAAAGAATGTTTGGTGTCGCTTTGTTTTGGTTTTTTTTCTAATGAGAAGTTTTGCTTCCATTTGTCTATAAATAAAGAATGTTTAAAAGTTGCTTTTCTTATTTACATTCCAAACTTGCTGTGCTGATCCTCCCTGCACATGACATGTTTCCCTAGTGATCAACAGGCAGAATATGTATCCATAAGTATATATCCATGAGGAAACATTGAGCTATAACTCATTAGTGAGCTGTACTTATTTTTCATTTTCAAATTACCCTGTAAATATTCAGGAGCATGATGCAGAACGGGACCTACCTACATGCCTCCTATTCACATCACTGAGGTGTCTTATTTTGGGAGTTAAGGAATGTGTGCAATATGCATGAAAGAGATGAATAATTAGCATGATGATTGCCAAGAAAACAGAAGCAAAGCTCAGGAATGACAGTCAAGACACACAGCAAGTTGAAGAGCCAGCACAAGGCAAGAGAACGAGTAGCAACACTCACAGTTCATTACTATGGGCTCAGCATCCACACAGTTTTCCATGGCCAGGATGCCCCTGGAGGAAGATGGTCTGACAAAAGTGACTGCCTGACTAGAAAAATTTTTGGGCCCTGTTTTTCTTACACAATAAGAGGGAAAAATTCCTCAACCCAGAACTGAATTGTTACTCCTTGCATAGAGGGGATGCAACTCCAACAGGAGTGCTTTGGTGTTGTCATACTTGGCAACTCTTCATCCCTGTGCAATGTCACCTGCACACAACTCTGCAGCTCCCTTCCTGTTCCTGCTCTTGTCCCTCTGGCTGTGGGGAACCTCAGCAAGAGGAAAAACCTCTCTACCCGCAGCTCTCGTGCTGTGGGCTGGCCCAGGATCAGAGGAGCTTGTGGTTTGGTATAGTCTTTCTTCCACATTTTTTAATTTGTGGAGATGCTTCTTTTATCCTTCTCCTTGCTATAAATGGGAGGATGGCACCTGCTCCCCCTGTTCCATGTGTCATAACACAGACTTGGCTCTTGCTATCTATCAGCAAAGTTTGAATTAATCTGTTTCCTGGAATTTGGAGACAGCAAATGTAGGTGGCAGACAGGACTGATTCTTGAAACATTTTTTTCTTCGTCTTAACCAGTGCTGTGAATGTGAACATGCTTGATTATCTGCAGCTCAGACACTTCTGTGTCTGAGCAGCTGGAGCAGCAGCCAGCCTGGAGTAAGAGATTCCTCCACTCCCCTCTTCTGCTCAGCTCCTCACAACCCTGTTCACGCGAACCTGCCTTCCCACTTTTGCAATAGCACAGGGGTTCTTAGCTGGACGCTCTCAAGACCTCTTGCCAAAAACTGCCAAATCCTTTTTTTGATCTCCCTAGATGGATTCTTGGAGTGAGAAGCAGGCATTCCTTTAAGGGAGAGAGGCACTGCCTTGTGTGAAAGATTGATACTGTAGGAGCCTAGAAGTGAAGGTAAGTGCTTAAAAGGAGAAGTAGAAAGATTGGCAAAAGTTAGAGTGAATCTTACTGCTAAATCACAGCTAGCTGAAGCGCAGGTATTTAAAGCGGCTTTAATTCAGAAAGAAAATCAAAGAAAAAAATCTAGAAATAGCACTAAAATATCTATTGTAGGACAATCACCTGAAAGTTCTGATCACATTCATCCCAAGTTATAGCAACTATGGACAGGAATAAAAAGAAAGCAGATCCTCAAGACAGGTTGATCTGGTACAACCCTGAAAGAGAAGTGTGAGGACAGAAACATGGCAGTGACAGAACACTGCCATGGTGTAAGTTCTGCACTTGGCTCTTCTGCACAGCTCTGCAGTTCCTAATCTGTCCAGGCATTACATACATAAAATGGGCTGTATAAAACCTAAAAATATGGGACATAGGCATAATCTGCCTGTAAAAAAGGACAAACAAGCAACTGCATGAAATAGAGTGTGATTAATTGCAGATTTATATAGCAATACCTGATATAACAAACAACATAATCTTTTAATGACGTGTGTGTAGGCACATAGCCACACTTTTGTCCCCAGCTACATATTTGCAACATAAACTGGAAAATATTTTGGTCCAGCTTCTCTTGCAATGCTTCCATCACTTTCCTCACATATCAAAGAGTATGTCACATTTGGTGATATTGGAATATCATTGAGAATTATTTAACATAAAGCCACTGGTAACTGAGCGACTTGCTGCAGGGTTTCTTGGGTTTAAGGGTTGGGGGTGTTTTTGTAACAAGTATTTGTTCTGAAAAATAATTACTCCATGCCTGTCTTTCATGAAAATATCAAAACAGACAGTAGTGGTTTTTGCATTATAATAAGGATGTGACATTTCACAGCTTAATGCTTATTCTTGCAAGGGAAGATGGGGAATTCAATTCATTTTTCATTGACTCATGAAGAGTCTCACCGAAATTGCAGTTTTGTCTTAAACTCATGGAATGATGAAAGATGGGGCAAGAAAGTGTTTTTAAAACTATATTTAGCCTATTCTTCTGTCCCAAGACACAGTCAAGTATACTATATCATTCCTTGGAAGTCCTTCCTTTAACATTCAGGTTAAGATAGAAAAACAACAGTGAAAAATTACCCAGGGAAAAATTAGAGAGAAAACCAAGCAGTGAACAGATAGGCTGTCATGAAAAGATGGGAAGACACCCAGGTGAGTAAATAATCCAAAGCCAGGTCTCACCAGCCATAAATCAACTATTTCCTCCACACACCTGTGGGACAGAAGCCACGCAGTCCCCCTCCAGGTCGATGATTTACTTGCCACCCCAACTCATAAATCTACCAAAACTAAATTTCTACCAAAATGAAATTCTTACCAAGATGTTTGTACAGACAACAGGCTGGGCAGGTCACTGTCTATCATGGGTACCATGTTAACAAGGAGACCAAGTTTTGGGGAGATAACAACTTTTCTTTAAAATCTTGAGTTGCATGGGCTCAGAGAATGGTTTGGGTTGTAAAGAATCTTCGAGGATCACCTATTCCAACCCTTCTCACTGTGGGCAGGGTCACCTTCCACTAGACCAGGTTGCTCAAAGCCCCATCCAACCTGGTCTTGAACACTTCCAGGGATGGGGCAGCCACAATTTCTCAAAACAACTTGGTTCACCTCAAAGTTCAGTTTGAGCTGTTAGGAAGGTTGCTTGCAGGGAGGAATGTCTGGTGGCAGGAAGAAGGTAAAAATATGGCTATGAACAAAATCAGGTGGAAGTTGAATAAAAAGGGCTGAATTGCTTTGTTAGCATTTAGCCAGCCATATGAACCTAGTGATTAATCTGGCCCTCAGTCCTAAGCTTAAACCTCAGTGCAGCTCAGCATTAAATACGCAATTAGCTTTCAACATCTGACACTTCAAATATATTCACAAAAATCACACCTAGTTCCTGAACAAATCAATCAAATGTATTACTCCTTTTAAATTTTCTATGTACAAAGAAATTGTAGCTATTAGCCCAGAGAGAATAATCCCAGCAAACCCATCAATCTGAATGTAAGAATAAGGGATAAAACACCTTATGTGAAAGGCACATCAGCAATATCACTCCTGAGCTGGAGTGAGAGCTTTTTTGCTAATGTCAGTCCCAGATACTGCTTCACACAATAGCCAGAGCCAGCAGCCTTTTCAAGCATTACTCATTAAAAATGTCAAAGAGCACAAAATATCTGGATATAATGATGTCACCTTAAATGGGGGAAAATAGAGAGGCTTTCCCTTCTGAATGGCTGATACTCTTAAGTGGAAACTAGTGCATAAAGAAGAAATTCAGCAAAAATACATTTTGTTTAACAAGAACAGTTACCCAGGATACGTGTGAGCCTCCCAGGAGAGCAGGCTAACATTGGATGGCAAGGGATGAAACCAACCTGTGGTCTGCCAGATTGCTTCTCTCTGTGCTGAGCAGTGTGAGTTAGTCTTAAAGCTGAATAGTTGTTGGATTTTTTTTGTTTGGGGGGGGGGTTGGTTTGGGGTTTTTTTTAAGGCAGGGTGGGGTGTTTATTTGCTTTTGAGCTGCTTGAGGTAGCATGCACTTATCCTTCTGTACCTGGGCAGAAAGGAATTGCTCTCCCTGCTTCTACTGCAGTGTTCTTTAACAGGGAGTTCCTTCCAACTCCTTTGCAAACACTGGGTTTGTTTCTTCCCCTGGCTTTCTCATGCAGGAACATTTGTATTGAACAACGTGTTCTTCCACCCAGGACAATTCTCCTGGCTGTACCACTCTTTGGCACCATTACTTTTTAGGCCAGCAGAAGACCAGAAGGACTCATTAGACAGATACCCAGTGGTTTTTTCTGTTGTGTGTCCTCGGCCCTGTGGACATCCTGCTTGCGTGGGAAGCACACGGGACCCCTCCTGTGCTGGCAGGGAAGTTGTGACAACATGCTTCACTGAGTGCTGGATCTGAAAGACATGGGATTTTCACCAGGGTGTGCTTGTCTCAAGGCTGGTAATCACCCAAGGAATAACCAGCAAAGCACACAGACCTCTCGGTGCAGACATTATCCCGGCAAAGTGCGGAATCTTCTTTCACATTGATCAGCTTTTGTTATATACCCAGAAATAATTCTTGTTTTCACAGAAATCAGTAAGCACTCAGGAGTCTACCAGCACAGCAGACTCACTCTGGGCTGGGCCTTTAGGTGTCCTGTTTTTCTCTCCTTTTACCAAGAAAAGACAATTCAATTCATTCTCACCACCAGCAAGAGTCTACAGATCTACATTTGATGGTGCTTTGTATATTCAATGCTAAAAATCTCCTGCTAGAGGGAAGAAAACATGTAATAAGGTTTGAATAGTTTAATATATTTCAGAGAAGCTTTTATCTTTTATGACTGAGGACATTTCCAACAGGAGAAAGTCAAGCAAGGACAAGTCTTCTAGGTCAGAGCAGAATATTTCTTGTAAGTTCCCACAAGGAAAAGGAAGATACACTGAAATGAAATAACAGAAGATACTCCCTCACCCTCCATCACACCCCAAAATAAGGTGCAAATGCAAAGCAATCTGCTTCATAACACCCACCTCTTCAGGGCAACACTGGCACTGGTGGCTACAGCTCTCTCTGAGAAAGAGCAGCTACTGCAGTCTCCAGACACAGCACAGACTTTGCAGAGTGCAAAGGTAAGATTAAGATCTGCATCATTCCTCCAACAGAGTCTCTTTTTTCCTGAACTGTGAACACCTTCCTCCTTCAGGGCAGTGTAGTGGGTTCGGTTTGTAACCGGGTGGAAACACCAATTTAGTGTAGTAGTTTGGTCTAAAATACTCATTACTGTTTATCTTCTGTGAGATAAGAATTAGGAGAAATGCAAAGCAGGCACCAAACTTGAAAGAATATAAAGAAGTTTATTAACAGACCTAAAAGAGGGAAAAGAAAAAAAATAAAATCACACCACACCTTCAGAACTCTTCTCCTCCCCCCCCACCTTCCTCCCTTCTCCCACTGACAATGTAAAAAGAGAACTATTAAGATGTTCAGTCTGTTTACCACTTCCATAACAACCTTGTTCAGTCCATTTAGGAAGAGGAGTCTCTCTTGCCCATGCTATGAAAACATTATCACAACGAGACAGCCGCCCGGGTTGGTTCTCTGCTCGCATGTGAGTCCCTTCCCCCAACTTGCAGCTTTTCCCACAACTGCTTTCAAGGGTCCAATCTTGAAGTTCTTTGGGGTACAACTTTAAGGTTGAGCTGTTCAGAAACAAAAGTTCTCTTCACTCATCTCTGGGAGCATTTCATCTCTAAGAACAGAGGCCCTCCCCCTTCCCTGGGAGCAAAGGGTCCTCCTCATCTGTATCTTTAGAGATGCTCTGGGAGCATCTCTAGGAACAGAGGTCTTCCCCTTTCCATGTGGAGTAAGAGTCCTCATCCGGTCCATCTCTCCCTGTTCAAACTTCTCACGAAATTACAGCTGCTTCAGTATCTGCCTATCTCAGTGCAGGTGCTTTTGCTCACAAGTACAAGTTGAACGCTCCACCCCCCCATGCCTTCATGAGATTACAACGGGTACTCTGATATATCATAGCTTTACAACAGAATTTCAGCTTTAAGCATCTCCTCTTTCTCTTCCCTCAGGTTTTCAGCTCTTCACAGCAATAAAAGGGTTAATCTCACCTCGGCCTTGCAGCTGGAATTTCTCTTATCACTGTTGCTCACATGATCTTTGCTGGACAGCGGTGCAGCTTTCGGCTGAATCTTGGCCGCACTGGAGAGGGGGAGCTGGGCCGCTCTGGCTGCCCACAGCAGGGCTGTGGGGGGTTCTGTGGGTGGAACAGGGCCCATTGGCTCCAGGATGGCCGTGGCCCGGCCTGGCCTGGCCCGAGCAGGGCCTGGGCTGAGCCCGCTGACCCCCACACGGGGACCCGCAGCCACCTGTGCCAGCGCTGGAAACGAGACAGAGCCTCTGCCCGGGGTTTGTATATTCTGAAGTGTGGACCACAGAGGCGGTCACAATTTTAAGTGGCTCAAAGAATTGTCCATATTCAAACTGGCCAGCTGATAGGTTCTGTCAGGTCACAGAGGAGCTGTAAGCACCCCTTTGCAAGAACATCACTTCCGAGACTATGCTTTGCTAACCCATGACAGGCAGTAACAGGGTGACTCAGCTCTGAAGGGGAAGAACAAAGCCAGAGAAGCATTGTGGAGCACTTTGTGGAAGCCTTTGACCAGCGCAGCTCATCCAATGTTTATGCAGCGAACACCAATTGTTTCATAACTGATTTCTTACCAAAGCAGATTCAAACCTACACAAGAAGGTGCCAGCAAACATTATTTCCTTCCCCCAACTCATTTACCCTGTTCTCTGCATCTTATCATGGAAAGAGTACGAAAGGTGAGCTTTTCTGTCCCAGACACTTTCTTACTTTGTAAGGCTGGCAGGGGTAGTACAGGTCAGAAACTCACAGCAACTCCCTGGGCCAAAAAGGTTTATAACAGATCTGATAAGGATATTGTTGGTGTGAGAAGTCCAGTCCTGTGATTTGTACATTAACTGTTGTCTTCTGCAAGCACAGAAGACTTTTCAGCTTTTACAACAGACTGATGAGTTCAGCAGATCATATTCACAACTTCATCTTTAGGACTGGAGCTAAGATGATGTTACAACACAATTAATCCTATTTAAATTAATTATCAGATCCACTTGATAGTGTTATCTGGTAGCAAGATCTTCTAGTCTGAAACAGGGCAAGTAATGCTGTGGATACAAAAATGCTGCTAGCAAGGATTTTCTTGCTAAGTCCATGAGAGACTTTTCTCTCTCACAGAAGAGGTAACAGAGTTACGTAAACAACCAAACACCTGCAGCCTTGAGAAGTCTTGTTTATGGTACAGTAGAAAAATATTTTGACAATGGATGTTTTAGGATTTTAGCCAATCACCCCCAAGGGGTGGCTGATCCTTTGTCCAATTAGACTGTGAAGAAAAAAGTCTCTCAAAGTGTTTGTAAAATAATTAAATAAATCAATCTTGCTGCACAATTCCTGCCTGCTGGATCTTCTCTCCTCCTCCCTACGGCGGTGGGAAATGGTGATATACCCTAGGGTTACAGTAATATTATACTGACTTTATTCATTCTCTAGTGGCCTATATATCATGACATGGGATTTTTACCAAGTAAAGTACACAAAGTTATCAGTTTCAGCCTCAACATGAACATTTGTTAAAAATACTTGATGTAGTACAAGGCAGGATTTATAGTCCAAACCTGGTGCTTGAACTTTATGCCCCTTTTATCCCCATATCTATAAATGTGTTTTCTTTTGCTAGTTTTTGGAGATATGGATGAAAATAAAAATTTATTATCTAGCATATGTGATTTCAGAGTATAGGATGTGTGCAGCAGTACTTCCCTGCTCTTCCTTTGCACATCTTGTGTTACCTCGCTGTTGAAAATCTACATTTTTAAATTTCTTTAGTTCTAGAATACATTACTTCAGTGGCTCATTTGCTATTAACACTAAATTTCATATGTTGCTAAGATAAAGCTGTTGATGTTAACACTGCACAGAAAAGAAGCTGTCACACCTTTTGGATGTCTGTACTAATTGTTTACACACTTCAGTTCAATGGACTAAGTCCACACTATATTTACCTGAAGGATCCTGTATTGATTTTCCTTATTCTCTCTTCTACTTCCTATTCCCCATTCAGGAGTAACAGCTCATTAGCATCATGTTAGTTAAAATTAAACCTTGATCACCTGGATGTGCCCCTTTCTACAGAAACATGCAGAGCCCAGCCTCTTACGAGTCCAGAAAGAACATTAATTGTAACACTGCAGAAAGAAGTGGAAATCTATCAATCTGTGATTTAACAGCTATTTTTGAAACTTCGCACTGATTTTCATATATAAAATAATACACAGGAGTGAAAGACATTAATTTTGAAAAAAAATTCTTGGGTGACAGGTGAATTAGGAGCTCAGGCTGTCAGTAATCCAACAGCATTTGGGATTTAAAGTGATTTTATTCTTGTCAGAGTGGTAGTTTATAACAGGTAGATGTACAAAGTCAAAAAATTGATTTTGACAATGAAACCCTTTTTCTGTGAAAGCTTCTCATATTACAGAACCCAGGAATTGGGGCTGGCCACTGAGATAAGGACACATGGGATTCTTTGTGCATAGCAAGAGGTGCATTACTGTTCCAGCACGGATTCTGTAATCTCATAGCCCTGCAGGTCTTATTACCTATTTTGGGTGGACACAATTCACAGATTCAAAGAATATTCTGAGTTGGAAGGGACCCACAAGGATCACTGAGTCCAACTCTTAAGTAAATGGCCAGTACTATCACAGGGGGAAATTCACAAAATCACAAGACCAGCTGCCTAACTTCTCAATTTACACCAAACGTATTTCTTACCCATCCTTTGTACAATATTCTGCAAGGCGTTGAGAGGGCATCACTAAATCTCACACTTGCATTCACCCTTCTGAGACCAGGAGATCATCTCCTCTGACACTGATTAATATGTAAAAAGCTCCACAGAGCTGACAGTCAGACCATGGGAGAGTTTTACAGATACCTGAGCTTACGTTTGTGCACATTTTCCTTCAAATTCAGGCCTGAGCCATTGCCTACAAATGACTGATCTTGCTTGGATCCACATCTCACTACTCTGGGGGATATCTGCAAAGCCAGAGTGGCTGCCTGCAGCAGAGCAGCAATGCAAAGTCACTTCTGCCAGCAAAACTCACAGGAACATCAGAGCAATGGGTGGACATAATAACTTCACAAGACGGCGAAAAAGGATGAGAAGAAATGTTGTTATCCTTCCAACGCTGTTATCTTCATTACCCTTTAATTTTTGCCAGAAAATAGAGCTTTGGTTCCTGTGTTATACTTGGAAACACACAATGCCAGAGTGAGAAAAATCACTGCCCCAAAGATCTCCTAGTTTAAAATAAGGAAAGAGGGAGATGGACACAAGTTCTTCAGAAAGAGTATTGGGACTATAGGTAACAGTAGAAGTGGTTTATGTGCTGCTGTAGATTTTATATACAGAGATAGACACAAACAGAACTCAAGCAACTCAAGCACAAGAATTACATGAATTACAATACCTTCACATTTTGCTGTTAAAATGAAATGTGAAACTGAAGCTGCTTTCCAGATGGCCTGGGCAGTTCCTCCTGGGGCCAGACACAATACAGTGGGAGCAAATACAGAAGTTCCTCACAGAAGGAGCAAAAGAAACTTAGTACAGGAAAACAAGTCCTTCTAGTAGGCTAAAAGCCTCCTGTCTAGACAGTTTCTCAAAGCAGAGCAAACCTTTCTCTGGGCTCCCAGGATTCTGAGAGGTTTAACCCCAACCTTCAGGTTTGAGCCAGAGTTTTGCTTTTGTTTAGCATTTCCTGAGCAGCAACTAAGTCAAATAAAACCTCTTGGTATTGCTTCCTGTGGGAATTATGGTAATAAAGAAACATTAATTGTTTGGGTATTCTCTAAAGTTCTAGCAGATTGAGTTGTTTCTTCAGAGGAAAGGACCTCTTGCCCAGATTATCTCAAGACACATATATTGCTCTGCTGTTCTAATAAGCCTAGGGACAGTCTGAACCACAAAGAATGTACTTTTACCACTGAAAATCTTTAGCAGCTGTCAAAGCTTGTTTCAGTAAAACACACTCAGAGGGAGCTCATAAACATTCAGTGTGTGAATCACGCCTGAACTAATACAATATGTGTTGTGATTGTAAGGGTAGGAGGAACCCAAACTGTGACAGTTTGCTTCACAGTTTAGAAAATTAGGCTCTGTTGTATTCCAAAGAGTAGCTGTCACAGAAGTGGATGTGTCTTAACTAGTGAAACAACCCAGTCTGAGAACACTTAGGAGAAGAGCTGTGATCCCTCACCTGCCCTCACCTCAAACACTTTATTACCTGTCCTAAAATAAGACTGCACAAGTGAGACCCCATGCCAGGCACCTGCAACACTGCACACCTCATCTTCCACCTTGGCACAGGGAGGCCAAATTCTTTAAAGCTTGCATTCCAGCCTGTGCAGACCCAGCAAATAACTGGGCTATCTTTTACTTCCAAGTGAAGGAACCAACTATAGCCCAGAGCTGCCAGAGTGCTGCCTGGGGAACCACCACGCAGAAAAAAAACCAGGTTGTGTGCTGTGAGAGAGAAGCAAGAATGACTTCTGGAAGTGAAATCACCACGAAAAGTTATCAGTCCATGAGAGCTACGATGCTGTGAATACATTTTAAATACATTCTTCCACTCCAGCATCTTAATCTGTTCTTTGTTTAACCAACCAGAACACACTGCCAATGCCTTGTTCTGCTCCAGTGTTTTATGTTTGATAATTTTTTATCTCTGTAAATGATTGCTCTTTTAGCATGTTACAATGGATGGTGTAAAGCTAAAGGAAGATTCTGAAATGCTCCTAGATTATTGTTCTAGTGAGAAAGGGCCACAAAACTGGAACTTGTACATGAAATTGGTATCATTATCTCCTTTCTGGGTAAATGCAAAATTTAATAATGTCTCTCTAATAGCTCTCACAGATCTCACTTATCACCACAGATAATTAAACACAAATATTCTGTAATATTAAGGGAAAAATGCCAGCAAGATATTCTGACAAAAAGTTTGTCTCTAACTGAATCTATTGTGTCCTTAGATTAATGTTATGATTCAGTACTTTGTGTTTTGTCTACTTTTCTTCACACATTTTTACTACTTTTCCTTGGTTCCCTGATAAATCAACATGGTTATAGGAAAAGATTTCACGAGGAAGAATAGAACAATTAATTGACTGAAAATATTCTCAAGCTTTATTCTAAAAGTGAATGCCTGACTTTGCATCACAAACTGCATTCCACTCTTGCTCCCATTTTAGCCAATGTGTCACAGGAACCAGCCAGAACAGACAGGAATGTGACAGCCCTGGATGGTGGCTGGAGAGAGCTGGAGGCGACATCTCCACTGCAGTGCAGGTGGGGAGGACAAGAGCTCTTTAATGTCCTCAGGACATGTGGAAATTTGTCATATACATCATCAGTCAGGACCCTTTAAGACAGGGAGCAGCTTGAATGCTCCTCAGGATGGGAGAAACCCAAAACCAATTCTTGAATTCATCTTAGCTAGCTCCTCCTGAGCGGCTCCAGGCACAAAGTGCTTTTTCTTCAGGAAGATGTGGTGTAGGGTTAAATGCCATGAGGGAAACCCTCCTATTTCTCATTCTACAATTGCAAATATTAACTCTGAAATTACTTTTGCTGTGATGATGTGATGGGAGCAGAGGGACTGCCTTACAAAAATATAAAATAGACTGGCTCTATTACAGACAGTTAATAATGTACACAGTGCTTGCAACAGTCATATAACTACAGATTTATAATTCAGCTTCAAAATTAGAAACAATGATAGCATTCATTTTTATTGCTGAGCAAAGAGAAAGAAATTACTTAGAGATTTTTTTTGTCCAATGTTCTTTTTGGGGAAAAAATTTCTTTCTAAGATCTGAGTTACATCAAGAGGCAAATTTTAAATCAAAATGCTTCTTGGGAATGAGGTATTTCAAAGTCCTGTGGTTTTTTTTCTTTCAAGAGAGCAAGGATTATCCATCCTCTCTGACTTTTCCTCAGAGTTGTGTTGTCTGTTCTTTGTAATGACAGGAAATGGCTGTGAACAATCCCTGGGGCAGCAGCAGCAGCACATATTTCCCAGGAACAGGAGGTAGCTGAAAGAATTTTATTCCCCCCCCCAAAGAAGTATACAAGCACTTATGCGAGTGGGAAGAGGAGCTGAGCTGTTTTGGGACAATTATTTTATCTTTCTTAAGAGTTGTCCCGAATTCCCTGTTGACTGCTCACTCTATGAAAAATATAGATGAAAGGTTAAAGCCTTAGAAATTATGCAGTTTTTCTCTGGCTAAGCACAGCTTCTTGAGGATGTGGATGCACAGCATGTGCTGCAGTTCACTGGAAATTTATACTAGAGACAGAACGAAGCTGGGATGGAATAAAATCAAGGAACCACAATTCAAGCTCTGCCAGTCCTTCCTCCTCTACCTTCCCCTTCATCCATCTTCCTTCTCACACCTCCTCCTGCTTCATTAATTACCATTTTGCAAAGAGGTTCTCCTGCTCAGTGTGTCCAGAGCGAGCAGGATGAGAAATCTCTGTGATGAGCAGAAGTAGCAGGTCACTTCCCTGCCCTCAAGCCCATCTGCCTCTGAGAGCCCTGGCTACGCTGAGGCATCACTGGTGCCAGGATAAGGTGAAAACACCGCAGGGACAATTTCAGGCCACTGAACTAAGTTTTAATCATGTATCTTCCACTAATGTCAGAAGAAATTACATGGATAAATCCCTGCAAGCTGTTTTGGATATGTGAAAGTTAATTTTACAGCTATTGCTGGGGCAAAGAAATAGGACTGCCTGCTGGCAGAGGCAGCAACAGAGACTGGCAGGGCAGAGAGAGATCAGCAGTTGGAAAAAACACATCCCACTCCATTATCCCCCCAAAGAATGACAATGCTTTTGGCACAGGACACTTTACTGTCACCCCTGGTACAGAGGAGCCAGTGCTTTGCACACACTCCAGCCCTGCTTCTCTCTAGGGAAGGATGGGGATGCAGGATTGCTGTAAGGATTTTGTACACAAGTTCTCTTTTGCCTCTGAAACACTTGGGCAGCTCAGTGCCAGGCCAAGTAAATGCCTCTACCAACAGCCTCTGACTGTCCGAGTTAATTACGAGTGACAGAAGCATCACGATATCTCTTAGTGCTCACAGCACAACTGACACAGCATCCCTGCCCCCTGAAGCACCCCAAGTAGCTCCACTGGCTGGTGAATGTCTAAGATACCTTGTGCCTGGGGCTGTGGGCACTGCTCCATTCAGAAATGCTCTTGCAGACACTGGCAGGCACAGCACAGGCACTTCGGATGTGAAACAGGACATCAGGACATGCCAGGCCATCTTACAATAAACAGTGTTCTCATTTCACTCACAGGCAACAGATCTAGGGCTGGGGTTGTGGTGTTGGCTTTGTTTTCTTTATTTTTTTCCAATAAAGTTTAGGAACTTGTGTCCTTCCACTTCTGAACCTGCCTGAGGTCACTGCCTGGAAAGGCCCTAAAACATTCCTTTTAAATGGAATTGAAAAAGGAGAAAGTGAGCAGATAAATGGCTAGAAACTCTGCAGATACTGTTTTTAAAGGCTTTGTATTTAAAAATGGTTCAAAATAAGGTATAATATCTTCTGCATGCTTCATTCAACAGTTGCAGGAATAATGTCACCACAGCTGGGGAAGCACTTAACATGCTTCCATGTTAAGGAACCCAGATCCATAGGAACCCAGATCACCCACAGTCTCCCTGGGGAGCATTTTTGACTCTTCAGGAGAAAAAGTTCCACGGGATAACAGCACTTCTCATCTCAACAAAAAACATTACCTGCATGCAATAGATTCTTTTAGCAATTGTGAGCCCACCTGAGCCTGTCAGTGAGACTAGAGCAGAAAGAATTAGAACTAAAGTATTTGGAAAAACTTAAAGACTGTTGTGGAACAAATTCACCATGGCAGTCAAGCTGAATGTTAGTTTTCCTGATCACAAAACTGATGGACAAATCTACTACAAGCAGAGATCTCAGTCATTCCCTCATATCAGTGCTGGCAATGATTTCAGTGGTTTTACATAAATGGCAAAAGCAAATTTGGCTCTAAATATGAATTTAAAAACCTTTCTCAGAGAAATCAGTGGTGGAGAAAACCACAGCAGAGCTTTTCACATGTTTTTAAACTGAGACAAAAGTGGTAAAAATAACAGTGTTTACTTAGCTGCGCTCTGTGCTGATTAGACCAAACACAGAACAAGGACACATCCATTGCAGATAATGTTTTCAGCACTCACTGCTGAGGTCATTTAATTAATTGTTCTCCTGGGGTCAATATCAAGTTATGTCAATATGCATTTGAGCTCATCCAGCACCGAGAGCTGAATGCTTGTTTGATCTGGCAGTTTTATCTTGTAAACATGGCTCTTGCTGCAAAGTCTACCCATAAAAACACCTCAGGAATTTATATTTTTGGTTTTTTACGTTTATAGAAGAATTGCACCCATTGACGTTGAGAACTACTGTTGTTGTTGTTTTAAACAATGATGGAGTTCCCTTTAGAGAAAAAAGATCTGGTGGGGGAAAAAAAGAGAATTTGAAGTATTAATGGCTTTTATTTTGAGCTGAAGTAAGGATAATCCACATGACTTTGTCTTCCTCTTTGCAAAGAAATGTTCCAAAAGCAGATTTTTTTTTACCCCATCTTAGAGGTATCTATATATAGTCAAGAGAAAAAAAACTTTGAGACTGCCAAATCTGAAGTCTTTTTGTGAATTATTATAAGAAAATAAAGTGGTTGATTATCTGTTATTAGGCCTAGAACAAAAACCACCTGAAATTAAACATGTGATTTTGACATTCAAGATATCATTTTCAGGAAGGAGCCCTTCTTTCTTTTGGTGCCAGTTTTTTTTTCCTCAGATAGCAGCCAGCACAGCATCTGATCCACACACCTCATATCACACAGAAGATCTTTCCTGGTTAGGCAGCGTGCAGGCAAATTTGGCTTAGTGCTTGTGGAAATTGGCCACATGAAATGTCATTTCAGTGTGGAACAAATCCAAGGAACTGGAAGTTATAAGAAATCCTTTCATAATGGGCATTATTCACTTACCTTATTCACAGACATTGGGCCACACCATGGGAACTGGACACTCCAGGTTACACCAATTAGCCCCCAGTTGCTACTGATTTGGTTTTCTGGTGTTTTCTGCCAAAAAAGTAACACAGGAGCACAAAGCAGGAAGGTTTGGCTGGCACAGAACAGCTTTTAGTGCTAAAAGTAGAACGAAGAGCACAATAATCAGGCATTTAAAATACTGTCAGTACCAAGCCTTTCCTCTGGTGTCATCAGACAATTTCACCCATGTATCCCCTGTGTGCATCATTGGAGAGCTCGGGAATCAAGAAAAGATGAAGACACCAGAAAATATAAGTGTCTAGAGAAGCAGAAGGCTATAGGTGAGTGCAGACGGGCAGCGAAAAAGCAACCACCAGTTGTCTGCTCTGATTTTTACTGAAAAATCACCACTTTAAGCAAGAATGAGTGTTTTTGGGATAAGTGGGCTTCTTACTTGATAGCTCTTTCCCACTATATGTGGTCTATTCTAATTTTGGTACAGAATACCAGTAAGTTAAGGATAACAAGATCACTTGCCTTTATGAAAAGGGCCGAGTCCTCCCAAGGGAGGTACATGCTTTAAATTCCCAAGCCATTGCTGCCAAGGTAGGTGTCACCAGCCTGGAATACATTACACAGCTGACAGGAGCCCAGAAAGAGCTGAGCTTTCCAGATATCCTGGTATTCTTTCAGCATGAGCAAAGATCTTTTTCAATGAGAGATGTCAGGTGCCAAAATCAAGCAATTACTGGTTATAAAACTATTAGCCTGGAAAAGTGTACAGTTTGTGTGTAACTTGTTGTTAAATGACCCACTCTGAGTACATCATTCATCACTGTACAGAAAATGGTCTTTGTTACTTGAAGCAAAGCTTAGACTTTTAGTATTCATCAGGGATGAAACCATTCCCTGAAAGAAAGAGCATTTTAATTTGAGGCACTAGATTTGTGGTTTTCAAGCACATCATACAATGCACTGGGAAACCCTGTATGTGGGAACATTTTTCTATTAATACACAATAACCTCTTAATAAGGGAGGAGATGGATCTTGCTCCTCAGATCTATTTACATCTCACTCCATTGGACTGAAAAGACTTATAGAACAGCATCCTTCTGCCAATACCATGAATTATTTAGCTGCTGGTGTGTAACACTTATTAGATTGTAATTGGTTTGCTTTTGCCAAAAGGAAGCTGTTTGTCATTACCACCTCTGCATTAGCACAAAGTTTATGGCACTGGAGTGCCTTAAAGAAAACTACATCAGTTTTGAACTGTTGTTCTTCTGCTTTGATTTAATGGTTCTGGAAGCAATAAGAGCTGCATGGTCCCACCAACTGCTGGTATCTACAGAAATAATAAATACTGCATTGAATTCTATTAAGGAGTACTAAATATTCAATGTGACAATAGAATTACCCTACAGCATCCAGATGGATTTACACTTCCACTACGAAAACTAAAGAAAACATCAGGCAATTTCCTGTTCAGGATTCACTGCTGGTACAAAGTGAATTCAGCCACAACCAGAGTACTAATGAGCTCTGAGCACTGATGATCACAAGAAATTCATGTTACATGAAACTGAAAATAACAAACTCAGGAAAAATATCTGTTGGACTGGATAAGAGTTCTTTCCCTTCATCATCATCTGAGCTATGTAGCTTACAGAGTAAGCAGGAAAATTGCCATTTTGTCTTCAGTTTTATGGTGGGGTATGTACACTCACATATGGAATACATGCAGGACCTCTGAAGATAATAATATAGAAGCTGTGCAGAAACCTCAATTTTATTTTTCTACTGCACTATTTTAAATTGTAAAATGCATATTCAGATTGTTACAGGATGTTTCTTGCTCATATTCCAGAATGTTCATTTTCTTTTCACATTTAATATACTGGAATATGTGCACAATCATGCTGAGCGGAGTAATTGAAAATTAAACAGAGAATTACTCACAGCAGCAATATTTTAAATTCAAATAAGTTTCACAACATATGGCCTTTATAACATAGTCTAACAAAAATTTTGTAGCTGCTTAGATGAAGCAGGTGCTTTCTTTTTGTACTGCTGGATCCACACCTGTATTGTCTGAGGCACGGCTCCAGGCTGCTGCCATATCAGGGACAGGCCTGGCCAAATGTATTTCATAGCCAAATGCTTCATCAATAGCCCTATCCCCTTGATAGACTCTCCAATCCATCTTAGATGCTGAAAAATTTTTAAGTCCCTTTTTACAGGAAAGCTGACATCTCCGAAGCCAATTGTTTTCTGAAATTACAACAGCTGACAAGATCTTCATACATGCATCTGTTTAAGCATTAGGTCAAGATGGATCAAGGCTGGTACAGATCAAAAAGACGCGGTATGAGTGACCCTGTCAGACCAAATTTCCCTTTTTTCTTACAGGGTGCAGCACCTCTTGGGCATTTCTGAGTGAGACCCACTGTTGTCAGAGAGCTTTAGTGTCATCTCCAGACATTCCGCACAGAAGACACTACTACGCTGTAACCTTAGCTGTCCAACACATGTGCTACAGCTTGGAGTGAGTTCTTTTGTGCTGCACAAAGTTTTTGGAGGTCTTGCAGAAGACCATCCCTTTCCAGCTCCTGACACAGGGAACAGCCCAGCTGATGCAAACATCCTGCTCTCAGACATTACTAAGAGAAGGGTGCTGGGACATCCCAGTCACCTTCAATGGCTACAAAACTGACTTCAGGTTTGAGATAGCAGGGAAGCCTCCTCCACAGAGCAGCACAGAACACTCTTATTATGGGCTGTAACCTCCCCAAACAAGAAACTCAGAGAAATGAGTATTTGACATATTTCATACCTTTTCCTGCAATATCAGAAGCAGAAATATCTGTGTAAGAAGCAGGAGTTTTGCACCAACTAATGCACGTTGTAAGTAATGGTTTAATCTTTCCTTATTTTCTCACTCCAGGAGTTCTTATAATTAAGATGCCATGGACACATGCATGAGCACACCTTGGATACTTTAAAGGAGGTACTAGTAAAAAATATCTCCTTCACACATATAACCAAAGACTACTTCAAAGCCTCTCGCATATGTCACACAACCATAATTTTCCTCTATATTAAGAGGAACTCTATCACGTTATCCAATTATTTACAGTATCACCCAGTACTTGGGTACACAGCTGTCTGATCACTAATTTCACTCTGCATACACACCAACCAGGATCACTGAGGGAAGAACCATGGAGATCCCTGGATTTCATGGGCATGTGGGAATCAAGCTAAAGAGCATTAATTACTTTCCTCTTTAATGACAGGTAACATTCCTTGGTCATTTGTTGCTCTTTATTCAATTATCTATTTGTGTGAACCTCTGGAACACCAATGCTCCTTGGCTGGGAAACAAGAAGATGTAAAGTAGAAAACTGATGCTCTTCATTACAGTAATTTTCAACCTGTCTGACAGCAATAGGAATTCAACTACAGTCCTCCAGTGGCAATAAGTTCTGTGCACCAGATCTTAATTGTTCAACCATCAGTTTGCAATTTGCATTTGTAGTGTAGTGACAGCTGACTGTTTCCATCGGTAGGAGACATTCATATTTATGAAAAAATAAATATATCATACATCTAGCTCAGCAAGAAAACTTTCTTTAATGAAAGAACCAGCCTATTTACTTAAATGATTGCAATAATTTGCTACTCTGGAGTCTGACATAGAACTTTTCTTTGGTATCACAAATTAGAGGCACAACTGTGCCTTCTGAGAGGTAGTTATATTTAGTAACCATGTTGATCACATTTCAGTTCCCTCCTCCCTTAAAGAAATCAAATTTAATAGGAAAAGGCTTCCACTAAAAAATGGGTATGTCCTGAACACTACACTTTCTAAGCATGCATGTTATAAATTTGTATGTGTATAAACAGAGATGTGTGTATATCTGTGAGGGTGCAAACAAACCCTTTATCTTGTGCAGCTAACTACAAAAAAACACTTAAAAATTGCTCAAACTTTTCTGGCACAGTGGTGTACGTATGGGGTAAGGTACCCTCCAAGAGGCTTACGGAAATGAGCAAGTTTTGGAGCATCCAAGAGGGCTTGTCAAATCCTAACCAGTGCAGAACTAGGGAAGGGCCACTCACTTGGTGACTGCCCTTCACTGACCACAGCCAGGGTGAGGTGGGTCTTCACTGGTAGCTGCAGTCAGAAATTCCTGTGTAAAGAGGAGTTTGACAAGACCTTGGCAGTAAAGTATTAACCATATTAGCTCATGGCTTTCACTCCTCAGGTGTTTGTTAACTCAAATTTGCAATCACTGCCAAACAATGAGGTGAGAAGGCAGGACTCTGTCACTAGGGTCCAGCACAGGTATGAGCTGGCAGTGTCAAAGAACTCTGTGCTGCAATGAGACATTTATGAGTAGGAAAGCAAAGGGCCAGGATTGAAATTCAGTAACTGAACAACCTGAGAGAATTAGGCAAAATACCTGCTTTTACATCACCTTGATTTAACAGCTGGTATCAATCTTCATCACTTTTTTACAAGCAAAAACATGTTTTTAAGAGCTGGGAAAACAATAACAACTGGATGTTGTGTCCCACAGGCAGCTCCTCACCCTGATGAATTACTGCTGCCTCTCACTCCACACATCACTGCAAGGCATGGTGAACAAGAGAAGCATTTTTGTGAGAGGAAGTATCAGAGATTTCCATCCGGGGCTAAAAATCCTTCCCTTTTCATGCAAATAGCATAGCCTGGGACTGGCAGCCTTGGGATGTTGTCTTGCACAAGCCTCAGCATAAAGGTGCCACATGCTTTACTAAGCTCTAAGGAATTATTCTGGCAGATCTGCATTAGTGTGCTCGGGACTGAGCCTGCCCATGACAGCCTTTCAGGAGTTTCCACTTCATTATAGATTTCCCTGATGTGGGCACTGTTTACCTTCTTGCTGTTTGTGTCAAATACATTCTCTGGATCTCCTAAATTTCTCTCATAATTTCTCTCCTAAATCTAAGTAGCAACTTGCTACTGACAATTTTAATTTAATAGAAAACATTGTACCTGCAACAGTAGGGAAAAAAGAAGCAGAGAAATTTTTGACTGATTTTGTCACTCTTGGAATACGTAACTCTCCATTATATTGATTCAAGGCAGTCTAAACCAACCTGACTTCATTTTCCAAGCTGAATAGCACCAGATGAGCCTCAATTAGTACAGTTGCAGCCATGCTTCAGAAATAATAGAGTTCAGATACATTTAATATATTTATACATATGTAATAGATATTATAATTACGTATGTATTATACAAATACATATTATTTATATTAGAGTTTTAAACAAGTACCTGTTTTCCTTCAACGGCCAGACAACTCATGGCACCAGACCAATGCAGATTTCTTCAGCACAAACTGATTTGATTTATGGGGCTATCCCTACCTTAACATACATTACCTTATTGATTAGGTCACAAGAATTCAGTTCACTCCTCCAGTTTGCTGATTGAACTGAAGTCGTAGCTGTACTTTCAGGGAAACTTTTTTCTTTTAGAAAAGAGGGGGTTCAGCTCAATTTCTAAGTAGATCATAGTCCAGATCCTGTTGCTGTAGAAAAATCAGTCCATCACTGTCCAGAAAGAAAAAACCCAGACCCTGCTAGTATTTACCTGGGTGCAGGATAAACAAACATCCAGGTAACTGGTTTAGGTTGCAGATTATACTCTAAAATATTCTTGGCAGTACTAATTTTATTATCAACCTCCCCACAACTCTTCCCTTACAAAAGCAGCACAGATGTGAACCTTTATGCCTAGAACAAGTTGCCTTTCAGGTGAGCAACAAGATACTGTATAAATGTTATATGAAAGCACTGCAAAAGAATTCCAAGCAGAAGAAGTGCTGGTTTGATCTACAAAATCACTTTGAAAAGGGTAAATCTCTCTCAAGCCAGGGTTTGCAGCATCAGATGTTATTGTCAGCTCACAGCTGCCTGCTCTGAGCCCGATAACAGCCAGGAGTTGTAATGAGTGTACTGCAGAAATATTACAAGCAATAAGCTCTGAAAATCAATGAAGCATGTACCCTTCGAGCCAGCCTGGTGTAAGTCACATCAAGTCTTGTTTCAGGTGTTATTACAGCTTTGTACGCAACCTTTACTTGGGCTGATTTTGTAAGACAAGCCTTTTTCCAACCCCAAAATATAAAATCAGTGTTACCAAACGTAAACAAAAGCCCTGCTTTGTGTTCCTTAAAAGTCCTAACCCTTTCCTCCCTCCTGCTACTAAAAACAAACAAACAGCCAAAATGTCTCACCTCAGGATTACCTTTTCAGACAGCAACCCTCGCATCTGTATTTTCTGCTTTGCATAAATATAGCTCTGCTTGACTATGCATCAAGTATTTATTCCAGGGAGCTTTGTCTGCAGAAGACACTTCCATGATTCATCATGCATGTATGCTTACTAAATTTTATAAATAGTGGAAAATAGGCCATAAATGCTGCTTTATATTTTAAATCACTGTTTTGTCTAGCCAAAATGTCTTGAGAGTAGCAGTGCTAGAAATTCAGACAGCGAAAATTAAATAGGCATGTGCTTTGTGTTCCTACAGCAAAATTACACTGATACAGAAGTAAATCTCTAAAATGATATGGGTAAAAAAAAGAGTTATAGCATGATCCAAACTGCAGGAAAAGAGACAGATTCCACAACCTTTATCCTGAGCCGAGCTCTGCTGTGCAGAGCAGCACTCAAAGGCTCATGATCTGCCTTTCCCAGACTAGCAGGGACAGGAGATCAGCTAGACTTTATTTAAATTAACTATAATCCAACAGTAAAATATTTTTTAAACATGAACTCTGCTTCAGCTGCTGTGCTGTGATGCCAGAGCAGCTGAGCTTCTGCTCCAGGCATGGCCCCTGCCCAGCACGGAGCCTGTGGAAGGATCGACAGGCAGCTGCCGGCTCCTTCCAGGCACCTCGCCAAACCATCAGGGCTGTGCAAATGCAGGAGCAGACAGTGCCAGCATGCCAGAAGAGGTTCAGATTATTCCGTTTTTTACCTCTCCCCTTTATAAATATATATATATGGACAAATCCCCAAGACTTCAGTGTGAACTGTGAGAGTTCAGAGGGGGATGTCAGGATTTTTCAGCATCCAGGTAGTTTCATTCTTCCTTAGAATTTTTTATGAATTTTATGGATTGCAGAGCACTGTCTCGCTCTCTTACCAGGGCTGACTGGCTGATGGACCCACCACAGCACAGGCACTCAGCACGTGCCATGGCAGGGAACTCTGTGGCCACCAGCCAAATGTACCCCGAGACTGAACTGTCCCAGCACAAGGGAAGGGGTTCAGCTAAATTGCCACCAAACAAGAACAGGCTCATTGAACATTTAAATGTAACCCTGCCATGGTCTTTAAGGTGCCTTTCAACCCAAGCCATTCAATTATTCTATCTCCTTCCATTCCTCTGCCATGGGCAGGGGCACCTTCCACTAGACCAGGTTGCTCAAAGTTACATCCAGCCTGGCCTTGAACCTTTACTCTTCCAAGCTCACTCAAAATTTGTTATGGAAAATACAATGGACATTAATATATACAACATAACAGAGACTTTAACAAACTACTGGGTATTACTGGTAAGTAGTCAACCAAACCCCAAATATGAGACAAGCAAGGAATTAGTTTTAAATAGTATAACTAAAATTTTGCCAGCAGCAAATTTAAAACCACTCTTCTTCACTTACAGAAATTTTATTTCCTTCCCTAGGAAAATTGTGTAGGTTCAAGCACAATCGAAGATCTCCTGAGCATCAAGGACTGTAAGGACTTCTCTTTCCTTGTGGCTGTCTGCACAGTTAATTGTTAACTTAAACTTTATATGTTGATCCTCTCTATCTTCCGGATGCCTCTAGGACTGGGATCTAGAGTACATAAAAACACACTGCCTAATGCTCCAAGAGACACTTGATTCTCAGTCACAGCAGAATTATCAGTTCTCCCATCTCAGATCTACCATAACTAACACATATTTTGCTGTCGGCAAGCTCCCCACTTGTCTACTCCTCATAGTCCTTTTCTATGCCCAGCACAACACATCACAAAGGGTCATGTTGGCAATCAGGGAAGAATTAGTCTCATTCCCAGGAGTTTTGGTGGTAGCTCACCTCATTAACAGGTCATGGACAAACTGGAGGTAGCTCAGACAGAAACACATACTGAGGCACATGGAGGTGGACTGACTTATTAGAGAAGATTAGAAGAGCTAAATCTGTTTAGCTGGATCCAGTGACAGCATCAAGGGAGCAACAGACAGTGACCATGAAGACTTTTAGGGCATAAAAATTGAAAGTGGACTTTGGACTCCAAGAAGAATGTGTGGAACTAGACCTAATAAAAGGGAAAAATAGACACTCAAGAAATTGCTTTATCAGTTCCAAGTTAGTTTGTGCAAAACAAGGTTTGCATCTACTACAGATATTTTTAGCATTTACATCCCAGTACACTGATGAATTTGGCCTTCAGAAAAGCTACAATGAAGGACAGTTTTAACATGCATAAAAAGCATGTGTTTATGTTAATTATTAAAACAGTAGCTGAACGTGGAAATACAGATCTATTTTCCAGGCAAAGAAAACTGTATTTTATATATGTCATTGGGCATCCATCCTAAAGGAATTTCTGGTTTCCTGCCAGACCCAACATTTTACCTCACACCTGAAGTTTGGTTTAGTGCCTTCCTGTCTACTTTATGTTTTTTTTATTTCAGTGGCTGAGCTGATCATTAAAAAAACCAAATAAATTGTAGCTGGCTCCATTCCAAGGATTTCTTGTACAATTTGCAAAGGTTTTAAGGAAAAGGAGAAGCTTGTGTCACTTGGTGAGCTTGGGTTAGGCTATAAGGCCATTTTTTACCTCTAATCTAACAACCTGGAGTGACTGCCAGAGTCATTTACCTATTGGTCTTTACCCCGCAGGTCAGGGCACCTCCACTTTTAACATTAAAATCTCAGGCAAATGATTGTGAAGTAATTACAAGAAGTCAGCCTTTGGAAATTATCTCAGGTTGATGAAAAGCCTGCCCTAATCAGGGGTGCATTTTTACTGTATCTGTTATATTTAAGAATACGACCATACACTCAGGTCATTGGTCTTTTCCACAGAAAGGTTCTCTGCCTTGCAACCTTTAAATTGAAGACATTTATTGAGCTTTTAGCAAACTTTGGGCATTAAAATGCTGTAGCATATATGATATATCATAAAATGTGTGATCAAAGGAGACTAGCTCCTACTAAATTTTCTTTTCTTCTAATCTTTCCTCCTCAGGCAGAAACCTGGATGAACAGATAAGTTACTCCCATGAGGTGGATGAAACTTTGATAATAAACCTTATTCTACTTACACTGACACTCATTCGGCTTCTCTGAAATCCATTTATACAACATGATACAATTAAAGATGTATTAGAGATACAAAGACTTGGCCTTCCTCTAACATTCAAATACATTTTGTTCACAAAATGAATGCGAGATTATACCTCGTATGTTTTTTGAAAAGTAGGAAAAACATCAATACTATCTCCTGTAATTACAGGGGAGAAGATGTAGAGGTAGGAAAAAGTCTTATTTCAGACTGTGTAAAATTTAAGCCAGTAAAATACAGCAAGGTAGTCCAGAACAGTAGTTTTAATAGAGTTGGATTTGTAGCTAAAAGTCAATGAAAATTGTTCATGAAGAGGTTCTGATGCATTTAAATAACACATCTCCCAAAGTGGCCTTGTTGCAGCTCCCCAAGTAACAGGAAAATTAACATTTTAGGTACTTCTTTGCATCCTTCTGATCTTAAAAAGACCTAAAAACTAGTCCAGAAACTGTAATGACATACTTTTGAGACAATTTAATTTAATGCTCTTTTAAAGATGGAGGCACAAGGGACAGAATCTTTGGACTTAAAATCCCTGCCAGCAGTTTTAATGAGTAAATAAACACGTGCTTTTTTGCTGTTACCATACCAACCTGAGCCAAGGTATCCTTTCATTCTACACAGATATGCAGAAAACACCCATTTACTGAAAATAATTGAATCAGCTTTTTACTAACTAGGTGAAAATACCCTCCAAGTGCCTCCCAGTTGTACAAAGTTTTGGTTGAAGAGGAAAGTCATGAAGTTTTTTTGAGTGAGTGGGAAGGTTGGGGTTTTTTGTTTGGAGGGGTTTTTTTTGTTTGCTTTTTGAGGAAATTGTCTAAAGAAGCAATCTGGATATGGCCAGGAAGATTTTTGATCAGCCTTTTTTTTCTGGCACTGGAACACTTGTGAGGCTCATCCCTGCCCTCTCATGGTCTCACAGTGGCTCTCTGCTGGCTCATGCTCAGCCTCCAAACTGCAACCACTACCCGAAACAGAATAAACAGCTAAACAAGAAGGGAAAATAATGTATGACAGAACATCCAATTCTGCTTTGGGAATAGGAATTCGATGTTCTTGGGACTGAACAGTTTTCATCAGCACATTTAAAATCCCAGGAAGGATATTCAAGTTAAAAAGTTGCAGTTAAAAAATAAATCTATAAGCATATGCACATATAAAGTTATCTGCACACATATACACACATGTATTTACATGAACTGCACTGCCCAAGCAGCTCCTTGAACAAAACAGCCTCTGTCTGCCTCCCTGCACACTACAAGCTCCACAAGTGCACTGTGACTCACTGGGACAGGGTAGATTTCTGCCAAAGTTGTCAGTACTTCTCTGGCTCAGCAGGTTTATTCTTTAAAGTCTCATCTATGTTATTTCTGTATTCTTTGCTGAACATCACCAGGCAGGTTAGAGAGGTTTTTCTCAGTGAAAGATTTGGCCTTAGCCCAGATCCTACAAATCTGTGCTTTTTACAGTGGCAGACATTTTTCCTGACACAAGCTTCAGAAAAGCCAGGTGTGGTCAAGTATCTCAAACCCTGCTTGGGTGATGAAGTAAAATAGTTCATATGAAGAAAAAAAAAAAGGAAAAGAAGCCCCTGGTGACGCACCCCAAGGGCTGTTTGTCATCAGCTTCAGTTGGACCCATTAAATTCCAACAATTTCTTTATCCAAGGAGTAACATTTTGAGGAACCAAAACGCAAACTGTTTTTTCCAGGCTCAGATTATCTTGTTGCAAGGAGAGCTGCCATTATAAGAGGATTTGCACTAATTACATAAAGTATGTTACAAAACAGTGTTCAGAAAATAATAGACTAGAAAGCCAGAAGGTTAATAAGCAAACTGATCCCAAACCTCTCCCTGTCCTGAATTCCCATGTAGAAAATGCAGTCAGGATGCCTGGTAAAGACAACAAACCACAATTGCTTTATGGAAATGATTTCTCTATGGTGTAACACCCAAGAGTTCCCTTCCACACTCATTTAAATGACTGGTGAAGCAAATAGCAAAATCAATAGCCACCAAACTCGGTCTCATTTTTGCAATTAAAACCCCGAGACAGAATCCATCCATAACTTGCTCCTGGCAGTCACTGGGGTGATTGCAGCCTGCCTGCTTTATCTGCCTGAACACCTCATTCCCATGCAGCAGGTGTAAGGGAATATTTCCTACACACATTCCATTTAACCTGCTGGACTGGGTGCTCTACAAATGCCTTACATTCATTTGCACAGACCCCTGTATTCCTCAGCTCAGTGAGCACACATTAATTACTGGAATTGCAAACAGGCTTGGTTTAAGCTAAGGCACTGATTTAGTAGAAATGTGCCAGTCACATGTAAGTGCATCCCATGGTGGAAACACACATTGCTCTGGTGGCAGAGCGTGGCCACGTGTGATTTTACAGCTCTGTGTAACAGTCATCCATGAGAAGAAACTGCATCCCTGTGGGAATGTGCAGGGTCAAGAAGAGATGTGATAAAAGCCTGCTCCTTTTACGAGAGGCAGAGAAAAGCCATTTTAGACATTGCAACAAAGGAAAAAATGTTCCCTTTACCAGCAGGGGCTTGGGATGCAAGTGCACAGAGACAGGCTTGACTGCACCAGATCCACAGGTCTCCCTCTCAGTCCCAGCAGAAAAACAAGTGGAATTAATTCAGTCCATGCAAGGGAATCTCAGACTGGATGCATTTTAAAAAAATAAAAACCCAAACATTGAAATAGCAGTAATAAATTTAAATCTCCAATTTTCAGCACATAAAAGTTATGTGTATGGAATGTTAACATCACACAGATTTGCTGAGCTTATGCTCCCACACAACTTGAAAAATACTAGAATTTCGTGTTTTGATAATGTCAAGTTAAAACATGCAATAAAAATGAGAAAATTCCTGCAAAAAACTCCTGCTTTCACCAAGACTACACTTTCGGAAATTAAAAGATGCTCATTAGAAATATTAAATAAATTTAACAAGTGCCACCTATACTATGTAGATACATCACTTCTCTCACATGGGCAGGTTTTCCCTCCTTTCTCATTCTATGGAGAAGCAGGACCAATTACTGACATATTGATCCTCCTGAAACAATGGGAGTTTTGCCATCTGACACTACCACAGTCACTTTTTTCCCCCCTTGCTTCAAAATTTACTAGGCTTACACAGAGCTGATTTCTCTAACGGGTATTTCCCACAGGCAAGGTTTGTGGAATAACACGCTGTTGCAGGGATCCACTCTCTTAACAATATTAAAGAGAAACAAGGTTACTCAAACATTTACGTTATTCCACTGAGGCACAAATGAACACCTATGTGGTTTGGGGAGGCACTGGGGAAGTTTTTCCACTTCTCCTTTTTCACTTTGTCCCCAAGTCATACATGAGAAATTAAATATTGCCCATAGGAATAAAAGCTCCTTGGATAATGTTCATTAATGATTGGGAAAGCGAGAGAGGAAAACGGGTCCAAAAGGCTCAGCTGCTTCCCCCATCTGGCTGTTATTGGTGATTTATTGTTTAAAGTATAAACAAAAGGTACAGCAAAATACACAAATTATGACAAAAGAAACTGCATCCCAGCTTTGGTTCTGCACTGCCTCACGTTCCTTTGGGGCCACATTGTCTCAGCCTAAAGAGATCTCCTCCTACTGGGTGGAATCCACATGAGGCATTCTCATGCCCAGATTGGATCTAAAACCCAGGGCAGCAAACAAATCAGAGCAGAGTCTTTGTCCTTAAGGATCAGGAAAACAAATATTTTTAGGATGGAGTCCAAACCATACTGTCATTTTAATCTTGTTTTGAAACGTGTTCCATGCAATATTTTAAATTTAAACCAATCTGGAAAGGCAGCACAACTATAAAACTAAACATGGGGGCAGAGGAGCAGGACTAACAAGGCAGATGCTTTATGAGTTTGGCTAGCTTCCTGCTTGCAGATAAAAACCACCAGATGCCTCTGTGAAGAGAATTCCTTCCTGGGAATGCTGATTTCAGAGTTGCAGGACATAATATTGATTACACAGGAAGATCAGAAACTAAAGGCACATGGAAAACCCATAGCACTGCTTCTCCAAATCCCAAACATCCCTGCTTGCCACGGCCACTCTGCTATGACCATGTCACAATATGCTGTTTGAGAAATGTGTCCTTGCTACCATGAACTCCCATTTTGGAGCGACTGACACAGAACCTCCATACTTGTTAAAAAGACCCCTTCAGGAAGTATATGGAAATATAAAATTTTAAAAAAAAAATTGAAGAATGTGTTTCCTGGTGGAAGTTATCAGGGTACAACATATGCAATTGACTTTGCATTATTTACCCTTTTAGGCAATTGGGGTTTGAACAACTGGGTGCTCACAGGACAAGAGGACACAGCCTAAAGTTGCACCAGGGGAGGTTTAGATTAGGTATTAGGAGACATTTCTCCTCTCAAAGTGAGGTCAAGCATTTCAACAGGCTGCCCAAGGCAGTGCTGGGGTCCCCATTCCTGGAGGGATTTAAAAAACAAGCAGATTTTGTGCTTAGAGATATGGGTCCTGGCAGTGTTAGGTTGATGGTTGGACTTGAGGATCTTAGAGATCTTTTCCAACCTAAACAATTCTATGGCTATGAGTGTAACGGGCAAGGCAATTGCCACAATTTATGTGAGGGAACTTTCCCTCAATACCAGGAAAACCCCATGGGGAGAGCAGCACACACCACAGGCAAACAATGAAAATCACACTTTGCTTACAGCTGCTAAGGGATATTATTTTATAGTGGCTATCTACAGTTTGGAGTTGAATCTCATAGCCAATAACAAAGCCAACAATGTCAAAAGGAAAGAGAATCTGTTGCATTGCGAAGAAAAACCCAGGACAGACAGAATGAAGGACAGATGCACAGAAGGGGTTAGCTTATTGATAACTTTGGAATAACAAGTAACCTGCCATGCCTGGCTGCAAGGAATAAAACCATTAGAATATAAATACCAAGTGAGAAAAAGACTGCAAAAAGGCATTTAAGAGTTATGGCCCAGTCTTCATGGACTTAAATCCACTGCACTTGATGAACACTTAAGTCACATTTTCCATTGATAGGACAGCTGTAGGGAAGCCTCTGCATGGAGAAAAAGACTGCTTGGGGGTCCCAGAAATGATATTGAATATAGAATCAGCAAAATGTATTTATTAAAAAAAAAAAAAAAGAGAGAGAGGAAAAAAAGTTACTGTAGCAGTGTACCCTTCCTAATGCCAGCCTGCCCAATTGGTAAATCGGTAGCAGCTGTGGCCCTTTAGGCTGTTTTGTATAAAACAAAAAAGAAAAAAGCACAAAAATACCCCTTACCAGTAGTGGAAAAGAAGCATTCTTCCAACAACAAATCCTATAACCATCCCTATTTATTTTTCTTGTTCTAACTACAAAATATTTGCATTTCTGGAAAATGAATCTCAAAGATTGCTTTAAAACCTTAACTTTAACTGTAAGAGCCCTGTTAACACCACAAAAGCAAGTTTCTCTCACTTTTTCTCTCTTCTAGCCACTGACAAGTCTCTGCACTTAAAAAGGATGAGTGTTTCTGTTAAAGTGTGCTATATTGATTAGCCACTTTATTCAAGAGCATCATCATAAACTCATCTTATTAATTTCAGCTTTATCTGAACACTCTCCCCTAGACACTACTTCTTCCTCGGGCATATCTGTCATTCCTGTCAAGAGTGTTTCCAATTAAGTGGCAAGAGAACCCGGGAAGCACTGGCTGTGGAAAAGTGACATTGGCATGGATTTGTGAATTGCAGTAGAGATCTAGAAAATAATGAACAGTGAAACAGAGGTAAATTGGTGCTCCTTGCACCAGGCTGCATCAGCACGGACACAAGTCTACAAAACATCAGATGCAACAATGAGAGAAAACATTGAAGAGAAACATGGTGTTAACAGAATGCAAATTAGGCTGAAAGACTCCTACACACACCCTGACAGCAAGGGCAGAGTGTTGCCATTAGGCAGTGTCAACTAAGTGGAGAAACAGCACCAGGATTTATATGTTCCGGGAGCAGAAAATATATTTTATTTTATCTGTTTTATACAGTGGCAACAAACAGAATTAACAGCTCATTAAACACTGTATGATAAAATACATGCAAGGCCACACAGATTTGCTCAAATACATTCCCAGCTGAACCACAGGCACTGATCTTGCAGCCAGGTCAATACTAATACACTCAGTAGTATTTACCCTAGTCCTTCAGACTGAAGTCAATTTTCAGGGCTGACCACAAGCCAAAGTCCAGTGCTTATCTCAGCATTCCAGCTCCTGTGGACAATCAGGCTAAGCCACAGAAGACTAAAAGGCTGGAGCCCCTGTGCACACTGGCATGAACATCATCACCTCAGTCAGCCAGGATGGGCTGGAACCAGCCTCCTGTTCTCCTCCTTTCTAGCCAAGGGTCCCAATAAACCCACGGTGGCAGAGATCTAGCACATCCCAGAAAAGCATCAGCAGAATGGCTAGGAATGCAGTGGCAACGGCATATAACTTGCATTACCCACTTATTGCCAATCCAGTTCACGTTCCTGCAGCTAATTCATGTTTGAAAATGCCATCCAGACTCATGGCAAGAGCTTCAAAATGCCAGAGCAGAGATCAGCCCTGCTCCTGCTGCCTCAGCCCTGCTCCATCGCTCTCCTTAGAAGGTGCAGAGAACAGCTCAGCAGAAGGCAACATCCTGCTTTTAATACTCATTTTCATCTTAAAACATGAATCTGAGTTACCACTACTTCATGAATATTTACTATCAAGGAAGTCAGTAAGTTCAATGAATATTTGGCAGGCTTCAGTCAGATATTATGGCTGTTAGGCTTCACATATTAAATCATCCAACTACTTAAATACAGCTAAAAACACTTGCAAGAATAATCATAAACTGGCTTAGGACTTTATTCCCTAATTGCTATTGAAGCATTTGCAGGTTAACTGAACATCACAAGCTATGGAAAATAAAACAAGGTTTTTGAGTCTTTAGAGTCTGATCTTTTCAGACTTCTAGACAGATGTTTAACTGCAAAAAGTATTATTTTAATAGAAGTAGATACATACTCTTAAAAATACGCCTTCCAGAGTGTCATAGGTTAGCAAGCATAGTCCCAGAAGGGATGTCCTTGCTAAGGGGTGCTTACAGCTTCCTCTGGGAACTGATAGAACCTATCAGCTGGCCAGTTTGAATATGGACAATTCTCTAAGCCACTTAAAGTTGTGAACACCTCTGTGATCCACATTGAAGAATAGGCAAACTCCCCCTCCAAGCTCTCTCTCGTTTCCGGTGCTGGGACAGGTGGCTGCGGGCCCCGTGTGGGGGCCAGCGGGCCCGGCCAGGCCCTGCTTGGGCCAGGCCAGGCCGGGCCACGGCCATCCTGGAGCCATGGACCTGTTCCAGCCATGGAACCCCCCCCTGCCTTGCCGTGGGCAGCCGGAGCAGCCCGGCTCTCCCCCCTCTCCACTGTGATAAGGAAAATTCAACATTCCAGCTGCAAAGCTGCAAGGCTGAGGTGAGATTAACCCTTTTATTGCTGTGAACAGCTGAAAACCTGAGGGAAGAGAGAGAGGAGATGCTTAAAGCTGAAATTCTGTTGTGAAGCTATGATATATCAGAGTATCCCGTTGTAATTTCATGAAGATATGGGGGGTGGAGTGTTCAACTCGTGAGCAAAAGCACCTGTGCTGAGATAGGCAGATGCTGACGCAGCTGTAATTTCATGAGAAGTTTGGACAGGGAGAGATGGACCAGATGAGGACTTTGGCTCCAAATGGGAAAGGAGAAAACCTCAGTTCCTAGAGATGCTCCCAGATATAGTCCTAATGATGAAAATGAGGAAGACCCTTTGCTCCCAGGGAAGGAGAAGGGCCTCTGTTTTTGTTTCTGAACGGCTCAACCTTAAAATTGTACCCCAAGAAACTTCAAGAGTGGACCCTCAAAAGCAGTTGCGGGAAAAGCTGCAAGTCGGGGGAAGGGACTCACATGCAGGCAGAGAGACTCCTCTTCCTAAATGGACTGAACAATATTTGGAAGTGGGCGGCTGTCTCGTTGTGATAATATTTTCATAGCACGAGCAAGAAGAGACTTCTCTTTCTAAATGGACTGAACAAGGTTATTATGGAAGTGGTAACAGACTGAACATCTTAAGGGTTGTCTTTTTACATTGTCAGTGGGAGAAGGGAGGAAGGTGGGGGGAGGAGGAGAGCTCTGAAGGTGCGGTATGATTTTATTTTTTTTTCTTTTCCCTCTTTTAGGTCTGTTAATAAACTTCTTTATATTCTTTCAAGTTTGGTGCCTGCTTTGCATTTCTCCTAATTCTTATCTCACAGAAGATAAACAGTAATGAGTATTTTGGACCAAACCACTAAACTGGTGTTTCTGCCCGGTTACAAACCGAACCCGCTACACAGAGGTAAACTTTGAGAAAATAAAACATGAAGACTTTTTAATGACAGCAACAGTAGGAAAAACAAGAAAGCACATTTCATATGTCTGTGGTCTTACTCTTAACTGTGAACAATCTAATCCTGAGTATTGGAATAGCTGGAAAGGAAGGAGCAAATAATCTCTCTGCAGAGCTATTGTTGCAAATGTACACAGGATTTATTGTAAGAACTGTGATAAAATCCATAAAAGCATTAAAAAAAGGAGCAAAAAGCAAGAAAAGAATGGTAGATATTTACTACTCGGGGAAACTCTTCAGACAGGAAATACTCTTCTATATGCATCTGTGTGGTTGGGATGGAAAGATCTCCCGAATTTTTCAATTTTCAAGATCACACTAGGGAGATCAAGAGGGTTTTTTGGCATACAGATAATTCATATTTGCATAAAATGGACCTAGGATGTCACAGCTACGAGGCTTAAATTACAGCAGCATAGGAAGGTGCTCCTTTAAAGCACTTGATGGATGAAAACATGTAAGACAGTTGACAGCTGGATAACAATCTTTTCCTTGTGCAGCATCATTGTATTATCACCAGCTGCTTTGTGAAGTAGCTTTTAGAACCAGCTATGCATTGCAAATGCTGTAACACTTCTTAGGCTGTTAACCCTCTGATTTGCTTACTCATCTGAGCATCACCAATGAATGCTACAACATATTACTTTGAGGATTTAATAAATTAATCTATGATTATGAATAATGCCCACACTTATCCCAGAAAGTTAGTAAAAAAGAAAGCAAACAATGGCTTTTGTAACTCTCCTTTTACATGAGTCTGCTAACATAGGCAAATATGGGAATACTGCTCTATTCAATTTTATCCCTATTTTAATGTATCTGGGAGCTTTCATTCCCCTGCACCTGGCCAAAGCAACATGGGAACACAGGACCAAGTGGTACCTCCCAGGCCCTGGAACCCAGGCCTCAGCAGCCAACTTGTGTTATTGCTTCTATAAATTAAACTTACATTAAAATTCCTGCTGGAAAGTCTAATTCCATAACCCATTTCCCAAAACCTATTTCTTCTTTCAAAACCCCAAATTACCTCTAAGTGATTGACAAGCAGCTGTGAGCCCCATGGAAGATTCCTGCCATCACCCAGAGGGGAAGGCAGCATTCTCCTTGACACTCCAGCCCTCTTCTTCAAGCCAAAGCTGGTGTGGATTTTGAGCCATCAAGCCTCTGCTTGTTCAGCAGCAGCTCCCAAGTGCTCAAGCACAGAGGTGCAGCTGTACCTGCAGGCCTTTGCTGCCTGTTCTTCCCTAACACTGTTCTTTGTTTCTTTAAAGTTACATTTTTAGTAAAGGCAAGAGAGTGGAAACCTAAAATTAAACCACCTTCCAGTTTCTTCACTCACTCCCTTAAGAAAACCAAACATTCATACAGACTAAATATACTAAATATAATAAAATTTTATAAACCTCCTTTTAAATAACTAATCAGAGTTCCTTGTTATGGTTAAAAACATGCATCAACCTTGGAAACATGCATCAATTTGCTGCAATTTTCAGCAATACTGTAGTTTCCAAATGACAGGAAAAGGAACAAAGTACCAACCAGCCAAAGTAAATTTTTTTTTGCATGAAAATTACTTTTGTTCTCCTGTTGGCACTTGCAATAATTCAGAAACATTGCAGGTCTACAGCATACAGTACATAAACACCCAAGAGAACCTGGAGAGCTAAGAATTTTGTATTTGGTTTGAAAATTTGTCAAATTACAGAATCACATTACTTACTGTCCTCCCACAACATTTTAAATCAAGTTTAGTAAGACATTTGTTTAAAAGCAACACTCACTCAATCACTGCTTCCTAATGGGAGCAGACCCCAGGCCAGCACTCTGCCTTTTGCAACAGCAGCTCCCTGCAAAGCTCAACATTCTCTCAGCCTAAACCAAAGCTTCAGTAGTATACAAATCAGGATAATTCACTTCTAAGTAGAGCAAACTCAAGAGTGTCTAAATCAGAAGTAAAAGGGCTCCCAACCAACTTCAGCCTGCTCACCTCATCCATGGAAGCAGGTCAGCACCTCCAGGCTTTGTGCCATGCTGAGAACCCAAGGAAGTTCTGAGTCCAGCCCCATCCTAAACTACCTAATGCGTCATCACAGAGCTGCCAGCAACCAGAAAAAAACCCCACAAGCCCTCCCCAGGACACCTGCCTTGACAGAATTAATCACAGGTGTTTCTCAACAGCTAAAGGACATTTTCTGACTTTTTTGGTGGGTTTTTTTTTCTGTTCTTAGTTTTGTGATGTTGTTTTCCCTTTTAAAACTTCTGGTTCAGAATATTAAAAAGCATATTGCAATATCATGCTTTCTGCAATATATTTATATTGATTTTGGTTTTTTTCCCATGGGTGACTGGTGTTTTGTAGATTGTTTCTTCCTAGATGAGCTTAATGGAAATCCTTAAAAGCTGTGTGTCCTTCTAATATGTTTAAAGAAATGTTGAAAGTTGCCTTGGGAGATGTTATTGAAACAACACCTTGGCAGTACCTGTGCCATGTGTAGAGGATAGAGCTGTGCTTCTCAGTCTGCTCACACTGAGGTTTCAGAAGGTTTGTCAAGCAGAAGGATGGGGCAGAATGGTTATTTTGAAAAAGAAAAGTGCTCTTTCAAGGGAAAAAGAAACCCCCAAACTGTTGAATATTGGACAGTTTACTCCTCCCATTCCCTACAGGGTTAAGGAACTGCAGTAGGGTTAAGGAACACAGGACTATCCATTGGTACTTTGAGAGCTGACTAAAACCCCATTAATCTGCAGAAGGGCTGGTGCTTTAAGGGAAACTTGACAAACGAAAAACATTAGAGCATATAAGTTTGTAATAGAAGTTGCACTGTTTAACTTTGAAAACTCCATGGCACAATGTTTGCTACAGAAGAACCTCAGTGTTGACAATGGTTACTCCAAAACCTCAAATTTTAGATGTTATTTCTACAGTTCCTTAAGGCTGATAAGGAAAATGTAAATCTAAAGGCAAGCCCCTTTAATTTTACATTTATTAGTGGAAAGAGGGCCCTGGGGCAGGAAAAGCTATTTGGGGGCTGGCATGTGAGTCAGAGGCATTTTCCAAGCTGCAGCAGCTGCAGCTGGCAGGGAATCAAACCCTGATGTGCTTTAAGGAACCTGTGTAGCAGCTTGGCTGGAGACTGCTCACAAGGTTGTAGGGAAGAAAATGATAGCTGAAATTTGGTCTGGAAAGTGACATCCTGCTTTATGGCCCAATGGAACCAAGCATTTAAAGATACATTTAACTCCCAATACTCAGTGTTTTAATTAAGCATGTACTTAAGGATTCTGTTGTGTAATTTGGGCTGCCTGACTCTACCCCTCTAAAAACAGTGGTGTGATGTGAAGGATTTGTTATAGGTTTGGTGGTTGGCTTTTATTGGGGGGAGGGGAGATTTTCTGGAGTCAGGAGAAGGAAGAGAAGCTGCAATAAAAGCATGTAAGTGAATAATTGCATTAACCTTTCCATACCTCCTGGGAAATCCTCAGAAAGGTTTTTCCCACTGAGTTTATGGCATGTTTTAGAGTCTTTAATACTGAAGTCCCTTTCCTTGCTTATTGAAGCAAGGCAGGATATTCAGTTCTGGGCATTTTCACAGAGTGTCCTTCCAGTATTGCCAATGCAGTAAAGCTCAAATGGCACACGGAGTGCACAAAGCCCAAGCCCACTCTGTCCCCGACTGGCGCAGGGAACCCGTGGGGTCAGTATTTTCCCGATGTACTATTAGAGCCAGCAGGCTGGGAACAGATGGCTGTGCCATGGTAAATGTACTAGAATAAGATGTAAACAACTTCCATCCAAGCAAAGTTTTGCTTCTGTGTGCAGAAGCAAAAGGAAAAACTGGAACATTTAAAAATCAGGCTCGTTTACAGAGTTTTCAAGAATTTTCTCATTGTGATTGCACCTAGGCTATCATCCTGAGGCAACTACAAGTAATCCAGCCAGTCCTGTTTCTGGGCAGGATAGTAATTCTTTCTCCTAAATTAAAAATAATTCAAAGCTGAGAGAGCAGTTAGTTTCGATTTTCTCACATCTCCACTATGATGAACTCAACCAGATTTATGGTTTTAGTAACAAAACTGTCAAATTATTACCAAGAAAGGTACAAGGTGTAGAAATGTGATTCTAATTTATTCTCTTAACCCAAATTCACTACAGAAGTAAGTTGTAATGGAGTATGAACTATATTGCAGCAACATTTATGCTTAAATACTATTCCCTGACTGATCAAAGAGGAGCTGCATCAAGAGAGAAAATGTATGAAATACCCCAGCACACAGAAATGTCATCAATCATGCACATTATTGTTTGCATTTTGAAAAGCTTTGAACTTGGTCAACTCCTGATGGGTGTTTTTTTAATTGCTTTAATTGAGCTTGTTCCTCTGGTGTATATTTGTGTTTTTCCTGGCTGCCAAGCAAAGTACAACTTGTCATCTCCCTAGGAACAAATGTTTATTTTGCACTGCCCCAGAGCATTTTGGTTTGTCTAGTTATCATTTTCCTTTTATTTGATGACTAGTCTCCATGTACTTGATTATTTTCTGATTTCCATTTTCACATGAGGTATGGTTGGACGGTAACAAGCCAGCATTTTAGGTCTTCATAAAAATATGACAGAAAATCCACTTCAATTGAACCAAAGGTCCAAAATCCCCTTCAGAATCAACATCACATTTTTTTAATTTTTATTTTTTTTAGTAAAGGCGTGTCTTGAATATAGAGAACACTTGCAAGGTAGCTTCTACTGCTAAGAAATTTTCAGATGGAATACTGAACACTAGTGGCTCTAAAATGCAGTCAGTCTGGTAATGCAACCTGGGGCTCATTGACACGAGCCTCGGCGTGCCCTCGGGCAGAGGAGACGCAGCATCAGCTTCCACAGCGCCCTCGCTGGGCGACTTCGCAGTGGGAGAAGGCGCAAGGTGGAGGCGCGCACTGGCTCCTCTTCGGAGGAGGCACCTCAGGTGGCCATTGGATTTGGCTTGCGTCAGCCCGGAGGCAAAGGGCCTCTGATGCGGGTTCCAGCAGGTTTATTAACAGGAGAGTCCAGGGACCAGAAGGGCCCCGAAGGGTGTTGTGCACAGCCATTAAGGGAGGGGCGGAACAAGGCGGGGAAAAGGGAAGCAACCAATGGAGTACAGTCAAAGGGGAGGATACAATTTGACCAGAACCAATGGGGAAAACAGGGAGGCGGGAGTCACAATAGGGAACCAATGAACAGCCAAACAACGAAGAACTTCCCAGAGCGAGGGAGGTACTTGAACCCAGGAACCACCCAGGGGGAGGCGGCCTAGACTTCAGTGCCATCCCCTGATCTGCCTTCTAACCCACTGTCTTGGGTGGGGAAATCCACCCAGTGGATGGCCCTGGTTTGAGTGGCGTTCCATGGCCTCAGCCCAAAAGTGGGCTGAGCCACCCCAACAGTCTGGTTTCAGCAAAAGAAAAATATATCCTTTCCTGTGTAAAGAAGATAAATTAATCTCTTCAAAACCTCCACTAGAGCAGAATGGTCACCACACGCTTTGAAAATAAATACTTGGAAAACAGTAATAGAACCTACTGCCCCAACGTGCTCTGCGTCCTGATCCTGCTAGCTTCTTAAATCACCCAATCACAGGAGGGTTGGAGTTGGGAGGGACCTCTGGAGACCATCCAGCCCAACCCCACTGCTAAAGCAGGTTCACCTACCGCAGGGTGCCCAGGATCATCTCCACGTGGCTTTTGAATATCTCCAGGGAAGGAAACTCCACAATCCTTCTGCTCAGTCTGTTCCAGTACTCTGTCACCCTCATGGTAAACAAGTTTTTCCTCATATTCAGATGGAACTTCCCGTGTTTCAGCTCCCAGGTTCACTTGCTCTGTGGAAGCCACTGAAGTGCAAGGGGCCCTACCTGAAAAATGCAAATTTGAAGGTTTGAAAGGGAGTGGGCTGCCTCTAAGTAAAAGATGTCGACCATCCTTCTTTCTATGCTCTTTATAAAGATTTGAAATCAGAAGGTAATGTAATGTTGCGGTGGCTAAGTCCACTTTACACCCCCCAAGTTGCCCTAAAAGTGGTCTCTCCTTACAACACTCTGCTAGAAAGTTCTCCCTTTGTCTAGATCCTGCTGGTCACTGGCCCTCTCCCCCTCCCATCCCTTTTCCCATTGGCCCCTGTTATGCCATTCAACCTCGCCTCTGCCCCCGAGCCCTCAGACCATTGGTTTTGGATGCTCTGCCCGCCTTTGGGAGTTTTCGGGATAAAAGCGGCTCGGGCTTTCGGTTGTTGTTCTTTCTTGCCTCTGTTGCCTTTGGGGTGTTTGAATTGCATGCAGAGAGCCCCTCCCGCCTCTGTGTCTCCGGTTCGTGCACAGACTGTGGCTGTGAGCGGCTGTTGGTGACCACCTGCGCAGGTGAGGTTGTGTGCACGCGTGGGTGCCGGGAGAGCGCTGCCTGAGCGGGCCACGAGGGACCCGGCAGGGACAAACGCGGCATCCATCCACCGAAGCCTTCTTCCATAATGTAATTTTCCCTTTGCTTAAGCTCTTGATTTGTTATTCATTTACAGAAGCCATTTTTCTTTTCACAATGGGATGGGCAGAGTATTAATGGTCTTTTCTACTCTGACCTATTATATTTTGCTGAAGTCTGCCAGAGGCTTCCAATCCCTAGAAACTCTTTTCTGGGATATCTCCAAATCTGTAAGCATGTGGAGATACTAATTAATGTAAAAGCTTTACTTACAAAAGCAGGGGTACTAAAAATCAGTACATATATATATTTTTCTTTTTTTTTTTTTTAGATGTTTCAACAATATGCATTTATAGAGCTTCTATTTTATTAGACACTGAGCTATTTGGCTCCATGTCAAGCAGAAGCAGAAAAAAAAGGTAATGTTCAAAAAAAAAAAACTTTTACTAAGTAGGGTTTATTCCTTAGCTGTTGTGTATGAAAATGTGTTGGGAGTTACCGATGTTGCAGACTCCTTGGGAGCACAGAGCCTGAAAAAAAGTGAAAAATTCACAGTTTTCAAGATGTGAGGAGCTGTCTCACTGTTGCAGCCAAGCCTGAAAATCTCTGCCCTGAGATAAGGTCTCACCCTCACCCCCCCCCACTTCAGCCTCACCCACTGCTCTTGGCCATGTCTCTGGTCCCCACTGATCCACTGCCAGAGGCAGGTCCTGCCCACCCTGAATCACCAAAGGCTCCCATTACAAAAGATTAAATTCCATCAGCAGTTACAGACAAATCCAGGCAGCTGGAGACTCTATACCTTCCACTCATCCTGTACATCTACAGCAAATTTGTCATCAACTCAGGGACTTGATTTGCTGTCACCTCTTTGCAGGAAAGAGATGTTTTAAGTAGTCATTTCTTTTTCTACCCTCTCAAAATCAAACCTTCTTTGTCAGAAATTCTCCTCCACAGACCTTCTTTCTTTTTGTATTTTTGTGTGTGTGTGACTTTGGGACCAATTTTCACAGTTTTCTTCAATTTCATCAACTCTGCTTGATCAGCTGTGCTAGGTTTGAAGCAGTCAGCTGTTACCCAACACTGGGCTATTTCTCATTTTTCATAAGCTGTTAGAACATTATTTTAGCATAAATATTTATTGTGTTTATTGGTGACTTTAAAAGGATGCTCACTGAATATGTCTACTATTTTTTATTTCCTGCTCTTATCTGGCACTTATCCAACCAAGCCTTTCACACAGCAGAGCCCTGGGAATCAGTCCCTGTGATGAACCACTCTGCTTAAAACTCCTTCTATACCATTAAATCAGGCTGATGATCCAGATTTCCTGATATGTGATTCTGTGCTTCAGATGAAAGTAGGTGAAGCCAGTAAAGTTTTCCTGGTCCGACAACAAAGGTGATGGGTCCCAGAGTTGAAGCCTGACAATGTTGAACCTGACAATGACAATTCTCTTCCCTAGAATCACAGAATCATAGAATGGTTTAGGTTAGAAGGAACCTTAAAAAATCACCCATATCCAACCCCCTGCCAAGGGTAGGGACACTTTCCACCATCCCAGGTTGCTCCAAGCCCTGACCCAGCCTTGAACACTTCCAGGCATGAGGCAGCCACAGCCTCTCTGGGCAACCTGTGCCAGGGCCTCCCCACCCTCACAGGGAAGAAGTTTTTCCTATTATCTAACCTAAATCTATACACTTTCAATTGAGAGCCTTGTCCAATCACTTTCCTTGTAAAAAATATATATATTTTTTTTAAAGTACAGAAATATTTTCAAAGTATCAATGTAAGTATAAAGAATGGATCTGAGAAATCAGGAGTTACAGTAACACCTAGTGTAGATGTGGAGATGAAATTGCTCACACTTGTGTCTCTGAGTAGACATTTGGAGGGTTTCTGGTTTTTATCTTACAACCTGTGTGAGTGTGCACAATTCCTCGAGTGGCTGCTTTTAGTGTGGCAGTGCTCAGAGACACTTTGGTGTCTGGGTTTTTCTTCTTGTGACTCAAATTGCAGAAGAATAAACAGCCTTGTTTGAGTTCAATGATACTGGTGCCCAGACAAGTGGAATTACTGATGAGAAAAAAGCAAACTCCTTCATGAAAGAGAAAATAAACTATGTATTTTTAAATAGAGCAGAGGCTCTTGAAGTTCACATGAAAATAATCATTGAGCAGCAGTAAGCCAGGCAGCATATTGTGCAGAAATAAGAAATCAGTTGATTTCCAATTTTAGGTCTTTCAAAAAAACCAGCCTATATAGGAGTTTAGAAGAGGAATATGCATTTTCTCTAAGTAATTTATTTTTCCTGCTACCTACAGTTCTCATACTTTCAAAGCACAGTACTTACTGGAACACCATGTGTATGTTCATGTGTAAGAACTCTTTACTGTTTGCTTGTAGATTTGAAGGCACACTGTGAAGAGTGGTCGGGAAATATTCAGTATTGACCTGGAATCATTATATGGCATAAAATATTAATATTGTTCTAACTTAATTTTCTCAGGTTTTCTAAATGATAATTTAAAATGACAGGTTTACACCTGCAAAAATCACGGGTGAGCATCATTTCCAGTGAGTTTGCAGGCACTTCTCTGCTCCTGGAAAGGTCACAGGCTATTTGCAAGGAGCCAGCAAGGTTTCTTCATGGGACCTGGTGAGGAGGAGAGAGCAATTAGTAACACCAGATACTGTCCTGAAAAGCCCATCAGTCTGTGGTGGGAGCTGCTACTCAAAAGCAGAAGAGTGCTGGAGTACCTGGGGTCTCTTATGGCTTCTCAGGCTGTGCAAGCCCATCTTCAGCTGGAAGTGTTCAGGGCTGGGTTGGGTGGAACTTGGAGTAACCTGGTCTAGTGGAAAGTGTCCCTGCCCATGGCAGGGGGTTGGAACAAGATGACCTTCAAAGTTCGTCCCAACCCAAACTATTCTGTGATTCTATGTTGCAGGGAAGTATTGTGTCTATTCCTTTCTGTTTGCATTAACTTAAATAAAATTAGAGTTAAAAGTAGCTGGGATTTATTTTATATTAATTCTAAAATTAATCTCTGAGCTGGTCAGTTTTATTATTTCTTTTATGATTTATCTTTAAATGTCATTGTGCAAAGCACATCACTGCTGGAACTGCTGAGGGGATTGTTCTCAAGAATTAAGAAAGAGGGGCAGGTGAAGGAACTAGCTATTAAAAGATGACTCCTGAAAGAGGAATGTACTAATTAAAAATCGGAGGAATTATTTCAGCTGAAGTGGTTTCTTTCCAGAGACACAAGTATTCTCTTGGGAGAACTGATGATGAGCTGTTAAAAAGAAATACAGCTTATCTTGTTTTGTGATGTTTTTATTTGTAATATGGTCCCTTTCCAAGCAATTTTCGGAAGCTTTTACATTTTATAGGACAAAGATATAAATTGAAATGGGCAGAATGATAAGAAATGGTAAAAAGTCTAGAAGGGAGTTAATTTATGATTTTGATATACAGATGAAATACAAACAGTAAATACTTCACGTTTCTGAGCAGGCTGTGTTCCTCCAAAGAACATGCCATCCTCTTTATCCACGTACCCCTTTCTCGCAGACAGGAATTTCTGCTCACAGATAAACTAAAATAAACAACACCAAACAGATGGCATTTCCAGCTTTTTTCCGGCATTTCCAACTGAATTTCCTTGCTTCACTTTACATACATGATGAAATGAATGGCAAAAAAAAGACCAGAGAAGGAAAAGAGTGATCCACAGTGGACAGAAACATCAGGAGCTGGTTTCCTTCATACCCACCACACAGGTACTCGAGCCTCATGTACTGAAACAGCTCATTCAGGCACTGGGGAATGACTACAAGAGGTAGCTGATTATGGATCTTTTTAGATGCCATTTCATTCCTCTCCCATTCCCACTCTGGTCCCCCAGTAAGCACTCTGGGGTGACATGGGCCTTCCTAAGACTCCCCTAAAATGGCCAACTTTCTGCATCTAACAAAGAAAACTTGACCTGTAATTGACTATGTTAGGGCACCTTCCAAAAATCATGTTAATAGTGTTCTGTGTTGCAGGAGATAAGGTCCTTACCCAGGGAAGGAGAAGTCTTCTTTCATTCAGCTGGGGCTGAATGTGAGGAATTTTTCAGGAAGAACATCCTTTATTGCACAAAAGACCAAACAGCTTGATCTGGAGAAGGAGGGAAAGGAGAAGAAGGGAAAACATTTTCCTTTGCTCTCATCGTATTTCACCTACTTGTAGGGCCAGTCACTGTATTCTGGCCTCTTTGTTCATCTGCCTTGGTAGTTTCCAACTGGTAAAGGGTTAAAGTAAATCTGATGTAGAAGGACTTGATTCGGAAAAATTAATTAAGGCTTTGTCTTATCTGTGGCTGCTGAATCTTTATTTAATATGGAACCACTGTAGATCAAATAATATGTTTTTTCCTTTCACACTGATTAGAGGGGATAGCATGAAAAATGTATCATCTGACATACTTTTGTGGAAGCCTGAGACCAGTTGATTGACAAGACCGGGCACTGAAAACAGAAATTACATCCTGCAAATGAGGTTTTTGCCTGGTTCCACATATCACTGAGGCAGGTATTCATTGAATTAAACAAAATAATCCTAGAGTCTGGGCACGGGCACCAAGAGAAAATAGAACAGAAAAACCTGTGAGCAGTGTATGAAGAACAACAAATAACTTTGAAAACAGAAGGGTAAAATCCATTGCAGCTCTTTCCAGCTGAGCTCTGCAGATCTCCTTAGAGTGAGAATTGATATACAGGCAACATATTCCAGCCAGATCAAACTGGATAAAATCAGATCACACCAGTTCAGCCCAGATCCAACTGCATCAAACCAAACAAAAGCAGTTCAAAGCAGTACAAATCAGATCTAAATGGATCAAGCTGCACTGGGCACTGAAATCGCCTCTTCAACATGAAAACAAAAAGAGTGTTGCTGATAACCAAATGAACTGGAAATTCTATTCCAGAGAAATGCTAAAATAAGTTAGTGGCAAGGCCCTTCGTTTCGTACTCTGCAGAGAAATCCCATTCTCCGGCCATCTTTTATTTATAATCCAGATGTTAAATTGAGTAAACATGCTTACAGGTTCTTTTCAGGTATTCATGCATTTTAAATAAAAAGACCTTTCAGCAGCTGCGGTCAAAGTGTCCTGGGTGTCCTCGCACTGCTGGGCTGACCCTGTGCTGGCAGTGCTGGGCGAGGGTGCTCAGGGTGCCCGGGGGACACAGGGTGCCAGGGCAATGGGGGGCTCAGAGCCCCTCACAGGCCACTGGAGGCCCCTGACCACATCTACTGCAACAACTATTAGCCACAATAACAGTATTTGTCCATTGTACCTACAATGAGGAAGAGGAAAGTTTGGAGAAAAACACAGTAAAGCAGGATGGCAAATCCATTCAATTTTTTTATGACCAAGTGGGGTAAAAGGGAGAAAAAAAAGCCACTATTTTCCTAAGAGATAAGGATAGAGAAGAGACTTTAAAACTCTCTGCGACAGGGAATAGGAACTGAAGGTCTCATGCTAGTTCTGAGTCTCTGCTTGACACAGTGGGCACTCACAGGGGATTCTAGTGTTTCACAGAAAAGTTATTATTTCAGGAGAAAAAAAAGAGAAAATTGTTAAAAATGAGGCGTTACATAACCCTATTTCAAGATTAATTTACAGCCTCTTTAGAGGGTGAAAATACTACTTGGTGAGAAAGATCAGTGATGAGCAGTACTAGCCAGAGCTAGTATGGATGGTTGTCCGTGGATGTGCACATACAGAGCAACTTCTCATATTTAAAATAAAAGGATTCCAGTGTTATTTTTTCTACTTCTAAAAAACTACAGCGGGAAATAATAACTATTAGGAAACTAGTGGGAAAAATAAAAGCACATTTTATTTAATTATGTAGCAATATTTTTTTTACTGGCTTTCCTGTAGGACCACTGTACAACCTCTACAGGCAATAAAGGGGGGGTTTGTGTGCATGGATAGATATTTTTTAATTATTTTCTTGCTTTCTGTGTTAGAATTACTCTCAAACTTGCTTTACCATATGCATGGTCATTTTTTTTTCTCTTTTCTAAGGTTTTTCCTTTGCTTTACTGAGAATTTTAGAAGCTATTGATGAATGGCTAAAACATGTCCATGACAAATGTTTGTCACTAGAGGTGAGCTACTGCATGCTCTGGTTCTGGAACATAAAAAATAAGTGTCAGGTGATGCAAGCCTGACTGTCCTAGGGTTATTTTGAATCTTGAAAAATTCTTCCATGTTCTTTGTCAGGAATGGCTAAATTGATAGAAAAGGTTGCTGCTGGTAAGCTCCAAATGTTATGTTCTCCAGCTACAGTTATTGCAGTTCCTGTATGGTCTGTCTGAGACCAGGTAATTCAGCCTGGGACTTTCTGGCAGGTACTGTGAGATGCTGATACCAGCAGTGGGGAAACGCCAGCAGGCGCTCACTTTGGCAGATCTTTAATCTGAGAACTGCGATTCAGTGTTTGAGTGGCAGATTTAAGCGGCTGAATGAGACTCGGGCTGTGGCTCTACTGACACTGATACACTGTGCACTCATCAATTCAGTCAGGATAAAATATATATTACAGTTTTGCCAGTGAGGTACTGCTCTGATCATCTCTGTTATTTACCTGCATTAGGGAATCAAACAGAGGCCCTTCATGCTCATGCATTAAGGTTATGTGACTCTTGCTCACTTTTCACTGCCTTCCATTCATGTTATTCCTCTTTTCTGATGTTCTCCTTGACCACCTACTTTCCATTCTCTCTGGAGATTTTGGGCAGTTTTCCCTTTATGTTCCCCCCTTTCTACCCCCCACAGTCCTCATCCATTGCATGGTGCTGACTGTACTTTATTAATAATTATTCCACACTGTGTCCTCCTTTCCAGCCTCTTCCCACATAGAAAATGACTATTAATCAGTCTGTCACACTCATTATTCATAAACAGACACATGTCACAGCACTGAAAACAGACTATCTGTCTTACTTAAGAGCATCCTAGATCTTAAATAAAAGAGACATAACACTGCAAAACACTCAGGCTTTGACAAACATGGGAAAGAATGGAAAAATGGATCATCACATGAACTAGGGATTTTCCATTCAGAAGCTTCACCCCAAGGCTGGCAGTCAAAAACGAGAAATGGTCAGAAGGGAGAAGAAAAATAATCCTATTTCTTTCTTTTGAAATCATCTCATGTTCCAATATTCAAACCCATTCCATTTTGAAATTTACTTTCCATGCTGTCAGCTGTCTCAAAGCGCAGTTAAGACAAAAACTCTCATATTATTGTGCAGAATGTGATAAAGTGGGAGTGGAAAGCAGGGAAAAACAAACAGAGGATGCAGCTATTGTACCCATAGAAAATTAAAAGGAAATGAAGGCTGCTTGGAGGCTTTGTACCAAGAGCTTATTTTCTCCATCTTTCACTTGTTTCTCAATCTCATTTTACTACATCTCCAGTCATGTAAATAAGTCTATAACTTATATAGACAAAATTTATATGCTCATTGTATAAAAGATATGCTCAAGAATTGTTAATGCTTGAGTTCTACAGAAGAAACTGGAAAAGAGTTATTTACTCAAGCGGACTTCCACAATCAGAAAAGGAGAATTTCTTAAGGAGAACTTCAAATTAAAGGCTTTCAGTATCAGTTTTTGGAATGTGAATTTGATTAATTTCATTTTAACAGGGAGGCTGTCCTGAGTTTTGCACTATTTCTCATCAAGGAAAAAGACCCCTAGATTTTGGGGCAAGCTCTCCTATCTTCAGATTACAAGCAGACGTGTTTGAACCATAAAGCCGATTCTTAATAAATGATCTTAAAATGCAAATCTGAACCACCCACCTCTGGAAGGAGTTATTGGCAGCCTTGCTGAAGGAAGCCTGGATGAGCTTTGATCTTCCAGGCTCTCCAGGTGGTGGGGATGGGGCTTAGGGATTTATCCATCCCTGTTCCTTGCTATCTGGTTCTCCCTAGAGCCACCGAGTGAGGAGCTGCTGTATTGTGTAATAAACACCCTTTATGGTACAGGAGATTGTGCTCTCCCAGGTAATGAATGATCTGACCTGCAAATATTTGCTTCTGTGGGTTCTGGGAAGATTTGGCCTGTGTCTGAAGGATGATAAGAGTACTGAAGGGCAATATGGATGGTTTCAAGTACAGAGTTGTTTGGTCTCATGTTGTTTATCACTAAATGTGAATGAAGACTAAGTTCCAGTAACTGAATTAACTTCCCTGTTTCAAATACATTTATTTTACTTAGAAGACATGGGATATATGTGGATTCTTATTTTGCTAGAGTGATGGATGAAAAGAGGAAAATCTTACAGTAAAGTGGATTAGTCTGAAGTTCTAATCTTTGCATATGTGTGACATCAATTGAATAACTGGAACAAAATTACGTTTAACAAAGTGAGTTGTATGATCTTTTTAGTGAGGGGAAAAAAGTGCTTGCTAATGATAATGCTGAATAATCAATGCTGAAAATTGGAAAAACCTTATGACCAAATTAATCTACTTTATTACCTGTCTGTATTTGCTCAGCTATTGTAAAATACTTCATTACGAATCCAGTTGACTGAAGTAACAACAAAGAAAGGCAAGATACTGATAGAAGATTCCAATGGACTTAATATTATATGCCTTTTCAGCCTTTGTTACAAACCATGACTTCAGGTGCCACACTTTATATATTTAAAGAATATTTAAAGAACTCTTACTTTTTTAGTGACCTCGCCACTCATCTTGTAAATTCATCTGGAAAAAAAAAAATTCTTTATTCATTTGAACTCCATGTGTCACTGTGCTGCTAAACAACCTGATAATTAGATTAATTTGTGCTGGTTGTTGTTTAATTATTATGCCTCACAAGTGTTTACTGTTTTCAAATAAGGAAATATCCATTGCCATCTTTGAAGCAATTTAATAACTCAGTGAGTTTTCGGAAATTATATTTGCAATGAGCCATTTCTTCTAAAACAATTGTCTGTTTTCATCTCAATTCCCTTGTTCTTGGACAATTTTCATTTGGATTTTCTCCACCTAAATCCATGCTACTGTAGCTATATTGCCTTCTTGCATACAAACTTCTCCAGTGATTACTAGAAAATCTCTGGATCTGATGTAAGTTTCATCCATAGTGTGGTAACACTTTTTTTTTTAAAAGCTTTGAAAAATGAAAGTGAATTGTATTTTCCCTGAAAATATGGTATTTGGCCTTCTTGTATTTGGCTCAACTGTTCTTTTAAAAACCACACAATTATACAGGTTGTTTTGATGGGAAAATTTAGGGATCCTTTCCTCTTCATTGTTCTCCACATTTTTCTGTTGGAATAAACTAATACAACATCTAACTTCCACTAATCTCTCCTCTCCAAAAGAAACTTGTTGGAATACATTTTCCAGGTATTAATCTATGTTTCTAGCCTTATTCTGCTACAAGTCTCTATATACCCATGAGATTAAAGACTTTTCTCTTTTCCTTGTAAAAATAATTGGTTTAGTTCCTTCTGCATCTAAAAATTGAAGGCAAACAATAAGTTTTCAGGACTAAATTCAATCAATTCTCCCAGTCTCAGTTTTTTATAGTGGTTTGTTTCTACAACCGTGGCTCTGTAGCAAGTCCCAGAACTGGCAATTGCACACTCATTTCTTATACCACTTCAACCAGTTTGCAAAGTCAAATAATTGTACTAGAAACACCTTTGATCTGCAGGGACAGAAAAAGGGACTCAATTAGATGGATTGAGAGAGGATTTTCCAGGCTTTTAACCAATCTGGTGGCAACCAGGCTCTGGTTTGACATAGCATTAAGTATAACTTTAAATAAAATTAAGAAACATGTAGTTAGTTCATCCAGTTTAGGACCTAATAACAGGAGGGAGTAAAGAAAGTGTAAATAGGAGCCTTCCTCTGTATGAAACCGAGGAATTACCTTGATTTCATGCTGAAAGTACATTTCCTCAGTAATTCTTGCACACAGATTAAAAAGCACTGAATACACTATATGTATGTATTTTATATTTGAAGAAAAGAATGTAGGCTCAGGCAAAATGTTGAATTATTTCTTTGAAATATTTTCCAAGCTGCCTTTGGATCTGTACTGATTTCCTGACTACTTTCCATGGAGTGTATTGATGGGGAATTGAGAGCAGCAGTCCCTGAGAGCTGCTGGAGCAGCAAGGAATGTTCTCCTTGTGCCATTCCAGGGCAAATCTGCTTAGCACAGAGAGCTGAAAATGAGTTGTGAGCTGAGAGAATTTGATTGAAATGTCAAAGTACTCAGAGTCCTGTGGAGTTCCCACAGAAGAGACTTCTGCAGCAGAGGATTGCTTTGACAAAGGAGTCCTGCTGTGTGAAATTTGCAGCTACACCTTGTGATGAGTAACCACACACTCGATTGAGCAAAATTCCTGTCACTACTGGGATCATGAGACATTAGCAGGGAATATTGCTCTAAGGCCAAAGTGTTCTTCCTAAATACAAGTGTGCTCTTAAAATCAATATATTTATGTGCAAGAATTGGCCTGTTTTGCGAGCTTTGAAGTCCATTTGGGGGAATGAGTGCCACATTTCTGAACTTAAAGTAAGAAATTCAAATGCAGAATGAAGTAGCACATACAGCAGAAGCCACAAGCATTATATGCAGCAGAAAGAAAAACAGAGCTGAAGTCTCTCTGGGACCTGTAGTGCAGCTAATAAAACTAAAAATCTGGTAATATACAGTGTCTGCTTTCTGAGGGTAACGAACACAGCTGATACCCTGAATTTGCTGCAGTGACCATGAAGGATGCAATCAACTGGGAGTTTGATCTTCTAACTGAATCTATGCTTGGCAGTGAATTTTAAAAATGTATTTTCTTAGTTTCTTTTGAAATGGAAGTAATCTTGACACTGATCAAACACAAAATACTAACATGCATATGTATTTTCTTGGATGGTGGCTGGTTGAGATTTGGAGCCAGGAAATAGTTTGTTATATCCACGCTGAGAAGTTGGAATTTCACTTAGCATTCAGCTTCTCTTTGATTTACAGAAAATTATGAACTCAGTACTTCACAGAGAACAGCGTAAATGAATGCATTCAATTTTTCACTTGTTTGTAGCTTTTCCCCCTCTGTTGATTGAGGCACCAGCTACAGCAGGCAGCTCTGCTTTCACCAAGAACATGCAGCAAGGCCTCTATTTGAAGCTGTGTGCTTTCTGTTCAGAGAGAAGGCATCTTCCCTGAGGAAAGGAAGCAGTCTTGGGAGTCTGAAAAGTAGGCCACACATCATATTGTAGGTCAGATGTTTTGGGGATGTGGGGAGGAGCTGAAGGCTACAGGTTCTTGCCAGCCCTTCTCGTGTCCCTGGCCAGGCACCAGGGAGAGCAGTGAGATGAAGCTGTTGGTAGGTCCTCTCCAGCAGTGTCCCTCTGACCTTTCTGACGGACCTGGGCTCTCAGAAGGTGCTGCTGAAGGAGGGCTGTGTGTGTCCAGCCATGACATGCAGGGAGGTATGAAAGGAGCATGTTTCCCTATTTTCCTATATCTGGCAGGCAGAGAAAGAGCCAGGGCTCTGAACTGCTTACAAAAAAAGTGAAGGGCTTCACGATGACCAAAGATAGGATGAACTTGTAATTTTCTCTCAGCTCATCTCTCTGCTCAGGCCTTCAATATCATTCCAGCTCCAGGAAAATCCATTACTTCCCTGACTGCTCAAGCTGCAAGCTCTTGCCATAACAAATTTCTCTTAACTTGACACTTTGGCTACAAGTTTTCTGGAGTAATGAACTATTATTTTTGTATAGTTTCAATTTGGCATTCAAGGGAAACCTGATAACAAGCTAATATCCAACTTGCTGAAGGAAAGGCTCTGTCCTTGGAATGAAAATGTGAATTGCTGATATAAAGCCTGAGTGTAGATTTTCAACACTGCTCTTGCTAGTACATGGATGGAAAAGCCTTTTCTACTGCAAATGCTATTGGTATTGTGCCAGGAACTTGGAGTCCACCCTTTCCTTGCGTAAAATGGGAAAAACAGCAACTGTTCTTTTGCATATAGAAACATATCCTGTCCAGAGTAGAGATCCCAGCATACAGTTCCCCATCTTCAAACTCCACCCAATTAATTTTGCCCAAAGCAATGTTGTTGGGTGGCAAGGGGTCTGGATTTTAGTAATGTTTGAATGCTTGAACTGGAAAACAATTGGTGAATCTTATATTTCAGGATCTCTTTGTTTTTATTATCTCTGCTCTACTTGCCTTTAAATGCTTCTAATAAATCACAGAAAATATTTGGCCATCCCTTTCTTTCTCAAATCACATCTTGTTGCAGTCAAATTTCTCCAGGGTTTGTTCTTAGCTTGGCTATGAGATATGCCTCAGTTTGGATGCTTTTCTGAAGTCATCAAAACATAGCGGATCAGCCAAAATTTGCTTGAGAACTCTTGAAAACAGGCTGTCTCATGAGCTTTCTAATGTTTTTGGCTTCCAGTCAGACTGGATATGCTATGGAAACAACAGTTATGACAGTCCAACTCCCAGCTGCTCCCAGAACTCATAGTTTGGGAAGTAAGGAAAAATCACAAATTAATTGAAAACAAACTGTTCAAAACTCGGCAAAGATTCAAGCACAATTTTAGGTAAATTCCAGTAGTTTCACATTCAGTCAGATGTAGTTTACCTGCATCTTGTCACTTTAGGAAGTGGTGACCACATGGAGTTCTTCTACTTCAGGTTTGGATTTTCAAAGGTGTTCAGTTCTGGCCTAAATCTATTTTCTTTGAAGCTAGTGGGTAGAGTTTGGGTTTCAGTGGGAGTTGAATATTTTGAAAATCCTACTCTGACTGCATTTTTGATCAAAGGCACTTCCACCTCATGTTCCTAAAGCAATGTGCATGGACAGTAATCAAGTTTCACTGCACTGCCTGTGAGATGGGCACATTAGTGGGGTATGCTCAGCAGAAATCAAGTACCTCTGGCTACTTAAACCCTTTTGCCTCCTATTGGCATCAAAGACCGAGGAAATCAAGGCACTAATAATCCATCAAACCTCTTGGAAATCTTCAAGTTGAGCTAAAATTCATCAAGCTGTAGGTTTCTTTCTCAGAACTTGAGAACGTAATCAGGACACATAAATCTAGATTGTGGAAGTTTTAAAGGATCTGGGTGTTCAAGAAAAAGCAAAGTGATGAGCAATCTCTTTGATAAGTATTGTGAGACACATGCAATCAATATGGAAGTTGCTCATTTCTCCATGAGAGCTTTCTCCTTCCCACATGCTTTGCATGGATCTTGGTAGGATTGAGCTGGCACAAACATTAAGCAGATCAGTGTGTTTTGCACCTAGCTGAGAAATTTTTAATCTCTTCAGGCATGAGGATGGAGGGATTTCAAAAGGAACACTGTCTTTACAAAACAAAACCAAAACCAAACAAAAAAGCCACAAGCAAAACAAAAACAAACAACAAAACCCCCACCAGGGAATACTCCTGCTGTGGGGCAGCAGTCAATTAGAAGCAGGGCAGTGCTCGGTGTAGGATCTTCCAGGTGCCTCAGCAGCAGTGGAGGGGGTGTGAGGTCACTCATCTCCCCTGGCTTCAGAGGCATTGCTCTGGTTTGTAACAACTGTGAACCTATTAGACTAAAGAATACTTTTTCTTCCATGGAGAATGAGACCATTATGCTTTTTTACTGGAGGCTGTTTTGGTGAGGATACTGGGAAGCAGGCAGTGGTGTAAAGCAAATGCTTTTTGTTGTGTGATTCCAGCAGTGTTTGGGGAGGATCTGGGTGCTGCAAATGAGAACCCTGAGTAGATTTGGTGGACACCACACATAGATGTGCCCATGGTGACAAGTTTACATAGAGTTCCAACAGCTCTGCTGCCCCAGGATAACATGTTTGCCTGGCTGACCCTTGGAGCAGGAATCCCAGATCAGCCCAGGGTGGTTTCGCTGGCAGCTCTGAACCACTCACTGCTGAGGTGCAGAGAGAGCCGAGCAAAAGGTTTGCTGTGCCCACCTGAACATCCAGCTCTGCTGGCTCAGGGAGTCAGGTTAAATGGTTTGTAGCAATAACAGAAAAACCTCACCTGACTGAGCTTTGAAAGGTTTAAACAGCTTAAATGTAACATAAACATGGCTTGAAAGGAAACCCAAACAGTTGAGGCAAAAATGTTACGTAATATTAAATGGTATCTGACTTACCTAAAGCATTTAAGTTTTCTGAAAGATAGATCAAACTGGGGCTGGACAGCCTTTGCCTCCCTGCTTTCCCACCATTTCACTCTGAGATTTGCATAATATTTCCCTCCTCTGAGGATGTGCGGATTGGCTTCATTCAGAATTTAGGTACCTTAATGGAAACCTTTGCTGTACAGTGAATTTACATCTTTTTGTCTTGTTGTTTGTTTTACCTGTGTGCTTGGCAAGTAAGACCTGACTTTCAGGTAGGCTAAATTACAGAAATGAAAATTGCATTCCAAATGTAATTTTGATTATATAATTTTAACAGTGGGGTTTTTTTTCCTTTCACTGGGGTCATGTTTTCCTGAAAAGTTGTATTTCCTGGCAAAATGTGAATTCATTTTCTCAATTGAATAAAAAAATCTTGGAAACATTTGTATGTAAATTTTAGTGGGAGAGGTCATGACAGCTTGTCAAACTACACAACCCTTAGCTTGCATTTTTTTCTTCTTTCACTTTTTTTTTTTTTAACTAGATAGGTACCATGTGGAGGGAGAAAGATGAAAAATGAAGCATCCATAGTATGCAATTACAGATCATTAATTGATGGTGTGGTGTTATCCTGAATTTTGGAACTGATCTTCTCTTAGACCAGTACATTTCAGTCTTCAAAAATAAAATATTCTGTATGAGGCAAAATTCTGCTTGGCAATGTTGCAGGCATCATCTGTCTTGCAGATTTGTGCACATATGCTGCTGGAGAAGTAAAAAATTCTTCGAGTACAACAGTGGTCAATAATTCAGGAATTGAAATAAACATAGAGATGAATTTTAATTCAAGCAATTCTGAGGTGTCCAAGCTGTATAATGATATACTTTGTATGCTAGAAAGTTTAGGCTGACTTTTGTGCCATTCCAAATCCAAGAACTGCTAAAAAATTACGATCACTGCTTTATGTTTCTTTTTTACAATAAATTGAGCTGGTACTGCTGAAGTGCATAACAATTTTGTAATCTCATTCCAATCCACCCCACTTCCTGAGCAACCTGTTTGGGGACAAGTGAGAGTGACCTTTGTAACTGTTTATCTGCTGAACCCCGAGGCTATGAAATGCTGATTTATGGCCAATACGTTTAGCACCTTGAGTGACCAAGCCCTTCATCCCAGGGATATCTGCATCACAGAATTCCAAACATGCTCAACTGTGGCTTTTTTTGGTTTGTTGCTTTTTTTTTTTCAGACAAACTTTGGTATTCATAAAATGTCTAGTATGGAAGATTTTTCATTACTTTCAAGCTCTCTTCTGCAGTTTTTCAGAAAGGTGATTAATTATAGCAAGTGGAAAGGGCATGAAGATTTATTCAGGCATAGTTTTAAGAAGTGCAAATGTCAAAAGAAGAAGTTGAAGAAATTAAATGCAAGAACAATCTGAAAGAGAGCAGCCATGGTGACAAGTTTACAGTAAGATGTAAAGATACTTGTATTCTGCAAACACCAGCCTGTGTGGTGATACCTCCTGGAATCTGGTGTGGATCCATAAGCTGCTTACTCTGTAGCTGTGTTGCAGATGAAATCTGTAATGCAGAATGTATTGAGGGAAAAGTCTTGGCTCAGTTTGCATGATGACTGATGAGTGAGATGGAATTTAATTTTAATTTTATTAATTAATTTTAATCAGTTCTTGAAGTTAAGTATTTGGGAGATTTGCACCAAAGTGAATGGACAGAATTGAAAAGCCACAGCACCATATTTGAAAGCTCACATTTCAGATTGCTATCAACAGAAGCATGAGGTTGTTCAGCCTTGCTGAACAACTTTTGAAAAGAATGTTAGTTTGAGGAAGATATATGAGAGGCTGTGACATCAAGCTCTTTGCTGTTGAGTCTTAATGATAACTTTCATATAATTGGTACACACAAGACATAGGCCATGTTGTCTTCAAAAAATGGTGCGTGGCAAAAAATCACTCTGTTTAGTTCTGTAATTTTTAAAATTTAAATAGAAAGATGTTTTTTCTTTAGAACATATTTAGCTATTTTACAGAAAGATTGTCTGGTTAATTGTTGGCAAACTCAGTGTGGGGTGGGTGGGTGGGTACTTCTGAAAAGAGAAATCTTGTCTTAAACATGAGATTCCAAGGCAGTTTTTACAGGAGGAAGGAGACTAATTCACTGCCTCAGCAATCAGGCTCAGCTGAACTGTGGACATAGGGAAGTTGAACTAATAACGTGTTTCTTAAGGACAAAGTTCCTTATCAACAATTCTGAGCAGTGTCATGTTGGGCATTTTGGAGACCCTGTTTTTGTGGACTTTCCTTAGCGTGACCCTGTTTTTGTGGACTTTCCTAGCACTGCATCTCCCTAACTCCTTCCTCTGATCCAGACCAAAAGCTTCCCCACTCACAGGGCTGCTCCTGGTGCATCTTCCATCTCATATTAATTGTAAAGTGTTCCTTTAAAATTATTTCAAAGTCTTTCTAAGCTAACCCTACTTACAGTGTTTACTCCCGAGCTTGGCACAGCTCTGTACTGAAAGCAGAAAGGGTTGGATGCCTTTTGGGGAAGAAACAGATTGATCTATAAGAAGAAAATCCAGCTAGTTGTCCCTCTTGCTTATTATCCCCACCACTATTCACACTGTACAGCATGATGATTTGGATAGCAAGCAGGAGGTGGGCATTTTCCAGCATTGATTTAACATGGAAAATTTCCTCTGTGTAATTTTTGCACCATTTTTGTGTTCCTCAGATTTCCAAGAATCTTCTCTTTGGGTTATTAAGTCTTTAGACTTTATAGCTTGGAGAACATTGGGGAGAGTCCTGAAAAAACCCTTTAAAGGTTAGTTGAAAATAGAATTTCAGGCTGAAAAACAAAAAAAATTTCAAATACACTGATAAGTGTAGTTTGGGATTTTTTTTCATGAACAAAGTGTCTTTGATGCCTTTATATAGCTGCTGAGAAAGTACAAGTTAAGCTCAAGTAACAAGAAGTATCTTTCAATCTTTTCAACATTTTTCTCCTTGCAGTAATGCTTGAGTTAGACAGGGAGGAGCAAATCCACAAGCCCCTCTGCAGTCCCAGGATAGGAAGAATCTCAAAAAGTCATCCTATCTTGTGTTCAGGATGGCAGTAAAAGATCAAATTACCAGATGCCAATTAATTATCATGGATTTCATTCAGTGTTGCACTGTCCTCCTTGTTGTGTTGATGGTTGGGTGTTGAGCAGTGTTTGTAAGTGAAGTTCTTGTCTTCGTGTCGTCACATTGTATTGGATACATCATTGAATCTATGGTGGGTTTTTCTGTATTTAAATATATTAGGAAGGAGGTTTGTCTCCAACAAATTAAGGAGGAAAAATAGAGGAAGGGATGAAAGGAAGAGGCCCTGCAGCAACGAGAAGCAAAATCACACGTGTTTGAAAGAGTTGTAACTCATTAGGGTGCTCATATTTTTGTTCCTCTAGGTTTGCAAAGGACTTGATATCCATCTCCTGGCAGGTGGGTGTGTGTTTTCTGGAAGAAATTGCAACCCAGGGTTGGTAAATGTATTTATTGGTTTATTTCTGCAAATAATTTCAATGCTGAGGGTCCTACTGCAGTTTGGAATAGGTCATGTCATTGTTGGAGACACTACTCCTCACAATTCCACTGCTTCTGATTTTCTCACCCTAAAAGGAGCAGAAAAAGCCTTTGGAAACTCATAGCAGGAACTATTCTTTTTTAAGATTAAAAGCAAAGAGCAAGAGTTGAGACCAGAGGGATGCTTAGGATTGCTAATACAATTTATAACTTGTTCACTCTGCTTTGCTTCTTGCTAATTTGGTTTAAGATGTTTCCTGATCCTGTCACTGAGATTTAGCATGCAGTTCCCCTTTCAGACAAAAAGGAATTTTCCACTGCTGCTGGAGCAGTGGGAGAGCAGATGGCTGAGCTCTGGGAAAGGCAGTGACTCCTTGGTGCAGCAAGGGAGAAGGTAGTGTGAGACACTGTCCCCAGAGCCAGAATCCCGTTGGGGTGACACACACTGGAGTTCTGCTTCACTTATGCTTAACAAACAGTTTCAATCACATTAGTAATGCCACTAAGATGAAGGTAAGTATAGTTGCTTAGTGCTAATTTGTAAAATATCTCATTCTGGGGCTCAGTACATGATCTCAGAAATGAAGTGCACTTCTGGAAGTACCTCCTGGTCTTCTGCATGGATGGAAAGCCCTTCATTATGTTTTCCCTCAAATAATGCATAAAATGAGCTACATGAGAATACTTTAATTTCACTCTAATGCTCACGTTCCCTTGACTATCCCAAGTCCTGCAGTACAAGGTGGCAATGGCAGTGGATAATGTTTTAAGAAATGTTTTAGAGCTGACAAGACAGACAGAGCTTTATTACTGGATAGTTTTTTTCCCTGTTGGCATCAGTTTGTGTCCCTGACAAAAGTGATGGGATTTCTTGGCTGTGCGTTGTCCTTCTGCTTCTCATCCATCCCCACCTTATACTCTCTCCCTTCCAGGGCTAGCCAGATGTGTCAGTTCAGATGCCAAATGAAAAAGTGGGTGCAAGAGGAAAGTAAAAATGGAAAAACAGAAAGTTTGATAGACAACTGTAGCTGGTTCAGTTTGTAAACTAGGCGGAAACAGCAATTAAGTATAGTGGTTTGGTTCAAAATACCCATTACTTACTTATTTTGCTTCTGTGAGATAAGAATTAGGAGAAAGCAAAGCAGGCACAAAACTTAAAAGAATATAAAAAGTTTATTAACGACCCTAAATAAAGGAAAAAAAAGTCAGACTAAACCTTCAGAACACTTCTCCTCCCCCCCACCTTTCTCCCTTCTCCCACTGACAGTGTAAAAAGACAACCCTTGAGATTTTCAGCCAGTTTACTTTTTTCAGTTCACTTAGGGAGAGGAGTCTCTCTTGCTCATGCTATAGAGACATCTCCACAAGAAACAGTTCTCTCGTGGCTTCAATGTCACAGCAAGACAGCTGTCTGGGTTGGTTCTCTGCTCACAGGTGAAAGTCCCTTCCCTCGACTTACAGCTTTCCCCACAACAGCTTTCGAGGGTTCAATCTTTAGCTAATGGGGTACCATTTTAAGGTTGATCTGTTCAGAAACAAAGGTTCTCTTCACCTATCTCTGGGAGCATCTTCAGCTCCAGGAACAGAGGCTGTCCTCCTCCTCTGGGAGCAAGGGTCTTCATCACTTTCATCTCTCTATTCAAGCTTCTCATCAAATCACAGCAACTTCAACATTTGCTTATTTCAGCACAGGTACTTTTGCTCACAATTGCAGTTTGAATGCTCCACCCCCCATGCTTTCGTGGAATTACAACAGGTACTCTGATGTATCATAGTCCATCACCATAGCTATACAACAGAATTTCAGCTTCTAGGCTTGAGGCATCTCCTCTTTCTCCTCTCTCAGGGTTTCAGCTCTTCCTTCTTCACTGACTTTGGTGTCTTTATGGTGTTTTCTTCACGTGCCTTCACCTTTCCTTTTCCTCTGACTTGGGAGAGGATTGATGTCTGCAGGCTTTATCTGTTCTGGAGGAAACTTACAGCACTAAAAGAGTTAATCTCACTTGGGCCCCGCAACTGGAATTCGCCTCTCGCTGTTGCTCACATGGTCTCTGCCGGGCAGCGGCCTCAGATGAATTTCGGCCGCACTGGGTGAGGGCTGGCCTGGCCGCGCCATGGGGCCAGGGGGCTGGCCCGCACGGAGCAGGGCCGCGGATGGAACAAGGCCACTCGGCTCCGGGGTGGCTGTCTCCCGGCCGGCCCGGCTTGCACTGAGGGGGCTGCACCGGGTGTCCAGTGAGCAGAAGCAGCTGAGATCTCAGCCGCGCTGCGGCCGACCCGGCCAGACCGCACCGAGCAGGGACCAGCCCGCCCCCGCTGGGCCGCACTGTGGCCCCCCGGTACCTGTCCAAAAGCCAGAAGCAAGAGAACTTTCCCAGCCTTTGTTCGTTCTTAAATGTGGATCACAGAGGCGTGTCAAGCTTCTTAAGAGGCTTTAAAAAGTTGCCAATATTCAAACTAGCCAGTTGATTGGTTCTGTCGGATCATAGAGGAGGCTGTAAGCATCTCTTCGCAAGAGAATCACTTCCGTGGCTGACGGAGCCCTCTTTAAGTAAAAACTCAAACTATGCTAAGCCATGACAACAACAGTAACTTCTTGACAATTTTTTTTTTTTTTTTTTTTTTTTTGGAGCTGGGAAATCTGGTTATATTGAAATTACTTTTTACATTAAAATATACACCACCAATACCATGACCAGCTGAGTTCTCCTCAGAAGGTGTGAGAGCTCTCACTTCTACACATTGAATTTATCAGATAGTTCTTTGCAAAAACCAGTATTGACAGTGTTTCTCTGGGTGTGAATTGAACTTTGTGGGTGTAAGTGTAGTGCATAAGAGCCTGGTAATCCCTTCTCCATTTTCCTAATCAAACTGCAGCATTTAATTTTTTTTCTTTTCTCTTTTTTTTTTTTTTTTTAATACAGCAGCACATGGTAGAACTGCAAATTCTGGCCTTTAGGGCTCTGCTGAAGGCCCTAACCATGCAGTTCAGTACTCCTGTTTCATATTGTGTAATGCACTGTACTTCTGAGAGAACAAATACACATTTAAAAATCATAATTCATAGAAATTTTTTACTCTTTGTATTTGCAATTTTGATCTTAGCACAGGAATAATAATTTCAACAAGAGCAACAAAAAAATCTTTTTACTCCATACTAAAGGAAATATAAAGTTAAGAGGATGAAACAAAATCTGTCTTGGCCAATCTCACACCAGAACAAATTCTAGAGCTGAAAGAAAATGAGTGAATTACAATTTATGTTACAATTTTCCCTCAGGCTTTACCCACATGATTAAAACCAAAACAGTCTTCTCAAGAAATGGCTTTTTCCAATAAATGGCAAGGATTCATGTGGTGAGAATCTCCTACTTCTCCACTGAAGTAGGAGATTGCTGCTGGTATTAGAAATAACAGTTTGGCTTCTTATTGCGAACTTACACTTGTTTGTGTTAGTTAAATAGTCATTTAGTAGCATTTGAAGCATCTATTTGTAGTTCTACCTGATGTACCCAATAAAACTAAGCTTTGTTCTGAAAACCACGATTATGCAGGAAAACTGTGCCATGTCCATCAGCTTTCACATAGCCTCTGAGATTAAACCACATCCCCAAACCTCTTGTTTGCTTGTGCTTAAGGGATTGAATTTATTTTGTCAGATGAACAATGATCAGTTTAATTTTGTAACTGAATTTTCTCAAATGCATTATTTATGCTCATTACCTCATGAAAATCAGTGGGAGTTCACATACAATAAGCTGAATAGATGAATATTCCAGTGTTTGAAATGCTCTGCAACACTCAGTTTGGACCCACACTAAAAGCAAAAAAAAAAGAGCTGATATTTTCCTTTTTTTTTTTTTGCAGTGCCCAGGGAAGCAGAGATGAATTATTGGGATTTATTTTTTGCATCCATAATTCTGAAATAAAAGTCATGTCTTTGTAGAAAAGACTTTGGATTGTAACACAGTAGTTTAATAATATTGTACATAAAACATTTACATGTATATTTATTTTTTGGAAGGGCTTTCATAATTTGCCCATATAGTAAAGCAGAGCATTCAGCTGCATCAAAAGATAAGGCAATATAGATGATCTGAGTGATAATCAAAGATGGGGATCAGCAGTTTATATCTTCAGCAGCAGTCCATGGGGAGGTACAGAAACCATCTGCATCCTAACCATGTAATACAACTCTACACATCAGTTATTTACTTCAAGCTCTTCTTTGATCCTGTGTGTGGTATTACCATTGATCAGAAACCCCAGCTGAGCTCAGCAAGTATTGGATGTCTCACTTTCTTCAAAATCAGTCTGGAAACCTTCCCAGGGATGCATCTGCTCCTTTAATTTGCCACAGAGATGAAGAATTTGTGAAGAAAATTAAAGCTGGAATAAACATTAAGCATCCTAAATCTTCATGCTGTTCTGGTAGAAAATGTGTGTAAAACAAGTGGAAAAAGCTTGAACAGATGTTTTGCTTTTAACCCTAAACTGTAACAGATCCCATGCAAAGGGGACCAGTCTGTATGGCAGAAATAACCCCTTGTTTCAATGATTTGTTTGTGATAGAAGTGTTCTTCCATGAATGCTACTGGAAGATTATCAGTTACGTTAAATGGGAAAGTATTTACCCATCCAAAGGAAGGTTTTCTCACTTTACTGTTTTTATATATTCCTTTCTATTCTACGTTGCATATATCCAGAGGCTCTTCTACTTAGTGTAGCCAGGGATCCTCAGCAGCAGCCCCAGATAGTGCAGTACAAAAAAATTGTGTATGGCCCAATATTGAAGGAATATTTTACTTGCCTGGGACTTCCTTAAATTCCTTTCCCACTGTTCCCTTTGTCCCGTGATCTTCCGTATTTTCTTTTTTAAACCATAACATACCTTTATTTAGGAAGAGTTCTGATTAGGTTCCTCCAGTCTGGCCTCTGTAGGTCCAATCTGCATTCGTCTGAGGAAAAGTTAATCATGCAATCATAGAATAGCTTGGGTTGGAAGTGACCTTTCAAGGTCATCCACACCAATTGTCCTGCAAAGAGCAGGGACATCTCCAACTCGATCAGGTTGCTCAGATCCATGTCCAAGCTGACCTTGAATGTTTCCAGGGATGGGCACCCACCACCTCTCCAGGTGCCAGTGTTTTACCACCCTCACTATAAAAAAATTCTTCCTTCTGTTTAATATAAGTTGATATAAGTTTAAAACCATTATGCCTTCTCTTCTTTACTCCCAAGCTTTAGCAGCACAGTGCAAGAGAGACTTAAATGAGGTCTGCTTTTACTCCTGGTTCAGAGCTCGCTCTCCTGCTGCTGCTGCTGCTGCTGCTGCCATCCGTCTTGTTTTTCCAAAGTACCTCGTGGCACTGACATGCGGTGACCTGCTGGCACAGAGCAGGTCTGTGACGGGGACAATAAGTCATAATCAGCTAACTTGAACATTAAATCTGGCTGTGGTCTGGGCTGAAAACTTTCCATAAGAAGCAGGAGAAATGATCCAGTGGGAGCCTGCGCAGAGTTTTTTAGGCTTTCTGCCAAGGTGTCGTTTGAACCTGTGCTGCTCTCCTCCTCTGGAGTGACTTGCTCCAGGCTGTGGAGGGATTTTGAGGCCAGAAATTTATATGCCTTGAGGTCTTGTTGCTTCACTCTGACAAGGTCTTGTCCCACTGGCACGCAGGAGACCACTTAGGCTGAAATTCTTCTGTTCCCACTGAGGACACGTTCTGTTTTCCTCTTCTCACCTTTTAGTTTCTCTGTCTCAAAGTCCTCACCACATTTCTCATTTCCATTTCCTGGAAAGGCCTTGCTGCTGCTCACCTGTAAATCACCAGCCTCCAGAAACCATTTTCTCTGGTTCTCTTTTCAGCTTATCAGGTGCAATGTGCATGCTTGGAGTAAATGAAATATAGACTTCAGATAGCATTTTGGGTTGTTTGGGGTATTTTGGGGAGTGGGTTTTTTTGGTGGTTAATGGCATGGAGCCAGGATTCTTGCAAATAAATCCTGCAACTTCATTGCTTGTTATGCCTGTGGCTGCACCCAGTACAGAGTAAATTTTTTTTCACTCTTTTTTCTGTGACATCACCTACAAGATATTCACAAAAGATCAGGGTAAGCGTTAAGATACTTTACTGAATTTAAAAGGGAGAAGAAAGGTTGCTTATGTAAGTGGGTTTTTTTTGTTATTTTCCTTTCAAATGAAGAAGAGGAGCCTTAAAATCAGTTTACTAAAAATGTTCATGATGCTGAGCTGTAAGTCCATTGACTGGTCTGGAGTGAATGTCCTGGGAAAGCGACAGTTTGTAAATGCAGCTGCTGTTGTCAAATTTATTGAAATCTTGAAGGGAAATTAGTGAAAACCTGACTTTTTTTTTTATGCAAGCCAGATTTTCTCATAGTATTATGCAGTTGTTTGAAATAGGAAGATTGAATCCCTTTTTCATTACTCAGGCTCTGTGTGTGGTGAAAGGAAATAGCTCTGCAAGTCAAGTGAGTGGCATGACTAGCTACAAACCTATAATAAAACTCAGGCAAATAGGGGTAGTCTATGCTTTTTCCACCTAAGTGACCCCAAGAACTAGTTCAGGTTGAACCTTTCTAGTGCTTTTTGACAGAAGAGATCCATTAGAGCTGAACTTCTTGAGAAAATTTTAGAGCTACATTTAGGTGAATCAGAAAAAAAAACCAACCAGATTTTGGGAGTGGACTAAATATTTCTTGGAAGTCAACTATACTTGGGGCTCTAGTACTCCACATATACCAGAGTCTGATTCTGCACTTTTAGGAATTTATCTAAAAATTATACCTTTTCCTCTCTTCATCCTGTGCAAGTGCTTTTTCTGGGAGCAGCTCTTGAAGCTGTACCCACAGCTGGAGCTCTGAATGAAAAGCAGATCAAACATGTCCTCTTTCTTGTTTCTGCAGCAAAGAGAGAGGATGCACAGAAATGCTTTTATCCAAATTGTCATGTTCAGAGGACTTTATTTTTATTATTTTCTTGACTTGAAGTGTTACTTCCATTTTCACTTTTCTGCTTGACTGAGAAGATGACTGGTGTGAAAGTGAGCAATGGTGGAACAAGGACTGACATCCTGGAAAAAGAACTGCTTCTTTGCCCATGCTACTGAAGAGAAAACTTACAAACACAGTATTATTATAGGAAAACAGTGGTACAAATACCAAAAAATATTTACATTGGTCTCTTAAATCTTGGGTGTTGCCAATGGTTTGATAATGTTGTGGTAGCAAATAAATGCTTTATTTAACAGGCATTTTTTCACTAAAATTTACTGTGTTTAAGTGTGGTTCTTGTGGGGCGCAGTGCAGATTTCAGAGAAAGTAAATAAGAAAAGAGTAAAGGCTGGCTCTAAACAAAACTTTCTTGCTGTAGAGCTTGGTTAAAGTCAGAGTACCACAAATAAATTACTGACAATGAAGTTTCTTGAAGAAAAAACCATCTGAAATATATGGATGCAGAAAAATCACACAGATTTTTCTTTTATATAACAACTATAAATCTAAAACCACCCTGCTAAGCTCCCTGTGCTTATTCCAGTTTTTTATGTGCACAGGGGACACCATGTTCTTGCACTGAAAAACAGAATACAGGGGCAAATTATTTTTCTAGGGAACCACATATCCTACAGATGGGCAGGAAAGATGTGTCCTCACCTGGTTTACAGCCAGGTGGCCTGGCTTCACTAGTCAGGATTCTCTGTTGCTGAATTCATATTTTCCTTGGTGCAATCCTGGTTCTTGTCTATAATTATTATGATCTTTTCTCCAGGTTGGGGTTGGTTCCTGATTTATATCTAATGTCCTGTGGTATCTGGAAAGTATGGAAGCTCTTCAGACTGCTCAAACTACGGAAACTGCTTCAGACTGCTTTCCCTTTTAAAAGTTTTAAAGGTTTAAGTTTCATTTTATGCCTGTGGATTGTTACACAGGAAACAACCATTGGAGGAGCCTTAGAAATGACATTAATCTTACTGTCTTTCACTTCAGAACTCCACTTTTCAGGACATCCTATCCATATTTTCCTTCCCTGTCCTGCTCTGTCTTATAGTTATTTAAATCCAGGTGTCCACTTGTCACTGGTTCATAAATTTCTCTTTTACTTTAATGCCATCATCTAAGAGTAGATAAACCAGAAGGATAATGAGTGTCTGTCACAGAAATGAAAGTCAGAAGGAAGAGCCAGCTTGATGCTAACTTGCTTTCTAGAGCCTATGGGAATACCTAAGAAGAGAGGAAATAAATGGGTTTGGTTCAGTCCAAGCATTCAAAGCCTGCCTTGTACGAGCCTGCTGAAAGCCAGTCTGAGTTTGTGTGTCTTGTGCCCTGTGTGGATGTGGGGCTCTGTGGCCTGGGGAGCTCTGGGAGGGAGATTGTCTGGGTTTAAGGGCTCTCAGCTTCTTTTCTTAGCATATCCCTCCTGCTACTTGGCAAGGGAAGGGCTTTGCCTCTGGAGACCTGTCCTTCCACTGCTGCAGCTCATCCCCTTCCCATGGAAGGGCAAAGCCAACACAGCAAAACAGCAGAAGGCTGCAAACTCTCCCTAATCACTGGCTCTGGGAATAGTGTCTAGGCAGTAAACCAAAATTTCACTCATGCTCCCTGGGTAATCCATGGGTGGATTATGGTCTACTTCTGGAAAATCCATGCCATGGACATGTTTAGTCTCTTCTCATTTAAATCTAAAATGTGTCATGAGATGGTAAGAAAAACATCTTTCAATTCTTTAGTTCCCTTACTTTCCTTTAGTTTCTTTAGTTTCTTCCTCTTACCTCATTAGGCTCAGCACCTCTACCATGAAAGATTATTTACATCTATGCTCCTACCATTTCAAAAATAATGTATGGGCACACCAAGTTGGAAAAATACTACACAAAGCAGGATAGCCTTAATTAAACAAATTAGTGTTTGTCTAGTCAGTGTGATTAACTTTTGTCCCTGCAACACCCTGAAATGATAGCACTAACAAATATTGCAAGGCATTTTAAAATTAAATTAAATGCTCCTTTGATTACATTAAAGATAATGCATTTTAAATCTAGTCCTTCAGGAACTGTTGCTCTCCAGTGACAGCGCTGATCAATTTGCCTTGACTTTCCCTGCAGAAGTAATCTTTGAGTCTCCTTGAGTCATCATTTGATCAAAGGGCATTTGCAATTGGGCTATTTGAGCAGTCTGAGTCGTCATCTTAATGTAAAGGTCCTAAGGGAAAGGAAAACGAGAGTGAATGTGCTTATTCATGGGGTAATAAATTGATCTGAGTATGTGGATAATTACATACAGGTAGGAAAAAGCAAAAGATTTAGAGAAAAAAATCTGCTCTTAACAGCCGTGATAAAGAGCTGTTCGAGTTGTTATTTTTCAAAGAAAACCAAATCACGACTACCAATTATTGCTACCTGCAGGTGTTTGCAGGGGAAAAACAATTCCTGGATTACACATGCAGGATAGAGAAGTCTGGTGCCCTTATTTCTTCCACAAGAAGAAGGTGTGCACTGAGTATGTTCTTTGCAGGGAAATGAAGGCTATAAGGAAAGGATATCTTCTGGATGAACTAATATATAGCATTTTAAAAAGTTGACATAAATATACATATATTTACTAATACATGTAAACCAGTTTCTACTTAGAAGGATTTTTGGCATTTCTAAAATAAATCATGGAGAGCATATTTCAAAATTATTTATAAAACTTGAAACCCTGATATTCTGTCTCGGACTTGTCTTCTTTTCTTTCCCTGAAGGTGCCAGGGGTACATGGTTATTTTTAAGGTGTTCAACTCAACTTGCAAATCTTTTTCTTTTAAACAAGCAAACTGTGGTGACTTTTTCCAATGAAAAAAGTGCTATGATTGAAAGCTTTTAAGTCAAAGAGCAATTTCCTGGATAATGGGATGTTTGAAAAAGTATACTGCAGTGGCTTCAAATATTGTGGTCATGCAGAGCAAGAGCTGGGTTGCTGCAGATCTCTGGTTTTTTGCTTAGACAATGGCCTTTTTGAAAATTCAATTACATAGATGCAAAATTCTCATTCTAACAGCAAGTACAGATAACACATGTGGATAAATGTATTTGTGGATGGGTGTATTAGTGTACACACACACACACTGCCTCTTTCAAAGAATATTAATATATCCATGTTTTTATGTAATCCCAGTGTTAGCTGCAGGGACAAGAATTTGCTATCTCCAAACAAACCACGTACCCCACATCCTTAATCCCCTGGCATGGGATCACAGTCCTGCAATTTGAAGCAGGTGATGCCTCCCCTGATAAATGACCCAACACAGGAATTAAAATCTCATAATAGCCCTTTTCAGAAGGAAAATAATCTGGTCATCCCAATTCCTGACATGAAAGAACACTATGAAATGTCAGCATCACTCTGCTGCAAAAAAAATTTAAAAACATTTTGGGGAAAAGTAAGGCAGGTTGGTCTGATATGAGCTGCAATATTATTTCAAAGCACAAAGGAGTTCCCAGCAATCAAGTATATTGAACAGAACACCAGAATGGAATTTAAGATGCAAAATAAAAGCCTTTAACCATGCTTTATAGCTTCATTTTGAATTTGGAGACTGTATTAGGGATGAAGTTTAGTATTAAAGCTGTAGCTTGACAGATCCCAAGGATTTGAAGCCTAAAGCTTGAAGTCCTCATAAATATTTCTATTAAGCTCTTTGACAACTTTCAGAAAACCAGGCAGTTGAATTTGCAGTTATTTGTGCTACCTGATAGTAGCTAATAAAGCTGTCCTACTTCCTCAGAGGTATGTAAAAATGTAAATTGTCTTGAGAATTTCTTCATTTACTGGTGTATATTTTCCTTTTGCATTTTTACTAAATGAGTCTCATGGCCTGGAGGGAGGGGAAAAGTCCTGTAAAATCCTACACTGCTCTATATATCCAGCTTTGCTTTCTGGATGCAATTCTACATAATTACTACTGCATTCTAACATTGTTCAGTATAATGCCCAAGAGTCCCAAGACTAGAAAAAAATTGCATATTGTGAACAAGCGAAATTTGCTCATTAAGTTCAGTTCCTCACGCTATGAGATATTTAAACAAATAACAAGCTTTAAACATCTGAGTAATTCTCTTGAAATCCTGATGCCTTGATAAATACTTAAGAAAAGCTTTTCATTGAAAGAGAAAACCACGAGTTTTTTAAAACTATGCATTTTTCTTTTTGTATATGTTATGGCTTATTAATTCAGCTCCTGACTTGCCGACTACAGCACAGATGACATTTTGATTATCAGATGCTGCCTTGTGACAAGAAATTGCAAATTCTCCCCCAGACATGTTGCTGTGGTGCGGGAAGGCTGAGAGAGCTGGGACTGAGAGGAATTGCAGAAATTACTCAGCCCCTTGAACATCGCAGGGTGGCATTGGAGTGATTATGATGGAGAGAGGGTTTATTAAATAGTCCTGCAGGGAAAATAGCTTTAAAAAGAGTATTCTTTGTAAGTTACAAAATTTCACATATTTCTTTGGCCTCTTCCACACATGACACGATTTCACCATTGCTACCTGGACATAAAGAACACAGAGATTGCTCCTGCAGTAATTCACTGAATTTCAGTTTTAATACTGAAATTTTCCAGTTATTCATGGGATTTTCCTGATGGGATTGAGTCATGTAGTTCCTGTTAAATTCTGATGTCCCCAAAGCCAGACTTTTAAAATCACAGGCTTGATGCTGTAACGTCAATAATGATTTCACTCAGTTGAGTACATTAGTTCCCCATAGAATACGTATTTTTATTACCTGGAAAAGTCATACCAGGTTTACTTTCCTCTATGGGCTGAATACTAAGAGGCAGATTTGTCTCACAAGATATGATAGGACACATTGGAAAAGTTTGAATATGGGAAAGAATAAAAATGAACTGGACAGGCTGCTGGGTTTTGGTCTGGGGCTTGCATTCCCTATTCCTAAGGCAATCCTGACACATAAATCAGGAAGCAATTGCATGCCATTAAGGTGACAACACGTTTACAATGTCTGTTTCTAGGATTTTATTCCCCCTGTGTTCTAGGCACACAAGACTCAGGTGATCAGGTATTAATTCCTCTGTGCACAGGGATCCTCCTCTAGCAGGGTTCATGAGGGGAAGACTTTTAACATGGCAAATCTGAACAGCACCCAAAACGCTTGTTCCAGTAGCTCAGTCCGGTCACTCCAGTCGTTTTCCCTCATTGCTGCACGAGGAGGTTGATGCTGTTTACAGAAACTCTAAATATTTAATATATTCATGCTCAGGGGAGAGGTGGATTTTGTTTACAGTCAGCTTTTGCTATAAAAGGCTAGTACATGCTTCCAACATTGTAGTGTATTTTTCTTGGATAAACTAGAGTAAGGGTCTTTTTCAGAAAAAATTGTGCAACTTTCAAAGACTAAAGATTGAAAGTACTCCATTGAAGTGCATTCTTAAAAAAAAAATCTGGTTAAATTCAGAAAAAAAGAGAATTAGTATAAATAAATCTGTACTTATGTCCTTGTAGAGGGGGAGGTATTTTTAGTGTTCATGATCTGTTTCAATGAGAGTTGCAAAATTCAGATTAACATTGTGGTTATATTCATATATTCAGGCAGCTCAAGGCAGTTTGGAGTAGATGCTGTTTCCAGGTGGTTTGTGACTTCTGTTAGAAGGTTTAACACCAGTGAAGTGATGTGCTTTATTACCTTCACTTACCTGAATTGTCCCCATTGGTCTTACTGGATTTGCTCACAAGTGTCATGGGACAAAAAAGGGTAATATTCCTGGCAATGCACGCCAATTTAGTGCATACAAAAATGAGAGCTGATTGGGGAAAATTAATAAAAATTTAAAATATCAAGCATTTTCCTCTTTTACACAGTTCTGCTGAACACTGAAAACCCACTTTCAATCTGTATTTATAGATTTAATTCAAATAGTAAAAATCTCACAGATTATGGACAATATTATTGCATTTATCCAACACCATGAATTTTTGGATTGGATGCCTTATGATGAAAAGCAATTCATTCTTCATTATTCATGAAATTAATTTATACAAGCAGTGCCTAAACTTCCTCTCATAGAAACTGGAGGAATATTCTCCTTGCCTTCAGTGCAGGAGGGGACAAGCAATTAAGATGTTAAGCATCTGGGGAGCATACACATTTCTGGAAAACCTTTTATTTCTCTGTACAATGGGGTAAATGAGGATCAGAAAGACTATGTTCAAACTTAAATGAAAAACTAGTAGAGAAATATCAATTCGGTTGTCTAACAAGTGGGTAATCTTTTTTGCAAAGGATCAGTAAGCAGAATAAATGGAGTAAGAGCTGAATAAATAAGGTTTGTATAGAAAAGAACTCAATGAGGGTATCATACAGCATTGAAGTTGTGCTCTGCTGAGCAGCTCTGTGGGGAAATAAATGTATACTAAAGGAAGCCAATGAAAGGGTGACTGAATACAAACTAATGTCTATTTTGTGTCATTACAGACTGAAAAAAGCATCCCAAAGCCCCTCCCGGTCCTTACTTCACATAAATCTTTTGTGTCTTAAGTGTATTACAACTGGAGAGGTCAACTCACCTGGGCTGGAAGGGAACAAGCCCCACTCAGGAGCGACTTCTATCAGTGTTTCCTAATTCCAGAGGAAATGCTTGTTTAAATGCCAGACCTGTCCATCATTGGTCAGTCTGTCTGGGCTGTGAATATGCCTTGTCTCCTTCCAGGACTCAGGATATATTTTTCAGACTTTTAGGGCTTGGAGACTTTAAATGGAACTTAACCAAAAAACTCGAGAAGGTCTTTCCTTGGGTCAGTTATTGATCCAGTAACAGACCAAACCAGTTTTACTACATCATTTCCTTGCTGCCTTAAGTTGGATAGTGAAAAAGTTGCTTTCCAGCACTGTGGAATTACAATAACTTCATATATTCCCTCAGCAGAAAGTCATCTATTCTCTCATCCTGCAATTAATCTTGCAAAAGAGCAAACAATGACATAGAATTAATCAACCACTGTGACAAAAAAATTGTGATAGAAAGATGAACCCAGCTAAAATTAATTTTTTGAGCGACAGCTTGAAGCTCAAACAAGTGGAAAACATGGTGCAAATTGTACCTAGCTTCAAGAAAGGGATTTTAATGAGAAATGCAATGGCACAGCAATACTAATCAGTTATAAAAACATAATCCAGCTAGGACTGCTCAGTGAATATCCTCCCCATTCCTGCATTTTCCCTCTCCTGTACAACACACTGGAGGGAACAAAAATTGCACTGCATCTATCACCCAGGCTGAGGGGAAGTGCTGGTCCATTTGAGAGACCAGCTGAGTGGATTTGTGCTCATGTGCAAATGACTAAGGCAATGTCCTTTGGCATATGCTGCATGAAAATATTGCTATTACTGAAAATAGAAGGTGATTGAACTTTCCATGTCTGCTCTGTTCCTTACTAGAAATAAGATAAATAGAAAATGTCCTGTGAGATAATTTATATCTGTCACACACTGACAGCTGCCAGGTAAGGACAGAAACAACGGGATCCTGATGCAGGCATCATTCTGCAGCTGCAGACAGGACAATCATCAGGGAAGTTCCATGAATATCAGCTGGTGTTCAGACCCTTAAGCCTTGATTCCTGCCTGTAATACAGCAGACACCATCACCTTTTTATATTTAGGGATGTTCATCTTTGTATGTTTTGTTTCTTTGGGGTTTTGGGTTTTTTAGAGCTGAAACGTCTTCTGCCTTCCTTATTTAATCTTCAGAGAAAATCAGGTAACCTGTCCCCCCCCCAAAATGCATGCTTTTCTGCATTGCCAGGGCTGATGGAAGTCGAGGAGGAGCCTGGTTACTCCTCCCATGTGTTCCTGTCTCAAGGCAAATTAATTCTCCCCTACTTTCATTGAATTTCACCTTGGTTAACAAAAGGGGTGTGTAGAACCCAGCTACTTCTCAGGTTCTGATTAACTATTATTTAGCTGCCTTTACCTGTGCTAAGTAACTGAAAAGCTGCTGATTTTACAGCAATGAAATATTATCCTTACTTTTCTTTGCAAGTGTTTTGAAAATATCAGTGTGGCCTTTTTTACTTCCAGATTTTAGGAGCTTGACTGACATGTACAAGGATGCAGGTTTTATTCAAGGTAACTTCCTAAATTTTCCATTTTGGAGCTAAAAAGACTGGTTCACTTACAACTCCTTTGTTCCTTCATTTTTCTTACAAGTGAAAGTATAAAGCTACTAAATATTTCTGTAGTTGCAGTGATGATAATAACTCAGCCTCTCTTGGTTTTCAAATACCAATTTCAGGATTTGTTTTTAAACAGCAAAACCAAGCTCACAGATTCCCTAGCAGTAAGCTGTCTTCTTATTTAAGTTTTGCTGTCAGATTTATTCATTGAAACAATACTTGAGAAAAGGTACTATGAAATACAATAGTTTTAAAACTTTGAAGGAATAACAAAGTACTTTACTGTGATAAAATACGATTGCTTGGCTTGAAGAAGCCTTGTTGTATGTGTGTCTCAAATGGAAGGTGTATCTTCAGCTGATTAGTGATCATATATTTCTCTTATGATTCCTTAGAATGGCAAACAGTGTACTAAAAATGTAACCTTATATGGAGGTGAAGGTGCCTCAGGTGTGCATGAGATACAGATTAATAGTGAATATATTGAATCTTAATCTCCTTTTTTTCCTTTCCTCTTCCAAGTCCTTTCTAAAAATGATGGAAATTTAGTAGACAACAAAAAACCAGTGACATGTTGAGTGATAGGGCTGGCTCCCATGCAACACCCTACTTGTGTTAGTGAGATTTTACTCACTTCTAATCTAAAGAGGCACCATTGGGTACCACTAGAACAGAGCTCACAATAAGCTCTGGGTTTCTGCAGCTTATTCCTATCACTTCTCATCATTCTGTTGCTTCCATTGCATCTCTGCAGCCTTTTTGAGTGATGTTTTGTACATACAATTAAGTGACAAAACCTATCCCTTCTCCACCTGAGATGAGCCATTATGAAATTATTTCCAAACAAATGTGTCACCATTGTGCTATATGCAGCTTCTGATTCTTAAATCCAGATATTTGGGAGAAAATGAGATACAGTTAATCAATTTCCTCCCCTCTTCCCTTCCAAATGTTAGTTTTCTTATTTTAATAAAAGTCACTGTAATCATACAGAAAAAAAAAGATTGTCAAAACAACACATATATTATGGCTGTGGAGCATGTCCTGGTGTATAATTTGCTTTCTTTATCTTAGAGCTATTATTGTTTTCCTTCAAGTCTCTTATATTCAAGGCTAGATGATTTCAATTACTTCAGATCTGCTGTAGGTCATGTTTTCTGCTTCCACAGTCATCTGCCCTTTTCATTTTAATCTTAAAGAACTGAGAAAGATGAAACAATAATTTTCAAACAACTGCAACTTTAACTCCTGGTTAAAACTGGGTAAAATGGAGTGGTTATTTCTTTTTCTGCTAAGGAAAAAAGTTCTTATGTTTGTTGATTATTTCTGCAAACAGCTTTCAGAATTGTATTACAGGCTTATGTTGAAGCTATAGTTTTTCAGAGTATCTAGAATTCATCAATAATCATACAGGAGTATATGTGTAATGTCTGGGCTCACAGCTCAGGACAGGCACTGGAAGTGTATCCAGTCCTTCTGAATACTTTGAGGGCTGCCAGCTGGCTCAGGAATGACCAGCACCTTCTAGACAATCCTGACAGTGTCAGCACCCTTGGCAGAACATAACTGGAGGGAAGGATGATCAGAACAAGGTGACCAACAGCGTTTGGAGGAAAAGGTCAATCAATGTTGATTGTCCAACGCACAAACTACAGGACAACATGCAGCTGTAGATTCCTGTCACTCCAGCAGTGTCAGTATTTTGGAAGGAAGGAGAGAAAGAAGGACACAGAGATCCCAAAGGAGCATGAGAAACATCTGCTGCTCCTGTCCCCTGTGACCCTGGCATATGGACCCCCCTGAGAACTGGAATTTCTGGTCTGCTTTTCAGCACATATTTGAGACCTCTGGGGGTCTCCTTGCTCCGGTGTGCTGCAGACACCCAGCTGTTCTTGTCTTCTGCAACAGATGTGCTCTCCAGATGTCCCTGAGCCTCAAAAGTACATGTGGAGCAGTGTCCAGCTTTGCTCAGCTCCAGGGGAAGAGGGTGTTGATAAAAAGAAAAATATGCTCCAGGAGTTTGACCTGGTGCTGGCTTCAACTCATTGTTCTCCAGCTGTCGTTGGAAGACACTGGAAGGTTCTGCACTGTTAAAGGAGAGACTTTTCTCTGCAGTGTCCTTAAGACCCTAAACACCTCCTATACACTGATCACCACTAAGCTATGCTAGTGCAAGTTGGAGGTCTCAGAACTGACAGTTAGTTATATAGCTACTTATAGATTGCTGGGACAGTGATTGAGCACCACATAATTCTTCAGTCCTTGTTGATTTCCCCCCAAAAGTATTTTTGAGGGACATTTTCTATGGGTTGATTATATATAGAACTATAAAAAAGGTAACGTTACCTCCAAAAATGAAGATATTCTTTGGCATATCTTTTGAAATCTGTTGTGAAGCCATCCAAACACTCATTTATTGGTAAAAAAGCAAACATAGCTTCTATGGAGTCAGTGCAAGGGTCAGCTCCCCAGGCAGCAGAATCTGGTTTGTAATTCTGAGTGTGCTGCTGCTGCACTACACCCAAACTTTTCTTTAAGAGATTTTTCCACAGCCTCTTGTCCCACCTGTTGGTATTAACACCTCCTGTCCATGTCTTACTTCTTTGGTATACTTTTTCACCTATTTTCCATCTCTTTTACTCAGTACTCCTCCACCCACCATACTCTGGTAGGGTATGCATGTAGAATTGTCATAGGTTAGCAAGCATAGTCCCGGAAGGGATGTCCTTGCTAAGGGGTGCTTACAGCTTCCTCTGGGAACTGATAGAACCTATCAGCGGCCAGTTTGAATATGGACAATTCTCTAAGCCACTTAAAGTTGTGAACACCTCTGTGATCCACATTGAAGAATAGGCAAACTCCCTCTCCAAGCTCTCTCTCGTTTCCGGCGCTGGCACAGGTGGCTGCAGGCCCCGTGTGGGGGCCAGCGGGCACAGCCAGGCCCTGCTTGGGCCAGGCCGGGCCAGGCCACGGCCATCCTGGAGCCATGGACCTGTTCCAGCCATGGAACCCCCCCCTGCCTTGCCGTGGGCAGCCGGAGCAGCCCGGCTCTCCCCCCCCTCCACTGCAATAAGAAAAATTCAACATTCCAGCTGCAAAGCTGCAAGGCCGAGGTGAGATTAACCCTTTTATTGCTGTGAAGAGCTGAAAACCTGAGGGAAGAGAGAGAGGAGATGCTTAAAGCTGAAATTCTGTTGTGAAGCTATAATATATCAGAGTATCCCGTTGTAATTTCATGAAGATACGGGGGGTGGAGTGTTCAACTCGTAAGCAAAAGCACCTGCGCTGAGATAGGCAGATGCTGACGCAGCTGTAATTTCATGAGAAGTTTGGACAGGGAGAGATGGACCAGATGAGGACTTTGGCTCCAAATGGGAAAGAAGAAAACCTCAGTTCCTACAGATGCTCCCAGAGATAGTCCTAATGATGAAGATGAGGAAGACCCTTTGCTCCCAGGGAAGGAGAAGGTCCTCTGTTTTTGTTTCTGAACGGCTCAACCTTGAAATTGTACCCAAAAAAACTTCAAGAGTGGACCCTCGAAAGCAGTTGTGGGAAAAGCTGCAAGTCAGGGGAAGGGACTCACATGCAGGCAGAGAGACTCCTCTTCCTAAATGGACTGAACAATATTTGGAAGTGGGCGGCTGTCTCGTTGTGATAATATTTTCATAGCACGAGCAAGAAGAGACTTCTCTTTCTAAATGGACTGAACAAGGTTATTATGGAAGTGGTAACAGACTGAACATCTCAAGGGTTGTCTTTTTACATTGTCAGTGGGAGAAGGGAGGAAGGTGGGGGGAGGAGGAGAGTTCTGAAGGTGTGGTATAATTTTTTTTTTCTTTCCCTTCTTTTAGGTCTGTTAATAAACTTCTTTATATTCTTTCAAGTTTGGTGCCTGCTTTGCATTTCTCCTAATTCTTATCTCACAGAAGATAAACAGTAATGAGTATTTTGGACCAAACCACTACACTAAATTGGTGTTTCCGCCCGGTTACAACCCAAACCCGCGACAAGAATATAAATGTTTTGAGGATAGGAACAATTGAGTAGAGAAAGAACAATGATAATTAATGGGGGACTTCGGGTGACATTTATTGCCTCTTCTCTGATCAATATATTCATAGTTGGTGAACAATGCTGCAGAATAATTAAAAAACCAACTAGCATATGTCATTTCTCTCAAGGCAAGGAACTTAATCATGCATCATTTTTCTACATCTGTCATGGGATTGTTGGTGCTGACACTTTTGAGTTGTTAGATATTTTGCTCTGTAATTTGTTGAGTATGAAAGGATCCTTTGGCAAAAAATAATATGAATCTAAAACATTGTTCTTGGACTTTTGCCTACAAATTCTTATATACATATTCCTGAATGAATAAGGCAGCATTCAAGAAATAATAAATGCTAATCCCAAGTATATCTTTATTTTTGTTGTCCTTTTTTCATTCCTCTAACTTCTTTTCTTATAAGAACAAAGAAACTTGATTGTATTAGCAGTAATAGATGAAAGATAAGAGAGGGGAAAACCACCACACAACCCACATAACTCACACACCACAACTCAGAATGTCTGCACTACAAATAGACAGAGGATGGGTGAAGCAAGGAGCTGGCTGACTTTTTTTCTTTTTAGGATAAAATTTTATATGAGATGACCTACATTCCTGCTGTGTCTAAATGCAGCAATAGTTAAAACAAAAATACAAACAAAGAAAACACGGTTCTAGCCCAGAAAGAGTTTAGTGGAGTAATTTTGATTTATGATTGCTACTTTATTTTTCATTGTTGTAAGGCCCCATCAGCCATTATGACCAATTCTTCTGCCAGACCATTTTCTTGTCAGTCATCTGCTAAGAGTTTCAGACTCCAGTTTTAAACAGTGGGTCTTTTGTTATAAGAAATCAGCTTTATTTTGAAAACAGTTATCTCTTAAATTACCATCATGGGAGAGATGAACTGGAGAAGGTTTATTTTCCAACTTTTCTCCAAGAGAGCTTGCCTTTCATGCACAAAGCCTATGGAAGAAAAGGCATCGTTAACACAGCATCAAAGAATCCAAAGAAAGGATAACCTTTTCTCAAAGCAGGGCTGACTATTTAATGAACAATTCATTTAATTTTTAGCCACCTTCTCCTTTCAAATGAAAAGCAATAGAAATACATGTCGAAGAAACCAATCATGGTAAAATCTCTGTGCAATAGGCAGACTCTATTAGAGAGAGATGATGGCACAAAGGACTGAAAAAAGCAGCTCTTCTTTCTTTTCCCCTCTTTTGTTGTGAACACAAAGATAAGTGCTTGCAATCAGATGATTTTAATGAACAATCCAGTTGTTTGGTCTGGATGGTATATTTCCAGATGCAATCTGTGGAAGTTGTTTGAATATGAACTGGTTCCTTCCTAAATGTTCCCTCACTTGGCAGGACCTGTCAGGGCAGCCCCATTGCAGTGGATATGCCTTCTCCAGAGAGTGCAAGCAAAGGTGTGTGAGAAAGCCCTTGCAGGAAAAATTGTTTTCAGTGCTTTTTCCCCACACCCACACTGTGCAAGGGTTCAGTTTTATGACATTGTGCAGGATCTGATTGGTTTAGATGAGAAGTTCCCTCTGCACTGAATAGAATGCCTGTGGTGATTATAAAATCCCTAAGATCTGGGGCTAAAAATTCTGCTGTGTGCAATCAAAATACACAAATATGAAGACATAATGTGATCTTCTTTGTTGCACTTACTAGCTTGTTTTGGGAATGTCTGTGTGGGAGGCCTGATGTAGAAGTGGGAGACAGATAGAAGATCACTGGTAGGAATAATTGAGCATCATGTTACCAAGAGATTCAACTGGTAAGTACACAGAAAATCTTCAATATTCAGTGAAACTATCTGGTAGCAAGATACTTGGAGAAGTCATATGAGTGTTTTACCAAACACATTAACAGGTCTCTTAAAACTCCAGGCAAGTTTTGAGCAATTCAGATTTGTGGACGCCATTTGCTGCTGGTCACGGGCCTCTTTCCCCACACATTTTGTTACCACAATCTTTCTGATGATATATTTAAAAAATCAGGCCTCAAGCTGTGCTTTTCCCCAGGAGTGACTGCTTTTCTCTTCTTTCCATCTCTTCAAAATCCAAACAAGTATTTTCAAAACCTGAACATTACATTTATGTAATTGAGTCAATATTTTCTCAAAAGCAAAGTACAAAAAGTAGCTCTCTTTGAAGAGAAGTTGAGAGAACTCTAGTGTGTGAAGAACACCTATATTGGTAGCAACAATTACAATGTTCCTTTTCTCTCGCTAATGGTTCTATTTACTTGTATTATTACTTCTTTTCTTATAAAATGAATTATGTCCCTGGAGCTTTGTGAGGAGATTCATATCTACTATCTAGGCCTGAGGAGGAGAAGAAAAATTCATATTCACTTAAAACATCTCATAATGAAGTACGGAAATAATAACTAGTTGGAAAATTAAAGTGATTTCCATGGTTACTATTTTGTGTGTAGTTTTGACTGTAACTACTATGGATTTATGTTGGAATCTAAATTTATAGCTTTATAGCTTTATGCCTAATGGAAGAGATTAAATATAGGTATTAGAGGTCTCCTGGACGATTGTGCAGGTGTGCTTATTTCTCATCTACTGAAAATGATGTTATTTTCAGCACTCAGTTTCAGTAATTTAGTACTGAGTGTGCCTTTACCTGCTGGACCTCCATGAAGAGCACAAAAAGCACTCTAAATTCCATAAAGTGAGGGTTTCTCACTCTCACAGCTGGCTGTATGGAGGGATTGCATTTGGAAAGAACTGGGATCTCACTGTGTTTTTGTACTCCTTATAACTACAATGTACAGGTTTAGTTCTGCAGCCTGAACCTGATGACCTGGTGACCGCCTATGAGTGGACAGAGATGGAAAATGCTAGGATGTTTTACAAAATGTGTCCTAGGAAATTGCTGCTAAAGGAAGCTCACCTTTTTATTATTATTATTGGCATTCTGTTGGGAATACATATTTATCTGCCCCTTTACAATCAGGGTGCTTGTTTGACTGTTTTTCTTCACTCTGAATCTTGAACAGAGCATAGTACAGCAAATGTGGATTTCAGTTCTTTGTCTTTAGAGATACACTCTCAGATTTCTAGCTGGAAGACTCTAGGGATTTTCTTCAGATAGTAATCCACAGTAATTAGAAACACAAGTCACGAATAAAAACATAACTTGAACAAAACCCAGAATTAAAATACATATTTTATTCCTTTTATCTACCGTACTTATCAAAATGGTAATGCTGTGTCTGACTTGAAATGTTAATTGCATGCTATAGGTAAAGGATCAAGGGAAACTGTGCACATGAAAGTGTAGCTTTGCAGATTGTGCTTGATCTGCATTTCCCTGCTGTGAGTGGCACTGGGCTGACATGAGAGTTCCTGGTACAAGAGCAATCCTTGCCCCTCAGCTCTAAACTAGACCATGTTCCTCCAGCTTCCACGGAATCACAGAATGGTTTGGGTTGGAACAGACTGAAAGCTCATCCAGTTCCACCCCTCTGCCATGGGCAGGGACACCTTCCTCTACACCGGGTTGCTCCAAGCCCTGTCCAGCCTGGCCATATCTTCTTTTTTCAACCTAAACAAGAGCATTTTGCTTTCAGATGATAAAATAGATCCATATTGAATATAAATAGTTTTGCAATTTCTCTTACATTTTTCTTTTCCCTGTTTCTGTAGTCCTCAACTGAGAAAATCCTGTATTAAAGCTTCTTGATCCCTTTCTTAATGAAATTAAATTCAATTTATGTGACTTACTATGAACTCACCTAGCTCTTTTGTGAGGAGAAGAACAACTAAAATTCACAGCTGTACTGGTCTCTTGAACAGAAAAAGGCAATACCTGCTGAAAAATATAATATTCCAAGCATATGAGTGCTGGATATGATGGATGTTGACAGGTAGATGAGAGTAAACAAGGTAATAGGAAGATATTTTTCAGTATGACAGGGGCTGATCTTCACATGCCCAAAGGCAGACTCCTATCAAGAGCAAAAAACCTTAAATCTCTATGAGTGGTAAAAAATGGGGGGGTTGAGAATAAACAATAAGGTGATCAAGCAAAGGTTTGGGGAGCTCAGCAAGGAAGAAGGATGTAAGCAAGATGGTGATGTGTCCTTTGAAATCCGACACGCAGATAGAGGGAGGGCTTGTGGATAGTTTAGAGCTGTGCCAACTGCTCTGTGCTGGAGGGGTGAGCTGGCCCATGAAGGACCAAGAAAGGCTGGACACTCAGTTTATGCCAGCAGAGATTGTAGTGGGGAAGGCAGTAAAGCATCTGGAAATAGAGATGTCACACCAACAGGCCATGCAAGGAAAATGATCTGTGCAGCAGAATTCAGAGTGAACAAAGGAAAAAAAATCATAATAAAGAGATGAAAACTTGAAAAAGAACTCTTTTCCTCGGGAAATCTAGGAAAAGCTCTATCTTCTGGAAAACTTCTAGTTTTGGAGTTAAGGTGCATAAAAATCTCTGTGACCTAGAAGGGGAAATGAAGGTATTACCTGGGAAGTAGGACTGGATGAATGTTGTCTTCAATGAGAGAAAGGAGAAGATTTGGGGGGATTATGGAAATTCCTGGGTTTAGCTATACTGGACTTGAAACAGCGGATAAAAGCCATCAAGAAAGACTCCGCAAAGGTCACTGTGATGTTTTAGAGAAATAGCAATTAGTTATATAGCTAAGTTTTCTCATTTTTGGGAACTGGTTCAAATTTCTGTCTACCAGTTCCTGTTTCAAATGTACAGTGTGCTGCCCTGCTTGATGAACAGGAAAGTACATTTGTCTTACTAAGTACTTAAAAGTTATTTTAAATTTCTGTTATTATTAAAAGCTAAATTTTGTTTGTGTTTATAAATGGCAAGCCTATGGATAACTTCTACTTCCTTGTTCTTTCATTCTCCTGTTCCACTGCTCTCTCTTCTTTAATTCCATGGTCCTCTCTCTCCCTACATTTACCTATGCAGAATAATTTGCAAAACTATTCAAACTCTCTAGGATATTTAAGGCTACTGCCTACAAGCCATCCCGTTGAGTTTTCTCTTTTCATGTAAAACAAAGTGTCCCAAATCACCATCACCAGGCTTTGCAGCAGGGATCTCATGGTGTTAGAGAAGAGATGAGAAATGAATAATAACTTATTCGCCCCAGTTTTGGCTTTGTTGTTTTGGGGTTTTTTTCACTATGAAATCTTTGCCTCCAGCTTAGGAAGAGATTCTATGTTTACCTTAGCGAGGTCTACAAGGACAGATCTCTATAGTGAAGCAGCTCTTGCTGAGGACTCAAGCCATGCATTTCAAATTGTTCAGGAGCTGAAAGCTTTGGTGTCCTTGAGAAGGACCCACTCAGTCAGTCAGGGAAAACGCTGCTAATGTGGGGATTATGTGTAAAGTATGACTTTTATTTCTACCTCTGCCAGAGCTGGGTTGTAACTTGGGGAATGTCTCTTTGTCTTGTTAGTCAAATGTCAAAAATACTTTGAGTAACATGTTGTACTAATAACAGTATTAAAGAAAGAGAGACGTGTGTGACATCTTGAAGATTCAGAAATGCATTATAGGTGGGGTCTGCACAATGGTGTGGTGTTCTCCCATGTGTGGTATGGAGCTGTTCTAACATCAGTAGTTTGGATGAATCAGTCTTACACTTGTCTCACAGGGACTGGAACCTTTTGTTTTGGATCTGGACACTGTCATTCAGCAATATTTATATAGTGAGGTTTTCTATGTTAAATCAGTTTCTGTTTCCTTCCTGGCCATATTTAAAGAATATTTATTACTACAGTCCATTTCCCCAGAGTAACTGGATGAATATAGCTTTTTAAATATTCCATAAATTAGAAATATTTTTTTCTTTATTACTTAGTGTAGCTGTTCAATTTATTACCTTTTGTTGGGGAGAAAAAATGCTTTGGAACTTTCATTTGCAAGTAATTTACTGCAGGTTGTTTTGTTTTATTGTATTCAGTCTTAGCTTCCAACATGGCAATGGAAAGAATTAAAAATTTAAGGAGACACATTTTGGCATTGCATAAAAATAGTGGGTTTTGCTTGACTTCTAATTTCAGTTTCAGCTGTTGCTGTTGCTGCTGTCTGACAACTAGAACAGAATTGTCAGAATTTCTTCTGTATTAGAGGTCATGAAAGGGGTAAACTTACGCTGATGTATTTCTAAATTGTAAAGTTTTCCTAAAAAGGGTAATCATGCAGGTCTAATCAGATCAAAATACAAGCAGTGACCTTTTAGCAGATCTCTGAGGTCATTTGAGACACCTTGGGAGAATTGAGAGATCCCCTGTGCCTTTTCTGCCTCTGATTTCCAGCACTGAGCAGGAGAACAGAAATATGACATAGCCCCATGCTTTACATTAGGTCAGCTCATTTTGCAAAGGGGCCAAGTCCTTCTGAAAATAACAGTAATAATGTTGATATTTTAACTTATTCAAAGATCTCAAAACATTTGTCTAAGTGATCTTGGTTTCTGTCTTCCTGCTGGGGGTCCCAGCAGTGACAGAGGCAGCCAGCAGCCGCTCTTGTCTTCTACCCCTCTCCCAGGGTTTCAATCCCACCTTGTCTCTTCCCTTGAAAACTGCTCCTTCTGTGCCTTTTGCAGGACATTTTACTGAGCCAAATATTAAGGTTATATAAGGAGCAGAATCTTCTGGATTACTGTGGTCTGGAGTCCCACGTCCCAAATTGCTGCTGCCACCTGCTCCTTCAACTCTCATGCAGTGATGGAGCTTGATCTAAAGTCCAAAGTAAAGCCTGACTTTATTTAGTCAAGAGGGGTCAGTTGTTGACTTGGTTAGAGCTTGAACTTCATCTTTTCTTATGGAGCCAATGGATACCTGACTGGGTCACACATGCTAAGAAGTTTGAGCCTTTTTCTCTTAAAATAAAAAAGGTGCAGGAATGCTTCACTTCCTGTGTGAGAACATTGGGTTGCAAAGTCAAGCAACAAGTTTAGCAAATGCCATAAGATAAAGCCATATTCTGTGCAAGCCCAGGGACCAGTGAAGGATGTCACTGTCTTCTTTCATGTACAGGCTGAATAGTAATGAAGGCAGAAACTTTTAAAAAAGGAAAACAAAGCCTTGTCTCAGGATTCACTCACTGGGAGCAGAGCCCCGAAGGGTGTTTCTGTGCTGGCTGTGTCAGTGCATCACTGTGGTGCTGCAAGGAGCGAGGCAATGGCTGATCCTGGGGAGGCTGAAGTGAGATTGCAGGAACAGCTTCTTACAACTCTTTTGTGTGTCTGTCTTTAAATAAAGTTTTTCTATATGCAATTTCCTATATTGGTTTACAATAAGGAACAGTTTTCATGTCTGCTGCACTACAAACTCCTCCATCTATCTGTGACTCATCTGGCAGTGCAGCACAAAGAAACAGCCCAGATTAAAAATGCTTTCATACATGGAGCTGATGGAGATTTGTCAATGTCTGAAACTTTCCCTTCACAAGAGATTTTTTTTTCTCTTTTCTTTGGCTGCCACTGGCTTACATTATGATTCCTAATCATTTAAGACTCAGAAAAAAACCCTGAAGAAGATAATTAAAGAATTTTTAGTGTAAAAGGAATGAAGCAAAGTTACCATCACGGTCTGTCCTTACATGGCTGCTGGGTTTTCCTGCTCTCTTTAAACACTGTGAATTGAACCCATACTTTGATTCATTTCCATAGACTCATCTGTGGCTCTTATCTGTTTCACAAGGAGAAGCCATCAATTCTGACACCATTTAATTTACTTTTATTGGATTACAATAGTAGAAACAGATGCTTATGTGTGGATTTTTGATTATGCAGAAAATAAATTTTTTTTATGCATTCAATAAATATGAATGGTTGCCCAATACTTCTCATCTTATTGCTGCATTTTTCAAGCTCCCTTTGAAATTACTTGAATTTTGGTCTTTATCTCAAGGTGACAAGTAAGCATGAAAATCCTCTGAGGTTTTTGTGTTCTTTTGCTTAAGGATGGCTACATGAGTCTCAGGGATGTAGCTAACACAGAAACCACAGTCCTACTGATAATTTCTTAAAGAAGTACTATTCTGTTGTGTACATCCAATTACCATTGAAATCAAACCCCTGCTCTTAGAACCTTTCACAGCTCATTTTTTAACTTAATACACTATGAACTCTTGTTCCTCAAGTGTTATTAAATTGTCTCTTTAAAACTTCTTTCCAGTGATCACCAGGTCAAGCCACACAAACCCAGAATGACGGAATATCCTGAGCTGAAAGGAATCCTCAAGGATCACTGAAGTCCAGCTCCTGGACAGGAGCCTGCACAGGACCACCCCAAGAATCACAACATGTGCCTGAGAGCCCATAATAGCAAAAGATCAGTAATATTATTAAAGTAGAAAGTAACTGGCCACTCTGCAAACCTTCTAAAGCCACTTTCTACTATAGGACAGTAATTATAGCTCATTTCTTGGAGATTCTCATTCACTACATACAAGATATTAGAAACTGCCCTGTTATGGACATCAGGTGAGGCCATTTCTGTTTGCCAGGGGACAGCTGCCACTCACCTCTATTCTAATCAAAGCACGGCCACAAAACCTAAATTGCAAACTGTTAATGCATTTTAAAGATAAAAATATTGTGCTTAGAGGCCGTAGACACTTGTTCTTTTTATTCCATGGTTGCTCTGTAAAGGATAGTCAAGGTTACACAATGACTTTTTAGAAACTTTGTTCTAGCACAGGAAACACCACTGGGTTTTACATCGTAACCGATTTCAGCGTGAGGATCCTGTGGTTCCACCAGGTGGTACCGCACCTCTGGCAAGCACCAAAGGTCACCATTGCAGACTCTGAACCTACACCCTGCTTTTCTGGGTGTATTTACCTCTGTGACTAGACTGACACACAACAGACAGCGTGGCTGGGGCATCCTGCTATCACTGAACAGCAAAATGAACATTGCTCATGATTTGCAGAAATCGTGTGGGAGGCAAGACCAGCATGAGTGACACATCAAGTCTATTAAAGCACTGGCTGACGTTGGTGGCAAACTGTAGTTAAATCCTGTCAGGGAGAAGCTTTATAAATTACAATGTCAGGTGCTGGTCTCTTTTGCCATGCTAAAAAGTCCTGTGGATCATGAATTTTGAGCTAGGATTCAACAGGAGTCAGGCTGCTTGTCTTTTTACATCCTCAGAGAACCCCCCAGTAACCAGAAAAGCACCATAATGTTCACATGGCCTTGTGATAGGAAGGTGTCATCTTCTGTCTGTTATCCAGCCAGATCCTGCAGGACCTCAGCTCACAGAGGAGGGATCAGCCACGAGAAAACCTCCCACTAAACCCCAGACTTCATATGGAGATGCATCAATTTTGACAGGAATTCCCTTGGAAATGTTCTCAAAACAAGATGTTTTGCCTACCATAATCCTCTGAAGGTGTAAGAGATTCAAACTCTTGGGGTTGGATTTGTGACCTGATGAGCTGCTGACCCTCATGCCTTTCCTCAGCAGCCCACCCAAATCCCAATGCAGCTTGGCATGGGTCTAACAGGAGATTCATCTCTCCTTTCTTGCCCCTCAGAAGCCCAACCAGGCTGCTGTACACATGCAGCAAGGAGCTGGGGAGAATAGGAAATCATCCCCAGTTGTCTGGGAAAAGCAAAGGAGATTAATGGTCCCCTTTCTATTATGTTATTCACTAAAAACTTCCCTTCTGCAAGAAGAGTTTTAAGAAGGTAACTTTTTAAGTCCATGAGAGAAATTAAATAACAGTAGAAAATATAGAGTTCAAACTTTCCTAAAGCTTTAGATGTGGTACCTGGTAATTACTGAATTAATCACTGCACACAAAAAACCACAATAACAACAACAACAAAAAGACCACAAAATACCCCTTAGTTCAGAAACTGCTTAGGTTTTTCTATTTGGTTGGGGTTTTTTTAACAGCAAAAATCTGCAATGAAGCATTCTTTTGAATATTCCCATTGCTCTGGTGGTGCTCAACATGATGGGGAAATTGTTTGATAGGAAATGAAATGCTAATTATACCTAAAAAAGGCAGCATCTCTTCCATCTGCATAACCTGACTTGTATAGCTGTCAATAACACATGAAACCTCTAAACAGACAAGCCTAGTGTTTATGAAAATAATCTTGCCTTAAAATTGTCAATAGAGCAGAGCTTTTTTGGTTCTGAAAAGAATTTTTACCTTGGAGCAGCTGATCCTTTTGCTGGGAACCAGGACAGAAGTGGGGCTGCCATTGCTTAAATGAGACTGGGAAAGAAAAAAACTTTGTTAGTCACTAAGGAGTGTGTATTGCACTGGAAACTATGCAAACTTCATCTTACATAAAGGGTATTGTCAATTACAGATAATCCTTGGTAATTAAGTATTGATCTCATTTTTTTTATGTATGGTAGCAGGAACAAAGCCTGTCCCCATGTAGCTGCTCCAGCCCAGTTTGGCATTTTAAAAGGCACAGTCCATTTGAGTAGCACTCCCTCTGTGTTGGTAGGTTAGATGCAACTCCCTGTGGGTCAGCTCTACCTCTTCAGCTGTAAATGTAGGTCAGCTGCCTGCCGTGAGCCTCTTCCTTATCTCTAAAAGCACAAGTCCTCACACGCAACTTCCCAGCATGCTGCGTTTGTCTGTCCTGTGGGAAAGCTCATTTTTCTGGAGCAGAGAGCTGATTTTGTGCCATTAGCAGTGCTACCAGCCTCCTTATATCTGTCCTGGCCCACCTCTGCTACCAAACCCCCTGTGACACAGCCACTGCCAACATTCTGCCTGCTGTGGCACAGCCAGGATATCCTCAAGGCTGGTGCCCATCATTTGTGCTGCATCACTGTAATGTGGATGTTTTCTTCCACCATTCAAAAGAGAAGAAACAATTAAGTTACAATAAACCCCCAAAGAGTAACTCCTAAAAAAAGCAAAGAAACCCCATGCAAATAAAATAAACTCCAACCAACTGGTAAGGATGGAGAGGCAAATTAAGTGACTGGGGCAGCAGTTTAAAGGAAGAAGTTCACCAAAGGTTGAAAGAGAATTAAAAGCAGTAGGTCCTACCCATTACCCAATTTTAAAGCTGTGTATAGGACTTGCTGTTGAGATTTACAGGTTCCAATACAAAGTTCTGGGAGAAAAATGCATGCTGCGTTGATTGAAGGTAATATTTCACACCGTTGGAATTAAAGACATGTCCAGTGCCAAACTATCTACAAACCATGCACAAGGAAATGAATTTTTGCTGTGAAGGTGACTGAGCACCGGCACAGGTTGCACAGAGGGGCCGTGGGCTCTGCACCCTTAGGGATACTGGAAAGCTGTCTGGACACAGTCCTGGGCACAGCTGGCTCTAGGTGGCCCTGCTTGAGTAGGGACTTGGACCATATGAGCTCCAGATGTCCCTTCTAACCTCAACCAGCCTTTCATTCTGTGAATTCAAAATGTGTGACCTAAAATGAGCACAGCAGTCCTTGTTAAAATTTCTTTCATTAATCACATAGCTGTTGTGACCAGACTCTCTTGGGTTTGTGTCTTGCCTCATTTTTTGTTCAGCCAAGAAATTCCTTTACTTTCCATCCAGGCTGGTGCTGAACTATTTCTGTGAGTTTTCTGCCCTGAGCTACCTCGGGGTTTTCAAACCTGAAGCCAGCTTGGTTTTGTCCTCAGCATGGCTCTGCCTGACTCGTGCACTTCTGACCGCCTCCAGAGCAGACCATGGGAGAGCATGTCCTAGAAAAAAACCCTCTTGTCACTGTAATCACAGTTTAAGAGGAATCTGATTTTCATATTTTTTCCAATCTCTGCAGGTTTTCAAACGGATTTTTTCTTTTTGTTTTGCTGTTGCTTTTTTTCTCTTGGTTTCAAGCACCATTAAGAAGCCCCCTGCAGTTTAGCCTCATCTCTCTGTGTCTACTGCTGTTGGTTTACAGGAATGACTGCAGCCTTCTATGATCCATGCATTTATCTACTGAAACAAGTTTAGGAAACTATTTTTTCTCTTAAAGCACCTAATTTTTTCTCCTTAAAAAACCCATTGACTCATATGTATCACTCTAAATCCCTTTTTAATAGGCATATTGCTTTCCCTGTCATTAAATAACTACTTCACCATCTCCAAAATACCTATTTTAACATGAAAAAAGCCAGATTTCCTGCCCACACCAGGTGGGTTGGAACTAGGTGATCTATGAAGTCCCTTCCAACCCAAAACATTTTATGATTCTATGGAATTAATTTGGCATCTTTTCTTGCTCCTGTATACAAACCCCTGTGTAGCTTCTCCTGCCCAGTTTCCTCTGTTGCCATCATTTTGCCTCAATAGAAATCCACCAGCAGTACTTAAGTTCAAAACAAAAAAGCTCTAGGAGGGAACAGTTTTGTTTTTCTTAGGCAACACATAATTATCCACTCCTCAGTTCATATGGAACTTGTTTTCCCATTAGGCTTACAAGGGCCTGCAGCTGTATCTTTCCCTTCAATCTCCCAAAACAACCTCATGTTGGATTTGCTTTCTGGTCATTTTAGAAAATCAGTTCCAAGCAAAAAATCACCAAGTTGCCATATCTGGAAACTGCATTCCGATGTTTATCTGCCTACACAGGGTTGGCTCCAGTCCTGTGGCACGGACTGTGCTGTACCTGCTGTAGCAGAAGAGAGGGCTCTGTAGCCAGCACGGGGAGCACTGCAGTGCACTGATCTCGGTCCCAGGAAGTAACGAAGCTGTAGCAGCGATGTGCTGGATCCCCTGTTCTGTGCAACAAGATGAAGTACACAGACAAGCTGCTAGGGATGTTCACTCAGGGTTTCTGCTTAAAGACAGGAACTGGCTTGGCAGCCACCTGAAAACTAACAGACTCAGATTTGATGTAACAAGGATTTTGCCCTTGCTTCAAAAACATTTCCCTTTGAAAATTTTTTATTTTAGGTTTTAACAGACTGAAAAAGTCTTATAGTCTCTGTATTTTTATAAGGAATAATTACTCTTCTGTTCTTTATTTCTGCAGCCTAAACAGTAATATTTGAAAGACTTATTGTGAAAAAAGCAGGGAGATTTTCCTTATTTAATTCAGTATTCAAAGTGGGTAGGGGCAAAAGATTCTCATCCTGCTCACAGTTAAAGCAGCAGACTGGAGAAGCAGGTGGTGCGCAGTTTCTCAAAACTGAAATCAATCTGAAAGCATGAAGTGGCCACAGTGACCTCTGTCTGTACAGATTACTCAGGTTGGTTTAGCTAAAAACACTCCCATTTCCTGAAAGAAAACCCTTGAGAAAAGGGTTTTGAAAAGGCATATTTCCTCGATATGAGCCTGAGCAGGACCTTCAGTGCTACCTTTTAAATATTTCCATGGAACCTCTCAGCAGAGGAAGGCTCTGACTGTGGTTAGCCTTTTTCAAAATAAGCATGAAAAAACATTAAAAACAATTACTCTTGTCATAAATGTGAACCAAAATACACAAATCTGTCTTCAGTTATCAACCCAGCATCTCTATGAGAAAAAGATGGACAGGAAAGCTTCAGGAGCATCATTCACACCATCTCGAGGTGCTGTGAGTAATCAGCCTCAAGGGAAGCCCTGTAAACTCAGTGTTATTTCTACCCACTGGGTTTAGTTTTATTTTAGACCTTTGGTCATTTACTGGTGCCACTGAGCCAGAGATTCTGCTAAATAGTACCCCGGGTTCCTATGTATTGTGTGCACTGCATAGAGGGACAAACCCACCCCTCACCCCTTGAGTATTCTCTTAAAATTCTGAACTGGTGGAGGAAACAGTGCTAGATTTCCATTAGAACTTTGAAAAAGAAAGATTTCTCTCTTCTTCCATTATCACCTTGATAAATCTCTGTAAGATGCACCTTCTCACCCTTCCAAGTTTCTCTGAAGAACAGCATAAGGCAAATGGCTTTCATGAATCATCTCTTATTGACAAGACTCTCTACCTGTGTTTCAGGGAGATAAGGGGTTTTTATCTGGCTATCAGCGTAGGCTGTGGACAGAATGCATATGGCAGAAGTTTACAGAACATTCTTTTTCCACTGCTTTAAGATGCACAGATGCTAGGAAATAAAACTGATCATAGAAAGACGATTTATTTAATATTACTCCTTATTAGTCTTGGCCACAAGCTTTGTCTTAATCCAATAAAGCACCTCTTAAGATTGAGATGAGTTGAAAATTACACTGCTGATGAAATCAGCATTTTGTAGTGATGTTGCTGACATGGTTGACATTGTTTTCCAGTGATGGTTCAGGGCAGGTCTACGAAGATGACTCCAAGAGCAACACAGATTAATTTCGTTTCCTCCAGGAAGCATAGGCTCTTTTCTGTACAGTGGTGTGTCAGGGTGTGCTAGGCTGAAAACTGTGTTACACCATCAGGTTATGTGTGTCACCCCAATAAATGCTCAGTTGGTGTGTGATTATCAGAAGATAAAAAAAATTAATCTGGCTTCATCTGAAACTTTACTGAATCTCAGGGATTTTGTCACAAAACTCCTATTAATTCCAGACAAAGCACAAACAAGCCTGGTAAAGATCAGGAAAATCTGATCTGCCTGTTTGTTTAATAATCATTATAAAGAGGATTTTCATTTAATAATCTTTATTCCAATTACCCCCTGTGAAATCACAATAATAGATAAAGCATCAGCAACCCTGTGTTATTCATTAAGCCGTGCAAGCTCAACTGCAAGTGCAGAATCCACAGTAATTACACTTGGGTAATTTTTCGGGAAATATTTCACACAGCAGACATCTACCCAGACAATACTTTCAAAATACTGACTTGTTGCTGGTTGGCATTAAAGGAGAGTTAGAACAATCAGGTTTCATGCTCATGCAGTTTGGTCTCACTTTTCTAGAGCTGAGACTGAAAATTTTTTGGCTGAGCTTGAAAGAAGAATTTAAAAGTGATGGGTCATTGACTGCTGGCTTCAATAAGAAGGACTGAAATCAGTTTGAGGTTTAAAGTGAAGTATCAGGACAGAGAACGATTTAGGATGATAATATGAGTACCGTATTTCAGGGAAAGGCTTCTAAACAGATCTAGGGTTTTGGAAGAGAAGCCAAAGCAAACAGGAGCTCTCAGGGTTGATTTAGGTCAAGAAGACAATAGGATCGGTAGACTGTAAGTTATCTAGTCCTTTTTTTTGAAAGAAATTTAGAAATTATGCAAACTCCCTAAATATTGTGTTCTGAAGTTATGGAAGATGAAAGATGTCTACACCTGGTGAATAAATTTATTTCTAATGTTAGTCAGTTGTTAACTGTCCAAATTCAGGATCACTTTGCTGGATGGATGCATGCAGGACAATCATCCTGTGGCAAGTGTTCAGTCTGAGCCTCACCTACTACAAGTTAGGTATTTTATAAATAGTAACTTGGTTCTTTAAAAGTGGGATTTGTCCTTTTTGACTCAGATGTCTGTAACTGTACCTTAAATCATTGTCTACATTAAGGTCTTAGGAGGAAAAGAGGTTGCTGGGAGTAGATTTAAGGCATCTAAACAAAGCACATCTCACCCTAAAGTGCTTAATTCTTTCCTTTGACAGCAAAAAGAGTGTATGTCCAGTTCAGATTGCCATTGCATCCTCTCTCTGTAAACCCCTAACATCAGGTAAGATGAATCCCACCCCCAGGAGGTACAGAAAGGAGGCAGAGATTTGCTACAGCAACAAGCCTCTCATGCAGAAGGAAACCTGTGGAAAGGCAAAGCTCAGGCTGAGTTGTGGGGAATCAATGGAAACCTTCACTGGGTGGAAACAACAGACGAAAGGATGACCTTCTGCAGGTGAATAATTGCTGGGTAATTCCTGGGGGATCTCAGTTAATGGAGTTGCAGCTTAATTAAACCTCATCATTCATAGCTTCCCTTGATTGCTTCTCTTGAACAGTAAATAGAGGAGGGAGGCAAATAGCACAGACTGACAGGTAAGTGGGCTGTTCACATTAATGAGCGTGAACTGTGCAGTAACTGCAGTGGCATCAGGCTGGGGAGGAAAGGGGGATTCTTACCACGACTGCTCTCCTCAGCAATTAGCAAAGGCCTGTTCAGGAGAGTTTTTGTTTTAAAGCACAAAGTGAAGACAAAAATTATGCCTAAAATGTGATCTGAAGGGTTTTAAAAAGAATAAACAGCATAAAGATGCTCCCAGGCTGGCATACTGAGGCTGGTTTGGGGAGAGCACTGTGACTGTGGGGTATGTGTGATGTTATTAATTCCACTCTTTGAGCTTAGCTTTAATTTGGGGAGAAATTAAATCCTGGGGTCTAATGAGAAGGCTCAAACATAATCAAAAAAAAGTAGGTTAGAAGAATATAAACCAAACTGGCTAAAAGCAATGACTGACATTTTTAAAAAAATATAATTTCAAAAGTTTTCACTGGCAAACTGGTGCATAGTTTGTCAGACTGTCATCTGCCCAACCTGTGTTTGAGTAAAAGGAATCTTCTTTCACTTTTTCCTGCTCTTACCACATATGGATCCATCCTGTAACCTACTTGGGTAGTTGTGGCAGTGTTTGAAGAATAAATAGTTATCTCATCCCTGAGTCCAAGCTGAACAGCATAGGAAAGAAGAAAAGAGCAAACCTACTTTCCACCACTGTATCAATGATCACATTTTTTCTTCCCAAGTAAATTTCTAATCAAAAAAAGAAAAGAATGTTCTCTTCCCAATGTCCTTTACCCAGCACCATCCCTTTCTGAAGGGTGGGGAAGGTTATGTGGAGCAGAGATATTAAATATCCACAGACGTGTTCTGGAAAGAAACTGGCATTCTGGGTTCAGTGCATACTATTTTATACTGCCTTATATGCAGAATGCAATACACTTTAGTAATGATGTTTGAAAAAAATTTTAGTGTGATAGTTGATCCTCTTTTGCTCAGATATTTGTGGTTTTTTTTAACAAAGGAGACCAAATTACTCAAAATTTGAGTAATCAAATCACCTCATTTCTTAAATGCCACAGTTAATTACTACATAAATTAAAATCAGAATATAAACATGAGGTATTTATCATACCAGTTAGATTCACAAAGATTTGACATGAAATTCAGAATGTAAATTGTAAATATTGTGTTCTGAAGTTATGGAAGATAAAAGACGTCTACACCTGGTGAATAAATTTATTTCTAATGTTAGTCAGTTGTTAACTGTCCAAATTCAGGATCACTTTGCTGGATGGATGCATGCAGGACAATCATCCTGTGGCAAGTGTTCAGTCTGAGCCATGTAAATGGCAGGAGAGATTTCCAAGTCTTTCAACATTGTTTGAAAGGTATGTTAAGTTTTTACTGCTTTCTTGTGATAATGTATCATGTATCTATTGTTCATAAATCCTGTTTTCTCGTGACCTTCCTTGCAAAATAGGAGCATGTCAAGTGTAACTTTAAGTGACTTACAGGTGTACTCAACAAGGTGGAATGAAAGACCTATTTCCCTGCCTTTCAAAGGTGACACTGTTGACATTTTGTTTTCATCATGAAACAAGTACGTGGTTTCAAGAATGCTCAAATGCTGCTGCCTTTAAAATGAAGTGCATATCAAATGCTCTGAGGGAGTAATTCAAAAAACTCATTTTCCAGTATAGTAAAGAGCAAGAAATACGTGCTCTAGGCACATGAAGAAAACAAAGTAGGTCAGGGGTAGTTTGATGCAATGGAATAGAAAGGTGTTTGAAGACAATTGGCACACACTGATTTACTGCAATAGTACTTGGGTTACATCTCTCCCCTTTTGAACTGATGTTGAGGGAATTTGCAGTGTTGAACCCCTCAGTCACAAGGTTCTTAAACAGACACTAGGAGGCTGCTATATCTTTGATTTGCTTGGGTACCAAGCAACAATCCCAGTGAAAATACCAGTGTGTAGCTGATCCTGGCTTTTTAGAACTGTAAAATGCCACACCTAATACTCCTGACTAGAGAAGCTCCATACAGTTTCTGAACTGTTATGCTATGGTTGAGTTATTTAACTCCCTGTGCTGAGTCTGACACTTTCCATCTCTGCTGTTGTCCTGTGCCTTACTGGGCTTTGTGCTCCAAGTCCATCCTGCACATTGCCTGTGCTGAATCCTTCAGCAATGAGAAATAGAGATGCTCATATCAATACTGCAGGGCATGGCATTGCTGGGTGCAGGCCTGGTTTGCAAAGGCTGGAGGAAAGATGTTCTAATTAAGACTGCAACTTCTTAATCCAAACATCAAAACTCATGGTCAGTTTAAAACTCCTATCTCTGAGCTCACTTCGTATGCCAGGGACTACACTGAGAGTGCTAAGAGGAATCTCATATAATTGAAGTATTGGTGTACAGTACAAAAGATGAGGTAAAGGAATAAAAGCTCTGCTTTTTTCTTGAGTTTTTCTTATCCAAGAGGGAGAAAAGGCTGTGGATACAAATATGCAGCTAGCAAGAATTTCTCTTGCTTCTTTCCAGTCCCGTGAGATATTTTTTTCTCTCACAGAAGATATTAGTAGAGTTCTATAAACTATGAACACCTGCGACCTTGCAAAGCTTTGTTTATAGTACAGTAGGAAAATATTTTGACAATGGATGTTTTAGGATTTTAGCCAGTCACCCCAAGGGGTGGCTGATCCTTTGACCAATTAGACTACGAAGAAACAAGTCTATAAAAGAGTTGTAAAATAATTAAATAAATCAATCAATCTTGCTACACAATTCCTGCCTGTTGAATCTCTCTTCTCCTCCCTACCACTGTGGGATACCGTCATAAAAGGCAGCTGCCAAACTGGAAATAGGCATTTGAAAAGGGCACGTAATTGACTGCTGGCCTTCAAAAAGGATCTGATGTGGGTTTATTATCTATCATATTCTACTTACAGCATATAATAGAATTTAATGTTGGAAGCCAGGTATCACATATCTAATACTGATAACTATTTCAATTAGTCTCCAGATGAATGTTTATGTAATACCTTCATTCTGTGGGTATTTTTTGAACAGATATGAGGTTATCTTACTGAAGAAATAAACTTGTCCTCGGAAGAAAACCAGACTTTACTGAACTAGAGAATATGCCCAGAAAGATGCCTATCTATGTTACGTGTTGCTCAGGCTGCTTCTTTAATCACTGAAAGTAAGGACTTTGTTAGACACATCTGAAGCTCACAGTCTGGTTGGCATGACATGAATATTCTTTATTAAAGTATTTCTGAAGGCTTAGCAATTGTCTTCTTTATGCAAACAGTTTTTGACCATTGGTTACTTGGAAGATACTCAGAGGACTTTACTGGTCCTAGGCAGGTTCCTCTTTGGCATCTGTGTTTTCTACTATTATGTTCATTTTACACAAGTGTCAAATTGGGGCACTCTTTGAAGTGCTGTTGAGATCTAGTTTTAGTTTCTTGGGTCTGGTTTGGTTTTTTTTAAATTCTGCTGTGCCAATCACATTTCATTGCACAGCAGAGATGACATGCACACAGATTTTGCTAAAAGGCCCTAAGTCACACACACACACACACAAAGATATTTGGTTGTTAGAGATGTTTTTTCTTCATCTTTTCTTCTGTGCTGAAAATACAGAATAATATGAGGTACCCACAAATCTAAGCTGCGTGATGAACACAGTCCAGTGTCATACAGAATAGCCTTTCTCTTCTGGATTTTATTTTAGGAAAGAAAAACTGTTAGGGATTAAAGTGTTTGGGATGGAAGATCAAAGACAGAAAGAACAAATTAATTAAATACAGTGTCTGGAGTCTGTTGATTTCATTCAATATCCTGTGGACAAGGAATTTACTAGTGGTTTTGTGAACTAAGCTGTCATCTCCATTAATTTTCTCTTTTGTTCAATCAATGTGTATCTGTAATATTATGTCAAAATAATTCATGGGATTCCTCCAGGCTAAATTTGGTGCAGTTAATAAACCTTTCATTCATCAGCTTTTGGTGGTTAATCTGGATTGTTTTACCTCCTCCTGTTGACTCTAGATGCTGCTGAGAGGGACTTTATTCTCCAGTATGAAACTTTAAGTCATTTCAGGACTTGTTTCCTTCAGATGGAAAGATTGATCTGTGCTTGAGCCAATCCTTCATCACTGTCACTGTTTCAAAGCAAAAAAAAAGGCCATTGTGTGGCCTTACTCTCAGATATGTTGATCACACTGTGCTATTTCCAAGAGCAACTGCTTGTGAATGGTTTCCAACAACATTCTTGGTTTTGAAATATCTTAAATGGCTAGTTCTGATTTTTTTTTTTTTTTTGAGATTTAAAGTTTTTTAAGTACTGCTGGAAAGTTCACCTTCAGCCAGTTTGCTTTAGCTGGTAACTCCAAGAGCACCGGCATCACATCAGCATCCGTAAGCAGATAGGCTTTAGACAAGCTTGGTCCAGTGACAACAGTGTTTACAAAAATGCTTCAGAGAGGAAGGAAGGCCAAAACCAAGTCAGATTCAGAACAATGTTTTGAGATGCTGACTTTCAGGCCCAGGACACATAGCAGGATGCTTTAGGACAGACAGGCTGCTAACCACAAAAATTCACAGCATTGGTGCTGACACCAAGGTTGCTGCTACCAGCAGAGTCTGAGCTCTCCGTGTTTGCCAGGACTCAAGTGCAAATTTAATGGAAACCCTGATTTAAAGGCTATGCTTTTAATTTTGTAGCTTGTACTTAAAGTTCTTCTGAATTAGAGTGAAATTGAATAAAGCAGATCATCATCTGTGCCATGTTATGTATGGTTTCCAGTGCACAAACATTTGGGTGGAAAACCTTCTTTTAGAACAACACAATCTGAGTTCTGCTTCTTGGCTTCTTCAAATGCTTGAAGAAATTGAAAAGTTATCTTTAAGTGTTATCTAATTTCTGCTGTGAAAGAGAGGAATTTTCTGCTGTGAAGGAGAGGAATTGGGAAGTGTAGCTGGACTCTTGGGACCTTGCTGCTGCTCAAGAGGCTCATCAGGATCACACTGGCCAGAAGGCCTTGGTGAAGGTCCCCTGGCAAATCAGAGCTACTCTTGAGTATCCTAAAGCATTTAACTGCTCTAAATTATCTCTCATGAAAAGTGGGTGAGAGAAAACCAGCACTGATATTATCACTGACAGTATTATTAATCCGATTATTTTGAAAACCTATAGGATAAGCATGGCACAGCTGAGGGTTCGGACTGTCATTGGCAGAGCTTGTGTTCATTCCCTATCATACACAAACAGGGTCTTGAAAGGGCCAGGAACAGTGCATATTTCTGAAGGGTGAAAAGTGAAAAAGGTTTTTGTGCTTAAAATTTCTACTAAAACACGGAACTTACTGTTAACATAACATTTTCTATGAAGTGGCCATTTCTCTAATATGTGGTTAAACACTCGCTTTAAAAACATGTTAAAACACCAATATTTTGCATTTTTTTACTTTAAAATGATGCCATGTTAACAGATTAGAATCAGTGAAAATAGGTATGAAATATCTTACTATGAAAAAGCAAAAAAGTCTGTTTGACTTATAACTACTGTAATGAAAAAATCATTTGTAATTTTGTAATTTTCCGGGTTTGTTTTGCCCCCCAAAAAATACTGAAAAGAGAATTTCCCATTGTGTTCTGATTCTTAAGTGGAATATTTTGGTTTATTTTATGTCTTTCTCACATTCTCAAGTATTTATTACATAGAGATTTTTTCATTCCAAACAACAAAAAACATATTAGTCTTTTTTGGGGCTCTTATTTCAGGTGTTCCTGTGCATTGATTCCCATGAAAATGAATTAGCAGTAGGTCTTATGTCGTTTTTTCTGTATGTACAATGTTTTAGTGAAGAGTTTTATCGATAATGTTGTCCATGGGAATACTTGTGAAGAAATGAAAATATTGAACAATCACAAGTCTGTGAATTTTCTCTAGTAATCACATAATTGTATGCAATTTTGTACCTTGCAAGTTTCTTTTCCCTTAAGTAGTTATTTCATTTCAGCGTAAAGGAAGATTTGGCATTAACAGATGTAAATGTTCTCTACTGTGCAATTAGAATAAAATTCTTTTTCCTTGAAATTCTGCCAATTTGCAATATTGTGAAGAGAGGAACAAAAAAAAAAAAAGAGCTGAACATTTTAAAAAGTCCTGAGAAGGTCTGAGAGAGAAAAAAATTAACGAAACACACACTAAGCTCTACCTGTACACAGAATCATTTATTTTTTTTTTAATACTGGTGAGAGATTTCATATTACTCCTCCGTTTCTATATCTTCCTCCTTCCAGAAAAACTTCACTTGACTAAATCCCCCCAGATCTGTTCTGTTCTATGATACTTCTAGAGGGAGTAATAGTTAATTGAAATACAAGTAGCTCAGACTACATCAGTAGAAATGTTAAGGTTGGATGGACAGCACCATGACAGCATGCTCTGACATCTAAATGCAATTAGAGTGGGATTCAGAAAGTGAATGGAGTCTGCAACCAAACATGTTTGGGAAGCATGCAGGAAGTGTTGCATAAAATCTGATTACAAAAGACAGCAGAGGGAAAGGCCTCAGAAGGGAAATGGGAAGAGTTTAGGGCTAATTAATAAGCTCAAGTGTTAGATTGGCCATCTGGCAACTCATCCCTAACCTGTACCCTCAGGAGAAAGGAAACGATGGCTTAGATGCAGAAAAGATAAGCAAAAATAATGAAATACTTGAAAGAGAGAAATGGGATAAAGAAAATTATAAAAGCTCTAGAAAGCTTTGGCAAAGCTTGTGAAGGAGCATTAAAACTTGAGGAGAGCAGAAAGGCTACTTGAAGCTCTTTTTCTTTTTAATAAATATCTGAGGTTGGCAACAGTTCATCATCTGACAGTTTGGTGGGAAACAGCAGCAAAACCTCAAACACCTGCACATGCACTTCTATAAACAGCAAAGAGTACACAGCCAGTAAAGTCTCATACAGAGAATAAAGAACTGACACTGCTGTTAAAATGAGCATTAAAAAATACATTTACAGTACTGTGCAGCCGAGATATGTACAGAAGACATGATTAGAAACATCACTGTCTTTGGCCTTGACAAAACCTACTCATAACTTTTAGAAGGAAAGCAGTCTTTAATATAAGGAAGGGAACTGTTACATTTATTAAAAGAAAATAACAGAATTTCTATATTTCCAGTTTAAACTCCAGCTTTATAAACTGTAAATACTTTTTTTTCTGTATTTGTAACTTTATCATGGCAATGCAGTTCTATGAGAAATGAAACATATTTACTTGTATTCTAGAGTTTCTTCTGATTCAGGAGTTAACTGTCCAATTTATTAACAAAACCCCATTTTTTTCACATGTAAGGATCATGCCCTTATAATGAGAAAAAATTGCACCAGATCTGATTACCATATAAATTGTTCTTGAAATAAAGTGGATTAAAAGAAATAAGTTCTTGTCAGACCAATCATATTGCTGTTAGTATCTTAAATGAACCCATCATTTTATTCCCCTGCTGCTCCTTTTATCTGAGGGTTGTCACTCTTCATGATCACTTTTTTCTTTGTTGAGGGTAAACTGCTGCTAGTCTTAGTAAAGTTATCCTGAAGCAGTTAGGTCAGTAAAAGAAGTTTCAAGAGAAAAAAAGGCACTGAAGTGAATAAAACTGTCTTCAATATAAAGGTTCACAGCTAGACAGAGAGTGAGTAATAAAAATGTATTCTGCTTATTATGTTTTCTAATGTGAGGAGACTTTGGCATTTATTTCACATTTTTATGTGGAAAGATATTAGATGAGATTGTACAGCCAACAGGGTTACTATTCATAGATATCCTTGTAAGCTGCCAGTCATCACAGCCAATAGCTCTGGAGAGTGGAAAATTCATGAGATAGTGGAAATAATATAAAGATGCCAAGCAATATTTTGCCCTTCATCCCCAGTTCAAAGCTGGTTCAGATGGGTACCATTCCAGAAGTAATTAGGAATACATATCATAGATATTGGAATGATCTTCTTGAATTGTCAAAGCTTACACAGGATGAGGCTATGTACAAACATCTAGAGGGACAGTAGTAGTGGGATGTTGGTACAACTGGTTCTGTGTGGGCTTGGTAGAAAATTCAATGTGCTTTTGGTTGCCCATGTCTTTAATGAGTTACAGGTACTGACGAGTTTGAGCCCTTCCTCCTTCCCCGCCTTTCTTCATTGGCGTCTCCAAAAGCACAGCAGAACTCCGCTGCTTCTTTCCTGGTCCTTTGGTTGTTGTTTCAGGTCTGGGGAACAGGAGCAGGGAGCAGTGCAAAAAACTGGGAAAAAAGAGATGGAATCCTACCAAGCTTGTTCGTACTCTTAATGCTTTTTTCTTTATTGGTTATATTTTAGCTGAAGTGGGTTGAAATGTTGGTGCTTAACACATGCATATTTTTGAAGGAAGGACCAAATCAAGTTTATCAGTGACTAAACAATACAGTAGTGTCTGGACAAAATGATTTATCAATGGTCATGACAAAATGTTTATCAATAGAAGCAAAAATTCTTCCAACAAATCATTGAACTTCCTTTTGTCTTCTTGTTTGAGCTGGTTGGGACAGCAGTTAAGGGGTGGAAATGATTAAGCGACAGGAGAAATTACTCTGATGAGTAACTGGGCAATTAACTACTCCTAAATCAATAAAATCTTTACTATCACGATTTCTAACTTTTTTTTCCCATTTAATTTAAGCTTTCTCCCCAATAATCTTTCTTCAGACTTTTTGTGGTGATGCACGTGTAACTGAAACACCAGACATAAGCAAACGAAAGTAGACTTTTGTTTAAGATGAATGTGTTGCAATTCTCTTCCTTCAATATGTCTGGGAATACAGTAATATTTGAGGATAAAGAATACTGAGCCCAAAAAGAATTGAAAAACTTTCAAAACTACAAACCTTGAGAGAAAGTTTGAAGTCTCAATATTCATTCAATGTCATGACATAACTATACAATTCCACGACTTCTAAAATTGCTTAATTGTTTCCATGTTTTTCATTCTGCAGAGAAATACGCACTTGCTTGGTTTTCCTGGGATGCAACAGTTACCATGTGTTTTCTTTGGTCAAAGGCACGGGTGAGATGAAGAAAATAACAACTTGATTCTTTCATACAATAATTGTTCTTGCCCCCAGTGAGGCAAGAACATTTTTGGTATACTCTACAAAAGTGCAAATATTTGATGATTTCAAGGAAAAAACCCACAAATTCTCTATAATTTTTTAGTCAATATGACTGTAGTCAGAAGAGTTTTGTATAATATTAGAAATAGATTTCTCAGCACACTCTTTTCATAGGAAAACGTTGCAATAGCAAAATGCAAAGTTAATCACGATGAAAGGCAACTTGCAGAAGTTCAGAACCTTCTGCTAAATGCCTTTTAAAAGAACCAAGTGTAAGATCTCATGATTCTGAAGCTGTGGGTTTCCACTGATTCTGAGCTGTGCATACCAGAAACCTACAAGAGTGCTTTGTACACTTTTAATGTGCCTCGATAATAACAAACTATGGACTTCTCAGTCCCCTTTTTCCCTCTCACTTTTTTTGCTTCGCATGTTAATCTGGCATAATTAATTGCAATTGGGAGTGCTGTCAGTATTTTATCAGCTGCAGATTTATGGAGTGGGTAAGCTGTTGATTATTAAGATTATTAAGAAGGTCCTCCTGATAACTGAGTGCTAGACATTGCTGGGGCTTTAGGGGTTTACGGTTGGTTCTTGCTGTTTGGTTTTTTTAGTAAAGGGGAAAAAAAAGATATGAGCACAAAAATAGAAATGGTGAATGTTTTCCAGTGAAGCTACAGCTCTAAAGGATCAGGACATGTAATTGCAACTGTGCAGGCACATGGTGCAGCGATACAGTACATCGATTACATACCTTAATATTTTCCAGGATATATGCAGGAGAAAGATTACATATATTTGGTCAAATCAATTCCATGCTCAATCCTAAAATTAATATTTTTCAGATGACCTAGCAAAACTGTGTATGACTAAGATAAATGAAAAAAAGGCTGGTTTTGTCTAACCTCGATTTTCCATCTACCCTGTTAAAAACCCAAAGAAGTGAAAAAATTGACCTTTTGCAAGTATTCCCAAGCCTTAGAAATGAAATATAAATGAACAGTTTTAATGTAAGAGCCTATAAACACATCTGATTCTTAATTAGTTTGTTTTGGTGACAGACAAGTCAATGGCAGAAAAAGGAACCCTGAAGAAGACTTTCACTGTCATGGTTTAACCCTGGGTGACAACTCATCCCCACACAGCTGCTCATTCACTCCCGTCCAGGGGGGTGGGGGAGAGAATCAGGAGGGTAAAACAGAGAAAATTCATGGGTGCAGATAAAGACAGTTCAATAGGTAAAGCAAGAACCACACATGAAAACAACCCCAAAAACCAGGAATTTATTTACCACTTCCCATAGGCAGGTAGCTGTTCAGCCATGTCCATGAAAGAAGAGCTCCATCCCACATTACCATGACTCGGGAGGACAAACTCCACTCCAAACATCTCCCACTTCCTCCTTCTTCCTCCAGTTTTCTATGCTGAGAATGATGTCACATGGTATGGAATGTCCCTTGGGTCACCTGTCCTGATTGTGCCCCTTCCCAGTTTCTTATGCACCCCCAGCCCCCTCACTAGGGGTGCACAGCGGGAAGCTGGAAAGGGCTGGACTCTGTAAGCACTGCTCAGCAGTAACAAAAACCATCCCCTAATTATCGACAGTTTCCAGCCCAAACAGAAAACACACCCTCGTACTGTGAAGAAAATTACCCCAGCGAAAACCAGAACCCAGATGAGTACCAAGATACTATGAGGGCTATTTTTTTTTTTTTTTTTGCTTTGGGAAAGATTTGTCCAAAAGCAAGAGAGGTATAGATCTTACCCCAAGCTGTGTTTGCTACCCAAAGCAGACATTTGTGTCTTTGCATCATCATATCATTTCAAAATTATCTCAACAGCTTAAGTGAGTATGTTGCTGTGGAGTTTTTCTTTTGTTTTATTATATTTTATTTTCCAGTCTGCACAGGTTGTCTCTTCCCACACAGTACTGTTCTCCCCTGAGCCTGGTAACATCCACATCCTTCTCATATGTTGGCCAATACGGGCCCTCATTAATTTCTAAGTGAACTTCAAGAAGCCCTAAATAGGGCAAGACCAAAGTAATCGCTGTGTTTTACAGAGCAGGAGGTACTGACAGTGTCAAAGCAGAGTGCAGTGAACCCTGCAGGTCTGGCTGCTGCCCGTGGTCATTAGAGGTTAATACTCTCTCCCCCTTATTCAAGACAAAACCTCTCAGTGGGAAAGGCACCCTCAGTACCCTCCTCACAGCTGTGAGTACAGCTCAGGCTGGTGAAACTAACTTCATTGCCCAAGGATGTGGGATGAAAGTCCTGCATCAGCCACCTGTAAAGGTTTCTGAAAGGCATCACCTGGGATGCTTTTCTAGTGCCACTGCAGAAGCCACACCAAGCTCTCCGTGGCCCTTGCCAAAACGGTCAGCACCCTCAGGTGCTTCAATCAAATAACATCCTCAGCTGATTACACAGATCTGAGACTGAAAGATGGTGAAAAATCTCCTCTTAATCAGTGTTCTCACTTCGTGAAGTGCTGTGAGGGGATGGCAGAAGGCGAACTTGGGGCAAATCATCATTGTGCCATCCTCCCATGTGTGCTGTTCAGAGACCTCTGGGCCATCTCCCGCCATCATCTCTCCAGGCAAAGAGTTTCCTCTGGGCTTAAACTCCCAGAGGCACGGCAGGTGAGACAGGGTGGCATTATATGGTAATTGAAATGGGGTGTATGATGAGGTGGGGATCCCTGCACACAGGTAAGGTAAAGCAGGTGAGCAGGGGAGTTGCACCAGTGGGGAAGGACACAGAAGGTCATGGACTTGTAGAGCCCTGTGTGACTGGAGCTTCATGGGAGGCAGTGGGAGCATCCTGGGGGGTGATCAGGAGAAGAACACCTGCTCTTACCACTTGGAATGGGGTGCAGAATCATGCCCCAGTGCTCCTGGATGCAGCTTGAAGTTGTTCTGGCAGCTCTCCTCTGCCACGGAAGGGAGGGGATTCATTGAATTGACTGATTATTTTGCATGTCGGTTTCACTCTCCCTTTCCCTCCACTCCTGGCACACACATACACACACGCCTTCTCTGCTACCTCCTAAAAGACAAAATCTCCTAGGTAAGGCACCAGACAATCTCAACCTGGGCACGGCAGATGGGGAGAAGCGGCTCCAACCACTCCCAGCAGAGGGGCGGCACAGCCGGATGAGGCAGGAGTGTGGCATGTGAGGGGGAAAACCCCCGACGGAGCCCCCCACCCGTTGGGCAGCCTGCAGGCAGCCCTGCCCTCTCCAGGAAGGTTCTCTCGCCACGCCTGCTCTGGGGCAGCCCTTGGGTACTCGTCCACCTCCGGCTGAGAAGGGGGCGCTCCCAAAACAGAATCGAATCCACACCTACAGGAGGACAACGGCGTGGGAAGAGGGGGAGGGAAGACGGGGAGAACAACGCAACTCTCATGCCAACCTCGCAGCCGGCTCTTCCTGCAGGAAGCGAATCCCGGGAGCTCCCGGGGAGCTCTGCCCCAGCAGCGCCGAGGGGATAAGGATGAGACGCCTCCTCGCCCGCGCCGGCGGCGGCTGCAGCACCGCGGACAGCGGCCGGCCCGTGCGGCCGCGCTGAGCGCTTCAGCACCGCGGACAGCGGCCGGCCCGTGCGGCCGCGCTGAGCGCTTCAGCACCGCGGACAGCGGCCGGCCCGTGCGGCCGCGCTGAGCGCTTCAGCACCGCGGACAGCGGCCCCGCGGACATGGGCGGCCGCGCCCGCCTGGCGCCCCGGCACTGAAGCGGAGCCGGCCCCGACGCGCACATGTAAGATGCTGACCGGGGGTGGTGCCCTGCCCGAGCCGTTCTCCTCTCAGCTCCTTTAAGAAGCGCCCTGGCTCTAATGCCGCTCTTTACTTAGGCGCTGGGAAGTTTTGTGGGGGTTAGAGACGTGTCGGGGCTACTCAGTCTCCTGCGAGCCTGAGGATGGGCTGGCGAGAGTGAGGCGGGTTGGCTGCGTGTGGCAGTGGTTTGGCTTTTTACTCTTGGAATCTGTGCTTGGTTTCAGTGTAACGCAAAGGGCTTGTTGTTACCAGCCGCATGGTTTGGAGCCACGCTGTTGTCTTCTTTTGTAGTTGGGTGAGATCTGTAAGGGGTTTTTTTTCGTGAAAATAGTGGGGGCAAGGTGAAAAAAATTTAGAAAAAAAAAGTGAACGGGGACACTGTATCATGCCTGTTGCAGCTTGCAGGGTCTAATGGTTGTCAGGAGTCCTTCTGTCCACGTTGTTTCCTGTCTAGAGATACCTATGAAGTGAGCATTGAAAAGGGTGCATCAGTAGGGAAAAACGAAATACAGCCAGAACAGAGATTACTAGTTCTTTTCAAAGCTTTTCTTTCTCTTTTTAATAGAACTGCTTGTTGAAAATCAGCGTTACACTGCCCCCTGCTTGAACAATTACAGATTTTTCGTTGCTCTCATCACTAGTAAAAATTTATGAATGAACAGGTATTTCTCTGTTGTGTTCTCACTATGATCTGAGCCTGAGTTTTGAAGCACTTCAACAGTGAGACTGAATTATTCCTAGTTCCCAAAGCCAGATTGAAAGAAAGGAAAAGTAGAACTCATTCTTTTCATGACAGTTCATTTGGTGGTCAAACATATTAATGAATGAACAATGGGAGAGAATGTAAAAATAGCCTTATTTTTGGTACACCTATCTTACGTGTTCTGTGATAAATTTGCAATAACTAGCCAACTTCACAACTATAGATTAAGGGGAAACAAGGAAGGACGGAAGGAAAAAAAAGTAACCTAGTATTTATTTTATAACACAAGAAGAACTTGAATAAAAGAACAAAGGTGACTATTTTTCAGTCGCTCCTGCTGTAAAAGTCTTCTGTTGGTCCATGACATTGCTTTGGGATGGGAAAGAAAATGCTGATGATTAGTGTATAAGAAAGAGGAGGGCGAGACAGCTGAAAAGCAGTGGATGTTTTTTTCTGCAAGATAGCTGGTAGAAAGCCAAATTCCACTTCCTTTTTTTTTTCAAACCACAAGACAGAGCCTCCTTTCTAAAAGAGATCCGGGAGGATTTGAAAATGTAGATACTGGTAAAGATTTGGTGGTCTGTCCTAAATGTTTCTTGGCTGTTGTCCTCAGACCTTGTGCTTCATGACATAAAGATGTTGAAAGTGTTTGTGTGTGTCATTGATCAGCATTTTTTAATGGCATGAGAGGTCTGGTTTGTCTTTCTGAACATTCTCATGCTGCCATGCCCTAAAGGGATTTGAAAAGGTGTGGTTTTGCTGACTGCTCCTGTAATTCTACAAGGAGAAAGATCTGTTTCCAAATTTTTGTTTTATCTGTATGAGCAGTGGGAATGATGGGGAGGGGATATTGCTTCCTGCTACTGGTTTGTAGGGCTATGCTGCAAATGAATGGATATCTACCTGCATAGGCTAAAAAATTCTAGTAATTACATCTAAAAATCTATTATAAAAAAAAATCTAATAGTACATCCTAGACATGTACTCAACTTTTCATGTAGGAGAATGGTCACATTGCTGACAGTATTGAATTGGGGTTTTCAATGTTGGCCACAATCCAAGAATAAATGAAGTGGCACTTCAGCTTTTCAAAGCATAGAAAACTTCAGAAAAAGCTGCTGTCCATCAAGGCAGCCATCCCAAATTATAGTGAGTCTGTTTACATACTAAATCAGCAATATGGGAAAAAGGATACTTAAAAGTCTTGTCTTACAGGAAAAAAACCTTGACTTAAGGTAAGACTTAGAAGGCTGATCAAGATATTGGAGAAAAAGGGGGTATCGGAGGACTCAGGTAATACAAGCCTGTGCAGCATTTGGAATAGCCAGAGTAGCCTATTGCATACAGGATAATAAATGTATGCAGTTGTGTTCAGTCTGCGCTCCTTGTCTGAAGTCTGGAGTATACTTCAAAATAAGTTGTAATTTTTAATTAAAAGATTAAACATCCTACTGTTTTTACTCCGAACAATTTGAATTACTCTTTTAAATGGATTGATTTCTATATCAATTTGTGTTTGCTTTTAGAACCCAACTTCCTTGGTTTTTGTTCGTTTTTATAGCATGTCTTGGCTGGCCAGGTTTTCTGTGTGGAACTAAGGGTTAACAGAGAAAATGGTCCATTTGATGTGTAAGAGCTGTGTCAATTCCAAAGAGGCCTCAGGGAGTCTGCAGCCTTTATGTGCCCTGATTCTTTTCAGAAGTATTGATGTAAGTAGAAAGAAAAATAATAAGTAAAGTGTCAATTTGACAGTTTCTGAGGCTCTGCAGGAACCGAGGGCAGTGCTTTCAAAATGGCTTTCAGAAACTGAAATTTTCTTTTCAACAAGGCAGAGGCAATGTCTCATCAAAGCCTGCTCTGATGGGTGCTTACAGAGCTTATAGAGCATAGTAATGGTTACATATCTGAAGACTCTTCTGTAGTTTCTGGACAAAAAGGGCCATTGAAAGGGCACAGGGAGACTCCTGCCAACCTCTCTCCACTTAGGGAAAGCAAACCCAAAGTGTAGTCAGAGACCATAAGTTCCTAAAGCTGCCTTTGTAAATGTCCTGCTCAATTTTTAGGCTTAAAGACAAGTAAAGATTGACATCACTTGAGAATTCCAGAATTGCTGCAGTTCCTAATACCTATTGATTTCAGTATCTTTTATAGACTTCAGATGTTTTAAAAACTCAAGCAGGTACTATTCAGCCTCTCCTATACACTTTTAAAACTCTGGTTCAAAGTCATCTGTAAGAACTCCAATTCAGCCTTTTAAGGCACTTGGGCCTTTGAATATTTTCTCCAAGCCCCAGCTCCAGGTGGTAGCCCTGCCCTTCCATAGGTTTTTGTGTGGGACTAGAGAGGCAGCAGAAGGTCTTGAATGGCAGAGTCGGGAGCACTGTGGAAAGGAGGGTCAGGGAGAGGCCATTTGCTGGAATAAGCTTGAAATGAAGCAGTTCAACTTCTTTCCTATGTCCACCCTGTCCTACACATCAGCACTCAGACCAGTTAAGAGAGTGTGGTTGAGAAAAAAAAGCAGAGTTTCAGCTTCGGTGTGTTTCCAATGCCACCACGTTAAGAACAAATGTCATGTTATGCCATGTTCCCCTCTCAGACACTGAGTGTCTCAGCACCAAGTACTGTCAGAGCCAATTGCAAGGACCTGCTCTTAGTCACTTTAATTAGAAACTGAAACACTCCCACAGGAAGATTTGTTATGAGCTAAATCACCTTTCAGAAAGAGCTGTTCTTCTCCACTCCCCACAGGAGTCCAGACATCTTGTGGCTCCCACAGCCATGGAAAGCTGGATGTGCTTTGCTGCAGGCGGTACTCAGGCCCTGAAATTTTTTATTTTCATTTCCCAGACCATTTTCTCTCCAACAGCACTGCATGCATTGGCATCCTTTCCTAGAAAACACAGTATTTAACTGCAGTGCCTGATGAGTTTGATCACTAGTTGTCTCAATAAAATATGCAAATACAGTCATTTCAATCCAAAGCACCTTTGAAGAAAAATGGTAAGATAAATGCAATCAAGTTACAATTACTTTTATTAAGAAAGCACATTACACACGCTCAGTAAATATGATTAGTTCTAAATCTGCCTGTGTGTAACTGAAAAGCAGAACAGAACAAGGTGCTGAGTGCAGTTGTGACATTGCAGTAGGGTTCAGTTTCCAAGAGCTTCAGCTGCTGCATACTTCACTCTTTGCACTACTGCTTCTCTTGTCATGATTCAGTGCTCAGGTCGAGCATAATTGTAACTTTTTTTCAGAACAGGGTTTGATAGCTGAGCATTTCTAATGAAATTATTCAAAGTTAAAAGTGTAATTTTTTATTCATCTCTACATCTCTATAAAGATGGTAAAGTATAATAGCTGAGATATTGATCTCCTCTGCTGATGGCCAAGATGGGGGGGGGGGGGGTCATAATTCATCTGAGGTGAAGCCCTCTGAATGATGGTGCTCTTGCCCTTACCTGCAGGGAGTGTAGATCAACTCTGTGCTGTAGGGAAATCCCTGCAGAACATTTATTTCAGGATAAATATTGGATAGTCATTATCTCTTTGAAGAGCAGGCGTGCTTTCCTGTTTCCTCTTTTTCTGATGCAATTTCTGTTTTTAGAAACTGTGTATGAAACCAGTGTTCTCTCTGAATTGAAGAAAGTGAAATGAAGGTCCTTTGTTTTTGGCACGTTATTACATATACAACAAACAGGTGTGAATTAGCTCTAGGCCAAACTCTAACCTCTTTTGCAGGCAAAAATCTTAGAACTAGGCCAACAGCAAAATTTTATGTGGGTTTATGTTTACTTTGGGTGTGATTATAAGGTTATCTGTCCCATCTATCTGGGTTGTCCTTCAGAGGTAATAACATACCTAAAGAGAAAAGTTTTTCTAACAAAAAAAGAGAATAAAGTATCAAGAACTGTTCTTCTACATCAGGGAAAATATCTAATAGATTCATCACTGTTGATTCTTCCAGTATTGACACTTAAGTATAACAACAAACATAAGGTTGCCAAATATCTTACTGTGCATGGGTTTGGATATCAGAAAAGCCCAGTGGAATTCCTCCAGCTTGAAGCAGCTAATAAAATTAATTGTCCTAAAATATTCATGCATGTGCAATGCTCCTGCACTCAAGGGTGATCACTGAGCACCTACCAGAGCTGGACTGGTTTCCACGTGATCCCAGAAATGATGGCTTAAGTCATCACCAGCTCATCCTTTCAAGTTGCTTAACATTTTAAAAGATTTAATTCAACATTCAGGAGCTCCCAAGGCTGTAAATGTGCAAAGTGCTTTCTGGTTCTGTAACTCCCCATTTAACAAAGTCACAGTTGAGAAGTGTTTATTTGCATGTATAGTCCTTGCTTGAACTCAGCAAGGTTTCACTACATGTTTAAAACTTAAATGCTGTCCTGAATAGCTAAGGACAGGAGCTCCAGTTTAAAGAAGCACTTGTGCATATGGTTAAAAACTTCATTTTAACCACATGTTGCTCCTCCTGGCATCACTGGAACTGCTTCTGAGATGAAAGCTAATTGCTGAGGAAAATATATGTGTGTATGCATATATGTTTCCAAAATTTGGACTCCACTGAAACCAATGAAACTTAAAATTTTGACTTCAAAGGGCCCCCAAATTTACCCCAGGCATTTTTCTGCTTTAGGAAACTCTGTATCTCTGTCAGATGTTAATTGCATACTTTATTTATTTAGATGTTATTGTTTTCTCTTATAGTGAACTTCATGCAGTCTAGGGAATTAATTCACTTAACCATATCTCCTTCATTATTCTTGTATCCCTCATTTCTGTGTGCTTCTTCAACTTCAAACCATGTTGGAAGGAAATAGTTTTAAGATTCATACAGCACTTTATCTCTCTGTGGAGCCTAAGATGTTATGTTCAGTTCCTACTAGCTTTTATTAAGTTGTTACACTGATGCATCAAAGCTTAGGAGGAGAGATTCTCAATTACGAACCTCTTTCTCAACCTTGTGTGGTCACAAATTTGATTTCTTAGGATTTGTTTACATTTTAATGTAACTTCTAAAAAATTGCTGTAAAATTTGCTTGAAACTCTTCAGTACTAGCTTTCTGTTCCACATCAGTACAAAAGCAATGAATTAAAATGATAGATACCTGTGTATATGTTAGTTCCATAAGAACAGCTACCTTGAGAATTTCTGTGTCTCAGATCTTTAGGTATTTTGGGTTTCTGATAATCCTGTGTTTTACCAGGTTCTTGCTGCTTCCTTTACTCCTTTGTTACCTGTTCTTGAAGGCAATGCATCTACTCCACTTTGTCTCCTGGCACAGTTCCCTCTCATCACTCACTGCAGCATTTTCCAACTTCTGTAGTATTTCTTCAGAGCAACACATGAACTTTTCATTGACTGAAGGTCATAACCGACTTGGAGAACAGATGGAGCGTGGAAGGATGAACCTTTGCCACCCACTGAGCATTAACACCTGCTTATTTGTTACATCTGTCCACTGCAGCTCAGAGGCTCCTGAAGATTTTACCCAAGTGATTTAGGACTTGCTATTGGCCTGAGTGCAAATGCTGTCTGTGAAAAGAGTTTTCACATTTTTACTCAGGCTGGACATTCTATGGGCTTTGGATGGCAATTAACCCTGCATGCTTAGACTCTAAAAGACACTATGAATTTGCTGAAATTCTGCTGCAATAAAATTTTAAAGAAGAGCAACATTGAGAGCACTGAATGCAAAGTGTGAATGTTTTAAAGGCACAAATACCTTTAGGATCTCAGTTAATTTCATACAACAGTGTGTTTTCTCACCCATGAGCCCAATTGCACATAGCATAGCTTTCTTTGGGACTTCCAGAGAAGGTGGAATAAGAATAGTTTGTCTTCATCTCACCAGCTCCAAGTGAAGGGCATTTCAGCCATGTAATCAGTGGGGAAATTAATGACCCTTTTCTCCTGCCCTCTGTTTGTGGTGAGAGATCTGTATCTTGTCTTTCTGCAGTAGCTCTCAAAAAGGTGCTTACTGGGGACTGATGTGACACTACATCAAGAGTTATTCCTGTGTTTTTCTAGACTCTCCCCTGAATCTGGGTACTTGTATTTGGCATAGCTTCCAACTGTATTTCACTAAGAAATTAGATAGATCATTATTAAACTGCTCTAGATCAGGAAACAGAAACATGGTATTATGTACCATGAAAAAAAGCAGGGAATGAATAAGTGGCTTGCTTGTACCAGCTGAATCTTAGCAGAATATGCAATATAATTATCCTTGTTACCACATGTTTAAAATTAGAAACATGGTTTTTAACTTTATGGAACATAGTTTATTGGCCTGATCCAAGGTCTATTGACAGGAGAGAGTCCTGCTAACTTTCTTTAGGGCTTGTGCCCTCAAGGACAAAATTCAAGAAGAGTAATTCAGGGAAATAATGTCCTGTGTATATGAATCCTAGATATGATGTAATGAAATTCTAAACAATACAAATGGAAAATTATGTGTTCAAGCATTTCTTTTTCTATTTATCAAGTCAAGAATATGCTGAGTATCCTTGTTGCAATCGGAAAGGGTGAACAAATCACAGGAGAGCTTGTCTTTTGTTCAGAAGCTAATCTTCATTCCACATGTGTCCTAAATGATTATAAGTAACTGGCTCAGGCCAGATCTGGTCACAATGACACATTTCCAACCTTATTTCAGGTTCTGTGAAATTATGACTCTGCCAGAGTATAACCAACATTCCTTTCTGGTTTTCTGCAGGTTGAGACACAGCAATTCTAAAGACATGCATCGGAGGCACGCGACCCTTCGGGAGAAGGGCCGGCGCCAGGCCATCCGTGGCCCTGCCTACATGTTCAACGAGAAAGGCACCAGCCTCACTGCAGAGGAGGAACATTTCCTCGATTCTGCAGAATATGGCAACATTCCTGTTGTGCGAAAAATGCTGGAGGAATCCAAAACCTTGAACTTCAATTGTGTCGATTACATGGGACAAAATGCCCTCCAGTTAGCGGTGGGGAATGAGCATCTGGAAGTGACAGAGCTGCTCCTCAAGAAGGAGAATCTTGCTCGAGTCGGGGACGCACTTTTGTTAGCCATCAGCAAAGGATACGTGCGCATTGTCGAAGCAATATTGAACCACCCAGCCTTCGCACAAGGACAGCGTCTCACACTCAGCCCTCTCGAGCAGGAACTGAGGGATGATGATTTTTATGCTTATGATGAAGATGGAACTCGGTTCTCCCATGACATTACCCCCATAATACTTGCTGCCCACTGCCAGGAGTATGAAATTGTTCACATCTTACTTCTAAAAGGTGCACGGATTGAAAGGCCACATGACTATTTTTGCAAGTGCAATGAATGTATGGAAAAGCAGAAGAAAGACTCCTTTAGTCACTCTCGCTCAAGAATGAATGCCTACAAAGGATTAGCCAGTGCTGCTTATTTGTCTCTGTCCAGTGAAGACCCTGTCCTTACTGCTCTAGAGCTTAGCAATGAATTGGCCAGACTAGCCAACATTGAAACTGAATTTAAGGTAACTCACCACTGTGCCTTTTTCCTTGGGCTGAGAGTGTTCAGGCTATTGTGTGGTTTACGTTTGATCAAATTTTGGGTTGCTGTTTGAGGGGTGGGGGAGTAAGAGAGACTGGCAGAGACTGCCAGGTGTGTTAGCTATGAACAGAGTCAGATCACTGTCATTCTCCAGTTAATAAATGCTTGGAACTGAACATTGCATATTACAGCAGAAGCTTAAGTTTCTGTGTTGCACACTGGGATTGCTGAGAATCTCTAGTTGGCAGCAGGAATAAAAATTAGATTATTCCAAAAATGGAGACTCATTTTTTGTAAAAAAGGTAAGTCTTTTTAATTGAGCAATCTATTTCAGAGGCAGAGTTCTAGAGGCTGTTTTAAGAATCCAGTACATCTAGTTCTGCTACAATGATAAAAGGTATAAATCAAGACATTTTGGTCCTCTGTAAAATAATTTAAACTGCATTGCCTCTTAATGCTTTGCTGCTGCAACTATACATGATGAATTTCACGAAAAACAGGAAAAGAGAAACAATCAATAAATTGTTATAAAGTTTATCATCATGCCAAATACAGCAGTGTGGGTTGTGGAACTCTCTTACAAGTTATTTGAGATTTCCATTATCATAATGAGTTTGTAAATGTCCAATGCCATTTGCAGTATTTCTCTAAGTCATTTACATGACATAAAGGGCATTTTCTTCCTTTCTAAAATAAACTAGTCATTAAACCCATCATTTTCAGTGGCTCAACCATCAACATAAGGCTGTTCTCTGACTTATGGCTATTGTGCAGCTACAATCATGATCAGTGGCTCTGGGGTAATAAAGTCCACGTTTTGAGTACACTGGGGTAGGATGCTCACCAGGAATCCATGATTTCCAATTTGGAAAACTATTCATGTGTTAAAGCATCTATTTCAGGATTTATGGCTCTATACTACGAAGACCTAGGGAGGAGACCATCCCCCTGCACTGGGCACTGGGGAGGCCGCCTTGAATCCTGGGTTGGTTTTGGGCCCCTCACTCCAGGAAAGACATTGAGGTTCTACAGCAGGTCCAGAAAAGGGCAAGGGAGCTGGGGAAGGGTCTGGAACAGAAGTCTGATGAGGAGCAACTGAGGGGGCTGAACCTTGAGAAAAGGAGGCTCAGAGGGCACCTTCTCACTCTCTACAGCTCCCTGAGGGGAGCCAGGTGGGGGTTGGTCTTTTCTCCCAGGTAACAAGCAAGAGGAGAAACAGCCTCAAGTTGTGCCCAGGGGAGGTTTAGATGGGATATTAGGAAAAATCTCTTCACAGAGAAGGGGGTCAAGCCCTGGGAGAGGTTCCCCACAGAAGTGTCTGAGTCACCAATCCTGAAGGGATTTAAGAGATGTGTAGATGTGTCACCTGGGGACCTGGCTTAGTGGTGCCCTTGGCAGTGCTGGGTTTACAGCTGGATCTTAGAGGGCTTTTCCAACCTAAATGGTTCTATGAATCTATGCTCTCCAATTGAAAGTAAGAAGAAAACATATTCTCAGGCTTTAAAACACTTTAGTAACCCTCTAACAGGAAAAAATTCCCAAACCACTGAGATCTCTGGGCAATAAAATCAGGGTAAGATTTTGCAAACTCTTTTTCCTCATTTCTATCAGAATGCAAGGACACAATAACTTGAAGGGGAAGTTTTATTTGGATTCAGTCTCAGTGAAGCAACCTCACTGGACTCAGTGAATCCAACTGCTTCCTCCAGTGTGAAGCCATTAGGCTCATGCCCACACTTAACAACATTAATATCTCATTAATGCTCCAGCTTCTTCTCATAGAAAACTATGTATTGAGTGGAGCATGAGCAGCCTCAGCATTGCATGCCTGTCAGTCCTGATAAGTGTCTTGCCACAGAAGAGTAAATGTTTCTACCAGAATCCTTCCTTTTGTTCCTGGAGCTGCCAGCAGCATCAATACTGGCACTGGCAGGTACACAAATCCTCCAGGAGCAAACCAGCAATCAAATGCTGAAGAGTTTCGTGGTGGTTATATCTCTGCACTGGCAAATGGACGGGAATAAATCAATACCAGAAAAACCCCCAGCACATTAGAAACCATTTGCCAAATGACTGCATTTCCAGGTTTTCCATGTTCATTGTCTTATTGGAAGGTTCTGTGCAACACATCCATACATGTTAGTGAAGTACCTACCCCTACCATTAGTTTACTTCAAAGATTTCACATTCCTTTAGTGTATTAATTCTTCCAGAAATTAGAAATTTCTCAGGATTCTAATGTATTCTCACTGTAGCAAAAAAACCCCAGAGGTATGTATTTATGTAAAAATATTTATTCTTATTAACATAATCAGTGTGATGTGAAATAGGGTATTAATAAAACAGTGGGGTTTTTTTCACAGAACATGACAATTTAAGAATTTATTTTGAGGAAAGAACACAATTGCTGAAAATGTATTTAAGAAGCCCACAAATTAAGAAGATTTATGAAATTAGACAAGTTGTAGAGGGCTTTCTTTGTGACTAAAATAGTACTTTCCCAGAATCTTAACTTGTTTGATTCCTAAAGTTCTATAATTAAAATTGGCTCAACAGATTTATAAAATGATCACTTTGGATTATTTAAGAACATTATTTAAAAATGATATGCAATTGCAGCAATACAGTTTTCAGGAGGTACAAAGAGTCCTTGAAACGGAAAGACACAAAATTTTAATAATGTAGGTGGACAAATAGTAATTTAGTAACCTCTAAAGAAACTCCTACCATGAGCTAATTAAAATATAAATGCAGTGCCTCTTGCCTGCTGCTTGCTGCCCCAAATCTCTTATGCAATAGCACCTTTCAGCACATCAAAATGAGAAGCCAATACATGTGCTATGTTTTTAGAGAACATGAATTTTTTTAAGCAAGTTGCCTCTTTGTACAGAGAAATGTGAAACAAAACAGCCACATGAACCACTTTAAAGGAGAAAACTTGTGTTACCTGTGGTTGGCCAGTGTATCCATTCTTTTGGTTTTTTACAATGGCAGAAGCTGAATAGATTTTTTCTCACCCTAAATTGCTAAGATTCAGTAATATGCTGCAGATCTGATGAAACAGCTTTGCAAAACATTCCCCAGAAAAGTTTTCATATTAATTGGAGAAAAAAAATGCTGTGAAATATGTAGTCCATTAATCCAGAAATAAGTAAGGCCCTTTCCCCAAAGTAAAATGAAAAATAAGGAACCAATTGTTTCTATGAAAATACATGTAGGAATGGGGTGGGTGGGACACCCCTAGGAGATGGACTTCAGAAAAGGGAGAAGTGAACATCAGAGTCCCTGTGTATGTTTGCAGATCTTTATGCAAGGATATTCTCCTGTAGTGGAGGCAGCCCAAGTTGAAAAAATAACCTTAATGAAGCACTTTTTCAGTTTTGTATATCCCACTTGAAAGTTGAGAATTAAGAACCAGTTCATGACTGTCTCTCTGTTTCTAGTTTTCATTTTGTGTTTTAAAAACCAAAAAAGCATCCACTAGAGCAAAGGCAGTAGAGATCGGGGGCCTCATTTAGTCCACAGGATGGGTCCCTTCATCTGTATTGCTCTTGGAAAAACACGGAAAGAGAGGATCCTGTGTGGATTGAAGGGTTCCAAGTGACCATGCTTCTGCAGAGTGTACGAACAACTGGGTAGGAAACTGAGGGGCACATCAATTAAAAAATCAAAAGTACAATTAAGACAGAAATATAGAACAAAGTTAATGTGGTTTGTAGTTTTCCACAAAGGGTGAAAAACAGACATTAGGCTAGTGATTAATATGTGAATCTGTTTTGAGGGGAAAAGCATTTATTGTCAGCCTAGCAGAGCTAGGATCCCTCTAGTCCACACTGGAAGAATTCTCCTCTCTCATTCTCCCTTTTTTACTCAAAACCCCCATTGCTGTACATTCCAATTTCTTTAAAAGCTTGCAGATCTTGGACCTCAGTCATAAAGCAAATAATCCTTCTGCCATCTACCAGAGGATTCTGTTTGTTCTGCTCATATAAATAACCCTTATGTCACTTGTAGTATGAATAACACAGCCAGGATTTGTCCATCTGAACCAGTGATCACCCCTGAGCCAGGCTGATGAGAATTGCTCTCCTCCTTGGTCCAGAGAAATCAATCTCCCTCATGTCAGCCTGGTGTGAAAGCATATGCAGATGTCTGCACAGTTGCCAGCTGTTCACAGCCAGGTGACTCATTTTGAAGACTGGAATATTAAAAGCAGAGTCAACAGAATCGTTTTTATATGTCCATCAAAAGCCTTAGGAGATTGAATTTCTAGCAACCAGCCTGCAGAAAATGCCCTTGAAAGTGTCTTTAATAGCAGCATCAGGCTTAATATTACTGTTCACATTTAGGAAACTGAGTGAAACCCAGAATAATAGTTCTGTTTACTTTTCCTAAAGCAGTGTACTCCTGGCTGTGTACTCCTTTCTCTGGCGAGATCCCCCTCTACAGCCAGGACTGTTTTACAGCATTGCATGCTCTCAAATTAGACCACGTACTTGTGTATGTCAGGAAACATCCTTGTGATGAAGTAAATCAGGCAATTCGGACAAATCAAATTAGAGACTTGCAAAGGAGGCTTAGGAAAGATCTCACCAACCATAAGCAGTAAATCAGATCTCAGCTCCTCTTGATTAAAATGTTACTAAAAGCAAGATCAAAATCACCACCTGGAAGACATATGGTGTGTGGTCTTCGTTTACTGCTCCCACCAACATTGTCAGGGTATTTACTACAGTGTAATGTTTTGTTTCTCATTCCCATGCATCTTTGCTGTCGCTTTTCCGCTCACTGTTGTCTTTTCTCTAAAAGCTGCTGGGATCCAAAAGCAGGTCCTGGCAGTGAACCTGCTCTCATGTGCAGGTGAGCATCACGTCCAGGCTCAGCTGGCTGAGGGACTGCAAGTGGCTGTGGGATGGGTGGCTGGCAGGGCAGCAAGTCAAGCGTGTGGATGCCCGCAGGGATGTGCCTGCTGGGAGCTGCCTCTTGTTCCACTGGGGCTGCAGTGATGCAAAGCAGCTGAGGCCCAAATCCCTGCATTCTCATGGTGTTCAAAGAAGAACAAAACAGCCCTTGAGATTCAATGGCTTGTAGCTGTTAGGGATGATCTGGCATTCCTCTTGCCTCAGAAAGTCAGCTCCAACTTTTCTTCTGCATAACTACAAATTGTTAACTTCACAGGATACGCTTAACTTAAACACCTTAAGGGAAGTTACTTTGACAATTTTCTTGGTATTTCTGGCTCCATGCTGCATGGTGTTAAGAAAATCATTATTGGACTCTTGGTTTTTTGAAATGAGTGATAAAAACCAGAAAATGGCAGAAAACACTGAAGAGTAAAATAGTAGGAAGTGGATTTGTGAGAATGGAGGATAGCAGTGAACTTGGAAAGAGAGTACTTGAAAACCATCAGACTGTAAACCAGCAAGGCTGCAATTTTAAACTCTGCTTCCTACCCAGGCTGCACAGACTCTAGGATTTGTTTGCTCTCAGGACTGACTGATGGGAGCAGGTGCCTGCAACTCCTCTCCCACTGAAACCAGAAACTGGCATGGGAACCTCCCTAATTAGCCTCATGAACATTCTTGTAAATCTCTCACTTAATATTTCTGCTCTGACCTGTTCTTCCTTGAGTGATCCTTTAATCTTTTCTTAATTTCTGGCCTCAGCACATTCTCTGGTAGACATCCTGCTTCTGTTATGTTTGGGAATGCTTTTTATGACTCATGTTTAATATTTCAGCAAGCTGCTCTTACAGGCTTTAGTGTGTTTATATGGCATTTGTTTAGGTTTTCACTTAATTTTTCAGAAATTCTGTTCTTTTCTGTATTTTTCTTCCAGACAGGATTTACATATTTTAAAGAGATGTATTTTTACTCAAGCAGCTTTCATTTTTTTCTCATGTTTCACTTTGCTGGGTTTTAAGAAGAGAAGGCAGAAGGGAACTTCAGAAATTTGGTCTGGTATGCAGAATGTATTCATTGCCTTTTTCTTCTGTTTTTATTTTCTGCTGCACAGCTCTCAGTCTAACCTAGTGCCTGTTTTGAAAATCAAGCATCACCAATATAAATACTTATGAGTATATGAACAGTCACTACTCCCAAGTGATTTTTTTTTTTGGTATGAACTTTTCCAGGTCAGTCTTTAGTGAGAATATTATTTTTTTTCTTAGGGGTGGAGTCAGGGATGTGGTTTGGTGGTTTTTAACCTTTAAAAAGAAGTGATCTTTTTTTCCCCTCTCACCTATAAGCCAATTTTCCCCACTGCCATGAGAACATGCACATTTGGAACCTATGATTTTTTTATTTCAATTTTCACTTGTGCAAAGCAAATGCATAAGCAGGTACAACCAATTATCCAACTCATAATACAGGAAAGAATCAAGTCCCAGTAAAGCAGGGAAACAAATTTCCTATTGTTAGAAGTTTAACTTCTTGTTGGAACAAATGAGGTATTAAAATAAGAGAGGAAATTACAAACTATAATGGAAATAGCCGGGGAGAAGGAGAATATATTTAAGCCTTGTAGTGAAATTAGTGTTTGGCTCTCTGAGTGGGACTTGCTCTGTGCAGAAGGAACTCATTCTCTATGCTGTTCTTTTTCAGAGACAAATTCACTAATAATAGATGCAACACCAGCTTTGTCTTGAGAGCTAAATTAATTAATTGCAGTTACATTTTTCCATGGGTATGTAGCAAAGACTGTGGAAAAAGGATATATATAGTCTTTCTGCCCTTAAAACCCACCAAATTTGTGACTCGTGTTGCTCGCTTTAAATATTTATAAATTAGGAAATATCCTTTATATGTTGAGAGTTGTTATTGTAAGTGCTCTTTTTAGGTTCTGTGATTAAATCATTTTGTGCCTGGCACATTGCCCAAGAAAAATGGTTTTAAAATGTTGCATGAGAAGAAAATTCAAAGCTTTTCAGAGGGGTGTAGAACTGATGCCAAAGCTGTGATGTCTGGAGCTGTGTTGAGAAATCCAGATTTGTATCTGTGTGTGTGAAGGTGTGTTAGCATCTGTCTGTGTCTGTTCACAGTCAAGCAGAGTAGTGGATGCTGTGATTCATAGTGAAGGGTAACACTCAGTCATCTACAACCCACACCTGTACCTGGAAAAATTAAGACCATTATTTATGGAAGTTGTAACTGTGTTGGCAGCACAAGCCACTGAGCAGTCACATAAAATTGGATAATGTCCACTGCCCACGAGGGTATTTCACCTACTTTATGAGTGACATTGTTAAAACGTCCCAGCTAAAAGAAAACCTCTTTAAATGTTGCCAAAACACTTTATGCAGGAAAATGTTTTCTTCACTTTCCTGGGGAACCAGTCCATTCTCTCTTTTGAAAGAGTGAAAGGGGAAAAAAGACTCTTTCTACACATCAAATCACAGACCATAATCTTGGATTAGTGCAAGATCATAGTGCAAGATTAGTGCAAGTGCATAGATCATAATCTTGCATTAGTGCAAGAAAATGTAGTGTTTGAATTAATGCCTCAAGGGTTCTGCTCCCCTAAAAAAAAAAAACTAAAAATTGAAGGAAACTTTCAACATTTGAGGATGGCAAGACAGCTGCAACCCTGGAAATATTTGACTCTCCCAGAGTATAGCTGGTGTACTTTTGTTTCCTGTGATGCTACTGCAAGTGAGATTCTTGGCAATGCCAGTGTGCACGCCATCACTGCAATGTTTATTACCCTTTACAGCTCCCTGGGAAGTCATTTTTAGTCCTACTCAGTTAAGGATGAGCAACATTGCAACTGCAGCACTTACAGCTTACTGCTCCCAGCTTGACTGAACACGTCCCTGGAGCAGAATTCTAGTTTAGGTGAGCAACAGACATTATCATAAAAATATAAAATAACATGGAATCCTCTTAAATCTTTAATAGGAGACAACAGGTGGGTTCACCAGCTAGGTGGAAAGTAGACAGCAATAGAAAAGTGTCACATAAGGAAGTAGCACAGCAGTTGTCTCACCACTGAAGAGCAATTTAGAAGCATTTTCATGCATAAAACTTTTAAGCCAATCACTGTGATGCTTTAGCCAGGTAGAGAAATAAATGTAAAATCTGGAACCAGTTGAAATTGCTTTAAGGTAATTTTCCTCCTGGGATTTCAGTGTTTCCTTACAAATAAGCAGCCCATCCTCCAACAAGAGCACATTTCTGTGGAGCTGGAAAACCCCTATTAACAGATACATTTTTAAGGGACCTGAAAGGCAGCAGCTGCTAAGGGTGGTGAGCAGAGTGAACTCTCTTACACATAAATAATCCTGGGATGAAAGTGTAACAAAAAAAAGGGGGGAAATCCAGCACTGCATTTTTTTTTTTCTCCCCTGCCAGAAATATCTGATATTAAATTTCTGAACCTGAAGCTTCAACCTCCCAGAAAATGGGTTGGACTGGGACTGTCAGCATGCTTCTCTCTGTATACATGGCCGGTGACTTCTACTTTTTCCTTTTGTAGCCTGTTGTAATGATTATATTAAATCCAGATTTTCCACATAGTTCTTAAAATTCTGGATGTGATGAGCAATTTGGAAATTAATTTTTGTTATGTGACATGATTTCTGTAAACCCTTCTGAGGCACCATGGCCTTCTGGCAAGTAATTTTACTGAACCATTACTTTCAGGAAATATATTTGTGTATGTGCCATCTTATATACATAACATGGAGCATATTGAATATGTTTAGAAGGAGTTTAGAGTTGAGGGATCTCCTTTTCATCCTTCTTAAACCTAAACTTCTGTTAGTGAATACAAGAGTCATTTACCTTTGATACAAGCAGTTGCTGAATGTTTTGTAGCCAGGGTGAAGTACAATAAAGCTTGTAATGTTAATCAGGAATGTAAAGTGTTTTGACTAAATAGAAGGAAAATAAACACCTGACATTTTGAGATAATTTGTTGTGTTTAAGGGGATTTGTGGGAAGGCAAGGTTAAATACAGTTATATTAATTAGTGCTACTATGATATAAAGCAAGTGAAATAAGGTCAAATTAAATGAATATAATGTTCACATGTGTTGTGGAGTCATATACACCACACATGGCTGAGCAAGGGAGAGTAAGGTAACTGCTGTGAAGATTTAAGTGGCATTTAACTGGCTAATGGGAGCTCTTGTAGCAGAAGTGAGGCTGATACCTGCTCCTCAGCCTGCTTCTGCTCCTCAGAGACAAGGTGTTAAGAAAGTTCTTTGGATTTAGAGATTATTTTGAGTTTAGGAATGAAGATGACCTGCCTGCATTGTGTCTTTTGTGTGCAAGCACTACTCTGAAACAACTTTCTGAGTACAGATGCTTAGAAGGTTGAATCTAACAGATACAATGACTGTCACAAACCCAGCAGAGAAGCAACAAATAGTTTAGAGATACTTTCAAAATTTAAGTGTAAAAAGTTCAGCTTACTACAATCTTATTATTGTCACATTTTGATCATTATAACAGCTTTAACATGGGAGAAAAGCTCAGTAGCTGGCAAAATCATGACCCATTTGACCATTGAGTCACCTTCAGATTTGTTGAAGCCATGATTTCATCCTCACCCTTTGAAAGAATCATGTGCAGTGAAGCAGTGGGGTGACCAGTGGGTCTGATCCGAGGCTGCCCCCTGCTCATGGATTCCTCTCTTTATACAAATGAGGAATAATGTATCACATCTCAGATCAAGCCATCTATCACAGCAAGGTGTGATATAGGCTGGTGTATCAGTAGGTGGGATCTATGTCTACCACAACCTCTCTCAATGATCTGGATTCTCCCATAGAATGTACCTTGGTCTCTCCAGTCTCTAAGCAGTAAAGGTGAGATAAACTCCTCTGTGCCATCTCCTGCTCTTCCTTTGGCTGCCTGGCCCAAGTGCCAGGCCCTTGCTGTGGTGCTCAACCAGAGCCCTCACTGCTGCTCCAGAGCAGAGCATCCTGCATTTCACTGCCAGGTCTGCTGCCAGCTGCTCAGAGAGCTCCAATCAGTAGGGAGAATGATTTGGCCAGTTGCCTGTGTTTAGTTAACAGTGACAGAGTGTTTTCCTTTCTTGCCCACTGAGCGTGGAAGACAAAATGAGTCCTGGTAATCAAACTGGTGCATGCACTTGATGGCAGTGCAGCAAGGAGGGTTCCTGCTGCCCAGAGCTGGCTGTTTGAAAGGAAAGACTTATTGGCTCTTTCCCTGCCAGTCACTGGATCCTCTGCAGTGAGTACAGAGCTCCTCTGACTTTCACCTTGCCCTTACACACTCACCATTCATCTAAGAGAATTTTCTCAGTGCATTTACTGATATAAAATGACACAGCAATGTCATTTATTGTCAATTATTGTCCTCCTCCCATCAGCAATGAGTGGAACCAAGAGGGGTCCACCTTAGACCACCAGAGATGTTTTTCAGAAAGCCAAAATCCAATTCTTGTTGAGGAAAACAGACAGAAAAGGCTGTGATCACTACTGTAATATCAGTCCAATACAACATTGGTAAGCTTTGCATTTAATCAGTAACACCAAATGGCCAACCATTCAGCTGGTATCAGCACTGGGGGTTTGGGGATAGTTAGGAGCCGGGAGGTTTATTATGAGCAAGATGACTGGTTTCCAAAGAGTGCTGCTCATTGTTCACGTTGGGAAGGGATATCTACTGGAACTACAAATGAGCATAATTAGGACGATTGCTCCGAATAGAATAATGATGTTAGATCAGCAGATGGGAGAATGGAGCCAGGTACATTTATCCAAGGCACAGTAGGGAATCAATATCGTATTAATGAATGTAAACGAAGTAACACATTCTGAGGATCTCAAGTCTGACATTAAATAGGATGCAGATGGGAAGTGATTTAGTTTATCCCTCATTATGTTGTTAATTGTTGTTATTGTAGATAATTATGATGAACTTATCCTCACTGAGCCCAGGCAGACTATTCAGACAATTGTGGATAAACAGTAATGGTATACAAACAATTTTATATTGCTTTAAAATGGTGCTAGGTACCATAGTATCTATGGGGTTTTGGTATTTACATGATGAAAAATGGAATTTTTCTGGAATATAATTTGTTGCAGGGAAATTGTCACCAGTGCAGCATGGAAAGAGCTCATTGCCCACTGAGTGTTATTTCATTCTCACTGTCCAAACCCCAGGATCTGAACTCATTTCAGAACAAAGAGATATAATTATGCACTTTTTATATTCATATTTCTGCTCAAGAAGGTTCTGCAGCATGACTTCTAAGTCTGCTCTTTTTACAGAGAGGACAATTTCCATATGGTCAAGAGTGCTCTGTGCCAGGACTCTGCAGCTAGGATCACATTTTTCCAAAGTGCTTGGTTGCTGCTTATGTGCTGTGGGAACCAGAATTTCACCCACATTGATGCTTGTGACCAGTTTTATAAGGAGTTGTTCTTCCCGGACATTGAGAACTGTGGTAGCTGGCTGTTTGAGACCTGGAAGACATATGGTTATTTTAATTATTGATATTATTTGCACCGTGGCTCGCAGTTAAACCAACATTCACTTGCAGGATGCATTTAGGAGGAGTCTTTGTCCTGATATGCACGTGCTGCTTGTAGCCAAAATTCCCATGAGAGGAGGGACTCATAGCACCTTTGAACATATAAGTGTGTTCCTTAAGTGAGTTGAAGCTGCCACACTTACCTCAGCCTAAGGGATAAATGAAGCTGTGTTGAGCAAATAGTTGCTTTGAATTTAAATCCATCATTTTCTCCTAGTTTTTTCCCATCTGATTTTCAGGAAACAGAGATTTCAAGCAGCTGAGCTGAAAAGAGCCACACAATTGAGGGAGAGAGAGCAGCTAATTCTTTTAGTGCAAGGAAACTATTTCCTCTCAAATTGTATAGAAAATAGAAATCTTCCCCAGTGAAGCTTGCCACAGAGAGATCAAGAATGTAATAAACATGGGAAAATGTGAGAGAGAAAAGGTATGCATGGCATGAGGAATGAGAAGCTTGACCCAGAGATAACTTTGTATTTTGATTACGTCTCTCACGTCAGAGCTGCAGAATGACCTGAAAGGAGGTTGTGGTGGGGTGGGGGGTTGGCCTTTTCTCCCAGGTAACCAGTGATTCTCAGTGTCATATCCCCACACAAGGAGCAAACAAGTATTTGAATGTCATGGAGAGGAATTTGGAGCATGGCACTGCATCAGCATGAGCTTCTTGACTTTACTGTTAATGTGAACAGATCCTATACTCTTTTTCAACAAGAAAATTATCAGAGTATTCCTTTGAAATGCATAGATTGCATTTAAGGAGAAGCTGTTGACAGGGCACAGGAGACAGACCCTTTCCTTGGCCGAATTTGTGTGTTCCCTACATTTGGCATGCACATTTCACTAATACCTCTGTACAGCCTGTCCTGTTTTTGTGACGTCCAGGGACTTGGTAGTTTATCTTCAGAAAACAGGTGTTTCAGCATAAAAATTCAAATGAGCTCGGGAAAATCTGCAAGAAAAAAACCACCTTTCACTTACTTGAGGAATCAAAAGCGTGTGGCTTATTTGTGATGTGTGTTTGAAAACGAGCTGTGGTGATATGAAAGAGAAGTACACCAAGCATCAAATGCCATCTTATGTTGAAAAGCTGCTATGCCAACCTTGGGACTTTAAATTCTCTCATTTAAAAAAAATTGTCAACCAGCATAATTTCTGTTCTAGGTTAAATAAATATTTTCAGAGACTTGGAATGGACTGTTAGTTCTCTGCTGAATAGCACTGATACTCGTGCACAGGGATGCTCAGTAATGGCACCTGTCAGGCTGAAGGTGACTTTGGGAGAAAGGAATAGAGGAGATGGAGGTGCTTTTCCGGCAACTCCTTAAGTATGAAAAAAGAAAGATTGTATTCTGTTCAGGGTGAGAACTTTGGATAAGTCAAGTCATCCTTTAATTTCAGTGTAGAGGGAGTTCACATGTACAGGAAACTTATTTTAAGTTTCAAATAGTAAAGAAAATCAATAGAAGTAATAAAAAAGGTTGAGAGTGGACTGATTCTGAAATTTCTTATGCTAGGGAATCTAAAACTTTGGTTGAAGAGTTAGGAATTCTGCTCAGTCTCAATCCTTAATTTTCTTCAAGGATTATGTTCAGTTCCTGCCTTTGCTTCCCCAAATAATCCATCCATTAATTTTAGATTTAAAAAAACCAAAACAACCAAACACCTTTTAAAGGAATTGTTCCAAGGGCAAGTCAAAGTATTTTTCATTTTCTAATGTTTTTATTGATGGAAAAATAGCTTCCAAAATTTATTCATTAGTTTTGGTCACACAGAAGCTACATTTATCAAAAACATGAATAATTTCCCAGAAGAAATTATTGGTAGAGTTAGTAGATTCGTAAGAGCTAGAGCAGAAAAGAGCTAAAGTGCAAAAGAGTAGAAATAAAACAGGGAGGTGCAAACCTGTCCTTTCTGCTGCCTTTGACAGTTTGCACTTTAAAGTTCTTGGCATGTTATTGCTGAAGATTAAACATATACCTGCACCTGCAAATGATGCTGCAAAAGCATGGTGACAAATTTTAAAGGCTTTTCAACTCCACATCTGGAATCACTACCACCATCTTCTCGAGCTTCTTTAAGGATTTGATATATCTACCAGAAAATAGGTATAAGGTGAATTCCAAAGTCAGTGGTTTGATTGATTCCTTACTGCTCTATCCCCTTGGTGGAGGGATATGCTCTCTTAGAGATGAGTTTCTGCAGTGCATGTGAAGAGATGAATTGCAGCTAGAATGCTGAGGAGAATAAAGACACACACAAAAAAATAGTCTTACGGTAAATCAGCCAGTGCAACTGCCATTGAAATCCCTGTAGTGATGCAAGGGATGTTATTTCCATGGCTTGTTGGAAGTCAGAAAATTTTTTGTCTCTATCAAATCATCCTGTTGTTTTCTGGGCTTCTTTGGAGAAGAATAATGTCAACACAGACAGCACTGTGGTTTGTCCTTGGGCTCTTACATTGGCTGCATCTCTTTGTGTCTCATGACAGATCTAATCCCCCTTTGCCTGGAGGCCCCTCTGCTCTGCCATGCTGCAGCACTGTTCAGAGGACAAACCATGGCCATGTTTCTCTTGGATCCATTTAGAAGGGTCCAAATTGCTTGGAAACCAACAGAGTCACACTTCTGAAATGTCAAACTCTTGTATATGAACAGATTGTTGATTATATTATGCTCGCTGGAGATTAAGAAGTCAAGGTCTGGATGATTTTAAAAATGAACCAGAGCATCTGTTCCTACCTCTAGAAACATTTAGTAACCTGCACCTGAGTAGTGAAATGTTTTAAACGAGCACTTGGCTTTATACTCAGAGACATGCCCACTGGGTATGGCACAGTATGCCCAGAGCACCAATAATTCTCTGCTGCCACTTAAGAAGCAAGAGAACATAGACCAACTGGATGTGCTTTCTGGAAAATTAACTGTACAGCCTTGGCATACATAGACTGTGCATGTAGGCATTTAGTCTGGAAACAATAGGAATGCACTCAACTGTATTCAAAAGTGTCAGCAGCTGGCAAAGCTCTTTGGGAGAGGTGCTCAGTGCATTTCAGAGGATAACGAGGTTACATGGTCAGGATCAGTGCAGAGCCCTTCCTTAGCATCTTCTCTCATTGCCTTCCCTCCCACAGGCCTTGTGCTTCTTTTCACTCCCAAATGTATGGCCAGTCAACAACACTGTAAATACCCAGAAGGAAATCTGTCCCACAGCTTTTCTGTACCGGCTTGTGCATATTTCATATGATATCTAATCAGTAAATATTTATAAGCATTTTGAATATTTGATATGATGGCTTATTTAACAATTTCATTTCAAATATTGCATGAAATATTTCTGCTTTTTGTCCCCCTCCTTTCTCTCAGCTTTGTTTTCTTTCCACAATAATTTTTACTTGGGGGAGTTTTCTGTTCATATTTACAGAATTACCTCTCCATGTTTTTTTCTGCTGCCTCTTCTCAAAATGCTAATCTAACCAATGCAATATTTCTCCCCTTGATATATGTGCATGTGTGATGTAGATTAAATACAAAGAGCCAAGAGCTCATGGAAACATGAAAAGAGGCTCTGTGCAATGTGCCTACAGCTTTCATTTGCACAGCAAATTTAATGCTACCCAGTAATTCCAGATAGGTTCTTGGTTTTAGTTTTTCTCATTTCACTTAACTTTTTACTCAAACTCCATCCCTCTGACCTGAAACAGCTCCTTTCTGAAAAAATCTGGTTGTTTTTGAACAGATGTGGAGACATGACAGAGTTCATTTAGAACATAATCAACAGATAATAATAGGGTACTTGGAGAAATTGCAGTGAATGACAAGTACCATCAGCCTTTTCAAAACAGCAAAATTAGACATTTTTAACTCCACATGCACAACAGTGTTACAAGAAGCAGGAAATGACTAATTTGGAATCCTTTTATTACATTCTAGTTTTTAAAAAATGATATTGTAACATTCTCAGGCATTATCCTGACCCTTCTCTGCTCACTGCCTCTATTGGAAATAAAATTCTGTTACATGTGTTATTTGAAACAGACTGGCTCTGTTAACTACTTACTTGTATCCCTCATCTTCTTCCCTGAGGCTTGACAGCTCTCAGCCTGTCAGGATGAGGCCCCTGCATCTCTCATGTGTGATTTGCAGTTTTCATTACTGTAAAAATCCATCTGGTTTATGAACCTCATAATCCTCAGACTTCTATAATATGGCACCTGATTGGGATGCTTGGGAAGGTTTGGGTTATTTTCATTGCCTGTGTCTGCTTTTGCTGCACTGCCAGGAGGACTGAGCTGGATTTTGTGTCTCCAGCCCTGAGTTTCTTGTTGTGGTACAAGTCTGACCCCAATTGCCGCCCACTGCCTGCCCAGGCTTGCAGCCAGGATAGTTCTCCACAAAACTTATTTAGACAGGAGGGCCATGAGGTGCCTGGTTTAGGGGTTGAACCTCGCTGGCAGGGCAGTGGTGAAGTGGTAACTGTCCCTTTGCACCCCAAGACACAGTGGCCATGTGCCCCTCAGTGTTCTGGCAGAGTCACGGGTGTCCTCAGGGCTATGATCTTCTAAACCTTGGTGTAACAAGTATCACAGAGAATCACAGAATACTCTGAGTTCGAAAGGAGCCCCAAGGATCATCAAAGTCCAGCTCCTGACCCTGCACAGAACAGCCCCAAGAATCCCACCATATTCCAGAGAGCCTTGTCCAAACACTTGTTTAGCTCTGTCAGATTGGTGCTGTGACCACTGCCCTGGGGAGCTTTTTCCAGTGCCCAACCACCCTCTGGGTGAAGAACTTTTTTCTAATATCCAACCTGAACCTCCCCTGACACAACTTCAGGCCATTCTCTCAGGTCCTGTCACTGCTCACCAGTGTCTGGGAGTATCTGGAAATATGTGCTTGCTCTCCTTCACCTCTTCCTCCCGCCTCTCACTGATCCTTGCCCTGGGGTGCAGCCTTCCATCCACTGTCCCACACTCCTTCCTGCAGGGAAAGCAGGATCTTGGATGCTTCCAAATGTGTGAAATATAGGCAAATGTGTGAAATACCCAGTGCTGGCACAAACACTGATAGAGCTTGGATGCTGCTTGTAAATAAATCTTCTTGGCTTCCTTGGGATTTTTCCTGTGCGTCAGAACTCGCAATTCAGGATTTTAGATGCAGGTACAGAATTTCTACTTGCATCACCAGAACTGTGCTTTGCAAGCCAGGATCAGGAGAAGCTTGGCTGTCAGACCTCTGTTAATCTCAGTTTTTAAGTAAAGAATAATGTGTGCTTGAGAGAAATACACTGACAGGAGAGTCATTGACTGTGTTCTCCCCATCAGGGTGATCAGGATTTTCTGTGAAGTCTGTGAGCATTAAGGAAGCCAGAACAATGACAAATGGTTTATAAAAGGGATCATCAGAAGACACAGCAGGTTCAGTTATCTTTGAGACATGTCTTAACAGATGAGCAGTCTCCTGAGAGATGTAATCTGCTCTCTTGCCTGGCTGCAGAATTGCTGGAGGGCACTTTACTTCATGTTATGTTATGTTATGTTATGGTATGGTATGATATGGTATGTTATGTTATATGTTCTTTCTACAGTCTGTATCTTGGATAGGGTGTATGGCTGCTTGTGTCTACTTAAAAATCAGAGTAAAAAACTTTGAATGGGGAAATCGTCCATAGTCTCTACAAATGTACAGAACCAGTAAAAACATTAAGCTTGGAGATGTGAATAAAGTTGGGTCGTGATAGCGTTTTCCAGCTGGGAACCTGCCATTTGCAGATGTTTTGGAAGCACTTTTCTAGTTGCTAACTAAACTCTTTCCTTAAAGAAAAGAGAAGAGGGGAAAAAACCTAATCTAGTTGCTCAGACGATGTGGAAGTGGTGATGAGAATTTCCTAAAATGTGCTGGTTAAGAGATAACCTTGTGAACTTTGCAAACAGTACATAGAGAATGATATTGAAGTTCAGCAGAGTTCTCAGTCTTGTTATTTTAAAGCTGCAGAGCTAATAAAGTATCTCCATTACCTGTGGCAGCAAGGCATTTCATTCCCACTCTACATCTACTTTCAAATCTATCTATATTTGCTGTCCTTCACTGTTTCTGTAGTTATTTTGAGGCTGATATTTTTGTTTGGCCATCTATTCTCTCAGTGAAGAGGCAAGCTTTCTGTTTATTGAAATTCATCTTGGTGTGGGGAAGATAAAAGCACAGAACTGATTTGAGAGGAGCACTTTGAAGCCATAAAGAACAATCTGTCTTTCATTTACATTTCAGACCTTACCTCACCCTGTATTTGAAAACATTTATTCCACAGATCCTATCTATCTCCACAAAATGCTCAGGTACTAGATTTAGATATAATTGGACCATCGTTTTCTGCCTGAGCCATGAGGACATCTTAAATCTTAGTGCTCCAGCTTGGCACATTTGTGGAAGTCTTGGTGCCCCAGCTTCTGCAATGGGGCATTCACCCAGATAAAGATCTGCTTGTTGGACTCCTATGTCTCCTCTTAATGAAGATTTGAAGTTCTTGTTCCTCTCTATTAACAACACAATGAGAACATCCGGTCTGATTACAGCACTCAAGGACAAAAAGAGGAACTCAGATTTAAACCTTTTTGATAGCTAAGAGGATGTAACCATACAAGTTTCACCTTGCAGAAGGTGTCAGCAGTAAAATCCCTGCTATTCCCCAGCTGTCTTCAGCCCTTTCTCCTAAACACAGATCAGAAACTGCATCTTCCCTTTCCTGTGAGAACGCCCCACTTCCACTCCTGAGGGGCTTTCTAGTTCCCTGTGATTCTTCAATTATTCTGTGCTCTTCCCAGCTCTTCCATGCATGGAAAGCAAAGTTGGGACACACACACACACACACACACATGCACAGTAAAAACAACCTCAAACCTATAACGAAGTCATTAAACCCCCTGATGTTAGAAACTCCTTATCATCGCGGTCCTGAAGGGTAAAAACTGACCAAAGAAGTTAAGCCACCTCTAATGACATCATATTTTAGACAGGGCCGTTCTACTTAATTAATGAATGTTTGCACAGCGCTTTGAGATCTTTGTCTAACAAGGAAGGCTAATATGTTGCTATGAGTAAATGATAGAATTGATAATTTAGAAAATATAGAAGCACAAAGTCAGGTTGCCCTTATCATTTCTGCAAAGCCAGGTTTAACTATCTTCTTCTTTTGGCTGCTGGCTTAATTACATAAGGTACTGAATTTAATTAACTCATCAAACCTAATTTGAAAAGATCTCTCAAGTCAGTAAGAGCTTGTCTTACGGTTATTATTCTATTTGTTGCATTGAGCCTTTAATATCACCATTTTGTTATGATATTAATGGTAGCCTTAATTGTGTTCTAAATTACAACATTTACTCAGGTGGCACTTTCCTTAAGTGTCAGCATGTGAAAATCAATCACAGTTTAATTTAAGGCAGGGAAATTGCTCTTCTACCCCTCTGTCAAGTCAGCTATAGGCTATCTCTTTTCCTGTAAGTGTAATTTGGGTTTGCAAAGTCCAATTATTTCACAGGAAGTCATACTGAGTTTCTGAAGTCCCATTTCTTGGAGAGGTGTTATGACAATGATCATCTGGATGCTCTTTTGGGAATGGTTAACTAAATTCTAAGGTTTGAGGCTGAAGTTGGTATTACAACTATATAATTCATTTGAACACATCTGTGCATGATGCTCCAGCTTGTTGTACCAGTCTGAAACTTCTTGAAAGTTATTAAAGAAAGAATTACGAGGAAAGAACCTAAACTGAAAAATTTGCTGTATTATTTTAATACAGTTAGCAGGACCTTTTTTTTGGACAAATTTTTACATTCCTAGAAATATGCCACACAGAGAGGAGAGGTCAACTAATAGCTTAAAATCAAAATTTCTCTAGAAATTATTTACTTGTTCTGTAAAACTTGTTCTATTGTCATGCAAACTATGCTGCTGATATAGACATTGCTAATTAAGTCTGGAGGAGTTCCTGTACTTTCATGAAAAGCCATCAACATGCTGTGTGGAATCAAATGCTTTCTTAGTCTTCCAGGCAGTAGTTTTGCAGAAGTAACCGTGCTCACAATTGCTGTCTCTTCTTTTTTCGTTTCCCTGTTTGCAGCACAAATAAAGACCTTTTTTTCTGTTCTCCCTCAGAACGACTATCGGAAGTTATCTATGCAATGCAAGGACTTTGTCGTGGGGGTGCTGGACCTGTGCAGAGACACTGAAGAAGTGGAGGCTATTCTGAATGGAGATGTGAACATCCATTTGTGCCCTGAGCACCACCGGCCAAGTCTGAGCAGGATTAAACTTGCTATTAAATATGAGGTCAAAAAGGTAAGAATCAGTCCACTCTCAACCTTTTTTATTACTTCTATTGATTTTCTTTACTATTTGAAACTTAAAATAAGTTTCCTGTACATGTGAAGTCCCTTTGGGTCCCTGGTGAATATGTCGTCGCATTTAATTATGCTTCGTTGATGTCCCCTGAAAAATAAACAAAAGATAGATTTCAATGGGACCAGGACTATCCCTAGAACTTTAGCAGCTTGTGGCTTGATTTGCATTTTCTCACATCTTTTAATTTGAAGAAGGTTATTTGCGAAGTGAAAAATAAATTCTTCTACAAGTATTTAAAACAATGATTCAGCCTTACAGAAGGGTGTTGTGTGAATGGAAAATGTTATTCTGGCAAATTCTAGGCCTGGGTGGTCCCAACTAATTGCTCCTACAATATGCATTGATGGAAACTGGGCTCCTGCTACAGGACTCGAAGAGCGTTCCAAATTTTCCAGCTAACATCTGCTCTCTCTTTCCCCTCCCAAACCCACCACCTGCTTCCTTCTGCCTCTTGACTGCGCTGCTGTGCTGGCTGGAGAAAGTCCTTTCCTGCTATGAAAGCCATTAATTAAAGAGAATCTTAAAACATATTTGAAATTAAATGCTTTCATGCACTAGCATGTAGTATGGAGCCAAATATTTTCTCCTAGGATGTTGTGTCTCTGCTTTGTTCCATCACCAAAACCAAGTGGAATATCCCACTTCACTCTTAGTCAGATGTTCAACAAGCTGGGTCAAGTTTAGTTGTTGAAGCTGTTGCTTTGGTAACAGGCAGGCAAACTTGCTCTGATGGTCTTTCAGAAAATGAACTAATCTAAACGACACAGATAGTACCTCATCAAGGAACAAGTGCCCAGTGATCCATGGCCTGAGAATCATCAGTCACAGAAGCAGGGAACATTCTGAGTTGCAAAGGACCTTGGTCAGAACCTCGAGCCTTTTCAGTGTGTGAATTCTCCTGTGCTACTTTGCTCACTTATCCTTCTAAACATTTGTGTCCTCCTCTCGATACCAAGACCATGAGCTGAAGCTGCTGTGCTGCTCTGAGCACTTCCATCCTGGCTTGCCTGGTTCCAGAGGGACATTCCCCCATTTCTTACCCTGTCTATACATAGAACTTTTCACAGTGCATGAATGCTGACCTAAAGCACCTGTGGGAGGTCATGTACACTTGATCTTTTCATCCTTTCTGGATCACAGCAACTTGTTGCACACTGATAAAAACCATTAAACTAATTGCAGGATATGACCATGAGCATTCAGCAGTCTGGTGATGACTCTCAGGTCAGCACAATCTTTTCAGCATCTGGTGTGTGTCTATGTGTAAGATGAGTACTTAGCAGCTATCTTGAATCTGTGGGACACAGACACATTTAGATAAATGGTTTTGGGCTTTGGCAGTGACATGATAATAGACTGGTTTTGGTCACAGTTGCTGAACAAAGACATTGTGTTATGGTAACACAGTAATTATTTCCTTAAGAGGCAATGCATTTCAGGTGCAAGCTTTTTATTCAGTTGAGAGATATTTAGGTTTATGTGTACAAATCCAGTGGTTTGAAATCCATTTCCATTTTAAGGAAATCCTGTAATAGAGAGAGGTGAGAGGGAGGGTGAAGTATTATGGATATTTAACAGACCAATTTTTCGACAGATTCTGTAAATTTCAAGTCACTTTTTCAAAGCTAATGGCTCATCATGACTAAACCATGTCCAGTCCTGGGCTCCTGAGTCTGATATGTGCAGCTCCTGTAATGGGTCCAGCAGAGAACAAAGGCAATTAGGGGACCAGAGCATCTCTCTTATGAGGAAAGGCTGAGGGAGCTGGGCCTGCTCAGAGCTGAGAAAAGAAAACTGAGAGGAGAGTTCATCAATGTCTGTCAGTGTCTGCAGGGAAGGTGTCGAGAGGATGGACCAGGCTCTGCTCAGTGCTCCAGGTAACAGGACAAGAGGCATCGGACAGAAACTGATGCCCAGGAAGTTCCACCTGGATATGGGAAGAATTTCTTTACTGTTCATGTGACCGAGTACTGGAACAGATTGCCCAGAGCGTGTGGAGTCTCCCTCACTGGGGATATTCAAGAACTGTCCAAACATAATCCTGTGCCGTGTGCTCTGGGATGACCCTGCTTGCACAGGAGTTTTATACAAGACAACTTTAGGGACTTCAGAACGGTCTGAAAAAAAAAAAAAAAAATCCAAAAAAAGGAGTTAGAGGTTATGAGTTATTTTTTCATTAAGTTCATATGCAGACTAAATATTTGCATTTGCATGTGAAATTTTAAGAAATATTTGATGTTTAAAAAATCTATTTCTACCATTAGCTTCCTAATTCACATTTCCATATTAACACTCAGTGCCTACAATAGGCTTTCTTTGATGAAAAATTGCAGAGAACAATGAAACACATTGAAAATTATTATTTAATATCCATTATTTTACTTTTACAGCTGCTGATGCAGTCTGTATTTCATCACGCTTTTATTTCCAGAGTCTGGGAAAGATGTCAAGGACTCCCACCCTCAGACAGAAGAGCAATTGTTCACCAGAGTTTCATCAGGTCTTTTAAAATCTCCCTTGTTCTTTTAAATTTCTTTGTTCCTTCACTGTCCTCATACAGTGCAGTCACTGCAGCCACAGTGCCTAAGGAAAATCTTGTGTTCACACCAGGGCTGAAGCCTTCACACCTTCCCTGCTCAGGAAACCTGTAACTGGTACCTATAGGAGGTTTTTGTCCATGCCCTAAATGATCTGTCTCTGCATTTTTCCTTTTTTGCTTCCCATTAAAGTCCCCTGTTACTTCATTCATTTTCAACTTCAGAAAAGCAATTCTCTGGTCAAGTGAAAGGACACAGCTTTATTGATCAGTATCTTTCTTCCTAATTTACAAAGTTTGAGATGAATCTTGTAAAATCATTCAAGAAAGCATCAAAAATTACAGGCTTCACTTGTTGGTCTTTTTTTTCCTTTTTTTCCTTTTTTTCTTTTGCAAAGCATGCTACTAGCACATATGAGATGATGGTGAGAAGCTTAAGGCTCTAATTAAAGGACTTTCCATAAAAGATATTTGAAGAATTAGGAAATTCTGCTTTTTCATATTTTGCACCAAAGAGTAACCCAAAATTACAGTAGTTTACAAAGTTGTTTATAAAAATGCTGTATTGCTGTTATTCTTACCACTTTTTGAAAGAACTAAATAATCACTCTGTACCCCAGGATTTTTGGAAAAAATTCACTCAAATGTCCTCTGCTCAAGTTTTTCAGAGGCATTTTTCTGTTTAGATCAGCTGTCTTAATGATTCCCTGAAAATTATTAAAATGGGAACAGTTTGTCAAGAGCAAAACAAACAATTTTCAAACACTTAAGCATTTACTGAGTCCTGGATTCTTTCCAAGAACTAGACTTTTAGCCATGTTATGGGATGGCTGCAAATTTACCATTGTCTCCCCTGGTTTATTTAGTGATGCTTTGCACTTGCACACTTCAGCCAATAAGAGATTTCTTGCTCTTCCAGCCATGCAGGGTCTCAGGGACAGGGAGGTTGGGTGCAGGAAGAGCAGCCAAGCACTCTGATGATGCTGCAGCTAGGCTGTGCAGGTGTTAACCTGGACACTGGAGCACAGGCTGGGAAGTCTCATGGTGAGAGCAAACTGTGGAGTCCAGCAGCTGCTCATAGAAGTGGCAAAATAAAAAGCAGCATTAAGGTGGAACAGGTGGTTTTGGTGGATTATAACCAGAAGTGGCTTCAGTTGCCTAGTGGAAGTTCTGATCCCGAGGACGATGAGCTCTGTGGGCCATGGATACCCTCAGCTGCTCCTCAGGCAGGTTTACAACATCTGAAAGCTTACTGTGTTCTTGACTGAAATTTTTATAGTAATGTTTTTTTTTTCTTTTCTTGAAACATTCAAACAAATTTGTTTTCACTCAGATACTTGAAGAGTAAGAGTAGCACACATTTTTTCTGTGTGTGAACTCATTTTTAATTAAGCCAGCACATGATTTCTGCTTTTGAGAAGCAGAGGCTGGAAATACCTTTGGACAGCCAATGATGAGAAAATTAAAGTTTTGATGTCTCACAACAAAACCATTTTGCTGCTGTATATCAGCTGCACAGATGCCTTCATATTTTATATTCTCATTTTAGTCTGTACCAATATGATCCTTTCTTGCCTCTCTTTAATGTTGGCAGGGGACTTGTGTTGACATTTACCTTTAGGTGTAAAGCTGTTGCTTCTCTGTAGGTGTAAAGCTGTTGCTCTTCTGTAGGAGGTGATATTCATTTTCCTTCTTTCCCAATGGCAGAATTATCATTGCTCTATTCTTTTAATTGCAAATGTTGAGTGCCCACCTCTGTCTTCTCAGCAGCTCCGTTCATAACCACCATAAAGCCAGAGCACCTTTCTCTTTAATGAGTTTTAATTTAATTAACAGTAAGACACACAAATTGGGTTGGAAAAAAAAAAATTAAACAGAACACCAGATGGCTGTGTAAATCCTATTTAAGAGAGAGCTGGAACAGGAACTTTTTTCATAACTATATTATTAATAATTAACATATGGAGGATGATCTGAACAGAATACTCGTGGCTGCATTAGATTATGACTTTGCACTGCGTTGGTCACGCGACTCCGATGCTTGAGGGCATAAGATGTCCCAGCTCTCATTAACTGCTGCCACAGCCTGAGTGGGAGCTGGAGAAGGTTAGTCCCTGAATGGGCAAAAGAACCAGCCCTGCCTGTGCTGAAGAGAGAGTTTTGACCCCAAAACATGCAGTAACAGACACTGTCCCAGCCACAGGCTGGGGGACAGCTCCTGTAGAGCATCCTTAGGAAGGTTACCTGGGAAAGCTTGGGTTTTGCATGGGAAGCACAGGAAAATAAGGTGGAGAACAGAGGGCAGGAGAAACCCAAAACTGACAAGAAGTTCTGACACTTCTCCCCTTGGAGAGCAAGGAGTGTATCTGTGCCACGTGCCATGGTGGGTGACATCTGAGTGCTCTCAATTTGCAGTTATCCTGCAGAATCCTGTGGGGAGTGCCCTGGGGAGGGACTGCTGCAGGGGAAAGGGGAGAGGGCACACCAGGGCACTGCCCACAGCCTGCACACCAGCCTTAACACCAATGGAAAACTACATTTTGGTAACACAAATGAAATTATTCAGATGCACAACTTTAGGAATTTCTCATAGGATGAACATTGATCTTTCAGTGCCCCAGTGGTTGTAACATGCACAGATACAGCTTGGAACAGGACAGGGCTATGTTTTACCACCAAATGAGAAGCCTCAAGGAGGAGAACTCCTCAGTCAAAAGGGCTTTCAGGAAGTTGTATTTTTGTTCCTGCAATCCCTCGTTAATTTTTTTTCCCACTTTTTAGTTTCAGGAATATTTAACTGAGGCCTTGTGAAGTCATTGATGTCTTGGACAGTGGTGGTGGGAAGAAAAGTATCTCTTGTTTCCATCAGGGGAGAGCCAGTGAATACTGTAAAATGTAATTTAATATCTAAGTGAACAGTGGAAACGCTGTGGTCATTCTGGACTCTAAAGCTTATCCATGTAATTTTTCTTTTTACACTTTTAATTGCATGTTGCAGATGTTTTGACAGAGATTGGAAAGGGAAGGAGTTACTTCCCTTCCCCACAGAATGCATTTCTATATCTGAGTATTTCATTAGCAAGGTTCCTTCCTCCCACTGAAATCTGTGACTCTGATTATTTCCTTTTTCCCAGATGTTTTAATTTCTTTTCTTTGACAAATCTCATTTTGTTATTTCCTGCCCATACATCCATCCTCTTAAGGTTTCAATGAATCATTTCTCCATCCTGAATATTGTTTGCAATATTCCAAATTTACTGTAATATGCAGACTTAATTATTTTCATTTGCAAAGTGTCAGGGTCTTAAATGTCCATCAAGATACAGACAAGTGAGCAGAGGAACACATCAAAATCATTGCATGGATGTACCTCACAAATGAAAGGACTTAAATTACCTTTAATAAATAAATAAAATTCCCACAGGAAAGAGCAATTGATATGGTTTGCTACAAATCTGACCTTACATGACTTCAATTTTGACTTTGCCTATTTCCCCATAGGCAATAGACCTGTAAAGGTGCATTTGGGATGAAAAGTCAGATATGGATTAATAGAACCCTTAAAATAAATATAAATAAACCAGTATTTCAAGTTATTGAGGGTCTTTTCCCAAGTGATATTTAAATGTGGATCTGCATGGATACTGTCCCAGGGTGAGGCTCTCCTGCATGAGCTTCTTGTCACACTCCTGTAGATGTCTGCATTTGAGCATATTTTTGGGACTCTATACCTGATGGAGAGAGGAGTCTCATCCTATGGGCGAGTCTGTCTCCCCACCAGCCCTGCTGGGAATAAATCCATCTACACTAGAGGCAGCTGAGCTCGAGCACCAGCCCAGTTTCTTCACCATGTGGCCAAGGGAAAATAGTTCCTGGCTCTCCTGGGGGAGGAAGAGGCTATGGCGTTTTAAATCTCTTCTGTGCCCTCTGTGGCTGTTTTTTGAGATACCAAAGGGACACTGTTGCTTGGTAGTTTTTTACTATGGCATGTTTTCAGATGAATAATTCAATAATAAGGATTTTCAAGTGGTTTTGATTTTGTACAGATATGAAAATCCTGGAATGTTAAAGGCTGGGACTTGCAATTCAGTTTCTTGTTTTCAGATAAATAATTCAATGATAATATTTATTCATATATGTAAAAAGAGGAGAAATCAGACAGTAACAATAAATCTCTTCAGCAAACATGCAGCCCACTAGAACAAGAAACTGACGTTTTCCAAAGAGCCAACCGCCTTATTCCCTACCCTAGAGAAGAATGCTGAGCCTGAAAAAGCCCTATCTTTGTCTCAGGAAAGTCAAATTATAAAGAAATTGAAGGCAAAACAAGGCTTAAACTGAACCAAAGAATTTGTGTAAACTCTACATTTTCTAGTTACACATCTCAAATATATCAGGCTTACCTTTTCATTTCATATGGTATAAAATTAACAGGAGAACAACAGAAGTCCCTTCCACTATTATTATTAATTTTGCTTTTCCAGTCAGCACTGAAAAGCATTAGTGTCAATGGGCAAATTGCATTTGCAATGGTCTTGGCAGTTTTATTTACCCCATCATTTTTGTCTTCTATTAGACTAATTTGTTTTTATTGGGTTTTAAATGGTGTCTGGTCAAAGCCTGTTTCTACCCACGTTGCTCATCCTGCCAGGATCGTGCCATGGCCTTTACGGAGCTGAGCCACAGGGGGCCTTTGGGACAATCACACAAGCACCGGGATGATCTTCAATGCCCTGCTTCTGTCCTTTGTCACCTTTGCAAAGTGAGATCCCAGTCCTGCTAACGTACTCACTGATTTAGCAGGGAGCAGATCTGCCCCAAACACTCTTGTTTTTATAGAGCAGAATGAGTCACAGGAAGGAGATGGGCTTGTAAGCTGGAGCTATGTGAAGGTTTCAACTGTTCAAAATTATGATTTTGTACTGGATAACTCAGGTCAACCAGCAAGTGGATCCAGGTATTGGATTTCAATAAAACTGGGGAATGTATGAGTATCCTGGGATTTTATGTATTTGCCCTCTGCCAAATGGCTCTAACAAGAAAGATTTTGGTTCAGAAGGAAACAATGTGAAAGGTTTTGTGAAAGGTGCAATTAATTACTAATACTAAATACTTGTGGGCTTACACCTTAAAAGTAACTCAGAGTGTGAAGTTGCACAATTAGTTGGGGCTTTTTTTCCTGATAATTCTGGCTCATCTGGGCCCTGCTTACAAATATAAACCTCTTCCCTTTGCTGCAGGTTTAAAACCACTGAAGTTAGACTCCAGATAGCAGGTCTGACTATTCACCAAGCCTGTCACAAAGCTCATCTGCAGGATGAGCAAGATCTTCATGAATATTTGTGTGCTGCCATTAGACAGTCAAATGAACCCCAGGGACAGAGGGAAAGCTGCAGCAATCCTCAGGGCAGGGACATTTCCTTATTGTCTGGGTGTCTGCAGCAACATCTCAGATATATATCTTTTGTCACGTAGTGTTTCCTTTTGTGCCGTGGTCAGATCCCATTGAAATTTGTCTTGATCAGTTGAATTTTCTTTCGTCCATGAAAATCTTACTTTTGCATCTGGACAAAGGAATTTGGACCTGCTTTTACTCTCTCTTATAAGGTTAGTCTGGTGCAAAGTGTTTTTAAAACTGGGCCTGTGGCCATGGATAGAATTTAAATATAATTAGAGCAAGTCTCTTTTGTGAAAAGGTCCTGGTGTCACAGCATGGGTCTTTGGAATTGAACTTCACTTGTTATTTTTAATTCATTAACAGTAGGGCATGTACTTTTCTATTTATTTCTTAAACTTTCTGCAGTTTTATTTGCCTCTCTTGCAGCCACAACAGCAAAGAGGGAACCAAGTTCCAGCCATATTTACCCTCTGACAACTTCACCTATCAGAATTTAACAGCAGAAGCATTTGCTAAAGGCAAATTCTTTTCACACTCCAGAGCATGAAATAAATCCATAGTATCATATAGAATACCCCACCTGCTTCTGCTAAGGTCTCAGAATAGTTTCTACAAAACAAAGGGCTCTTTGTTCACTTGGAGGTTCACAGAGCAGAGTACAATGTGGAGATAAGAAAAGGCTTCTGCTTGTGCTGGTCTTTCCCTGCACTGTGTGTTTTCCAGCAAACTTCAGTAATTCCCCCTGAGCTCTGTCATCTTCTGCTCTGCATCAGGTGAAATGACTCTGCAATGGGTCTTTTACTGGATAAAAAAAATGTTTTGATGCATTTTCCACCTTTTCTCCAGCCTCCAAAAATGTATCTTTCAGTCAAAGAAAAGTATTTTATTCAGTATAAATGCAGACCCTTTATTTAGGCTTCAAGTCTTAAAAATGCTTAAAATATCAAAAGAATCTTCAAAAGGGAAAAGTGTTATAAAAGCAAAGAAATTATGTTTTGTTTTAATACGTTCATTGATTTTTTTTCCCCTGTCATTTGCATGTGGGCATATGTATACCCCTTAATTCATCTGATCCTCTTTGGTGAAATGGCAGTGTATTTTTCACCCTTCAGGGGAAGAGCAGTAATATTCTGCTTTGACCTTTCCCTGAGTTTCTTCCACCCCTGCCAATGTTTGCTGATACTCCCATAGCCTTCAGCAACCTGCTGAAAAAGGATGATTTCACTTCTCCTTTGGTGAATGCTTCACTGGGAGAAACACGGCACTGCCTATGCAGCAAGCTCAGCTTTCCCTCCCTCCCTCCCTCTGGTTTTGCTCAAGCACAGCAAAGCTGCCAAGGAAACCCCAACTCACCTTTCCAGACCAGCACTGGCTTTGGTCCTGCTGGGAACACAAGCACAGCAAGCTCAATCAGCTCAGGCTGTGTTTGTCTGTGAGGTGTCAGGAAATCTTCGTGATAATTCTGACGTACTTTTAACTTTCCAGAGCACACAGTGTGTGGGGTTCAGATCCCACCCGGTTTTTCCAATGTGTGGATCCCGGAAGGAGCACTGCTCCTCTGTTCCTGGCAACACAGAATCACAGAATGGTTTGGGTTGGAAGGGACCTTAAAGATCACCCAGGTCCAACCCTCCTGCCATGGGCAGGGATGCTGGCAAAATGGGAAAAGCCATGTATGCAACCCATTTGCTGTCCCCTTCTTTTTCACTTGTAATTTAGAGGCACGAGGTGACAATTGAAACCCTTTGGATGACTCATTTGAGTCAGCATTTTCCCTCAGATCTCTGGCATTTGATGCCTTACACACCCAGCCCAGGGTTCCTGTGAGCAGGTGCTGCAGCCTAAAATGTGTTAATAAATGTAGGTTTGCAGAAGCAAAGAGCTACATCAAAAGATAAATGCTTAATAATGAACCCAGAAAGGTTGTTCCAAGGACATGAATGCAGCTACATGATGGAAAGAGAAATTGCTCATCCCTGCCCCTGCCAGTGTCTCTTGACATCCCCAGTGTTCTACTGAAAGTCTATTTATGCAGCTCCATTTTAGCTCACACTCAGTGATTAAACACACTGAGGTTTGCCATAAGGCTGACAAGAAGGGACAAGCTGAGAGAACATGAGAGGAGCACCTCAGGACTCTACAGTCCCAGGTTCATGTTGTTAGTTCTGATATGCAGGGTTTTAAACTGCTTCCACTGCTTCACTGATGAGTTTTTCCTCCCTACCACAGCTCCTGGCTATTCTGTGTAGGGTACATTAGAAAAGTGAGATGATCCTGTCTGGGTGGTTAATTCTTTTGCCTGTACTTTTAAGGGAAATAGAATTATTTCAGTAATAAAAGAGAGACTGGTTTGTTTCTGCACGATTAATTCCAATGATCTGAGGCTGACCTCTGTCTTTTAGCTGTCTTGCCATAAGTTTCCTTATTTCTGCTGACACCATTTTTCTGTCCAAGACAGAGATTTTTCTCCTCTCCTCTCCTCTCCTCTCCTCTCCTCTCCTCTCCTCTCCTCTCCTCTCCTCTCCTCTCCTCTCCTCTCCTCTCCTCTCCTCTCCTCTCCTCTCCTCTCCTCTCCTCTCCTCTCCTCTCCTCTCCTCTCCTCTCCTCTCCTCTCCTCTCCTCTCCTCTCCTCTCCTCTCCTCTCCTCTCCTCTCCTCTCCTCTCCTCTCACAGGCTCTTTCTCTGTTCAATATAGTAGAAAATAAAAAATAAAAGTCTCTCTATTACAGTGTTTTCTATCAGAAGTAACTTTCTATATGTTCACAGAAATATAAAGGTACTTTATCATCTGTGGACTGAAACTCCTGTTTTGAACAGCTATGCTGAGGAAAAGACTCTCACTCTGTCGTAAGGGCTGGAAAGTGTTTCCCCACAATGCATATACACGCTGAGCTAGCAGAAAGAGCTGTCACACATCGAATTAGATAGAAATGTGGAGAAGTTATCACTCAATGTGGTATCCACAGTGATCTCTGAAACACCCCCTTTATTCCTATATGTAAAACTGTTTCTTTAGGTCCTTTCAATTCCCACTGAAGTCTCTGAGGAATTTTTTCCATATTCCAGACAAATACTAATCTCTCTCATTTAATCCCCTGTAGCACAGGACAGGGGCTTTTGGAGCTGTCAATACTTTCCTGAGTCTTTCACTGCCTCTCAAAAATGCTGCTTTGGCAGCTTCATTATTTGAGCTGATTGATGTGTGATTTTATTATAATTATTTTACCATTTTTTTAACTTAAAAAGCTGGGTGACTGATAGGCTGGAGGGAAGTACAGTTTCCTTTCTATATCAAAAGGTATGCACGGTACCAGCAAAAAGCACTGCCATCTACTGGGATCCCAGGGCCATGGGACCAGAAAAGCTTCCACCGTGGTTTCTGAATGCACAAGCACTGGAAAACATTTTGCTTTAGCTCGCAGGTCCTGATGCATTACCTTACTGCCTCTGCCCAGGAGATAAAGCACTCAATGCTTTTAAGTGGCTGGTTTTGGAGCCAGGCAATCCCCTCCACTGCCAGTGCTTCCATTTCAATCAGAGATATCCTGCCCTTCTGCACAGCCCTGGTCACACCACTCTTTCTTGTCTGCAGCACAGGAGCATCCACAGTTTGTCCCTAAAAGCCTCCTCGCCTCATTTTCCGGCACTGAAGAAAGGAAAATAGCATTTAATGGGAACATTGAAAAAGCACTGCGGCATTCAGTCCTCTGAAATTCAATATCACACATCACCATTTGTCATAATGCTTTGAAGCATTCTGCCTTGAAGCTTTTGTCTCAAGCTCTGTTCTTCTCCGTGCCTAAGTCACTAAGCAAAGCATTAGTGTAATCTTTAACTTGGTGTGAGTGCCCATTCCCAGGGGACAGAGAAAGTTAAATGGCTCTGTAACATCTCTGAGGAGATCTAAGATGAGTTTCTGAAATGTTGATAGAGAGAGGGCTGGCAGTGCCCAGGGGTCACTGTGTGTTTCATTAATGTCTGATAGAGAAAACAATGAAAACTGTACTGCTTGCTATAAGCAAATAACAGATCAAAACTCATTCATGCACTGATCTTTCTGATCCTTAAGCTATTTTCCCCTCATTTTTGTAATAATCAGAGTAAGATGAACACCATCAAGGCTCTATGCCACTCCACCTGTCTTTATTGCCTTGTACAAAATAAACTGTTCCACTGAACTGGGTTTTATGGCAATTCCTTCTCAATTTTCCTATATTTGTATTTTCATTGTAGCTGCTCCCAGACAAAGTGAAAAAATGGACAGATTAAAATGTCTGATGAAGTCTCTGAAATGCCAACCAGAAGTCTTTGACTGTCTCATTGCCAAGGACAACTGAATTTCTTTGTTTGAATCAATTCTCATAATGCAGTGAGCAATTGCAAGAGGAGGAGGAAGTCTGGATGTTGCTTGGGCCCTTCATCCCAGAAGTCTGCACATTCACCAGTGTAGTTTCCCTTTCCATGAGCCTCTACAATTGTTGTTGAATTCATGATATCTGAAAATAAATTTTGGAAAAGGGATCAATTCTCTACCGAGCTTCCTTCCACTTGATTTTTCTGTCAATTTGCCAGAAAGATAACAAGCCCAAGCAGCATTAGTACAAACATAAACACTGGGCATTAGGAAATGCCTCCGTGTAATACTGCTGTCATCACCTCAAACTTTAAATGCTCAGAAGGACTAGGACTCATGATTTATAATTATCTTTTTTAAAATCTTGCTTTTTTTTGAAAGCAGCTTAAAAGAAAGCATATTAAAATGCTAATATTTCCAGGAAAAAATTCTAAAGACAAAGGAGGTTAAAAGTACCTACAAATTACTTTGTTCTGATTGATTTATTCAGTGGAAGGGGTAAAGTCTCATTTTCTTTTTTTTTTTTCTTTTTGAGAAAAGCCAAATTCATCTCAAGAGCACATTTTAAACATCTGCTAATGTGCTTTTAATGAAGGAAAAGTGCTATTCCACAGCAATCCTAATTACTGTGCAACTGTATTTCCTTCTGAACAGTAACAGTTTTGTTATGCAAACATCTCAAAAAGACTCCATTAAGTTCCCAATTCGATCATGGTTCACAGATAGTGAAGATGAAAGCAGAGTTAGCATTTTCGCTGCTTTTCAGTCCCAAGAAAACTACAGACAACGGCTGAAATCTTTCAGCTTAAAGGGCTGATCCAGGGCAAGGAGTGGCTGCCAGACCTGGTCCATGTCCAGGCAAGCAGAGCAGCAGTGGCCACCAAGCTCCAGCAGCCTCTGCTTTCCTCCTCTCTTTTTTTCTTGACCCACTTCATCCTCCCCTTCACCTCCAGAAAGTTCTGCTCATTGAAATAGTAGAGCATTTTATATTTCCCTCCTAGGAACATTCATTCAGCCACTGAACTAATAAATGAAACCCTTAGTTCTGCTAATGCAATTAACTGCATCAGCAACATATTTATTTTTCATGTTTTCTTTCTGTTATTTTGCCTTTTAATTATCCTTCTTTGTGATTAAAGGTAGCCACATTCTAAATTCAATCACCTCAAAGAACAATATGAAATAAAGAAGTTTAATCTTTTATTATAAAACCGTTAGGTGGGATCTGGTGGTGCTGTAATTTTACCATTAAGAAATTGTCCTTTTCACTTCTCTGCTGCTCGCCTTTCCTTTTATCTCTTTTTTTTTTACCTCTGAACAGTAAACTGCAGAAGAGTCTCAGTTACAGGGTACAAAACAGGTACTTTCTGTACCAGAGCACCACAGCTTTTCCTTCTGCTTTTGAATTTGTCTTTTTGTCTGATCAGTAAAGAATGAGCTGTCATATTTTGAAAGGTACTCTGAGATAAAGCATTTAAAGTAGCAAAATACCAGCCAGATCTCATAATTTGCAGGAGAGCCCTGCAGAATGGCTCCCTTTTGGTCTTTACACAGTGAATAGAACACTATAATATTAGTGCCATGTTAAGCTGCTGGGTCAAGGGCCTCCGTCTCTAGCAAAGTCATGATGGTGTTTTTCAGCTTGACTTCCAAGTACATCTGTGTCTTTTCTGAATCCCAGGCAGACTGTCTTACCCCAAGAGGTAACTTGCTCAGAGGCATTTTGTCAGTGCTGACCACATGGATTTTGGGGTTTGGCTCTGACATTCTGCTTTTTAATCACATAAAGGTAGCTCTACCCTAGGGAAGACAAGGAGCAGAAGTGATGCACATTCTGCCAGTACCTGGGGGTCTTGTGTGCCTGCTTTGCAGTTTTCTGTTTGTTTGTCAGACGACAAAGACACGACCTGTCACGTTCCATGGGCAAGCTCAGAAGGTTATTCCCTGAAATCTCATCCTCCTTAGACAATGCTACTGATGTCTCTATTTCTGCTTTTCTCACAGTTTGTTGCTCACCCCAACTGCCAGCAGCAATTGCTCACCATGTGGTATGAAAACCTCTCAGGCTTAAGGCAGCAATCCATAGCTGTGAAGTTCTTGGCTGTCTTTGGAGTCTCCATCGGCCTGCCCTTCCTTGCAATAGCCTACTGGATCGCTCCCTGCAGCAAGGTACAAACTCCTGACGGTGCGTGGGGTCTATGGGCATTTCTACCCAGGGCCTGGAATGAAGCCCCAGATTTTTCCATAATGCTGTTGGGAAATGATTAATGGCACCCTCTAGTATTGCCCCGGGGGAGAGCAAGCTGGAGGTGTCGCTTGACAGCACAAATGGAACAAACTGGCATGGTTTGAGATTCATCTTGACAGAGAAAAAAGTGGGGTGGTGGGGAAAGAGGGTGAAGAGTGGGTGACAAGAAAGGAACAAGAAATTTATAGGAGATAACAACATGGGAGTGGAGTGAAGCAAGAACAGAAGAGCCACCAAAACTGGAAATTAAACTAAAGACAAGATTCTTTAGTTAACTCTGATAAACTCTTGTTCCTTTCATGCACTTTTTATTGTGGGTTCCTCCCTTCTTCATGGCTCCTTTGTTACCTCTCCTCCTTCTTTCCGAGCTTGTGGTTTTAATTAGTGGAGCTTTATTGTGGTTTTAGTTAGTGGAGCATTATTGTGGTTTTAATTAGTGGAGCATTATTGTGGTTTCAGTTAGTGGAGCATTATTGTGGTTTTAGTTAGTGGAGCATTATTATGACACGTGGGCCTGATACTCTGGCAAGCCCCAGGAAACTCCTTAGTGTTGCAGCAAAGACTAGACTTAATCATAAAATATTTATGGTTTTGAGGGAAAAGATGATGAAACTTGGAATACTGCTGTATACCTAAATATAGATCAGATGGAGGAGGAGAATTTGTTGAGACCTAAAGGGCAAAGGACCAGAGCCAACCATTAGCCTAGGTAAAATCTCGAGTTGTTTGTGGTATGAAATTGTAGAGGGTTCATCCTGAAAGAGTCTGCTCAAACAAGGGGAGATAAATAGGTGTATGGCTGAGTGATAAACAGTTTTGTCACTGCTCTTGCCACAGAAAAATGGGTGGCAGGGGAAAAGATCATTTCACATTCAGCAATAGCCAGCAACATCATCCCTTCCAAGGTAGATGTCTTCTGCAGGAGGCTTATCACAGGTACTTAAATTTGATCAAAATCACCCCTGGTGATTTTGTACAGTATTCAGTCTTGAAAGTATCTTCTCCCATTTCCTCTAAAAACCAGTGAGGAATCCCTTCTAAATTTATCAAACCCAAGTAGTTATAGATCCATCAATTAGTATTGAGGAGAGATTAAAATTTGAAACGTACATTAATACAATCAGAAAAACAGTCCTTCAGTATGTCTGAGATAATAAAACACACTCGAGCCTTGGTCTCCTCCAAAATAGCTCCAAGAGGAGTACTTGGTGTTAGAGTATATGAGGATGTAACTTCATCTCCTCGAGGTCTGTGTCAACACAGAGCCCCTCATCTTCCATGGGTACCAGACAGGACTCCAGAGGTGCTCACAGAGAAGTGCATGTGAAAGCCAGGCTGTGCTGCAGGTGGTTTTGGCTGGATCATAGAGGGAATTAGTGTGGAATTACCACCTCGATTCCCTCATGTCAGACCCCAGTCTAGCAGGGATTTATGAAGCTGTTTAATTTCCTTCACCTCTGTTGAATGTGTTGGGAGTTGGCACACCATCCAACAGCAACGTTTGTGGTGCAGTCTCAGAATTACAGATGCCACATTTGAATATAGCAATAGGTAGGGAGAACAATTAGACTAGAAATAAGCAGACAATTTAAAAGAAAAGCATAAAAACTAAGGGGAAAGAAACTGAGGCAAAACCCCCCTAAAACTAAAACAGTTTTACAGCAGAAGTAAGAAACGATTGAGAAAGTTACTTGGTTTTAATTTCTTGAAGTTGATGTATTAAAATTTAAAAAGGGGGGAGGGGGGGATACTTAACTTTTCATCAGCTTTGATTTCATTACACTAAACCTTTCATGCATTCTCATTTTTCAATGTTCCTTTCTTTTCACCCCACTTTAGACTGTGAAAAACCACGTGTAATCCTCTAGCACAAAGTCCAATTGAAATTTCTTTCAGGCAGGTTTTGTCTTTTAATGCACGGATTTGCCTTGATCAGAACAATGTAGTCTTGATTTTTGATTGGGGCCTGTGATAGAAATAACTGAATAACAAATGCATTTTTCCCCCACAAATTTGTACCTTGCCCAAAATCACTGGCCTCAATTTCAAGGGCTGCAGGTTGATCCAAGAGCCTTGTGTCCTCTCACAGTGTTACTGCAGAAAATTCTACATAGGCAGCGTTTCCACTCTGAGCAGTCCAGTTTTGTCCTGGTCAACTTTATGAATGTTTTATTTGGTTTTTACTGATGGAAGCAATATTGATATTACACAACTGGGCAATGAAATATTTTTTCCATAGCAACAACCAGTTATGATATCTAACTTAAATCAGGCCTGTCTTACAAGACACACAGGTGCCCAGGAATGAGTCAGGGACTCATTTCTTGACCAAGGCAGTGATAAAAATGGAGGAAATTTCTAATGTGAAATATTGCAATAGGAGCTGTCCAATCAACACTACTGTGTATCATATTCTTATGCTGATCACATTCTGCAGTTTCACATAGGATAGTAAAGGAATTCATATTCAAAATTACTTCAAAGATACTGATGTATCTTAGCTAGGAACATACTTTGGAGCCTATCCTCCCCAAGAGAAAATTTTCTTTAATAAAGCTCTGTGAGGTTAGAATGTACCATACCAAATACTACCCACAAAAATTTGGTACATAGTATTGCCTGGAGTTTGCACCTCAACCTTATGTATTCTTTTCCACTCAGTTGCACAAAGCTGCCTTTATTAGAAGCAGTTTTACTGTCAGTCAGTCATTCATTCATTTCTGGATGCACAGACTGTTGACACAACCCATGAAGTTTAAGCCTATCCTATCCTGAAATATCCATGCTCACTCATCCATCTCCTGGAGGCCATGAATCTGCAATAAACTATTGCTTTATATGTTGGTCTCCAAAGTTTTTTTTTCATTGGTGATCAAAAGAGAAAAGAGATTGGATAGAAAAATTGCACAGTCTGTTGCCCAAAAATGTAATGACAAGAGCAAGAGGGACTGTTTGGATTGTCTGTAGAGCTTCAAGAAGTGTTCTCTTTCTCCTCGGGTTGGTTGATGTGCACGGCCAAACTTTGCAACACTGAGAGATCATTCATACACAGCCCTCAATGGCTGTTGTCTCATTTTCCTGTAACCATGCTGGGGATTGTGGACTGCAGCTCCCACTGCAATGGACTCTGCATTGTTTAAGCACTGGAACTTTAATGGCTCACTCTGCCTAAGCTGTATCTGTACCTTTTTACCCTGAAATACATGAAATCACTACAACAGTATCCTTCATGCTTCTGCTGTGAGCATAGCACAGAGCACAGTAATGGATTTTTTCTTTATGATGTTTCTATCCTTTTTTGTTCCTGCCTGAGCATTCACAAAATTTTGTAATGATATCACACTATATATTTTTGTTCTGACATGTCTGTATGCTTCATTATTTTCCTATCATAGAGACAGGATACTAAAGTCATGCACTGATCTATTCTCTTCAGAATGAACCTTTGTATTCATCCACTGTTAGTGTTTCTATCTTAGCAGTACAGCCAGACACTACCCTGCAATCCTGGCTTGATGAAAGTGGTATTTTTATTTTCTAGAAAATCAAGAAATTGATACCCTCATGCAGTTACACACCTTGAGTTTAATGGTATCATGTTGCTTGAAAAATCTTTTAGTCATAAAGTGTTAGACTGGCTGGAGGAATTGACACTTCATTAATTTTTTACAGGATATTTTAGTCAACATCTTCTGTAGCTCTTACTTAAAATCAGATTTCTGAGAAGAGATGAAAAAGCTTCAGCTCAAGAAAATAATTGTAAACTTTCTGCAGTAATAAATGGGACAAAAGGCTGATGTAACACTAACTAAATACAAATTTCTGTTTAATCATGAGAGAAGTAAGTGAAATTACCCATAGAATTCATTTCGTTCTGTAATACACGGGATTATTTCTCTCATAACTGAGACTATGCTGCTTTAATCTAAGGTCTTTCTTTTTTTACATTTCTATAGACAGCAGAAAAATTCTCATTATCTGGAGAGGACTCGTGATTCAATAGGTAGATTGAATTTTTCTCTTTCAGTGAATTCAGGGTAGAAATGAATCTCATACAGATTGCAAATCCACTTTCTTAAAAACTTCTTGCTAAGGATCCATGGCTGTTTTTCCACTTTACTCTTGCAATCTGAACTCTCTCAGGTCACAGGAGGAAAACATCTGAGATTATTACTGTGTGGGACATTTTTCAGGCCTATCCCATCATCCCATCAGTACTGGAATTGTAACTTCTACTACAAAGCATAAATCTACACAACACCAACCATAAAAAACTGTTGAGAACTAGCACTACACCAAGGGTGACAGCACTGAGGGTGAATCAGAACTGCAAGTGTTGAGACTATTTTTAACACACTTCATCCACTCCTACATCTGCCATATTATTCCTAGACAAGATTAAAGAAACTTGGCTTTCAAGTCAGTGCAATATCTACCCGATTAAACATGTCCTTATTGACCTCAGGGAATGTTAGCCAGGACCTGGGGAAAGAGCAGACATTTTCATTTTCTTTAATGGAAAGTCTCTCCATATTTAAAAACATGCAAATTTTCCAGTAGGATTTCCTATTCTGTCAACTTTATAAAAGATTTAATTGACATTTAAAAAACTCTGTTAAGAAAAAGAAATAAAACCCAGAATCCTAGGACTTCCTTTGAATTTCTGCTAGACCTAGAGACCTCCACTTTTGAAATATTTCCTGTTCTGCCATGAGCAGAGACCAAGGCTCCTTGGAATTAATCTGCTATTGGAGATAAATAAGAAACAAGGATTTTCCTTTTAATGTCCTTTTTCCTATGAAGTTTTATGATCAAATCAATAGATATTAAAAAAAAATGGATGATACCTTGGCATCAAGGGGAATGAATCAATGAGTAATATACCAAAAAACAAATATATGTAAGTTGCTTTGTGGGGGGTTTGGAAAGGCCCCATCCAGGCCAGCTCTTCCATTGCTCCCTGTTGTGTCCAACACTACAGGCTTCAGCCCTAGTGCTCCTGAAAATGCTTCTACTCTTTCTATCTTTCTGGAGTAATGTTCTCTTTGTTCACAGAAAATGTAAAATTAAAAGAGTGATATTTAAATTCATTAACAAAGAAAGCTTTTCAAGAAGAGCAGAACAAATATTATCTGTAGTGAAGAGACCTGCTGCTCTGGTTCTTGGCTTAATGTCTTCAAATAAATCCTTGTGTTCAGGGAGTGATTCTCCAGCTTTTGTACTAATTATGAGAGAAGACTATCATAGCAAAGCATATGAAAAGCATTGTCACAGAATATTTAAACAGAAGGCTCTTTCTTACACATTGATAACAAACCAAGAATTCACCATTAGTAAAAGATTCTGACATATAACAATGATTTAAGGATGACAATTGTGTCCATCACTAGGATTTATATTGACACAAGAGTGCACTCATATAACACATACACAAACAAACATGTCTTTCATCTAAATGTCCTGTCTCTTCATTTTCCACTCACCATATGGCCAGGACAATTAGATATTACATGTGGGTTTAAAGGGGCATTGTAAGACATTGGCACGCATAAAAATTACCCGATGCAAAATGTCTCGTAATAGCAAATAACAACTTGAACAAATCTAAACCCTATTTAGCTAATGATCCAGAATCAATTATTGAATCCTTTTTACCATGGGCAAAAGCTTTCAAAAGGTTTTTTATAGTGAAAAAACTTCTAGGAGGTGGGTAAATAAAAACTTTATGATTGTGTATGTTCCATTGCAGCTGGGACGTACCCTTCGAAGTCCTTTCATGAAGTTTGTGGCTCATGCAGTTTCTTTCACAATCTTCCTTGGACTGTTAGTAGTGAACGCTTCAGACCGCTTTGAAGGAGTCAAAAATCTCCCCAACGAGACCATCACGGATCATCCAAAACAAATATTCAGAGTCAAAACAACTCAGTTCTCATGGACAGAATTGCTGATCATGAAGTGGGTATTGGGTAAGTAAAACCAAAATGTCTACAACTTCTCCGTGGGAACTCAACCTCATTAGGAATAGCATCATACCCAGTGACAAGACAAAGGAAAAATTTAAAAAAACCCAAAACCCAACCAACTAACAAAAAAACCCCAAAACCAAGCTAAACAAACAAAAAACGCAAACCAAGACAACTTCCCGAAACTTAAACAACTCACTATGAGTCTAGAGGTTGATGTCAAGAGTTTTAATTAAAAGACGAGCAAAGAAGACTTTGATCATGGTCACCACTTTTGAAAACATTGAATGATGCTTAGCAAATTCTCGCTTACCTGATTTTCCACTTTCCATGGTAAATGCTATAGATGTTGCCTATTTACTTCTCTTGGTTTGATCACTGCATCTTAAAGAAGGTCTTGTGGCTTCACTCTAGGACAAAGTGAGCAGAAAGAAATGTGGTGAGTCTGCCTGATTTATTACCCTGCCATGGGATCCTACTATAATTCACTGAACCTCAGTTTCTTAGTCTGCAAAATGAGTATAATGTCATGTGCTTTTTTTGTAATGCACTCCAAGATCTAGTGATGAAACCTGCTAGGCAAGTAAGCACTGGATTTTATGAAATTCGTAGTATGAAATTTTTACTGGTGAGAGGACAGTGCAGTGCTCAAATCTTTTAAAGGAATTTAAGTTATTCAACAATTACAAAGTAAAGATTCATGTGGGTGAACCCTTTGAGTGCAGAAGTGTGCCACATGCACAAGTTAAATTTCTAAGGAGTTTTAGACAAAATCAGATGTCTCACTTTTCCTACAGGCATCATTTACTCCTGGCAGGTCACTTAGCTTGAACCACTAATCTAAACAAGCTTGGGAAGATTTATTGGGAAATTGAGCTTATCAACTCTGCAGAATCTTTGTCTACTTCTTCTGTATCTATTTTTGCTCACCACCATGATTTTGATTCTTTTCTTGCAGCAAATAATTCCTACTACTCCAGAAGTACTGATGGCATTAAATTCCCCTAAAAAATAGGATATGGCTGCTCTATCTGATGACTTCCTGTCCAGTGTTTCTTTGTTCCCTGTTCCCATGATAATCAGAATCCCATACAGGATATTAAGCTAGAAAATACTGAATAGATGCCAGACTGGATAGAATAAGACTGTAAGATATATTTTTAAAATTATATTAAAGCAGTTGGACAAGATGATTAGATTTTAAACTAGGCATTCTTTTCTTGTAGGCAGTAGGTATCGGTCTGCTTGTTGAGTTCCTGAGAGATGAAGAAGAAAACATTTCATTTAAACTGAAGGTTTTCACTTTTCTGGGATAAGAAAGGTGATTCATTGTACAGACTCCTGAATATAATGAGATTTTCTAATGATTGCCTACATCTGCACTGACAATCTTCTCTGGCCATTTTACCTGCCTGCCTCCATAAAGCTTCAAATAATGTTTCAGCAATACTGAGGTGAAAGTTTGGTGCACATGGCCTGCAGACACCTGCACTTCTTGAGCCCCATGTGTGACCCTGAACTTTAAGGACTCTGAAAGCACCAAGGGTGGCAACTTTTGGTGCTAAAATTTATAGGTATTATAAATATATATCTTTAAGTACAAATATAGTTAAAGTGGCTAACATAGACCTACCTAGTGGCCTTCTCTGATGGAGTGACTGTGTAAGTGCACAAGGGACGGGCTGCAGATGCCACTTAACCAGACTTCTGTAAAGCCTTTGACATGGACCCCCACAACATCCTTCTCTCTAAAGCACAGACAGATTTGATGGGTGGACTGATAGATGGATAAGAAAGCTGTTGGAGGGTTGCTTGGTCAGAGGCTCAGAGTCCAGTGATGGACATCAGTGACAAGTGGTGTCCCCCAGGGGTCTGTACTGGGACCAGTGTGTGGATACAAAAATGCTGCTAGCAAGGATTTTCTTGCTATTTTCTAAGCCCGTGAGAGACTTTTCTCTCTCACAGAAGAGGTAGCAGAGTTATGTAAACAATGAAATACCTGCAACCTGGAGAAGTCTTGTTTATAGTATAGTAGACAAATATTTTGACAATGGATGTTTTAGGATTTTAGCCAATCACCCCCAAGGGGTGGCTGATCCTTGTCCAATTAAACTATGAAGAAAAAAGTCTATAAAAGAGTTTGTAAAATAATTAAATAAATCAATCTTGCTGCACAATTCCTGCCTGCTGGATCTTCTCTCCTCCTCCCTACGGCTGCAGGACATGATAATATACCCTAGGGCATATTTTTTTTTTAATACCAGTGTTATTTAATACCACCATTAATGACATAGACGGAGGCTCGAGAGCACCCTCAGCAAGCCAGCAGATGGTGAGTCCTGAGGCTGACACACCTGAAGGATGGCATGCATCATCCAGACAAGTTTAAGAAATGGAACCATGGGGATCCCATGAGGTTAAACAAGACCAACATCCCCTTGTACATTGGGCACAGCAATTTTGGCTCATGCATCCAGGGCTCATTGCATGCCTCTTCCCTGTGGCCAGGTCTTCCTATCTCTCGCCTTCAAATGAGGAAGGCTGGGATTTTCCTTGTGATCAGTATGGACAGAAGCATGCACTGAAAGCAGGGGGGGTTTATTTCAAAATCCCCACTGCAAGAGCAACCAGGGTAGCAGTTAAACTCTGGGTGGATGCAATCTGAGCAGTCTTAATCTCTTAGTCCAACAGCCTTTGGTGGACCCAGAAAGGCTCAAAGGCAGCTCTGCAACATCTGCTGATGCTCTTGATTAATGTACCAGGCCAGAGGATATAAAAATCTGACAAACTGTTCCTTTGTGTGCACAGGTGGTGAACAGCACTTCTTTCACACTCCCATTTTTCTTCCAGATGGGCTCTGCCTATATCTTGACTCTCCTTCCCCTGCTGAAACCAGAATTGCCCATCAAGGTGACATTTCTGATCATCCCTGCTGTGGGAACAAGAGACATGCAGAAGCTGGAGCATAGGAGCTGCTCATATCCCACATCTCTGAACATCAAACTCAGGGAAATACCCCCTGTCAGAGCCATTGGGGGTCTCAGAAACACCACACGGAAATGTGATTACATCCTGGCAGAGCTGCTTTGCCTATTTGCTTTTTCCTTATTTCTTACACCTCCTCTTATGTCCCATCCCCTGAATTTTAGCTGATTTTTCTCTTCTCAATACTTTTACTAAGGAGAAGCTTTGAATTACTATCTCACAATGTATCTACAATTACCCAGCAGTGCTGACCAAGTAATTACTGGAACTTTTCTACTTGTCCTGAATAGACATTTTTTAAAAATGATTGCCACAAAGTTGGGGAAAAAACCAGTGCAAATTATAGGCACATTACTTTCACATAGCGATTCTAATTTTGGTCAGACTCCTCAGTTTTAGACACTTCTTTGTTCATTAATCTGTGACTTAGGTATATTAAGTGAGCAAGATTAGAAATAAATTTGGATGGGAGTCATTTCTGGTGATCAATGAACAAGTGCTTTGTTGGGCAATGCTACCACGCATGTGGTATTTCCTTGAGTGCTTTAGCACGTTTATACAGCACACGTGTGTAATGCACAGGGCTAATGGCTCCTATCCATCACTTCTGGGATGCTTTTTTTTCAAGGTAGAAATGTTTCTTTAATATTTCATCCTCACTCCAGGAAAAGTCCTGAGAAACCAATTCTTCCACCTTCTCCCTTAGGCTATTTATTATTAAATCTCACTCACGGTGAGTGCCAGTGCAGGATGAAGCTCCTGCTTTTAACCCAGCCAAGCACCTGCAGACTGGAGGAGGAGAGCTGGGAGGCTCCTCCCCTGCCCTCCCTCTGCCTCTGCTCAGTGCTCTGCAGATCTCAGGCTCTCTCCCAAGACAGATCTACACAGGGCATAACCTATATCAGGGTACATCTCCAGGGAGATTCAAGGGATGTGGAGCTCATGGGCTCGCTGTGACCTTGACTGATGGTGCTATGGATAGCTCAGCTTTCCTTTTTCTCTTTAAATCCTTCTCCATGCACATGGACTGACAGCAGCAGTTCTCCACTCCTCTACCCCCAGGCTACATTCCCACTGACCTGTTTCCCTCCCTGTAACCCAGCTTCTGAGTGCAGCTCTGGGGACACCCTGTGCTTCCAGGAGTCTCAGAAGTAGCCAAGCAAATGCATTTACATGCCACACGACGAGAGCTTCCAGCAGAGAGAATGAAAGGAGTTCACAGAAAGGAGAAGATTGCAGGAGGTCACATGGAAATTGTCAGGCACCTCTCCTTCTTGATTAAATGTGAATTTTGCTGCTGCTATGGAAACAGGACTGGATAGAGTGCAGGAAATATTTATCAGTGGGTTAAATATTCCAACACTTTAGCTATTCAGGACCAAGATTTCGGCCCTGGAGCCCTGCTGGGATTGAAAGTTGGGCAAATTAGTGAATCTGACCTGAGCTCTTTGCCCACTGAATTCACTTGTCTACCCCAGTCCTTCCCAGTAGGACACGGATGTTAAATATTTGAATTCACTGGGTTTGGCATTAAGGTTTATTTTTAAGCCTGTTTTCAGAAATCCTAAATTTGGGCTAAACTCAGTGTTTTCAAAGTGATAGATCAGCCTTTGATATATGGAAATTCATTATTTAATACAGAAAGCTTTATGAAATTGGAAGGACAGAACTTCTATCCTACCCTTTTTTAATCATACTAAACTTACTCTTGAACAGCTCTGTTTGCATTCTCAAAATGGACACACCCACTATCTTAGGGAAGGAGGAAAAGAGCAGCAGAGCAAGCAGTGCCATTTTCAGTGGCACAGTGTAGGAAGGTCATTTTGGGGACAAGAAAGGAAATCTACATTTTTTCCAAACACATCAGCAGTAGGATTTTGTCATGTCATCAGAATTTCTGAACTGTGCTTTTTCTGTCATCATCAGAAATCAGCTTTACCATTGACTTAAACAGTGACATTTTGAGATTTCTACTTTGTAAGCACAAAAGGACATACAAACTAAAAGGTTGAATTAATTCTTAAGAAAAGATTACATGACCCATTCCCCATAAAGTCGTTTAATTAAAGAGTCTTTTGCTTTGGTCTTAGAAGCCACTGAAAACAGGAAACAGATCTGTCTGGATACAAAAACACCTTCTGTGTTTGCCAGTTAAAGATGCTCTGATCCCTCCACAGGTATGATATGGTCAGAGTGCAAGGAGATCTGGGAAGAGGGTCCACGTGAATACGTGGTGCATCTCTGGAACCTGCTGGACTTCGGGATGCTGTCCATCTTCGTGGCATCATTCACTGCCAGGTTCATGGCTTTTCTCAAAGCCTCTGAGGCACAACAGTACGTAGACCAGTACGTTCAAGATGATGACCTCAATAATGTCACCCTTCCCCCTGAAGTTGCTTACTTTACCTACGGTAAGATGCTTTTTGTTATCTAATACTTCCTGTTCTTTTAGGTTAATGTGTGGCAGTACTGAAAGCAGCTTTTTTCTTGTGAATTTATATAGGTTTTTTTCCTAATTAAACCGAATTATTTTCCCTAGATCTACCCATTCCAGCCATCTTCCCAGCCAGTAAGAAAGGATCCAAGCCTCATGCAGCCTCTGCTCTTGTGCCATTCAGATCAATCACATCCTGGAAAAGTAGCTTGAGCAACAGATAATCAGGAACTGGGAGTGAGCAGAATATAATTTAAATTACAGATGAATTAATCTGCTTCATTTTCCAGATGTGAGAGGAGGGAGATGTGTAAACTGAGGCTGCAGTAAGTTTGTACTTCTGCTACATCCAACACCTCTATAAAAATAAATAAAAATAGCTGCTGCTCCTCAAAACCTGCATTTTTGTAAAGCCTGTATCGCCTATAAGTGCTGATACTTGGAAATGCAAGGAGCAGCAGTGCCTTGAAAATGTTATTTTGGATGGCTGAAATGGTTTTCCTTTGCTTACGGAAATGAATAGAGCTTCACACCCATGTGGGGACTGGATCCACTGCACACCTCTGCAAACTCTAGATGTCACCCTGGGCAAAATCCATGGGGATTTCTGCTCACAGAGGGGCTGCAGGAGCTCCAGAGCTGGGCACCAAGAACATCACTTGCTCCCTAGAGCTGTGAGGTGGTTGTTGTAGTGCTGGGCTGCAGCGGAGAGCTGAGGCAGCACCTCCTCCCTTGTAGACATACTCCACACAGCCCCAGAGCCACGGGCCTGACCCACAGCAGGGCACAGAGCCACAGGATCTGCGTGGCCCCACCAGCTCAGTCTCTTGCATCCCTCTCTGCCCACGCAAGCAAGAGGCCACAGAAAATGTGGCTTTTCCCTCTCTGGCTTGCTGCTCACCCATTTAAAGTGAGTTCATGATACAAAGGTGCAAAGGGTCCAGAACAGAATATCCCAATGAGATCCTGTGAATCCCTCCATCTGCTGCTTTTCCTTTGGTTCACATTACTGCAAATAATGCCTAAGTTTACTGCTGTGGCCCTGAAGATGTCGCATGTTTTAGCTGTGAATCACAATCTTTCCACCAAGAACCTCAGTTGATGCAAGGACACTTATAAGCCATATTAATATAAATGTTTAAATTTTCAGAATATTAGGTAAATGATGCATATCTGGAGTTTTCTAAAATAAAAATATTACAGTTACTAGACTTCAGAAACTGGTTTTAATTTAGAGTTAACATGAAAATGGTATACTTAATGTTTATACTTGCTTTATTCGAACAAATCCTAACTTTCTTATCTAATGGTGAGGAGAGAGATCTTGGTCTCCATAATGCTTCCGTTCCAAATACTGACACAGTGCCCTGTATGCAAATCTACAGCTACACTCCACTGTGTTGTGGTTGTGGTTCTCCATCTTAAGAGCTTCAAATGGAAAAGGCATAACCCAGTTGATATTCAACTAGGAAACAGAAAATACTGAGTTTGTTTAAACCCATGCTGGTTGTTTTCACTGTCTGGCTTCAGTAAATCCCAGTGACTTGGTCATTTCCCATCTTTACCATGTGAAAAATACAACTAATTCACCCCTATTTGTACAGCATGCTGAGGTCCAGTGAACAATTGCCCCAAAGCTGTTTTTTCTCAACTCCTAGCCAAATGCAAGGCTGAGTCTGGAAAAGGGTCATTTATCATAGTAGCTTCCATCTAACCCTTTCTGTTACTAACACCTAGTGTACATGTATTGTTTTAGCCAGGAACAAGTGGCTCCCCTCGGATCCTCAGATCATTTCAGAAGGCCTGTATGCCATAGCTGTGGTACTCAGCTTCTCCCGCATTGCTTACATTCTTCCAGCCAACGAAAGCTTCGGCCCCCTGCAGATCTCTCTGGGGAGGACTGTGAAGGATATCTTCAAGTTCATGGTCATCTTCATCATGGTGTTCCTAGCCTTCATGATTGGGATGTTCAACCTTTACTCCTACTACCTTGGTGCAAAGTACAACCCCGCATTTACAACGTGAGTACCTGGGGGAAAGAGGCTGCTCTCGCAGGGCTCAGCCCCTTCCAGCCTGCTGCCGATGCAAGGTCTGCTCAGGTACCTTCTGCTGCAGCTGTGTGGGCAAATCACACCCAGGTTTTGACAGGGAAACCTGTACCACAGCCTGCAGCCCTGGCAGCCAGCTCTAGGCCTGAGGGTAGGGAGAGGAACAGTTCAGAAATGGTTATCTCTGGAAATCAAAACAGCAGATCAGGGACATGTTTTGTGAGATGTTCAGTTCAGTGTGTGAAGAGAAGCAGTGGAGAATAAGTTAAACCTAAGATTATTGTTCCTAAACCTGTAGGATGAAATGTATGTAAAATAAGAAAGGATTCTGCTTCTCTGAGAGCCAACGTTGGGGGAACTGAACCCAACAAATAGGGGCCATTCATTTAAAATTAGAGGCCATAATTCATTTTGATGATCCTTGTGGGTTCCTTCCAACTCAGAATATTCTGATTGTGTGATCTGTTTTAGGACATCATCTGAGTGCAGGTGTAATTACTGGGTGCCCTTCTGCAGAGCCAGCTGCTGGTCATAGTGCTCAAAACAGAGCAAGACCAACCAAGGTGCCTGGGATGTGGGGTTTAAGTCCTGACTGGGAACTTTCCAGTAGAAGCCATCTGAAAGCTGCACAGAGCATCACACCAGGCTCTTCTCCACAGTGGGTCTGCCTGGGCCATGCTCACCTGCCAGCACCCACAGCCCTGCACAGCTGTCTGTGCTAGGTGTCCCCCCCCCCTCCTTGTCAGGGATGTTGGGAAGAGAAAGAGGTTGAAAAACACCAATGGAATGAAGTTCAGAGTGAGGCTGCTTTTGAACTTACAGCCCTTTGGTGGCAGGACAAAATGCAGTCTCAATTCTGCAGGACTCCAGGAGCACAAGTCCCAATCCTGTGAGGGACAGCTGAGGTCCTAAAGGAGTTTTCAGAGCAGGGGACAGTCCTGCTGACTATGAGGGATGCGTCCCATGCATCCAGGAGAAAGCCTCCTCCCTTGCACTGCGATGTGGCACCAGCACACCACTGGGACAGTCAGTTTTGAGTCTCACAAATCCACCTTGACTGCCTTAGGGACACAGGGGGGGCTTTCCTTCCCACACACCTGTGTGTGTGGGAAGCTTGGCATGGTGTTTTCCCCTTGCTGTGAGCTGACTTCCAGAAAACCACTCCACAACCACAGTGCCTGAGCTCACAGTGGTTACAGTGTGCACAGCAGACACTTGATGCTGCATTTGATGTGTCAATTCTGGAACATGTTACACAGCGAGCCTGGGGCTTAGCTCATCACTCTTCTTGGAGAAATGACCTTTTCAGCATCATTTCTGTCCTGCAAGGGGCTGTTGCCTTCCAGTTTTACCACACACCCTCTTGTGCAACATGTAACCTGTAACATAATGTTTACTTTCCCTTGTTGAGCCAAATGTGCCTTCTAAACCTCTCCTGTAGCCTCAGGGTGCATTTTAATGGAAGGATTTGTGAGACCAGATGCATTTACATCTATCTGTGCTCAGTAGTCAGGGAGAAGAGAGCTGAGTAAGTGGGATGTGACTTGCTTCATATTTGAAAAGAAGAAGATGCCCTTGAAGCACAAGACGTAATGAGAATCAAGTCAGTACCATCCCTGACTGCCTGGTGGCACAGCAGCCCTCACTTACAGCATCCCCCAGGCACATCCCTGGAGAATGTCATTGACAAATTCCAGTTGCTGGTGCAATTCAGCGCAGTAACTCTCTTATTAGCACTCATTATCTAAGTGGATCTTCCAGCAGTTACTGTCCTTTGATTGAAATAATGATCAAACATTCACTAAAATGATGACTGCTCACTGGAGTAAAGATTGTTTAAATGCCCCAGGTATATTTGGACTGGGGAGAGATCCTCCTTAACTTCAGACTGCTGATTACTTATCCTGGAGGGACTTCATGTTGTTATAAAGCAAATTTTCCAAGAGCATAAATTTTCCTTTTAAGAATTCAGAAAAGACTTCAAAAATACTTACTTTCTTCTGATTATTTAAACACACAAGAGTGGCAAATGATGATCAGTAAAAAAAAGCGCTTTCATCATGTGAAACAAAGAGAATAGATTTACATTCATTCCAAAAAATCCTTCTTAGACATTCCTTTCAGCAAACTAGAAGCCCTGAGGTAGACAGTCTCAAACAATTTTAATAAGCTAATGACAAGGTTATTTTGGCAGATGGGCAGTCACCAGTTCTAGCAATGCTTCCTGCTCTATTTTTTGTGGCTGCTTGTTGGCCTTGCTGTAGGTGGTGGTCTCCTGCTGCCATTAACTTACTCATGGAAAGGAGGAAGATTTCAGTATTAGAGGTGAATAAGGAACTCAGCTGTTCCTTCACTGAAAAACCATTGGGCCAAAAAGGGGTAATACTTACTTTGGTGTCCTCCTAACCCTTCTGTGACTTCAGCAACATCACAGAAGGCATTTCCTGGGGGGCATGTTTGTGAATTCTAATGAGAATGGGTGAAATTTTACACTGTTTTGTAGTCCAAAATATGACTATTTAACTGTGGGGCCTGATTCTCAGAGGTCACTTGGACAGTTGTGACAGAAAAAGACCCATTGGATTTGTACTTAATTGACTGTGGCCAGTTCCAAAAAGCATTGACAGCTCCCTGGATACCTCAGTGGGAGCCCTTAGACAAACAGCTGCTCACTAAAACAACTCCAAATTACACATTTAAGAAAAGCACACCTTTCCAGGGCAGCATGTAATCAGAAAAAAAGAGTGTATGCTGATGGAATTGCTTGCTTCGTTCTAATGATAATGGTTAGTGAATGTTTAGTTTAACTTTCACCCTCCCTTGCTACTGTACTTTTGAAAGTGTGTGCTCAATTTCTCCTCTGTTGTCATCTACAAAGCAAGCACATAGCACCCCAGTGGCCTCTGATTTGAGTTAGTATACGAAGTTTGTGACATTTCTTTCATTTTGATGTTCTGGAAGCAAAGGAAATAAAGATGCAGTTGTCTTTACTCCACACAGTTAAATATTGAGATTATTTAACTAACCATGGGATACTTTCAAAATTTTTTGGAAGTTCTTCAATGCTGAAGAGCAGATCATTTCCTCAGCAGTTGCCACTACGCCAGCTATGTTTATCTGTTTATCATATGCTGTGTACAGCACACAGCTCTTGAAACAGCCTGTAATTAAGAACATGCTATGCAAACAAAATCGAAATGGAGGCAAGGCTGATTGTGTTCATCTTGCTTTCTGCATCAGAAATCAGGCTGAAGGCTACAAGGGAAGCTTTTCTGTCTCACTCTCCCAAAGGGAAATGTGACTCACTCTTCAGTGCCACAGCTACTTTGAGGCTTGAAGGCTTTTTTCTACTTGTTTTGTCAAAATGTGATCATTTTGTAATTATATTGACTGCATTACTTTTTTGGCAGAGTTAGTTCTCAAACTCATTTAAAGAAATCTGAACAGATGCCTTAAGCTTTCTTGAAGAGGGCACAAGACTGATATGAAATCATAGCCTTGCTGAGAGAAGTGACCACAGCAGCCAGTTGTCCTTTTTTAGAGTTCACTGTTTAAGCTGAGACGATTAAGAATCTCTTTGGCAAATCAGCCCAACAGTCAGAGGGAAAGGATGCGCACTGGAAGCCCCACTCATGGCCGTGTGCGGGCAGAGAAATCCCCATCCCCTGAGGGACGCTGCCTTTTATTCCCCAGGGAGGCACCACCCTCTTACACCCCAGGCCCCTGCACCTTCCATAGTCCAATTGGCTCGTTTAGATGTCACCTCTAGGACATAGGTTCTCATCTGTGGGGTGATTCTTGGGCATCGAGCGATTTGCTGGTCTCGGTCCTATCAGCAGGTGGTATTGATCCCCTTATGCTAAGGAGACATGACTGGCACAGACCCTCACAGCTTCTAGAACTTTCCCTCTTTACCAACTTGCAACACTCCTCACCATCCTAGCACTAATACAGAAAATGCTCCTAACACTACTTCCCTGTAACAATTGTTAATCAGCAAATTTCCTAACAATTAACAATCAACTGGCAAAGCCAATACTAAGTGGTTAACTCATTAACAATTAACAGAGAACCCTTAACTATTCTCTCAGCTATGAAAACCAACTTAAATCAGTTCAATTTTAACACTTGCCATGATCCTTTTTGATGAACAGCACACTGCTCTTTATAAAAGCGAGAAAAATCTGCAACTAGATGATTGGCTGTGGTCTGTTTGGAAGCATCATCTTCCTCGATGCAAAATCTTTAACATAATATACAGATTATAATATAATAATAATCTGTAATATGTGTAATGAAACAAAAACAAAAAAAAATCTCTGTGGTCTCCCCACTGCAACACTCAGTAAAGAAGGTGATTGCTGTGTACCCACCTCCGCAAGGAGCATCAGCCAATCTGTCACTGCCAGACCCTCCTGCTGCCAGGAGCTATCAGTCTGTGCAGGGCTCCTGACTTCCTCCATGACTTCATTTGTTTGCCTTTGAGAAGGATAAAACACCTGCTGACCTTGCAGGAAGGGGGTAAATTGCTTAGCTGGCAACAAGGAGACACATTGGCATCTTGGAGTATTTTAGAACTTGGCTCCTGAGGTCCTCCTCTCACATTTTAGTGACATGTTCTTAAAAAAAAAGCCCAAGTGATGTTCCCTGCAACCTGTGCCAGATCTCGTGCAGTTTGGCAGTAATCTAAAATGGAGAAGGAAGGGGTCATCCAGCCTTTTTGAAGGGTAGGGATGGACTAGTACAAGGTCTCCTTAAACCATTTCCTCTGACAGAGGGAGAACTGTATCTGCCTGGGGACACTGCTAAGCATCACTTTGGCGCTACAGGTTAGGTCAACATCTCCACCACCCTCCCAGTCCCACCACCACGGGCATTGGTCCCTTACCTAACACTGGAAATAAGGTTTATGGACAGTACAGAGGAGCCCAGCACCCCCGCCCTTACCTCTGGGGCTCAGGGTGGTCAAGGCTGCTTGCAGATCTCATTTAACTTTTCAAGGAGAATTCGGCACTGCTCAAGTGTAGAGGTTAATGTTTAAGCTGCAGAAAAGGAGCAGAGCTGACACATTGTATTAAAATCTGCCAGCAGGGTGGAAAACTTAGGGAACCTTTCCAAATTAAAAGGGAAGTTAATAGCCGGGCGCAGCTGGGCTCAAGGCTGGGGGTTATGGATTTTATTAGTTTGTGAAATCACTTAGGTGGTGGGTTTCAATGCCAGAGATCGTTGGTGTAATATGTGTTCCTTAACTGGAAAGTACAACATTTATTGAAGAAGCACTGGCCAGATTGCTGCTGTACAGTGGAGGGAATCTGACACATTAATGCTAGGTCAGCTCAGCTGCAGACGAGGGCAGGAGAAAAGAGCAGAGTGTTACAGGACATGAAATGTGGAGCAAGTGGAAAAGTGCTGGTACCTGAGTGTAGCACAGGCAGAGATCATCCCACAAGGGTATCTTTGCAGTTGCGCAGAGCATCAGGGGTCAGTGATTGTGGTGTCAGGGGCTCTAGATCAATAAAGCTGTGCAACATTTATTTGAAACATCGCTCCAGGTTACTCCCCACAAGAGTACGTTGTAACTATTCTATTTACTGCAGTTTTACTTGTAAATGAAACATGGTGTAACACAAATTATGATGGGAATTAAAACTAGAGGAGAAAGGAGGAAATTTACTGCTAATGGCTAAGGATTGCTCGGCAAAGGCAAAATGCCTTCTAAATTACTTATTAGGCAAAATGCTTTAAAAATGTGCCAGCATCCCTCCTCCTCCTCCTTCCATCCTTTTCAGCTGTGGCTTGTGGCTGCTCCCCTTCCGCCTATTACAGCCCCGACTCCTTGGATCAGTCTCTCCTTTTGACATGTTAGTCCAGCCACATTCTTTCCAGCCCCACTTCTCTTTGTCATTGGCTTATTCCCCTTTTTCCCATCTTTTAACCTTTTAATTTTCCACTTGTTCCTTTCTACTTTCTACTTTTAAGCAAGGATAATAAACAAATCAAAATGCCTCTCTGCAACATCTTCTACCACTCCTTAAGCCCAGTTTTTTCCTGCAAATGCTTGGGTGTCTGACATGTTTGCAGTCCCAAAGCAGTATGGGAAGAGAATCAGACTATGGTGTGACTATATTTGCACTCTGTGTTCTTTATATTAATGCCACAAGGCAGAACTTTTCAATCCCTTCTCCTGGGTAAAAGGCTTCTCTTCTGCCCTGGAAACTGCATAGAATGAGGTCAGACCTGGTTCTATCTTCACAGGATGAAAAAAGAGTGAGTGAGTAGAAGCGAAAAGCGCTACATAAAAAGTTTCAAACTGCAAGTTGCCCATGGATTTGTCATCCCTATTAGGGACACAAAATCCAAGTGACAAGTAATGCACCTGATAACAGATGGAGCAAATCAGGGCACACTGGAACTTTGTACTATTAACCAGAAATCATATTTCTTTATCAAATTAGGAAATATGATTTGGCACCTCCCTGGGTCATGGATAATGGTTTACAACAACTGTGCCAAGACATATTTATATTTGTGTGTTGCTGCTTTTATTAGTAGGATGTGGCCTGGCTAACCTGGTGTCAACTCTATAAAGTGATTGTTTGTTTTATTTTTAGGGTAGAAGAAAGTTTTAAAACCTTATTCTGGTCAATATTTGGCTTATCTGAAGTGATATCTGTGGTGCTGAAGTACGACCATAAATTCATTGAGAATATTGGATATGTACTCTATGGAGTATATAACGTGACTATGGTGGTTGTGCTGCTTAATATGCTAATAGCCATGATCAACAACTCCTATCAGGAAATTGAGGTAAGATAAGAAATCAGATTATAAACTCAATGCACTTAATTGTAACTGATAATGCAAATGGTAAAAACCCAAAGAGAGTGTAGCTTATTCCACATCCAAGGTTAGAATGCTGAAAACAGATCTTACACATTATGAGTTAAGGCTGAGTCTGTTCCCAGATTATGACTGAATTAATAATCAACAGTGAATCATTTCTAGAACAATTTTGGATTCCTTGTCTTTAATGACCCTCTGTGAGTAAACCCAATTTCCTTTACATATATTTAATGAAAGTGGCTTGTGATATTTTTTATTCCCTGTGTTGGTTATGATAATTTATCAATGTGTGTTGCCTTAGCTGCATTGTTTGCTTATGACAGAGTAATATTTCTTCTGACTTTTTGCCCTGTTCTCTACTGCTTAAACATTCCAGCCCATGTAGATCTGAAGCTCATGTGCATCCATGAAAATATTCAGAAATACTGTATTTTCCAATCACCAGGCATAAAATTTGATACTTTTTTTTTTTTTTGAGGAGTCTCTAGCATGTGCAAAACATGACTTCGTGGACATTTACAAAAACCATCTTTTAAAGCATATAAACAGAGCCCTCAAGGAATATGAATAGGTTTCTGCAGAAAGGAATTTGCAGGGTTTACCCAGCCCTGCTCAGTAGTATGGCTGTTACAGAGTGTATTTGCTAAATGCTTTGGACATAAACAACTCCCTGCTAATCTAAATAAAGGCAGAAAAAAAACCCCCATTATTTGGATAATGTTAATGTTGAGTCACCTCTTACTTCTGATTTGTTAAATGTCAAACTTCTGCAGTTTGTATTAATTACTTGTCCTAATCTCCCCTCAGAACCTGACATTGAAAATGGCCAGGGCTGAAAATATTTTCTCACTGTAATGTCTGATTCATCCATGTGCTGTAGTACAAGTATAACTCTATCCTGTGCATGCTGTAACAGAGTCTAAATGTCAGAGAGACCTTACATATGCTCTCTGTCCCAGAATCTTCCAGGCTTGCAGAAAGCAGAGTCATTTCTCCAAATGTTTGTAATCACTTAAGATCAAGCAATTTCCTGAATTCTATTCACCTGAAACAAACTCTGCTTCAGAAGGGGTCTCAGCCTCTTACTGCATTTTCTAGTTTATTGTAGTAGACAGAGATGCTCTTGAAAGTTTTTGAGAGAAAAAAGATCTCTGAAACTATCTGAAGAGGTGCCCTATATTAACTTTGCAGTCTGAACTTTCTGATGGCCATTTTCTTGGCAAAATGCTTTGTCATTCTTCTTGATTGTATGGAAATTTTCAAAATTTTGTTAAAGATTACTTTTAAGTATCAGCAAGCAAAACAAGTGTGAACTGTTTGGCCCAGATCCTCCTAATTGAGGAAAAACTAGTTCTTCTCATACTAATTAATTGCAGTCCTCACTAGCAGTGAGATTAAAGATAGTTGTAAAATCAGAGTCACGTAGGTTGGAAAAAACCTGTGAGATCATGGACTCCAACCATTCATTCAGCTTTGCCAAGGCTGTGCCAAACCATGTCCCCAAGTGCCACATCTGCACATCTTTCAATATCCCCAGGGTTGGTGACTGACTGCAGCAAAAGTCCCTACTGCCAAAGTGTTTGTCTGATGAGAGCAACGTCAGTAGTGTCCTAGGATGGACATTACTGAGGAATTAAATTCCATTCTGGTCAGTGGGCAGGTGGTTTACCATTAGCTGGAGTGACAAGACCATGTTCTCCAGCCTTCCATTTAATATCCCTCTTCATCTACTTCAGGTTTTCTTCTGTTTATGCCTCAAGTATTGGTGCTTCCTGACAAATTTGCATTTATGGAAAGAAATCCTTTTGCCAGCCATAAAACAGAACTACTCCCATCAGTAGTACTTTTAACTGCTTTAACAGAAAGGCATTAGAACTGCTTACTAGTGGTTTATTCTGTAATTCACCTTAAGGATTCTGTGAGGTGCAACCCCAAACCATGAGAAGAGCAAATGGCAAAAGTGAATGCTGCTGCTCTGGTGAAGACACATTGCTGTAACTGTGGCAGAATTAATCTCCATTGTGTCATGCCCAGTTCCTGACCGGGTTTCAGAGGTACAGGGTAATCAGAGGTTATGAATTCCAGCAGAACACAGATGTACACGAGTACGGGGAGCTGGCAGATCCACACCTCTACTGCTGCTTCTGCCCTCCATGTACACCACAATGAACACAGCTGTACAGCAGCTGTATCTCATCCTTTCTTCTGCCTGATAAATGGTTCTGGTACATGGCCCTGACCATCCTCGTGTATCAATGCCAAGTGAACGGTTTCCTCCATAAAATATTTGCTAACCATGCCCTTATTACTTGGAAGTGATCATGGCCCACCTTGGCAATTTATAAAGGAGATCCACAGACACTGAAGGATGGAGTTTTTCTCCACCTTCATCAGTGGCAGGAGGTGAATAGTAGGAGGATTAAGGTGTATAGGGATACATGGTGGTGAATGCAGGCAGGATCCATGAGGAAATCAGCGGATGACAGAAGAATGCAGTGTCTGAGCCTCCCGATGGGGGATTCCTGGCCAGTGCAGTGGTAACAGATGACACAGAGCACTGCAGTTCATCGCAACAGTCTTTGCTGCTGTTGTGCTCATAAAAGTTTCTCCTGCTTTCCATGTCTCTATATTCTGACACATTCATTCATCATCATAGCAAAACCACCAGATTGTTACTGAGACAACCCCTTTGATATACAGGGAAATAGTCTAATATTTGGAAGACACATATGTTCTGTTTATGCACCACTTTGTTTAAATTTTCCTTGTTTTGAGATTACCACAGAGAAGCCTACAAATACACATTTTGTGCAGGGGCCTTGTTCTGGCAGGCAGAATCTGGTTCTAGTTAACTCCTACCTGTATGTTTGTCCTAGTCATAGCTAAACTCCTTCCTATTTATTAATTTGGGTGTTTATTTGTTTTTCCTTCTTCCCTTCCCAAGGAGGATGCGGATGTGGAGTGGAAGTTTGCGCGTGCCAAGCTCTGGCTATCCTACTTTGATGAAGGAAGGACTTTACCTGCTCCTTTTAATCTAGTGCCAAGCCCTAAATCATTTTATTATCTCATACTGAGAATAAAAATGTGCCTCATAAAACTCTGCAAATCTAAGGCCAAAAACTGTGAAAATGACCTTGAGATGGGGATGCTGAATTCCAAAAAACGGGTATGTTTTTTCTTCCCTTTTCAGCTTCTTTGTGGAAAGGATTCCTGCCAGGGACCTTCTGGAGGGGCTTGCATGGTACACAGGGACATCAGGGACAGCACAGCCTCTCACAGGACCTCATCACTGCATGTTGTTTGTATCACATTGCAAGCAGAGGGTCCTCCCAGAGGTGTGGCCTCACTGTCCTGGGCACCATCCTCACACCAGGGAAAGGGCAACCTTTATAAGAACAGGCACTTTTATAACTTTTGGAAAAGCAGGCACTCCAAGGCCAAATAAACAAGGTCAAAGAGAGGGGCAGAAGCAGAGGCACAGACAGGCTCACAGCTTGTCTGGCTCAGGCCCATTGGTCCAGGCTCTCCCAGCTGAGCTCTGTGACTCTGCCCAGGGAGGGGAGAACAGAGTGACACTGGGACTCTCCAGCTGAGACGTGTGCAGCCTGCCCTCAGCTGTAACCTTGAAAGAGAGACTGAGGAGAAGGAAAGGGAAGTTGGAGGAGGCTTTGCAAAATTTGCCTTTGGGACATGTAGACTGCTTTAGGTCTACCTGGATCTCTTGGCTCTCCTTGGAGGAGCAAACAGCCAAGCCATCCAGCTCAGGATGAGCCATCCAGCTCAGGGGGTGAGCCATCCAGCCCAGGGTGAGCCATCCAGCCCATGGTGAGCCATCCAGCTCAGGGGGTGAGCCATCCAGCCCATGGTGAGCCATCCAGCTCAGGGGGTGAGCCATCCAGCCCATGGTGAGCCATCCAGCTCAGGGGGTGAGCCATCCAGCTCAGGGTGAGCCATCCAGCCCAGGGTGAGCCATCCAGCTCCAGGCAAAGCCCACAGCCTCCAAAAAGGATGGTTCTCTCCGGAGTTTGAGAGAACTGCTCGGGTCTGGTGTTCACCCAGTCTCTGCCAGCCCCTAAATTAAAGGGGGAAGTCTATCCATGGGGTTTAGTCCATATTACCAAATAATTTAACTACCAACATAGTGAGCATTGCAAAGATAGACAAGCATGTCTACAAATTCATTTAACACTGCTGTTTGTTACTGAAAGAACCACTAGAACAGTGGAGTATCAAAATGAAAGAAGTGTTTCTCCTTCAACTACCTCAAATAATGATTTAAAAATATGCTTTTAAAATGTTATTTGAATCAAACCCCATTAAGCTCACTTTGTTTGAAATTTAATTTCTGCTTCAAAGCCTAAAACAAAGTAATACAATTTTCTCTAAGCCTCTTCTTCCCCAGGCCACATGGGTGAAAGTGTCTGGCTTGCCCTTTTTCATGGAACTCATGCAAAATTCATATTTTCCATGGCTTTAGCATAAACAATTAAGAGTATCAGTCATTTCTTGCTTGCCTATTGATTTTGTTCACATATCATCTTCAAGAGTCTCTTTAACCTCATGACACACCTGATGAATAAGAAAGAATTTTTTTAAAAATTACATTATTACTTCAGATTTTTAATCTAATCATTATAAGCATCCTGATTTGAAAAAAAAAAAAAAAAAAAAAAAAATCAGGATCTCTGGTTCAACCAGGGAAGAAAAACCTTTATCCAGGGCCTTCCCTCTACATGCAATTGGACATAGGTGCAGAAGTCTATGATATTTATTCCTCTGAATAAGTGATTTTTTTTTTTTGTTAGTACTTGGACCAAAAACCTCAGAGGTGGATTACAGTCAGAGAAATCTCTAACAAATACTGTGTGTGGAGTCCAGAAAATTCTCCTTGGAAGCTTCTAGAGTTGGGATGCCTCTGATAAAAATAAAATGGTTTATTTAAAAAATACATATTTTTCTTGAGCCAAAAGAAGTAGCAAAATGTGCTTCTGTTTTAAAAGGACCAGTGAAAATCAATTGTGTTTCAGAATTAGGTTTTATAGCACAGTCTTGTTCTTTCCAGATATAAGTAGTTATCTTTCTCAAGTTGTGTTCTAAATTGATAAGCATCAGCCTCATTAAGATAAAAGTATTTTGTGCCTCTTAACACCTTGTCTGAAACTTGTGTGTGAATACCATTTCTGTCTAGATAATTTAGAATTCAGATTTTTCCATTAATTTATATTTTTTTTTCTCTTTTCTGTCTTCCAAAAATTTACTTGTTTGCCCTGAATGTTCTGGCTTTTGCTCTACTGTACGTAGAAGCGTTTCCTACTGTTTTTCTAAAGCTCTGCTTAGTTTGGGGCTGTCTGGATATGAGAAGCTATCATTGATTTAATCATATCATGATGTTTTATAATTTCAGAAAGTTCGTTTTCACTCTAGCATTCAAAACACTGAGAGTTTTTCTGGGAAGAACGCTTATAACAAGCCCACAAGATACCAGGTAATCACAGCATGAAAGCAAGAGCCAGGGCAGAGGTCTGCCGATGGACAGCTCTTACCTGCAGGGGTGATGTTTGCATTCTCCCAGTCGATGCCATCCTGGGATGTGCCAGGCTGGGGCACTGGCACAGGGCTGGGCTGGGGTGTTTTGGAGACAAAGGCTGCCTGTCACCCATGGAAATATGCATGGTGTTAGCATTTGTCATGCTGATTAATTGCACTCGAGGGTGTTTAACTTAATACACGAGATGTCATCCAACCTTTGCTCCTCCCATCTTGTATTGACAGCATTTCATTTCCCACGGCACAGAGTCATCTCTCCGGCTGCTGCATTAACATTTGCATGTGCTTCCTCTGGCAGTGGCTCATCCTGGCAAGCTAAACCTGCAATGTGCTATGGTTCAGAAACCTCCTTGTGGCTGCAGAGGTGGCACAGGGTACCACAGCTGTCTGTCCAGCAAGAGTGTTGTGCCAGCAGAAGTGTTATTTCTTGTACAAGTGTGTCCCTAGGGCAATACAATAAACAGAATGTGTCCCACAGGATTTTTGCCTTCTTCTTTAACATATAGTGAAAAGGAATCTGATGGCAAGTGATATGTCTGAAGGGACTGACATTGAAGACAGATGAGGAAAATAATAGTTAAATTGACTAAAATGTGCAATGCCCACTCTAAAAGTGATTTGTCTTGTGTTGGTACAGCATCCAGCGCAATGGCTCCCAAGCTGTTCAGCTGACCAGTAAGAAATTTCTACTGGTTTAAAAAACTTGTCAGGCTTTTCTGCCACAATAGGAGGGGTATCTAAAAATTAAGTCAGAAATGGGATACATTCACTCGGGCACCTGGAGTTAGTTGGCTTGATTCCATCAAAGGTAAAGGGATGAGAGATTGTGTCCTGCTCAAAGTGGCATTTCAACACTTTTGACACTTTCCCTCCCATCCAAACCCACAGGTGATGTGTCAGCCTGTGCTGGACTGGTTCTCTTCCTGTAGCTATTATTTCTCCATGAGACCACCTAACAGTTATGGTAAATTAGACCCTTATTTCCAATATTGAAAAAGCCAGAGGTGACTGTGAAAAATAGATAGAAAAGGATAAGTACCTGTTATTTTGTTTTAATAATTCTAGGTTTGTCTTCAAATTATCTTAGAACATTTCAGTTGCTGCAGGAAGAAATTGCCCAAATAATATAAGGAGAGTGTAATAGTCTTCATTATCTAAAAATAAAGAAGAAGGAACAGTGTGATAATCTGGCTGGCAAGCTTTTCTTCTACAACTGGGAAAACCTTTGAAGCAGTTGCTTTTTGCTGAACTGTTTTCTTTAGCAGTGCTTATTGAGTGATGCATCTGCAGTCCCTGCAGTCTGTGTACTTAAGACTACATATGGACAGTACTCTGGAGGGATAACAAAAATATACAGAATTTGAACATGCAATAATTCGAAAAACATGAGGAACAAGTCAACCCAACTGCCATGATCTGGGAATAAACTAGTCTAGGAAAAACGATACCTTTATTAAAGAGGATATGGGAACTGGAGTAGAGAGAGGGTATGTTATCTTTTTTTTTTTCCACGTAATAAGAGCCTGTGTTCTGACTCCTTGTTTTAGTCTAAATTTCCTCTGACTTCTGCTGTGGAAAAAAAAATTATTTTTGTATCCAGGTTTTCCCTACTTTCCCCAAACATTACTCCATTTATGTTTTCTCAGGTGACAACCCTACCTCCCTCTGGATTCCTCTACCTTGGCCATCTCCAACACAGCGTACGTGCACTGTGCCTCATCTCTGTTGCCTTACTGACTCCCCTGCTTAGCCAGATGCCTCTGAGATACAAGGACAGTCTTAGACATCCCATATTCCATGGCTGCATGGCATATACAAATGACTGGATCCTTCTTTGATCTTCACAAGCCTTTTGCACTGCTATAAGCCTTATTTGGCTGCTCAGAAAAAAAGAGCAGGTGTACTGTTTTCTTAATCTGTATTTCAGACCCTTTGCAGCATTTTTCAGTGATGTTCCAAGCAGAGATGTGATTGCTCTGTTAAGAAGTGAGTCCATGCTGGGAGAGGCTTCTCCCTTAACACTGGACATCTGGTCAATCAAAGGCACTGAGCTCTCCTATGTTTGCAGAGAATGTACCTAAATCTCTGTCTCTTAGAGAGCAATTCTTTTTATGTTTAGATGTTTTTATTCCTTTTTTTCCCCTTATAGCTTTTTATTATGAGATTTTTTTCCCCACTGAGTATCTTTTCTGCATTGAAGACGAGGCTATCACCTGTACCCCAGTGTGCAGCCCAAGACTGCCAAAGTTACTTTCCTTCTAGATAAAAAGAACGTAGACATTTTTGGAACAATAGCACATTGCAAGCTCATATCCATAACCATAATCTATTTCCATACATACCCTTCCTCACTAACAATCATCTTCCATTTTGTAAGTCTACGTGGCTCTGTATTTTTCACTGTATATGTCTCTTAAAATCTGCCATTTCCCTAAAGAACTTTTCTCTCTTAAGCCAAGTTTCCCACCTCTGTTCAAACTCTCTTTTCTCTGTCCTCATCTAAAATTATTTTCTCTTAAAAACCCAGTCACAAGGCTGACAGTCTTTCTGTGAACCTCAGGTCAGCTGCATCGTGAGTGAGTTTGCTAACATTATTAATTAACCACTTATTTTTTCCTGTAAATTACTATTAGACAGTGACATGCCAAAAGAAGTCTTTGGAACCCATTCCTTAGCTTTCTATTGGATCAGCTGTGTTTTCGTTCTGTCTGTGTGACATGCTCTACATTCACACACATCCCACAAAATACCCCAAAGTGCTTCATATGTGGGGTCATGATCGAATGGCTGTCAATCAACTACTGTAGTACAATGTCCACAATATAAATATAAAATAAAGGAGAAATAATAATAATAATAATAGTAATAACAATAATACCCCTAGTGAAGCCAGATGTTTGAATTGCTCATAGTAAGTCTGGAATGAAGGCAATGTGGAGTCTCCCACTAAAGGAGTGGTTCTGTTCTCCTTTCAGAAGATAATGAAGCGTCTGATTAAGCGCTATGTGCTGAAGGCTCAGGTTGACCGAGAAAATGATGAGGTCAATGAAGGCAAGTGGAATTTTATAATTGATACACCTAACGAGCATGTGCTGTTATTGCTGCTGACCTGGCCAGTACGAGGGTTGATCTCAGTTAAGATCCTCTGTAGAGAGATCTTGCCCGTGCTCACACTCAGGTGAGCAGTGCTGACTCTGAGCCACCCTTGTACCCTTGAAACTCCAGGTCCTTGTTTTTCCTTAGTGGAGCACACATGTCACAGGATCTTCCACAGCCCTTCTAACCCCTGTAGCTCTAACTCTCCTTCCCTTACAACAGCCAGGGTATTGCCAACACCCAACCTGACCTTGGTGTCTAAGTAAAGCATTTTCTGACTGTGCTGCCCAGGCCTGCCCCAAGGACACTGCTTTGAGCGGGATCCAGATCCATATTGCCATGCTGGCATATGGCATTTGTGTGCAGATGGAAAAGAGGCTCCAACACCTCTTAACTGCTACCCTCCTGCAAATACCCTGTGCAGGTGGAGATCAACATGTGGAGAGAGAACAAACTTGAGGAAAAATCATGAACTCTCCACACATATTTGCTGTTGCTATTGGTACCACTACTGCGAGTACAGGTTATTCTTTATAACTACAGGTATCAAGTGCATAGTGTAGGGAGATCAAATGCAGCTCCACACACATTCCTGACCAAACACACTGGAATTACTGCTCTCTCGGGTCTTGAAATCATAGGGATTACTGACTTGGTTCAGTACTGCTAATAAGAACATTTTCCTCTTTCAGGAGAACTTAAAGAAATCAAACAAGACATTTCCAGTCTCCGCTATGAACTCTTAGAGGAAAAGTCCCAAGCTACTGGTGAGCTGGCAAAACTAATACAGCAGCTGAGTGACAAGTTTGGGAAGACCTTAAATAAGGACATTTGATGGTGAATACAGAGAAAGACAACTTGTTCTTAGGACATTGCTCATTCTCAACCAGCATCTTAGGAGGGCAAAAACCATGGGAAAGATGGGTACTGCACACTCAGCTTTTGCTGACAAGCAAATGTTGGTAGGAGCACTTTGCGTTACTCCTGCACTTGGTGAGAGACCAGTTAAATCTTTTCTGATACAAAAGTGACTTAATGGTAAAAATCTATGCCCCTTGACATCAGAAATAGATGCACCACACAGAAGGCACCTCCAATTAAAGGCAAAAAAAGCCAGATCTTCATTCATCTGATGCCAGAGAAGACAATGTAACTGTGCTCATTAATACCAACAGAGTCTGTACTGACCAGAACTGGGTGAAGTCTGAAGAAATAATATGCCAAGCATATTCCCTGCAAAATTTTTTAAATTCCTATTCTTGGGTGTGTACGCTCCTTTTATGTTTACATTGGCAACCCTGACTTTGAACAGCACTGTGGCTAGTGAAAAACTAATGAGAAATCATCTGTTGAAGTGACCAAGGCAGTGAATAACAAGTAGACACTGGCAGCACTGGAAAAATGTAATCAAGCTTGTGGGGTAAATTATCCTTTAACCTGATGAAAGGATTTCCAGCCAAACACTCCTCTCCACCTTTTCCAGCTGTATTAGCTAGTCTGCTGATGGATATGGTCTCTTTATATGCACTTAGCCTCTCTTTTATCCTTAGTCAATCCCATCTCCGACAACAGTGTACTGAAATATTCGTAATGATGTGAAGCTCACTTCCCAGGAATACCCAGAGGTAAAACACCCTGTGCTAAAGTGTTCAGTTCAAAGAACAGCATTAATCCAGAGACAGCGATGCAACTGAGCTCAGCTTTCAGATTCCAGAGGTCAAACTGCAAGCCATAAGGAGAGATCAATCATGAAGAACATTGCCCAGTAGTTTCCAACCTTGAAATTAATACAAAAAGGCTTCAATCGAACATTGTGACCAAAAAAAAAAAAAAAAAGGAAATAAAGGAAAAATCATTGTAGAAATTGTAATGTTTTTGGCTCTTACAGAGGGTGAGAAAGGGATTCAAACTGTTCTAAGGCTGTGGTAATACAAGGATCACACTTTTTCAACAGTGAAGTTGTGAGTCTGTGCAACACAACTGCAGAAGTGGATGGCTTGGGTTTTCATGGTTGGGTACATGATCTCAACTTCTTAAAGCACACCTTACTACTTGGGAACCGTGGAACTGGACTGTTTGTTTACAAGAGACACTTATAAAATGAACATGACATTTAGGTTTCAGCTGAGACAAGCAGAGCCAGAAGGTGACCTGTGATCAGTTCTTAAGTGCCAGATGAGAATACATATAGCCTAATAGAATAATAGTTATATTTGTACAAAAATAAAAGAAAACAAAATAAAAAAGTGTACTGTACGTAGATCTGTTTAGACAAAAAAATACTGTATTTTTACCTTTAATAAGACTATCTTGTATACTGTAATATTTTTACCTAAAAATGGAAAAAAAAATAAAATTACCTCATAATATTTTGTTGTACACTGAGTGAAATATTTGCTTGATCTTTTGACTACCTATTACATGGCCTTTTTTTTGTTGTTGTTTTTCTGTGTTTGTTAACAATAAAATCATTATATGAAGCAAATTTGCCATAAGAATTCTGGCATAAGAAGCCTGAAAGAGCCAAAATGCAACACTTAAACTAAAATACATTTTAAATGAACAAAACTAGGGAATTAAAGGCTGTGTGAACAACTACAGTCCACAAAAATGACTCCTCATTTGTGCTTAATTTGAAATTATTGTATCATTTGTAAAATCAACACCTAAAAAGAGAAATTCAGCTCTGCTGGCTTCAGCAAACATAGTGGTGGTACTGAGTGAGCAAACTAAAGTCAAGCAAGTCACAAAGGTTTTATAGACTTTAGCTGGCAGGACAAGTGAAGGGGCATCTGCCCTGATCACCCCATCTGGGTGAGGGGGGCTTTGCTCCCCCAAACCCCTTGTTGCAGCTGTGGGAAATCTGTCCTGTTGTGTGACAGTTCCTGCAATGTGGTGTTGGCATGAAACACCCAGCATCAGTGTGAGAAATCAGACACTGCAGATAACAGCATTTACTCATCACTTTGGGCTGTCTCCCACAGTAAGTACTGCCAATATATGTTCAGTTTTCCCCATAAGAAGAGGGAATATATTTTATGGCAATACTGCTTTCCCCCTCCCCACCTTTCCAGCCACTGTGTAAAATTTTTTTTCCATTTGAAAAAATGGCCCTGTTGTCATGGCACTGTTTTAAAATTTAATCAGATTACAGCTCTACACATGGCTCCTGATCGAAGTATTGCTTTACCCTTCCCATTTAGTGTTTTAGGGATTTAAGGAAAATTGTTCTTGGTAGAACTTACAACAACCACCATAATTTAAATTTCTCATGACATTGAATGCAAGTCCTGCAAAAAGGATTAGTGGAAATGCTATGATGCACTTATATTTTGTATATTTAAATGCAGCTCAGCAAAATGCCTGATCTACAGTACAGCAACACCTACGGGAATATTCTTCTGCTGCTAAATATTGTAATCAATGCATGGTCTGGTCAGCACAAATAACACTGTACTGTGAATAACTTTGCTGAATTTTTGGGTCCCAGGTGGAGGTACAGCTGTGCCCATCACCTCCTGTCCTTCCAGCATCTGTACAGGTGAAGCAGTGCAATGGCATTCTGCTCTCACTCAGGAATCTGCCATGGAAGAGCACAATATTCTCTAGGACTTCAAAAGTAGACTAAAAGGTGTATTAAAAATACTGTTAAAAAAATCTGCTTCCTCCCCTTTTGCATTTACATTTTTGAAAGTATCAAAGTATGGAGACTTTATATAAATATTCATGACAAGCAAAATCCCACTTCCTCAGAGCACTTTCCTCATCTGGTCCCAGTAGCACACCCAAAGGAGCTGCTCCCTGTGTATTACTGGGCTGCCAGCAGGAGCAAAGTTGATTCTCCAAGGTCAGTTTATAAGAAGTTAAAATTAAGAAGCTTCACTGAAAGATCCCTTGGAGAACTTAAAGAGTTTGAAGAGGAAGAATCAAGGTAGGTGAGTCCCAGATTGGATTAGACCTGAGACATGTGGGTCCCCTGTCCCATTTCCCATCACCAGGGGGACCTCCTGGCAGTGCAGTGGCACATCAACCACCCGCTGAGTTGCATTTGGTCCAGTCTGTAACACCTCTTACCTTTGGCTTTGTAATACAGGTTTTAATGTTCCTTGGACAAATTCATACTGTGAAGGGATGGAACTTTACCCCAATTATTTGTAGAGATAGAATTATATCTTTTTATGGGAAATAAGAGAGGTCATACAAAAATGAAACTAACCTGAAGTCGTCCACAGAAAGGTGAATATTCTCCAAGGGATCGTCATAATTCTGCAAATCCCCCAGGCCAATCAAACTAGAACTTAAATAGACACCCTGAGGAAATCAGAACGAAATCATTCACTAGCCAGTATTGATTTATTGACTGCCCAAGTCTCTAGACAGTTGTTTCACACCTTGCAAAGGCCAAAGCAGTCAGCTGCTGCTAACAGAGAGGAACAAACAGCAGTAAGCATTAACAGCACTTGATATTTCATGGGGCTGAGCTGCCTGGTTTTAAGCCTGGTTTTAAGCCCTGTTGCCCAGACGTGCAAGCCCCAGACCAAAGGAGCTGTCCAAGGGCAGCTGGCATCATGCCCCTGCTTTCAGCAGCAAGAGATGGGCTGTGCAGCCACAAGGCAGATGTGATGCTTCGTGCACATCTTTGCTCTCCAGCTGGACTAATTCTGCCTGAAACTTTATGGAGAATGACTAACAAATACTGTCCTCAGCTCCCAAAAACATGGTTTAAAAGTATATATGAATAAGAATATGAATGGTGTAATGAATAATGGCTTAAAAGGCTGCCTGCATCCTGACCAGGGCTCATATTAAATTGTCAGAGCTAGGCTTTATTTTTAATTAATCTACATGAGGAAAGCATTTGCAGCAGGCCAAAAGAAATTGCCCTGATTAAAAGATGCAAGAAATGAATGATCACTCAGTAAGGACAAGCCAGGACACAGTCCATCACCACAAAGGCAGGAGACTTGAGCAGTGTGGACGGGGTTCCAAACACATCTCCAGCTGAGAGCAGATCTCTGCTGAGCCATGGCCAGGTCTGGGCTGCAGCCCTGGGCTGCAGATGGGAGGGATGAGACAGGACCAGTCCTGCATGGTGGGCAGCACCCTGCCACAGAACAGCTCTGCTGCCTCCCAGGCACAAGCCTGGCAAACAAGAACCTGACAAACAGGGAATTTCATTCCTCAGTTGGCTTGTGTTTGCTTCCCCAGCTAACCAACTGGCAGGGGAATGAAAGCCATGACTTCATAGCCAAGGCTGGGTGGCTTTCAGATGGGAAGGGTAGGTGTTTCCTCTATCCAGACACTATAAATACTTTCCTTGTGACCTGCAAAACAGTGCTGCCCTTGCTTTGGCCTCCGCACTCCATGTTAGATGCTACAGGCAGCAGGTCCCATTACTCCCATTTCACCTTGGCTGTGACTGGGCTGTAAACCCTGCAGGTACCACACCTGGTGCTGGACAGCAGCCTGCACAAACTACAGCCTTAAAAACTTACATTTTTATTGAGAAAGGATAGAGATTGCACAGGGAAAATGAAATAACCTTAGCTTCCAGTGAAGGAAGGCAGGTGCAGAGAAATTCAGTGATTTGCCTTAACGACCTGAAAGGAAGGGGCCAAAAATGGGACTGTGGTTCTGAATCTTATTAGAATGAAAATATAATCATTAGCTTTGCCCTCTCTTAGTCCCTGTTCTGCATCTTTGTAGGGCATATACTCCTCAGTGAGGGATAAGATCTGCCAATGCCTGATGCCAGCAGCACAAGAGCAACGGGAAGAAAAAAAGAATGATTGCCTCAGTGGCCATATATAATTTTGGGGAGTCATTCCCTTTGATCTCTGGGACGTTTTAGTGGCTCTATATCAATGATATGTCTTCACTATAGTTGAATTTAAATAAATTCAAATGGATTATAATGAAAGGAGCAAAATAACTAAACTGCTTCTGGAATTTGTGATGCCTCTAACAGCAGGTGAAAGGGCACTCGCTTCAGGTCATTTGAGACAGACATTTAACACAAACCTGCAGTGTGACAGAGGGGATTTTGAAGAGCTTAAAGAGTTAATGAATAGCTAATGATCCCGTTAATATACAGCTAATGTTTACAATAATACAGACTAATATTTAATTCCCTTACTAATGATTAATTATTGTGCTGCAAAGTTTTAATTAGGCGTACACAGCAGGAGCATGGGGGATCTGGTGAGGAGATGAATTTCTGTGCAGAGTCACTGCCCTGACTCCAGGCTCTTCTCCAGTAACTGCCCCTGTGGTGAGCACAGCTTTGACACCACAGCACATCCATGTGGTGAGGGAGCAGACTGATGGCTGAGATCTTCTGTAGGATGAAGGTTGTTCCCACATCCAAGTGGGTGGCACACAGACTCCATAGCAATTTGCTTTTGAAAACAAGCTGATAGAAACCTGTCCCTGTCCCCTGTCAGCTGAGAGCATCCTGCACTGCTCTCCCCTTGGAGCAGGACTCCCAGTCCCATTGCTCTGGTACCCAGCATCCCTTCTGATGGCAAGGGCTCTGCAGCAGGGATTGCAATAACTCACTCCAAGGTTTTCATTCGAAGATGAAAGCTTCCATGAAATTAAAAAGCTGGTTTGATGCAAAAGTGTTCTCTGTACAATAATATGCTTTGGGCCAAATCTTCCTCATGATTCCCAAACGCAATTAAAAAATTGAGCTCATCCTGAAAAGAAACTTGTTGGGCTCATGTGTTTAGAAACAGCGCTGACTGGTTTTGTCAGTCATTCCTGCAGCCAGCCGGGACAGACAGACAGGGCTTCAGCAAGATACTCAGAAGACCACACTCCTCCTCCCAACTGTGCATTTGCAGCCAGCCAAGTGAGCCCACAGCTTAGGGATTTTTATTTTTGTCACAGATCTCAGGCAAGCCTTCAGGTGACAAGAGGCCAGCAGGCTTGTTCGAGGGGCAGCCTCTAAGCACACCTGAGAGCTCCCAACTTTCAGGCAAAGCATTAGTGAGATGGAAGTACAACAGGGAATGAATAACAGACACCTCATCAGACACTCTGCATTCACTGCAGAGTGATAAGACACAACTAGAGGGAGACTTTTGTGCTTATTAAACACTCCTAAGTGTATATTATGTACCTGGTAACACCTGGCTCGGTCCCTGCTGCCATCTAGGCATCGCACCAGAGCCACCTTTGTCGTGATGCTCCTGAGCCAGCATTCCTGCTGTGACAGGAATCAGTGTGGGAAATACAGTGGAGGGGTGTGATGGCACAGGCACAGAAGCTGCAGAGAGCAACAGGGTCTGGGGGTAAAACTGCTACCACTTTCCTCCAGGGCAGGAGGGAAGCAATGATATTACAGACTTGAGCCACAAACTTACAGCAGGTTTTGCTTTCAGAGCAGAACAGAGTGGGAGCAGGTGTCTGCAGGCAGGAGAGGCATGGGAATGAAGGAGGAAATTTGCACTTGTGGCAACTGAGCTGTGGCATGGAGGCTGAGCTGTGCATCACCTGCCTGTGCCTCATCACCCTTTGGGGTGAATTACAGGCCATGGTCTCTGAGTTTTACTGCTGGGTTTCTTTAAATGTTTAGAAGAATATTGGGGAAGGTGGGGGCTCATGTTCTGCACCCAGCCTAAAGTGAAAATGATGAGGGAGGAAAGGTGCAACTAAAAGTATAATTAAGTGAGGGGAGAAAGTGGGTGTCAGCAGGCATAGGAGAAAATAATAGCCCTTTCTCAACTGGAGTTACAGCCACCAGCACTAACTGCTGCTTGTGAACACCTTTACCCAAGCTGTGCTGGCTCAGAGCTAACCCCTGGGGATAAACAGAGCATGGATACACCTACAGAGTCTGCCAAAAGCCAATCCTGGGCCCCTCAGTTTAGGAAGGATGTTGAGATGCTCAAACGTGTCCAGAGGAGGGCAACAAAGCTGGTGAAGGGCCTGGAACACAAGCCCTGTGAAAAATGGCTGAGGGAGCTGGGGTTGTTTAGCCTGGGAAAAAGGAGGCTCAGGGGAGACCTTATCACTCTCTACAACTCCCTGAAAGGTGGTTGTAGCCAGGTGGGGGTTGGTCTCTTCTCCCAGGTAACAACTGACAAAATGAGAGGACACAGTCTTAAGCTGTGCCAGAGGAAGTTTAGGTTCGACATCAGGAAAAAATTCTTCACTGAAAGAGTGATTGGGCACCAGAATTGTCTGCCCAGGGAGGGGGTGGAGTCACCATCCCTGGACATGCTTAGAAAAAGACTGGACATGGCCCCCAGTGCCATGGTTTAGTTGATGAGGAGGTGTTAGGTCATAGGTTGGACTTGATGATGTCAAAGGTCTCTTCCAGCCCAGTTCATTCTGTGATTCTGTGACACTGGCTGTGACTCAGAGAGAGCATCGTAAGGGATAATTGTGCATGGTAATGTCAGCTGATGCCCCAGCCTGCAGTAAGCCCTCAGTGCCCAAGACCCCCAAGTACCTGGTGTTCTGAGAGGAGAGAAACTGTTTGTTGTTTGTTTGATTGGGTTTTTTTCAGGCGCTTTTTCCTGGCTTTTTAATATTTTCTCCATGATTTAGAATAAGCTGTGGATGTCTCATAGGGATTTCAGTGGGCATTCACGAGGGGAAAACACAGTCCAGAGCATTCCCAAACACAAACTGCTGTGGATGGGAGAGGAGGGAGATGGACCCGTGCCTCTCGCTGCTGATTGTGGTGGAAGCCAGCAGGTTGTGCTCATGAACAAGAAATCCACAGCTCTGCCTCTGGGATGCTCCGGAGTAAAAGCAAAGCTACAGGAAAAAAACATTCCTCTTCCTGCAGGGTTTTTCTCCAGCTCATTACAGCAGCCTGCCTGCATGTTTTAACAGCCCATAAAGCCACAAGGATCTGGCACTTATTAAACTCTGTTATTAAAAAAAAGAAATGTTGAGCTGATGCTTTCTTGTTAGAAAGTCAATACTTCTTCAGCTGACTCTGATGAACTCAAAGAAGTCTTCTGCTTTTTGCTGTGTTACTCTTTTTTTTTTTTTTTTTTAAGTGTCTGCTGGCTCCCAGGGGACAACACCTTTCAATATCTCTCTCTCATTCATACCTACACAAAATATAGACATAGAGCTCCAGAAGAAAATTCCCTCTTCCGCTGAATTTTGTGTGTAGGACCCACTGTGGCCAGAACTGCTGCTTCCCTAAATTAGAGATTCTACTATTTAAACTTATTTAAAAATATAAAGGTTAGGTTCTCTTCCAATCTGTACCTACATAAGCCAACACCACACTGCTTTAAATTAGAAAATAAAATCATGTTTCTGCTATCATCTCACATGCAGGGTTTCCTTAATCCATTCTTCCAATTTTAGGAGTATTTCTAACAAAATGTGGACAATTCTTACATCTGAGGTACCAAGATGTTTGTGATAGCAGAATGACTGACAGGTTTTTCCAAAATTTGATGGGGATTCCCTCCGACATTCATCCTTCCTGGAGCTGGAATTGAGCCTTAAGCCTCTTTCTTGTTCCCCTTTCTAGGCACAAAGCCTGTCCTTGACTAAAGAGAGCATTTCAGCCATAACCTAAAGTTCCATAAGTGCACTAGTTTATTTCTTGCTAGTCTTCTTGCAGAAGCGAGCCAGAAATCTTCATGCTTAAACCAACGACCTTGGTGCTCCCAGAAGCACAAGAGACAGGTGAAAGCTCAGGAGCCAAGTGCAGCTCTCCAAAGCCAGCATTCACTCATTCCTGGTGTTCAGGTCTCCAGCAGTACCTGAGATGTTCTGTCAGTAGTAAGGGACTCCTGTGGGGGTGGGGTGAAAGGCAGGAGTGATACAGAATTATGGGGATGACACATCCACCACACCTCACTTTAAATTGGGTATTCACAGTAAAAAAGCTGAGCTGGCCCAGATAAAGAAGTTCAACTGTTTCTTGTAAAAAAGAATAAAGCAGACATAAAAGCGTGCTGTAACTGAATTAGTGAACATCAGAAACATCAAAACGAGTCTATCAACAGCTCTGTGTGTCAGTCCCACTGCTCCCCGTGCTTCCCACAGCCCTGAACTGTGGGGACCTGGAGCCAACCCCCCGCCACAGGCACCCCCCTGTACATGACGTGCTCAGCCTGAACCACAGCCTGCATCTTGTTCAGGCAGCAGGCTGCAGTTCAGAAACGTATTGTTATCTAAGTCAATCCTCTCAGCCAACCAATTCCAGCAACTCACTTTGAAAACACCACCCACGTTCTATAAAAATTCAGATTTGAGATGCAGCCCACAGAGATTAATGAGGGTTTGAATTTATGCCTCAGGAGCTTCCAGTGGTTTGATTTTTTTGCTATACCATTATAATCTTCCTATACATGAAGGCTGCTCACATACTTCCAGAAAGGGCTTGATTTCACAGCTAATAAAAATTGCATTCAGGAAAATTAAATAGATAAAGCAGTTGCTATTACTAAGGCTGTATTTTAGCACAAAGTCTGGTGATGCAAATTAGTGTGTGGTGGCCAAACTGAGTTTCAGGAGGTATTTTTCTCAGCTGAAGCTCTGCCATGTGCAGGTGGGCCCAATGAAAGGGACCCAGTGGGGTGGGGGCTCTGCAAGGCCCCTCCACCTGTCCTGGCACTGGGGGAGCACTTTCCAGCAGCCAGATGGGGGTGTTCCCTGTGGAGAGCTTTTCACTCAAGGTTTGAGGCATGGCAGAAGCCAACAAGACCCTTCCAATATTCCTCAGCCTGGTGACAATTCCAGCTGACCTAGTGACAATACCTCACCACTTATGCACGAATGCTGCTGGAAGCCATCCTGCTGAGTGCCCCCATAAAAAGCAGTCAAGCACGGCTCTGCACGTACCAGGAAGTGCAGTACAAGCACTAAACAAGGTGTTAGCTTGGGCTCAGCAGCTGGAAAACACCTCTGTGAATTTCTAGTTCACTCTACTATGCTGCAGCAGACACAGGCAGCCCTATCAGAGCACCAGGGTTTTGCCTTTCTGTGCGAGTGTTGCTTTTCAGATTTCATTTTTATCAAGTTTGAATTGGACACTCTGGAGCAAGGAGGGGCAAGAATCCCAGCACTGACTGAAAAGCCAAATAACCTTGTTCACACAGACTATCAGAAAATGTCTCTATCCTCTCCACCTCTCCCAAAAAGGAAAGAAAGAACATTTACCTTTTCTTAGCACTGAATATCTCCTCATATATATATTTCTGAGTGATCCAAGAGCCAATAAAGCTGTAGGAAAGAAAAGACATTCCTCTCTACACATTACATGTGAGAGACTCTGAAACAGCTCTCAGGATTGTCCCACAGACCAAGCCCAGAATGACAGCGTGGGCCACCACTGTTTGGCACTTGGGATATTCCTGCTTCTGCATCCGTTTGAGCCTCATTATGCACAATCCAGCACAACTGTACACATTTCATGGTTAATGTACTCAAAATAAGCATTACTCAGACTGATGACTAGGTCTTCCCCTACAGCCATCTGGATGGTTTATTTTAGAAAGTGATTTGGAAGAACAGTGCTTTATTCATAATTATTCCGAGGGCTCCATTAGAACACAGGGCTGTCAGGATCCAGCTCCTGCCTTTCTCTCACTGGCCTCCAGCTTCACATTCCCCTCAGTAGTTCCCACAGTTTTTGAAGGAGGAAGATCACATTTATCATTAACCACAACACCCTCTTATCACCAAACTTTGAACTGCAACACCGTGCAGGTCCCAGAAAGGACTCACCACAAACTCACTGACCCAGAGCCACCACACACCTCCAGCACATCACCTGGCACAGGGCTGCAGTCATGTGACAGAGCTGCACTTTACATAAATGCAAATTAATGTTCAAATTACTCACTCAGGCCTTTGCTGGAACTGCTGCCTTTCAGTGTGTGTCACTTGCTGAACTGGAGCCGTGATGGGCAGTGGCACACTCAGGATGCCACCAACACGGGTCCCAGAGGCTGATGCCATCCTGCCATGCAGAAAGGGAGAGCCACTTTAAATTTAGGAGGGGTTCTTGTGTATCTCATCCAAGCCTCATGGTACCTAAATTATTTATTGTGCATTTGCTGCATTATTTATTGAGTTCCTTTTGCCCATGCAAGGAACATGCCAGTGGCTCTGCCACCGGTTTCATACACCATCCCAGCTCCAAGATTTCCTTCCTATTATCCTCTAAAGGACAGATTACCAGGCTATTTTCAAGTTAAATATGTTTTCCCGTGGGTGCAGAGTTCTCCTTGGGTGAAAAGATTCCAACCAACTTCTGGAGAGGCAGGATCTAGCCCAGGAACCATGGCAGAATGAGCTGAAATTATCACAAAAGGCCATGGAAAGAGTTTTTGTTATAAGTGTGGTTCTGGTCACTGTGAATAAGGAGCCATCTTGCTACCCCCGGGTATTCACATGCCCTGGAGGGCACCGCTGGACTCTCCTGCTGTGGCTTCCTCTTCAAAGGGACCCAAAACAACCATTGAGTGTTTCCTGTGTTTGAACCACTGAAGCTCTCATGGACTGGCATGAAGCTGTGTCAGGGAAGGTTTTGGTTGGGTATCTTCACCCAGAGGGTGGCTGGGCATTGGAACAGGCTCCTCAGGGCAGTGGTCACAGCACCAAGCCTGACAGAGCTCAGTGAGTGCTTGGACAACCCTGCCAGGCACAGGGTGAGATCTTTGGGGCTGTCCTGTGCAAGGCCAGGAGATGGACTCGATGTGGGTCCTTCCCAGCTCAGGATATTCCATGATTCTATGACTGGCTTTGCTTTCCCATGTCAGGGCAAAGCTTCTGTCTGCTGTTTCCCCTGAGCCAACGCTGCCTTTTTAGAGAACATTTCCATCTGTAATTACTGCACAATGGGACAAAGTGAGGGTGCTTTGATCATGTATTCATGATATCTCCCCTGCTTTGAAGATAACTCTGCAGAGTGACAGCAGCTGTTTTAATCCCCAGGTGGTGCCAATGAATACAGGAACCAGTAGTTTAACACAACACTGTCCATGGTCTCATATTCCCCCAATACCTAATAATAGAACAAAAGTGTGAAATATAGCAATGATCCCACAGCTGCAAACTACCTATTAAACCAAGACAAGACATGTAAAGGATGGCTGTTAGCACCCTCCAGGCCAGTGAATCGTCAAATGCCCTCCCATCTGCAGAAAGGATTGCAGATTTCATTTATTTCTCCAATACCTGTCAGAGCAGAAAAAAAAGGCAGGATGTTTTAAAAGGGTATCAAAAATCATCACTGCCTAGACCAAGATGGAACCTCCTAAACTGTCAGATTTCACAGCAGAGTCTGCATGACACTTCTGCAGGTCTTTCACAATCCTGCCCGGTCAGAAGGTTGTAGGGCTGCTTGTGATTTGATCTCTAAAGTAATTGCTAGTTGGGAGAAAGAAGCAAGACCATTCATTATATTTCACAAAGAACAAAGCAAAACACAACAATAACAAGATAGAGGATAGATTTGGCTCGTTGAAACAGATGGATATTCCCTCAACTACATTTCAAGGGCAGGAAGGTGCACCAGCCTCTTTCCCACTGTGGATTTTTAATAAAAGAAGCAGAAGCAAACAAGGAGGGTTGGTACCATGAGGCTGCAAAGGCAGTTGCAGTCTCAAGAGAGGCAATTTTACCTACAGTTCGTGCTGTGTGGTCTCCAGGGATGTATTCTTTGCTGGCATTAATTGGCATGGAAAATCAATACAGCCATGTGGATAAGCTGCAGTTGTTGCCTGGATCTTTCTTTCCTTCCCCTCCACTCAGAGTTGCTGTATATTGACAAATTGCTCCTCAGGATGATATGTGCTAACTCCACAGTTCCTCGAGTAAACTCATTTCTCCCTAATCCCCTCTGCTGCAGAGGCTTACGAAGGCAGTTGTGATTCCTGGATCTCTGCCTCTGGCTACACCTGTGATTAATGGCATTCCCCAAGTCTTGCAGATTTGGGATTTGGAGAATATGGTGGGAGAAAATTTGAATTTGTTGGGCCCCAGGAGACTAAAGTGTTTTAAGTGTCGAATCTTCCCTGTGTGGCATTAGATTATCCCCATTTACACATTATTTTATCCAGATTTCACATTCAAATAGCGATTCTTTAGGGGTCCCTTGAATGCATTTTTTGTTAAATATGAAGAAACACACTCAAGCTTTTTTTGCTGCTCTTTCCCCTGAGACTCCATCCATTTTTGGCTGTACTCTCTTGCGTATTCTTCTCTTATTTGAATCTGAAGAGTTTACTCTCCTTTTTTATTTCTACTCAACTTTTCACTGTTTTATTATTGGTTTTTGCATTTCTCTGGTGCTGGTGTGACATCCCAGAGATGACAGGATGGATGCCATGCAGTCCCAGTAGAGCTGTCCCTTCTTGCTGAACCTCTGGGACAAAGTACCATTCCTTGTTCTTTACTGGAGATCTACTAAGGGCTGGAATAACAATAAATAAATGAATAAATTCAAATTAAGACCATACCGTATGTGGTTAAGGGGGAGTTAAGCTGGCTGCTGGTTTTCCCTCTCAGTGTGTTTATCTCTAGACCAGTGTCAAAGAGATTTGCTTGACAGCAGCCAAGCAGATAGGAACCTACAGTTCAGATAAATGATATAAACAGGGAAACAATAATTACATGGATTGCACTTACCATGAGAATGAGAGCAGTAACAGAGGTGTAGCCAGAATGGTGCAATCCACAAGCAAGAGTTTGTAAGTGTCCTGAGGAAGGGACTTTCTATTCAAAACCTTCTGTTTTCCCAGAATTATCATCTGGTCTAGCAAAAGGCTCTGCCTTTCCCTAAGGATTTGGTGTCAGTCGTAGATGACATTTGATGCCAGGTTGAGTGTTAGTCATCAGCTCTCTCTGTGTGAAGAGGTGCCCCTGTTGGTGTCCCCACAGACACAGGCCAGAGGAGGAACACGTAGGGCTGAGGGAATTGGGATTGTTCAGTGGGGAGAGAGAAGGCTCTGGGGTGGCCTTTCTGTGGCCTTTGAGCATCTGAAGGGGCTACAGGAAATCTGGAGAGAGGCTGTTTACAAGGGCTTGTAGTGCTAGGACAAGGGGGAATGGCTTCAAACTGAAAAAGAGCAGGTTTAGATTGGATATTACAAATAAATTCTTCCCTGTGAGGGTGGGGAGGCCCTGGCACAGATTGCCCAGAGAAGCTGTGGCTGCCCTGTCCTTGGAAGTGTCCCTGGAAGTGTTCAAGGCCAGGTTCGATGGGGCTTGGAGTAACCTGGGGTAGTGAAAGGTGTCCCTGCCCATGGCAGGGGGTTGGAACGAGATGAGCTTTAAGGTCCCTTCCAGCCCAAACCCCTCTGTGTCCAGGCCTAACTCTTGACACTGCAAAACAAGGACAAAATGAATCCAACTTTGTGATGCTTTTCAAAAAGAAATTGCTCATATCTCTGAGGATTTAAATTATTCTGTCAGACATTGCTGCTGGCATGAACTGTTGGCATGGAGACTGATGCGAAATTTAATACAACATAAATAAAATATTAATGACATAGGAGAAACCAGTAGTGATTTAAAGAGATACTGAGCTGCCAACCAAGCTATGGTTTGGAGTTCATCATATGAACAACAGGGAAAACAGTGATTAAAGCTATAAAGGGCAGTGAGGAACAGCCTCATTCTGCCAGTCTTCTGGCCATCAAAAGATCTCAGAAAGGTCTGATTTGGCAGAGGGATGAAATGAAGAACTTCCTAAAAATGTGGGGTTTTTTTCTTTTTCCCCAACCGAAATTAATGGAAGGTCTCTGTGTCAGGAGGAACAAGGCCAGGCCAGCAGGCTGTGGGACATGGCTGAGAGTGCACATACATCACTCCCTCAGTGATATGCACTCACTGAGGGCAGAAGAACTCTTGCCTCAGTCTTGGGTTGCCTTTGCAAGAAGACAAACACTCAGAGGAGAGGAGAAAGTATATTGCTGGAGTGGGGTGCTGATTATATTAGTGTGGGTACAGTCTGAGAGATTAATGCTAAAATCCCTGTTTCGATATTAAAATTGTTCCAATAAGTTCAGCTGATTCAGATACCAACCCAGATGTGCAAAGGTCGAGTTACAGCATTTACTGAAGGCAGCATGAAAAAAGGATCCTGTTCTCCAATACCCTGAGCAATCACCTTTCCTAGTACAGTAGTTGGGTTTAGTGCTGCACTGCCAGTTTGAGAACTCTTTTTCTTCTGCAAAGATATTTCATTGAAAAGTTCCCAACAGTCCCCAATTCTGAATACTCACACTAAGTTATATTTGTAGTCACACACCTACTAAATGCAAAGATAATGAGCACTGAGTGTAGCCTAGAGCATGATGGAAAAACACTAAATGAAATCAGATACTTATATGAGCTTTCACAGGCTCAGATAATTGAAAAGCTGTTGGTAAACTTTCAAAGAGAATCAGCAGAGAGGCAGGAATGATCAGAACAGGTCCTGAGCTGGTGCAACCAACATAGAGCTCAGAGCCAAACCAACTTTATTAAAATAGCTGGTCTTGGTGGACATGAAGGCAGAATTTCATCCCAAACCAGCATATTTATTATTAATTTATGTCTAAATGAATGAGAATTAAGTCCTCTCTGCTCACATCTCTTTTCTCTTTGCAAAGCTCAGTTATCCACATCCCTCAGTCCAGATCCTCTTACTGGTTGTATGTAAACAATATTAAAAAATAAATAAATTTTCTGAAGCCTGATAATTTCCCATTTACATAAATCATAAAAATTTCTCTTGTGTGCATTGGAAGAGAAAGGCTGAGTGGTTTGGGAGTAATGTAAGTATATCTGGGCTAAATATCTGAGAGAGAGCTGGAGATGAAAGACTCCCAGATACCATGTATTAGTCATAATTTAAAAGCCCTGTCTCCAGGAGATAAAATTGCCCCAACTAACTACTATAAATGCTGAGTTTCTAATACTGAACTTACAGCACTTATTGATTGTTCTGCGCATCACAGAGCATCATCACAAAGAGCCACAGGAGGAGGACATTATGTTGGGTAACAATGGAGACCAGAGCATAATCACTGGGGATTTGTGCTCTATCATTAACTTACCATTCAAAATGAACCAGAGAAAACAAGAGACACACATCCTCCAGAGCCACAGGGCAACAAATTCAAGGGCCCTTTTCTGTTTGCAGGTGCAGATCAATCAACTGGGCATTTGTGCATGTGCAAAAATTGTCTCAGTCCCTCTTGCACAAATGAGTATAATTGTATCTGAAATATTTTAAGCATAATCTCATTGTAGGAGGCCTACACAGGCACAGAGATTACTGTGAATAGTCACTGAGACAATACACACGGCATAAAATCAGTTCACATCTCCATCAATTATTCAGTGAATGAGAGCTGATGTTCGGGCTGGTCTGTGGCTGCATCAGTTTATTGCACACTATCTAGAAAGCTGCATGAGGTGCTTATTGACTCATGGGGATGTGGGGAAATGCAGGAGAATGGTGTGGAAGTGCTCATTAAAGTGTTTAGCACATGCACCTATTGTGCTTGTTTTCCTTCTATTGTCTCTTGGGCAAGCCAGGAGGCTGGGCCGTCTCCCAGAGAGGATGTCTGAAGTCAACATCAAAAATATTTTCCTGGGAAGTGGATACTGATTTATAAACAAAAGTACTCCCGGGCAGAGGCCAAGTGTCCTCATGGCCTGGGTAATGTCACCTCTGCACCTTGCGGGGTCCCTCTGGATCCGTCTTACCTGCGGGGGAGGGGCGTCGGCAAAGGGCTGTGCCCTGCACCAGTGATGCTGAATACTCAGCACACACTCAGTACAGGTTCCTCTGTACCTTCTCCACAGAACTCCCCTCTATGGGCTCTGTATTCTAGACTGAAACTGTCTTTTTTCAGCAATAAAGACCACCCTGCAATTCTCACATCATTGTAGAAGAAAAAGACAATGAAAACCAGGATGCCATATTCAGAGCCCCAGTCACTTTAAAAAAAACAAACAAAAAATCCAAACCAAACCAAACCAACCAAACTTTTCAATTGAAAAAAAATTATTTCTTTCTGTTGGTGCCCATGACCCCTATAGCCTGACAATGCTTCTAAAAAAGGATCCTTGTCTCCTGGTGTCCTACATTCTCCTCTTTTCTACATCCCTACCATCTCCCTTCTCCCCATGCCCCTTGCCTGTCCACACTTTAGAGCAGCTCCTTGCATTGGGAGCTCCTAACTACCCACCCACAGCTGGGATCTCGAGATGTTACTCCCACTCAGACCAGTCCTTTTGGTGGTGTTATCATGCTCTCATGTAGCATTACATTTTCATTACTATAACTTCAGAGCTTACTTTAGTCCCAGTAAGCGCTAACAACAGCATTGGTGAAAGTACTTGCAATTAGGTAAATAATTATAAACACATTTATAGGAATTCACCTAGGAAGCCAATCATGAGCCTGCTCAGGAAAAGCTCATTTCCAGGCAAATAGGTTTCAACATTAGTTCCTTCCTACTGCGGAAGGTGAGGGTGATTGGAGATGGATACCTGGGAGGAATGATCCCAGCCTGAACCCCTGTCTTCCAACCTCAGTGGAGGTTGTGAACAGCCAGCAGAGAGGGCAGCACCTCCAGTGCTGACCCAGGGAATTCATACAGCCCCGGCATGTATTTTTCTGGAGCAGGGTCTCACAGGAATGTGTTTTCCTGGCTACCGTCTGCTGTACTGGGCAGAGCATCAACGGTATCCATCAGAGGGTTGATAAAAATCACGTACTGGCAGCAATAAGGCACAAGATTAGCACTGGAGGAGAAAACCAGCAAATACTCAGTTTTAAACAGCAACGAGGCCAGAGTAAGTGAGAGGTGCAATGAGCAGTCTCAGCAGCATTTCCTATTTTTCTTTTTTTTTTTTTAACATCATGCAAAAGCAAGGTCTTTCAGCAGCCCTACTAGAAAGTATTCCCTAAGCTGTCTGCTGAGCAAACCTCGGAGATCCAGGAAACCCACAGGAGTCAGCTGCCACCTGCTTCCCAAACAGCAGAGGTGCTGCTCTTTTCAGGTATTCACCATTGTGCTGTTTTTAAAAGATGACTTAAACACCTTAAAAGCATCCGTGTTGTGCCAGGAAACTTGCCTGGAGGCATTTAAGAAGTTGTATGCATGCCCTCCTTCCACCCCAACCCTCGGGCTGTTTGCTGTTACCTGGAGATGCAGACGCTGCCTGCACACCTTCCCCCTCCCACCCCCCCCCCATCCTAGCTCAGCTCACAGGGGTTGGTCACTAATTGTACAAATGAAGGTTGTCAAAATAAACCAGCTGATTTTGTGCAGAAACAGTAGCCTTTATGCAATTTTTGTCAACTTTGGCTGTGACAGTGGTTATTATCAGCTGAGGAGTTGTGAGCATCAAGTGGAGATGTTTTCTGCAGCTGCTGCAGCAAAATCACAGCCGACCTGCTGGTGCCCTTTAAATGCTTCTCTCATTGAGCATTCAAAAGCTGAAGGGCTCAGACACATTCTTTGCCCCTCATTTCATCACAGCTGACCCAATAACACACAAAGGGAGCTGATTTGCCTTTGGAATGCCAGGTTTTGCAACCATGGCAATACGTAAATGTGTTTCCCTTCCCCCTTCTCAGGGAAACTAGCTGAAGTACAAAAGCCCAAGAAGAACAGAAAAGTTTGCCTGCTCAGTGAATCTGGAGTGAGCAGGCGGCGTCAGCCGGGAGGGACTCGCCAAGAGTGTCCAAAGTGCCCAATACAAATCCTGTGCAAGGGATTGGCAGCTTGCAAGATTCATACATGTTAATCTGCTTAGCTGAATTTGCTATAAGCTTGGCCCAGCTTTTAAGGTTTGCATTAACCTTCCAAACAAGCCTGTCTGATTTGTTTAGTCATTCCAGCACAACTTTTTGAGTCAGAAGAATTTAGCGTTTCCATGGCAGAAAACGAACGGTAAGTTCCACTTGGACAAAGCTTGTATGAAAGGAAGTCAGAGCCTGAGAGGAACTTCAATGTAATTTTCACCTTGTGCACTCTGAGTTTCATGGGTTTGTTTTCTTCGATGCGGAAATGCCGATACTTCAATAGATACAAGTTTTAGCGCAGCAGAACAAAATATTCACACCTTTAGTGAAACATGCTCATGTAGCCTGTGGCTCACTTTGGATGTTCATCTCACTGGTGATTCCTGCCCTAATCTTGTCACGCCATTTCTCTGCGTGATTGCAGCCTATTTTCCAAAGGAAATGAAAAAGTCTCCTTCAGACATGCAACAAAATCCCTGCAGCTGAATAGGAAAAAACGTTCACGGCTGCTTTGTGGCTGCTCTCCAGCCTTTCCTTTAGCTGGGCTGGTCGCACTGTGAACAAGAGCTGCTCGTACCTGAAGCTGCTCCTGTTTTGCAGCGTCCCAGCCTCCCACATCCAGCCTCTCCGTAGTGTTTATTTCTTTTCCTGCGGTGGATGCGGGCTGCAGACGTGCGGATACCGGGAAGGTGCAGCAGATGCTGGGCTTCATCCCCCAGCCCACTGAGCGAACGAGCAGCTTGGCTTCGGTCCCATCCCACCCCTCCCGCCGATGCTGAACCCGGCACTTGTGACAGGGAAAGGTAAAGCCGACGGCTCTTCTCGTGCTGCTTTAGTCATCACGGCAGAAGGCATTTCCGTCTCCCTGTACCTACCGGGAATAGCTACAGGAACATGCTGGCAGCATCCTGTTATTCTGAACGAGAACTGCCCCACAAATTCTTTCCCATGTTACCTCACCCCTTTGCTATCTGCCGTGTCCGTCTGTCCTGGCTGGCTGGGAGGAGCAGGACACACAGCAAGGCCCTGGGCACGGGGCTCAGCCACACTCACCTCTGCTCCTCTCTGGCCATCAGGCACATCCCTGGCTGACAAAACACCCTGTTTTACAGGAGGTTTTATAGGGGGTTTGGAGGGATGCCTGGCTCTTGCGCAGGTGAATGTAGGAATCGTGCTCTCCCATCTCCCCCACTGACAGTAACCTGCTCTCCTGTAGCAGCCCCTTCCTCACCGTCTAGCCCCCAAACTTCCCAAACCCACAAACAAACACAATTTAATAATGAGGTGTTTAAATGCACTAGCACACCCTTACATGCAGAAGCAGCTGTTGCTAATAGAAACAGATGCTCCATTTCTGTAGAGGCAGTTTACTCAGGAATTGATGCCAACACGGGGCCTCATCCTGCACGGTGCTGTTGCTCAAGGGGAGCAGAGAACCACGTAGGAAGTGCTGAGCATCTTTCCATAAATACCTTATTGAAAACAGGCAGTGTCTGTAGCTGTTTGGAAAGCAGGTTTTGATTTCTCTAAAGTGTGAAATAGTTACAGGAAGAAGGAAAACATTCCCCCATCAACAGGATGTCTGAGCAAATGCTCTGAAAGTAGTCACTAGTGTAGAGCACATAAGCAATGCCACATCTCTGATCTCACATTTGATATTGTGGCAACTCTGCTACTGTTGACCATTAGCTTTAACATTAAAGACTAAAAACCCCATGGGAGTTAAATACTATTAAGGAGTTCATCTAAGAATTTATCAAATGGCATGTGGGCCACACAGCTCAGGCTGCATCTGTGTCTATACTCACCCAGGAATCCCAAGGCATCCCTGAGGGCTTTTCTGCAGCAGTGGAAAACGATGGAAACGTGCTCAGTTGTGACATGGATGCGTGCACAACATGGGATTCCCCGGACATGAAGGTCCATGGGGGTTCAGGAACGACAATGAGCAGGTGGAAGTTGAAAGGCATGAAATATCCTGATGTTTTGGGGTTGTAGGTCCTTGAAATCTGCACCTGGCTACAGGATCTCCAGACTCCCAACCATCTGAGCATCCCAAGCCCTGCACTCTCTCAGGACACCTTGTACCCAGCTCCAGGGGGGACGTAACTGTCCAGGCTGCAGCCTGTGCCCACTGAGTCATGCAATGCACAATCCCATGCCCATCCCATTAACTGGAATATCCCCCTCTGGGTTATTTCAACTGTCCAGAGGCAGCTGAGGTTGAGCCTGAATTTCCCATTTCCCTCCTTGCCTGTCTCTCCCAGGCAGCAGCAGGCAGAGGAGCCTGAGACACCTTCAGAAAAGCACACAAGACATGGAGCCCTTGATGAGGAGATGCTGCTCTCATTGCTGATCAGTACTACACCTGCTTCTTTCCCTCCCATCATGGGAGGGACAGACATCCAGGTAAGCTCTTAACAACTGTTCTCAATTCCTATTTCATTTTGAAGGTTGCTATTCCTACTTACAAGCACTTGGATTGTGAAAAGCCCTCCTAACTTTCCAGTAACACTAGATCAATTAAAAAAAATTTCTCTCTGCCTACAGACCTTGCAGTCTCTGCATATTGTCTACTCTCAATGACAGTCAACATATTATTGGTCAATATAAAACGCAAAATGACAATATCAGCATTTAATCTGGTTTCAATCGTAGATTCTCCTCTGATTTCTATAGGTGTAGCATCAAGCAATAAAAAACCCTCTGATTTTAGGGAGTTGCTGTTATTTTTTTTTGTCTACAGAGATGGTGTGAAGCTCTATTACGTTTTCCTCCTTCTGCCCTTAGATCTGCCTCACGCCTCCCATAAAATAACAGCGCCCTGTTCTGCTGGGAATTAAACAGAGAGTATAAACTATGGCTAAGTGCAGGCTTGCCTCTCCTGTAGCCACAGGACAGAGGACTCAAGGTCCCTGCAGGACAAGCAGCCACCACAAAAGCTCGTCTGCTCAGTGAAGGAAGCCTCTGAGGAATGTGGGTTTGGGGTTGGAGCACTCCCCTGACACCCCCTGCACACAGAGATGTTTTGTGGACATGTTTTATGGAGGTACCAGGAATTTCTACCCCACTCCCAGAGGAAAGCTGTGCTTACCTGGTATCTGCTGCCGGTTAACCACAGCAGGACAAGAGCAGCACATGCTGCAGCTGGCCCTGGGCTCTGTGTGTGTGCTCAGGATGGTGATGATGCTGGCCAGGCAGGAGTCTCCAAGCCTTTCCTGCATCTGGCTACCTCCTGTGTGGGCTGGCAAGAGACCTGGGAGAAGATCTGACAGGTAAAGCCTCCACCTGCAGTCCCTCTGGGTGAGGGGATGGGCAGGCACAGGGTTCCATGGGATGCCTGAGCACAACCAGAGCTGGAGGAGACCTCTGGGGTCCTCTCATCCACCTCCACCTCAGAGAGCAATGACCACGCCAACATCATGCCTGGCAAATGCTTCCCCAGCCTGTCCTTAGAGACCCCAGGGACAATGTCTCCAGACCCACCTCCCCAGCTTCATATCTATGCTGTCACCCCCACCACTCACTCAGCCGTCTTTTGCCACCCTCCCTCCCAATCAATCACATTTATCTGTCTTCTTTGGTTTTATTCTGCTGCTTTTTCTGTTCCCTCCCTGCCTGTTCTTTCTCTAATTTCTGACATTGATTTCAACACCTTTTGTTCCTCCTGATCCTTGTCTTCCTTTCCCAGATCCTCTTCGTGCTTGTCTCAAGCACAGCCCTAGCTGTGCAAAGTAATCAGCTTTGAAAACTTTTCCAAACTGTATTTTCCTTCTTGGAAAAATCTCAAAACCAAATAATAGATGTTTATTTTAATTAATGATAGACCACAACCTAGTATTAAAATCACCTTCTGCTGACAGAATGCACTTAACTGACTCCTGATTTGCTCAGTCAATGGGGCTGCTGGATTCTTTCATTAATTCCAGCTGAGAACAGTGTCCCACAGCAGACTTGGCTCTGCACATAAACAGCACTGTAATTATGGAGCACATCTGTAGTTAAGGTTAAGGCAGTCTGCTTCTGCAACCTGTGATTGTCCAGGCTTCTAACCTGGCAGTGATGGGACCTGCTGAACCAAGCCTTCTGCACTTTGCTCCTTGGTGAGTGTCTCATAGCAGCAGTGCTCCAGAGAGGCAGGAATGCAGTTTTAAGCTCCGTAAATTGATAATTGAGAACCCTTCTCACCTTTCACATTAGTCTTCCCACTAGATAACTGCAGCGAATCAGGGAGCTCAAGCCCTCAGTCCTGAGTCCTGTGCAGTCACATCCCTGGGACTGAAAGAAGTCCTTCCCTGATGTCTGGGTAGACAGAATGTCTGTGTCAGGGTCTGTCTCAGACTTCTTCCATGGACAAAAATCAATTATGACTCAAGTGAAGTTTCTCTGACTCTAGGGCAGAACAACTCACTTGTTTGACCTTTGCAAACATCTTCTCTCAGTTCGATTATTTTACAGGATTGTGGAATCACAGAGAGATTTGGGTTGGAAAGAACCTGAAAGATCATGTCATTCCCACCCCCCTGCCATGGGCAGGGACACCTTCCACTATCCCAGGTTGCTCAGAGCCCTGTCCAAACTTCCAGGGACAGGGCAGTCACAGCTTCTCTGGGCAACCTGTGCCAGGGCCTCACCATCTTCACAAGCAAGAATTTCTTCTTAATACCTTATCTAGACCTATTCCCTTTCTGTTTGAAGCCACTCCCCATTGTCCCATCACTACATGCCCTTATAAATTCCTTGGTTCCCCTATGAAGGTTTTTAGATTGTTTGGAAGGGGATTTTTTGAGGTAAATACGTAAATAATATTTTGCACTGTGAATTGAGTTACTGGCTGTAAATATCAGCACACTCCTTCCCCCTCTGCCTGGATAAATGCCCCAATGTAAGATCCCAGTGGTGGGTAGGTATCTGGAGTGCCTCACTTTTACTGTCCCCATGTCACATACCCACTGGTGACCTTTGTCATGCCACATGCATCTCCACATCCTCCAAGCAGTGGGTAAGGCTTCTAGAGGAGATGCTGAGCAATTGCTGCTGCCAGTTCCTGGTGTTCCTCAGGCAATCTCCATCCAGCCCTTCGTGTTTGTCTCTGAGGGGATGGGGAAACAGGATTCATTGACTGAATCTGACCCAAGAGGAGACACAGCCCTGAGCTGGGAAAAGCAGACAGACTTGCTTCACTGCAAGGCACCATGTGCTGCAGCTGCCAAAATCCCCGAGGGGAGATGACCCCCGGAGATTTATCTTCCATCCTGGCAGGGCCCGAACGTGGGGAGGTGCTGTGTGAGCGCTGGTAATGGGGCCAACCCCCCTGGGCAGCGGGGGCTGGGCTGTTCCTTGCGGCCATGGCTGGGATGAGTCCAGGATGAGCCGGGTTGTGTCACTAAACCTGCCCGTGCTGCCCCAGGTGTCATCCTGGCTGAAACACCTCCAATGACACCCATTGCAGTTTTTCCAGACAGTGTTTGCAATACACCCACTCGTAAAACAGGTGATGCTGCTTTTGGCAGGATTGCTGCAAGCTCACATCATGCTCCAGCAAACCTGCTCACAGGCAGAAAAGTTTCTAAGCTGTCCGCTAAAGCATTGAAGACAGATTTAAACAAATACCCGTTTGTTTCCCCCGAAGTTTGTTTAAATTACACACCTGTTACATCCCGGTTTTATGTTAATATTTCTCATTTTTTAAAGACAAAACGCCTGGACCTGAGACATCAGCCGGTCTTTTGCTGGCTGACACATCCCTAATAAGGCTACAGAAAAAGAACAAGGGTCTATAGTAGAAAAATTATTTTAAAATATATGCAGTTTTTTTAGAGTGAGCTGTTCTCAAAATCAAGTGCCAAATTTCTATTAAAAATCAAACCTTTAAACCAAACACCAGCCAGGTCCCAGCTGCTTGCAGGGAAACTATCACGCTCAAGCATCAACCGAGAAAAGTTTGCAGCCGCTCTGCCACATGCCCTCAGGGAAGGAGGTTTTCCAAGGCTGTGTTTGCAGCTTGCCTTTCTCCCAGCCAGGCACCAGGTAACGTTTGGGAGCCAGAAGCTGTCAAGCTGAAACTTCTCCTGCTAACAAGCTGCTCGGAAAAGGTCAGTTCCTTATTAATGAAGCCATAGCCAGCACCAGCGCCGAGAGAACACAAATGACAGAGAGTGCTGGGAAACAGCGGCCGCTGTGCTGCACATGCCACCGGATCTGTCAGCAGCAGCCCCAGTTTTTAATTTGCCCTATGCCCCAGTGAAGAGAATCAGAATAAATCAGGGAGTCAGGATGGGAAGTCATCTGTCCATGTTTCTTCTGTTCCACAGCAAACCAGAACCATATTTGAGGCTTTCTAGGAAAAGGTTCAGACAGGGATCACAGTGCCACTGAGCTTCCACCCTGCCCTGGAAAGTGGGACACACACCCGGGGCTGTGCCTCCCTTTCCCCACACTGGTGTCTCTGATGTCTGATTTCAGTCACTTCCTGTCCATGGCTTGTCAGGACGAAAGCATCTCCTCATTTCTTGTGAGCCAGAGGAAATCCTCTTAGAAGCAAATGCTGTGATGACACATTCCTGAAGATGGCACACGCTGTCCCACGGGGATGGTGCCATGTGTCACCTTGCAGCAGGTATAGCTGTGATGGCTGCCCATGGCTCTGATGGACCTGTGCAGATCTTAGGTGGATCAAGCATCACTCCATGAATTATCTTTCTCCTGATAACACATCTATATACATATACATATATGGTGTGTATATATATATATAAATACACGTACACATAGATTCACACATTATACAAAAATACAGACATATTGTATAAAATAACTGACAGCATTGGACATGAGGATGGGTTACTGAATATCTGGAATAATCAAAGAAGGCAACAATTTTTCTTTTTTTCCTACAGCAGAAGGGTATTTAACAAAATTACAATTTAAACTTTATTTATAGGGTAACTTTGTCACCAAAACCTCGTGCAGTGGAAATAAATTAGGGCTCATCCATCAAGAGCAGATGCTGCTGTTCCAGTCTGCTCTGGTGCAGTGTCAAACCAGACCAGGCAATTTCGCAGGATTTCACCAAGCCCCTGGAGCTGATCCGGTCGCGGCTGCCCTCGGCTGTGCTCGGTTAATGACTGCGTGGTTAATCACCCTTTCAGCACGAGCGCTCCAGGTGAGATGAGGTCAGCACCACATCACGGTAATCTGGAGCTGCCTGATTCAGATAATCAAAGTCACGTCCTCAGGGCTTGCCTCCACTGAGAAACCAATGTGAAACAGCCAGGATGGGAATTACCAGGATGGGAATTATCAGTGCCACAAGCATTTGCCTTAAGTCCTCCTTCTGCCCCCTAAAATTAATAACCCCCAATTCAGCCTAACCCAGTTCCCACAGTGAACTGGGCTCAGTGACCTGAAGGTAATTTCAGAGTGGAGGGAAGGTGTGGTGATAGAAGTTAGTGTAAAAAGCTGCAACGTGGCAGTATCAGCTCTGCCTGCTCCTTCAGACATTCCAGATGGGTCTTTGGACATCTTTCCCTTTGGAGGTAGGAAAGTCATCTTCCTTCTGTTCCTACCCCCTCTCTTATTTTAAGTAAGGAATCATGTTTTACTTTTCTCTCTTTCTGTCTTATGAAGCTGGAAGCACAGATCAAGTTTTTCAAGTCCTTCAAAGTTTCTGACTTCTGCAATATCAGCAGCAAATAACCTCTGCTGCTATGAAGTGTTATTTTATCATTGTTAAGTGTCATTTGTCACAGAAGAATGACACTTCTGATTTCTCAGAATGTTCCCCATGTGAGAGACCTTGGTTTCCCCCTAATTAGCAAATTCCTTTCTGATATTCAGAAATAAAGGACATGTTACACTCTGAAATTTCAGGATTAACTGGAGGTCACATCCAGCATGGCTGTGAATCTCCTGAACCATGGAAGAGGTGAGAAGACCGTGGACAGTGTTGAATTATTTTTGTCAGAGAAAGATGATTTTATAGACTTTTATGATAGAACACAAGACCTTGGAAATTATTTCTGTGTGAGAAAATGACAGGGAAAAGCAAAGCAGCAAACCAAAGTGCCCCAGAGCTGATGGCTCGTCCCCAGAGCACTGTGCATGATGTCCTTCAGCTGCCAGCAGTTTCATCAGCAGCCAGGCACGCTGTATTTGCTCCAAGGTGCCTAAAACACACCAGACTGACAGCCCTTCATTTGCTTTATTGGGCCTGTTAGTGAGAGGAGCAGGCAATCAACTGGCAGACAGGCTAATCAAATTGTATGTAACAGTGTGGACAAACACCCCAAAGTGACTCTCAGCCCACTGTGGGTGCTGGACCAGGAACCCATCACCCTGAGGCCACAGGAGCTTTAAGGTAGAAGTCAGAGACAAGGACCAATTTGGGCAAATTGTGTGAGATGCTGCTCCGTTGTGCAGATAGATCCATTAAATCCTGTCTATCCCGCAGAGGAGGGATTTGCTCTACCCTCTCTTTGATTAGGCGGCTCTACCCACAGCCAGCTGCCAGGATTCACATTCCCTCACCACCCTATCTTCACATTTTTTCTAAAGCTCTTCCCATCCTCATTTATTTTAAGGTTCTTCCCTGGTGTGAAAAACCTATTTGGACTTGGGGGAGAGAGTTTTCTAGTTGAATCCTATCAGTAAAGCACCTTTAACAGGCAGCAAATTACTGTCCAGCATAAAAATATGAAAACCCAGGAGGAAACAGAAGGTAGGAAATCTAGGAAAATAATCACCCACATGGCCAGACTGAAGGCAGCAGATTGCTTTGCAAGCTTATCCAGACCATGTGCAATTATCCAAGATTTTTCCCTTTTAATTGTAAAGTAATCAATACCTACCCACTTGTGAACTTTAGTGAAAATAATGAACTGGCACATATTTATAGCAAAAGTCACAGCACATTAGGTATTCCAAAGGACTTATGTAAGCATCACTTTCTTTAATACAGCTTTAGAGAAAATGCTTTAAGAAGCTTTATCACCATAAAACATATTTTGAATTTAATGGAAATTAGTAATTGGCATGGCAAAGTCAAAGCCATCTAAGCGGGATGACTTAACCCTGTTGGACAGTGTTTTTCACTAACTACAATGGTTAATCTGCCAGCTGAGAGGAAAATTCTCTTCTATTGTCAAATGCAGTGAAACAAAGGAGGAAATTTCTGCAGCTGATGGGGACTTGTGGAAATAAATGGAATATGGTAAGTTCTGTGGAATAAGGCGTGTTCTTCAAAATAAATCCAATTAACCCTAAATTGAAGAAACTGAGTCAGAGCTACGTCCCTGTGACTGAGCTAAGCACTGGGGCTTAGTCTGGCCTCAGCCTCTGTCTCCTGAGCAGGTGTTTTCTTCTGGCTAGGCCCAAGGGTGCTGATATGAATTTCCCATGGAAGTCCTTTGCTCTGAAATATTTACACCCTTTTCACACCCATTCAGTGGTTGACTCCAGCATACATTTTAACATGCAAATGGCAAAGCCTAAGGCTTGGATTTTCTTTCAGGAGTTTGTAGCAGAGTCCAGGGTGGCCTAGTCCTGTGCTGTTAGACATTCCTAAATTTGTTCAATTAAATGTATGAATTAAACATACATTTACATATGGAGAAGCCTGGTGGGGCTTTGTGGAGTTTAATTTATACCCTGAAATTTGTTGAACATTATGTCTTACCCTGCCATTTTTGCAAAGAACACCCAACCCCACTTACCACAGTAGATGAATTTAGAAAAAAAGCTCCTTTCTCTTGGGTCTCAGGATAATTTTGTCATTTGGGGTAGTTAAGGACACCTCAGGCTTGGGATGTGTCCTTCTGTAGCTACAAGCCATCTGCCAGCAATCATTCCTTCACAAATTCACTTCCCAGCTATTACCAAATACACCTCTAATAACTGAAAATTATGCTCCCTGCCAAAAGAAAGCCAAACAATTTTTGCTTAAAACCAACAGCATACCTTCAAGCTCCCCCCTACCAAGAGCAAGTCAAGTTTCTTATTTATCCTAAGTTCAGCCAACCTGTGGGTACTGCTGGGCTGGGCTGACTACAGCCTCCTCCTGGCCAATCCTTCTTGCTCACTCCTGCTCCTCCCTTATACTCAGGCTGCCGTGGTGCTATAAAGACTTCCTGGAGCTCTTTAAAAAGAGATCGCTTTGGATTACAAGACTTTGCCTGAATTCTTCTCTTTGCTGGCACTTATCACTTGCTGAACTTTTGGGTTCTTTATTAGAAGCAGCAACCACATCAAAGCAAGAGTGGTTACCAAGGATTGTCGAGTCCCAGATGAAAGCCCAAATCCCACAGGAGTTAGAACAGTGAAAATTGTAGCCTTCTAAGATTTAATGAAATCTCCAGCATCCTTATGCCACTAAAATGAATCATTTCCCTTCAACAAAATGAAACTGCCATACCTCCAAGGTTTTCTTGTAGTACACTCAGCCAACTGTAATTTCTACTTTACATTTATATAATTTGTTTTTGTTATAAAACTCTGAACTCTGAGAAAAACACTGTCCACCAGTCACTGTCTTCCAGAACCTCCAGCACTGAACTGATAATGCAACCTTTCATAGAAATACTCCTTACTCTCCACCATGAACTCCTTGGGGCAAGAAATTATTTTTTCCCCTCTTTTTGTGTGTTGTGCCTGACACAGCAGGGGCCAGATTCCCATTAAGCAGCACATAATAGGATCTACAGCATAATGAGTGATAACAAGCAGAGTGGTAAATGATGTCATTTAGTGGATACTCTCCCTGTGGTTCCCTGTTGGCAGATTTTTTATTGAACTGACTTGTCTTCACAGTTTCCTACTGATCTAAAAGTTTGTCTCTATCATTATGCCTGTCTGATTCTCTATTTAATGCTTTCCTGCTGCAGCTCCTCATTTCTTGTCCCTCTTTTTCAGCCTGCTTCAGGGAATTGGAGACACTGTTCCTGTGTAACCTTTTCTTCTTTTCCTTTCTTTTCCTCTCTCTTCCTGTTTCACTTCCCAGCTTGGTAAGCAGTGTGGACAGTCAAGTGCTTCTGAAGGCCAAAATGGGACTGCTACCACAGAGAAGCAGATTTACCCCTAAAGCAGATGATGATCCTCACAATCACACATTTCAGGAGACAATATTTCACACATATCACACAAACACGCAGCAGGAGCTCATACAAGGCTGCTTGGTATATTTCTATTAATCATCTTGGCCTCATCCCATCTGCCACCTCTTTGCTTTGATCTGGCTCACCCCACTCCCAATTTTATAGCACTTGATGCAGAAGAGCAAATTGAATCCAATCTCTCAGCATAACCTCCAGCATCTGCTGTTCCATACTGGGGTCCCAGCACAGGCTGCTCAGTCCCAGCCTCATCTCTCTTGTTTGTACCACAGCTCCCATTAGATCAAATGCAGAACGTATTAATTAATTTGTACCTGAACTTGGAAGTTTCACATGCTTTGTTAGAAATAATCAAAATAGCTCTGCTCTGTGTGGAAACACCTTTTAACTATGCCTTCTCATTATTTGCAGGGCAGCAAAGCCAGGAGCCCCAGCTCACCCTGGGAGCTCATCTCTGCAGGTCGGAAGAAGGTGAGACATGCAGCTGAATAAATGGAGGGATGGGAAAGCAAAACAGGGAAAGATAGGCAAAAATTCCATGTTTTATGCCATGTACTCCTTTGAATAACACTTATATGAGCATGGTTTTCATTATTAACATTTTAAAAAGCTATTGAAATTTAAACAGAAGCAAATAATCAGAGCAGTGTGTTTACCTCCATCCTCACCTGTTTTTTATAACAGAATTTCTCAACAGTTTGTAAATTTTAAAGAAGATCCCTTTAAATTCATAACCACGATGTTTGTTTTATCACAGATACTGAGGCCAGGGTGTTTTCTGGCACAAGAGCCAGTGCAGGAGGCCAGGGCAGGAGGAGGCAGCACTGGAGTCGGGCCGTTCCAAGCACTGTCTGATGAACAGGGTGAAGTCCCAACAGCCCCAAACTGCCCTTTGATACCACACCTGGGTTTTGTCCATGTGTTTCCCCCTGAGGAATATCTTGTTCTGCAGGGTCTCTGTCTGCATTGGCCATTCATGGATTTCAGCAGGTAGTGGTGCACAGCAGATCTCTAAACGAGACATGATTGTCCTTTTTGTAACAAAATCAACTCAGTGAAATGATGAGCCTGGGTAAACGAATGGAAAACCTATCATCCAGCAGCACAATCTCACTTTTGCTTTCTTTTGGAGGATGGTACCTCAGGCATTCACTTATTTGACATTCATTACTTTTTCTGGAGCCCAGCTGTGTTGGCTCTACCCCTCATTTCTTTTCTTCACAGTACAAATCATTTCGATGCCTGCATAGCTCTGAAACAAAGCAGCCATTTCTTCCTCCACTGCTCAGCCTGGTCCTTCTGCTGGAGATAATTCATGTGCCTGCTGTTCTCATCCATCCCTGGAAAGGGGAGGGCTGGGCTATGTTTAATAAAAAATATCTTATACTGTTTACTGACCAAGAGTTGTTCGACAGATGCTCCATTCTTAGCCATGCTTAAATTATTCCCTAAGCAAACAATGCAAACTGCACACTTCATCTTACCCAACACAAAAATAAACAGAACACGCAAAATATACGGTTCTGGTTTAAGTTCCCATATAAAGAACACTGATTTCTTCTTTGCTTAAATATTTTCTGCATAATGTTTGCTCTGTGATTTATTCTTTCACTGGCTACAACAAATTAAATGTCAAAACCCATTTATTTTATGAATTTTTAAGACTAATAGTGAGTCTTCTATTTCAGCTTAAATAATGTTGTTCCTGAGATGCCTCTTGATGGATTGTATAAATAAAGCCAGATACAGAGATTAAAAAAAGCAAGAGCTAGTTTTTTTCCTCATTTTTCTTAGTTTACCAAAGAGGCAAGTGAGTAAAGAAAACAGCTCTATTTTCCCTAAAACTTCTCAGGTTTTTGAGTCTTTTGTAGACATAAGAAAGGACACTACCTGCAAGATCACTTCAGATCTGCTTTGCTACTTTTGGGTCTCTCCTACCACATCCCACTGTGTTCCGTCTTGCCAAGAGGCTGGAGGGGATGGAGCTGGGGTGTCCCAGGGCACTGGGACCAGCCCACTCCATGTCCCAGTATGGCCCAGGCTCCGAGGGCCCCTGGGAAACCGGACTGGGATCCACTGAGGCCAGTCCAAACCACAGAGCCCCCGTTCCTTCCAGCCAGGGCCATCCCTTGAGCAGCTCTGCCCATCCTTGGACAAGCCAACACAGGCAGTCTGGCCCTCAGCCTGGCCTCACAGGTCATTCCTGCAGAGCAGAACAGACACTGCCATAAAGATGGATAAAAATCACTTTTCACCTTGACCTCTGAAATATGGAGCTATGTCAGGCATACCAGACACCAGGTCTCATTTGGAGTGAAAATGTCCAAGGAAGGATCTGAGCCATCACCCATCATGGCCCTTCATCCTGTACCAGCTCATTCTGGGCTCTCCAGGGCTGCCACATAGCTTGGAATAAGATCCTGGCTAAAGCCTTAGTATAAATATTTCCCACTAATTAAATAATTTTCTCACAAGCTGTAAACGGATTAAGCCTGGCAAAGACCTTGTGTATCCCTAAAGCCACCTTATGTTAATTCACAAACAAAATATACCAATTTATTTCACACAAGAAGGCAGAAGGAGTAAGAATCAATTTAGAAACATCCTGGCACTGCTGGGAGCTTCCTACCGTTTTCCCTGCAAAAGCAGATGTTGGGCTGTTCTCTTGCTTGCTTGCAGCTAAAACCCAAAGCAATGTGTAACACAGGTCCCCAAAAGAGACTGCCATCCACCTGCTGCCAGCAGCTCCTGCCAATCGCCGTGTGCTTGGAGCCCACCCAGGAGGAATTTTTGTATTAAGACTTTTGTAGCAGGGTCAGGAGCAAGCTCCTGCCTTGCTTTCACTACTGACAGACTTAAAAGTGTCAGCAGGAAGGAGTGGAGGGGTTGACAGAGCCCAGTGTGTGTGTAAGCCACATGCTGCAGCAGGGCTTCACCTGGGGACATGTCAATACTGGCTTTTTGGATCTGTCTCACCATGTCACTTCCCACCAAATATATTTAAAGAGAAGTCAAACAAAAGAATAAAACATCAGGGAACTAATGGGTCTGATTCGTGGGGGTGTTTCTCCAGATTTAGGCAATTCCACTCAAAACTCTGCTTCAGAAATGCAGAAAAGCTGAAGAGAGAGACCAGCAGTAGGAGCAGAGCAGCTTCTGTGAGTAGTGATGCAGGAGCAGTGATGCAGCCCTTGAGGGAAAAGAAGGATGCAGGTGGAAAGAAAAGAAAGGAGATTGCCTCAATTAATCAATTACTAATGCAGTGAATGGATTAACAAGATGAGGAAGGCTCAGGGGTAAAGAAATAATGCTCTGGCTGTTGGTGAGCTCTGCTGTTCCTGCTGGGATCAAGTGGCAGCCCTGGCGGGTCCTGCAGGGCTGCTGGGCTCTCAGCAAGGCACAGGTGGGTGCTGGGTAGGGGTGGCTGTAGAGGAGAAGAGATGCCATCAAGGAGGAATCAAAAGTGCAGCTCTTCAAAAAACTGGGATGTTTCTCTGGCTCTTGGTTTATCCAAACCACTGGGGTGAGGGTGGACCAGTGACAGACCCTCTTGTTTATGCTTTCAGTCTGAGGATGAAAGGGCATTTTTGGACACTGAAGGGGCAGGAGTAATGGCACTGACACCTTCCCGAGGAAGACAGACACAACACAAAACAACTGTTTCTCACATCAAGGAATTACTAGACTCCACAATATTTTTGTACTAGTGTTTCCAAAGCAGGTGAAGAAATATGGTCTGATTTCTCTCCATAGCCAGGGGAGCACTTGTCCTGACTTGGCAGCAGGGATGAGACAGCGGGGCACAGAGGTGTTTCCTCTGTTTGTCCAAGGCTCCTTGGCAAATCACATCCCTGCCAAACTTGGAGGGCTGAATACTGACACTCCCATGAACAACCTGCCCAAGTGGCCACTCTCCAAATGAGATGCAGGTCAGAGAAGTGTTAAAGAACACAGAATCATAGAATGGTTTGGGTTGGAAGGGATCTTAAAGATCATCCTGTTCCAACCCCTTGTCATGGGCAGGGACACCTTCCACTAGACCAGTTTGATCAAAATGGTAACAAAGCTGACGGGATCCATGCAAAACGGTTCCTTCATTTAAATAACTCTTTTACGGAAGTTTATTTCTTATGCAGCAGCAGTGCTAGGAGAGAGGGAACATCTCCTGGAGCTTCTTCTCACTAAGGAATTCCAAACTCAAGAGAAGAGGCCTGTAACTGAGACAAAGGGGATTTACTTCAGTTCTTTTTGTATCCATGTAGGTTGCTGAGTCTTTTCTCAGTGAATTACAATAGATCACTCAGCTCAGGACCTCTTTACAGTCTTCTGGAATCAGTTGCAATAACAAGTGATAGAAATGTTCCATTCAGGCAAAGGATTAGGAGAAGATACACACACTTGGTGTGAAAATTAGCAGCACATAGGAACGAAATTATGATCTCGTCTCCACCCTACCACCAAAGCTGCAGCCAGCAGGGGGTTCAACCAGCTGAAATTAAGGGCTGTTTCAAGTTTTATGGGAGCTGAAGGAGGCACACACTCTGCCCATCTGTGGGGGGTCAGACCAGATGCTGAGAAGATCTCAAGGCACATGTGGGGGCTGGGATCCCAGCTGGAGGTGGGTACAGCCCTTGGGAAGGAGCTGGGCAGAGCTGGGGTCCAACCTCCCCTGTCAGAGCACAGTTCTGCTGGGCCTGCCCCAACCCCACACACAGCTCATGATCTAAGAAAACAGTGGGGTCCCACAGTAATGGGTCTGTTGTACTTCTCTGCTGCTGTTAGGGGAAAGTCGAGCACACTCTCTTGTTTCTGTGACTTGGTCACATCGTGAAGCACTGCCATGAACCTGCTCTAGGTGACATCAACTCCCAAACACTGCCTGAGGGTTCAGAGTTTGTCGTCAAGGGAAGTGGCATATTCAGGGCTGGTTCACTGAGACTCAGAGCTGGAAAATGCTTTCAAAATGCGCTGAATAGAAATACAGATCAGGAGAAGAACTACATTGTAAAATGACTCTTTAAACGTCGCTGTCAACAGACCCAGTGTCACTAATACTTTTATGGCCTGTTTGCTTGTGAAAGAGACTGTGAAAGGCATTATTCTGTGAATATTGGTATATTTTCTTCTGCAGAATGATAAAGCACAGACCTATCAATGCAGGCCCCAAGGCAGGAGCAACCCAGATTATCTCAAATATCAAAATGTACAATCACGAATTGCCTGCAAAGGCAAAGAGATCACTTGGCATTGAGTAACTACAGCCTCATTATCATTGTGACTTAATTATTATTTTTATTGCAAAGCTTTTCCCACTGTTGGACCCACAGTCATCTCTAAGTAAGAGTTTATATTCCCCTTCCTGTAAATCAAACTTGGAACAAATAAAACTTTGCAAAATTTTGCTGACCTCCTGCTGTTGCCTTTGCATCAGCCTGCCCCAGCCAAATCCCTGTGTGTCCTCTCAGACAAACAGTTCAACTCCTTCCACCAAAATTACACACTGAATTTGCAGACCCCTTGTTTTTCACTATTCCATTGGAGAGTAGAAACAGAATAAGATTTATATAAAGAGTGACCCCAAAACGTGAGAAAGTTGCAACCTCTGCACAGACCATCTCTGAACTTGAAAAAGGGCTCACTTAGTTGGCTAACAGAAATATTTACCCAGCTCGAGGGAAAATACTCAGCCACAGATTTTCATCTAACAGTGTCTCTAGTGACAGTTTAACATGGAATTTGTATTCAAAGGGGTAATTTAACTTCAACAAGCTTTTCCTACAAAGAACACTGAAAATTGCACTTTCTCTGGTCGATGGGTGCTTTCATTGTTTCTGCTATAATGTTCTCTCAGTGTATAGAAGATTACTCATATTTTGTTACTCATATTATTTACAGACATAGGTCTCAACACATACACAGGTATTGTGTGTACCACTGAGATGCTGGAAAGAAAAACTGCTGAGATTTCCACCTCTCCAAGAGAGGGAGGTTTGAACCAGTTCCCAGATGTCACATGACAGTTAAAATAGAACTATACTCATGTTTTTATTCAAATAACTACTCTAAAATTACAAAAGATAAGTACTACCTTTCAGCATGAATAAACTTGAATACATGCTAAAAATAATCCCACATTAACTCCTGAAGTCGCTGCCTTCTGGAAGGTGTAAACGGATGGAGTTTGCTATTAGATGTTTTACATAACCATATGTCAAAAAATTCAATAGAACGAAAATTGCATATCTGAAAGGTGAATCTGCAGCATTTTGAGAGGTAGTGTCACTTATTTTTTTTAAACAGCTACTCAAATCTTTTATCTAAGATGAAGATTTTTGATGCAAATCATTTTTTTACACTCTGGTGGCATAAAAATTTTAGTGGGTAGACAAAGAGGTCTGAAACACAGTGTGGGGATTAGGGTACAGTTCTCTCACCCTCACTTCGAACTGTTTGTACTTAAGAGTGCGAGTAGCCCTGATGAAATCAATGCACTCCAGAGTAAGGGACAACTCAAAATGAGGAGGGCAAGCAGAGTCTGAGCCACTTCTGATAAATGTCCTCCAGTGGCAGACTGTGGTTTCAGCTATAAACCAGAGTCCTCCCCTTCTTTTATTTTTGCATATCACAGCAGATTTTTTACCTCAGCCAGCTGGTAAGAACAGCACAGGACATCACCTTGGCTCTGCTGCCATGGAAGTTGCTGAGGCCCCTACAAGCTCAGAGAGAAGTTATTTTCTATGCCACTTATTTCCTATAAAGTTCTCTCAACACAGTGTGTGGCACAGGGTAGGGGACAGCACAGCCATGGTTCAACAGCTCTTTGGGAGTTTCTTGAGGAGGGGCAGTGCTGGGCTGTGTGTGTTTCTCATAACTCAGAGGACAATTTTCATCCTTGATTCAGGCATTGCTTTCAGAAAGCACAGCTGCTGAGCTTCACCAGGAGAATGTCTGGAATTGTGAATAATAAAAGATGTATTAACCCAAATACACAGATTACAGCATTTATTCTTGCAAGATACAGCACAAACAGCTTCTTTCTATATGCACGGGTGGGCTCTGTAAATCCAAGTAAAGCAACACCATAAGCAGGCAAAACACAATACAAAATGAATTTGTAAGTACTAAGTGAAGAGTTTGAGAACGACTGCAAATGGCAACTTCTGAGCATTAAAAACATGGAAGGTGTTTCTTACTGGAACAGAATTTCCAGGACTCATCATTTGGGCTGTAGTGTCAAACACAGGACCTCTAAATACCATGGCCTTCACTCTGCCACTTCTGCACACATCTTAATTACAAAGAAACATATTTTCAAAAATAATGGTACATATTATTATAAACCAGTTCTACTTCCCAACATTATGGTGGTATCCAAATTTCAAGCTGATAAATATGCAGTGAGACTCCTTAATGTTACTCGAAGTTCCAGTGTCAGGGAGGAAATTACATACTGGACCAGTTCCTGGAGAGAGTTTGTAAATTCATTTTGGGTCCCTAAACACTCTGCGTGTGAGCTGGTTTTCCAGTATGTTACTAGGCTCAATAACATTGAATAATGTGGGGGTGTGAAAATTCCCTGTAGAAATCACAGGAGTGGATAGCCTTTCCAACACAGTCTTTCCCTGTAGTGTCCAACTCAACATCCATAATTGGCAGGACAGACTGACTTAATTTTTCATTACTGAGATCTATTCAGCACATAACTTCACAGTTCCCCCTGCTGTAAGTTGGTTCTGCTCTGATGACTTCACCCTCTGGAAGTATAAATGCCTGCCTCATTTGGACATCAAATACCACGCACTGGGGGTGGGAGGGTTTTGAAAGTCCACAGCTTACCCTTCTGTCTTCTGACATGCATCAGAGATTTTCCCTACTCCAACTGGAGCAGAAAAATCCCAGCACAAGCTTTCTTTTACAGCCAGTCCCTGCAGTCATACATTTGTAAATCATTCTCAGCTGTGGATATTTATGATTCAAACATCTCTTCTTTTATCAATAAACATCCTTCAAAGCCGAGCCTTTGCTCTGTGACAAACTTGAATTCAACAAGCAAACTTTAGGCATTTTTTTTTTAGATCCAAACAATATGAATGTACAGTTAAGAATCTTTATCTTTGCAATCAGTCATTTGCCATCATTTTCCTTCTCTCCACTTTCAAGTTTTAGCAGAACTACATGATTTTATGTCTTACATAATACAGACTGGATAATTACCAAATGTCCCATGTGTTGTAGGTCATTCCTACAGCTGTTGATGCTTAAACTCTTGCCTCTTGTTTCTCCATGAGCAGGCATCCTACCAAGTTTTGATGCACACAATAGACTGGGTAAAGAGAAAGGATTCCTTTCCAATAATGAAAGAGGAAACGGAGGAGGGAAAAAAAAAAAGGAAAATTTTGAACTACTAGAGCAAAACATTTTAATCTGGCTGATAAATAAATCAGTCCAAAAAGTATCAAAATCTTTCATGAGATGGCAAAATTTATCCAGCTGTGAGTTTGAAGAGTGGATGCTGAGGGCAGCCTGGAATCTGGAGCAGAGACAGGAAATGATACAAACAGCAGGAGAAGAGGGGTTATTTTATTTACATGAGATAAGCAGCACGGCCCCTGACACACTGATTCACGGAAATTCACCATTGCAGGACTGTTAGTGACTGACGCTTCGGATCCCGAGGTGCAGAATTCCTGAGGCTCCCGCAGCCTCGTGTTTGGGGGAAGGTAATGAGAGCATTTTGTGAGCAAAGTAGGTCATGGCTCAGCGGGAGAGGCACGTTGTCACGTCAAACTACGACGATGCACAGCTTCCAAAGGGTTTCTTTTTTCCTGCAGTTGTTTCGTTTAGCCGAGTATAATCTGTATTTTAAGGCAAACAAGATGGTGGTAACTTATGGGTCACCTCATTCCCTCACAAGGGCTTTGTGAAAGAGGAAAGTGATTGCGCTGCCTCACCAGAAAAGATGGTGATTTGGGTAAGTAAGCTCAATTGTCTGAACAATATTCTGCAAACGAGTGAAAAAAATTGTATCAGAGAACAAAGGATGAGTCACTTAGAATTACTCAATAAGAAACAGCAAGTCAACTTTCACAGGATTTGGGTAATGTGGATATCTCCTGAAGTTATGCTTCACTGCAGCATCAGTCATGATGGAAACAAGACACACGCAGCAATGAAAATACCCTGTTGTTCCATAAGTGGAAAATTTCAAGTGACAAAAAGCAAAGCAAAGCTCTGTCACACCGTATTTCTGATAGCTCATGTAAATTCTGCCAAGTGAGCCCAGAAATCTCCCAAAGAAGCCTGAGGAGCAGTAATGTCTTACCCACTATCCCACCAGGAACAAGAGACTGATGACAGGAATGATTGAGGCTGGATTTTGACACTTGAGCATACATAGAGTAGGTGTAGAGAAGATTACAGTTATGCACACAGATGGAAGAAGTAGATCACTGGAGAACAGAAGTGTGACAGTATTAAGACAGATAAAGTAATTTATTTTATAGGAAACGATTATACAGTTGAGAATCGTGGGGTGCTTTCTTTTCCATCAGAGTGAAAAAGAAAGAATATCTGATTTTATTCCACATGATCCACAAGATGTGTCATGTGCTCCTAATGGAGTCAGAGACATAAAATGGTTTAGAGAGTGGGTGAACATTTGGATTTCTACCTGATTGACAATGTGCAAGTCAGGGAATTGGCCCAGCATCAATGAGTATCTCATTAATTTTGTCATTAAATACTGTCAACACTGAGGGAAGAAAGTCATGTAACAGGTTCAGAATCAAGACGTTGCCCTGTATCTGAAGAATCAGCATTGAAATTAATATAATTTTACTAATTCCCTGTCCCAGGATTTGCCCTGTGGAAGCTGGAGCAATTCCTATGTTTAGGAGTGGGGGTTTTTAACCAATGTTTCTCAGTGTCCATTTAATCTAGTGACCAAACATAAAACCCCCCAAAACTCTGCTGGCAGTCACCCACTGGGAGTTACCTTGATGTCAGCAAGAACTTCCACCCAAATCTGGCAAAATATGGTCTTCTGCTCTGAATTACAGGATTTTGTATTGCTTTGCAGCAGTGACACCATGCACAGATCAGAAAATATTCTGCACTCAGGTGTTCATGCTTCTGTCTTCTGTACCAGGTTAAGGTGTGCACAAAACAGGGCTGATTTCTGGCAGCAGAATGGTTTGTATTCTTTGTGTTCTGGCATGCTGAGGCCAAATCCTCTCTTATAGACAACCCAGGAGTTCTACAGAAATTAAAATATGAAATCTGGAATTCTGCTTGAACAGGATGGAAGAAAATGAGTCTTTAAGGAGGAGAAGCAATTTGAAGTAGCTCAAAATTATTTCAGAAATTAATTGACTTTGAAGTAATTGGCAATGCTATCTAGGCACCGGGTAGGCAATTATTTATTTCATAAAGTAAGAGTTCTAAGGGATGTTGAAATTGGAGGGCAGAATACTTCTATAAAATATATGGTTTTTCCTGCTAGTTTTCCATAATGTTATCTGTACATACAGACAGTACAAAGGCATCAGAGCCTTTCAAAGCCTTTTGTGTATTCTTCCTCTGCGCATTAGAGAAGGAAACATTAAGAGTTGAGCAAATCATCAAAAGAAATGTATGTGCCTAAATTCTCTTTGTTTGGGTAGCCTACATGTTTCCTGAGGATCCAAGCCCAGAGACACCAGATGGTTGTTTTTCTCAGATATTTAGGCACCTACACATGCAAATAGATGCCCAGCAGTATTCTCAAGCATGTCCAACACCTCATTCTCTAAATAACCATTAAAAATATTGATGCAACATTTTTATCCTGTGATTTTTTTCTAAAATATCAAAGGAGAAAAACACTTCTGTAGAAATTTGTCAGTAACTGAAGAGATGAGCACCCGCAGGCTGCAGAGCAGGGTCCACACAGATCTGGGGTATTTCTGCCAAATGCAGCACTAGACAGCGGAAAGCCATGGCAGCAGCTCTAGGAACAATCTGGCACTGGAGGAGTTAAAAACTGCAGTTAAAGAGAGGTAAAAACTACAGCCAAATTTAGTTGTGTTGTCACCATGTAGTTAAACATCTCTGTCCCTCCTTACCTTCCAGGGTTCATTAAAACTGAATGGGGACACAAAAATACACTCGGGAGGGGTGATTTGAAGAAGTTCAGCTGACATTTACCCTACAAAAATTCAGCAAAGAGTCCTTAACCCCAAAAAGAGAAGATGGAAGCAGCTCAGAGAGGAGAAGATGAGAACTATAAACACTAAACAAAAATACCAAATTTACTCCCCCTTTCCTAGGAATGTGGACCTTGTGTAGCCGAGCGCCAGCAGAGCTCTCTGATAACCAGACAGCCTGTGCTGGCTTCTGCTGAAGAGGAATAGGGTGTTACTTCTGTTCTTAAGAAGAATATATGTTAAAAAGAATACGTGATGTTTTGTCCTAGAGATACTTTTTTTAGATTCCTGACACTTCAGCAAATTAGATTATAGTAAAATAGAAAAGAAGATGGTCTTGGGGAACAATTAGGGAGTTTTAAAATGCAATAAAAAGTTACAGGGAACAATCTCTTTGCTATAATTGATAGTTTCATCTCAAAGGGAATTAACAGAATTTTATGACTTTGATCTTCTAAAAAATGAGGTTCTTCATTAGTCGTTTTGCTTCTGTTTCAGTATGGATGCCACAAGAGAGAAACTCCCAGCCTTTTAAAAGGGGCAATCCTCCTACATCTGTCACAGCTGCCCTACTGAAGTTCCGTTCAAGAGATCAGTTAAAGAGATTTTGTGGCAGAAATCCATTATAATTAATGAGCATTCATAATTAATGGCTGGCCTGATGTAGCCTTTGAGAACGATCACAGATTTTCTCTTGATGATCTTAATGCAACAATTTAACTTTATGATCACAACCTTTCTCTCTACTTAAAAACTTAGCAATGGGTTAAATGATAGCAGGAGTTAGATAATTCCACTATTAACCAAAGCTAAAAGCTCTTTAGTTTGCTGTTCTCAGAGACTGTACTAACTGTTCTGATTATAAAGCATGAATTTTAATAATAATGCTGTACTGTACTCCTCACCTGCATAGGTTTAGAACTAATTAAAATACAACAGGAACGTATCTGCCTCTATGTAGGCAAGGAACATGACTGAGTAACATCTTCTTCCATCACCTCAAAAGAACCATCTCTTGATAAAACTGCTTTTCTCTGCAAAGTTAAAAATCAGGTGAAGTTTTTACTAATGGGGGAAATTAGTTGCAAATATTTTTATTTGCTTTCTATTTCATGCAGTTTTATGAGCACTGTTAGAGGTGTGAAAAAGATAATATTGTTTTTCTAACTGATAGTGGGGTTTGAGTTTTTCAGACTTATTTCCATGAAATTATGGCAATGAAATTAAAACCAATTTGCTTGCTCTGTGAAAGAGCAGATGTTCCAGAAGCAATAAGATTTTAGATTATTAAAATAACCCTTGTCACACCCTGATAGATTTTATTTCAGGGTACATTCAATAAGCACAAGTTCCAGACCATTTTTGCTGAGGGCATCTTCCAGCTTTCCTGGGGGTGGCCAGCGAGCACCAGGACACCACACGCTCGTGGCTGAGACATGGCCCTGCCATGAAGCTCTTCTCCAAGGCTTCCCAAAGCACAGGCTGCTCCAGCACGCTGCACTCCCATCCCCTCTGACAGCCGTGGGCAGGCACCTTGCCTTGATCACTGCTAATTACGGGCTCAGGCAATGAGAGCCAAAGGCACGGAGCTGTCAGAGCCGGGAAGGGGATGCAGAGGACGCAGAGGACTCACAAGGAGAAGCTGTGCCAGCCACAGGGATGAGTAAGGGTGGATTCCCCTCCTGCAGACATTGACAGGTGGGCTTCCCACTCACAGATCTCATTTTCCATCCCTCCCTGGCACCTGGGCTTTCTTTTCTTCTGGCTCTCCCCAAAGCTCTGACCAGTAACTGCCCACAGAAACGAGGAGAGGGTGCTCCAAGGTTTGCAGAGAGACTGAGAAATCTTGATCACCAGAAAAAATTCGTCTGATTCAAGGCTGGGTCTGCTCAGGCAGGGACAATGCATTGTCATCTCTACAATAAAATATATCTGAAATACAAAGTGCTGACAATATGCAAATCCTTCTCTGGGATTCAGACTCCACAGAACAAGGAATAAACAGACACAGAAACCTGATGTACAGGTCTAAGAGCCTTTTGTCTCCCTTTTTGGGTGAATATCTTCAGTGAACAGTACAAATCTTTCAGATCAGCTCTTCTGTAGGAATGGAAATGACAAATTTACCCTTTCCTTGTACATCTGCAGGTGTTTTTAGAGAGCATAAAAATAGGGAAGAGGTTGCTTTTCTCAATTAAGGATTTCATACAAAGAAATCGAAACAAAGTTTTTGTTCTGCCATCCTACAGATAATTCACTTCAGTTTGGACGCAAACAAGATTTCAACTGATGGAAACCTTGTGTCTGCTGAGGACAGAACATCCCCTGCTATGGGCAGGCCCTGTTTTCAGAGGTGCTCTGTGTGATTTAGAGAAGGTTTCTATCACAACACCAGAAAGACCCTGGAGTTAAAAACAAGCAATGTGATTTCTTCACTCTGTTCTGAATGACAAATTAGAAATCACAAAACTGTTTTTCTTTATTGAGCAGCACACAAGCAATTAAATTCTCCAATCCCCTGGTCTGCTGGAGAACACTGTGTTCAATTTTCCTTTAATTTTTTCACAATCATAAATGAAAATATGTGTTAAAGCAGCAACCAGCCACACTGAGGGATTGGTATTTCAGTGGGATGATGGTTTAACTTTCCAGAGTGTCAATACCTTATTAATATTTCAGCTTCATCACCCCCAGGGTTCAGCTCCATCTTCCACCCTATTTTAGATGGTTCTTTAGTCTGTTTTTTTAAATTTTTTAACCATACCAGAGCACCTTGCCACCTTTACTGATTAATCCTCTGGATCCCTGCAGGGCAAGGAAGTATTACCAAGTCTGTTTTTCAAACTAAGGAGGAGTTTGAAAACAAAGATATTGCAAAATAGGCATCTTGTTGCACAGAACATGACCAGAGATATCCAGGCTTAGCATGCATGCAGGGAGGCAGGAACACCCCCAGTCTGTAAAAAAACCTTCCATCTGTATGTCTAGGGCATCACCCAGGTTTAATAACTCCCCTTATTACTTGGTGTTGACTCCTCTTGGAATTTATAATGAATACCAACCTTAAGAAAAACAGAGCAAAAATCCATAACCAGAGAAGAAAGAGGAACCTCATCTCCCCAGCCTGTCACCTGCTGCCTGACAGACACAGCCACAGCTGCCCACCACTGACAGACCCTGCCCAGGGGTCAGAAAGAGAGGAGGAAAAATTTCTGACACCAGACAGGTGAGTTGTACCAGCAAGAAGCTATAAATAAAGACAGATTCTGGTAATAAAAGAACCCTGTGATGATCTATAGCTTCATGAACAATCCTTGGCTCATCCCAAATACCTGATGCTGGCAATATTAATGTAGGAAGAAGGAGGGCAATTTCTACCTGATTTGTACCCGAGAGTTCAACGCTTTTTCAAAAGATGATGGGGACTCCCAGCCACTCCTGATCTGAATTCCCTACAACAAAGTTAACATTACAGTTAAATAGGAAGTTTTGCAGTATACCAGTGGAACGGGCAGGAGGAGGGTTATACACACAGGTGGGATGTTTTTGTGCGGCAGCCTGGAGAAAGACTCCTTTTAATCCTTTTGAGAAGAGGCATGAATAGGAGAGAGATGAAAAGCACAGTTTTCCACAGCCTCCCCAAGTCCACTTCTGATCCCCAGAGGATCTATTCGGGATGGGACTGATACTGCCTTTTATTCATGTTGCAAGCTGGTAAGGGACTGCTAACACCAGAAGCAAATAATATTCAAAACTGAAACCTTGTAGTGAGTTGTAACCCTTCATCTTTTCTCAAACTAAACTTCAACCCTCAATAATTGGGGTTAAACACTGGGAACACGGCCCCTGTGAACAGCACACAGCCTTGTGACTGCACATGCCTGTTCTCGGACATGTCTCCCTGTCTGAGAGAGCAACAGGCTGGGCCAGAAATAGCCCCAGGGAGAGTCCTTGTGCTGCAGGGACCGGACTAACATGGTCCTGAGCCAACATGTGCAGGCAGGCAGCCCTGAGAGCAGCACCCCTGTGTCCAGCCAAGGACTGAGCTGACACCCCTGACCTGGGTGAAGCTTTTCTCCTGCCCAGAGCTGGGCTGCTGCGGAGCCCAGCGCAGCATCCACAGCCCCTTTTGTTCCCAGCTCAGCTGACAAACCAGTGCTGTTTGATTAGAGATCAGTTCAAGTGTAAAGGAGGTACCAAAGACAACCTTTCTCTACAATTAAACCTTTTGCTTTTACTTCCAGAACCCCTTCCTGCTCATGTTCTACACGTGCGGATGTACGGAAGCTGCATCCCCAGGAGCGCCACTGGATGCCCACCCACATGCTCCTGGCTGTATGAAGCTCTATCAAGCTGTGCTTTGCCTTCTGAATGCACCAAGAAAGCTACTGCACAATGGCAATCTTTGTCAGGACACGGGGAATCCATGCATGACCACACCCAACCTTTCACTATGGGTGAAGCTCTTTGCCCTGAGAAACCCCCTGGAAGCCGTGTGGAGCTGCCTGCTATGCTGGACCAGTGAAGGCAGGGCACGGAGGCTGGGATGCTCCTCCCATTCAGGTAACAGCCAGAGCCTTTTCCCTACATCCACTGGAGCAGTGGCAAAGCTTACTGGGCTTGCAGGAGGTGTGTGGTGCTTATTGCCCACCCAATGCCTTGATGAGTCACATTGCTCCTCCCAACCTAGAGAAGAACAAAGCATCTGGATGCAGCACTGACCAAATGCACACAAGCTCCCCTTTATAGAATCATAGAATGGTTTGGGTTGGAAGGGACCTTAAGATCATCCAGTTCCAGCCCCATTGCCTCAGACTTCTCTGGAAACTTCCTAAATGCTCCTCCTTTAGCTGGTGCAAACGTGTCCTCAGAAACCTAATGGTAGAAGTAGTTTTAAATAATACACAGAGGCTCTTCTGAAGCAAAACATTTTCAAGACTTCTCTGCACTTGAGCCAATTTCTTCAGGCATCCTGCCCCTTATTTAAGAACCAAGGGCAAGATCCCCACGTTAGATGTCTAGTGCTAAGTTTTATGGCCCTGAACTTGAAAATATGTTCCTAAATATATGAATCTCAGACACCTGAAAATAAGTATTTGCCTTGGGACTGAACAAAAAAGGAAATAATCCCTGTATATTATTTTTATTTTCTTTCCTTTATATGGTTTTAAGCTGCTTTTATGAGGCACTGGAAAGTTACAGCCCATGATTTGTTGCATTCTGGTCTGGTAATAGAAACATCCTCCTGACTGCTGCTCACTCTGCAGAGCAGAAGGATCGTAACGCAGATTGTAAATGGTTGCATTACGGAGAAAGATAATGTTTCTTTCCACTTTCATTTCCCTGGGTTGGTATTTATCGTGGTAGGGGTTGCGTAAGCATATGAGAGAGAGATCATGCATTATTTACCAGGCTGAAACAGGGGAAAGGCTCCAGCCTTCACAGTGTGGATGAACGCCCAGCAATTCCCACCTGCTAAGATTTGTGCTGTGTTTGGTGGGAGCTTGGCTGAAGGATTGTTAAAGCAAATAGGATCATCCTGCCAGCCTGGAGAGTGGCAGTGGATGGGGCTGAGGGTCACAGGCTCTGCTCTCCCACCTTCCATCTCTGGACAGTTTATGTCATTATTTATTTCACACCTTGGCAAGACTGGACCAGAACTGTCACCGAGTCACCACAACCATCAACAAATTCCTTAAGGTCTGCTGGGGCTCCAGCTCCAACACATCTGAAGCACATTTCTTGCTCTTTAATGTAGCTGAGGGCAGACAAACCTAGAGATGGGAGTGACACAGGAGGAGGCAGAAGCCTTTCCAGCTCCATGCTTGTCCCCATGATGCCACCGGAGCCAGTGATGCTGACCCAGTTTCTAAGCAGGACAGGAAGTTGCAACACTCTAAGGTTTATTATCATTAAACTCCAGCCAGTGTCAGAGGCTCTGTGTTTGTCCTTGCAGTGCTACTGCCAGTGCACATAAAAACTAACAAAATAAGCCACAAAATGCTGACAGCCTTGGGAAAGAATTAAAAAAATCCCAAAAACCAAGAAACAAACCTATTGAAACTCCTAAATAAGGAATAAGTTAATGAGGAAAAATTACAAGGAACTGAAGACTTTAAATGCTCTTCCAAATTAAAGAGAACAAAGGGAAAGGATCACCTCTTATTTTTGCAATTAAGGTGTTATTTATGGCAATTCAGCTGTTTTAAGATTAAGCCTGGATACAGTGCCGCAGAAAATACATCTGATTTACTCCCAAGGCTTGCTTCTATATAAGCACCAGCCAGCCAAAAAGCAGAAGTTCTGAACTCCCTGCATGCACACAAAGTGGCTGTAAAACACCCCGAGGATTTATCCCCATGCTGGGCAGCTGGACTGTGACCACTGGAAACAATCCTCAACCCACAGTGCTGGCACTGGAGCTGAACTACTGCATCTTCCGAGAATGAGAGAGAACATTTTGTAGGAGCAAAAGGGAAAAATAAAGATTCTGGTTCTGTGTCTACATGCAACCTGCATGTGAAGAGGGGTGGAAAGAGGATGCTCAGAGGGGCACCCCGTGTTTGCAGGGAAGGGACACAGCCCCACGAGGCCGTTTGGAGGCACTGACCTGGCAGAGTAAAGAGCCCCTCTGCCCTGTCCCAGCAGCGGGGGAACCATCCCACCCATGGGACTGTCCCATCCACCTCCAGGGACACATCCGTTGGTGTGGGGGAGTGCTCCCCACAGGCTCAAGGGAGGGAGGGAGGTGAAAGATGCCAAGGAGCCCCTGGCAGAGCCCTTTCTTCTGCACCACACTTCCGTGCAGGAAGAAAACACACAATGACCATGACATCCCTATGCAACTTTTGTAGTGTTTTCCCCCTATTACAGAGTTTATTTGCAGAGAACCTGTATGTTAAACATTACGGCTGTGCACACTATTTGTAGGATTCAGCCCCAGATGCCTTCTTGTTTTTCCTACATATTAATAAAGGAAATAAATAAAAAAGGATGTAAAGCTTGGTTAAACTCAAAAACAGATCAGAGAGGAGAGAGCTGAGGATGGGATGGTGCTGGGAAGCCGTTCAGCCTTGCTGTGCTGCTGCTCACAGACTCCCTGCTTTGAAGGAGACATGAAAGGAGACATTGCAACATGACAGTTGCAAACTCTGTGGCTCTGTTGATTTTTCCAACCCCCACGGCTGCCTGCCTCGGCGTCCTGTTCTTTGAACCCACACAGAGTAAACAGGTGTCACTCCTGTGGCTCTGTGGGCAGGAGATGTGTTCCCAGAAGGAGCACTGGGGGCAGGCAGGAAAAGCCCCCGCTGCCATCCTGGAGAGCAGCATGTGGCAGTCAGAACACTCGGGCTGAAAAAGGGGAGAAAGAGAGAGAGAGAGAGGAACAAAAATCAAGAAAACTTTCCATAGAGGAAGATCTTCTTGTGAATGAAAGGATCCCCAGGACTTGTAAGTAAATACACAGGTAATGGCTTTTCTGAGGATGGCTGCAGGAGGGTTTGAACAGGGATGTGACAGAGATGTGTCAGCTTTCTACCACCCCAGCAGAGCTGCTGGAGGACCAAGGGGTTTAACTGGAGCACCTGGAGCTTGGCAGGAGGTGAGAACACACTGACCAGGGCCTCAGAGGGTGTTGCAGCGATTTGATTTTATTAAAATCTGACTGACCAGAAGATTTCTCTTCTCTTCATTCACCCTCTCTCCGCAGAAACACTTATTATGCTAAGTGAAATGTTTAACCACTGGCACTGTTGGCTGCAACAGCTCATCATAAGCAGCTTTAGCATTTGCTGGGATCAGCACCCTGGGGCCGGAGATGGTGTTTTCCTCTGCCCAGTGACTCCTCTCTTCCCCGCTTCTTTCGCCTCCAGCTCTGTCCCCTGTCCCTTTTTCAAGTTGCAATGCGTTAAAATAAAAGTATTAACAGTGCTTATCTGATGCATGGGAGATTGTGAGAGCAAGCTGGCAAGCAGCCAGGAGCTAATAGCAGCATAAAGCAATTTGCTGAAAAAAAAGAATTAACATGCTAATTGTCAGGCTGGAGAGGGTGCTGGGGATCAGAGAGAAGTAAAAAAAAAAAAAAAAAAAAAAAAAAAAAAAAAAAAGGAGAAGAGAAGACATTGATTACTCTAGATTTAAACAATAAAGGACTGAGGAAGAAAGAAAGGTTTTGAGGCAATTTTCTTCTTTTTTGTCCCATTCTCTGCTACCCTCCCCCAGCTCAAAACCTCCAGCCAGAGCCTCAGGCACTCACGGGAATTTATCCGAAGATCTCTTCCTCTTTAGCATCGTGTCACTGCCAGCTGCACCACGGGCTGCGGAGCTGGTCGGCACCACCACGCAGCTCTGCCCTTCCCACGGAGCAAGTGGAGAGGCTGTCGAGAGGAAAGTCAGGTCTGACAGACCCTGCACAGTCCCAGCTCGCAGCTCGCCTGAGCCCAGCGCAGGGAGGAGGTTTCCAAAGAACTGACCCTCTCCCATTCCCAGGGAGGCTTTTTTGGTGTTTCTTTCTTGAACAAAGGGACATTGCTCTTTTTTTTAAATTTCTTTTTTCAATTTATTTTTCTCAAAGCTATGAAAGGAGTGCCTGGAAAGCTCAAGAAGAAAGCTCAGCCTCTTAACACTGGCTCCACAGAGCGCCGTTAACTGGGATTAAGAAAGTCCACTAATGCTTCCCAGCACCAGGATTTCAGCAGCACGGAGACTCCCGAGGCAGAGAACCGCGACGGCAAATCCAGCAGGATCTCAAGGCAGCAGCTGCCTCTCCATGCAGATGCCGTTTAACTCCGGATTTATGTGCATCCCACTTCTGAAAATCGGCTGGAAATCCATCGTGCCTCCCCATCCCGGACAGTGAGTGCTGCCAGCCCAAGCCGTGGCTGCTCTGTGCCTGGTGCCAGCACCGGGGCTGGAAGTGGCTCTTTCCAACCCCATGCAGGTGGAGCGGTGGCACGGGGCTCCCAGCGCATCCCCAGAGCTCCCAGCACATTCCCAGAGCTCCCAGCACGTCCCGGCTGACCAGCAGATGAACCAGCGCATTTCCCCAAACGAGGCGTGCTGGGGGAACAAGGGCCAGGACACGAGGTACCCGTATCATTTTTGATTAATATTTGTGGATAAATGCTGTTAATATGAACCAAGAAGATTTAAAAGAAAGTCACTGAGCCATGCAAGTGAATTAATTTGTTTTAGACAACATGAGGCTGGTTTGCAGCCTTTTACAAGCAGGAACATTTTTTCTTTCCTATGCCAAAGACTGACTGCATTTGCCCTCCTGCTTTACTTCTACTGTGGAGGAAATTTAAGCAAGAACATGTATAGTGAATTGCTCAATTCAACCAGTGCCACTGAAGCTCACCTAATCATTCAGACCAACACGCCCTACCTGAGCAGCACTCCGAGACCCGTGAGCTCCTCCGCTCTTTACACGTCGACAGCCAGGGTGTTAAAAGAAGGGGAAATAAATAAGCCAGACCTGGTGACTTACATCATTCTGTTTTTCTTTCTGTTCTTGACTGTGACATTCATTGTGTTCTTCATAAACTGCCAGCTGAAAAATTCTTTTTTTGCTACTCTTCCTTACGACAGATCGCTCAGGGAAGCGAGGAACCCGTGGAGGACACAAGCTGTCTGACACTTCTCATTCCGGCAGGAGCAGGCACCAGAAACCCTGTGCAATAAGGAGTTAATGCCATGTGCCAGTGCATGGATTTGACCCCGTTTAGAGTAATGGGCAGCAGGAGATTGCTGAAAATTATGCTGTATGCCAATCTGAGTAGCTGTAAATAAAAAGCTGTTATGAACTGAAGAGAATGCTTTAGCAAATTCATACAGTTTTTGCAAAAAATTGCCCCGTGATTCCAGATTAAGCTCTGTGTGTATGCAAATGTCATCATCCACCCATTCAGTGTCCATATAAGGATAATTGTATTAACAACAATCTCTGATTTGGGCATCTGGTGGAGCTTGTTCCCCCGTGTTTATGAAACCAAGCATCAAATGTAAAAACCCTGTGTATTTACCTAGCAGCTCCACACTGAGATGAGTTTACTTTCCAGACCCATTTCTCCCAACTGCTGCTGGAACTGCATGGTGATGCCGTGGGAGGCCTACCAGGCAGGAGGAGAAAATGACAAATGTTTATTTAGGCTTTAGATTGTCATTCTGTTAAGGGTGTTTTTGATGTTTGAATGTGTCATCGATCAAGTTTTAAGTTACTACTTATGTGAAACACTTATTACACAAGGAATTTGTTTTCAGCTTTCATAAGCTACAAAGGAAATTATTTGCCACAGCATGAAACCAAAATAATCAGGATGGGGAGAAGGGGGGAAAGGAAATGAATATATTTAATATTATGTAAACTAATGAAAGGGGTGAGCAGAGTGCTCCAAGTTTAGTACACAAAGTAGATAAGTTCTGAAAGCCATAAAACACAGCTTTATAGGAATAGTTGCTTTACTGCACAGTATCCCCACTCCTTGCTCTTCATCTAAATCTAGCCCAATTAGAAGCATGAATTATCAATATGGCAACGGCTTGATTCAACACTGGTCACTGGTACCCCCACCATTTTAAATTATTAACTGTCTGATTTTGTTCTAAAAGCTTCTGCTCAACACTGGTAGCTGAGAAGCTATTTTGTGGTGCTGATTTTTTGTAAACTTGCAATTACAGCACAATTCCAGATCAAGCTGCATGAACCCGGGAAGAGTGTCCATAATTCCCACAAACAGTGGGCAAAGGGCTTTTTTTTTTTTTTTTTTTTTTTTTATAACCCCAATGGCTCAACATACAGGAGAATTGCAGCTATCCAGAAACACCCAGTCCCATCCCATATCGTATTTTAGCTGCAGTTTTGGGTATTGGATCATCTGAAATGGGGTTCAAAGTGGAGTCAGACACTGTACTCCTAACCCCGTTCTTGACCAGCAGAGTACAACAGAGGAACTGTGTGTATATATGTGTACATAACTTCTTTCATCCAAATGAGGAGATTTTACAATGCAATTACACGCACATACAGGCTTGCACTTGAGCACACAGACAAAATGTGTATATATGGAAGTCTGTTTGCAAGCATTTTCTTTTTTAACCCAAAAATTGCGCAGTTGATAACACTTCCATGTCGTTGTCTTTGTTACCATGTTTTATTTTGCTCAAATAAGCTAAACTACTACTTAACAGATTTCAATATTTTATTCCTTGATATGTGGCCAATATTTCCTCTGAACCAAATTTAACTGGTGTAATTCCAAGTAGTTACTCTAATGTAGAAAGCAACAATAAATGCAAGTGTGTTTCTCTCAGCCCTTTTTGAATAAATCAAGTTTTATCAAATCAGGCATTTCTTATTTATTTTTAAGTAATGACAGCTTGTTTTCAGCTACCAGCCATAATGAGTTGGGTCTAAGAATTTCTGCTGGCAAAAGCCTCAGAACCTGACAGAGCACATGTTGTGTTGCACTCTCTATTTAAACATTCAAGAATAACTCTGGAATAATCCTATTTTTCTCTGCAGCCTGGTTGAAGTAATACTACAGAAGAACCTGTCATGCTGAGGGTGTTAACTGATTTTCTGGGAAAGCTTTTATGCATGCCCTGTGTTGCTCTCATCAATATTCAGGATCATTTCTATTGCAGAAGAAAGTTGTATTAATGATATTCAGAATCACAAAATCGCAGAACAATATGGGCTGGAAGGGACCTTAAAGATCATCCAGTACCACCCCCCCTGCCATGGGCAGGGTCTTCTTTCAATGCCAGGTTGCTCCAAGCCCCTTCCGATCTGGCTTTGAGCACTTCCAGGGATGGGGCACCACCACAATTTTAGCCAATGTGTGAAAAGTGCATGTAAGAAAACATTCTGTTTCACCAGGCTCAGAATTCAAGCTGACCAAAAAATCCACTTTCCAACCACAAGCACAAGAGAGGGACTGATAGGCATTGCTTCCCTTGCTGGAACTGCTCTATTAGACGTACGACACCTGTGGGGTCCCACATGGATTCTCCATTCCTTCCCATCACCTTCTGCCAGTCACAGTCCTGCCCCTGACACAAACACACCATTCCCTGTGTCTTTTACCAAATCCCACTTTCTCAATGTGTCTTTTGAAAGAGTCTCTGAACACAGCCCTGCAGCAGCCTCCCCCCTCCTGACGGCTTTTCCTCAAGGCAGACTGGAGGTCAATACACTGCTACACGAAGGATGAGCGAAACACCAGGAATCTGGGGCACGAGGCTGTGAGAAGCAGACTGGTCCCCATTCAGAGGAATTCTTAATTATAGGCTTTGCTTTCAAAAGATGAGCAGCTCCCATAACACTCTGAGGAGCAGCCATACGCTTCACATCTGTGGCTAAGTGCTCCACTCAATCAGGAGCTGTGTGTTAAACAAGCTTCTAACTCTCCCTCTGGGCCAGGGAAACAACTTATCACTTCCACCTGGAAGCAGTGAGATGCTTTGAAGCTGATGCCATCCTTTCGATAGATTATTATTATAAATATTATTATTATTGTGATATTTCATTCTGTTGGCTTCAACCACTTAGTCCATGGATGGTTTTGAATCCAGCTGCCCAAGCTGTTGGCACAGGTAGTGCCCACGGGGAGTTTGCCACAGCACTGTACTGAGTAACCAAGGAGAAACCACCAGCTCCGTGCTCCTCTGTGAGAGCATTCCATAACTGGGAGCTCACTCATCCCATTGCTCTGCCTGAACACTGGGTTTGTTAACATTTTGGGGACCCAGCAGGACCCATTTTTCTTCTCACATTTCCTGCTGTAGGTGGGCTTCCCCATGAGCATTTGTCCTCCTGCACTTCCCTTTCCCCAAACAAAAAGCAGGAGCTAAGGGTTTTCTATACCCCTTGCCACATGGCCATCACAACTTCTGCCTGGAAAGAGCTCACCCATGGGACTAACAAGTCAGTCAAACTGCACAGCAAGACAAAAGGCTAAGAATAAACCCTAAGAGCTAAATATCCCACGTCTGTTTGGGGTGTCTCAGCCTGGTGAATAGCCCAGTGCTGCATGGCAAGGCTGCATTGCATGATCACACTCCAAACCTGTATCAAAGCACTGGAGCCACAGCAATTTGTAACTCACTTTCAGGAGATTTCCTCTAGCAGGTGCAAGCCCCAATTTCCTGGTGACAAGCGGCTGCCTCGCTCCCACACAGCAGAGTCTGGCCAGACCCGATCCCAGCGGATCAAAAGGCTCAGTTCAGCTCTGCAAGGCAGTGTCCCCACTGAATGCTGCTCTGCCCATTTTGAGGGCAAGGAGCTTTACCTACCTGATATTTGAAACATTTAAGACATGTCAGACTGAGACGGTGAAAGGAAGAAAGACCTGGATTGTGTTCACAGCACATTTGTCTTTAGGAGGTTCTTTCTTCCAGAAACTACAGGTATAATAGAGAAATTTGCTTTATATCCAATAATCCATACAGAAAGTCTCCCAGGCAACAAGGTACACAGTCACATCTTTTCAAGTTTTTTTCCCTCCTCTTTGCCCTCCTGGTATCATCAAATTCCTCCCTGCAGGGCCAAGCATCTGCATAGAGTACCACTGGTGAATTCTATTCATGGACACAACCTGTTCAGTCCTAAGTTTGCACTTCTAGGTTTAATATATTGTATTTACCTTAATTTCTTCGAGGAAACTTATGAATTCCTTCTATAAAAATCTTTCAGTGAGAATGCTAGAGACCTGAAATCTCCGAAAAAATAGTCTGCATTTGGCTTTTACAGAACAGAGCCCATTTTGTCTGTTTTGTGTCTGAAGTCAAAGTCACACACACAGCACAAAGCTGTCTCAAGTGGCTCCTGAGTTTGCTGTCAGCAGTTTCTCTAAGAGACTTCAGAAAATCAGAATTTGCAGGAGTGACTGGGTTACACAGCACTTCTAATTTAGTCCTGGAAATAAATTCTGTTATTGCAAACAACAAAGTTATTCCTCAAAAAAAATAGGAAAAAAGGTATTTATAAACAAATTAAAACTGGCCTTAGAACAGAAAAGCTGCTAATTTAAGAAGTGTGGGGTTTTTCTTCCAATGTCTTATGGAAAAAAGGAGTCCTGTAGGAAGCAGGAATACAGAATGTCTGGAGATGACCCAACAGCTCCACCCCCCAGAACCTCACCCTTCAACCCCCTCACCTCCCATCTCCGTGGGAGTGAAGTAAATTTACAGGGTTTGTCTTTGGGAGGGGAAACGTTATCTAAGTACACTTATATCTGAACACAAGTTAGAAGCTTATTTTCAAGACTTAAGTCTGACAAAAAAATTGATTCCACATTAATCTGCTGGTGTGTATAAATACCACCTGTCATTTTGCCTTTATGAGACTTTTACCTTGCCCTTGCAGTCCCACATCACCTGTAGCAGGAACATTTCCATGGCATAGTCCCTGTTTGTGCAACTCCCACCTGCAGAGCAGCAGCTCAGTCTCTGCTAACTCAGCATCCCTTTGGTGGCAGCCAAAACCAACTCCTGCCTGAGGCAGGGGGCTCCAGGTGATGACAGTGACACAGCTGCCCGTGACACCTCTGGATGTGCTGCCCACTGCTTCTGTCCTGCAGCTCTCCCTCCAGCAGAGCACAGGCAAATCAAACAGCGAGTTCATCAATTAAATATGGAACTGACTGACCTGGCAGAAACCTGCTCTGCACTCCAGGACAAGAAAGCTCTCTCTTGTCACAGGGTATGGGACACCTTACTTTAAATGACAGTGAGATACTTGCTTTTCACATAGCAGTGAACAGAAATAGTCTCTGACTTATTTGACACACAATGTAGGTTGGAGAGGGAGTGGAAGAGAGGTGTTTCACCCAAAGCGTTTTTTCCCTCTGTGAAAATCCCATGAATGAAAAATTTCAGAGGTTACTTTTCAGAGTTGTTACTGTACCTCCAAATGTCCCAGAAAGACCAGTAAGATTTAAAAAAAACCCCTTCATTTCTACAAAATTATTTAAAACTTTTTTAATAATCAAGGTATTTTGGTTGCTTGCTTTTTACTTATAAAGCTGTTCAAAAAAATGCACACAAAGCTTCTGAAAAGCCAGTAAGCCACTGAAACTTAATCTGGATCTTGCTCACAAACTAGACTGTATCATCTGTGTAACACTATTACAGTGTATCTCCTGGGGATTTTCATGGCAATCATTGTTTTGGAAGCAAACCCATCAAAACACTAGAGGAGACACTGATATAAAACAGTAACAAGAGATTAATTAAAAAAATAATTTTTTACCTGAGTGATTGGATTATCACATTCAGAGGAAAAAAGCTCTTATGACTGAGAAAATGACAGAATTTCAGAGTGATACTGTAGGTGGCAGTCTGCTGGTAAAATTAAATCCCAAAGCAGGAAGCCCAGACAAGATAAAGTCGTATCAACATTTTCATTGCACTTTTATACTAAAGAAATCATTTGTCATTGCAGAACTGGGATTCAGGGGTTTTGTACTCACTCTGTCCAAAAAAGATTTAACATATGCACAGCACTTTTCAACCTCTATTTCTGCAGTATCTTGGTAAACAAGGGTAAAGTTTTCTTCCCTTCAATCTTTAAAAATAAGTTCACTGAACTTCTAAATTTACATTTTGTTGCAGGAGCACTGAGTTACAAGAGATATCTGAGCAGCCTTCAATTCATTGAAAGGCTGTTGGTCAGCAGTTCAAAGCTCGACACATTCAGACATGATGAATTGTTTCAAAATGTTATGGTTGGCCACAATGGTAAAAAAAAACCCCAACCACTCCCAACAGTAATCAGATTGCTACAGTCTTATAGATAAACAATTCTTCATACTACCAATTGAAGTATTTCTGTACTATCAAAATGATACCATTTTGGCTGGCTGCATTCTGCAAGAAAAAAGAACTCTTTAAAAGAATGAAATAATTTAAGTCTCTGCTTCTGAGAGCACAGCAGCTTCTATGTCACCAAAAAGCCACAGAAAAGTATTTTTAGAATGAGAGAATCACCTTTGCACGAGGAGGAATATGGACATGGAGAGGCATCAGCAGCAAGTTACATGTGACAAATTAACCCTCGTAAACAAATACTTGAGACACAGAGTTACAGAAGGAAATCAGAAGAATCTGTGTGGTTTTTGTTTTGTTTATTGAAATATGAGCAGCAGTATGCAAAAAATATCTTTTAAAACATAACATAGCAAAACCTAGTAATTTTAAAATTAACAAAATAAAAAGATATTTAGAGTTAAATGAAAAAACGTCATTGCTAGAACTGTGTTTCCTACAATGTAAACAAAAGCATAAAGGTTATGCTTGCAACAAACACAGAAGCAGGTTTATGGAGCAGCACAAGAAAGCAACATTATGTTGTAATCTGATCGTTTGGTCTATTGATTTGAATTCAGAATGGGAAACCTTCCTCAACAGAAACTTCACAACTACAGAAGAAAGTTAGTCACATGTTTGTCATTTGAAGCAAAACATTTAGAAAATGTTTTGCTTTCATTTTTGGTTTTTGTTTGTTTGCTTTTCCAGAAACCATCACTAGCAACACTTTGAGCAAGTAAAACAATATCCTGAAAAAGTTATTATTTCAGACTAGTGAAGAAGCCTGACACATTTTAATTTCCTCCAGAGTTATACTGCAAGAATCCCAAGTTAATCTAACACCCAAGAATTGACAACTTTCATATTTTAATACTGTGGGGGGGAAAAAAATCATTGCTTCCAAGCAAAACCAAAAAGAATCCCAGTATTTTAAACAGTTCTATCCTGAATCGTAACACCTGGGCTGTTTCATCATTCTTTTGCCTGTTGGGCTGTTCTGTCAGATTTGTCTCTCATCGGTCAGTCGTACTGGAAGGTTTTATTTTGGTCCTGTAGAATCTATAACCCACTGTCAACCCTTCATGGACATGCAGTTCATGCCTAATGCAGTTAAATGAGTGTGATACACAAGGCACTGACTGACTGCCAGCAAGACCCAGGTGTCTAAGGAGCAACAGCCAAGCTGCTGTCTTCCCTCAGTCACCATAAAAGCAATCCCAAGAAAGGCTCAAGTACAAGCCTGCTCCAGGCTCTCTGCTGGTATTGCCAAAGCTGTCAGTCAGTGCTGGGGTTGGTGCAAAGCAGAAAGATGCCCAGAAAGAAGGAAATACACTACAAAAGCCAAAACAGTTTTTTACTGAAAGTAACATTCAGTCTAAGCTGGGCTACACTGGAAAGGCCCCATCTGCCACTACCACACCACTGGCTGAGTTCATTTCTCCATCCCTCTGTCTAGACCAAGAAGTGAATTCTGCACAATGTGCTGTACCAGGAACAGCACTCCCTGCTCTCACTACACTTTACACATCGTTGGCATCTAACAACTTCCCATCCAATCCATCCGTGTGCCCATATCTGAATTTTGTATCAGCAGCACAGATGAACAAAACAGGGTCAGGAACACCATGAACCAGTAGCACACAAAATCTGCTACGCAAAAAGCTCCCAAAACGCCCTACTATGAAAGAACAGAGAAGTAGAACGCAGACAAATCTTACTGGGTTCACTCCTGCAAGCCTGCCCTGCCAAAACCAGCAGCCACAAGGATATCCCAGCACTGCATCTATTACAGTTCCAGAATATGCACACAAGCAGAAAAATGCCAGAGCACTTCAGTACTTAATGACAGCATCAGAAGTGGGTTAACTGGATATTATTGCAGAAATTATGGTTCAGTGCACGGGTAGCCAATCTAACCACAATACCAGCACTAAGCACCAGCTCTGGCTCACAACAGCCACTTCAGCACCCATTCTTGAGTCATTCAGTTGGCCATATATAAGCATACAAGTGAACAGAGATGAAGCCAGGTGAAAAACATTTTGGATAAAGTAAAATCTTGTACCTACAACTGCAATCTTTCCTTAATTCAATGTGCCATGTCATTTATTACATAAGCAAGTCAAGAAATATAACATTCTGTAGTGTCAAATATACATATTCAGCAACTTGACAAAAGTCAGGCCCCAAGAAGAAAATAGAAGCTGGATCCTGTGGCCAACTGACTTGGCATCTTATTCAATCAAAAGAACTGTCTGTGGGTTGCAGCTCCAAAGAATGAAAGGGAAGAACCCAAAGCTAAGTGGCAAATAATGTTACTCCCCTTCTCCTGAAGATGCAATCATCTGTTTTCAAACATACTTGAGACACTGTTTAAAAAAAACAAAACAAAACACAAAAAAACAGAACAGTAATACAGAAAGTCCTGTACATTAAGGTTCTGCAGAAGTGTTACAGTTTATTCCTTTAAGGCAATTCATAAAAAACATTTTAATGACACGTAAACAATTTTAATCCTTTAAGATAATTTGTTACTTAGGTACCATATGATGCACAATTTCCACATTTGAGGAGAAACTGTCATTCAACAGAAGACACAAGAACTTGTTTAAAAAAAACATTGTTTCAGGACTGCAGTAATTAACTGCAACAGATCTTTTAATAAGTATTTGCATATTAGAGTTTTCAGCCTCTTCCCCAAACACTGAACCCTTTTCTGAAGAGGTGTTCAGGAAAGAGAAAAATCAAGGTGAGAAGTTAAAAAATATAATAGGGTCTGTCTGCATGCAAAATTTTGTATATAATTAATTTCTAACTATCTTAAAATGTTTCTTTCAGCCTCTTTTTTATTATATAAAGGGGGGAAATACGTGTATGTCATGTAATTGATTTTACTGTTTAGTACAGTGTTTAAATTCTCTACCAAAGTTTGCCAAATGCAAATGGCATGAAGTTCAACAAAGCCAAGTGCAAGGTCCTACACCTGGGTCACAGCAATCCCAGACACCCCCTACACAACCGAGGTTGGGCAGAGAATTGACTGAGAGCAGCCCTGCAGAGAAAGACGTGGGGGTAGATGGCTGATAGAAAGCTCACCATGAGCTGGCACTGAGCACTCACAGCCCAGAAAGCTGATGGAATCCTGGGCTGCATCCAAAGGGCAGCAGGGCGAGAGAAGGGATTGTCCCCCTCTGCTCTGCTCTGGTGAGACCCCACCTGCAGTGCTGAGCACAGTTCTGGGGCCCTCAATGTAGGAAATGGAAGTGCTGGAGCAAGTCCAGAGGTCACAATGCTGGTAAGAGGACTGGAGCACCTTCCCTGTGAAGAGAGGCTAAGAAAGTTGGGGCTGTTCATCCTGGAGAAAGAAGGTTGAGTGGGGACCTCATAAGAACCTTCCAGTATCTGAAAGGGCTACAGGGAAGCTGGAGAGGGACTCTTTGTCTGGAACTCTAGTGACAGGACATGGACTAACAGGTCCAAATTGAAAGAGGGCAAATTTAGCTGAGCTATACAGAAGAAATTCTTTACTGTGAGGCTGGTAAGGCACTGGCACAGGTTGCCCAGAGAGGCTGTAGATGCCCCAACCCTGGTAGTGTTCAAAGCCAGGCTGGAGAAGGCCTTGAGTAACCTGGTCTGGTGGAAGGTGTCCCTGCCCATGGAAGGGGGGTTGAGACTGGGAGGTCTTCAAGGTCCCTTCCAACCCTTAACATTCTGTGATTCTTTACATGTGAGATAGAAATTCCATCATCATATTAACATAGTCCTTCAATCCCATAAAGATGCCGACCACAGTTACAAGTCTTCTGACTGAATCCTGCCATCAGGGACAGGATCAAGAGCACTGTTTCATGCAGGCTACAAAGAAGTGATTACTTTTGGTCATTACCAACAGGTCTGTATTAAATTACATGATCTGGAAGTAAAAGCTTCTGCATTCAGTTACTCATTTGCTAAGCCACTCACAGTCTTCAAAGAGACTCAAACTCATACTTGAAAGTGAATTAAATACAGTGTAATCACTAATACTGCATAGCGTCTACTGAGAGACTAAAAAGGCCTACGACAGATCAATTCCAGACAGGTAAAATAAAAAGCTAGAACACCAAAAAGAAAACAAAAAACTTATTCCTTCCAAAAAGTAGTAAGCACTGCCATTTACAAATAGTAGTGTTTATGTTAAAATAGAGAAAGGTACCTAAAAAGAAATAGCCTTGGCAACCAAATCCAAATGGCATGAGTGTAAATCAAAGCAAAACAAGAACCACTACTCCAGAAACGTGCAGGATGTTTACCCTGGATCAATTACTATTTTAAATGGTGGTTAAAAGAGATATTACAAAACCAAAGTGGGAAAAGGCTAAGAACTGCTATTCTGCATTAATATACAATGTGTTTATGATAGCATTTTCCAATAGAAAATACAAGTGTTTTTACACCACTCCAATATTTGTAAAAAGTATTTTTCATGTGTACACTTAAAAAAAAAATCACATTGTTCAATCTGAGGCAAATGAGCCACAATAAAGTCTAATTTTGCTTATGACAGATGTCAACCTTAAGATGTTAAAACACTATGCTAAAAATACAGCTTGCAAGCTGTAACTGCACATGTTCAAACAATTTCATAAACATTAAAAAAAAATCCCAAATTACGATATGTATTTATTTTCTGAAGTCAGTCTTCATTAATTCTTGTCCCTACAGGACAAAAAGGTTTTCCAGTTAAGACATTTGTCTGTTTAAGTTCTAGAGGAAGAAGGGAAAGTGTTCTGAAATTTTCAATAGACTATTTTTTTTCCTTAGGGCTCAACTGTCACTTAAGCATCACAAGAACAATTTGAAATGTAAAACTGATTAGCTATACACAATTGAATTGGTCACAAAGGGATCTAAAAAAAAAAAAAGTTAAATCATAAGATCCATTCTCCATATAGCTCACAGTATCCACTGGAAGTTTCTCTAGAATTAGAATAAGTTCACTAAAAATAAGGCTGAAGATGGAATTTCAGCACTATGAAACAGATGAGATGGGATTAAGAGGAGAACCCATTTGTGTAAGTACTTTATCCAGCCACTGGAGGGGCCCATGAAGATGAATTTCTATCCAGCACGGGGTGCTTGTGACATCCTGTCGGTGATATTCAGCTCCCCAGCCCTAGAAAATGAACAAAATGGTATCAGTCAATTTGAGGAGATGCTTGTCTTTTAAAATAGCTGCTAACAAGAAGCTGGAAATCATGATCTCAAGATACTTAGCTGAAGGTAATTCACAGTCTAGTAACACTGATCTAAAGGAACGAACCTGAGGCTGGGAAGGAGCAGGAGGGAAGCTGCACCTGGAAGCCTGAATTAAGTCTCGCATGCCACAGCCTCCTGTGGAGTTCACTGCTGACTCAAGGATGACTCCTGGCCACGGCCACATCTCTTCTGTTTCAACCTCCTGCTCCCTCTCCTCTGCACTCTCAAACCGAGCATTATTTGTCATAACTGACAAAACCAACATCTTTTGGATAAGATGCAAAAACACCTGGAAAGCCCAAGTTTAGACTCCACACTAAAACTGAGACAGACAACATCTTGATTAAACAATGCTCAGAAAACACTGCTGTGAGAATAACAGCACAGCTTGACTTCATAAACTCAAATCATGTCTTTTTTCCATAACCAGGGTTTTTTTTAAACTAATAATCAATTTGAAGAAGTTAAAAAATTTCTTCAATAATTATGCTGTTTTCTAATCACATTCCTTTAGTGGATTTGTTATTCACTTTGCTACTTCAAATTTAGAGCATGAACTCAAATCTCCTTTAACAAAATTACAGCAACCACAACGAATAAATTCCTGTCCTGAATACTGAAGTAACTGAATACACAGCCAACATTCAATACAGCAATCTGTGCTTTTCCTTTCTTGCACTGATTTCCCTCTCCCCCAGTTAATCACTTTAAATATACTTATCACTGAAAAGAATCACATGAGGCCAGAACAGCGCTAATGGAATTACTGCTAAATACCCAAACCCACAATGAACTTTAATATCCTCAGAATAATTTACCTTTACAAAACTCATTCGAATGGTGCACATTTTGGTGAGCTCATACACTGCTTCAAATCCATGGTTGACAGACTGAGCTAAAAGCTGAGCAAACTCCTGATTGTTAAAAATTTTCAGACTGCATCCACTGGGAATCTTGCATACAGTTGTTGGATGAAAGCCATGGTGGTAGTTGCAGTTTCTGCTCTGTACAAATATGCTGCTATCACTTAAACACTCAGCATAGACTTCTCCACCAACATAGTAGAGATGAACTCCTTGAAAACAAAGATAAAAACATTTCAAATTATTTTGTTGTCTCTGATTTCAAGTCAGTTGTCATAAATTCTATTTTTATAGAAAAAAGAAAAGAGTAAATTTCTGCATGAGGAGGTTTTCAGAAAAGCTTTTGCTCGCACTATAACACACTTCCAACAGAGCAGGCTCATGATACACCAGCCACTAGATGTCCTTCTCTGATCAATTAAAGAATAGAAAGAAAAAATTACTGCCACATTTCAACTGCTATTTCAAGCTTTTTCCTATAGAATTTATGTGGATTTCAAAACTCCAATTTTATACACCTGGCAGCTTCTGCCTATGCCAAGTACAACAGAAATAGGTGTGTCCTGGGAGAAGGGTCAGTGATGGACACAAATGAGAAACTATATCCATAGTCTGCTCTGATTTTCAGTGCATTTTACCAAGCCAAAGGACAACTAAGTCCAATTAGTTGCTCAACTTAATTACGATCAGGCTTTACAAACCGTAACATCAACAAAGTCCCTAGATTTAGCACATCTGTGTGTGTACAGCTATGCACACATTTTAAACTCCATACAACATTATTACTAACTAAAAATTAACATATAGAAGCTGCCCATCCCCTTTAGCACCCAAACACAGGTTCTCACTGCTCCTTCATCGAAACATCTGCCTTCCTTCCCCCATCCCAATTTTACATAGTTGGGATATAGCTCAGTTTAAGTCTTCCCTGCAACACCCTGAGAATCCACTATGGACTATCCCATGGTGTGCCAGAGGAGGCTGCAGCAAGTCAACAGATGCAAGTTAATCTTTCAGACAGCAGCAACTGTTGTGAACATTGCTAGACCCACTTGGGACTAAGGTAGGATGGAGGCTACAGAGGAACCATTGGCTTCAACAACTACAAGCAGCTGTCAGAGAATCTGGGGTGGGCAAGAATGCATTTTCACAACACAGCCCTATTTATTTAAAAAGACAGTGACCACCACTTGCCAGCTACAGTAAAAAACCTCAGCAAATAGGATTGGGTAGTTCTAAGGAGGCAAAACCTCAAGACCTTTCGAACATAAGCCATAAATAAACAGTACTTTATCCCTAAGCAATCTTACTTGTTGTCAGAACAGTTACCATACAGTTACCATAAAGCAAAGCTTAAGTTCAATAATTACTATTAGGATGCAAACATTTTAAAGTTCATTACTATTCTACAACGTGATGATGGTTCTGGTTACACTTCTGACCTTAGGCAGATGCACAAGATTTCTCTGCCAATACCATCAAAAGGGGTGAGCCAAAACAAAAGAACCTGACAAACCACCCACACCCCACAAATTACTTGTTCCCCTTTATAACATGATTTTATTAATAAATTTTTTTGGACAACTGCATTGCAGAGCTAATGTTTCCAACAGATACGAACAGAACTTCTGGTCTCCAGATTATCTGCAAAATTTTGTCATATTTATAGTAGTTTCTAATTAAAATAATGTTATGTGACAGGGTGGATTTTCATCAATCAGAAGACCAACTTCACCAAATGCTCTTAGGTAGTAAAAAGGCCTCTAAATATGTGCAAGAGAAACAGGGTTCTCTTCTCAGGACTGAGTTAATCACAAAAAAAAAAGATATTCAGAAAAAGCGTTCTACAACTTAAGATAATCCAGGCACATTCCATCAAAGAAGAAAACTGTGCATCTCTATGTGCTATCAGCCAAAACAGTAAAGGAAAACTAGAAGATCTTGCAAAACCTGCTGTCTCCAGGAATCCCTCCCACACACATCCACGCCCCATGGATTCACTCCGACAAATGAGCCCTTGCAATTTTGCATTAGCACTTCAAAGTCCTGCTGCCAACTCACCAAGATATTTGAACATACTGTAGACAGCAGGTAATACCTTACAACAACAAAACAAACAAAAAAAATCTTTGACATACTGTAAAGATGCATGAAGAATTTGATTTAAGAAATAGATACAATGTAGAGTATCATGGCATATCCTGCAATGTTTCTTGGTGCTGAAACACAGAATTCTACACATTATTCACCCTAACAAGCAAGCCCCAGTGACAATCTAGTTTGGTAAGGAAGGGGTAATACTTAGTCTTTTTAATTAGTGACAAAGAAAAATGTATGCAATTCCTGACTACTTAGAATCAAACTATGCCTAAGTAAGTTGTTTTCTGATACTGGAGAGGTGGATAATGTATCACATCTCAGATTACCTCTAGCATTCTCATCTGAGAATAATCACTGCTGCAGTACAGAGAAGCTGAAATAAAACCAAGGACTTGGTTTCTCACTCATGAGTAAGACAACTCAGTTTTACCTTTGCCAATGTGCCGTCGAGTGTTCTCGATCGTTGAGTTGCGATTAACGTTGGAGAGCAAACCTAAGCAGAACCTGTTTTTGTTATTGGAGGGATCTGTAAACCCATCTACTAAGACACTTGTGGAAGATGCATGGAAAGCCTCCCCAACACGATTATTTAATTCATAATACACAATGGAACACCAGTGTTTGGGTTCTTCATAGGCAACGGGCTGAACATCTGAAAAGCAAATGGAAGTAATAGTTTACATAAGTGTTAAAATATTAAATCTAAAACTGTCAAGCAGACCTTCCAAAACACCATCAGCTAAGTAAAATCTTAGTAAACAGTTATGATGGGCAAGAAGTGTCCTGATTATAATCTTAATTATTTTGACCTTCATGGATTTTAGCTTACCTGTTGATTTTATGATTATTTTCCAATTTTAAGCCTGCTATTAAACAAAAACAACCTTACACACACACATAAGACTACTGTGATAGCCAGTAAAATGCACCTCTTCTGTCCACTTTTAAAAGATCCGTTATAACTGGTACTTTGGGACTCAATTTTCAGAGCCTTTGTGCAAATATTATTCCAGCAACAGACAAAGGTAGCAGAAAAGAAATTAAAAAGTCCAACTCACTGTAAGCCACACTATGCACCTGAGGCTTTAAATGCAAAAGATGAAAATTAAAATAAGCAAGGCAAGTTTTATTTCTCCATTTTGTCTCTTACAGCCCCAGTTTGAACTGCTTCCACCTATCAGCAAGATTTACTGGCCCATTTGAAGTTATTCATTCAGTTTGGTCATGAGTTGCAAGAAGCCAAACTATGTCATTCTACACCAGACCACACAACTTACCTCTGGTAGATATATTTGGCATGATTTGAGGGATCATTGTATTGCTTGTGTCCATAGACTGTGAATTATCCTGCCCCATTTGCTCATCAGGGGGCATATATGCAGGAGGTGGAGTATCAGCTACAAACATGAAAAAGTAAGAATAAACCTCAACAATTTAGAGTATGTAATTTATACATTCTACAGCTGTAAACCCACAAAAACATTCCCCAACCAGAGATGCTAAAAAAATTGGACTCATTTTCAAAGAAATCTGAACACAGCCAGCTGTCTTCACAGTAAACTCCTTCAACAGCTGAACTTTTACCTATGGGACCAATAACAAGATTGGAAACTTGAAAAAAATATGAGATGCACTTCTTTTCTTTCTGCCTTTTTTTCTTTAATACCTGCACTCCTGCATTTGGGCAAGATGACTCTGCTTCCCTCTTTTTGCCACACGAACATAAGCTTTCTTGCCTACCCTCTTCTCCATGTTCAAAAATAAAGCAGTAGAAGAAATAACTATTTGCTTAGTATAACAAAGGCTTAGAACAGTTATTTTTTTTTCTGCTTCTGCAGGCTGAGTTCATTACAAAGAGTGGATCTGTTTTCTTCCATCAGCACAGCACTCAGTGTGTCAACACCCCACTATGCCCCACAAATGCATATACTCCAGAGATCCCAGCACTTGGCCCACAGGGATACCCACTGACTGGGACACTTCCTGGGGAACTGAGCAACCAGAAAGAACAAAGATTAGGCCACTGAGCTAGTGGAAAAATAAAATCTTTAATCTGTTAAATTCTTGGCTTTATAAACCACTCCAATAATCAGACAGAATCAGTAAGACTTCTTTCCTTTGTCTGCATCAATTGTTTTTTCTGTCTTTTCCAACTCAGTTAAACAGAATCAGTTTAATCTGATCTGTTCCCTACAAAAATGTTACTTTTTTCCAGTTAAAAACCGTATTTTAATTGTTTTTATTCAGTGAAAGACATCAATAAACTTCCTGTTCAGCAGCCTGCCTTTGCTTTCTTTTCATTGCTAAATATTCTTCTAAATATGGATTAGTTATTCTATAGTGAAGCCATGCAAAATAACTCACCAGTATTACATCCATGACAAAAAACATTTGGAAAAATAAAACTGTAACAATTAACTCTGACCAGTGACAAAACTAGGAAGAAAATCCCATACAATACAAATGAAAAAGCCATTTATTGCAAATATAATGAATTCCTGAGATCATAGGTCACAACAACATGTGACATCTCAATTATTTTTATTAAACTGATGTTCAGGCTGTGCTCACCTGGTAGCTGAAAGGGACTTGATGGCCCAGAGCTGGCTGGGGAGCTTGGGTAAGTGCTGCTGGCTGGAGAAGGGGGGTAGGGGCTGTTTGGAGAGATGGAGAAGGGAGTGCTGTTGGGCTGCTGGAAGGAGTCGGGAAATGTCGCGTTGTGTGGCATGTGGGGCTCGTTGTGGCTGAGGTTCCTGAACTGAACTAGCAGACTGTGCTGGGGGTTGAATTCACTATGTCTAGGCACTAACACTGGAGGTAGAACTGCAAAAAACAAACAAAAGCCAGATACATTTAGGTTAAAAACTGAGATACAAGGTAAGAGATACAAATAATGCGTTATTCTGCTCATCATGATAATTTCAACAGTAGCTGGGGTAGGAAAAGGAGCAGGGGATGAATCTGGCATGCCTTTACTCCATCCTCTCTCCTTTATTTTTTTACATCATGCATGATGGAAGACTCAAACTTTACCCTTGCAAAAATCACAAAAACACACACATTTCAGGCAACTCAAAGATCACCTTTTTTAAAAAATAATAAACCAAACCAGTCTGGCACATACTGAAATACTGACGCAGAAGTGTAAAACTCACTGCCTGCATACGTTAGCAAATCAGAGAAAACAGAAATACAGTCCCCATTACTACAGTCAAACTATACAGTTACAGATTGTCCTTTCCACTGAAGACAAACAAAATCTGTATTGCCATATAAAGCTATAGCTAAGCTGGAGTTTTAACTTCAGGACTGGTGGAGTCTGGAATTCCAGTGCTGCAGCAGTGCACTTGAGCACTACAGCTGGCTGCCGCAGAGTTACAACCACTTTGGCGAGCAAGGGAAGCAACTTCTCACCACTGTCCGGAGCAACACTCTTCATCTCTTCCACCCAATCCCAACCCTCCTCAATTTTTCCCACGGCAGCACACTTTACCAGCAGGCTCATTACCTGACACACATTTGACACATACCTTGCTCTAACTGATCATGTCTCTTGGTTCCATTAATCTCTGCTGTCTCCTAACTGGAAGTCATGTGGGGAACTCTATCATCCTAGAATTTTATTCATTTTATTTTTTCTCCATCTCCTCAATTCATGTCACACATTGATTAAGTAGCAAGCCCCTGAAAGGCAGCCACCAACCTCCTTGCAAGGACTGAGATTTTGAAACAAGTTTCTCAAAGAAACTGAAAGAACACATCACTGCTTTCTGTTTTACGACAAATTAGAACTTTGCTACTAACTTTAAGGGCAGCAGACTTAAGAGGTCTGTGGGAAAAAGGTGATTAATCCCAAAGAAAACAGCTGGTACCAAATGGACAACACACCTCCCCCAAACCCCACCAGTAATGTACACTTTGAACATTCCTCTCCCAAACTGCTCATACACCACTTTTAATTGGTTGTACAGTACCAGAGGAGGAGGAGAATGGAGTGAATAGTAAGTGGTTGCTAAAGATTCTGTTCAGTTTTTAGGACAGTAACTTTCAAACATACCTGGGCTCTCCACCCTCTTGTAGTGGTATGGATTAATGCAGACTTCCTTTTGTTTGGATCCAAAAGGAAATTCACAAATATCCAATGGCTTCAGCTCATGATGGCTTTGTAGATCCGGCCAGCGCCACACGCGACAGTAAATCACATGGGGAAGGCCTTTTCTGTGAGAAACCTGGAGCCGTCCATCTAAAGAGCGGGGAATAGTAACGCACTTGCTGGGCTGTCCTGGACTGCTCAAGGCTTTCTCCAGTTCTTCCATAGCACCTTTTTTCTTTTTCAGCTTTTTTACCAAGGCATCAACAGCTTTTTCTGCCCATTTTTCCTCTTCATCTCCTTGTTTCCAGCCCAACAGACGCTTTACAGCTGGGCTAGTAAAGGAGAACAAACTGGCCATTGACGTCATTTGACACAAGTCTTCAAAAAGTTTGTTGGGTTTTGTCTGTAGGGTTTTTTTTGTTTATTTGGTTTTTTCCAAGTAAGTGTCAGTGTATACCCAAAGCAGTTATTGCAACTGATGAGCTGTATTATTTCCTGGAGGATGACAAAGGAACATAGAGATGGTCAGTGATGAAGTCTTCACATCAAAAATGATGATCGATGCCTCCAATTTAGTTCTAGTAAAAAGGTAATTTAACAAGGAATTAGCAAACAAGCAAAGGCTGTGGTAAAACAAAAAGGCAGATATTAAAAGACTTACTGTTTCAACCCTAGCATTGCACCTGATTTTGTTTCAAAACAAAATCCCAGAAGTACTATGACCTCGCCCCAAAAAAGTGATCAGTCCTCAAAGCTTGCACTACTGATTAATGGGAAAAGGGACCATTAAGGGATGATAGGGACAGCACAGTTCCCGTTAATATTCCTTAAACTGACGACTTTCTCTCAGAAGACAGGCTTGAGGAATATGCTTTAAAACTAATAATATATCCCTGTCATGGTGCTGCATTAGCAGACTAAACTTGCCATGAAGAAACAGGGAAGAGGCAGAGTGGAAACACCAGTTCCAAAGCCAGTACTGCACGGAAATACTCAGCTTCTCAAATGGATCCTTATTTCCAAAAATGAAAAATTCCTAAAGCATCTGCTTTTTCTAGAGCTCTAATTAGTTACCCCATGTTTTCGAGAGTATTAAAAAAAAATTAGGAAGAAACTGCAGATAAAGAAAACAAAGCACAGTTAAAAGAAAAACCCAATACAAAGCACAAACTAAACCTTCTCCAACCACTCAGAAAGATGGTCAACCTTTTTTTAGCTGTAGCTAATTTTATGCTGCACTTCCTTGTATCTTTTAAGAATATCTGAAGTGCTGGATATTTTTAGCCTTGGCAAAAAAAAAAACAACCTGTTTTCTTCTCCCCAGAAAAAAGAAGGGGGGAAAAGACATGGTGGAATAACCACTAGAAATGTGACCTTTACTACAAACTGTCTCAGAAAGGAGAGGAGCAGAACAACTCCCTCATGAATGGTGTTTTACCACTCACCAGCCCTAATGCAAATCCTCCCCCCAGCAATTTAAGGAGTACCGATGACAAGAGGAAATGATGTGCTGTGGCAACGAACTGATAAGAACTTGTAAAATCCCTTGTGAATACTAAATAAGCAAGTATAGACAATGAGCAGCTGGCAAAAAGCAAGAGCAGAGCTAAGAGAAAGGATGTCAATAACAAAAGATGCTTCCTCTCTTGCTACAGAGACTGCCAAACAACATTGTCTCTCCACTTTTGATAAACCACGGTGAATTAGAACACCTACCCTAGCCCAAGACACCAAATCTGCACATAAGAGAAAAAAAAGGGGGGGTGGGGGGGAGGAAGCAAGATGTTAAATATCTCTGTGCTGGTTCTCTTAGATTGCTACCTTTAATCAAGATCTTTTTTTCTCCCATCTTTGATAAACTAAAAGTCATCTGATAAGGCTTTTTAAGTGTCTGGGCACATTTACAGGCTCACTCAGGCACTTGGACAGATACTTTTATGTAACAGAACCGGGTACTAAGTACCATCAACCAAAGCTACAGCAAACATCCCTACGCAAGGCATTTATGTCCTGCATGGAACCATCCTACATTTTCTACTGTGGCGTTAGAGGGTGAGGAAAGCAGGGAACAAACCCAAGGACACTTGGTGTTCCTTTACAGGAAAAAATCCATTCATTTCACACAGTAGCTTAATCCCATTGGTACCTCTTTGATTATTCAGCTTTGTTTCAGTAATATAAAAAAAAAAATCGGAAAAGCAAAACAAACAGTAAAACTGTTTGAAGGTCTTTCTTCCTAGAGCTCTCATAAAAAATATGGAAAAAAAGAAATTAAGAGAATATAAGTCTTCCACTGCTTCAGCCACTCCCTAGAAGGTACTGAGAAAAAACTAAAGAAAAAAACTCAAATAACTACATATCACCTTTTTTTTTTTTTTTTCAGAAATATCACCATGTCTGCACTTTAAGACTAATTTAGTTCCCTAGGAGTATTACACATGAGAACCTTTGCACCTTTCAAAGTAACAGGAAATACATAAAGGGAGATAAACTTGGCCAGGAACTCAGACTGAATTTTTTCTTTTACTGAGGATAAAAGTTTACTGTTTTAAAAAGTAAAAGCTGTTTATAGTTGCAGCTAACTTACTTTCAAGCCTTGCATACATTCAATAGCTGCAAGATCAGCAACTGCTCACACCCCTAGAAAAGGAAATGAACCCACCTAGAATCTCAGACCAGAAGACAATTAAAACGTCCTATTTTTGTTTCTCAGCTGTGCTTTCAAAGAACCTTAAGCAACATCAAGGCAGAAGATGCCCTGGAAATTCCTCTAGTTAAGCTGAGCTCAAAGGAGATCTTCAGAAATGTCCCCTGATCTATCCCATTGCAGGAGCCCCATCCATATTAAGAAACAAAATTTAAAGATCTACAATTCTATGCTATGATCATGTAAAATTTTGTTTTGTTTTTTAGTATTTTGAACATAATGCACCCATACTAGGGAAGATATTTTATTGGTTTTATATAACTTCAACATCATTTACCTGCAAGTATGCTCATGGAATAAACAAACTCACTAAAAGAAAAGGAAGCTGGAACAGTTCTACTAAGAAGATATTTTGCAGTAACTGGTATTTTTAGGGAAAGCATCAAGGGAATTATGATAAATTACTGTCCTATAAACTCTCATTTTAGAACTAATGTGCTTGAAGTAATGGCAACACTAAAAACTTCATATTTGTGTGAGGGCCCATGAACAAAAGCAAAGCCTGGTAAAACAAGTATTTTAGAAGCATCAGAACAGATCTGATCAAAACTGCTTCAACGTCTTCAAAAAAAGTTTCCACGTACATGCTTGTAACTATAACCACTGAAAAATGAGACTGTTGAAGTTTAAAACCTTAATACCATTTACTGTAACTCCATTCTGGCCACCCATGAGGCTTTCAAGACTCTTCAGTAGAAGTGTATTTTAACCGGTTCAAAAAAATCAAGGGCAAGAAAGAAACTACAACAAAATACTAATAGGCTTTGAGAAGTACAAATGACATTGAATTTATCTCATTACATACCTTCCAGAAGTTCATTTTGGAAGGCAAAACACTGAAGGTTTACAGATTTTGCCTTTTCCTAAGAAAACAAGGTAGAATTAAAAAGCTTCATGAATCATGAGCTCGCTTCGTGAGCTATTTAAGACCACAAAGGAGTAGGTTCAGGTATTTATGTAGAAACCAAACATTTCCATGTAGAAACTGTAATTCATGTAGGGTTTTTAGATTTCTGAATGTGTGGCATAAACCACATTTAGAACATTTACTTGCATTTGCTGTAATTTCAACATTTAATTTGCAAAAGGTTTCTAAGTAATCATGACATCTGCCAGGAACAGCTTCCCCAGATCATCTGTACTTACAATCAATTTCTTCTGAGGCTTAAAAGCACAAGTTATGAGCTGTGATTGCAGTACCACAGAGCATCACTGAGCTTTGAATACAAAAACAAATGCTTTAAAGAGTCACATTTTCATTCAGTGGTGCACAAATTACTCGTATTGCTACACCTCTAGACACAGCTGGTAACAACTTTCATGGGAAAAAAAGGCTTACTTAAATTTCCTTAAGAGGCAGAGGGTCTATTATGCATTACCCTCTTTTATTAAATAACTTTTCAGGTGAGTTACAAGAGAAAATCAACTGAAAACCATGCTATTACATTAAAAAAAACCAGTTACAAACATTCTTTAAGGAGTGAGTGTAATGAATTACATGGAGTAGCATGAGGGGGCTTTTAATGGGCAAGTATAAAAGGAAGTAGTCACTGTATCAAAATTAGACTTTGGGGCACGCATTATTTATATTTTTAAAGTTCTTGTTAATGACTACAGCAAATGGAAGGAAACTAGCTGGGTGAACAGGTCCATTGTTTGAATCCCCTCCGTAATACTTCAGCCAGCCAGACAGATATAAACACAGTTGGCCAACAAGAGAACTTACATTTCATTTAAGAAGATGGAAGAAATCTACCACCTTCCATCTGCCATCACAAATACTGAGCAACTTAACTTCCTTTTAGCAGTTCTTGTGAAATTTTCTTAGCCTACTGCCTTAAACTGGCAAGTTCAGTAGGTTCATTTCATGCCATACCAAGGAATCTCCTGGCTAAAAGGCCCTGAGCAAGAGTCACTGCAGAACAGAAAATGTAACATTACATATGGTGTATCCATTTTCATGAGATGCATTTTGTATGTAACGTGTTCTCTCACTGATTCCAAACTAATTTTCCACCTGCAAAATCTAGGTTTGAAGTACCATTAACTCAGCAAACCATCATCCCAAGCAGCAGGGCAATGAATGACGCTTTCACAAGCACAAGAATAAAATGGGTAAAATCATTTTAAAATGAGAAAAGCAATGTCCCTCATCCTTTCCTATTGCCAGTATTAAGCCTGGGTTCAAATGTACAAGGACTACTCTCTTCCCACTAATTTACTTCTTCACAAATTCAGGAAGCCTCCTGTAGCATCATACCCAATCTGAAACAAGAAACTTCACTGCTGATGATTAGAAGCTGTTTTGAGACTCAACTTCATACAATAAACAAAGCACCACTTATAACCAGCAGCACAACTGGGAGTTCATTAGAGCTGCTGCAGATCTGCAGTTAAAGCTGTTCTGCAGTCAGCTCTTGTGCTTAACTTTATTGCCCTTCAGACTCAGAAATGCTCAGGTTTTTTGACTCCATACACACATTAACATACATACTCATACAGAAAGCTCAGAAACTCTACTGCAGTATATTACAGTGTATTATGCTATTTACACAGATCAATACTTTCTTTAAAACAACAACCTCACGCATCAATTTCACCTGGTTTCATTGAAATCCTTCTTTCCTTATAAATTTCCTGACAAGAACTGTGCAGGATTGTGCTTGGGTTTTATTATCATTTTCCCAAGTCTACAGCTTACATTGCAGCTCAGCATTCAGTCCTATGCAATGGCACACTTTAGTCTTTTCTTGAGAATACAGGAGAAATGTTAGCTCCACAATTTCTTCGTACACATCAAGCATAAACAAAATCCTAAGATGACACAGTGGTTAAAAAACTTGTTTAATAAACTTGAAGGGCCTGCATGCTGCAGACCACCGCCACAGCCTCTCCACAGAAAGGATTTTTCTTCAATTACCCTGTGCAACATCTCACACAAAGAATACCACCAATGAAAAAACTTCTTTTGCCCTTTTTCCCTTAAGTAAAGGATGAAAGAGATTTTATAAAGGATATCAAAAAGGAACTTGTGGTATTTTCATCAGAACTGGGCTTGCATTACAAATGTACATCCAGTTGACCAAGTTGGCAAGTGCTTTCAGACTAGCACTAGACTTCTTGCTTCAAACACGCCTTGCAAGGCAATATAATCTAACTGATAATATATGTAAACAAGAACAGAAAAGAACTGTCTGGTATCTTTAAAACTTTTACTAACCGTGACTGTCCTCTGAACAGAAAAACCTACTGACAATTGCAGACAGGGCTTTCTCACACAATACTTTTGCTTTTAATTTCCCATCTGTACACCATCTAACACAGCTTAAAAAAATGCCGAAGCATTTAGCTCTGTCAGCTGAGAAGTATTTAACCAGCACTCTCTTACAAGAAACCTAACAAACTCTGAGGCCAAGCACAAGCAGCAAGTAATACAATGTACATGGAAGATACAGCTCAGATAGCAATGTGACGCTTTTGTTTCTTCTTAAAGTTTTTTCAAAAACTACTGTCAAAAAATAATACCAGTGATAATGATTTATATCACAAAAGAGGTCCAGACAAAGAGATACCTAAGATCTCTAAGAGAGCTCCACTGCACTTCCAAAGCACCCTCACTTCCATCTGATGCCAACAAAAGCCCAGAAAAATTATAATCAAAGAACAGTTTTGAATTTGCTTTGCATCATGGTAAAACTTAAGTTTAAGTGTGATACAGGGGAAGGGAGAGGGAGGGAGAAAACACAAAAACTTGCCATGCCTAAAAAAGTCCTAACTATTTCTTAAAGCATCCACATTTACAACAAAAAAACATCCAATGCTCCCATGGCCTTGGTCTCTGCAGCTGCTCTAATTACTGAGCAATCAGCTCTTGTAGAAATTCTCAAAATTATAAATTCCATCTTAGAACCAAAACCTGTCTCCCTTAAGTGTTTTCTCAGAAGTGTCCATTTTCTCACACTTCTATTTCAGCTAACTGGCACTTTCCAACAGAAGTGCTATGCTGGAAAATGCCACCATCAACAGTAGTCAGCCCTGAAACTGCCTCCTGTTTTTAAGGTTATTTAAGATCTACCCCAACCAAAGCAGATAACTACAATGTAGAATCCATTCCTAATTAAAATTCCAGAGAAAAGCACTGCTGCATTTCACTAAACATGGAAACAAAGGCCTATGCCTCCACTGGTAGGTTGGTGGATGTGGACAAGCAAGTGGGTGATTAGGAATGACCTCAGTACTACACTTGGGAGACAAAAATGGGAAAATAAAGGGCATCTTGTACTTTTCACAAACCCCAAAGTATGCTAAAAAATTAACAAGCTGGACAAAGCCTTCCAGAAATTTAGATGTTCATGTGTGAGACCTTCATTAAAGATTCTAAATACTATGAGTTGGCAACAAAAAGTATAACCTGGAAAACAGGACACTCAAAAAGCTTTAAAGGAAGAAGAAAAATAAAGATGTGTGTGTGTGTATATGCTTCCACTCCAACTGAATTGCATTAAGCCTGTGACAAGTTTACAAAAGCTACAGGATTGGAGGGAACACTGACAATACTAATTCAGCAAGCTTTTTTTTCCCCTTGCACAGAGTGAATGAATGGCAAAGTATTCTAAATTTGTCAGTTTGTGACATCCACTGACCCAGAATTCAGAGACACTACTTCATAGTTGGTGTATCAGTAGCAGGGACTCTGACAAAGATCCTCTGTCAAGGATGACAGCGCTGGCAGGCTCAACCTTGGTGGTAGGTCAGTAGGGATACAGACTTGGCAAGCAGCGTCCTGCACCTTGCCAACCCACGCTGGTCAAGCGCGCTCAAGTGCCAGCCAAACTTTTCTACGTGGTCACAGGAACATGGCTAAAAAGGCTTCCAGAAAGCAGTGCAGGAACTTGCACTGTGACTAATGATAACGGCCAAAGCATTAAATTACTGTTCAACTTGCTTTTAATGAGCTGTTTATTGTTAGCCATGAAGATATCTCAAGCGCACTCAGCTCACACAAGAACAAATCTTCTCATTTTGAGCACGAGCTCCTTACCTGTTTTCTAAAAAAGTCGTGTAAAGACCTTTAAAGAAACATTAACAGATTAAAAGTCATTCCACCAGATCTAACACAGACATTTGAGGAAACTTATACTTTAATTAAAAAAAAACAAACATTAAAATAATCAACAAGACCTTAACTAGAGGGAAAGGAAGACACAGGGACTTGCACAGAATTGCCACAGAAGTATTTCTGCAGGTATGTAATTCAGCCAAGAGCAATAAGAGTTCCTAGCATTTTCTTAAGACATCTATAAAGAAAATACGGCAGTTTTCTGCAATTTAAAGTGTCCTCCAAAGTATTAAAGATCACAACATAATTTGCAAAAAACATTCAAATAAATCCAAAAGGTTCCTTAATTGAGCATGAGCATTCCATCTTGGGAAACAATTTTTTCCAGCTCAAATAATATTCTGTGATCATAAAAACTCTGCACAGTTCACCCACTCCAGGTGCAAGAATAAAAATCTGACTTCCTAACAAGTATGAAATAGTATAGAGTCAACAATTACAGTTCCCTCAAGTTCCATCAGAGGTTAAAACTCCAAAGCCCAAAAAAAAAAAAAAAAAAAACAAAACAACCCCACCCACCACAGCTGTACACAGCAGCACACCCTGTTGTGATCTTTTGTCATCAAGAGGAGAAAGAAATGCTGAGGAAGCCTCTCTTCCTTCTTTTCCATTTCTCAGTCCCATCATGATTGTCCATCTGGGCTTCCACTAGGAAAGTCCTCTTCAGAAAAAGAGAAAATTCCTATCTCAAATGTATGCCCTCCACGTTTGAAAGGAAAAGAAAAAAACAGGTATCCCAGAGAACACATGGTTTGTTGGAGTTTTGTTTTGCAGAAAGAAGTGGCATTAAGCACTTAGCAGCAATTTCAAGGCCAAGTGAACAAAATTTCAATATCAGAGGTAAGAGTAAACCACTATCAAACGGTAGGGATTAAGACATTAAATCCAACACAGACAGGGCACTCTCAAAAGTTACAACACACTAATTGTGAAACATCTTCAATTAAGTTATTTGCTGCTTCTATTAACTTCCACTACCACTAGCTGCCAACTTCATAAAGCATTACAGGTTTTGATGAGGACAGGCACATGACTGCAAGTGTTTGCACCTTCTTCTTTACTCCAGTCAAACTGTGATTCCTCAGAATACCAGGAGGATATTCTGCGCAGAACTTCTGTAACTGACACATGCAATGAACAACGCTCATTTCAGTTTTCAGTATTTTAAAGCCACCCATGGAAGGTTAATTATCTGAAAGTAACAATGGAATGAAAACCAGCAAGAGATTTCATCTAAAACCATCATATACTGACAATCTAATTTCCCATGACAGACAAAACTTTGCTGATCCAAATTTTGACAGTTAATCCTTGGAGGTTTTGTTAAAGCAGCGAGTCCAAGTGATTCACTGCACGGAATTTCTAAATCCTTACCTATTTTACCAAAAGATTCAACAACTATTACTGAACCTATTCAATAATATATTCAACACTACTACTGAATCAGTTCTTCCCTATCTCATTCTCCTGTGAAACACCATTCAATTACCTTAAGGTCACATTAGAAACCCCACAACTGGAACAGAGCACAGATCACTTGATTTCCAGTCTTGTGCTTTTAACCGCAAGAGCGTATTTCCTCTATTAAATTTACAACCCGCAGAAGACAAAAATTTGCTGTCCTAAATCACCGAAGCTGTGCATCTGTTGTCAGGCAGCTGTCAGGGCTGGGCGCACGCGAGAAAGGCCGGGGTGGACAAGTGTGTGTTTGTGAGAGCTGTGTGTGTGTGAGCCCTCACATCGCCTCCCGCCTCTTTACCAGCGGCTGCAAACGTGCGGGTTTGTTGCTCTCCCCTCGCTCGGCCAGGCCTGACTACAGCTAAGAGAGTCCTCGTCTTTAAAAAAAACAAAAATAAAAAAACCAAGCAAACAACAACAACAACAAAAAAACACCCAAAAAAACCCACACCAAAAAAACCCCACCAAAACAAAAAACCCCAAACAACAAAAAATAAGAGACACTCCCTCAAGCCTCTGCTGAGCACTGGGATGTTCGCTCCTGTACCGGCACCACGCGTGTCCGAGCAGCCCCGCGGGCGGCCCCGCGCTCCCCTCTCCCTCCCGGGGCTGCTCCTTCCCCCACAGGCCGCTCCCCGTCCCCTCCCGCCCCGCCAGGACCACCGTGTCACTGCGGGCCCGCTCGAGGCCTCGGCCCCGCTTCCCAAAGGGCCCGTCCCGTCTGCCCCCCCACACCCACCGCCGCCCGGAACCCGACTCGCAGCGCCGCGACCCCGCGGCCCGCAACCTCCCCCGCCCCATCCCACCGCCCCGACCCACCCGGCGCGGAGCAGGCGGCCTCCCCAGGGCGGGTGTCCGTGAGGCGCCGGCTGGGCCGCGGCCGCCGCTGCTGCTGCTGCAGCGAAACTTTGCCGGGGGGAGCGGCGGGACGGGAGCGGCGGCGGCGGGGCCGGCGGGGCCAGCGCCGGGACCCGGATGTGCGCGAGGGGCGGGGCCGCGCGCGCGCCGCGGCGGCGGCGGGAGGAAGCGGGAAAAGGGCCGGGCCGGGCCGGGCTCCGGGTGCCGTGTGGGAATGGGCCCCGCGCTGTGAAAGGGAGCGAAATAAATGCAAATAATAAATCAATAAATAAATGTGCGGGGTTCGGTGTCCAGAAAGTAACGTACCACATAACGGAGGAATGGAAAAGGCCCCGAAGGTCCCGCTGCGTTGGCGGGCACTGCTGGGGCCGAGGGCCGGTGCTCTCCCCCAGTACCGTGTGCTGCTGCCGTACCTAGCGGCTGACACCGGCCCTGCGCATGGGGGCTGTTTTCACAGATCACGGAATCAGTTAAGTTGGATAGACCTGGGAGGTCACCGAGCCCAACCTATGGCCGAACACCACGGTGTCAACCAGACCATGGCACTGAGTGACACGTTCAGTCTTTCCTTGAACACCTCCGGGGCAGCGGCTCCGCCACCTCCCTGGGCAGCCCCTTCCAAAGTCTGAGCACCGTTTCTGTGAAGAAATTCCTCCTGATGCCCAACCTGAACCTGCCCCGGTGCAGCTTAAGACTATGTCCTCTTGTCTTGTCACTTACTGCCCGGGAGCAGAGCCTGACTCCCACCTGGCTACAACCTACTTTCAGGGAGTTGTAGAGAGCGGGATGGTCCCCCCTGAGCTTCCTCATCTCTTATGGGATGGGTGTTATCCACAATGTGTTGGGGCTGTTGAGGTCCTTCAAGGGGCTGCATCTCTGAGTAAGTTGCTAAAATACACAGTAAAGCTTCAAGAAAATGTGTCAGGAGTGTTATGGATGGCTCCAGAAAGGATTGCACAGATGAGGATTTTCCTACTGTGTATAATGGAACACTGGGACAGAACTCTTACTGTCCTCATCGTGTAACATGGAAGTCACTGTTTCCTCAAAGCTACTTCTGAATTGCACAGAAGTTTCAGAGAAGCACCGGACCAAAACCACACCCAAAATGCCACAGCAGTGCCTGCCCTTGGTTAAGCATACTGCAGGCACAAGTGTTTCTTGTCATTTTTAACTGAGTGAATTATTAGATATGAGGGTATATTAAAGAAGAATTGGATTCCACACCATGACTTGATGTAAGAAGGTTTTCATTTTTTAAATTGCTCTTAATACACAAATGACTTTTGGAACTTCAAACACCTCAATTTCCACTAAAGCTAAAGAATGTGCTTTCTTCCACTGAAATCAGTTATAAAAATCAGTTGTCCATGCAAAATCCTCTCATGGTAGGGAAGGACTGGCCAGGCCTTGTTTGCCTTACAAGAGATGAGGTGCCATAGAGCAACACATGCAAGGCTGACTCTTGCTCAGCTCTGCACTTCAGGACCAGGTGGAACCGCTCACCACAAACTATTGTTGAGGTCTGAACTCTGATGCCTTTGAAAAATTTAACTCGATATGGGCAACAGGAACATCCACAATTAGAGGAAAGTATTTCACACTTCAGCTCACAAAGTGATTTTAAGAGGAAACTTTTCCTACAGGACAATTACTTCATAACTCAAAGGCTGCTTTCCTCAGAGGAGGCTGATCATGGCTGGCTTCAGACACACTACTGAACTAAGCTAAATCCTACTCTTATAACTACAGAAATTCCTACAGGAAAGTTTCTCCCTCTGGCCAAAAAAAACTGTGTAGGAACAGATATGTGGGGCAAACCCATCATTTGTACATAAATTTGTATCTCTGTTGTAGAATATGTAACTACACCAGATTTTCTAACTTTCCACAGCTAGAAATCTGGCATGCCAATTGTATCTAGCACGCCAACTGAATCTTGCTATCGGATTCCTTTTGGAAAAAAAATAGAAGCATGCAAATGTAATGAAAAGTGATTTTATATATATATATATTTACATATATATATATTATATATTATATACATTAAGCTAAAAAGAAGCCACATTTGAAACCCGATCTTTTATTTGTGTAACTTAAGCATCTACCAAAAAGAAAAAAAAAATCAAGAAAAGGCAATATAAAATTGATAGATATAGGGAAAAATATCAAATGAGCCAAGCTGAAATTTCAATTTCAAGTATATTTGAGCTTTAAAGAAATTTTCTTCTGGTTCAAAACTGCATGGCTCTTGATTATTTTGAATGTAAACAGAAGTTCTTAAGAAGTCAATTAATAGCCCAGCAGGATATCTCTACTAAAGTTCATGGCAGCGGTGAAGGAGCAAGGCTTTGGTGTAATTTAGTCCCAGAACTGAGCTAACCTTTGGGGACTCCTCCATATCTCTGCACCAGCAATTGTTCTGCTTTGTCCCAGCAGTCCAAAATATGGGACAAAAAAACCTCACAATAACTGTTGGCCTTTTTCCAAGTCTTTTGTGTAACTTAATTAATAAACCAAGTAACAAACAACAAATTGGCAGCAGGCATTTTAGGTGTTCATGTGCCAACCATCCTGTCTCTAGAAAACAAAATGTTCTCCTCTGCTGAGGAGTTACAAAACAGTTGTATACTGCTGGGTGAATCTGTACTGAGGAACACTGTATCACAGAGCTCCAATGCACTTCCTGCTGGGGAGCTTTCAGAGTTCCAATGATGACGAAAGCTGAAGGTGTGCATGCAAGAGCACGGGAAGACAAGGAAAACTGTAAGATTTTCAAACTTAAGTTTTCCTAAACATTCTCGATTTAAAACTACAGGCAATTGAGACATGTCTGCTTGCAGCACACCCTCCTCAGAAAACAGTCATTCTTAAGCACAATGCTGAGACTGTTTTGGAGTGTGGTAGCAAGGAATGTGATAATTCGGCTGAAAAGTAGGTTTCCTTTTTTTTCCCATGCCATTTTGTCATAGACTAATGTTGAATGGGCAAACCCCAAATGTCTGAAGTCAAATTATCTCTTTGTAGTCAATGAAACCGATAAAATACAAAATAATTGACATTGACTATCTGATGATTCAGGTCTGTGTGCCCTTAAGGTCACAGGAAAATTAACACCACTTTCAGCACTGCCTATTCATACATGGTCTCCATCATTTGGATCTCTAGTGACACAGTCCAGTGGATCCACTCTAGTAACATATCAAGTTCAATAAAAGAACAACAAAGAGACTCAAAGCACCCTGAACACATTTTCCAGAAATCATGTGATTTCACAAATTCCTGAATTTCCAACTCATGGAACCATCAATCTTATTTTATCATTGTCAAACCCAGATTTTCCAGCGGACATGCCGCTGTGTTAATCTAAGGAAAAAGGACTAGCTAACCTTCCCCTTACCTGAATGTTTAAATTATTGAATTATGTTAGATTCTGCAGAGACAGCTGCACATGTTTATACTTTGGGGCCTGCCTTGTAAAGTCAGTTGAAGTACAACTACTTGTTTGATATTCCTTTGTGCACGAGCTAATGGCAATGAGGGCAGAAAAACACCTTCCCAGAAAGCTGAGTTACTGTAGGTGTTTACGTCAGAGTGAAAAATAACCTCGAAGTCTGATCAAAGTGCAAAACAACCAACAGAAGAACTACCTAAAGCTATCAGGCCTTGCATAGTTGAGAAGTGTGAAGTTCAAGAACTATCTTAAATTCCATTAGTTTTATTTTACTCCCCAGATTTTGAATACAATTCCTATATTTCTTAATGAAATTTTTATTTGGTTAGAAGTGAATTAGTATGAAAATCAAATAGATTGAATTATAAAGAAATAGTCTTGAAAAAAAGTTGCTTTATTATGAAACTTTGGCCTTCCTGTAACTTCTAAAATGGCTGTATTGTTCAATTTAATTCTCTATCAACTTTCTAAATTGCTGGGGGAAGAAGGGGGAATGTTGTTTAAAAAAGAAAAATAAATATACATAAACAGTTGCCATGTCTCTACCCACATTAAGCATTTGCAAAGCCACTTTATGTTAAAAAAATCCTCTAGTGTGAAAGATGGCTTGGATATTTAAACCAAATCTAGCTTAACAACAGAATTGGGGGAAGTGGATAGGATAGCTCAAGAAAGTTCCACTCTCACAGCTGTCAGCTGAGAAGAAATGGGGGAAGGGGGAAATGCTGAGAAAGGAATTTATGGGGTTTTTTGGCAGTGAAGAGAGGAACATGCCATCCCTGTTTGAAAAGTTTCAGGGTGGGAAGGGCTAAGGAGGGGCTAACATACTATACATACCTTTATGTATATTTTTGAGGCAGGAAAACAGTGTTGTGTTCAAGCAGAGTTCAGCAAGTGAAGAGGGAGGCGACATTCGCTCTGGCCATTTGGTTCTCTTAAATAAGCCCACAATTTACAGCAGGCTGAGAACAGGCACAGGAGGTGGCAAGAGGCTGCCTCACAAGAAGACAACACAAATGTTGTGTACCTTGCATCACATATGTAAGAAAATGGAAATAACATTTAGTGTCCGGAGGAAAGATATTAAAAGTGTTTATCTCCAAGGCCCTCAGAGGTGTAGGCTCCTGCAAAGTTACACTCACTGGCTCACAGCCTTTGAATTCCCAGAGCTAATTCTGAAATTAAGTACCCTGTTATTGTTACAGCCACACTTCTGGGTACCTTGCATGACAACTCACACAGAGAAATGGAGAGAAGAATTAGTCTTGTTTCCTGAAGCTACAGGTAGAAGACATTAACATGAAATTGTAGACCAGGGGAGAGAGGGAAGGCAAGCCAAAGGTATTCTTCCCAGCAAGTTTAAAGCTGCAAACTTTTCTTCCTAGACTGGAAGAAGAAATGGGATGAGACATGTAGCTGAATAATGCTACATCTATGGGGATGTTAGAAACAAAGACATAATTATGTAAAAGTTTTGTAAGTTCTGCTCCACTCCACAGAATAAAATTGTGAATATACTGGGGATGGTATATCCAGTTCAACAGATCTGAGAGTCACTAAGGATGCAAAACTGCACATATAATTCAAGAAAAAAAAAGTCTGAAAAACATATAAAAAAGGCAACATCCTAAGAAAGGAAAAAGGACACTGCAGGAAGAGTAAGATGTGTATGAAGTAATGAGTAACAGAAGCATTTGCTTGAGAACTGTCACAAAGTCCACCTCAGAGTCGGAACCACCATCCACTGACACCTGTGGATAGAGTCCGGACAGGGCAGAGTCCTCCAATATCAGATCATCTTCTTGGAATAGGGTGAAAACCTTCCCAGAGAAATGGAAAAAATGTCCCAGCTGATTAACATGAAGTATTATAGTGCTCTCAGAGAGGAAATGATAAAGAAGATATTTTTAACTGGCTCAATTCCTTTGAATATTCCTCTGCTGTTGTTATTTTTGTGGACCATCCCCAGCTTGCCCTCACCATCACATCAGCAGTACAGAAACATGCAGTGCCCTCACTCTTCTAAATCAGTGATTTTCAACTATTTCCAGAATATGACCTCGCATTACAAGAACACTTTCTGGAGTCTGACACCTGCTCCTAAGCTCAGAAAAAAGTTGGCCCTTGCCTCCTAAAAGCTGTCTGCAACTACCAGACCAATTTCCTACAGACAACAGAGAAGTTGGACCATGGAATTGGGATAGAATATGTAGAACAGAAAGAGAATGAATCCAACATCACAGTGAACTCCTTGCACATACCATAACCCTGTGTTCACTATGAGCTTTCTTCTTTGATGAAAACTTGGCTCAAATTAGAAATGATCAAAATTGTGTCTTACTTCCCTAAAGGTTTACTCCCTTCCCTCCACCTGTTTACATCCCATACCATTAGCCAAACATGGAGATTCTGGGTGAATCCTTCAACATTATCTCCTACATGGTCCCAGTTTTTCCTAGAGTTTTTCAGTGCCCAGCCCAAGCACTGCCATCCGAGCATGGTCCCTTTTGGTGGTCCCTGGCATTTGGGTGGGACGCATGCTTACTTCAGGATAGTGAGGAGATCTGACATGCAGCCTCACACTCAACATGATCATCTGCTGACATAGTCATGAGCTGGAAATCCATTTCTTGCAGCAATAGAAGGGACCAGCATCCACAATAACTGTGCACTGAAAACTTGCATTTGTGGCTCCATGGCCAAAACCACAGGAAAACTATTTTTAGCACAATGGAGCTCTAAATAGTGGAAGCACTGAAATTTTAGCTCACATCATGGGCCAAATTCTTCTCCTGGTTACACCCACTCTATGGAGAAGCTTGAGTATAGTAAACAGAGACACTCTGAAACAGAATTTTTTTTTTTTTTTTAAGTGAAGTTTTTGCTTATGAGTAAAATAAGTATTTTAAACTTTGAATGAAGAAGGGCATGCATCCTCCAGCATTTCCTCTGGAAATAAATGAAAGGAGAAAGGAACAATTTGAAATAGCAGCTCTCTATTACTGTAACTGTATCTGTTATGATAAAGGTAATTCTACCCACTGTATATGTGTGAACCATACCCAGAGCTGACATCTCTCCATTCATTACACAGCCACTTTTGGCTTAGACCAGTGAAAAGAACACTGAGTTTATCTGTATCTTGAGAGAAGGTGACGCAGATGAGTGTAGCCTATGAGTAACAAATCAGGTTTTAATGGCTAGACCTACACTTAATTACTCACAAGCCAACTTTCTAACAGCTGTTTTATCACCTCAGGATTTCCCAACACAAAACAATTAGTGATGGCAGTGCAGAGCACTCAGGCTTTCTCATGTACGAACTGACAGGACCTGACTTTCTCCTTCTGGGTGTAATTCCAACGGAGTCACCAAGTTACAGGGTGCTGGGCCTTTATAACTTGCATTTAAATTTTGTGGCACACTTAGGGACACAATTTTTTTTTCCAGCCCCATGACCAAATAGTTGGGTTTAATAATTTCCTCTACCATATCAAGATCTGCATATACAAGCATAATAATGTCTATTGTAAATTAAAGTGCTTTTGGGCATAGTGTAGTACAGGTTTTGGACAGTGTGTTGCAAGCTATTTGCTTTCTCTTACCAAAATTTCCACAGAATTTCTTTTCCTTTTCCTTTTTTTTTTTTTTTTTTTTTTTGGTTGGTTGGTTGGTTGGAGTTTTTCTTTTTTTTTTAGGAGAAGAGGAAACTGGATCAGTTTCTAAAACAGAAATTTTTGGAAAAGCCATCAGATGAGAAAATCACAAAATAGTAATATAGTAATGATAATGTTATTTCTCATTCACTATCTTATTGTTGATGAGTTTTCTTCCACTCTTTAAGCACTGCCCTATGACATATGTTTTAAAAGGAAGTACAGGAAGGAAAATTAAAAGGCAAACTTAACACATATTCAATTTGGTTACATTTTTTATAATCTGAAACAAATTAGGATTATTGTTACTGTCTAAATACCTTCATATGTAACACAGTAAAGGGCAAAAAATAAATTAATAAATGCTCCAGCTGCTTAGCTGGGCCCCGTGTAAGGCACTGCACTAAAATAGTCCACAACCGTAATTACAATTCGCCACATCTTGGGAATGACATTTAGGATTCTCGAGGCACTTTTAGATAATTTTTAGACTCCGCGTCGAAGTTCAGCTGTCACAAAGTCAGTTTTATTTTGTAACAGATTTTATCCTTTGGAATGTTATGTTTGGAGTGAGCTGAAGATATGGAAAAATACATGCAATATCGTTTGCTTACCCGACTGAAATATAACTCCTCAAACAAAGCTGAAACTTTTTTTTCCCCCCTTAATGTTCCTACTCCAGCCTGTGCTTGTCTACAGCTATTTAGATTTGGAAGAGAGGGCGACGGGGGGGGGGGGGGGGGGGGGGGGGGGGACAGGAGAAAAAACTCTCCCCTACTGCGCTATTCTGACTCCATTAGTGCCGTCAACGAGAATTCCTGTTCTCTCTCCAGTAATTAAATAAATATTTAACATTGCGGGATTTAATTGGAATCCCAGAAGTTAACAATAGCCTCAGCTATCGGTGTCGCTATCTCAGGGGTTCTGTTTTCACAGGGGTATATTTAGATCTCGGCCGCATCGCCCACTTGCATTACGAACAGTACCACCCCCTCTCTTGAAAAAAAAAAAAAAAAAAAAAAGGAAAAACGAAAAAAAATCCCAATCAAACAAAAAACAAGAAGCTCGGTAAAATCTGGAAACTTTCATGAAGTGACGCCATCTCCGCGGACCTCCTTGCCTGCTGCACAACGTACTTCAAAGCGTAACGAAGCCGGCAGGCTCGCGTAAAAAAAACCCCAAACAAAAACCCAACAACAACAACAAAAAAAGCAGTAAGGAATGAACACAGCATTACCTTCCAGCAATTACTGCCGCTCCAGTTTCTCACCCTTTATTTTGTCACTAGCTCCCTTCCAAGTGATCCCCATTCCCCCTCTCTGCCATGCCACGGCCGCGCCCGGGGAGGAGCCCTGCGGAGGGTCCCCAGCGCCCCGGGAGCAGGGACGGGCGGTGACACCCCCGAGCTGCCGGCAGAGAGTCCACATCCCCCTTTAGAAACTTTCTGCAAAACTCGTGTGTCAGGTCTATTTTTGCTTCCTCCTTTCATCCTGTAATACCGCTCTTCGCTCCGATGCAACGCAGCCATCTTTTGTGCTGTGCCTTTCCTACAATCCCTGGATTTTGTGGTGTAAATCCTGGCTTTGCCAGAGCAGGCTGAGCCTTTTTGGTGATTAATTTATCTAGTTTGCAAAGAGGGAACAACTACAATCACGGAGTATTGAGTCTTTGCATTAAGTCTCTCTGCACAAAAAGAATATGCACAATCTGAGTTTTTAATGGATATAAATGTGTGTATGCATGTATAATACCTATTAACAGATATGTATACACATATTTAAGGTATTCACATGCTGTGTCTATGCTCACATTAACACACACACCTCAAAATTGGGAGGTTTAATTAGGATAATGATGCTTTTCATGTAAAAATTACAATTATAAAGTATGAATTATTTTATACCAGGCCTATGTTTTCATTTCACTACTCTGTGTGAATAATCAAGATGGCAGAAATAGAGAGTAACATTTGTAAGTGAGAATATAGGTCTGTAAAAGACAGATTGTTCTCTGTGTATCTGCTGAGCTGAACACAATAAAAGCTAATTAGTCTTGTTGACAACAGAGCTCACAGAGGTTCCAAAGTCCAGTTAACAGGAACAATTTGACAGCTGCACCCCCTAGAAGAACCACTTAAAACTGAAAATAAAGTTTATGCAATTAGATGTTTGCAGAATCAAAGCATTTCTTAATTAAATAATGAAATTATTATGACTATGGCTAATCATTAGCCCTTGCTCTTCATGAGGATGACTAGAGCTGTGCATGAATTACCAGCTCAGCCCTCTCAGACCCAGTTTGGGAGAAACCTTGTGTCTCTCTCACACTGCAAGCTTCAGTTCCCTTGCCAGAACACCAATGTTCTGACAAGATTTGAGCCAGCAGCAGAAAGGAAGGTTAAGACCCCCTGTGAGGTGTTTGCTTGTCAAAGGAAAGTCAGACTTTGCAGATCACTGCTGGTTTTCTTGGAAGGATTCAGCCAGAGTGTGAGGAAGATAATATTCTTCTTGATGTATTCCACCTGGATTTCTAAAAGGCTCTTGGCAACAGTCTCCCACTTTTCTTAGGGAAGATCATCTGCCAGAGGAGGTAATGGTCTCCTAAAAGGTATAACTGCTCAACAGAAAGGCAGCAAAGAGTGGCAGTTTCTGGTTCCTTTTCACACCAAAGGGAAGTGGAATTTCGCAGACAAGAGTATGCCCGTTGGTGCTGCTCAGTGTGTCACTGGGTGAGCGGGAAAAGGCACTAAGATGAGCTGTGGATAACAAAATCAAGTACAAAAGTGAAGATGAGGACTTGGTGTGAAGAACTGAAGGAGGAGTTTCCCTTACTGAGTGGAAAATAAAAGGTAGATGAAATCCAATAGCACACATGGGGTGAAGTAACACCCAAGATTACATGATCTAGCATATAATAACCCACTAGCTATATTTTGTAATAGTTCACTGCAGTATTGCATGAATTTTTGATCACCAAGGAGTGCACTGAGTATTAGGAATTGCTACAAAAGCAATAGCAAACAAAGCAAAGATTGATTCCATGTTGGGAATTCCTGGTGCACCTGCATCACAGGTTCCAAGCAGAGGGCCAGTTCTCCATCTCAAGAAAGAAATGCCACATCTGGTAGAGGTACAGACAAAGCCAAAAGGATCTGAAGATCAGATGGGTGTCATGCAGAGCATGCCTAAATAGTCTCTTCCATCTGGAAAAGAAACAGCTCAAAAGGGATGTTAAAGATACCTGCACAAAGCCCAAATTGAAAAGGTCAAAGAAGCCTTTGTCTTCAGGTTCTGGAGGAAGAAAGCTTAGCTGCAGGCTTTTGAGAAGAAAAAGGTAGTTCTTCACTCAAAGTGTAATCACCAGTTCAAGTTTCTGCCACCAAACATTGTGGATACTAAAAGTTTACATGAATTCAAAAATCAAAACTGGTGACAGAGCAAATTCACAAAAGAAAAGCCCCTTAAAAGTCATTAAATCCAAGACACTGGTCTCTGGCTCTGGAAGTCCTGTGGTTGCAAATTGCTGGTGAAGATTCCATGCCATCACTGTTTTCCCAGCACTTGCATTCTTCCTCTGGGCATCCCTGTTGTGGCTGTTGGACAGGACACTGAGCTTGACAGGCTTTTGATCCCACCTGCAAGGGTCATACTCATGTTCTTCACATGGTGTCAGGAGAACTGTTTTTCATCCTGGCACTCATCTCTCACTGCAGTCATATTGTCTATAATATCACAAATTCTGGTCGGCATTTTTTCTAAATTGTGTGATACCCCAGTTCTACCTCTCCACCATTCTACAAATATTTTACATCTATATAAATTACACATATGAACACATCTGTTATTAGGAATAAAAGCCTTCTATTCAAAAACTGTGACATTGTTTTCATTTATGTACCATGCTGGCTTTCTCAATAGGCTCAGAAGCAAAGATTCCAAAAAGTCAGTAATGAGTTTACTCTCTGAGTTTTGAGTTTACAACTCAAATATGCATCAATTACTCTAATCTACATTAAGAAACTATTATTAAGAATTCCACATTAAAGGTAATTTAAACAGAAACCTCAAATTAGTGAAGCTTCAGTATGGTGGAGCACGACTATGAGAGCTCATAGCCCAGTGCAGACACCGAGTGAACAAACCCTGTTGCATCTTTTCTTCCACATTTTTGTATCATTATGCACAACAATGAATGTTATGTTTTGAAACACACATCTGGTCTCTTCCAGTGATACCAGGGCTGTGTAATAATGGGAAACTTCCCCTCATGCCAAACAAGACACAAAAAAAAAAAAAATAAAAGGCTTTTTTGCATTTTCTGTGAAGGGAAAATGGCAGCAGGCAGAGCAATCATTTAGCATTTGAAAAGTTTTGTTTGATAGAAAAAAAATCCTTTTGAAACAGTAGTGCCAGGGAGGAACATCTAATGGAAAAGTAACTTCCAAAACTTGAGTTTTGACAATGATGCAATGGGATTGCAGCTGAACTTCTCCTTTTGTCCATTCTCTTCCTTCTCTAAACTAGCAGTAAAATGTAATGTATTTCATGAGGTATTTTAAGAAATTTATATGGGCCAGTGGAACACTTTAGACCAGAGATTCTTTAGTCCAACTCAAAAGGACGGCAAAATACTTGAGGAATATTTGATTATTACACTTTTCAAGAGAAAAGCATTTGTATTCCTGCTAGAAATACAAAGTAAGGTTCAGCTAGAAAATGCCACATGTCCAAAATCAGTCAGATATATCAGTGACAACTTCAGAGCTCAGGCTTTTAATTCAACCCCCAATTTTGATGCCAAAGACTACTCTGATGCAGAGCATCTTGGGTGTATAAACACAGAGCAGTTATAGTTGCTCTGCAGGTCCCACTACCCCTAAATACTGACATTTTGGGGTTTTGTAGGGCAAGAAGGTTTTTCCATTCTAGATTGCCAAAGAACTGTTTCTGCAAAAGCCACACAATTCAACTTGAAATAAGCTCTTTCCTGCCTTTCTTATACCTAACTCATCACACCCAGATTTTAATATTTGTGTTCTTGTTTCAAACCTACTCTTCTAATTTATTGTACGAGCAATGTCTTGATTTTCATTCTGTTGAAGAAATTTCTTGGAAAATCCTGGTTTTAGTGCCAGGTATTATTAGTGGGATAGTTGGAACTGCTGATAGAAGGCTATAAACTTTCGTTTTAGGAAAATACTGATTAGTGCTTACATTTACGTGTAAGAATAATCTCCCATTTATTCAGTGAAGTATTTATGGCTGTGCTTTACTTTAAGCACACATTTAAATTCAATTAACTTCATTTTAATAATGGACTTAAGTGCTTTGCTCTCTCAGGATAATAAGACCATTGGCATTTCATTTAGCTGGCTGAGCTTGTTTTTAAGTAAATTTTGTACTCTCAAGCGCAAACTGACAAACATGCAAATAAGAGTTACCTTTTTGCCTAAAGACAGAAAGTGATAAACCAAGTAGTTTTCCAGTCCATGAGGGGAAACACCTAGGCATGGAATAGATTTTCGTTTCCCTGATACTATCATATTAATTGTCTGGAAGTGAAACACTGCCTTGCAAGGAGGCTTTGTGCCATCTTTGATCTCCTTCTGTACTTGAGCAAGGAGGGACATAAGTGTTGTTTTCCATTGAAATGAAGAATGTTTGTTTGCTTGTTTTCTAGACAAAAGCAAATGTCTTTGAGACATTGTGGGCCATAGCTCCACTGGATATAAATTGGCACGTCTGTTTCATTCCAGGGGAATTACACTAATTTTACACCTCAGAGTACATCTCCAAGACTTTCCACGTCATGTATAAACTTGAATAGAGAGATTCTGTATCATGAGGTGAGATCATAATATGCAAGTGTTTCACAGACATAAAACTATGAGGTCTGGGAATGCTTGATGGTAGCCAGTAAATACAGTACGGTCCAGTCATTAAGTTGGACCAATTGTTTATAAGCAGAATAAACCAGTTGGTAGGCAGAGCCAAAAAGCAGTTTTCTTTACCATGGCACTCCTAATTAACAGCTTTTCCCCACTGAAGCAATAAAATGAAAAATTATGGTTTTATTAAGTCTTACGTGGCTCAAAAATAAGCCCTTTCAAATGTCATTAACACTTGATCTGTTCACCAGAGAAGTAACCATTTTAAAAAGAAGTAAAAGAATAATTGAAAAATTTGAGCATAAACCAGCTTACATCACTGGCAAGGTTATTTCTGATGCAAATTGCGAACTGGCCTAAAACAATGCCAATTTTACCACCATTCAATGTTAAAGGAAATAAATTGTGTTATGTTGTCATAGTTACTTCAATTAATGTGAAATAAAAGACTTTCAGTGTTTTCTAACACTGTTAGTATTTATGGAACCAGACCAAAAGCAAGCCCAACAAAATTGGAATTTCTGGATTTCTAACAGTTATTTCTGTGAATAATATTAGCAAAGGCTTGGTGTGAAAAGATATGTTGAGCACATGTGGCACACTTCCATTTCTATATTGTGGACATTACTGCGATTATTTTCACATCCAGGAAAAAGTATTCCTAGCTGAAGAACAACAATACTGAGCAGCTGTTGGGAGAACGTCAGACAGGAAACTTGGTACCTTCAAAACCAAGGGTTTTCAGTGATTCACAGCCAGCTTAAAGCAGCTCACCTCTGCAAGAACTGGCAGTGGATGTGGGTACAACCAGCACCTGAGCTGCCACACACATTTGAGCGTATCCATCATGCACCCCAGGGAGATGGCCTGGAGGAGGCAAAGTCCACTCTCCTTCCACCTCTCAGGGCTGGAAGTAGAGTGGACTTTGCCTCCTCCAGGCCAGAATTTCTGCAGGAAGCTCATATGAGTGAGAGTGAAATGAGACTTTGAGAAGTTTGCATGAGCACTTAAGGGATTTCTCTCAAATTACAACATATTGGTGCTGCTGGTGGCTCAAAAATTTACAGACAGCATAATGCTAAGTAGAATGGCTTCCCCATGTCCTACCCTTGACTGACAAACACCTTTTTCTAACTTGAAAAAATACTGGGTTTGGTTTGAAGAGGTCCCTCTGGCTGACTGCTCCCCATTGCCTGCCTTTTGCCCTTTCCACTTACTTTCACAGGCTTTGCATAATGCCGCGTATAAGCCCTAAAGATATTGTTTAGTCCTTTCTTCTAAAAGCTAAAACAAGTCTGAGGACAGAATGATTTCAGGCTGTTCAAATTCCCAACATGGAAAACCCTGTGGTTAGTCAAAAATAATGCTGTTATTTCCACCAGTTTTACAACACTGTAACCGTCACTTCCCGTTGGGTGGTTTTGAAGCTACATCAATGCAAAGGGAGAACAAAGTTAAACCAACCCATGTTCTGAGTACTGAAGGGCTTTGGAACCTCCATAAAAGTTCACTTCCTTGTTGTAAATGATAATAATTCAGGACAATTCTTCATAGGTTCTTTGCATTTAAACATCAAATGACATGCAAGGCTTCAGAAGCACTCACAATCTGGGCTGCGAATCAGAGGAAAAGAAAGCAGTAAGAGTTAATAACTTCTTGGGATCAAATAAACATTTACAGCTGGTTCACCATTAATATGTACCTGAGCAACCACTCTGAGTTCATAAAGTTCGGTGAATTCAATAAATTTAAATGAATTATTGTATATTACAGGGCAAGTCATATGTGTCTTTTAAGCAGGAAAAAGCTTCGCTGTTTCTTTCTGAATAGGGCCTGATTATCAACAGCAAAACTTAGATCTATGTTAATGCACTATTTAGTGCCCCGCTTTTGCACACTGCAATGCTGCATCTGTGCCCATTTCATGTTCTCAGCTAAGTTAAAAGCCAGAAAGAGTAGATTGAAATGGTGCATTACAAGTATCTCACACATAGTCTTGCTCATAAGCTGAATGGCTTTTTTTTGTGACCAAAAAAATGGCCTCCTTTCCCAACTGAAGGCCTTTTCTAAATCTGAATCTGGCTTTTAAAATTCTTTATGGTAGGGGAGAGAAAACCCCCATAATCTACATTGATGATGTGCTTACAGATTGTCCTCCTTGCACGGGGCACAGAGCACTGCCCTGGCCAGTGCGTGGTTGTGCGGGAATCATCCATTTTTATCACTTTCAGTTATTGTTTCGTTCCCTTGCCACAAATATTTCCCACAGTGCCACTGTTTTCCCTTGGCCTCCTTACTCATCCAAGCTAATAGTTAGGGGCACACTGGGCATTTTGTTATGCTTTTTTTTTTCTGTGTTCTGGTAAGCATGAAAACACTCAGTAGGGATTCCATTATGTTTTAGCACTTGTGTTGAAGGGTGAAATAACTTCACAGCCTGTCAGAGGAGTGATGCATTATGAATAGTTCCTTCTTTTATTCTACATATTTTTATTTAAACATTCCTAACCATGTTTTATAACAGCCTGCTTTCACAGTACTAGACTGTCTGGAAGAGGAGGAGGATCTGTTTTAACTTTCAAATGACCATGAAAGATTGGAGAGAAGCAATAAACAACGAGATCTCTGTGTTAAGTTACCAAATTTTTTGCAGGCATCTGAGGCTGGAGAGCCAAACATTAGGAAAGAATTCTTACCTTTGCTCAAGGTTTTGCTACCCTTGTTTTCAAAAAATTCCATTGTTTTCACGTGGGTATTGATTTCTTGTGAAACTGTGACAATTTTTTCTCTTTTGTAATTTCTTTGAAGGCTGAATGTGTCAGAATTTACATGGAGAGCGCAGTGGACAAACCAAGGACAAAACCCCATTTTTTTACTGATAATCTTCAAAGTTGTGTCACAAAATTCTGTTTCAAACACAAGAAAGTGTCAGCTTTGCCATTTTTACTCTGTTACAAGAATTCATCTCATTACCACATTCAGCTAAATAACTTTACCAAGCCTTTTATTAATGGACATCTCTGATGATGAACCCAAACCTCCTTTTACAATATGAAGTGTGTGAAGGCCATTTAGCCTTAGCAGGTGGCCCTGCCTGGGAGGGACTGTGACACAGTCAAGAATGGACCATCTGGGAGAAGAGGAAAGGGCATTTTCCTCCCCTCAAGGCTTTTCACAGTGCAGTTCAAGCCTGAAGTTACTGAGTATTCCTGACTCTTCCTCACCTCTTTAAATCAAGTACATCAACAATGGAAGGGTTTTGTCTATGCACAAGTTGAAGTCAAGTCACAAAAAGTTTGCAAAGTCTTCTCTGTCTGATAGTGTCCTTCTGGTTTACCCAGCTCCCTTTCGGGTTTGCTTTTGGAAATTCTCAGGGGTTGGCCAAAGCCACCAACTCTGATGGTACATCAAACCAGGACGACACATGAACAGCACTACAGCCTTCATTATCTTGCCTTGTGCACTGACCTTTGCTTGCTGTTAACATTTCTTAATCATGCCACAACATTATACGTTCCTCCAGATGTTCACCTTTAAAAACAATCTAGATATAAATTCTTGAATGCTAAGTTGAAAACCTAAGAGGAATTTTTTCACAGTACTTGAGTCTGGAACATCTGTTGTCACTTTGCTCTAAACCCCACTCATGGTGAGCATGACACGTGCTGCCCAGAGGCAGGCTGAGACTTAGGTCATGACTCAGAGTGCTGTTAATCTTCCTTCCTTGGGGTTTCCTTCCTCCCTGTGTCCAGGAAGTGGGTCCTACACCAGCTGTCTGCCTGGAACAAAGTGTGGCCCCATGGCGGCATCTTGAGCTAACGTCTGGCAAAGGAAAGGAGTTCACTGCACACACAGTCCCATCAGTTCCTGTGACATCCAGGGGAGGGACAGAGCTGCCTTGCTGAGACTGCTCACTGTGATGCTACTCCTGGCAGTAGTATCAGGAGCATCAAGAGCATGGAGCTTGTCCAGGGATGTGCTTAGAAAATCCAGACCTGGCCAGGTTTGAGCACTCTGTGCGAGTTTCTTTATTTCACTCAGCATCCACAGGCCCAGGATGCCGGTAGCCAGCAGCTGTGAAAAGCAGGGGCATACAGAGACTGCAGACTGTGCTGGCTGTACCTTGCCCAAAGTCACAGGGACATTGTGACAGACCTCCAGAAATCGGTGGTCTCATATCCACCGCCACACTGAAACCAGAGCTCCGCTTCCCAGCTGATGCACTGCAGTCTGGCCTTGGTAGTGGACACCAAGGTACTTAAATGCAGTGACAAGCTTCCCATCTCATCTTCTGCTCCTGAAGTAAAAAACTGGGCAGGGGGGACACAGTAGTTTTTAAATCAGTCCATTACTCTTTGGAAAAGATGGCAGTGAACTGGACTTAGGCATCCCGCACAGTAACGGGAGACTGAGAACCCTCTTCCTAAATCTCTGTAGTTCTGTGCTGATTTACAAGTCCTAAAGACAAAGTTCATTAACAATATACCCCTTACAACCTGAACTGGGAAAATTCTTTTTCACCCTCAGCTAGGAATACAACCTAAGAATGGTAACACAATATTATCCTATTGATGCAGCAGAAGGTTCAGGACTGATCAAAATAGATGGCTGTGTGGATTCACTGGCATAGATGTGCAAACTAAAGGGTAGCACCAAAATAATACCAGAAAGCTTTAGAAAAGCAGTAAAACATTTTGGATCAAGCTGCATTGTCCTTGATTTACTGTAATGGGAAGAGCTGAAAGCAAGCTTTAGTCTCAAAACTAGAAGGAAGCAATAACAAGGCCCCTAAAATATAATGGCAAATTTTAGGAGAGGAGAAATTTTTGGGAAGTTCTCCACCATGTAACTAGGCTGCTCTTTTAAAGAATTCCACATAGTGGCTGGGGTTTGCAATAGCTATTCAGTAAATTTAGCAGTATGAAGGTAAGAGTAACTTGGGGATTTTTTCAGTTCCACAATTTGATAACAAATCCCTTTTCTTTTTTTCAGTTTTCTGAGAATTTTGAGAGAAACCCTTTTTCCATTTTTTCAAAATAAAGTCAGCTTTTCTTTTCTGATCCATTTGTTATGGATATAACTGTGAACCACAGGATAAAATTGCTGGCTGCATGCAGTGTGTACTTAAAGGATACAGACCAGACTTTGGGCTCCCTCCTGCCTCACGGACATCAGTTGGAAGAAAATTAATAACAACCCAGAACTGATTTGCATTTGCAAGCTCAATAAAAGAGAGGGAAGGCAGGAAAAGTAATCACACGGGAATGTACAGAACATTAAAACCAGCAGCAAAAGGTAGTGTATAGTCAAAACACAGGTGCTTCATCACCGTATTTTCACTCAAGTACCCCTATCCTCAAATAACCTGCACAAAATTCCCTGGAAGAAGTGGTGGGAGGCCTCTGGAGGATGAAGGAAACAGTATGAGGAGACCATGGAGCTGGTACCAAAGGATTACAGGGTGCAAGAACTTTTTGGGTTAAACTTCTTCACATCAATACAAAACTGCCCAGTCACAGGCTGGGCTCTCTGCTGGGTGACCTGCTTTTATCTTCCCAGAAGAACAGATAGGACCTAAAAAAAAAATGGACCCTTTAGATTTTCTTGGTTGTGAATTTTACAGTTAATAAGTCAAAAACATCAGGTTGAGAAGCAGACTCTAGCTGAAGAAGGGGAGAGGAGAGGGCAGGGCTGGACACACAGAGCTCAGCAGTGCCAGCTGCTGTAGCAAGTGGCGTTCTTCATGCTGAGTGTGCTGAAACTAAATCACAATGAAGCAGATGCTGTAAGTCTAGAAGTGTCTGCATCGTGTGTGTGTTACTCTGGTCACACACTCCTCTCGTTAGGGGAAAAGGTGCTTGGACAGCCAGAGCCATTGAAGAGATGTTTTGTACACAGTTTTACCATCTCTGGTCAGAAGAAGGAAGGAGAGGAACCATGTACACCCACAATTATGAACCAGGGGCTTGATCCAGAGTCTAGTGAAGTCCATTGAAAGGTTTCCATTGACGTCAGCAAGTGCTGGATAAGCCCCTAGAGCTTCACTGCATGCTCACAGCATCATGACTGATGTCAGCTGGAGCTTCACTGGGTGAATTTCAGGACTGGCTCAGATGCCCAGTTTCCTCTCCTCTCATGATGGGTAAAAGGGCAGCCTGCAAGGACATGGCTGCAGGTTTTTAGGCTGGTTCTGAACAAGGACCAAGCTTCTGCATATTGTGCAGCCTTGGGCTGCGCTAAATTAATGCCATCTGCTCCTGGCCTTCCTCCCCTGGCCTCCTCCCACCTCCTCCCTCAGGGGGCTTCTGACAGTAGAGAATAGCTGGAGTACAGTCACAAGCATCACGCCTCTTCCTGTCCCTAACACACCCTTTACACCCTTTGTTTCTCTCTAAGTGTCATGGGTGGAGTAGGATCCCAGTACGCTGGCTCCAAACCAGCTGGCAGCATCTGGCCAGGCTCAGCCCCATTTCTCCCAGACTTGGAGGACCTGAAGCAGGCAGAGCCTCGGCTCTACAATCCCCAGGGGTCAATGAGGGGATTTTTTCACCCAGGAGTGGAGTTATTTTCAGTGACGTCACTCCCAGCTGAAAGCTTATGAACTTTCCAAATTCAGAGGAGAATTGCCGGTACCGTGTGAAATCTTTTCTCACCCGAGGTTGGAACCTTTGCCAAGAGCCCTCTAGACCACTAGTCTGAAAGTTCAAAAGGTAGGAGCCATTTGTCACTATCAGTGTTTGTGAAACCCAATTGAAAGGAAAGATCCTAATTACATTTGGCATTTCTAATAGTCAGTCTCCCGCTAAACAAATGACATCATTTGTGGCATTGGCAGTAAAAGAGCCCACTGTAAGGGACGGTAAACAACAGTCCATCCAGCCTCATTCTACTCTAACAAAGGAAAGGGAAAAGGGGGAATCTCGCTAAATGACCATGATGTCCGCTTTTTTTTCAAGGATTAGACATGTCCTGATACCTCTGCAAAATGGTTTTGAAACAGTGGATGAAGCACACTCAGAAACTGGGACTTTTGGCAGCCCTGAGGAAATCCATGCACTCTGCAATGTGCAGCAGCTCAGGCTGGGGGCTTTCTGGAGCTGAATTTTGTGGGTCTTAAAGATCTGTGAGGTTGGTTTGAACCTTCCCCTGATGATGGAATGCTGATATTTCTATGGGATGCATTTTCCAAAACAGTGCTTATATTCACAGTTCCTCTTGGAAAAATGCATGCTCCTTCCTCTTCACCTGCAGGGGCCTCAGCTCACCCCTCTGTTGAAGGGGGAAGGGATGGTTCTATGTAAGCCTAGAAGGAGCTCACTCTAGAGAGGAGCAAACCAGCTCTTTTCTGGCCTTACCAAGGAAATACCACGAGGCAGAAGCTGTGCACCAAATCATAATTAAGGGAACAGACAAAAAAAATATATGTATAATATCTAAGACTGCTGAATTTCAGTCTCAGGTTGTGTATTTTCTAGTTTTTCTATGCAGCAGCCTGTCCCAGGGCTGTGCTGGGAATCAGGACAACGCCAGCTCGGAGTGACCCTTGCTGCCAACACAGGAGGATTCTTCAGAGCTCTTCTTTCCTTGTAATGATCCTGCCTGGCTCTGCTTAGTTTGTGATATTTGAGGGCTTTGCAGCATGAGGTGGTATGAACACAGGCCATTAATTGTAACAGGATGCGGGTAGGGCCGGTTTGATATCTGCATGCCCGTAACTGTAACCTGCATCCAGCTATTTTCAGCCCTTCATGCAAATAAAAGCAACATTTGCATTCAGATTGCCCTTAGTGCATAGATGTGATGGATGATAAATTAAAAGTATAGTGCGAGGACAATATGTATCTGTTCCATGGCAAAGAGAGACTTTTCTTTTTCCTTGCCGGGTTCTGTATATGGATGCCTTTTGCCAGATTTCTTTTTAGGCAATTGCACTCATCACTGAAAAACAACTGTTCATTTGGGCTGGGAGCTCGAGTATTATCTTAATACTTTCCCACTACTCAATTTTTGAAATCTTGTTCCTAGCTGTGCTTCAGATAGCTTCCTTATCCTAAGGAAATGGCCTCACGTTGGTCTTTTTTTATTTGCAAAAGTATGGGATACATTCTTGATCCAAGCCTATGGGAAAATCCCCTCGCTTATGAAAGGGAATGCATTCATAATGTTCCTTTCTCTTATTAATTTAGTTACAAGGCGCTCTCTGAATCCTGTGCAGTATCACCATGCAAACCCTTTCACGCTAGTTAGGCTTCATTCATAGGAGCACTCGCCTTGCCGAGTGTGAAAGAGGCCATTTATGCTTAATAATGATAATAACCAGCAGTTGGAGACTGGGAAAAGAAAAGAAAATAAAACCCTGCAGAACTTTACAGGAAAGGACATTTAGTGTTGCCAGGAGGGTGAGGAGGTCAGACATCTGGTGGTTAGTCTTGCCCTGGATTACAGGCAGGAATGCTCGGCCGCAGAGGTGGGGCTGGGCCGGCCACTGTGGCAAAGGCGCTCGTGGCCGATGGGACGTTGGGGCGCCCCAGAATGCCCCACATTTGCACCAGACCTCTTTTGTTTGGAGATGCAGAGCACATGGTGAGCTCATTCTGCAACTCCCAGGGAATTAACAGCAAGGAGAAGTCAATGCCCTGGAAAAATTTAGGATATTAGGTTGGGGTAAAGACTCCCAAGGAAATATTTAGAAAATCCCCCAGAAATCAAGTCATATTCATCCTTGTTAGCCATGAAAATGCCCAACACACAGGATCACAGAGACCTGTGTGCTTTCACTGGGTGGTCCCAAGCTTTCTGGGCACAGAAGCCAGTGACAAACCATCCTCCCTCTTGTAGGTCCTTCCATAAGGAGCCCCAGGCATTGCTGCTTCATTCCACTCCTGCAAGGAAGAAACATTGCCAGAGTGCTGCACCTGAGAGTATCAGACCCCTGCAGAGTGCTCCTGAGGGAGCAGTATGATGGAGAGCCCCTAGGGTCAGCTCTCATTTGGCCAAGGTCCCTGAAAGATGGAGAGTAAAGCCTAGAATAATGCTGAGCCCACAAGTTGCATATTAGTATCAAAGTGTACAATCTTAATGATATTTTTCCTTTGGTGCTGCAATTTCAACACCCCCAGCATTTTATTGTAAGTTTTCTCAGACATTCACTGTGTTCAGTTTATGTTCATCTCCATCTATTTTTAACAAAAAATAAACTCAAATGTACATTGGAGCACTACAGTATTTCTCTGGAGTATCATGAGACTGCTTGATCACATCTTTTCCTGGCACTTAGTCCATCAGTTTATGAATTATTTTGTTACACTGAGTACATAGTTGATAGTTTAACGGCTGGGAGTGATTGTTCTCAAAATATGGAAGGAGTTGTCATGAAAATACATAGCTAGGGTTGCTAAGGCATGGTTAAATTAAGGCATGCATTGAATTCTCAGTTGTTTTAGCTATTCTTTCCCTGCCATGTTTGGAGAACATCCTATCTGGCGCAATCCTCCAGGACATCTTACTGGATTCCCCATTAGGCAGTGACTAACCCAACGCTTTGAGTCACCAATTTGCCATCCCTGGGCTCTGGCCAGGCCCGTGCAGCAATGGAGGGGCAGTGATTGGCCTCCAGCACTGCCTGTTTTGCAATACCAGGAATTCCTTCCAGTCCCTTTGAACTAAATTCTGACCAGACTTGTACTTCAACAGAGCACTTGGCTCCATGACACACAGGAAGGTTTTCAGAAGCACAGAGAAGTTCAGACAACAGTAAGAGCTGGTTTTCTACTATTTGATTTTTAAGGGTTTTAAAAGCACTGATAGCAACAGATGGGGTCCAAGGAGACTTTCAGAAACACATATTGAAAATGTCACCCTGGGTTTGCCTCCCACAGGCCCATGCAGCAATTTGTTCAGAGAAGGGCACCACAGCAATTCCAATTAGAAACTCTGATAAAGAAGATTTTCATTGGGTATCTCCGTACTTCTGACACACCACAGCATCTCTGACTTCTCTTGAGAGAGCTCAGTTGACACCAGTTACATCTCTGGTCATCTGTGACCTGTCACTGGGGGTATTTTTCATGCAGCCTTACTGACAGAGATCATACGCGTGGGTGGGATGTGGGAAGCATAATTACCTTAAAGGGGGCTCCCCATAACCAGCCCACTTCAATATTCTCGGTAGATTTAGTCTGTGCCTCCCCATCTATGCACAGTGAAAAAGAATATGTACCAAATCCTTATTTCTGAGCAAATACCTACGGGAAAAGAGCATTATTGGCAATTCCATGCAAGGTCTCAAATGCATGAGGGTATTTGAAACATGAGTAAAGGGAAACCTTCAGACTGAAATTCAAGGAGAAAAAAAACCAAACCAAAACCAACCAACCAAACAAAAACCCCACACCACAACCCAGAAGAAAATAAAAGGCCAGTCTATGAACATGTGGAAATACAATTTTCAGACTTGCTAAGTTAAACAGGAGCCCTACGTTTATCTCAGAACATCCTATTGCTCTGGACAAAGGAAATCCACAGCAATAAAAGCTAGCAAAGAAAATAGTTTATCATCAAATCTAGTGACATAGATTAATAACTACTTGTTGCAACTGCAGTCAACACCTTTCTTGTAAATCCAGCAAATTCACTGCTCTGTACGTGATCTGCAGCCTGCAGTGAAGATGACCCCAAGTACATCCCAAGCACATGGGAAAAGGATCAAAACAAAAAGCACATGATGATTCTTAACAGAAATGACATTATCCATGGAAGGGACAAACACACATGGTCTTCAGATTCATGTAAAACAATACCAGGGCTGCAGCAGGGCTGGGACTGGGAAAAGCAGATGCTGCCCAAAGCGGGACCTGCTCGCGAAATTTAATGTGCACAACACACATCAGGAAATCAGAGCCCTTTCATGTGAGTCAGAAGTGCTCATGAAAAGTGCTTTTCCAGCAAGCATCAATGAACCAAATGACAGAGTCGAGAGGCAGAATTCAGCCCAGGATCCCTAAGTTCACTTGATCTGAGTTTGCCTGTGTGTTCAGCTTGTGGAGAAAGGAGCCAGCTACAGAACAAGGCCTGGCTTAAGGTCAGGAGCTACTGAAAAATGTAGGAACAATTCTGCAGCATTTCCTCTTAGAGATGCTGTTATCCACAGGAAGGAGCAGAACATTTCGGCTGGTGCTGGTTCATGTAAAATTAAAAACTCACACAAAGCACAAGGGTCCGTGAGACACATGGGAAGGGGGGAAATCCCACCCAAGCCATATGTTTTTGACTCCTCCAAAGACAAATTCAGTTTAACCCTCAAATCTAGAGCTGTTTATGCAAATGTAAGAAAACAATCTCTAGCTTTTAATATGTACCAAATCCATTGTTTTGGCTAGAGAATCAGATTAGCTTTGGGCCAGTGTAACAGACTAAGTGATTTATTAAAGTCACCTTCACAGTGCCTGCCAAAATTTTATAAACCAAATACAAGATGCAAAGAGTTTTAGAAGCATCCAAAGGCAATGTTGGCCTCCTCGTACAGTACAAAGCTGTGCAGACCACAAGGAAGTTACCAGCAGTGTTTCTGACAACTAAAACATCTTAATTCTTTTAGCATTAAAGGCAGTTTGCAAAAACGTCTTAATTCTTCCGCATTCAGAGTAACAGACGTGGAAAATTTAAGGCATGTTTACAACTGAGTTAGAGCTAAGACATGTCTCAAACATGAAAAAAATGACAAATGAATCTCACTAGATAGAATAGACAAATATTGATGGTGTTCATGTTCATGGTGTTCATGAGTATCTCCAGAGGAATTATCTCCATGAATGGTCCCAGTGGAAGGCATGGAGCTTCCTCTGTGTGTGCAGTTGGGAATGGATTGTTTTCTGTGCACATAGCTTGAAAACAGAGATTGTTTTCTCCCCCACACAGATGGGGGAGAAAGAAACCTCCACACTCAGCTACAGCTGCCTGCAGGAATAGCAAAGGTCAGGTCACCACATTTCAGGGCCTCCATTCTTCTCCCACACCAAGGTATTTGCAGTGAAATCTTGGAGCTCTAAGAAGGCAGCAAAGACTAAAGCTTTTCTTCATCTGTCATTAGCAGGCACAAAGAGGTGATACTGAGTCCCAGCAAGGAGGTGCAGGCATCTGCATCCTCAGTCCTCACCACAGCAGCAGTCCAGCCTCCAGGGATCTCCTGTGGGACCTTGCAGAGCCTTGTGTGCCTTATGAGCAGGGTCAGGTGAACGGCAAAGCTCAGGCCAGAAGTGACCTGGGAAACAGCTGGGTCCTGTGCAGGGAGGTGGCCACAGCACCGGTGTTGCTGTTGGCTGCCTGCCCTGCCTGGGGCATCCGAAGGGCTGGGGCATCCAAAGGGCATGCAGGGAGTGCAGGGGCTGCAGCTGCCCAAGGTTTGGGATGTGAACAAGCCTGTCAGGGCAAAGGAAAAGCAGCTTGTGCCCTAAAGCTGTTCTTCCCCTTCCTTTCTATACAAAAAGCCAACTTACTCCAAGGCCCAAAAGATTATTAAGAGCACAGGGGTGACACTTCTCTAAAAGGATTTTTGAAAGAATCCTGTATTTTTCAGAGTGTTATCTTAGGGAGTGTTATCCCATGAGCATCACGTGAGGCTAAAACTCGCCTCTGCACCAGGAGCAACAGCCCTCACTCACAGTGAACCCGGCACTGGCACACGAGCTGCCAACCAGGGAAACATGCAAAGCAGCCACTTGAAAAACAAAATTCCCCACTTTCTCGTGCATGTGGAATGAGCATGATTTATCTGGGAAGGAATTTGCCCTCAGTGTTGATCTCCTTAAAAGAGACTGTAACAAAAATAGCTACAGGCTGCTCGAAAATTAACCAGTTGTCGTGTGCAGTGGCCTTCCCATTATTTCCCCTCATGCTAAACCCAAACTCTCATCCCAGTATCCATGTCAGTGCCCTTAGCCCCTCTCCCCAGCAGACAGGGCAGAGATGGGTGTCCCTGCAGGGTGATTGCTAATTCCACAGAGGAGCTGGAGCACCACTGTCACTGGCAGCTGGAGCAGAAGAGCTGTTCCCAGCCTGCCTGGCAGAGGGCTTCCCAACAGTGGGAGAGTTATTTGGGAGGCAGGGAAGAAGCCAACTGACACAAATTGCTTACCCAGACAAACAATCAGGATTGCAAGTATCAGGAAGCAGGATTAGAATCACAATTTGTTGGCACAGACATTATTGGCTTAATATTGTTTGTGAAACCTAAAATGAATTGATTGGGGGGAAGGAGGGGAATCAACCACCCACCAAAAAAACCTCGCAAACAAAACAGTGTGTCCTTTGTAGGTTCGTATACAAACTCTCCCACACAGCCTGGGACCAAGTTTTGGATCAAGGCCTCAGCTTGGCTTTCATTTACTGGCCAAAAACAACGGAGTGGATTTACGGGGGGGCAGGGCTGGGCGATGCGAGGGAGGTTGCCGTCTCCTTGTGTTGGCTGGGCTGGTTCATGTTTCCCTGTCTGCATCCCAGCTGTAGCAGCCTTTGCAAGGAGGAGGGAGAGGAATCCAACTCACTTTAAAAAGGTCCTCACTCCTGATGAGTGCCCAGACCTGGGTAGGGTTTAACTCCTAACCCCTACAACTGTTTGTAACCAAGAAGTGATACCAAATCTGAAATGCCTGCGGTGATGGGGCACACCTTGGGCAGGAGAGCTGCTGAAGGCAGTGAGTGCCTGGGGAAGCTCCAGACAATTAGGTGCTGTCCCACACTGAGGCATCATCAGGATGGCTGTTCCAGCATCATGAAGATGATGTGGTACCACATGATGCAGCAGCGGGTTTACCAAGTCTTTTAACTCATGTCAATATTCACAAAAATAGTCTTTTGTTTAGAAAAAAACAAGAGGTTTTAATGACCCTTTAAAGACATCACTACAAGGACGGCCAGATTAACTTGCCAAAACAGTATTATTGAGCTCCTGGAAATTTGTGGCACGGAAACATGGCTTTAATGTACCTCATTTAACTCCTCTTATTCACAGGAGTCAGCAGGTGTATTTCTGTGAAGCACTTGAGATGCTAATGGAGACAGCATGCAGTCAACAGCCTGTGCCTTGCTATAACTGGAGTAACACAGCTGGAAAGAAAAATACTCTTTTTATCTTCTCCCCAGAGGTCTCCAGAGGCAAAGGGATTTTTTCAGTCTCTCAAGATCCAGCATTTTTATTCCTCTCCACTGCTTCAGCCAGCATTTATCCCCACCTCACTGTGCACTTCACACAGGTCAGATACCCCATTCCAGCAAACTTCCCTTGATGGACCAATGCCTAAATATAGAGGCACTTATTTATGTGCTACTCTTGCAGTGTCAAAGTAAATACTAAGCGATTTTCTGGAACACAGCTTGAATATCTTCCCTAAACAGCTGATTATTGCTTTTGGAGGAAAGTGGCACAGCCTGGCTCAGTTGAACCAATGTCCACAGGAACAAAATCAGGGCAATGTCACAGGTGAGACAGGACAGATCTGTGTTTGCGGCACAGAGCAGGAGGCTTGGCTCCATCCCAAAACATGCCAGAAGCATCCCTGAGCCCATCTAATGCAAACTGTTCTCATTTTGTGGCCAGGCTGTGACCCTGAAAACCCTCACTGCCCTGCTCACTCACCTGGGGAACTGCTTTAACACATCACCTGAAACATCACTACACAGTGTCTGTATTCGCCCCGTGCTGTTGCAGTTCCCATGACCCAGCACGGCCTCTCCCATTTTCCTTCCTGCAGATCCAGCTCTCCATGAGGTGCAGTCACTGCCAGCCCCACACTCACGCAGCACTCAGTGCTCCAGGCTGAATTCCTATTTTTTTGCAAGAAGAAACTGAAAGCTGCCTCTTGCACTTCCCAAGAGAGTGACTACCGACAGTGACTTGTGAATCCACTGTTTTGCCCCACAGATAAAGGCTCTCAGTTGAAGATTCGCCAATCTGAAAGCAGGACGCTATAGCACTGCTTATCCTGGCCTCAGGCAGAGTGGAAGTGGAACAGTTCTGGTCTTTGCTTCCAAAACTGCTCCATCTGATGGTGAATTGATGTAAAACATAGCCATAACCGTAGAAATGCCCTTTGCTCTAATCTTCCACCCCGAACACCAGCTCCTTTGGCAGCCTCGCAGCAGGGTGCCAATGCTCACACCCAGCAATTCAAACACCTCAGCATAGAGGCTCAAGTGCTTAGGAGGGGGATGTTATGAAACTACCACACACAGATACCTGTGGAAGGGACCCTCCAGATCACCAGCTCCAGTCGAACATCCCCAGGGCAGCAGCCTGGCACCTGTGTGAGAATTTAAAGTGAGGTGATGTCTACCCCCTCCTCCCCAAGCTTGGCAGCGCTCCCAGATGCAGCCTGGCCCCATCAGAGCTGCTGTGTGTGAGTGTGCAGGGAGCAGTGCCACCCCCAGATTTTGCCAAAAGGGCATCCTCTACTCCTGGGAACATAACAGCAAGGGAAGAATGACAGGAGAGGAAGAGACAGATCTTTGTTTCTTGACTTTGTGCTCCCTAGGGAGAGCAATGCTGGGGACCTCTCCCAGCTGGCCAGTGCTCACTCTCCCACTTGCTGCTGGTGCCAAGTGCGTGGCAGCAAAGATCAGGATTGCAAACAATTGCTACTGGGCTGGGTGCATTCTAACGTGAAACAGGAGACAGTTGGAGGAGATAAAAAGGGAATTATTCTGCTATTTCCCACAACGGAACTCTAGATTGTACTAATGAGAGACGAGGACACCTTCTGTAAGTGGAGCAGTTTGAAGCAATGATGCTGTTTCCCTTGTTTCATTAGACCTTCCTGTGTGGCTCTGAAGAATACAGTCCTTCCTGATGTCCTGTATCTGCTTTGTTCCATATCCATGTTCCTTTTTCTCCACTTATTTTCCTTCCCATGCAGGTATTTGTAGAGCAGTACAGCCAGCAGCTGATGGGCATGAACTCCCCAGCCCCTCTGCCCTCTGTTTCCCACTGTACAATGAGTTTCTGGAAACAATGTTGGATTGCTCTGGTTTACTAAATCAGTCCTGGTTTTTACAGCACCATTTAAACTACTTCCTCAGGAAATTTCACAGGCACACTGGCAGGCATTGATTTCAAGCAGAAAATATCCTTGCAGGAAACTTAAAAAGGAAAGATGTGCTGTAATTATATCTGTTCTGGACTCACAAGACAGAGGAAGACGGGATATACACTAACACATGCACTGGAGCTATAAGGTGCAGTAATGCTGTCATTAATCCAATCAATGCACTCCAGAGCACAATTCAGAGCACTTTTCTTGCAAACAGAGTTTTGAAGCCGAAGTGCACAGCTTTCTGTTTGGTCACACGTGTGATCCCAGCAGCATCAATGCTAAATGGCACAGACCATCTCCTCTCGTCACTCCACAATCCAGTTAGATAGGCACAAACAATTAAATACCCATGACAACTTCTGGTTCACAAAAAGAGTGGACATGCAAGTCCAGGCTTTCAGTCAATTTCTAGAAACAATAAATGCTTTAATAGAAGAAAGAAAACTGCACAATGAAAGGGGATAAAAGCTCTGAGAAGCATAAAAGTACTTCACACTGTCACAACAACAGACATTAATTTTACGCAGCTTCTCTAAAACTGCCTTTTTCTCAGCCGGTTTAGGATCTCCACATACAGTCTGCCCTTTACCTAGTTGAATTTATCTGTGGTTCCTTTTTCCCTCAATGCATACATGATTTACAAAGCGTGGATGGGTTTAGGGTGATACTCATTTTCAAGTGAAATTCCCAAATGAAGAAATGAGGGCTGGGGAAGGGGATGACTAGATTTACAAGTTCTTTTGTTTCAATTAAACAGATTTCAGGTCTCTTCTCTGAAAGGAGAACCCTACTAATCAAAAGGGATATCCTGCTCTGCTAGTGTCCCAAAGCCAACCCCCCATGTTGGACAACAACATGGACAGTCCAGAGCCAGAGAGGGATTAACCTTGTTGGCCAAGGTCAGTGGGGATAAGACTGAAACCACAGACCACATTGAACAGGCTGCAAGTGGGCACCAGGAGCCACTGAACAATAATGTTTTCACTTGTAATGTCCTTGAACCTGCACTGGTGAAGACAGCTGCCCTGCAGAGCCAGTCCTTCTCCACGGTAGCAAAACCAATAACTTCACCCAAGGGATGAATACAGTGAGGATTTTGCTGAGGTTTAGCCATACTGTTGAACAAAAAAACCCAAAAAAAACCTTAAAAACCACTATGTAATTCTTGTATCTGAAAATTTGTCAAAGAGAAACTTGATTCTTTTTTCTGAACCTGATTTTGAAGTAACATTGTCATTTGTATTTGTGGCATACAAATATCACATTTATTTATAACAGTGGAAAGCACTAATTATTTTACATCTCTGCTCAGAGCAGATTTACCTCTTGTAGTTTGTAGGGAGGAAAAAATCTTATTATTGGTACAAACAGGAAATTTAGGCACTTATTCGGGACTCTATAACAATGTTTTATTGATCTGCTTTGTAGACAGGGCATTTCTGGAGACGCTCCTTTCTCTCCTGGTGACTTGTTCCACTTTCCTCTTTCTTCTTCAGAGCTGAAGAAGAAATCAAGTTTTCATTTCCAGGCTCGGTTTTGCGTTGTTACAGCACAGCTATTTATACTCCCTGGAACAATAGCTGACCTTGGCCCGGCGCGAGCTCTTGCGCACCCCGTGCCTGCATTGTCCCTCAGCATTCCCACCCCGCTCCTGCGCTCCCTGCCCTCCCCAGGCCTGCCCAGCCCTTGGACGCAGGGTGGGGACATCACAGAAATCATAAACAAAGCCACAGCGCTCAAGGCTCCACCGGCAGCGTGTCCAAAGCGAGGGAGAGGTGATTTCTCCCTCCCACGGCAAACGCAGGGATGAACTTCCCTGCTGACCTCTGTCATGGGATCGTTTCTGTGCTACCAACAGCTGCTTCTTCCAGCGCAAGCAAACTTCTCCCTTCCTTTCTTCCTGGCAAACAAGCCAGGCGTCCTGGTTTTCCTCCTGGGTTGTTTTTGCACTAAGGAAACTGCAACTGTAGAGGCGCAGGGCGTACCCCGCTGCCTTCACCCTGCCGAGTGCCCATGCCCTGCTCCTGGGGCAGCCCTGGTGCTGCAAGGGAGAGGGATGCTGCCAGCCCCATCGCCCTCGGACAGAGCCGGGATCCCTCCCTGGGAGATCCCGGGACAGCCTGGCAGGGCTCTTGGGCAGATCCCCGGCGCGTTTGTGAAAGCGAAGCCGCGATGTGAGACCCAGCCAACGCCAGCGAGCGGCTCAGGGACCCGGGAAGGAAAGGGTGTCAGGAATCCTTCCCGGAGCAGGGCTTTCCCTCGCTTGCCGTGGGGTCAGATGGACAAACCCGCTGGCGTCCGGGCCTGCCCGTGGGGAGCCCAGGGACGCAGCGGTGGCGGTGCCGCTCCGGGCCGGCTGTGGAGCGGGGATCCCCAGCAGAGGGACCTCTTGCTCAGAGCTGGGAGCGCCGGGCTCCGGCCGGGCGGCATCCCGCCCGTGCCCAGCTCCCCGCTCCGGGTGGCCAGAGGCAGCTCGGTGTTGTCCTGCTTCTCCCTGGGTCAGCGCCTGGGTTCAGCTCCTCCAGAGGAGAGCCCAGGATTTTCTGGGGAGGGTGGGCGGCTGACGCAGGCAGCATCCCGTCTCCCGCAGCACGGGGGTCGGGGAAAAAAGGCAGTCCCGCCTTGGCTGAGCCCCCTCAGCACGAGGCCATCACAGCTCCCCTGAAATGTGACTGTCGGCTGAAGCCAAATCCCTGCAGTGACGGCGAGGAGCAGCAGCCCTCACTCTGAGCCCAGGCTCGGATGAATATCTTTGGATACAACTGCCAAGCTCCCGGGAGAGCAAAGCCCTGTTCTCATTTTCAAAGACAAGACACATGCTCCCTGTTCCAGCATCAGCTGCCGCCAGTGCAGGTGAGGAAGCAGGTGCAGGAGTGACGAGGTGCTTTTGGCCTCACAGCTTGGCAAAGCTGCTGAGGATCCACCGTGTACCCACTGCCAGAGCACGGGGACTTAAACATGTCAGCCACTTCTACCCTTCCACACCCGTTCCGACTCAAACCTTGGTGAGCAAGTGCACACGCCCATCAGACAGACCAAGATCCAATAACCTTCACTGGGAATCACATTCATTTTCTACCTTGTTTAGACCAGAATCTTGTATTTGCAGTTTAAACCCAAGGAGGGAAAGAACATTTCATTCCCCACCATAACATTTATGTAGGGATTTCATTCTGATTTTTGGATTTCTCAAGCAGAGTGGAATCGAATCAGTACATTTGCATGCAAGGGTTTAAGTAAATGGATTCCTCATCACCCATTAAAAATCTTCCCATCCACACCTTTGAGGAGAGATGGAACACCCATCAATGCCCAAAACCAAGAAGCCATGTACAATTAACCCCTCCATGGGTAGACTGGAGGCTGAATGGACCAAGGGGACATTATCAGAGTGTCTGTTTAAGGCTGAGCAATTTCCTTCTCCCTCTCCTAACAGGATGCTCAGCTGGCAGGGTGCCCAGGGGCAGCAGGAGCCTCCCATGGAAGCAGCCGTGAATCCTAGCCGCTCTGGTGGGGGATTTTTTTTCTCTCTAGCATGAATCTGAGTATAATTAAGCTCCCACAGCAATTGGATTAGAGGTTAGATTGCCTGCCCAAATCCCCAGGAGAGCCGCAGGAACAAGGAGAGGATATGGAGCTGCAGTTTGTGCCAGCACACACCTGCAGCAAACCCCAACCAGCCTCACAAACAGCACCCAGCAGGTCACGTAACAGGGAACATGTGACCCAGCAGCACCCAGAGCAGCACTGCCTCCCCTTTCCCCTGAGCCTGGCTTAGCAAAGGCAGCCTCAGAGCAGTAATGCTGGGATGGGGTTCAATTGCTGATGGTATTTGCAGAAGAGGTTCAGGGGTGAGTAAACACACACAAACATTTATGAGTAGAAGTCTGCAATCAAGCGCAGTTTCCAGATGGCTTCTTTGGAAAGGCTCTGGGATTGCTGCTCTATCACAGCATGTGTGGTGCTATCAGGAAGAACACTTTAATCTGGAAATGCTCAAAGCACAGAGGTTTCTTTCCAGACCCGCATTCCCAGCACCACCTGGTGCCTCCATCCAAGATGCATCTCCCAACCATATCATCAAATTTTGCAAAATTTGGTTTAAAAAGCCCCTTCCAGCTCACATCATCACCAAAGAGATGTTTGGCAGTTTCAAATTTTATTTCTGCTGTTAAAACACCCACCACTTGTTGGGAGTTTTTTGCCCAAATCTGATGGCACCTCAATTCAAACATGCTCTGAATGCACCACAAATCAGATATAGATTTTTAAATAAAATTTTGCCATGGAACAAGTTTCAGTAGTGATAGAAATGGTTGTTCTAAATGGTACCTCAAAAAAGTGGTAGTCACCCACATACATGACTCCACCTGTTTAATAATAAACTTTGTACTGTTTAACAGTGAGATGGCAAAACTCCAATCTCAAAATTGCCCCCAGCCTTTGCAAATATCTTGTGCTTTCTTGCCTGAATGATAAGGTCCCAAACAAGCAGCCTTTCCATGAGTGAGAAACAATGGCTGCAAGCAAGAATCACCAGGGCTCTGAATTATGTGCAGATTAATTCTTGTATTGATGTTAAGGGGGTTTCCTTTCCTGATATGATAATTTCCTTTAACTGCTGAACTTGGAAGGGAGCCATCCCTTTGTAGTTGGGCAGGTCTGCACTGTACTGGCCATGGAGATAGTATTTTTGGAGTGGGGGGCCTGCTCCCAGCTCTCTGCTCCCCAAGTTTCATAGTGTGGTGTCAGGGGGAATCATCCCACAAACTTCAGCAGTGAGATGCTCCAGCCATGCTCTGCTGTGTGGCAGAGGAGGAAATCCCCCAAGATCTCCCTTTGTTTGCTGCCCACACAGGAGGGTCACTGGGGGGCTGCTGTTCTGTGAACATTGCAGCCCCGTGCCAACTCCTGAACATGCCACTAAAAATCTCAGGTGCTGTTTTTAGTCTTAGTTGTCCCTTTTTGGGCAAAGGGTGTTCCTCCCCAACAGTGCCTGGTGTCCTTGAAACACCCCATCCTTTCCTGGCCCTTGACAGTTTAAAAATCATTACCCTTTGTCCTAAAAAAGGGTCGATTTAGGTTAGATGTGAGGAAGATTTTTACAATGAGGGTGGTAAAACACTGGCACAGGCTCTCCAGACAGGTGGTGGATGCCCCATCCCTGGAAACATTCAAGGTGAGATTGGATGAGGCTCTGAGCAGTTTGGTCTAAAAGGTGCCCTGGGTCATTACAAGGTTGTTGGACAAGATGACTTTTACAAGGTCCCTTCCAAGCCAAAGCATTCTATGATCCTATGGCCCATCACTTGTTGTCTGTTCAGCCTTTTACCTTTCCTCCTCGGCACCCTCCAGGTCCCTCTGCAGCCCCACAGCTTTCACTCAATGGCACACGGGTGCAGATGCTGTTTTGATGGGTGATTGAGCAACATCTCCCTGCAGCAATCTCCAGGCAGCACCACACCAACATCTGCTTCAAACCCTGTTTCCTCAGTGCCCCAGATGTGATTTCAGCACAAAGTTGTTTCATCAGTAGCTGAAGCAGCGATGCTCTAAGGATTATGTGTCTGCCTCATCATACTGCTGCCCATTAGCACTCCACAAGGCTTGAAAGAAACAGATCAACAAAAACCGAAGAGCTACAAAGGGGAAAATGTTCCCTGTGGCCAAGCTGAACTCCCACTGAAATCCCCGTAAGTGTTTCCGCTGACTCCAGGGTGAATTCGCTCCAGGGCCAGTCGCTATCCAGGAGACAACCTATAAATGGATGAGACTTCTGTGTGAGTCATCTATATGTACAGCCAAATTTAGCTCCTTTCTCCACTAGGTCTTTTGTCTTGTCATTGCTGTTTATGTAAGGAGCTCTGTCCTTCTGTCACCTCAACACTTTAATGACCAGACACTTGGCATCACACACAGGGTGGTGACCGTAGGCTGCAGAACATGAAGCATCACCTCCCAACTTTCTGCTTGAACATGAATTAATTTCTTCCTTCATAGAATCATAGAATTATTTTGGTTGGAAAAGACATTTAACTTAATCAAGTCCAACCCAACGCTGCCAATTTCACCACTAAACCACATCCCCAAGTGCTACATGTCCTTTAAATCCCTGCAGGGATGGTGACTCCACCACTGCCCTGGACAGGCTGTTTCAATGATTGACAGCAGTTTCAGTGAAGAATTTTTCTCCTAATATCCAGTCTAATCCTCCCCTAGCACATCTTGAGACCATTTCCTCTCATCCTGTCACTTGTTACCTGGGAGAGGAGACCGACCCCCACCTGGCTATAACTTCCTTTCAGGGAATTGTAAAGAGCAATAAGGTTCCTCTGGATGTCATCATTTCCTTATGAACATCACCTTCTACAGTAAAAATGTGTTCCCTCCACTTTGAAATAGCACGTTGCCATGAAAAAGAAAGAGGGTTTCAGAAGAACACACTGGTTTGAAAAGGCATTTTGTTAGATGGCATCAAAACAAGTGCTTGCCCAGGCTCACGTTCCAGGGAGCACACCCAGGAGGAGTGGTGCTCCCTGGCATCTCCACCAGTGCTGTGGTTGTACCAGTTGCAGGAGTTGCCAGCTATCTATTGCATCCTCCCTCGCTGATAACTTTGTCTAACCAACAACCTAAGAGCATGGAGTCTGGCAAAAGATGTCTGGAAATCATGCTGGGAAATGGCTTTCAAAACCATAACACAGCACTCAGCTGTTACCTGAAATCTGATGAGCAGCAAGGGAGCAGGGAAGGAGCTACACCCCCAGCTTTGTAGAGCCAGACACCAGAAATTAACCAGTAAATTCTGTGGCTGGAGAGCTTCAAAATATTTGAAAGAAATAAGCAGCCTTGTCTGTTAAAAGGGTTTAAGCAAAGTGAGACCAAGACAGCTCTTCAAGAACACCTGGAAAAACAATCAATCATAGGAAGTAAATCTTTTTCTGCTTCCCCAAACTACCACTCAAGTCAGTTTAAAGGGATTTAGAAGCATCTGATGTGTTTTGAGAGGGGACTGCTGAAGACACTGGCAGGGAGAGGTAATGTAGTAGAGAGAGAAGCCCTTGAGAAGCAATGAAGCCTCCCCCAGACCATGTGTTTGAGACAGAGGAAGAAAAAAAAGCTGTAATTACTCAAAGGAGTAATTTCCAGAGCCAAGAATTATCCAATTAAAATAAAGGCAGATAAATACAGGACGAGCCTGAGGACAAGCAGCAACTCCATATTCCCAAACTGGCTCTCTATAATAAACAATGTTTTCTGCCAGAAACTGGACTTTCTGGAAAGATACAGCCAACTCCCACTTTGGGGGATTCTTCTGGGCAAACAATTTGTGCCCTGAAAATACCACCATCTCATTTGCCAACCTGTATCACTGACCTGTACCTCAAGCACATCACATCAAGGCCAAGGCTTTTACCAGACTCATCCCTCCCTCCAAGAGGGCCCATGACCTCCAAGACTCACAGATCCAATGCAGAATGGGATGTTGTCAAGGGATGGCCAGTGGTACCTCTAGACAGTATAACAGGATCACACTAAGAAAACAGAAGAAATGAAAAAGCTTCATCTCCTTAGCGGGTGTTTTTCTGCAGGAGCCAGGAGAGATGGGCTTGGCTGGCTGGCTGCCGTGCCTGGAACACGTACCCTGCCCGTTTGGACCTGCCCAAACTTCACTGACTGCATTGCATTCCTGCATTACTTGGCTTAGAACCCTAGAATTGTTAAGGTTGGAAAAGACCTCCAAGATCATCAAGTCCAATCTTTGACCTAATTCCCCTCTGCTCACTAAGCCATGTCACAGAGTGCCACGTCCATTTGTTTCTTGAACACTTCTAGGGGTGGTGACTCTGCCATTCCACTTAGTGGCATGACTGACCAAGTGTAATCCTAGAAGGTGTTGAACTCCCACATTTTTCATAGGCTACAGCCAGAGGCTCAATAGTAATGTCAGAGATGGTCAAAGTAATTTTTTCAAGCTATGGGAACTGGGTGTGCAATGGCTGCTTCCTGTCACCTTCCTGGAACAGCTTCCCTTCATCTACAAAAGCATCTCAGTGCTTTTGTTCTACATCTCATTTCTTGGTGTTGGAAGTTAAATTGTCCCCACCTTGAAAGATGAGAGCTCAGAATTTCTCTGCAGGTAGAAGGAAAACATATTAAAATATAAATATTAATGTAATATTACCTCTAAAAGAACAGTTGAATGACACTTCATTTATCCACCTTAAATGTAATATTCAGCTTTGAAAAATTCTGTATAATTAAATTAAATTAATTTATGGCAACAAAATTAGAATCTAGATAGCTAGAGAGATTTCCTTTCATTTACAATTCTTCCACTTTTTTAATTGCTTGGCTCAAAAGCAAGCAGAGCTTTTTCTTATCAGTCTTCCATGCTTATTGTTAATTTTCTTCTATAAATGAAACTCCAGACTTCTTCCTTGTAAAAGCATGCCAAAATTTACAGTGGCACCAAACTAAAGCAATAATTCCTGCAGAAACTAAGCAGATTTCATTATTGTCAACATGTTTTTCACATCACAGGAAAAGGCTGGACAATTCAAATGTTATATAAAAGGTGGGATCATTTTACTAGAAGAGAGGACTGGAGGATCCCAGTCCCTTGATATTTTAACAGTTCTAATTTCTACTACAAGGCAGAGAACAAAACAACAGAAATACATAGAAACAAAACACTGAAACATTGTAAAATACTTCTAATTTCAGCAGAATATGGACCAGCACAGGTACGCAGAAATAAGCTTATTTTGAATCTCTTTCAGCTCTTAGAGAAGGTTTTGGCATCACTTTTAGCTGGAGAGATAACTGCTGCATGAAACAGGTCTGCAAGGAGGTTTGTTGAACTGAGGAAGAAGCCAGAAGACCTTCAAGAGAGAAATCCATTCTGGAGGCCAACATTTATCTTTAATTCTCTTTCACCTTGTGCAGCCCCCAGGAATTCCAAGAGTACTAGGAGATTAGGCATTTATCTTTAAATCCTCTCAGCATCCCATTCATTTTATTTTTATTTCTAAGGAAGACTTGTTTGTCTCGCTCTCCTCGGTTTCTCCTCCTATAAACTCTTGTTTGAAAGTTTAGGGACAACAAGGCCAGGTCCTGCCAACAGACAGTTCCTCAGTCTGTGTGGAAGATTACAGCAAAGCAATAGCAGATGTCAAGAGCCCTTCTTTCTTTAACCCTGAAATGCATTGTGATTTGGAGGATCTGCAGGGCAAAAAACCCAAGAGGTTGTAGGAGAGACTGAGTACACAGAGAAGAACACAGAAATAAGTCTTTTACCATCACACAAGAACAGAGGCACTTTCAATCTGCAATCACTAATGGCAGGACAGACGAGTTCAAGAACAGCCTTTAAAGCTAAAAGCCCATTGTTAAAATGTGAAAGGGTCCAGAGGAGAAGCAGAAGCCCAAAAAAAACCCCAAAAAACTTGAGGAGCCTCATACCTATAGGCTGTTTTCCACAAGAAGAGACAGAGAGGGTGATGCCCAGACACCTACATCTGTCCACACCAAGGCTCGATTTCTCCCCCACAGTTTATGTACATGGTACTGCTGAACTGGTAGCAGAGGAGGCATTCAAAGGATTTAAGAGAATACTTTTTCCATTTACTAGCCCACACCCAGGTTGTTCCACTTTTCAATGGAGTAACAGAAAGTGCACCAAGTCCTGACACTGTTAAATAAATTGAAATAATCTTAATTATATGGCAACAGACACATATTTGTGCTGATGTTTAACAGATGATAAAGAAATTGAAACTTGAGATTCGTAGTCTATTTTTGAAGGATTCCTTGATGAGACTGTCAGTGCTGACTCCAGAAGAGGTTCAGTCCCAGAGAGACTAAGGCTCCAGTGTGCCTTAACATCACTACCAGTAATTGCTAGAAATGTTAAATCAGGAGCCAACTGATGGTTGCATGGCCCATGCCTGGCTCTCCATCTCCATCAGCATTCCAGATTGCATAGTGGAATAATGCATCCACGCAGAGAGCCACAGTCTTTGAAAACCACAGGACCCAGCCAAAGACCTGAGCTTTTTGGTTGCAATAGAAACAAAATATTTTCTGAATAAAATCAGAGTTGAATGCTTTCTTCAAGACCTTAGGGTCACGCTGAGAATTTGACATGTTGACTACAACCAAGGAGAAAAAATGGCACATGGTAGAGCAACAGTCAGGAATCCTAATGGTTTTGGTACCTAATGGTACTATACTAGTTTGAGTTTTGACCATGAATTACTATTCAAGTAGTGCACCATCAATTCATCTTTTTAATTAATAATTAGCCACATCTGAAAGGGGGGGACTGACAGCTCTTGGGCTGAGGCTCAGTGAAATCAGTCCTGATTCTACAGGGCAAAGCAAAGGCACTTCTACTTACTATGAAACGTTGGGTAATGAACAAGTGGATCACAGTACAGTAGCGTATCTAAAACAATTTTGTGGATGGTGAGTTGGCTGCAAAGGAAAACCCTGGACACACAGTATTATAGACAAAATGAAAGCTTGAAATGGCAATAAATTTAAGGAAATGATCTCTGAAATCCCTAGGCTGTCTGTGTACAGTCTGAACATATTAAAACTACTGTGCTCTTTCCACAACTGAAATACTTGACATGCTTGGAGGAACCCTATGTAAATAGGCAAATAACTTGCTTGTGTTTTCTTTAGCAAAACTGCCACTTTTCATGGCACCGTGCTGTGGGCATTGACACAGCAAGTTGTTTTCATTTTCAAAATGGAACAGAAAAGAGGAACAGGTAGTGTGAGAGACCATCCCAAGAAAACAACACAAAAATGTGCAAAACACCCTGACAGGCAATGTTCTGTAACACCTACCTCTCCTGCCCTGCTTCTCTAGGAGAAACTTTAATGTCTAGAAAGAACAGCCAGTGCAAAGCAATAGGCATTTCCGATGAGGAATTCTAGTTTCTTCACCTGTCACTAAAATTTTCACTTTTGTGTGAAGCACCTTCCTGACCTCTTTTTCCAAGTGCTTCAAAAGAACATTCTCTTTCCATTAGCTGCTTACCCCTCACAAGAGATGGTTGCTCTGGAAAAGCCAGCCAGAAGCTTATTCAAAAGGCTACAGTTTGGACATGAATGCAAGAAGGGAATAGCTTTCAGTATTAAAAAGACATTTTCCATTTAAATTTAGATGTCAAGCGAGTAATTCAGCATGTGGAAGCTACTGCTGGAAGAGATTTCGTGTGGTAGTTAGTGAGCAAAGGTCGTCCAGCCCTTACAGCCCCTGGAACTGCCTGGCTGTTGGAGATGAGACAAGCAGAGCTTGACTCAAAATCATATGGCCTCAGCCCAGCCTCTGCTAATGAGTCATTCTGATCTGGGAACATTTCTTCAGCACAGCTGCCTTCAGATCTGAGCACTGACATGCATGGTTGAGGTCTTCAGAGACACAGGAGAGTCAGACACTGTTTCCAACATGCCCTTCAAGAACAGGGAGTTCCAATGCTCCAAGCTCCACTTAAAGAGCCTTCTTACTCAAGTAGCACAAGTGCTGAAAATGGACAAAGCTTCTCCACAAGTTTTTTCTCCTTAAAAACACCCACAGATGCAGAGCAGCAGATCAGCTTGAGGAAACCCACAGAATCCCAGAGCAGCCACCTGGGCAAGTCTGTTTGTGGGCTCTCTTGAGGGAGAGGAATCCCAGACACCTTTACTAGAGCCAGTTCTTCGCACCAGGAACAGAAGGGAGGCTGAGGACCTGCTCCTAAGCAGCAGGAGACACCTGGAGAACAGCATGACCTGTTTTAAGAAAGTTTTGCGGCTACAGAGCAGTTCTCATCTGCCCTGTGGCAGACCAAGGCCTATTCTACCAAGTGTGACTTAAATAGCTTTACCTTTGTTCCCATGATTTAATGAATCCAGGAGTAGCAGGAAAAACTCCAAGTAGCTCCTATTTTCATCCAAACCTTCCATTTGCTTCTGACATTCCTTCTTTCCCTTCTCCCCTTGGCCTCCCAGGGCCAACATCATTTTCATGCCATGAGCTGGAAACAATTAAGACAGAGACAACAGAAAAACATCCTTTACAGATTAGTTCATGTAAGTAATTGCATTTGCCTTTTCAGCAAACTGTGTTAAAGCCAAAAGGCTTCTGGCTTCAGCGGCTGCAGGAGGTTCCAATTATAGTCACCCTTGAACAAATAAAAACACAGGCTTGCTGCAAGTAACAGCAATTCTGCTCCTACAGTAATGGTGTGACACAGTTAGGACATATCTGACTGCCAGAGACATAGATATCTATTCTCCAGAAACAAATTACTAGAACCAGAAGAATATGGATGGAGTTGATAGTAAACATCATTACACTACAACCTTACACTGGTGGAAGGTTTTCTACATAAGGCTCATAAAATGCAAGGCATCTGTCTGTGCAAAATGTAGAGTGATGGAGAAAAAATCCTCATTAAAATCCAACAGATGAAACACAGAACAAATTTCAGAGTCTTTGCCAGATTGAGCTAGCAGCAATTGCAGTCACTGGAGAACAAGTCTTTCTAGATGTCTGCATCCCATCAGCACGTGGCTACAGAAGGATGGGTAATCACTCCCAAACAGATCTTGTGCCATGCTTTGAAAGGCCACACTAATGTGAATGTGCACTTACTGCATGGATGGAGCTGCTGCTGCTGCAGGTAGCAGTGGTATTACAGTACTGCTGTAATTGTGATTTATTGAAGCACGTAGATGATGTGTCTCTTTACTTAAAGTGTGTTTGAGTGGAAAAGCAGATTGCCCAGGGAAGCTGTGGGTGCCCCATCCCTGGAGGCAATTCAAGGGCAGGTTGGACAGGGCTGTGAGAAACCTGGTCTAGTGGAAGATGTCCAGGGGGGTTGCAACTAGGTGATCTTTAAGATCCCTTCCAACCCAAACCATTCTGTGATTTGCTGGTCTGACAGCAGTAGCCAAAGCACTTAGGGCTGAGCTGCAGCACCATGGGGCTTGCACTAGGTGATCTTCAAAGGTCCCTTCCAAACCAAACTCTTCTGTGATCCTCCCAGAACAAAGGGGGTAGGGAGGGGCTAAACCAGGAGCTGTCTCACACCCACATGAGGCAGGCAGGTGTCCAGGGCCATCACAGAAAGGGCTGTGAGCTGGTGCTGCACCATCTCACATTTAAATTCTGGACATGGTTGAAAATAACATGGGAAACAGAAGGTTTCCAGAAAGGTGTGGGCTGAAGTTGATAACTCAAGGGTACATCTATGAATAGATCCCTAGTGGGTGAAGCTCTTTTAGAACACTAATACAAGTCTTTCCTTTTGGATCAATGTGTGGCATAAACGAGTCACCAAAAGGTGGGACTGTAAGGGATAAGTCAGCCCAGCAAGACATACATGCTCCAATCCATAGGGTGAACAAGCCCAGAATTACTCAGAGGTGGGTGCTCAGGCTGCTGGTCACTATGCTCTTGTCTCTGAGCCTGACACTGTGTGTTGTTGCATGGATCTAAGTAGGTTCAACCACAGCTTCCAATACAGCAGAGCCTCAGTCCGTCTGAAAGACCCAGTTTTAAGGGTCTAATAGAAATTTTGAAGTAATAGTTACTGCTTTTGTGATGAAGTACCAGAAGCAGGGTGCAAATAGGAGAGGTAAATTTTAATGCATGGGAGGATTTAATCAAACTGTTCCACTATTGCAGCCTGAAAGAGTCAAATGCTTAAACCTGACAAGTTAATTCTCTACATTGCAGAGCCAAGAACAAATGTGAACTTCCTCCTAAACCCCCAGCAAGTTCTATGTCCTCAAGGGATGCCTCATGACTGACCCACAGAGCACTGGGTGGCTGCTTAGGGTACATCCTCTCCTCCAAACTCCAAAAACTACTTTTGAGTTTTGTGAGGAGCCAGCCAGCTCAAGAATTGCCCAGCATTAGTTCACAGCGCTGCCTGAGTCCTCCCAGAGCCTGGTATGATCTCCTGGATCTCTCAGGTGGGGAAAAGCACCGAGCTGCACATGAGGGATGGGAGAGTGTCCTCTTGCCTAAATCCAGCCCAAAATACCAACCTCAGTTTATCCAGCCCAAATGTGAGCTATGCTGTGATTGTCTCTATCTACCTCTTACCAAAAGTCCCCCCCAGGTCAGAACAAGAAAGCTTTCATAGTGCCAAAGTTTTACATTCAGTGAATCAACAATTCCCAGCAAAGAAGGATTTCATTGGAAAATTCCGAAACCAGATCTAATTTGCTCCTAAATGTAATAAAAATTCCAGACCAGATCCTCAAGTGCTGCAGCTCCAGTGCCCAAGGCAAGGAGGAATGATGCCACCTCAGCAGTGACTTGGCACACAGCACTTTGGCCAGCTGTTTTCCTTTTGCTCTTTAGAGACTTCCCAGTTTACCTTAAACAACCCAATTTGCAGAGGGCAGCTGCAGTTAGATCTGTAACTTGCTCCTTTTTTCCCTGACTTGCTGTTCAAGCTGTCATGGTGATCTCTTGCTCTGAACTATCTGTAATCCTGTGTTTAGTTGTGGCTGGTGCAGACCAACACATTCATGATTCAGTGTTTGCCTTGGTCTGCAGTGAGTCAGCTTTGCCTTCCAGGCCATGGCATTCTACTCCTATGTGGTGTTCTCCACGAAACCCTGCAAAAGAGACTTTTGGCATTGCTCTGTTCCTACCATTCCCCATGAACCCCATGGAGGTTGGGAGAAGAAAGTCAAAATAGCACCTTTGTACCTAGTTATGTTAGGATAGAATTACAAAAAATGGGTAGGAATCAGGTAATGCCCATCCAAGCTAATGGGCACAGACTGAGAATTTACTACAGCCCAAAGCCATAGAGCACCCTGTTCTGGGAAGAGTAAAGTCCTTTCTAAACCACATTCTTATTTAGAACTTAGTGGTAGGCAGCCAGAATTTTCTCATTAATTATGCAGAAAATGGATTTAATTGCTGACCTTTCCAAACTGGAATTGTAAATAGAGCTCCTTGTCACAGCCATGGCATCCAACCACAGCTTGGTTGCTTTGTCTTGTGTCTGCGTTTTCAGGATGCTGCTGAATCCCTGTGGTCAGAGGAAGACTTTGACCATGGAGACATCTGAGTCTAAACAGGAGTCACAGGACAGCAGACAGGGAAGAGCTGAGGCTGTTCTAACAGCGCTGATGCACAACAGCACAGAGCCAACCTCACGTCTGTGTTTCCGTGTTTTCACATGCAAGATCCACATCCAGGCTTTGACCAACCCTTGGGTAAAGCCATTGCTGAGGATTATGAAAAGCCATACCTGGAGGGAAGGTACATGTAGAAGAGCAGCCAGCTGAGTACCCCAGGCTGACACTATTAGATCTGTATCTAGGAGTGCATCAAAGAGCTCAGAGACTTATGACTTACCTGAGGGCAGGGAAATGCCTTAATTGCTTTTCAAGCCTCACTTGGTGACACTTGGGGCTCCTGGTTTCTTTGGGGGCTCCTACTGCTTAACTCCCAGTTAACTCCTGCTTAACTCCTAGTTAAGTTTTAACTAGGAATGAGACAAAACATTTCCCTTCACTAAGAGACGCCCCTCCTGACTGCCTACACATCTGCAGAGGCTCAGAGCCACATTTCTTTTGCACCAAGTGTCTGGTTTAAATTAGACTCAGGAACTTGTTCCAAATACCAAAGCATGGAGAACTCGTGACTCATGCTCCGTCATGCCTATCCTGGCCCTGGGGAGCCTGGTCCCTCCTGTCAAGCAGGGAAAGGAAAATCCAATGATACTTTAAAGGGTATGGCAGGAGGGTGCTGCAGACACAGGGAGCTGCTAAGGAACCTGTACATCATATGTGTACTCAGCCAGGACTTGAGAGCAGAAGTCAAGCCCCTGCTGCAGGTGACTTGAGGTCTAAGCGGGATACATTCCACAACAGGACAAACACTCTTCTGGACAATTCCCAAGGGAAAAGTCACTCAAGCATGACAGACTATAGCTTGGCAAACCTGTGCACTGAGAGAGATGCAGCATTCAAGGGAGCTTGAGGATTGACTCTGTGGTGACAAACAACTAGCGAGGTATCCTGTTAAAAACCTTGTGACTGAGAACATTTATGGGGATACTATCCAAAGAACCCCACCTCTCCAGCTGATAAAAAATTCCACTTTGTTTTCTACGTAGTATCTGCAGTGACAGTGTGAAAAAGAAAAGGTAGTGGCAATGGGATGTTTTCTGTCATGCAGGAGAGAGCAGAGGCAGGATTACTGCCAGTACCACCTGCCTGGAAGGATGGAGACTGAGCCCTTCCTTTGGCCCCATGTGCATCCTTCCAGGGTGCTTGGGTAGCAAGTGAGAAAGACCAAACCTGAAAGGTGATCAGGAGAAAGGAAAGTGTGATTTTAGAGATGAAACTCCCACAGTTTTCCCATGTCCTGAATTTCTGGACAGTGAGCTGGCAATGTAGCACACCACATTCCCAATGTAACTGGCAGGGACTTCTGAGCACCTTCAATGTCTCTGACTGCTCAGTCAGCAATGCTCCCCTTCATCCCACACCAGGCTGAGACCCTCCTTTATTGCAGTTTCATAACAAGCCCAAGTACTCACAGGGCTGCCCATCTGGGTGCTTTATTTCCCACCCAAAATTAAAACAGATCCATTCAAGTGGAAAAGTTATGAATAAATTTGCTGCTGAACTCCACACTTTAAACTGCAATAAAAGCTTCCTGAGATCTTGCTACTATTAGTCTCTAAAATTTACAAGAATTCTTAAAACTTCATTTCCTTGAACAATCTTTTTGCCTCTTAAGATGGATTCTGCTCATCAAAACCCACCCAGAGGGTGCAGTGCAATCCAGCCTATGCACTCTGCAGCTCACCATGCACCACTGACCTGCTTCATAGAAAATTAACTCCCAAAGAGAAAGTGGATAAGGATTTGCTACCAACAGCCAGAAGTTAAAACCAAACAAATTCTCAGCATCAGAAAGCTCTTCTCTTTCCACTAAGGTACTACAGTGAACAGAATTTAATTGAAAAAAAAAAAAGAGATGAAAAATATCTGTATATGGAGGTAGCAACTGTATGGGGATGGTAGCAATTGAGTTACTTTGATAATTTATTCTTCAAAAGACTCAAGGTTTTTGATCTGCACTTCATTTGGAAGATGCTCAAACTGAAGGATACATTTTCAGGTTTTATATGCACACTGAGGACATTTGCTTTATTCCATCTCTATTTCAATATCATTGACTAGGAAATGACATGAATAAGTTTTTAAAAGCCTAATAATGCTTTTTGCCTGAAGTTTTGTTTAATGAATTCATGAATGGTAGCAGTTGTTTAAAACAGAAAATTCCACAGAGATTTAGTGTTACATTTTTTCCATGTTTTAGTGCTCAAAAATATTGTCTCAACACCAAAACCTGATTGAGCAGGAATAAGAAAGTCCTAGAAAAGAACTTGGGGGGGGGGGGGGGGAGGGGAAATGGGGGAAAGAGGGGAAAGCCCAAAACATGAAGTGCAAGATAAAACAGGGCTGCATTCCCTCAGGTGGCTGCTGCCCCCACCAACTTCATTACCCAGCTCATTGGTTTTCTTTTAAGTTGTGTATTATTACTTTTTTCCCTTGAAATTACATTAACCATGTCTGTGTTGAGAAATAACCTAATTTTCTTCTTTAAAGCCACCTCCTATGTCACTGTGCAGACACACTGCTTATATGCAGATAGAAAATGGCCTGGCTGAAAGAACCAAGACTTCAAGAAATCATGAACTTCCCTCAGGATATGGAACACTGGAAGCCTGTTGCTATTTAGACTTTTTTTTTTTTTTTAAATACTGATCTTAGCTACAGTTTACTTTCCCCACTTAGAAACGTGGAAAAGTTTGTTCAGCTTAAAATTTCCTGTTTGGCATCAGCAGCTGCTGGCTATAATATTTATAAATATTTCAGCAGACATTTCTAGGGAAATCTGGTTACAATTAAGCAGTGAGTGATGGGGCTGTGCAGTCCCTCACTCCCAGGCAGGATCGAGGTGACCCCTGGGAGGAGAGGGGCTGCTGCTGGGTGAGCTGTGTGTGCTGCAAGGAGGGTGTTAGCAGCCAGCAACCCAGCTTCAGGGGGTCTGTTTTCAAACAGGAAAGTGAAATCACTTGCTTGTGGTATCCAAATATAGTAGCTTGAGAGGAACATTTGGTCAGCAGGCCTGGGACCACCTACTCTGAGCATTGCTCATTGTGCTTCCTTCACCCCCTGTGCCCTCAGGCATCCCCAGGTTATGCAGTGCAGAAACTCCTCCAAGCAAAGCAGCCCTCCCTGCCTGCCAGCTCCTTACATCCCAGCGTGTCATCCTCTCCCTGGGTACAACAACCTCAGTTTCCCCTGATTTTCATTAATATGAGTTAAAGATCAGCAAGTCAGAGTGAAGAGCAGAAGGAAGAGCCCAGATGAAGACAAGCCTTTGATTTCTGAAGCAGGTCTGTCCACGGCTTTCTGAAGCATTCACCTCTGCTGAACCAAAGGCAGGTTACTGCCCCTCAGGCAGCCACCACCTAACTTCAGGGCTTCCCCGGGCAAATTTCTACTCATCTTTTTTAAATAGCCTCCAATATGATCTCAGCTGATCTGGTCCCTAACAAAATAAAGCCTCCAAACATCTCAACATCTCCTTGGAGTCAGATAGATTTTTGTGCAATTGATGCACATCATCCTGCATGGACACACTTTGAACCCCTGGTGCCCCAGCACCCTGTGCTGGGCAGAGGAGAGGGAGAACATGGCTTCCCAGTGAGCCAGCATGTTCTGAGGGGTCAGGACACCCAATAAACAGTGAGGCAGTGGTGTTGCCTCGAAAACCACTAACCTGAAAGAGCAGCTGCCCTTTTTACTGCCAAGGTACTGAGCAAGGGAGAGATTACTCAGAGGAATGGCAGGTGGAGAGGATATAGGTACCAGTGAGCTGCTTTCCCCTGTGCTCTGGTTTTTACCTCCCTGATGCTACACCTACACTGTGTAAAGGAAGGGTAGCCCCAGAGCCCCACTGTGCCACAGTGACACCAGTCACACAGCCAGGGGCAGCTGGGGCCTCATGGCAAGCAGAGTTTCCCGTGCCCAAGCCCAGGCAGTCAGGTGTGAATGAGTATCATTCCTGCCCTGTCTGCACACACATTCTCCCAAATCTGCACCAGGAGCTCTACAGCACAGGAAATGGTCCAAGCCATCGTACTGTGGCTCACAGTTCAGTGCTGATCCAGCTCAGTGTCCCATCTTTCGGGCCCTTAACTCAAAGCCTCTCTAGCTTCAGAAAACTTTGGAGCACAAGTCATTTTATTACAGTTTACCTACATTTCAGAGTTAACACCCACAGGAATGTAAGGCAGCCCAGAAGAAGAAAGTCCATAAAATCATTCTGCAGTAAAAAAATTTTATGGGAGAAGTGACTTTAAGTTCCTCATTTGCTGATTTTACATAAAAAGAGGTGAAATATGCTGAGCAAATAAAAGGCAGAATGGCACAGCCTCACCCCCAGCCTGTTTCCGGTCCTACGCAGCAGCACCACCAACTCCTTAAAGAGCAGCATTTCCTGAGCCTCAAGTGCTCGCAGATGGTGCTGTCCTGGAGCACTTTCTGCTGATGCTTCTCAGTTCCCCTTGCCTTGCGTGACTGCTCTGCAGCTTGGCTTTGTTTATTCCACTTTTCCTGCTCTTTAGTTACGAGCTACAGAAAGGAACCAGCCCCTTTTGCGCCATTAATCCCTCACTGGTGCCGGCGCACGTCCGCGGGGCAATGACGGGTGTGTCACTGCCATTCATGTGAGCCACGATTGCAAAATCAGGTCCCTTCAGCTTCGAGTGCAGGAATCACAGAATCACAGAATGGTTTGGGTTGGTAAGGACCTTAAAGATCATGTAGCTCCAAACCCCCTGCTGTGGACAGGGACACCTCCCACTAGGCCACGATGGATCTACCACTGTCAGGGACAAGCCTGTCAACATTTCTGTCTGAGAACTTTGTGTTCTGGGTGATAAAAAGGGTGAGGATCTGTTGTCTGACTATGAGTAGGACCAGGTAGAGCGAGGCTTGGTCCAGTCACACATCCCGGACTTTGAGATGCCAGCTCCAAGCTGGAAGCCACATCACCACGAGTGTGTGTGGTACCCGAAGCACAAACACATTGGCAGGAGAACACACACTTGTGCCGAGCACAGGATTAGGATGCCTACAGTTTACAGCAGATGGATGTGTTTTCAGGTTACTGTTATAAAACCAGCCTTAATTATAAATTCATGGCTGCTGTCATGGTCATCATGATACTTGACCTTCCTTCCGAGCAATTCTCTGTCTCTTCCATTGTGGAGGTTGGTAACTTCCCAAGTGCTACATGTACAAAGGTAGTAAAAATACAAGTAGTACTTGGGATTACCTGGGATTCCCTCCTAAAGGTAGCTGAGAAAGATCATTTATCCCAATTGCAGGCTTCAAAACAAAGGTAGAAAGCTAGAAAACTACACAGCAACACTGGGAGAAATCCTGGAATCCAGGAGTTTATCCTCCTGCCTCTGCAAAATTTAACACATGCCCTAAGAAGGCCTCCAGCTTATGCACAATTATTTTCCAAACAGGAGATCTTGATTCTTCTCCCAGAAGTAGCAATTAAAATAGAATGAGTTTTGCATTTGCCAGCTAATAGGCCTTGATGCACAAGCTGCATGTGAAAGAAATGTAAATGTGACTTCTGAAGTCAGATGAAGTCCCCTTGGAAAGACTGAACAGTGAAAGAAGAGACAGGTCAAAAGCCAGAGGCAGCCAAGCCCTCTGAAAAGCTGCAGAAAAGTCAAGGGTAAGTGTAGCAGGACAGATGTGCCCAGGGCAACCCATGGCAATTCTGAAAAGAACTTTTCAGTATATCATGAATGGTATCATCCAGCAAACCAAGCCTTCCTGTCACCTTCTTTCCCAGGACATGAAAACAAATCCTTAGTTATTCTCCCTTAGCAGGAGATGCCCTCACGTGGCAGTGCATGGCTCACCAGACATTGATGCCCCTCTGCTCCTGCACCAATTGACTTCTCCTAGGAAAAGTGCTGACCTTTTGTAAAGTGCTTGATCATAAAAATGTTACAAAACAGAAAGGGATCATTCACTGTTGGAAAGAAAGTCCCCCTAAATGTTTTTCTTTGGAGAATTTACAGGTTTCTGGAAAATCTCTCAAATGTGTCTCCAAAAAGTACTCAAAAGAAAAACAAAATAATGCAAGAGTTGCCTGTGTCACAGCTGAATGCCTCTGATCCCAACTGCTCCTTTGAGCCTGTCTTTCACCAGCACTAATATTACCATTAGTTTTTCTCTTTGCTCCTCCTGGGACACCAGCTAATGGTGCAACAACTTTCCAATAAATCATGTGTAGAAACAAGACTTTCCCTACAGCAGAAAAGCAGGAGTACAGTTTTCCAGTGACGGCCTGTGGGTGGCTTCCCCCGTCGCCAGGTGACCCCTTCCAGGGGTCATCCTTCTGCAGCACATCTGGCTGCGATGCCTTGGCTTCACTCAAGCCTGGCCTTTGACACAGGCGAAGGCTGCTGCCTTTCCACTGCTCCCACACCAAGGCACAGGGAGCTGCCTTCGCCCACCCCGCGGCCCTCCCAGCCTGGCTCCCCCACCAGCACCGGGGCAGGTCAGCTCCAAACCTCCTTTCTTAGCCAAGCACACAGGGCTCCGAGATCCCCGTGACACTGCAGGAGCACGTGTTTTCCACTACAGCGTATGAGATCTCCCTGGGGACAAAGCTCAGTGCTGCTTTTTCCTCTTGCCTTAAATATCTTTGCAGAAGGCTGCCTGAAAGTAAAAGAATTTTCTAGAAAAAAAGCACCTCTGGTTCATATCTCAAGATGTAAATGAGCAAAACCATAACATGAAGCTTCCCAAAACACAGCATTTTGCAGTCAAGGTTTGCTTTTCCAGCCCTTCAGAGCCACCACTTTCTGTTCACTGCTCCAACCTCGGAGAGCACTGGGGCTCCGCTGGCACAGGAGTGACCCACGAGCAGCAGCCCAGCCATGGTGGCATCATTACAGGACTTACAGCACACACTTAAAAGCTGTATTTTTCCTAAATGGATTTCTGCATACATTTAATTATTTTACTGAACTGGAGCTGCTGCAAATGAAGGAATCATTATTCTAAAAAAGTAAACAAGGGCAGCTGCACATCCCTGCAAATTTTCAATAGAAAAACACTCTTGACTCCTAAGGAGGGAAAAAGCAACATTCTCCTCCAAAAGGCTCTTATCTGCTCTCAGTTTACTCTTTTTGCCCCAGTCCTGATGGGAGTTCCTGTGGAGCACAGACCTGGTTCAAGGTCACAGTGACGTTCAACCACACGCTGGGTTTCATGTGGAAATACCCTGACAACATTGAGAAACCAAAACCCCCTGGTGCAATATGGCTCTGTGCTGAACACCCCAGTGCTGTTTGCCTCTGAAGGCTAATCCTAAATGCTGCTCATCCCAAGGCTGCCCCGACCCTCACTCAAGCACTTTCTGAACTGGGCTTTGCTTCTTCCCTTCCCTGAATGTTGTTATCTGAAAACTCCAGGCATGGGATCCAACTCCTCCATCCCAGCACAGCCCTGGGCTGGGACATCCCTCAGGTTCCCACACCCAGCTGGGCCCATGGGAGCTCTCTACCCCTTGGCCAGCACTTCCCCAGGGAAGTTATGTTTTGCCTCAGCACCAGCAACTTCCTTCTTCCTTTCACTTCCACCTTTTGCCACATTAAAAAAATATTAAAAATATTTCTTCAGAAAATGACAGATAAGTTTTTATTCCCATCATCTCAGCACTCCCCATTTCCCCATCTTTCAGCTGCTCTCCTCTTGCTTCATCCCTGGACACCCCTTGAAGGCTGAAGCATTCACATCTCACTCCCCTCAGTGGAATGACTGGCAGCACCCACCCTCACATCATGGGATAAGACACAGTGACAAATCCATGGGGAAAAATATCCCCAAAGTGTCACTGAATGAAGGCAAGGGACACAGTCCCTACTGATCAACTGAGGCAGCTCAGCCACTGATCAAATCCATCTGTGTATCTCTCACTAAACACAGAGGGGTGAGAAATCAACTTGGAGCAGGGAAAGGGAGGGCATTAAGAATGCTCAAGAGTTTCCACCAGCATGAGCTATAATCTGGAGACACCAAAATCCTGGGGGGCTGCCAAGCAGCCAGGCTGTGGGAAGGCACCCTGTGATGGCTTCCCAGGGTGTAGGATCCCAGGGAAATTAGAGAGTCAACGCAACAGGGAGAGCAGCCCCCCATCCACAGCACTGTGGGGGGCTGCTGCTGCCACCCCACAGCAGCTCAGATGATGGAACAGGCAGTAGGAGTGAGGGAGGGAGCACTGCCAAGGGACCAGGGAGAATAAGCAATGGGAGAGAGCAAAAAGGGAATTGGATTGAAAGGACAATGCACCTCTGTCTACTGGAAATTGTCGGGACTCATAAACCTGGTGACCCCCCAAAAGCAAGCCTAGCAAAGCCAGGCCATATACAAAGCAGACCATCACCCCATCACCGCACATCCTAATACCTGCCCAGCAACCACGGAGTGAAAAGCCAGGGCTGCATTCCCTGCTGAAAGGGGATGAAAACTGCTGTCTCAGCAGATGGCACTGCTTATGGTTATTAAGCTCATGTAAGCAGTTTCCCCTGCTCCTGTCTACTCCAGTGGCTTCATTTTGCAGTGAAACAATTAATTAGTCACCAAGCCAGATGCTGAGAAGCAACAAGCAAGGAGCACTCACCTAGATAAAGAGCAGACCTACTTTGCACTTTTCCAGGTTGTGAAGACTTTATATCTCTTAATTATGAAGCAGCAAGGAAGAAAAAAAAAAAAAACAGAACAGATATGAGGTGGCTTTCCCTCTCTCTCAAGCTTTTGAAGGAATAGTAATTAATTAGTTTAACAGCAAGAAACTGAGCTTCCCCCAGGAGCCAATCCCCTGATACAACTATTCTGCCTTGGGCTGCTGGGAATAGGTGGCTGAAAGTGTTCCCCTTCACCTCCTCAGCCTTAAATACCAGGACTGTACCATGCCAGAAAAATAATAAAGAAAAATGAGAGGAGGATGGTGAGGAAGAGGAATAAAAGAAGAGATAAAAGAAGAGCTGGATGTTTTTCACACATTTGGGTTATGCATATGGCTCCGAGCATGTGGAATTTCAGTTTGGGCTTTTAATAGGAGGAGGAATATCAGGGTATTTCTCAGCCAGGGCAACCAAAACAATCTGAGTCTTTTGTATCCTGCACTTGACTCTTTTTTTTGCCTCATACTGCTGGGTTTCACCGAGTTAATAACTACCAGGGAGTGAATATAAAGCCATGATGGTGAGTAAATGCTGCTGGCAGCTCGGGATGTGGCACTGAGCTCCAGCTGCCAGCAAAGGTGGCTGAGCAGCCAGTGGGAGGGATGTGCATGGCTGCCCTGTGCTCCTTGGAGTGTGTGACAGTGACTGCTCATGAAAGTACCAGCAAAAAATGATCCCAGGCCAGGATCAGAGAGGAGAAATGCTTTGCCATTCCACTCAGATAACTATTAGACCTATTACAGCTGATCCAGCCAAATCTGATTCCCCTCCTTCCCAGTGCTCAGGTCTGACCACCTGGTGCCATCAGGCAATTCAAACCAAACAAAAACCCAACCAAGCACTGTCATCACCTTTCATATTTATATTTTTGATTTTATTTTTAATTTTTATTAAAAAACAACCATTATTAAAAATGGATCATTTACTGGAAATCTTCAGCCAGGGAGAACTCTCATTTCAGATCTAGTGAACAAAATACAGCACAGTTATAACCCATAAGCATCAAAAAAACAACCCAGTTAAAAAAAGAGAATGCTTCAAACCATAGCTTATAACTATGCAATTTTCTCAATGTCAATAGAGAGAATTTTGATAAAAGCCTTCAATTCAGAATTTCATGGAAGACTTCTAAAATCCAAGGGAAGAAGGAAGGACATACTTGTTTAAAAAAAAAAAAGGCACCTGCCCTTGGATGTACTTATCAAGCCCAAAACGGGATATATTTGAAATTGAAAATTAGTGAATAATTTTTATTAAAAAAAGAAACAAAATAAAAATGAAAACAAACAACCTCAAAACATTTTCTTGGTCTGGGAACTTTAAAGTCAAACCCAAATAAAAATGGTCTTAGAATATATACATATATATATGGCTTTTCATTTTTCCTATCCGTTTCATTGCAAACAAAAATAAATTTGAGGGTGATATTTGGTTTTCAAAAACGGTTCTGTCCTTCTCTTCAGCTGTGAGCCAGAGTGGATGGGATGGAGGCACTGACTTGTGGTTGCTCACGATGGGCTCAGAATCCACTCGAGTTCTCCTTCATCCTCGCCAGTATCCGGGAGTAGACAGGTGCTGCCAAGGAGAAGAGCAAGTTGGGTGGGACAGACACAAACCATCCCCCTGCCCCCTCTCCTCCCAGCCATGCTACATCTTGCTTAGAGCAAGGGAACAGGAGAAACCCCTCTTGAAAGGATGGGGGACACAGTGGAAATTAGGAATGAGCTGGAGAAGTTGTTTTACCTAGTCGAGGATTCCTCTGAGAAACCTGCAGGGAAACAAAACACAGGGTTTACATAAATGCAACAAATCTCCAACAGCAATAAGAACAGTTTGCACATCAATATATTTATCCTTAGTCTCCAAAAACTATGGATGAGTGACTCTTCATTATTGGAAGCTGATATATAATAGTACCATGCCAAGGTTACATTCACAGGATGCTGCAAACTGAGGCTTTGTGTTGAAAAATGTATTATTTCTTATATTATTAAATCATGCAAGAAGATCATTCTATGAAACACATACACTCACTTTCCTTGGAAGTCAGCATATGAATATGAAATGATCCTCCAATCATTGTTACCAAAAATTTAATTTTGGCAGTTTTACATTGAGAGATTTTTCCTTTTTACCTTGGATAAAGCAGATGCCTGTTTGAAGATTTCTAATGCTGGATCTGCAGGCTCATCACCTCTTTCTTGTGGCCTTGAGGCTAAGGGTGGGACATTGAGAGCATTGAAATATTAGTCAGAGCATGCAGGCTGCTTCCTTCCACTATTTTCTGTTGAAAATCCCACAACAGACTAATCCCTCCTCACCAAACTAAAGCAACTGCCCCGTGTCCCCAATCCTTCCCAAAGGAGTTTTGCTATAACAAGGCTTGGCTCTGTACATTTCTCACCGTGGACCTACCCTGTGGCTGTAAGACAGAATTCACAGCATAAATGACACCATTTGTGGCCATGATATCACTTTCAGCAACAGGCTCCTTGTTGATATGTATTACGTTATTTTTCTGTTCAGTAAAAGAAAAAATAAAAAAGTAGATGAGAACCTTCTGTCATTTCCAATGTTATTAATAAAGCCCTCACTTTGCATTCATTCATTTACTGGATGGCTGAAGGCATTTTCATTCCTCTTGCCAATTAAGGAGAATATAAAAACAAATTATAGCCTGAGCAGTTTGTCCTGGAATGGCTGCAGGCTTTGGACTTCCTCAGTGCATGGGTTGGGAATGCTGTCCCATGGCAGCAGAGCATATCCACCAGCAACCTGCCAGGGAGATGGCTGTGGAGATGAGATCAGGAGAGGGCAGAGCAGGACTGGACATGGGAAGAGTCTAGCATGCATGTTGGCCAATTCAGTGCACCTGGAAACACTGTCCCTTTCATTTTTGTCCTGTGTTTTCTTAGGCATAGAGTGGGCCATGATTACTTATTTTCTGAAATTATTTTTTTCCTCAGTAGAGGATCCTATATTCTCTTAATGTAGTATAGAGTTTATGAAATGAAATTATATATCTAAATAAATCCTGCTGTGCTAAGGGAGGCCACGCAGGGATCATTTTTGTTACACAAAAAGAGATATGTTAGCTGAACAAGCTATTCATTTCATTTATTTATGCTTCCCCCCCATGACTCAGGGTTAAATTTATAGCAGCTCCTGGAAATCATTTACAATTGGTCTTCTGGGGAGAAAGCTGAAGCAAACCACATTTCATTCTTCCAGCTTGTTAAACACATGGCAACAGTCCCTCCAGTACAGCCCAGCAAACACTGGTGGGACTGTGCACACATTCAGGAGATGTTCCCCCACCATCCACATGAGCACAGACATGCTTTGGTCCTTGACAGGGACAAACACTGGACAGCCCTGCTGACCACAGAACCCCATCTGAGGTGACTCACCATGCTGACTTCCAGTTTATCTCCCTGCATGGATTTCAGCCTCACCAGGGCACTAACGGCGCCGCTCACCAGGATCTCATCAGCCACGTGGAACTTGAGGATGTTGGCAAGCTCCTTGGCATTACCTGGGGGAAGAAGACATTTACATCTATAAACCAGTATCAGCACTTGCTTCCCGTATTTCACTGGAAATATGCTGGAATGGAATTACATGGAAAACACCATAATTTCCTGAAAGTGTAAAAAAACAATGTAAAATTGAAAAAACAAACCAAAACCAAAAACCTGGCAGAAGGACCTGGTTAAGGCATTGAGGCCATTCCTGCCAGGGCAGGTGAGGATCCCAACAAGTCCAGAAGGACACTCTCCCAATGTCCCACCTTGGTAGCTACCAAGCCTGCCCTACACATGAATTCCCTTTTTCTTGGGTTTTCATCCCTCATTCTCTCAACTGTGCACAGCATTAACCTGCTTCTCTTGCTGCTTTCACTTCCCAAGGAAGTTTGGGATGGGGTAGGGAAAGACCCATGTGAAATAAAGAAGCAGATAGGGCATTCTGGTATTTTCAAATGTCACCAAGGCCAGTGTCACTTGGCAACAATCCTCACAGCTGGGTAGGGAGGGGGAAAGTGCAGGAGAAATGACACTAATGTCTCATGGACTGACGCCCTGATACCATCCCACTGAGTCTCTACTCATACAGCTGTGCTTTGAAACAGATTTTGGGAAGATAAGGTGCTTTTCCTGCACCAGCTGTTTTCCAGAAGAGGCGGTGACATGCACAGAGTGGGCCAGCAGCGCTTCTTCATCTTCTCCTTCAGAGGATGCAGGGCCACTGCCAAGCACTACAGACAGCTAGTGCAAAGGTGGCCTCCATCTACAACACCCTCAGCCAGGGGGACCTTTTCTTTCAATGCTTTCAAGGATTGTATGCAAGCTTTTTTCCATTGTGGTTTTCCGAGGGTGGCCACAGTTCACTCTGCACGCCCTCACCAGCATGATCCACTTCTTCATCAGAGGCATAAGCTAAACATTTGTGTGAGAAAAGAACATCTGAAGTGTCTGCATCTGGGAATCTTCATTCCTGCAGCCATTTACAATGGCTGCAAAACACTTCTGAAATATTTATATATTAAGCATAAGACTGGACTGATATTACTGGTTCCACATCCCTGCACTTAAAAGGATAACCAGCTACCATGGGCAGATGCTTCCCAAATTATGACGTCAATGTTTGGCTGGGTTTTAATGCAAGAAGACATTACATTCAAATACCTGACATTATTTCCAACCACAACCAGTTTTCAACATGAACAAAATAAAAGATTGTGCTGCTTATCCAGAAGGGAGTTATTAAACATTCCCATGCTTTTTTCCACACCCAGCCTGCATGCCTTTGCTTTTCAGATACTGGTCTTCAGCTGAGCTAGAATGGAACATTTGTTGGTTTCCCAGGATTAGACTGGACCTTATCTATATGTAGAAGGAGAAAGAGCCCCAGCCTTTTAGTAGTTAAATTTCAGACAGTGTAACTTGAGGCTGTATGTGGATCATGTCTTCTCTTTGCAAAACTTTCTTTAGACACCCTTGTCTGGTGTGGTCAAGAGTCACATTCTCACTTCTTTCATCCTTGAAAAGGGCAGAGACCTCACTGGTTCCTTTAGAAACATCTGTGAGTTATCTCGCTTACACCACCAGCACAGCCAAATTGAAGTCGTAGTGAGTTTGTGACACACACTACAAACATGTCTTCCAAGAACATAGGCACTATAAACCCCACTTGGGGAATTCAGTGCCACTCTGTGCATCCTCAGCTTTCTGCTTATGCAAATCCATTGGGTAGGAAGCTCATGCTTCCAACAGACAGAGCCAAAGAATGAGATACAGCAGAGAAACTTGGCCATTCCTCCAGGTATCAGAGCAGTCACACACAGCAGCTCGCCACCTAAATGTTCTAGACATGCTCACCCATCAGTTTGTTGAGCTCCCCCTGGGGCATGGCTCGGAAAGCTTCGTTTGTTGGAGCAAACACCGTGAAGGTTCCCGGCCTGTTCAGGTTCTCTGTCAGACCTGCAGACTGGATTGCAGCCACCAACGTACTGCAAAGCAAACATGCATCAAATGCTTCACTGCAAACCACTGTGTTGGTCAACTGCATGCTGGGCTCAAGAGAGAGCTGGGAAGTTACAATTGTGAAACCCCTCTGCAGTCCAGCAAATCAAATAACCAAAATGAGGGTTAGGAAGGAAATGAGCCTGTGAGGTCCAAAGAGAACATATGAGCAATGGTAAAGGAACCTGGGAGTGCTGACTCCATGGGGACCAAATGGTATGGGGAGACAGAGAGGTCTGGCCACAATGGACCTGATGGGCAGAGATGGCTTCAGAGCCAGATTTTTATGGTATTAAGGGAACCACTTACTCTTGGCTCACAGTTGGCTGAGGGTTATTTGAAGTTTCACTCCCTATAATTTGGAGAGATCATGGTTTTGGATGATCTTTCTATGCTAAAAAAACATACACATTGTCATGACTACAACCCGTAATAAATAGAAACTGCTTTGGCAGCTCTTCTGCTCCTAACTGGCGCTTGGGAAGCACAGAAAGGTCACCTGAAGCGATGGTCTGCCTTGAGAACATCCATCACTGAGCCAGTTGGTGGAGTCAACATTTTGTCCACGCTAAACAGGGTCCCAAACCTTCCCCTCTTGTCATGGGCAGCAATGCAGGCGTTTTCAATGCAGAGGTTCTGCAAACACAGTCGCAGAAAAAAAGACTTCATTAGAATATGCTTCAAAAGAGAGATTTTGACACTTTCCACAATGACCATTTACACTTTTTACACGATAGCTGTAACTTTAGAACACTGAGCATCACTCAGCACACGGGAAGGACTCACATTGCGGTACACAAAAACTCTCAGTTCCTTGTCCCCCAGAGTCTGCAGTTTCTGTCCATGATACAGATACTTAGAGGAGAGCTGGTCTTTGACAATGTGGTTCAGAAGCAAGTTTCTCATGTTGCTGTCAATAATGGGGAGTCCATCTGCAGCAAAAAGTATGAAAAGAACCAGTGATCCACTTAAAATGACTATTGAGACACTAAAAACCATTCAAATACAGAGTATTACCCACATCAGTTTTAAATTGTAAAGCTAGATGCCACTGCCTCGAGGCATTTGAGAGAGGATTTGCATACTTGTGCACTGAAACTTGGCTGAAGACTGTTTGAAGGAGATCTGTGGCCCAAGCTGATGGAAGAAAGAGATTTAATCTGTGGTTTACCTTTGAACACATTATTCACTGGGGCAAGGAGGGTCACTTGCTCACTGCCAGTTAGATGAGAACTGAGACCAGCTTGTCTGAAAAGGTCTGTAGACTTGGAAACTTCAGATTCTTGTGCCAGCTCAAACACAGTCTTAGCTGAAAAGAAAAGCAACACATAGTAGCCTTGCATTAAAGGCTATCCACTCATCACTGTGCCCTCTAAATCCAGCATTTCCTTGGAAAAATAGACAAAAGAAAGGCAACAGAAAGAAAGATCCAGAGAGGCACCAGTACCTGAGTCTGGGATCAGCAGCTCATTAACAAAATGTACAACGCCATTGGTTGCCAGGACGTCCTTGTTGGCAATGATGGGCTTCCCATTGAGGGTCAGCTCTTCCCCACTGCAGCCCACATCCAAGGTGGTTCCTTCCAGAGTCTCCATGGTCAGGCCAGCGATGATGGCCTCAGCACACATGGCTGACTTCAGGATGTGATGGTTCAGCAGGTCTGTGAGAGAGGCGAGTGTCTTAGTGAGCTGCAAAAAGCAGCTATGAAAGTATGGCAGCTTTTAGGGATCCTGTTCAATGGCCAGGGTGTACTCCATAGAATGCAGTCATTTTAAATTGTGCTGATTTTAATTCCACAGCCTGTGAAATAAAATGCCTAAAAAGAGTCACTTTTTATACACTTTTGCCAACTTCAAAAGGCTTCATGTGGGTATTCTACTCACTTGCCAGGGGAAGTTACACTGATTAGATACTACTTTTCTTGCATCTTGCTGGATCAAAAGAAATCACCACCACATAAAGTGCTAAAAGAAAATTCAGAAAAGGGACTGCTTCAGCTCCCTCATCCATATCTGGATGCCACTCCTTCTGCCACATCTACAACCAAAGGGCTCTGGGCTGTCCAGTTAAAAAAGATAGACTCTGTCACATCTGTTTACTGCAGCTGTTGTCAGAGTGTATCAAGGAGCTGTTGAGATGTCCTTGAGAAAAAAATTTAGAAGAGCTGAAAAATACTCTTCAGTCTCTCAATGGCCTCAGTAAACAAGCACTTACCCCTCAGGGCTTCTGGGTCTCCCAGGATCCTGTTCAGTGTTTCTCGTGGGATCTTCTCAAAGGCTTCATTGGTTGGAGCCAGGAGTGTGTACTGGCCTTCGCTTTCCAGCAAGCTGCTGAGGTCAGATGCAGCCACAGCAGTCTTTGGAGAAATAAGGAGAGAGGGTAAAACACATTCAGACAGAATAAAAAGGTTAGAAACTTTGTCCAGGCACACACTGAGGGCCAGACTTATTAAGGCTTTTATAATTTCAGAGGACTTACAAAAAATCCTGAATAGTTTCATTCAGCACTTTGGTCCCCTTATAAATTTGACCCAGCCCCATGGTTCTCTGGTGTTCCAGAAATTTGAGCACAAGAGCCCTTTTTTTTTAGCAAGACTGAGAGCTAGTTCGAATACCCAGACATGCCTGGAAAGGGTCACAGTAGTTCCAGTGAATAATTCAGATCAGAACCTACAGCTGGCTAACTGTAAATCCCCTGTGCATTTTCAGCAAATAAATTCGGACACATCAAATTAAAACAGTTAATGCCTCCTAGGGCTGAGACTCCCCCACAAGAGTGAGGAGACAGACTCAGTCTATCTCTTTTTTTGAACAGACATCAAAGTGTGACAATTACTATCATAAAACCCTACTTGCACTGATAGCAAACACTTCTCTTCCTAAAGCAAAAAGAGCTACATTGGTACGAGGATTTCATCAGCAGCTCCAGGGTCAGCCCAAGACAATGCCAAAGCTCTTCAGGACAATTCACTGGGAGTGGGGTGACTGAGCATCTTTAAGGAGACCTGGAGCACCCATGTGTGAACTCACCCGAAGGGTTTCCAGGCTGTCCTCGGTCTCAATGATCTGCTGGATGGTGTTGGTAGTGGTGGCGATGACTTTGTCGATGACATGAACCACTCCATTGGTGGCATGATGGTCAGCTTTCAACAGCCTGGCACAGTTCACAGTCACAATCTGCAGAGGGAATGAGCCATGGGGTGTTTCATGCACTAAAACCAGAAGGTCAAGCATCCTCTGCTGCTTTTCTATTTCTATTTCAAATGCAGTGAGCATTTTATTTAATCAGCAAGAGAAGAAATGTGATTTCCTTAAAAGACATATCAAGAATGAGAATGTTCTATCAAGAATGTTTGAAATATTTAATGTTCAAAGAGCATTGAAAATCGTCAGTGGTTTTGTCTACCCTCAAGACTAATAAAATAAGCCACAACCAATACTTGGGCAAGCACAGTTACACAGCAGCGTGGGCAACTGCCCTGCAACAGCATTGAGGAAACCAAGTATTCTTTCCAACTCCTTCAAAGTATGTATCTTAAATCATATGATTTAAGTATACAAAATATGTATACTTGGATCAACCTAAGCCTTACAGAGTCCTGGAGGCACAAGGACAGTGTAGGAGTTGCAAGGCAGCCAAAAAGCAAGCATGCTGTGGGTAGGTTTAATATGAGGAAGAACTTCTTTACTGTGGGTGACCATGCACTGGAACAAGTTTCCCAGAGAGGGTGTGGGGTCTCCCTCACTGGAAATATCCAGAACCATGTGGACACAATCCTGTGCCCAGTGCTCTGGGATGCCCCTGCTTGAGCAGGGAGGTTGGACCAGATGACCCACTGTGGTGCCTTCCAGCCTGAGCCACTCTGACTCTGTGAGTGCCTTACCCCGTTGGGATAGTGGTGGATCTGGATAGGCAGGTTCTGGTACATGGAGTTCAGTGTGGTCCCGTGTTTCAGATCATCTGTGAGGACCCGTTTGTCCACCATGTGGTAGCGGAGGGCATTGAGCAGCTCAATGTTAACATTACTGACTAAGGAATCCAGAGTTTCCTGAAAAACAGAAAAATCAATTTTTCAGTACTGAGTGCAATTAGGCAGCTGTTAGAGAGGACCAGGAGGTCTGGCTGCACCCAGAGTGCTTCCAGGGTGGGGGCATGGGCATGAATATTAAGTGATTCACTCAGCTTCATGCCATTTGTGTAAATTAAGTGCTCAACTTTCTCAAACCTTTATCTTTTGCCTTAGGAAAGCAGCTAACAGCTCTGACACCCTCAGTACTTGGCAGACAAAGAGATGATTGCAGCTCCAGAGTGGGATCATTGCATTGAAAGGAGCAGTAAGGCAACAGGGCCGTGGACAAACATACCAAAAGACCTTTCCCAACAGCATCATCCCTGCAAGGGGCTCTGCTGGGGCATTTGGGGCAGAGTCTTGGCAGTGGGGAGACCCAAAAATATCCCTCCTCCCTGCCCGAGTAGTTGTTCTTGTTCACAGGGATGCTCAACTGGGATGGGAGCACCAGCAGGACAGCAGTGACCATTTCAGGAGTAGAAATACCACAAGACACAGAGTGAGAAAATGAGAATGAATGTAAAGGAAATGTACATCTAATTGAGCATGGCAAACACTCACGTGGGAATTACCAAGGCTCCAGTTGGGACTGGCTATTTGTACAAATTAAGAACAACCAGAATGGCAATGTAAGGGTCAACAAGAAAACTGGAAAGGGATGGGAAGCTTCTTGCTGCAGGTCTCAATGCAATCTCTAATAGCAACAGGCAGGGAAAACTGAATGAGGGGATTTCTCCATCCACATCTCTCTAGTGATGGGATCCTTCAGAAGCGAAGCTCTGGAGCCGATGGACCGCCTTGGAAATCCGCAGTCCTTCTTCTATCAGTGCTATGTCTATCCTGCCAGACCCCTGCAGAGCTGGATTTACACTAGGGAAAATCAGAGGAAGAGGAGAAAGCAGAGGAATTATCTTACAGCAGACAAGGATGCCCAGGCCTCATTACTGGGAGCAAAAATTGTAAAACTTCCGGGTCCTTCAATTTCTGGCCTTAGGTTGGAGCGGTCGGAGTAGAGCTGTGTGGTGGCAGACCCAACCACTCCCAGGGTTTCATAGATGTTTGAAAGTGGTAGAGCTGAAAGAAGAGAAGGTTGAGTTCCCAGAAACATCATTCATTCTTCTGACTGAATTAAAGCATAGCTGGTGAGAATGCTTGGGGAAATGAAGCACGTCAGGGGACTGGTATCTGTTCATTAATTAGATAATAAATAATCATAGCCTGACTGCTTCACCCTCAATTACAGCAGTGTAATCCAGGATCTACTGCATTTCTGCAAGTTTGAATGGACTTATTCTGGATTTATACAGATGGGATTTAGGCAAGCAAAGATATTGATTGCTTTCACACAATCCTGTTTGTGTTCAGGCTTTTGGGATTTGGTGCTGGACACTGCTGGTCTCAGTCTCCACTGACCACCTGCACCAGCCCATGTGGTTAACTTGGAGGCATCAGACTTTTGTGGAAGGAAGTGTACCAAAAGCAAAAGCAAAAGCAAAAGCAGAATATGGCTTTCTTCAATAAACCCAGTTAATTCCCTCCCAATATCAACTAAATGCGATTTTGCTAACCCCATGCTTGCCAAAATGTTCAAGGCCAGGTTGGATGAAGCTTGAAGCAACCTGGGATAGTGGAAGGTGTCCCTGCCCATGGCAGAGGGTTGGAACCAGATGATCTTTAAGATTCCTTCCAACCCAAACCATTCTATGAATCTGTGAAAATGAAAATGAGCAGAGATTGGCAGAGCTGTCTGTTACTCTATCATTCCTTTGCATTGCATTGCCAATATAGATATATTACTTGCTGGAATAAGTAGTTCCCTATGGCCCTCCCAAGCTCGATTAAGTTCAATTATATCCAAGGTTCTAAGTTGTCTGGAACATTTAGCATGCTTTGGAGCTGATCTGACCCTTGGCTAGTCCTCCACCGAGTCCATTTTGGACTTGTTCATGGCAATACAGTGCATAAATTGCAAAAATCAAATCCACTTTGAGCAATTTTCTAACATTTCCCTTTACTAGGCAGCTGTATAATTTTAAGAAGTCTAAAAAATGTCAAACATATTTTTACCAGCTGGGCAGCCTTTTTCTCCAGGAACTTTTTCATATCCAGGACAGCACTCATAACTGATTACCCTGGAATAAGAGATGGATACGGCAGATTAACCAACAGTATCTTGCTGCTTTTTCTCTGTTTGCTACAGTTCTGGGTCCATCCATATTTGGGGATGTTTCCAAGCAGACTCTTCATTAGAAATACAGACTTCAGCAAAAGACAAACCACACTTTTTATCTCCTTCAGGGCTGCATGTTGCCAATTTCTCCACAGAACAAAAGCAGACACAATTTCTTTTCAAAACCACGCTTTCCAGGAGACTTTGTACAAACAGTGGATGGAAACTGATTCCACAGTCCCAACAAGACTGCCAGTGCTGGTTCATCTGGGCACATTTCCCACGGGATTTGGGGATCTCCTCGGCTGACTGCTGCTGTCACATCTCATCACTGTTCAGCCAATACCCGCAATTCCACCGTGGCTGTTTGACCAAACCAGCCAAGCATTTCCCTCTCATTTCACCCTGTTTTAGTCCACCACCAGAAATTATTTGCTTACTTATGGCAAAATCCACAAGACAGACCTGGAGGGAAAGGAGAACCCTGTTCTCAGATATGTGCACTGGCACAAGGACTTGGGAAAAGCCCTGCAAGGAGAAACTTCACCAGCAGTGGGATGTGCATCCACAGGCAGCCGGGCACAGCTGTGTCCATGTGAGCACCTTCAAAGCAGCACTTCCTTCTGACTGGAAGCACTTTCGCCCAGTAAAACCAAAGGAGTCAGAGACACCATCCTGGGCTGTCCTGCCGATTTACAGATCCTAAATAAGCCAGAGCTCCCTGAAAACTGCATCCATCATCTGCAGCTCAATGGGAAACAAATCATCTGATTCTCAAAGGTGGCCATTTGAGGGAACATGGCTTGGTATTAACAGGGAAAAGAAAAAAAAGCAAAAAGAAAAAGGAAAAAAAAATCAGTAAAAATCAATCCAGAAGTTGCCTGTTTATTTTTCCCAGGGGATTCTTTCACCTATTGCTCTATACTTGGTGTGAAAGGAGTAAGGCCACCAGATTGATATGCTGAGAGAGCCAGGGAATAGGTGTTCCTCCCAAAGATTTCCTCTGTGCTCCCAGCTGGATTTGAGACAAGTAGGATGCTGTATTGCCGAGGCTCAGCACACTCACTCAAACGGAGAGGAAAATCCTCCAGCTTCAGATATTTGTCATCATTTTAAAACTGTTAACAAACAGTGGAAATGCCTGGGGTTTAATAGGGAATTCTTCAGGGTAATTAAGAGCCAGAAAGTGAAACAAATACCTGCTTTTCTGTGACAGAAGCAAATAAATTCTGTGTCATGGTTTCCTAAGAGAATTACAAAGCAAACCCAGACTGATTGTCTAGACATTATATATTCCATGTGGGAAAGAGTTTGCCTAAAGCAATCCCTTCCTTTGACTACTGGAGATCTTAACACCCTGCTGCTCCACTTTCCCAGCCCCCCTGTCTCGTGTTCATTGGAAACACACACTTTCTTCCCTCACCACTTCCCTCCCCTACCTCCAATTTTTCTTTTTTTCACCCTAGAAACTAAATCCAGTCTAGACAGTTCCCTTGGTTCAGACCTGTAATCAAAAATGAAGAACTGATTAAAGAGAAATCATTCCAAAGTTCAGCATAAATAATTCCTGAGTGCTGACGAAGGCTTTAAAAGCCTTACTTATAGATCAATTGGAGATTAATGAGCTGCTCCAAAGGGGCAGGACGTGGATGAACATAGCCTGTGGCACACTGGGTCAGGGCTGCCCCAGCCCCCAGGTGCCTGCCAGGAGGGGAGGGCACTGGGAAGGGATGCAGGTACCTCGTCCAGTGGAAGGTGTCCCTGCCCATGGCAGGGGGTGGAACTGGATGGTGCTTGAAGTCCCTTTCCAGCCAAACCATTCTATGATTCCATGACTGCATCTCCTGCTTTTCAGTGGGTTTGTGGGCATCTCCAGCAGGAAGATGCTTGCTCATGGCAAGAAGCACCAAGGCAGTAATGGGGTGAGCTCCACTTGGGCAGGGACTCCCTCAAGTCCCCTCTCTCACTCTCCCACTGAAGGTGACCTTCAGCACCACCTGGTATGTGCCTGGCACATCACCATTCCAAGCACTGGCAAACTGCTGCAAAGGGCCAGGTGAACACAGAGGTGCTCAGCAAAGGGTTGGCACCTACAAGGAGCCAGAGATGATGGTTATTAAACACAGCTTCAGCTTCAGGCATTTGGCCTCCCATGGCTGGTGGAAGCACGAGACCACCCAGCCCACCCAAAGGCACCATTCAAGGGGTTGCTCAGGGGTGGGCCCAGGGCATGTTCCCAACTGGTCCTGCAGCCACCTCCAGCCCTTGGAAAGGAGCATCAGGGCCGTGGCTGAAGGATGCTCTTCACCTCTGTGCTGCCGTGCCCTACACATCCATGGGGGAGGGAGGCTGCTCTTGACACGTCTGGCTCCAGCTGGGCCAGAGCCACAGTCTGCTGCCCAGGGAGGAGTACTTCCCTTGAACACCTCCCAGCCACTGCTCCACACAGTGGGTTCTGCACAAAAGCCTCTGGAACTGCCCTGTGCATCCCTGTTTCTGCTGTCTGCTCAGTGGCCACAGACCATCCACCGGGACACAGCGGATGCCAGCGATGTGGGTTAGATCAGCACTGCCCTAACACAAAGAGCATTTGTCATCCACTCTGCAATGCCTTGACCACAACTTCCTGACCTCCTCAGTGAGTAATTTCAAGACAAATCTATAGTTTTTTAGCCTCTGGTTTCGAAACACTATTTCTTAAATGTCTATCTGTGTCTGCCTGCAGAAGCAAGCTCCTTTAGTTTAGGCTTTTATTAGTCATTGTTCCACTGCTGTTGCATTCTTAGGAGCTGAAATTAAATTTTAAGTGCATTTTTCAAGGTAATAAAAATAAGCTTAGGCATATATTAGTGGAAAAAGATCCATTTGTAATAATTTCCTGTAATAAAGCCCATATGTTTTGTTTTTGTAAAATAAGTGCCAGTAATCTTTTTCTAAACTGAGGAAAGTGCATCAGACATGAAAAAAGGAAAGTTAATTTAAAAGAGAAAAAAAAAAAAAAAGGAATTTATTAATGGGTTATTCCTCAAAAAGTAATCCAAACCAGAATTTATGAGTTGTCTTTTCATTCTCAAGATAAAACATTGTGTGGGGATGTGTTCCATTGCAACCCCAATTCTGTAATAATGAGTCCAGTGCATAAGGGAGGTAGAAAAATATAAAATACACAGGCAAAATGATGATAAGATACTCTAAATGAACTATTTCTCTGGCTTTGGAATAACCAACAGTGGAAAATTACCTAATTACCAAAACAATTTTGTCTCAGTGCTCCTTGAAATCCAAGCAGTGTCAGAATTCTTGCCAACTGTCTTATCTCACTTCATCAGCAACGATAAAAACTCTACATAAATCCTCTACTTAATTTCTCTGTAACTGTGTGAGCCAATATTTTGGTAGAGAAAAACAAAGGAAAAAAAAAAAGCAGATAAAGAGGTAGGAGTCTTCTTCTGAAGCATGAATTAAAATTTCCATTGTGCACAAACAGCCCCAGTGGAGTTACTCCACCCCTGTGGGCCAGAAGCATCAAGTCTACAAAGCCCCAGAGTCTCCCCACCGAGGTGTAACCTCTGTTTCTGCCAACAGCCACGGAGGAGCTCAGCACAGCACCTGCTGCTGCCCAGGGGTCTGAGCCCTCTCAGCCTGGAGCAGCAGCACAAAGGTGAGGCACACAGAGCTAAGACTAAAGACCAAGCACGTCTGTGTTTTTCAGGCTGGCTTTCCTTGCTGCTCCAGTCACTCTGAGCCACCTGATGCAGGATGTGATCATTCCACAGCGAGTGAAGTTATGCTATACAGGCTTGCAGCCTTTTCTGTCTTCCTTGCTCAGGGATGAATTTGTCTGCTCTGAACCAGCTCTGCAGGAGCTCAGCTTTGCTCCTTGGTAGTTCCTGCCAGTTGTCACTGACCTCCCTCCCCACTACCTCAGAGCCGGGAAAGGAAAGAAACCAAAGCAGTCAAAACTATCATCCTAGAGCCAGGCATTTTCACCTGCAACACACATACAGCTTGTGGCACCACTGAGCCTTTAAGCAAATAGGGAGGATAACAGCCAGGTCAAATGTGAAGTAGATGAGATGGGTCAAGTGTCTCCTCCCCGGGACTGCTGTTCTCATGTGGGAAAAACCTTTTAGGAGGAGGAGAAAATGCCCATGCTGATGGAAGGGATCCCCCTACCAACCAGGGTACCACGCACACAGCTTTAGGAGAGGACTGCTGAGTACAGATCCCAAGCAAAGGCTGGATCCACAGAGTTATGATGACAAACATGCCAAATCCTGACTTTTTCTGGCATTTAAGGGTATGTGGTATTCTCAAAATCTCTCACAGACCAGCTCAGTCCAACAGAAGGGGCCAGTTTGGAGGTCCATGCTGAGGACCATCAGCCGTGCCCACCTGCTCTCTGGGCTCTGGCACCTGAGCACAGCACAACATCAGACTCCTGACACTGCTGAAAGAATTTGACTGCTACAGCATAATGCATCATGTCCTTTATAGCCCAAATGACTCCTGATTGCTTCCATATGCCAGGCACACCACGTCCAGTGGGAGCCATCACAAGCAAACATTTGTAATCAGAGCTGTCCCAGGGCCCTCTGGAAAATCCGAGTCAAGGCATGTGTCTTTTGTTCTGCACCAGCACTGCTAAAGGAGAAAGCAGGGCCCAGGCTCAAGAATGACTGGGAGGAGAGAAGACAATAACACCCATTGTGGAGATGATGTAAAACAAAGAATAGTGAGCAAATTCCGTGGATAATGGAAAGATTACCTCATAGGTTAACAGGCAGGTTAATGGTTTGTGTGCTTTTCTCTCAGTGATGCATCACTGGGTGAGACACTTGGGTAAAAGCAGAGAAAATGAGGTAGAAGAGATCACCCCATCTCCTCAAATGAAATAATGGAATACTGCCAGATGCCAGTTATTCTACCTCCTCCCAGAGATAAGCGGATGGATGAGTTTGTCTGTGCCAAATACGGCTGCACACTTGGGTTACATAAGGTTAGTTTCTCATTTGCTTCAGAGCTAAAGAAATCCATGGCTGGACTGCTTTGCCTTTCAGTGACTACAGCACTGAAAACTCTCCCACATCCACAGCTGGGTTGTGTTTTCTTTGGAGGCATACTAAGCTACTCTGTTATCAGAAAAGGCAATGATGAGACCATATTGCTGTGCCATAAACTTGTCCATTTTATGTCAAGAAGGCCATTATTCAGCCAAGATGACAGCCTGAACTCTAATCACCCAAGTTAAGCCTTTCCAAATTTTTGTGTTCGTAGAATTAAGGGAAGGGGGGCTGGTTGCTTGTTTTTACATTATTGCCTCTCCTTTTTTAGGACAGTTGGACATAAGGAAAATGATGGTATGTGCACACTACATGGTACATCCAGAAATACATCCTCCTGAAGTACAGAACTCTCCTTCTTTGGGCAAATTCAAGTGAAGTACAACGAAAGCCAAAAGCTGTGCACAGCCGTGACTCCTGGCTTGCCTGCCCTCTCCCCACACCAACACCAGACATGAATCCCAATGGCCAGGTGTCCCAGCTACACCAATGACAGCAACCCAAATCTGCAGTAAAGAGCAGCATGTTGCTATAGCTCTAATTCCAATTTACATTGAACCGTAAGAGAAACACATGAGATGATTTTCTTCTCTCTGTTCTTGACCCTGCAGATCCAGGATGAGACCTGGCCCACAGCTCTGATCCCACAGCCAGGAATGCTCAGGGAATCTTTGCACTGACCCTGGGTGTTGTGATGGTCTGTGCTGTGGGCCAGTGTGTCCAAAAGTCCAGTCTGGATTACAGCAAGGGAAAAGATTCCCCGCTCCTTCTCTACAGCCTGGCAGATAGTCAAGCATGCATAGCCTTAATTATCTGCTGACTGCATCTTTCAAAAGAATGTCCCGAGGCTGCTCACACAGATTCTTCATGCAACAGCTACTTGAATATTATTGTTTGCAATTTTAGACGTGGAATTGGCCTGCAAGTCTGATTAACTTTCCTGGTGGAGTCATCAGAGTGTTGGCTAAAGCTGACACATCTTTCCTTTTATTTGTTTTCCCTTCCAAAGCAAACAGATGGAGATGAATTTTACATTCTCTCCAATATCCATCAACTCAGGGCTGCCTTTTTTTCCCCTTTTTTATTTCTTAAATTTAGGCAGCATTGAACCTATCATGGAGACAGACAGGGCTAAGTACTAGAAAACATCTGGTACACACTTCATTACAGCACTGAGAGTTATATAAGTATACATAGAAATGCAATTAGAATAAACCATCAGGGTTTATATTTACATGGCACTTTTTCTTCTTAGCATCAAAGTGTTTTAGAAAAACAAATATTTCTTAGGGGGTAAAAAGCTAAAGTAATTCTTAACACATACACACGTGACACCCACACCATGGGCTCTGACATCCCACAGCTGCTGTCTGCTTCTCCCAGCCAGCACCCACCTCCACAACAGGGTCTTTGGGGAGACCCTGTCTGGCACTCAGGGACTTACGTGGACTTCCCGCAGATCTTCCTCTGGTACCACTGCTTGCAGTTGGTGAAATATTTCCTGTTGGTGCCGATCAGCTTCTGCACCGCACACACGTTGGGGCTGCAGGAAATGACAGAGCAGAAGAGGGTCTTGTAAGCCTTCCTCCTTCAATGCTGACCCCCAGCACAGAGCCAGACCCCACCTGACAGTGCCTGAAAAGCCCTGCTGGGATTGCAAAGGAGGAAACCTTGAGAGCTGCAGGTCAACTTGCTCAATTTAGGCCAATAATGACCGTCCTTAAATGGAGGAAGCAGTGAAAGAGATCTCTCTGGACTCTGCCAGAGCATCTCTTTCTTCACTGAATGCAAATTCTTGACTTTTTCCATGTTCCACCTCTCACCAAAATGTAAACAAATCAAGTAAAAATACTTTGCTCAGAATTTCCATGGTGAACAGCTACTTAAAATTTGGGATCACAGCTAAAGCCTCAGAAAGTTATGTAATAATACAAGTCCTTCCAAAAGAAACCGTTATTTTATTGTCTAGGACATAAAAAAGGTAAGACAGATATTTATCAGCCTACAGGCTTGCACCAAACCCAGAACTTTTGCCGTATGATAGACTCAGCAAATTCTGACCATGGATGCTGAGCTGAATGAGGGGAGGAGGAGCAGTGGCACTGCCCTCCCCTGTTTCAACACACCAGATATGACAGCACAGATCAAGAGTGGCTGTATCAGCCCATAAGGTACCAAGAGCTCCTGTTCAGCCAAAACACCCGGTGGTTGGTGTTCCATGTGTGAGTAACCCTGCTGAGAGCTGACTGCAGCTCTTCAGCTTTCTAAGAAGTGGCATCACCGTGAGCAGAGATGTGGTCAAGCTGGAGCTGGGAGTTTCCTTGCTGCTGGTTTGGCCAGCACAGCATTTCTCTGCTCTGCCTGGCTCTGTGGTTTGTGGCCAGCAACCCTGGCCACATGTGTAGGCAAAACACGGTCAGCACAAAAGATATGATTTATGGATCTGGGTTGCAAGGCTATCAACTGCCTCTGGGCTTGACCAGAGGTGTAGCAAATGTCCAAGCAAGCTGAGGATGCTTAGCCCAGCTGAGGCTGGATTCCCAACTCCAACACCATGTCCCAGTTGCAGCAGCATCACCAAAAGTATGCACAGTATTGGCTGCCAAGCAGATGAAGGGAAAACAAATAATTAAGCAAAATGCATAAATCATCACTTCAGCCTGTCAGAAGTGCTCTGTGCTGTCCAAGGCGGAGTTTTCATTTGCACAAACGAAACTCCAAATGGAGTCTGGAGATGCTCTTGTGAAGGTCCTGTTGATCTGCTCAGGAGAACAGGCAGAAGCCTGTGTCCCGCTGCGTTTGACCGAGGCGCTGCCCGCTTGCCCCCCAAAATGAACAAAAGCAGAGTTTGCAGCCCAACCACCAAGTCCTCCTGCGGCCGTGCTTGCTTTTCAGCGGCATCCCGAAACGGGCCAGCATGCCCATCATTAGCATGAGTTAACCTGAGGGTCTCCTGTATGCTGGCTGACTCCAGTGCCAGCCTCCGCGGGAGCCTGGCTTGCCTTCAATGAGCCTTTGTTGGTGCGGCTGCCGCAGGGCCATGCGGAGGCAGCATCCGACCCTGCATGTCCCAGGCACCTTCATCCTGCCCCGAGGGGAAAGAGAGGACCTGTGGGGACCCAGCTCATCGTTTCCCTCATTACTGCCACATCCAGTAATGGTAGTTTGTTTCTTCATGAAAGGATTTCATTCAGTTTCTGTATATAAGGCAGGGAACAAGGAGCAAGAACCTACTGAAAAAAAAGTTAGAAATCACAAAACCAAACTTTCAGCTGGTGCAAACTGGCCCAGACTCAGCAACTTCCAAGCCAAATCATCACTTAGAGAGACGTCTGTGCTCTCTGACTCAGCCCACCTTGGCCACCCGGCCCCGCCGTGCCGAAATATGGTTCCAATTACATCGAAATTCCAAACCTTGCCTCGATTTTAGCGTCTGGCTGACGGCAGTGGACAATCCCTCTAATATTCATCTTGACAAGCCTGGCTACTGAAGGACTTGTTTGATCACTTCCCCCGCATCCCCAGCAGCAGCCTGCCAAGAAAACCCTTGTGCCTCCAGGACAGTATTGAACTGCCTTGCTCCCTCCTCCCTGCAGTTCTGTGGGGCTGCTCCTCCTTCCCTGCCTTATGGGAGAAAACCTTTTTCCAGTTTTTCCTCAGTGTGGAAAAATCCCTGCTCAGGACTGTGTTATCAACGATTCCTGCAGGCACGCTGTAGTAGCGGCTCCCCGCATTGCATGTTCTGGTTCCTTGCCCAGTCTGGCTTAAAATGAATTTGTCAACACTCTTCCCTCTCCTCGTTGGAGTTCATCACCTTTGCCATGCCGTTCCCAGCCAGCCGCTCTGACTCCAGGATAAAACTGCCTATTGTTCCCCTTCAGCCAATGCCTTTTGCTTGGCAGCGGCAGCTGGGAGCTGCTGGGACAGGGGCTGTCCTTGGGAAGAGCCTGAGAAGAGCAGGACTTAATGTACAGCCCCAGATGTAAGGATGCAAGGACTGTGGCCATGGAGCTCCCCAGCATCACGCTGTGCCCACAAAGCTGGGTGGGTTTGGGGAGAGCACTCCCACATTTTCATTTTCAAATGTTAATGTTCCTTATACACTTTTCAGCTCCTCTCACTGACTTGAGCTGGTTCATTTTAAAAAAAAGTTAATTAAGACATACAAGTTTTGCTGTAGAGCCAAGCTCTGCCTCCCAACTCACTCTCGGCTCAATGGGGGCATTGATGGTGTGGGGGATGCTCACAGCAAAGGGTGGCAGTCCTGGTTGCACATCCCTGTGGAGCTGGCTTCTGCAAGCAACACAACATGCCCCACATCCACGATGTTTTGGGCTGGTTTTGTGTTGCTGTATCTCTTTGGCACATCATTAATCAATGGTCAAAAGTCCGTGTATGTTCAAAAATGAGCTTGGTATAAATCCCTCTCTCCATCAGAACGGGAGCAGGGAGCAAAGAGCTGTGATCAGCCACACTGGGTTAATCTCAACTCAGATGGAAGTTCTGGCATTCCAGTTCCTTGGGTCATCCAAAGATCTCAGGCACCAGAGTGGACTGCAGTCATATCTTACCCAGTGCCTCTGTTAATTGAGCAGGGAGTAACATAACAAGCTCCTCTCTGCAGAGATGAGTGCACTGATTTACACCAGGCTGCCCTAACTTATTCAGCCTGAGCAAACTTCAGTCTCAGGGCTATCAGCAGAACTATTTACTTAAGTTTCACATCACACAGAGATGGTGAACAAGACTCACTGTATTTCTACATAAATCGCTGCAGTTCTGGCATTATTGACCTACTACAAGTAGACATCAGCTCATAATTTGCCTGTTGGATTGTGTACCTGATCAGACATACAAACAGCACATCCCTTGTCATAAATTCTGACCTGGATCCCTGCCAGAGAATGTATCAAATTGCAACATTTAAATCTTGGGAGTCTTTTTTTTTTACTTAAAGCATTTCATGACCCTGCTTCCAGCAATGCACTTAAACAGAAGCTTCAACTCAATCACTGTCACCATCCTGAGAGACGGAAGCCAGCTGAAAGGTCTGTCATCCTTTCACCACTCCGAATTCTTAATACATTTTAAAAACAGTGGAAACAACTTGGTTGTTAACATTGGGTTAGTTTTCTGCCTATTAATGAAGTCTCAAAGTACTCACTCTATAACATGCTGTGTATCAAGCAAGAGAGGTCTACATGCATTATTCCGTAGGCCTTATCTTGTAAGGTTTATGAGTAAATAAGTGATTCTTTTTGTCAAGAAAACTTCCAAGACTGACTGGGGTTTCCAGTCAAAGAGTAAGTTGGTGCTGACTCCATAGAGACATTGAAGAGATTTTCCTTTTTTTCCCTACAAATTCATGAAAGCGACAATTCTTTCCACAAAATCTTTAATGGTTCAAAATCTAGGGATTTTTATCCCCTTTTTCCTCAACAGGGATATACTGGTAAAGAAGCATTGAGGGGTCTGAACTGACATCTGCAATACTAAGTTTCGTGACGGAAAAGCGGAAAAGTTATCGAAAGAAAACAGTTACTAGAGGATGAAAGTGAAAGAAATGAAAGAAGTGGTTACCGAGAGAGCTCCCCGCAGTGCCCGCGCGGCCCCGGCTCGGCGCCGCCTCCGCGCCCGCACAAAGACCCCGCGGGGCTGCGCGGGACGGGCGAGACGGCTCCGGGCGCATCCCCCGCGGGCCGCCGGCTGCCGACGGGAGTCGGGAAAACGCAGGGGGTTAAAAGAGGTTCCCCCCCACCCCTACCCCCTGCCCTCCCCGTCCCCGCGGGACGCCGCTTACCCGTGCTGCCGGCCGCGGAGCCGGCTGTGCTGCAGGACCTGCTGGTACGGGGACTTGGCGGCGGCGGCGAGGCCGAGCGCCAGCAGCAGCAGCGGCAGCGGCGGGCGCACCATGGCCGGGAGCGGGACGGGACCGGGCGGCCGGGACGGGACGGGCCGGGCCGGCGGCGGCGAGCCCCGTTAAATGCGGCGGCGGAGCGGGGGCGGGGGCGGGAGCGGCCCCGCGGGGGGAGCGGAGCTGCCCGGCCCGGCCCGGCCCGGCGGGAGGGGAGGGAAAGAGGGGAGAGGGGCCGCCCCCCGCGAAGGGCATCCATCCGTCCCTCCGTCCGCCCACCCGCCCTTGCATCCCTCCGTCTTTCCACCCGTCGCTCCGTCCGTGCCTCGCAGTCCCGCCGCGGCGGGGGCGGGGGGGGGAAGCAGCAAGGGATGTCCTGTATCCCCCTTCCCAGATCGGTGTTTCATCTCCACGTTCTTCTTCATCCAGACTTTTTCCCTCCATCCTTCCCCCAGTCAGGACTCAGGGCGGGTGGTTGCACTGCCACGCTCCGGGTGTCCCACCGGCTCCAGCCCCTTCGTGATCTCCCTGCCCGGGGGCTCTCCTGGCTTCAGCCCACGCCACCCGCGCTGCCTCCCCAGGTCCCCTCAGTGCCTCCTGGTGTCGACCCCCTCTCAGCCACTTCCAGCACTGGCAGGGGTCACCCTTGGTCATCCTTCTTACTGCCTTTATACCAACCCAAACGAAAGCAGGAGCTCTTAGGCTGAGAAAGTTGGAGGTGTTCAGTTCGGAGAAGAGAAGCTTCAGGGAGATGTTCGAGACGCTAACAGTACCTAAATGGGGTTTACAAAAAGGAAAGAGAGCAAATTTTATATGGGCAGATAGTGTTAGGACAGAGGAGAATGGTTTCAAACTAAAAGAGGAGAGATTTAGATTTGATATTTGGGAGAAATTCTTCCCTGTGAGGGTGGTGAGGCCCTGCCACAGTCTGCCCAGAGAAGCTGGGGCTGCCACATCCGTGGGAGTGTTCAACACCAGCTTGGATGGGGCTTGGAGCAACCTGGGATAGTGGAAGGCATCCCTGCCCACAGCAGGGGGGTTGGAACGACATGAGCTTTAAAGTTCCTTCCAAACCAAACCTTTGTGTGATTCTATGATTCACTGCAACATCCCAGTGTTTGTAAAGGGTTTGCTCTGATTGGACTGGCATCAAAGTTGAAGGGCTCTTTCCTCCCTAAATCTGCCTGGGAAGCAAAAGGGGTCCTTTGGGGCCACTTGCCCTTAGGGACAGATCTCTGCAAAATCCTCCTGTGGCTTTGCAGACTGGGCAGTGGCCAACAAGGGCAGCTGCTCAGCAAGGGATGGGAATTGAAATGTGTCCAGCAAGCAGCCACTGAGCCAAAGAGAAAAAATCTTTGGCAATATTAAGCACCTTAAATTTACAAAGATTTTTTTCCCCACAGTAAATAAATCTGATCTGCATAAAACCCATTAATGCTTATTGGATAAAATACATAAAACCATTCCTCAGTCAGGTTTCCTCTCCCCAGGGAGTGTTTCATTACTTCCTCCATCTAAGTAGGAAATCATGCAATCTTACCTGCAAAGGCTCATTACTCCAGCCTAAAAGATAAGAAACAGAAGTCTCAGGTCTTTCTGACGAAAAGGCGATGTTTTAAACCCTCTCGAGTATTGCCTGAGAACCTCAGCTGCACCTCTATAAAATGGAGGCGATTTTATGAGCCTCCAGTGCTCTGGTTAAAAGAGAGGAGTGATCTACACTCTGCCCAGAAAGGGGTGACTTGGTTCCCTGGCTCTGGGAAAATGTTTTCGGCTGTGAAGCCTGATCTGATGGTTGTGCATTTTTCCAGGCCAGAGTTAGACCCCTTGGTCTAACTCCTCCTCCACGAGCTATTGCAATTTTTTGCCAAGGGAAGGCTTAAAGCTCTTTAAAAATGGAATTAAAAGAGGAGGGGAATCAAGCAAAGGCATTGCCAGCTGCTGAGTCCCCTGAAAACAGCAGCCAGTTGCAATTTCTCTGTGAAGAACAGCAAAGATCCCACGTGGTAGCAGAGGCAAGTCCCTGGGTGTAGGCTCCTGCCTTGCCCCCACATGCTAGAGTGCTGTTTTGGGAATGGCAAGGTCCCTTTCACTCACAAAGCTGGTTAACAGATGCATGAACTTCTCTCCCAGGCACCTCAAGGAGCAGGAACCCCAGATCCTCAGAAGAGCATCTTTCCCCAGGAGCACAGGGCTGCCTGTCCTGGGATGAGCTCACCAGGACCATGTTCCTATTATAACCTTCCAGAATGAGGGTTGATGTCCTTGAGACACCAAACCCTGTACTATATCCAGCAGAAGTTTGTTGAACCCAAAATGTTGGAAATTAACTTGACAAAGATTTTTCCCAGTGAAATGTTTCCCTGGAAATTAAGCAAACAGGGAGTGAGGAGGGACAACCAGCTGTAGGGGGTCAGGGTGAGTGTGGGGAGGGATGGGGCAGCCCCACTGCCATGCTGTGCCCAGCACTGACATGTCCAGGGTCCCACAAGTCACATGCAGGCAAATTCACTGGTTTTATCTACCACTGCTGGTTTACTTCCTCCCCATCTGTCCCTCCCGGTCCAGCTGCCTCCTCGTTCTTCTTCAGTGCATCTTTATTCATTATTCCTCTCCAACAGGACTTTCTGTACTGACTAAGCCTTCAATTAGCTTCTAGAATCTGTTTGAGAGCAGTTCAAGTGTTGCAAAGAAATATTTAAATACACTTGGCTATCAGACTGTGACAAACCTATTTGTGAATAACCAGTGCTTTGATTTGCACTTGTTTTAACCTCTACTTCCAGACGGATGTTTAGTTTGAAATGAAATCCATGGGCAGTGGACTCTCCACACACTCATACAAATACTCTAAAATCAATCACATAGAAAATTGCACTTACACAAATGTACCCTTCTGTAGACATTTCAGACATAACAGCTGCTCCACCAAAAGGGAGGAAGCCAAAGACATACACTAAGCCAAATGAAGAAACCTTCAGCAATAATAAACATCTATTATTTAAAAACCTTTTCCTCTATAAACAAAACTGAAGGCTGAAGTGACTGAATCATTAAGACCATAAATACTTTTCACTTTGTTCTGTGAGCTGCACAGAAAGGCCAGGAGAGCTTCTGGAGAAAAAAACCCCTTTCCACCTCTCTAGGAATAGTTTCAAGGCAAATAATCAACAACATAGTACTAAAAGTGGTTTCTTTGTATTTGTCTGCCATATTAAATTTCCACTATCCTCATAATAGTATGATCTCTAATTCCCAAAATAAAAAGTTATAGTGATGTTTGGTGACCCTCACATTCCTGCAACAGGCTGAATCTCCATTTCATTTGGAGCTCTACTTAATGGTGATTTCAGGTTGAATGTCTTTTCACCCAGAGAAGCCTCTGCTCTTGTTCTCACAGACACCGAGAAAAAGCACTGAAAATAGCTCTGAGCATCCTTGTTGTGCTTTTGTGTGAAACTCAGCAGAATTTATTCAGAAGAATAAATAGGTGACCCTTCATTCAATTAACTCCTGGGTGTTCCTGAAATGTCAGGGGGAGGGATCGCTGCCATGGCGGGAGGCACAGTCCTGCACGGGACACAGCAATCAGAGCAGCTCCAGCACAAATGAGGCTGAAGCAAACACGTGGTCCAGAGAGGTGGACACAGAATATCACAGAGCAATATTCCTGGTGACTGCAGTGCTGACAGCCAGTCATGCCATGACATGCCTGGCTTGGGCTGGGAGTGCAGAGGAGTCACTTACTGGTGGGAAAGGACAGTAACCACAAGCCTGTCCATGCACTGGTGTGAAATACATCCCATCTCATCCCACACTCTCACTTTGTTCCCTGTTTTCACTATCCATACTAGCATCAGGGGAATATATTTCCCTTCTGTGTCTTTTTAGTTCTTTTGGAACAACTTCTTCACCCCAAATGCTCTGGCATTTACCTTTTGGGTCTGTTTTCCATGTCCAATGTGTTAACGATGTGGCAGATGGTCCTTCACACCATGCTCTTGCTTTCACACATCAGTCTAGTAAAAAGATCCCGATAAAGATCACATAATCCTCCTCATTTCCCTTTGCAGACAGCTCCATTTGATGTGTCCAGAGTGTGCTGGAAAAGGAAGAGAGCTAATCCCACTTGCCTCTACCACACACAGCAGGGAATTAATGGGATTTATGATCCAGCTCCACACAAAACTGTGTCCAAAAGGCCCTCTATATGTTTAAAGTGTTATTATTATGTACAGTAACATACTAATAAAATAGTAAAATACATATATGTACAGTAACATGCAGTAACATACATAACAGGGCAGGTTGGAGGGGGCTCTGAGCAACCTGGTCTAGTGGAAGGCGTCCCTGCAGGTTGGTTGGAACAAGATGATCCTAGACCAGGTGTTACAAATTGGTTTAAACACAGAAGAGTGAGGAAAACTAGGTCTCTGTAAATAAAATGGATAAATATACCCCACAACTTGATTAGTACCAAACGAGGCTAGATGTTGGTGCCAAAAACTTGATATGTTTTATTTAATAGTAAAGGAGGCAAAGAGAAAGAAAGAGAAAAGAAAAAAATAAAGAAATAGAAAATGAGGTGTGCGGGGTGGGGGGACAGGGAGAGAGTGACAGGGTAGAGACAGATCACCCTTTTGAGGGTCCTAACGACGTCTTGTGGCTTCCTTCCGTCTGGTCTTCTTGGTGGTGTGGGTCCCCCGCTGCCCGCCATCCAAAAGTAAAGAATCCAATGGATTAATTATGTTTGGGCCAGGTGCGAACGCCCATGTGCCTCCCCTGGGGAGGGCAAGTTTGACACTGTCCCTTGCAACACTTTGGATCTGTTGCATCATCTGCAGTGCTCTGGTGCAGGGTCTGGGGACCCCTTTGGGGGGCCTTTGATGGGCCATGTCACCTCCTCTGCTGTCTTTCATGTGGATGCAGCTTTTCCTGGGGTGCAGGGGCCCACAGCTGAGCTGGTCTGCACAGCGGAGGATGGGCGTTCACTGCCTCTCATCAGAGGCTTTTTCACTACACACCCAAAACCTCTCTCCCCACCACCCTTTGGTGGGAGGGTCTGTGCAAGCCTGGCAGCTGATAGTGATGCCTTAGGTTTTAACTTTTATATTTTTCAAGTCCTGTACTGCCTGGTGTGTAACTCTGAAGTTTCTTGTGGCCTCTTGACTACTGTTCTCTCATGCTGGTTAGGCATAATGAGCCTCTCTAGGTTTCCACCTCAAGGACACAAGACCCCAAAATGTGTAAACTAAAAAGCCCCTGAAGGGGGACAAACTTGGGGTAATTACATCATTAACTGAGGTTATAATTGGACAATTAACCCTGATATGCAAATGGCCCAAACTTATAAAAGTGTGAAGAATTCGTGACTCGGGATCCATCTTGGGTGTAGACTTTGGCCTGCCCAGGGTGTACCTTGGAGGCCCTTTGAATAAATACCTACCCTTGTTCCCTTATTCTTGTCTAGTCTCTGCTTTTAGGTGGCCTCTCAAGGCATCAGTAGCCCCGGTGCTGTGGTCTCCAACCCAAAGGCGCTAAGCTTGATCCCTGTGTGAATGTATTCTTCTTTCCCCAGCCCACACCCGAGTCACTCATTCCATCAACGAGCAGTGCAGGGCCTAAGTCAGGGTGTGGTAGTCTTCTCTGCAGCTTTTATACAGTTTTGTTATAATAGGCAAAAGTCTTTCCTGAACATGTTTTAGCCATAAATTATAACATTTCAACTGATTCTTGGTAGATGTTTCAGAGATGTTTATTTCTCCAGCCGCCTGGCCGGGATCTGCTGAGGAACTGCTGCAATCACGGGACCTGAGGGTCCTTTGCCCGCGCAGGGAACACAAACCAACCCATGGGAACGAGGCTGAGCAGGGGCAGGGAAACCCCGTGCCTGTGCCCTCAGGGCCCCTCTGCCAGGGCTGCACAGCGGGGAGAGGGACCCCAACATTTCACCCATTTATTTTTAACAAAAGAGATTTAGAACTTAACATTGAAAACAACTGGATAAACATAACAAGAATAGCTTTAAAACAAAACAAGCCACCCTTCTGAGTCTTTAAATGTCCAAACAGATTCTCTGGAACATCTAAGGTTGACAGAAGGGAGACAGGACTCTCCGGTCATGCTTTGTGGGGAAACTGAGGCAGGAGAGGATTTAATTTCTTCCCTCCCCCTTTTCATCCCCCCCTCGGCATCGGAGAGGAGTTGTAGGGAAAGGGAATTGTATAGGGAAGCCATGGGGTGAAAAATGGATTAGGAATAAACTGGGGATGGGGTAAACTTAGGAAAGGGTTCATATTGGGTATAGGGTAAAAAGAGAAAGTGGGATTAGGAAAGGGAGACTGTAGGGGGGGCTTATAATGGAGATATTGTCTAACATGACTATGATTTTTAGCATATATACTGCCTTTCACAGAAACACCATCAGGCCCAGTGACCTCTGCTGCTTGTAACCCTTTTCTACCTTGCACAATTTTGAATTCCACCACCTTTCCATCTCCCAAGTTTGGGATGCATTTTTCAGGGTTATGCTTTTTAGTAGCAGTTCTGTGAATGAATATGTCTTGCTGGTTGTCACATCTCGTTATAAAACCATAATTTTGTTTAACATTATACCATTTTACTATTCCTAAAACCTTAGCTAGGGTGATTTTTTCCTTTTTCTGAGTGGCTTCTGTTTTCTGTCTCGCTGCGTTTTTGCTTTCTCTTTTGTCTTCGCTCGCTTCCATGTTGGAACTGCCAGGGCTGCTGGGGCTATCGGGGCTGCTGGTGCCTGCGCGCTCTTCCCGGGGTCGCATTCGGGGCCACGCGGGCCGGGCCGGGCCGCGCCGCTCAGCTCCCCACGTGCCGCCGCTTCTGCTCTCAGCTGCGCTGCGGCTGCCTGGGGCTGCACCCACGTCTCGGCCGGGCCCCCGAGCGACGACTCCCCCATGCCCTGCTCCAGCGCGCGTTTCGGGTAGGCACGGCTCCGCTCCGCTGCCGCCAGCCTTCGCCCGCGTGCCGCTCCTCTCACGGGGCTCGCTCCACCACGCGCTGCGCGGGGCCGGGTGGGCATTGCTGGGTTGCGCTGCTCCCGCCACACCTCGCTCCGCTGCCGACACTGCAGCTCGTGTCACTCTGCCCGCACGCGGGAACTGCCTCGCTGCTGCTCGCAGAGCGCTCGGTCCATGTGGCCGAGGTCGCACAGTCCCTGAGCCAGGCTTCCCTTCGCCAAGACACAGCTGACATTGCTCAACAGTCTCGGTAATTAAATAATATTCATGAAAATATTCTTCCATTGGCATATATTTTGACTCAAAAATTAACTGTGTCCAAACAATGTTCCAAAAGTCTTTGGTAAGAATTAAATCCCAAGAAACACAGAAAAAGTTCTTAAACAACCATGCCAGGAAGTGTTTCAGTTCCTTTTGAGCTTGAATTAAGCTAAAATTTACAAATCGTTGTTCAAGAACCTTTTCAAGTTTAAGATAAATGTCCATATGCGGCTCTGAGAGCCAAGAGTCTTTCCACAGTTCCTCCATAGTTTAGATATGGAATAGCAAAACAAAAGAAGAAGAGAAATCCAGAGTTTACTCACAAATCAGTTGCTGTCCTTAGGGATCGGGGATGGTTCTGCCTGCATTACCCACCATTTGTTACAGTGCAGATACTGTAACACGGGTATCAAACAAGGAGGCCGTGGAAAAGAAATACATATGGACTGATTCTTGATAGATGTTTCAGAGATGTTTATTTCTCCAGCCATAAATTATAACATTTCAGTCTCTGACACCAGGTTGCTCCAACCCATCCAACCTGGCCTTGAACACTTCCAGGAATGGGGCAGCCACAGCCTCTCTGGGCAATGTCAGGGTCCCTCCCCCGCCGTGCAGCCCTGGGAGAGGGGCCCTGAGGGCACAGACACGGGGTTTCCCTGCCCCTGCTCAGCCTCGTTCCCATGGGTTGGTTTGTGTTCCCTGCGTGGGCAAAGGACCCTCGGGTCCCGTGATTGCAGCAGTTCCTCAGCAGATCCCGGCCAGGCGGCTGGAGAAATAAACATCTCTGAAACATCTATCAAGAATCAGTCCATAAATATTTCTTTTCCACGGGCCTCCTTGTTTGATACGCGTGTTACAGTATCTGCACTGTAACAGGCAAGGTGTGCCAGGGCCTCACCACCCTCACAGGGAAGAATTTCCCCCTAATATCCCATCTAACCCTGCCCTCTGTCAGTTTAAAACCACTCCCCTTTGTCCTGTCACTCCATGCCCATGTGCAGTGACTGTTTGTTTGGTGTCTCCTCTCTGATTAAAGGTGAAGATACTATTGTGGGTCTTGTTAGTTCTGGCTCAATTAATCTACACTGAGCAGTGCTAAAGTGCCTTCCTCAAGCATTTAAGCAGGGTTGTCCTGGGTTAGATGGGGCAGGCACCCCTTGTCCTGTCCTCAGGGGCCTCAGGAGCACTGGCCAAAAAAGCAATTACACACAATATTCTGCTTCCTTTTAATGTATCATTGTGATGGAAGAAATATGTGCTTTATCTTCTCTTGTATAAACAAAACAATTCTCTTACTTCATCGTATAAGCTTGCAATTATCTTCCCACATTAGATACTTTGAGTAAAGTCTTTTTAAGAACACCTCTCTGTTGCTGTTGCTCTCTCGCTGACAGGCACACACACAAAACAAACCCATTGAATCTCAGGAGTAGAATTATGAGCCAAGCTGATATCTCCCCATCTGTTTTCTGTTTTCGCCTCCTTTCCACTGCCCAATATTGTAGATATGTGATACAGTAGATTTACAGAGCAGGAAGTCACAAGAAGTAGCAACTCAACTTTCAGGGAATAATTCAGTGTCACTTATTCATATCGTCCATGTATATGAAAAATAAAAAAGAGAGATAGAAAACAGCTCCCACAAGGCATTTCTAGCTCTCATATGTTCTCATTTTATTCCTTATCCTGCAATTTATCTTCTTACTTTCAGCAAGCCAGCAATGAAGTAGAAAACCCCTAAGAAATCTTATTCTGACATATCTTTCTGGGGAGTATTCATTTCCATGCATAGCTGCGTAAGCCATGGAGAAGTCTGTGACATCACTGGAGAGCAAACCACTTGACGAGCAGAGCCTGCAGACCTCAAAACAGATAAAAGCAAGTTTTTTCTGGCCTTCTCCATCTGATTTAAAGGTCTGATAGACGCCCAGCGTCAGCACAGTAATCTGCTGAGGTTGGCCCTAGGCCATGTTGTAATGCAGGAAGAGAGCAAACGTTGGAGCATCGTGAGCCAAATTACAACTGTGTTATTTTGGGACACTAAGCTTTGAAACCTGAATTCATTTAGTTTATTATGATATATTGGAACTTCCTTAAAAAAAAAAAAAAAAGAAAGGAAAAAACCTAACAAAACCCAAGATACTCATTAATTCTGGTTAAATAGAACAGGCAGGAGAAGGCATTGCCTGCCAAAAAGATACACAAACCCCATTATGTCAATAGACCATCTCGTAACCGGAGGTGCGTAGCCAGAAGGCTGCTCCTGTTGGCCTGCAGACTCTGGATGAAATTCAGCTCCCTGAAAACATGACAAAACTCTGACTTCAAGGCCAGCCTCAAAAAGCCCCTACGTGGCTCAGAACAATAATTTCAGATTTTCACATTTTACTATGCTACACTCAACGTGGCAAGGTGAGCATTGCCCACAGATCATGGGGCCTCTGCACAAAAATCTCTCAATGCATTTAATGTGTTATTGAAGCAAAAAAAAAAAGCCATTAAAGCATCAAAGTGCCAGCACGTTCCCTACTGTACATTTTCCAACGTATTATCCATACTTCTGAAATAATCCCAAGGGTTTTTCCAAGCCCTGTGGGTTCTTGCAGTTAGGAAAATATTAAAAATATTTAGAATCATTAAGTTCCAGGAAGTGAAGAAACTGGAGAACAACAGAGTGTTTCTCAGGGCTGCCTTGCCTTCTTTGAGTCCCACCTTAATAAGAGATGCTGCATCTAAGAGAAGAAATAGGGCTTAAAATAATAATGAAAATTTAAAAATTATTGGTATCTGCTACATGTAGTATTTGCACATCACTGATATCCCAGTTCTGTAGAATTATAGAAGTGTTCAATAAATGTGGCTCATGTGGTGGGCTTGGCAGTGCTGGGTTAATATTTGGAAGTGATGATCTTAAAGGTCTTTTCCAATCTTAATGATTCTGTTCTATACAGACCTGACACTGGAGAGGCTGTGCACAACTGGGAGGGAGAAAAACGAGAGCTCTCCTTTCTTGGTTTCTGTAACAGCTTGGAAAGATGTCACCGGCCACCTCCACACTGATCCCCACAGGGCTGGACTGTGTAGGTACAAGAGGAAAACTCCACTCGATGTGCTCTCCTGCCTAGCATCACACCATTGGCAGCAAAACACCTCCTCAGGCTTTCCTGCAGCTTTGACACTGCACTCTGAAGGTGATTCTACACCTCACCAGCTTCCTCATGTCTGGATGTCACCTTTTCCTTCTGCTTCCTCTGACAGAGACATCCCATTCACCACTGTCTGCTTTGAAACTGCATGTCCAGCAGAGCTTTCCCCCAGTCCATGATGCACATGCACCTAGAAACCCCAAAACCATATGGATGCACACTTCTCAGTTAGATATTTCAAGTCCATCATCACAATGAGGAATTTTGGGGGGCATATGCCTTAATTTAGTTGCAGTGGTTTTCTAGTTACAGCTGAATAGATAACATGACAAGGCTAGTGATTGTTTCTAGGAGGGAATGGTTTAATATTATGATCAGCAGTGCTCACAGAGGCTCCTTGATAAAGGGCCAGGCAGAGCTGGAGTGGTTTGGATCTGTTTCCTCACCACTGCTGAGAACAAATGTTGCAATATATGTCAGGAGAGTTGAATGGAAAATAATTGCCTTCATTATGCAAGTTCAATGTACAGACATATGTTCCTGGATAAAACACTTTTACAGCCAGCCAGGTCCCTGCTGCTTATTTTCCATAAAATATGAGGAGCAGCATTTTCTACAGGTTTCACTCAAGTATTTGAAGCAGGCACGCGCTGATTTGTCCTGCAAAGCACACGCACGTTTCTGAGCTCACATGCACGTAGGTTTATGGCTTTCTACAGGAGAGGCAGGTGTGGGAATAGGTCTTGTAGAGGATGTCTGAGCATGCACCAGGACTTTGGCATAGCCAAAGCAGTGAGAAACTGGAGACATGGATTTTATAGGAGACATAGCACATTGTAAAGCAAGACATGTTGGGCTAAATCCAGTTCCTCTTCTTCAGGCAAACTGAGCTCTTGATTTCATTGGGGCTTCTCACTCAGAAAGGGTCAACAAACTCAGCTTTGGGCATTGACGGGAAGAATCAGAGGAGTGATTTCTTTGGTGTGATGCAATAGGAGTTTGTATTCCCATTAGCCCCAAGTGCCTGGAAATCTGGAATTCAAATGGAGCAAAACCTCACTACAAATAAAGATTTTCTTAAAACCAAAGTAGTTTCCACCACTGCTTTTAAAAAGCAGAGTTGCCAGCTACTGAGAAAGTGAGTAAGTGATGCTCTGGCCTGGGAGGATTCCAGCAGGATTAGTCTGGCAGTTGTAACACAATCAAGACTGACTAATTTTTTCATTATTAGTTGTTGATTTTTCTAAGTCTGCTTTTCACAATGGTTTGGCACTGTCCACACTCATCACTCTCCAACTCTGAAGCTGGCAAGCTGACACATTTGCTTCTTTTATAATAGCACAGGGATGGGCTGATTTACACCAGGAGCCCAGCGTGCCGGCAGAGCTGGGAGAAGCGGGAAGACAACATTCCCTCCTCCAGCTGCTGCAGGAGAGATGCTTCATCCATGAGCAGGAACAAATATTTATCAGATGGGCTTTCCAGTCATATGGTCCTAATCCTCGCAGTAATGTGAAACTCCCTGGATGAGGTCATGCTTGTTGAATCCCAGACTCTCCTTTTTTTCTAGAGGCCAGGTCAGGTAGGTGGAAGATGGAGCACACTTATCCCTGTCTGGGGCTGGCCAGGAAAAAACCACAGGGGTTTAGGGACATGATGTGCAAGTACACACCCATGAACACACACAAAGACTTGCTCCAGAGCACATCAGGGCTGCCAACATTGAATTTCCAGCACCAGCACGGGGCACCTGTTGCTCTAACTTTTCAGAACTTGTCAAAATCCAATTGGCAAACTCTCTGAAAGCTCTTTTAAGTAAAAGCCCTTCTCAAAAGTGAAGAAAAGAGTATGATAAAATATTTTTTAAAGGTCATTTAAAGGCTCTCTGAGCTGATTACTGCTGGGAATACTTGTTTAGGTGGCTAAGGTATCTTTGTTTTGCTCATTAGCTTTCACTGGCTTTTGGTGCTTTACACCTTAAACTGAAGAACCAGGGAATTCCCTGACCATTTTCCTCCAGTGACTGTTAGAATCCAAAATTGTCCAAATTAGGAATTGTATGTGAATCCTACTGAGGTCTGAGCTCATGGGTCCTGGACAGACCCTTATTATTTTAGCCCAGATGGTACTAAAAAAAGACCATCTCAAAACCATGAGACATCCAATGGTATATTTTAGGAATGCCATGCTTAAGATAATAGTCCAAATAATGTGTCATAGTCAGCAAAACAACGTAAAATACATTGCTCATCAGTACACAATGTATAGCAGCACCATGTCTAGGCATGAGGTTCTCTTGAGCAGGACTGAACCAAGGGAAAGAACACAACCAAAACATTCTGGGTGGCATTTACAGCTGGAAGGTTTCCCAAACCTCAGACAAGATGAAATTTGAGTCACTCTCAGAAGAACCTGACAACCAAGTAGTGAAGGAGATTGTAAAGGCAGATCATGTCCTTTGTTTTGAACCAGACTTTAGCTGTGCAATTTGCTGTAAGACTGAGTGATTTCTGAGCATGACTAACCCAGAGCAGCCCCTTTACCTGCAGCCAAGCTCAGGCCTCCCATAGATGAGGTGAGTCCCAACCACCAGCCACCAGATTTGGCTTTGGGAAATCTCTCTGCCAGTTTTTTCCATAACTCTTCTTTCTTATGCCACAGGAAGATGCGGGTTTGCCAACAGTTAAAGCCTCTGGGTCCTCGTGTCTCTCCCCCAGGTCTGCAGCAGTGGGAGGACTCCCACGTTTGTCTCAGGTCAGCAGTGGGGTCTGCTGGGGTCATATTGTTGAGCAGGTGCACAAGGTCCAAAGGCAGGATCCCAGGCTGAGCCTCAAAAGTACTCACAAAATCTGGGTGAGAGTTTGTAGGAGGAGGTGGTCTGGAGTATAGTTCAAGCTCTGCTCACCACCTCTGCAGGGAAACATCACTGAGCCCCAAACACTCTGCTCAAGAGGGGAAGGTGGCTGGGGAGTCAGAGAGGGGAGAGTCCCTGAGCCTCCACTACCCTGCAGAAACCCATGCCCCGGGGGTTTGAGTGTGTTTTGCTTTCAGCATATTGTAGTTAACTCCAATAAATAACCAGAGAAGGGAAAAGCAAGAGAAAGTGGTTGATGCTGCAGAATGGGGTTGTTCACCCTCTTCCCTGAGCAGGTCCTTTATTTATTTCACATGTGGGAAGAATCAGCCCTTGGATCTTCAGTTTTCTCTCTCTACCTCATTCCCTTCAAATCCATCAGCCAGGGAGATTAGCAGTGTCACAGGAACCAGACCTTTCTGCTAAATCCCTTCCAGATGTCCAGAGCCACAAACATGTCAGTCACTGACAAGAGCCTAATGACAAGTGGTTCCCTGTTCATTAGTGATGGCTACTGTTTCCTGGCAGAAAAGCTTTTTCCACCCTGCCTCCAAAAGCAGGTTTTTCAGGAAGGGTTTTTTCTTCCTTCCCCAGAAGCAGGGCTGCTGTCTGATGGCTCATGAGGAGATCTCCATCCCAGCTGGTCTTGAGACCTGCCCTAGGCTCCCCCAGAGCTGCTGCTGGAACACTGGCACAGGGCACCACGTCACACTGGCATTTTAGGATCTGTAGAGAGGAAACAAGTAGCAGATCTGTCTCCTGCCAGTGGGGTTTGACAACCCTAGGCTGTGAGGTTCTCCAAAAGTTTGGTGGCATTAGACAGGCATCTTCTATGTTGGTATTGTCAGCCCCAGGGAGACAGGTAGGAACTCAAGCAGGCACCGAGGTCAGGATGGCTTTGGAGAAAATGAGCAGGTGGGAGGGCTGCCTGGGAAGCAGTTCAGGATAGAACAGAGGGACATCTTCTGACGGTTCCCTCCACCCAAGCAAGGAGAGCCGTGTGGTGGTGTTCTTGTCTTGCTAATGGAGAAGGCTGGGAGCTCTGTGACAAGGGGCTCTCTCAGGCACAGAATGCAACAGGATTTTGGTTCCAAGCCTGGCTGCCAGGTCCTTTCCTTTGCCCAAAGACATGTCATGGGTTTCTTGACCTGTTGCAATACATTAAATTTCATAACTTTCTTCAATTGCATTTTGATCAGCTTGTGATTGCTGTGTTGGATTTGTCCTATACCCTCATCTCCACACAAGCTCAAGATGTACCTTGTAAGCTAAATTATCCTCAAAAAATTAATACTGTCCATTGTGGACATTCCTGAAGGTTATATTTTTCCCTCCTTTCATCGCAGTTAATGGATAGAATTTTAAAAGTACAGCTGGACAGGAAAGACCGTTTCTTCCATGGAAAGTGCCAGTCTCCTTACTGGGATGGGCAGGCAGGATGGGCTGATGCAACATCCTTGCCATGCTCCCAACCACACCACCACAAGGAAATGTTATTCAGCAGTTCATCCCACCTTGGCACAGAGACTGCAGTGAGATGCCAAGCCAGAACTTGTGCTGAAGTCTCTGAGAACTGCTCCTTTAGTGCAGCTGCTTATTAACATGACCCTACTTGGGGAGGTTTCTTCCTTTATCCTTTGAAATATGAAAACCATTCCAAAACTTGATCCCCATGAAGGCTGGGCATTGTGTCAGCTTTAAGAAGCTGAAAATAGTGATGGGTTCTTTGCAGTGAACAGAAAAACCCACTTGAAGTCTGTCATTTAGATTTATGAATATGAAGTCTGCTCTTTTGACATAATCTTTCTGATTTAAGCTTGTGGTTTCTGCACACAATTTCCATTAAAATTAATGTAAGTCATCTGAGCAAATCTCTCCCAGGTTGACAGGATGAAATGTTCAGCTCCTGGAGATTTATTCCTTGTTTATGGGCTTCAGAGCTGACCTGTGCAGGAGCCAGCCCACAGCCTGTGTTGGAGCTCAACAGGACCCTCAGTGATGGGGTACAAGATGCCCTATCTGGACACCCAAAGCACTGAGAATGTTGGCAAACACCTCTGGAAACTGCTCCAGCCTCAGAACAAGCACCAGACATTCGCTAGATAAACCAAAAAGTCAGCCCTTGCTCACTTCTTTGTGCTGCAGAGATGTCATGGGTTGAGATTTTCTGCCTGGTGTAAAGCCAGCTTCACCATCAGCATCACTTCCACAGCAATGTACCATAAATGGGTGAAGCAGAAAATACAGCAACTCAGCAAAAATCCCAAACAACGAGGTTTGGTTGCAAAACAGCACAACCATGTGCTGTAAAAGAACACAGATATCTCCTCAGAGACATCAGTGCCCCATTTTAACTCAAATCCACTAGTTGTGCAGAGAATAGATCACATCACATCCATCTGAAAAGCAGCTGGACGCTGAACCCTTCCCAGATTCACATCAGCCAGGCAAGCCCAACATGGCCAACACTGCTTGGAAACAGTCCTCCAAATTTCCTGAGATAAAACCACTAGAAGATGTGTCTGTGTGACAGTGAGCCCACAAGTGCTGACTCAGCCCATTGCCTCTCACACAGTTCCTGGTGATGATTTATTTCCTTTTTCCTCCACTGCTACCAGATCCTTGGCCCCAGGAGAGGTCCTGTTGGGTGCTTCATGTTTTCCCTGAGGGAATTTGGGGAAACTTGTCTCCCAGAGCCCTCTCCCTCCTCTCCCCACCTGGAAGGTGGGTTTGCTGTCCATCCCCCCACCCTTTCCCATGCTTCCTGTTCCCTTCCCCAATGCCCTGGGCAGTTGCCTCATAGTAGTTGTTCCTTAAAGGAAATGGATATAAAGAAAACCTCACCAAAACCCCAGAAATCCGCAAAATTGGGGTCCCCTGTGCTAATATAACAGCATGTTTCCTTTTCCTTGAGCCCTGTGCATCCCCAAGCCTGTACCCACCAGACCTGCCACCTAATGCCTCCCAGTACCTCCCTCCTGTCCATCTCAGGCTGCCTCCACCTCCCCTCTTCCTCTCACAGCTCATCTCAGTGATGGGGACTTTGGACCCTGACTGCAACTCTCCTAAGGTGCAGACAAGTATGGTGGGCAGCACAAGTGTCATGTTATTCCTCCCCCACGAAGGACAAAACCATGCAATTCTTTTCCAGTAAGTGATATGATTGGTCCAGAACACATGGGAACCCGCAGGCACCAGCTCCAGCCTGGGGAACGAGGTGGGATGGAAACACAGAGACGCTGAGGGGAAAAGGAGATAGATTAAACCAGGGAGCAGAGAAAATGTCTAGTTTTGAGACTTGTAACATTTTCCAGTAAGTTTATACTGCTCTCAGCCAAAATAGTCATTGTAAAGAAATGGCGTTATGAGCCCTGGAGGATTTACATGAAGTGTTCGTGTCGGAGCACTCACGTGTGGGAAGTCCTGCAGTGGCTGCAATTGCTCCACGGCCTGGGCACAGCCTGCAAAAGGGGACCACTGGCACCAGGAATGGCAGCCCTGCGGGGGTCCTGACCACAGCCCCCCTGACTTGCACCACACCTCAGCACTGAAAACAGGGCTGGTAACCTCCACCAGGCAAAGGTTTTGGATTGCTTGGGTGTAGTAAGAAGAGCCTGACATTCCTATATATCCTGATTAATGGATTAATGAACAACTACATTAAATAATTGCCAATTATTATTTTTTAACAATGATTAATTAAATAATTTTTTTCTCTAACTTTTGGAAGGGTCTAAGTAACCTAAAGGAGGAAAGGAGGATATGGGGCAATACTGATTTCAGCTGGAAGGTAAGTCCAGTGCTATCTAAGTACTGAATTTAAACCAAAAATGAGAGCAGGAAGCAGGTTCCATACTTGCCATGGCCTATTTATTTCTCGTTGCTCTGGTTTCCCTGCTATCCTTCACTCCCTTGCCTTTTACAGAGCACACACTGAACTATTGTCCCATAAAAGCCTTAGTTCAAGAAATGAGAAATATATTGCAGAGTCTGATGTAATCACAGACCATGATTCATCCCATCCTGCTACCTACAGAAGGCTCCTCGCTGCCACCAGAGGCTCCTTTGCGTTCCCAGCTGCCAGCGGAGGTGTGGAGGGGACCCAGGGCTGCGGCTCTGGGCATTACCTGTGGGAAGATGAACTCAGCAGCAAGAGCAATGAGAGGATCCAGGGGAAAATACCACAGCAGCTTATTGCTGTGCAACATCTGGAATTAACCTATTCCATCAAATTATCACCTGCAAGCGCCAGCCAGGCCTGAGCTCTCCATGTTCACCAGACTGTAAATCTCGGGGTAATCCCAGCACTAATGAGCTGGCAGCACCATGAGCTGGGGATGCCTCACTGGTGCTCACAGATCCTCATGCACTAATGATAGCTGAGTACCTGGCCCATGCACTGCCTTAGGCCCTTGGGCATCTTCACCGAGGGTTTTTCATATTTTTCAAGTTAGAATTTGACTTTCCTGTTTTGTTTGCCCGCTGGGAAAAGTCTGTCACTAACGTTAGTCCCCAGTTCTATTGCCTCATGTTCTGCTCAGTCTGTAAAAAGCAGAAAAGAAAGAAGAAAGGGTCCTTCCCATTTAAATGAAAAAAAGAAAAGAAAGGCAGAGTGGGAAGAAGAAAACTCAAAAGAATTGAAATAGTGAAATCTAGTCTGTAAGAAAGTCATCAAGAAAATTTCCTGCCAAGTCACAGCTCCAATTTCTCTTTATCTAGAAAAAAACCCTATTTCTCTTCCTTCCAAAGGCTATCACATTTTGTCAGAATAGAAAGCATAATAGAATAAATAGAATAAACCCTGTAAGCACTTAAATAATTAGAGACCTTCACTGGTATTACATGAAGATAAATGATTCCATACAGTCCAAAGCTGAAACATACTCCTGCTAAGTACCTTAGTCTTAACTCTAGGAATATAGGAATATCATATATAAATCTCTCCCTCATCTTTTCATACAGGAAAATGAAGTGCAGTTGGTTTTGAAGATCAGTGGAGTTGCTGTTTTTGTCTTATTTTATTCTGCAAGCATGCCATGCAGGAATTTGGGCAGCAAGTGATCCTTGAAGCCTAAAAAATATTTTTATTGGCATTAGAATAGTAAGCAGGATTTTTGCTCAGTGATAAGGTATTATTCGTTCATATACATACACACACATGCATATGTATTTTCAACATGTTGCCTTTATAAATCATGTGAAAACACAGAGCAGCTGTCCTGTACTAGTGGGGCTATCGTGCCTTCGTTGTGCTTCCCTGGGAGCCGACCCACAGCAGGCTCAGCAGAACATGCCTGATGGATAAAGTAATGGTGCTACTGGAAAAGAACATTTATACAAGGGGCTAACCTGGTGTTTTAAACACGAGAGGTGACTTGTCCACTTCGTCAGCTCGTAGATGAGTCACACTGTACGCAGATGGTTTCATTAGAAGAGTATTTTCCAGTAATTGGTCACTTGTAATCATCTGCACATCCAGAGGACAGATTTCCTCAGCCATTTCCTGGCCCATGCAGGAGGATACAGCAAACCATGGTTGCTTTTGGAACACTGCTGGACCCAAAAGATGAGTAGCCAGAGCAGAACAAGTTAAAAATGACTGGTCAGAAAAACTGTTTCTAAAAAGTCCTGAGGTTTCCATCTTTCTTTCTCATGGGGAACTGCGCATGGAGTGGAAACTGGTCGTATTTATGCCCACTGTGCCCAAGCCAAAGGATTTGTGTATCCGCACCCCAAATACGCAGCCTGAGGCAAGATCTAAATAACTGATTTTTCTGAATAAACTGTTCAAATTCTGCTTGGCTCACTGCCCATATTTCTAAGGACAACACAGTGGCTGCTGCAGAGATGTATTTCTTTGCCATCCGTATTTCCCTACAGCAGAGGTTATAGGGATTAAAACAATAGTTCTCCCTATAGGTACATAACAATTTATCAAAAACTGAGGACTAATGCAACAAAATCCTCAGCAGTAGGAAACAAAATATAGAAACAAATGCACCTTTAAGCAGCTTCAGAAAGACTGGAGCACAAAACAATTCCAGAAATATTGATACCTTATAATATACATTTCATAGATTTTTCCAGTCTAATCTGCCATTGCAGCTTCCATGTTTGAAAAAACTATCAAAAAACCACCATAACTGGGCATTTGTGAGGAACTGGATACAACAGGAGACCAGCAGGAGGTCCAGTACAAAGATTTATGTATAGAGAGGTGATGGGCAAATGAACGGGTAACACAGGGCCAGTCCCTCTGCTTGCCAGTTTGGCTCTTGGCAACACTTCCAGCAACATTTCCTACAGATTTGGGGACCTTCCCTCAGGACATGTGGATCTGGGGATGTCAAGGGCACATTCCTGTGAGGTATAGGGGGCAGAGGGACACCCCACCACAGCAGCACTCATGGCACAGGGAGAGGCCAATCCAGCAAGGTGAGGTGGGACTGCAAGAGAAACACGGCAGAACTTGCAATGCCACTGCAAACATCTTCCACATCTCAGAGCAGAAAGTCAGCAGCAAATGAAAAATTAGAAATGTCACATGCCTACATGTTTTTAATTTTTTTAAAAACCAAACCCACCAGTTTCTCTGCTGTGCTTGCCAAGGGGCAGCTCTAATTCATCGCCTTGGCCATCTCTGTTGAATTTTCCTCTCTACAATTTGCTAAACAGCAGGATTTCCATGGTTACCACAGCTTGCTATGGATAGGACTCAAACACACTGTGCATTTTTGCTGGGGGGATGCAGACACAACCACCCAGAGCAGTGGGTGCAGCTGAGACCCTCAATGAGCCCTGCTGAGGGCACAGAGGGGATGTCAGGCACTAACCCAGGTGAGAGGTGATGGGGAGATGGTGCTCTGTCCTTGCTTCTCCTTGTTCTGGGGTAGAGACATCATGTGGCCACCTCCTGTGGCTTTAGACGTTTGGCAAGGCCACAGGGTTGAGCCCTAGGCCCCTGCTCTGGGATTACCCCTTGTACACACACCAGCATCTCCAGCTAAGGCATCAGCACAGCTCAGGGTGGCCAACTGCCAGCATCCAAATATTTTTCCCCCCCCTTTTTTTTTTTTGGCATATACATACATAAACAAACACAGACATATTGCATCAGTGAAGGGTTCATAGGAGGGAATTGCTATGCTAAATTCAAACATTTTTTAAAAAACCAAACCAATGCAATAATTATTTTCCACCAAGAGATCATATATTTTCCTACTTTTGATGTCTAATAAGCTAGAGGTGGTATAATTTCCTGCTTTTGAAGTCTAATGAGTAAATTGCATGGAAACCTCCATAGAGCAGAGAACTCATTAATAAATGTATAGTCTCTTTGTCCAAGACTTCCAACTTTAAATCAAACGCACAACAACCAGATGTTTTTCACATTACTGCATTTCAAGATTTTACTGGAAGTGATCTCATCATACATACTTAATGTAGGTATCCAACTGTGCATGTTATTCGTATCACAAGTCAGACCTTGCAGCTTTAGGACACTGTGTGGCAAACACAGCTATTGTTTAAATGGATAAAATTTATGCCAAGCTTGCCACAGGGAGATGAAGGAGCCCAAACTGGATGCAATATGCTGATTTTGATGAGTGTCAGAAGTGAGGAAATTGTATCACTCAAATGTTTGAACTTATTGTTAGGAAACACTGAACCACTGTTTCTGGAAAAGATATTGAATTTAGCCAATCTAGTAAATCAAAGACTTTTCTGTTTTTCTTTGAAGTAGGAAATTAACTGCAAATGCAAAAAATTGAGACCAGGACAAAGCTGAAACAAGATGTACTTTTTTCACAGGGAATGAAAATGAAGGCTCACTTGAAGGGGGAGGGGAGGTGGAATAACTTTTGAGTAGGAAAATATTGCTTCATCATTTCTGAAGAACATATATACAGCTAGGTTAGGATTTGAACTTTTTGCTAGGAAGCACATTGAGCTGGGGGAACAGAGTTTCCTTCCCTGAAGGGATGCAGAGCACAGGATGCAGCTCAGCTTGCACGCCATGGCTTCAGCTTGCTTTGGTCATTAGGGAAATACCCTAATGGAGTAATGCACTAAATACCCTGTTGGAAACACCCACTGCAGCATCATATTAATTGGTCACCTCTTAATTGCCAGCAAGAGCTGGCTGAAAGTTCTCCAGGACTATTTATCACCAGAGCAGAGCAGTGGGCAGCTGTTTGCCTGGGGCAAGCTCACAAGTCCTGTTCATGGCAGAACAGCCTGAGCAACTCCTCTTCCCCCATGGCCAAGTAAGATTTTGACTACTCAAGACTTTAAAAATGCCACAGGAAGGTTTCTCAGGGTACTTCATACTCTTTTGGTTCCTTTTTTTCCATTGGAAATTTGCTGAAACAGAATTGCTGAGTCCCCCACCCACCATGTCTCCACCCTGAATCAAGGGGCCACTGGAGGCAAGCAAGAAGGAAGACAAGGAGGAATAGTTTTAACTGCCAGAGGGAAAGGTTAGATCAGATATTATGAAGAAATTCTTCCCTGTGAGGGTGATGAGGCGCTGGAACAGCTGCCCATAGAAGTTGGGGCTGCCCCATCCCTGGAAGTGTTCAAGGCCAGGTTGGATGGGTTGGAGTGAACTGGTCTTGTGGAAGATGTACCTGCCTTTGGGAGGGATGTTGGAACGAGATGAGCTTTAAGGTCTCTTCTAACCCAAACCATTCCATGATTTAATTTGAGAACTATGTGAAAGGATCTCATCTTGCCCTCCATATCAATTCATCCCAACCTGCCCTGACACCACCCTTCTACAGAGATCTGTTCTGCTCTGCTACTGCATTCCAGGCCATCCTCAACAGAAAATGGGGGGCTCTCAGCCCTTCCACAGAGAAATGGCCTCCAGAAATGAAAATGCTGCCCCTTCACATGGGTCAGCTTTTACCCACAGCACAAGTAATGGGGAAACTGGAATACTGACCAGCATCTGACTGGTTTCCTCGTTGAAAGATGTGGGAAGTTTACCCAATTTCTCAGACCATTCATTGGGAAGGGGAGTTACTCATTTTCTCTTTATACCAGGAGAACAGTGACAAAGAGCCACTGAATTTGTGCCTCTTTACTTGCAGCCAAATCGTCTGACCCCACCACATCTGAGCAGGTTCAGTGGAAACTTTCCAAGCCTGGTGTAAAAACAAGGATCATTTTGGCACATATAAACACAAAGAAATGTCACATTTAAATGAGGGAATTTAGAGAAATGATAGGCTTTTCAAACACATTAGCAAGCCGTTTAGTGATATCTAGAGACAGCTCAGAGTAAATAGATCAATCAAAGAGCCATAAGCAGGAGAGCACGTGGTCCCAGGCTGTACCCAGACCTGAGTTATGTCCTTGGCATTGCCCTGAGATGTCAGTGCTAGCAGCAGGTCTGAGTATGGAAGCTGACTTGCTCAGTGTGCCTCCTGCAGGAATTAGATCAGTCTTTGGCCCTCGTTAGATCAACGCACACAGCTGCTACAGCAGCCAGGCAGAGAAGGGGCTCTGCCTGGGTGCAACAGCACATGCAGCAGCTGGTGCACCCAGCTCATTGTCAAGGTCTTGGCTTTCTCTTCCTTTGCAGGAAGAATGAATTTGGTGCATTGCTCACACACTGATATCCCATCAATAATCTTTGTAAGATCTGTAGGCACATTATGAAGAGAATATAGACTTGAATTAGGAGGCTGAATCCAATTAGGCTGTATTGAGTTGCCATGTTCCAGGTCCTAAAGAGACCACAAAAGCCCCACCCCACTGGAGATGTACAGCTTACATGCTGGGTGTTCAAAGAGCACATTTTGCAAACCCACTGATCATTTCTGCAGCAGTCCTCATTATCCCCATGCCAATTCCTGTCAATCATAACTGGCACTGTGAAATAAATAAGCCCCCAGACCACTGCAAAGAGGTTGGGAACCTTCTGGAGACTTGGCACTCATGTCACACTGCTCGCCAGGGAGGGAACTTGGCACAGAAGCTCCTTGCTATGAGAATATCAAGGCCTCGATCAACACAGCCTGCAGCATCAAACCCTGCTCTGTAATCTCGGGAAATTATCCGCTGCCCCTTCTCACCGGGTGCCGGCACACAGAGGCCACAGCCTGCCTGGGCAAGTGTGTGGTGAGGCTGTTCCTGCCCGACCAGGGGCAAAAGGCCTGCAGGCTCTTTGCAGGACCAGTGTTTGGGGTTTTTTGTTCTTTTGTTTATCTTCTTTCTTTTTTCCTAAATTAAAAAAGCATGAAACCAGACTTTTCTGACCAAAACTTGACCTCTGGTGCAGTTTGGCTGACCCTGGGTGGCAGAGGAATTATTCACAACTGGTTGATGTAAGTATCATAACCAAGCAACTTCTGAACCCAGTACCACAAGGGAGGGCTTCATCACTGTGCTGTCAGACACCTTCTGCCCAACTGTGCATATTGCACACTTTCTAAAACTTCTTACTCCAAGGGAAAAAGCTCACCTCAGTCTATAGAGACACTGAAGGAGCAACCTTTGAGCACTGAGAGAGGTCTCATACTCGATGTAAAGGAGAGCTAATTTTGCACAGTATTTGCATTTTTAAGGCAAGAGTCTAAAGGTTCAGAGGTTCTGCTGGATAATGCTCTTCTGTGGCATGTGTGATACTGAGAACTGGTAACATAAGGAAAAAAATATCCTGCCCTCACTACAAACACTGGGAACAGCACACCCCAAAAAGTATTACAAAATTGTAACAGTCCCAACACAATTTGATAGATAAAGGCTTCATAAAAGCATGTAAGATTAAATATAAGAGGACTCATAAATCTCCCATCTGTTGCCTATTGACAAAGGTTTCACACATTTGGATATCAGTGTTTGCTGTATGGACTATAATACTGCGATATTTTTCTCTAAGATTAAGTAGAGATTGTTTTTGTTATAGGCATTAAACAACTTCAGGTTTCAGGAAGCAAAAGGACTTTGCAATCAAACACAAAAGGATGAAGAGAAGCAAGACCTTTCCTAAAAGCCTGCTCTGCAGACACAAGAAGCCACTGCACCCTCTGCTGGAGCCTAGTGAGGGGACTCCTCGAGACTGACTTCAGACAAGCTGCAGACATGTGTTGTCCTGTAGAAAACAACTTTTCCTGACTATGTCTTTCCAGTTGTACAGCGCAAATGAAAGCACAACATGGCTCAAAGCAGCTGTCAGCCCAATTAGGGATGAACAGAAATCGTGCTCTAGATAGCAGGAATTATAAATTCAGCATCAGCCACAACTACAAGTTAATTGGGCAGCAGACAAGTTTGCTTCCAGCAATAATTAAAATTAAACATCTTTTTAGCCTAAGTATTCAAAGTGGCTCAGGGACAGACTTGCAGCAGCATCCAGGAGCAAACGGGGGAGATCCAACACTACTGGTTTGGGAACATCTGGGTCAGAAATGCTGGAGAAGGGCCAGGCACCCCTTGCTGCTGAGGAGCACCCACTGATCAGCTGAAACAGCCCAGGGCATACTCCAAACTGGAGCAGGTTTTGGGGATCCTCAGCCCCATGTGAGCTGATCACATCCCACTGCTCTTGGTGTGACATGGCCAGTTTCTGAGGGGAAATGGAGCAAAACAGAGGCACCATCCAGCTCCAGAGCTGGATAACCATGGCCTGAGATAGAGCACCCCTAGTTTCCCTAATAAACCATTAGTCCATGAGGTTTTCTAGAGCCACAGGTCTTCCCCATTTCACAATATGATCAACTAATCCAAAGTTGTGTATCCAAGAAGGACCTTGCAAACAAGTAGTAATTTCTTATGAGAGATAAAGGAGCATGCAGACTACCTGCAGACAATTGATTATTTCTTAAAAGGGAAAAAAAACCTGCCCTAGCCCTCATTGCATCAAAGCACCAAATCCTATGGATGTTTTAATTAATCCTCACCCACCAGTGGAAGGAAACTCTTAGCAGGAAAGACTGTTTTCAGAGAGAACTCATACAGGAAAGTTATCAGCACAAAGGTAATAAAACCACAGGCAATGATCAGGCAATGATCAGTGAATTTAATGGCACAAGAAGGAGTTACTTACAAACCCTGTCTTAATGGTAAAATGTAGTTATCAAACCTGGAGTACATGCTCAGCAGCAGGGTGCTGATACCACTGGAAGTGGCATTTAAGCTGTGACCCCTCAAATGTATCAAGGGATACCCCTGCTCATGTCCTCAACTCTGAGGGATTGTTGCCCACAAGAAAGACTTGCTGCTGGATACTCATTGGCAGGTTAAAATTATATTGGGTGTTTTTTTCTAGAATTGATTTTTAATTAAACTAGAATTTGGGTGACTTCAATAATGCCCTCTGGCCCCACTGTAGAATGTCTCCTCACTCAGAGGAGCCTGGACTCATTTTCTGGTTTGTCAGTATAACCACATCACTCCTCTCTCTCCATGGCTCCCCCCTGTAATGTCAAACATGTCGATTCATCTTCATCTCAAGGCTCCTCACAGCTCATCCCAACACTGGTCATCTCCCATGTGCTGTCAAACCATCAACACCCACCTCCAATCTGCCAGCCCCCCTCACCTCCACTGCCAAAGGCAAACTCCAGACAGTCCCCTGCTTGGCTGTCTTCAGGAAAGCCTCTTTCCATCATCCAACTCTCCTCCTCATGCAGAAGAGCTCTTCTCCACCACCCAGAAACCCTCCTCAGTTTTCCCCTGCAAGTTTTTGCTCCTCCATGACAGGCATGGAAAGGCCAGCAGAGCCATTCTCCCTGGTGCTGGCCACTGTGGTGTCCCTGCTGCTCTCTCCCTCCTATGGGTTCAGCCCTGAGTCCCCTCCCTCAGTGTGGCTTTCACATACCCCTGCCCACGAGGGACCAGAGGGGCATGGTGGGGACCATCAGCCATGGCCATGGAGCAGTGAATCACTGGACACACAAATGGGACAACAAATGCCAAGCAAAATTCCAGCTTCTGGCTCTTGTCTTTGCTGTGTGAGTGACAGCTTAACGATGCCTTCCCTTCATTATCTTACCAAGAGACTTCTGTGTAAAACAAACAAATCCAAGCTCTTGAGCCAGCTGTGCTGCACAGGTGGGTTCATGAGCCCCAAACAGCCTCAGGCGAGGCACTGCGTATGGAGGCAGCTCCTTGCTGCTTGCCTCCACTCTGGGAAAATCAGGCATGAGCAATGGAAGTAGGAAAGAGAAATGACATTTAGACAGATATCTATGTTCTAGCAGTATCAGACTTTTCTGCTCTGAATGCCAATGCAAGCTGGTCTTTTTTCTTCATGCTTGCAGTCCAGGCCCAGTCCTCTCCCATGGGAAACCTTGGGCAGAGGCAGGGAGAGGGGCTTCACTATAACAAACATTTAAACAAATGGTTGATCTTCCCTGAATCGGGACCATAGACCTTGGGAGAGATTACTTGACCTGGAGTCAGCAACTTTCTCCACCAGCACTAAAAATACCCCTGAATGAGCCATGGAAATGTGATAGCTTAAACATTTAGCAGTACCTTAGGCTAGACAGTGGTTTATAATTATATGGTTTCCGTCCAGAGACCTGCCAAGAGGCCATTCCCACACAGTCTGTATTTTAGTGAGAACAGGGCTCTGCCAGCCCAAAGGTGAGGGGAGAGGTGATATCTGCCTTTGCCTATCAGCAAAACCAGCCTGTCTGCAGCACCACATTTCTGTCTGCAGCTTTTCTAAATCCATCAACAGCTCCTCTTAAAGGGTAAAAAAAAATCTGCTGAACACAAAAGAGTAGCAGTCACCACAATAGCTGTATGACTTATTTTTATAGTCTTCTTTATGTGTTTTCATAACTAGATATCCAGTATATTGCAGTTCTCCACCCTGCTAATGCCAAAGCACTGAGAAGTTGTTTGTGGACTGATCCCAGAAGCTGAGGCACCTGGACAGGGGAGATTTGGGATCCTGGACAACACAAAACCTGTTTAAGGATTTTGATTTGAACTACTCGAGGTGAGACAAATATCTCTTCCTTCTTCCAAATTAAAGCAAAGGTGCTAGAGCACAACCTTAGATGGCAGGAGGTGCAGGGATAAACAGATGTTGAAATGAAGGGGAAAAAAAGCAACTTTTCCATTTTGCCAACAAACCTCCGCTATTAGCAGGCACCAGGTCATCACTTCAAGTCAGATAAAGAGCAGAGGAGGCAAAGGACTTATTCTGCACTACACGGCCCTTCCTCAGCACATACAAAGCAGAAGGGGAAAGTAAAAAGGACTCTGAGCAGCCAGTGGCTGCACATCCCAGTGGGCAGATGCTGACAAGCATCCCCATAACCCCATCACTGGGGCTGAGCTCCCCTTAACCGGGGAAGGAGCAGTAGAGGTGTCAAATATATATACATATACACATAACAGAGACATTTTATCTCTACCTATACACAGACATGAGGATCCAGGGAGGCTGGGACAGGCTGCTCAGTGGAACTGCCTTTGCCTGCCTTCCCTCAGAGGCAGTGGCAGCCCTGCCACTTTCACTGTCCCCTGCTGCCCAGTTCATCTCACCAACACCTTCCTGCTCTGGAGCACAAGTGCTGCCCATCCCTGGTTCTCCAGTGCCCAAAGTCAAGACCTGGCTGGGAGCAGGTTTCCACAGGCTTGTCCTGGATGAGCCTTGATGTGCCAAGATGAGCTCTTGCTCAACAAGTACTTTGGGAGAAAAAAGCATTCAAAATACTCCCAAACACAGAAGCAGGACAAGAGCAGAGACCACTGTGGGGAACACAGAGAGTGAGCAATTAACCTGGTGGGACATGAGGGACATCTTGGGGCTGAGGCAGCACAGCAGGACATGGGACTGTGCAGCCCATCCATGCCACACTGATGGGGACCCAGGACTCCAAAGAAATTACTTTCTGCAAGAACCAACAGCCAGTTCTGCACAAAAAACTGCAGGATTTTAAACTGACGAGGGACTAAATTATCAGTGTGGTGCAGAGAGTTGCAAATGGCCCCTTGCCTGGTGGGACAGCCAGAGGCAGCTTTCCCTCGGCCAGGGCAGCACTGCAGGGACAAGTGCAATGTCAGGATTGCACACAGCAATTCCGTTGCTCACATTAACTAATAAAAAACCACTATGTGTTTCTGCAGATTGAAACAAGGCTTTTTGAAGAACCACAAACCCCTTCTTTTCCATAGGCAGAATGTTTCTAAACTATTTCCTGTGAAAAGTCTGCAGTAAAGTCTAAATTACACTCATTAGTTAAATTGGATTTCATTACCATCCTTTCCCTCAGAGCCCATTACACAAGTTGGATGCTGCATTTCAGGAATCCATTACATGCAAACAACAATATTTCCTTTGAAAAATTACGTTAAAAAGACTTTTGATGTTAAACTATGTCCTATTTTTTTGAAGGTGCAAGATGTTATCAGAGAAGGGGAGGCAAAAGCTGCCTTTGGACACCACAGTGCCCTCTAGAATGCCCCTCTAGTTCATCCAAATTACTATTTTTATAAGCAGAATTAACAGAAACAATAAGTTATTATCCCCACAGGCAGTTGTTTGTTTTTTTTTTTTAATAATTCAGGCCCTCTTTTATGCACTCTGCAGCCTCTAGGAAATAGAAGCAACACAACTCAGAGTGAAAGTGTGCTGGCACATGGGCTTACAGCTTGTCATCATACATGGTTCATGTGGCATTTGTCACCATCGAGAAAAAAAATGGAGGAAAAATAAGACAGTGCTAATAGGCATCTGCAGTGCTGTGCCCCAGGCCTTATTTCCTGTCAAAAATTAAACTAGAATCTTGCAAAACCTGGATATTTCCAAAACCTGACATTCAGGAAACCAAATCACCCTCTCTCCCTCACTGCAATCTACCCACACCCATGGCTTTCACTCTGTTTGGGGCTCTCATTAAGCACATTGAGGTCTATCAGGTTGTATTGACTGGTGAATAGAAGAAAACAAGAAGGATCTTGTCTGTTGGGTCAAAGGCCAAACAGTTTTTAGACACCTGTCTCACCAAACGAGCATTTTTAGCATAAGATGGGGATTCACAGCCCTTAGAGCATTGCTGACCATTTCAGTCATGCCTTGGTACTTGGTAAAACAGAAAGGAAACTATTATAGCTATTTGCATCCCTTCCATAACAGGGGAAAACAACTCTCTATTGCTAAGTGACAGACTGAGTCGAGCACTTCCTCTTTAGTGAAAACTTTATTAGATCTCAGCATGGTTACGATTTTGGAAATTACTTTTAGAGAGTTTTATGAGTTTTAGAGCTCAATTTTAATGCCATTGTCTTTCAAATTTAATCTTGCTTGAATTACATTTAATTTGATTGCTCTGTGGTGCTTACTTGCACATGAGCAGTTCACCATTTTGCTATTCACCCCTTTGCAAGCAAGGCACCCACCCTCCCTGGTGTGACCCCAAATACAGAGCAGAGGGCATTCCTGAACCAGAGAGTGTCCTACAAAGCCTACAGAGCTGCAGTGTTTGGGGGTTTTTTTGTGATTTTCTTCCCCTTCAGACATACACACTATGTAGGCTCTGCAGCCACAGTAAAGAGAATTGCCTGTGCCTCACACACATCTTCCCCTTTTCTGTGTCTCCCAGCACTGTGTGAGATGAGGAAAAATCCATCCTGCCTCACCTCCCACACAATTCCCCCATCTCCTTCCCAGTAAGACCCTTCACTGCCTGCACCACACAGCCCTTGCTTTGCTTACCTTGTCCTGCTTTACCTCTTCCACACTCCTGCCATCAATGCAAATTAAGTAATTGCCAATCACTGCCACCTGTCTGCCAACAGTTTTCCTGCAAATTTAAAAAAAACACCTTTGGATCCAGTTAGGAACAAGCAAAAGGTGAAGAAACTGGTTGGTAATCTGCATTGCTCCAAGCCTTGGGATGTTGCTCAGACTCAGAACAAGGCTGTAACCCCCATGAAATGCAGCGTGGTGGGCGCAGAGAAGGTAAGCAAAGCATCCACTGATCTTGCACAGTGCACACAAAACCTTCATGAATCACTCTTTACCTCCCTGATCTGAATCTCAGGGTATAATGCAAAATGTCAGCAAGTAATTTGGTCTTTTCCATGTTTAATTCACTCTGTGTAAAAACCTCTCATCTCAGTCAGCAAAATCAAAGCAAAGCCAACAATTGTCCAGCAGGGGTGCCAGAAGCCATGCCTTGCAGACCTTCACCATCTTCCCCTCTCCTGCACTAGTGGCAGCCAGGCAGAAGTTTATTAAAAGACCCCAGAGAAACCCATCTGCAGCCTGGAAATGCAAATTTCCAGTGAGCTCTTAACCTATATTTCCCAGTGTGGCATTGTCTTTCCCTGGTCTTAAAATTAAGAACCAAACACAGTTTAAGGGAAAAGGGGTTTTTACCTCAGTATTTATTTAAGGATCCTTAGGTGCATGACTTCATCCAGGTGGAATGCGCCGAAATGCACCCCGAAAATGCACCCCCAGAAATGCACATGCACGATAGATCGTGTATACAATTTACAGACCTTGCAAATGAGCAGATCTATCAAAGATTCCCCAATGAGAAGCTTAAATGAATAGCGTGATATCCCCCCATCCCGAGGAACTCCCCCCTGGATGGGCCTATTTTAGTTTACAGGTTGTGTTCCAGAGAGGACCTTGGTTTCTCAGGGTAGCATAGGACTTTCTGGCCCCAACTGTGAGGCCTCCAGGATGTTTGGTCTCCTGGTTAACGGAATATTAGGACTATGCTAAATTATTGAGCTTAAGGAATTACAAGTATGCATGCTAAAAGCACTGAGGATACATAAAAGCTATATAAAAGGGTATATATTAAAAAAATCATCTTGGCATCAGTGACACAAGAGCTGGAGCACGTTTTCTGCAGTCCAGTATGTTGGTGGCCCCCCTCTCTGGGGACAGGAGCAGAAGTTAGCTGTGGTGGCTGCTCTCCTGTGGGTCAGGAGTATCAGAGCTGTCATGGGCTGGTAATCTTGCTGTTGTGTTTGAAGGATGCCCTTGAAGCTGGTGGGTTTCCCTGTGGCATCTCACCATGGTGCATTCACCTCCACTGCTCTAAACTGAGTGTGCAACAAGAAACAGAGAGTATTTGGCCCTCGGGATATTTATTAAGAGAATTAGGAAAAAACCCCTCATTTTCTGAGCTTCTGAGGAAATGTACAATATTACTTCACTCATTTTTTTCTACTCTTTGATCTCTCAAACAAAATTGGTAATTAACAAAATTAATTTAGGATGATGCAATGTTATCTGGCTTGCTTTAGCTGAGCTCTGGGCATGAGAAGCATTGCACTGAAGTAGCTATTGTGATTTTTTTGCCTATATAGTCTGTCTAAACATATTGTTTCAAAATTTTACTGTCAAATAGATTTTCCCCTCTCTACATATGACATCTGACAAGCAGGAAAACAGTGCACCAAGAGTGTTTCTTCTTGAGAAAAAAATCACACAGGGATCCAAATGGGAGAGCAGGGTGTGGGAAGAGAGCAGGGGCTTAAAACCCCTCATGTAACAGGACCAGCATGTTGCCCCCCCTTGTCTTGCAGGGGGTTCTCTGGAGCTGAAACATCTCATTTGATTTCCACCAGGCTCTGAAAACAACTCCAGCCCAGCATCAGCTGGTCAAGGCTTGTGGAAAAATCTTCATGAAAAAATAATGTTGATTGAATAAGCAAGAATCAGCTGAGGCATATTGATTACTAACAGCATGCCTGATTTCTTAAAAGCCTTTTACTTGAAGATCAGTACAGAGAGTGTCCAGAGATGTTTCTGTCTTTAATGCAATCACCTTCGACTTCACAAAGAATACACAATTCATAAAATAAAGGAAGACTACCTGGGACCTCGGCTCTTTTACTTAGGGAAAGCATTAGAGATTTTCTGCACCCTTTTAGGTCAGACCTCCAGTGCCAGCATAAAATTTTCCCTTCCTCTTCCCAGAGCCCAAAGGGGATGGTGCCTGCTTAGCTCTGCACACACACAAATGTCAACTCTTTGCTTCTTCTTAAAGCATTGCTGCCAAATCTCTTATAATTTTATTGTCATTTGTATTTTTCTACTGAATGTTACAGCTTTGCCAGGCTTTGAAACCATTTCATAGGACCAAGTTTCTCCCTCTCTCTCTCCCACATTAACAGGATTCTGCATGAAGATTTTTACATCAAACCCATCAAGTACAGTGGCCCCATAAGAAGGGAGTGAAAATCGATGTCCTGATGCCCATTCAAAGGGTGACTGAGGAGTTGTATTCCATGTTCATACCCAGAACTGTGCCTTAAGAGATCCCGTCCCAACCTGTTAGCAGAAGGCTGCACATCAGGGTCAAAGCTCCAGCCCTCCACTTGTGGGGCATTGCTTGGGCATAGGTAGTCACTCCAGTAGAGTGGAAACCACTGAGCCTCAAGCAGTTGTTCCACCTCAGAAGTATCCATGAGCAAAATACTGGTGGTTATCTGAGCAAGACCAGAGTCAGAATAATGTACAACACCTTCTTTAAAGCTGTTACCATATCCTGCTCATCGCTGTTCTCTTGGATGGGGGCTGATGCAGTGGAGATGGAGGATGGTGGGAGGAGATGGATCCTCAAAGCTCAGCAGCCTGAGCCCTGATGCAGCTCACTCCTCTTGGGCTTCACTACTTTCTTGCAGCCAAAAATGAAGATTTCTTTAATAAGCCAGAAATTTCACTTGTGCTTAAACATGGAAAATTGCATTATTAAAGGACTGCTTCACTACAAATTGCTTTGAATTTCTTTGGTTCTGTCACAGAGTATGGGCTGGGTTCTGCTTTTTTAAGGCAGCTGGGGAGAAAAAACCTGTAAAAAGCTGAAACCCAAATCTTCCCCAAGGCCCATCACCAAACCCATAAAACAACATTGATGAAGTAACTCATTTCTTTTCCCCAGACTCCTGGCACACCCAAGTTTCTTTTTGTCCAAGTGAGGTATTTCTTTCCATTAGTAAATCAGCTGAAGTCTTTCCCGGGACATCAAGCTCTTGTGAACAGGACAGGGCTGCTGAGGGCAAGGCTGCCAGCATGCTACTGGGAGTGTCAAGGGCTAAAGTGCTCTGCAAATGCTGCAGGCTCACATCTTTCCTAGCACAACTCCTGCCCAGGAGAAGCAGGGAAGCTGCTTCTTGGGGGGGCTGTGTATATCCTGGCAGCATGTTTGTTTCTTCCGACTACAGAAGGGTATTTGCTGCACCTGTGAGAGGCGCTTAACCTGCTGTCTTACCCTCCCCAGGAACCACTTTAGTTTTGCTACGAGTGAAAAATCAGCATGTCCACATATTCAGCCCCACCTGCAGAGGCAGATAGTGACCAGACATTGAAGGCAAGACTGTACAACTGAGTTGTGAAAATTTGTTGAGAAAAAAAACCCAAAACTTTTCCTTCTTTTCCTTCTTTTGCTTATATTTCAGCTAAAGTCTCCAGTGTTCTCCAGGTTGACAAAGTTTTTTAAATTTTTATCATGGAGTTGGTTGCCCTCAGGAAAGAAAGACTTCCTCTTATGAAGTCTAAAATTCCAGGTTCTAACACAGTTATCAACTTATATTTGAAAAGAGAAGCTCCCACTCAAGTCTCCACCTCTCCATGCAAATCCTAATGAGATCTGAGCTGACTTTTGTGAGTGAGCAGGGCTCTGAGCTTTCAGCAACATCCCAGCTTTGCTCCTCCTCAGGTAACATTTTCACCTGTACACTAATGACCACAGCTCAACACTTTTCCAGAGTGTCCCACAGATTGGTTTCGCAAACATTTTCAGGGATCCATTATTTAATCAGAGTTTTTCTGGCAGCACAGGGATGCTCCTACATAAAAGGGGGGCAAACAGTATAAATAAATCCAGTTTTATCTACTAAGTCTACTAAAAATTAACTGGGTCTAGAGGAAGGGAAAATACAATGTGTAGCTGACTCTGGGAGGGAAATAAAGAGCTGGTAAAATACACAGTTCTAGAAATATTTAAGGTGAGGAAAAGGGCTGCTGGGGAAGAATCAGGGACAATTAGGCTTTTGAGTAGAGAGCTAGCAAACTCAGCCATGCAGAGTTGCTTTTTTCTGCACCAGTTTTGCAGAGATTTATTTCCTTCTATCCCAAATCTATAGTATGCCCTTCTATTTCCTCAAGCCTTAAAGGATTTTTTGAGGATTCAGCCAAAGCTTTATCCTCCCCAGGAGATAGAGCATAGCTAGCAAAAAAGGTATTTTGTGTTCTTTAATCCTCCCTACTGAAACCAGCCTACCTCAGGCTTAGGTATGCTTGTTAATAAGGGCAAAATAAATTTGAGATGGAGCCTTCAATCAGAATTGTGCAGTAGCACAACTTCAGCTTCGTCTTCAGTTCATACTTAGCACAGAATGGCAGGGTAGTCACATCTCCCACAGCCTGATACCTCCTCAACACGACAGGCCCAGCCCTGCCTCTTGCTGGTCAACGAGCGCAACCTGCTGATATCCCACCAGAACTACAACCTCAGCCACCTACACAGGGATTAGTTAATCGCTGGGGCAAGATTCCTCTTATCTCAATGATCAGAAACTGGAATTACTAGCCAGAGCAATTTGTTTTACGTTGTGCTCACTGAATTTTCACTACAAAAGCCTGTGCTGGAAGTGGCACGAGTAAATTCTCCTACAGTCATTCTTGACATACATTTCATTTTAAAATGATTAGCACATAGAATATGATTCATTTTTCAGAGAAACCGCTTTTAGGGATATTTAACAGCCTTTTGTACACAGCTCAGCTGGGAGATGAGTGCTCAGCACTGACTTGCTCCCACATGGAACACTCTGGGCTAGCCAAGAAGGACCAAGCCAAAGACAAGATGATATAGATATATAGATATATAGATATATAGAGATAGAGATATATAGAGATAGAGATTAGATATAGATATAGCGATATAGAGATATAGAGACAGATATAGATATAGATATAGATATAGATATAAAGATACAGATATATAGATATAGATATAGGTATAGATATAGATATAAAGATATAGATATAGATGTAGATACAGATACAGAGATAGATAGATAGATAGATAGATAGATACATACATACATAGATATGGGAAGAGGATTTACCTTTTCCATCACCTGCCAACAAACCCAGCAAGCCTACAGTTGTGGTATTGTAAAACGACCGAGAAATAAAATGTGCAGCACTCATTTATCCAGTTCACTGGGGAAAAACCCTGCAGAGGTGGCAAAGAGGAAGGGCTTTATCAATTTTTGGACTTTGGTTGAATCCAACCATGTAAAGGAAACCATGGAGAAACCAGCCCTCACTTGTGGGCAAGCAGAAGTGGGAGGCAGCATGGCTGACAGGAAACCACAGGGTTTGGTGTTGGGGTGAATTTGCTCTGGCTCAGGGTTTGGCCCTGGCTTTGCTGATTGCTTCTGCTCAAAGGCCCCACTACCATTGCTCAGGCATATATCAGCTCTCTGGGTTTTTTTCTCCAAAAGTCTTATTCCATTCTTCTACTATGCAACTTTATTTATTAAGACATAATGTTAAAGTTATTAGTAAGTTAAGGGGGACTAGTCTAACCTTTGCAAGGTTTATGGACACATGTACAGCAGGTACCATCCAAAAGCCCTGGTAATTGGCAGTTTACACTCCTGAAATATGACATCATTTACACAGCAGAATCAGGGTATCTTGGAAAAGCTGAATAGCAAAGGAGGGATTTCTCCAGGACAGCATCAGGCTTAACTCCTTCTCTGCCTGTTGGGGCTCTCAACATCAGAAGGACATGGACCTGTTGGAGCAAGTCCAGAGGAGGCCATGGAGATGCTCTGAGGGCTGGAGCCCCTCTGCTCTGGAGCCAGGCTGGGAGAGCCTATGGAGTTCACCTGGAGAAGAGAAGGCTCCAGGGAGACCTGAGAGCCCCTTCCAGTGCCTAAAGGGGCTACAAAAGAACTGGAGAGGGCCTTGGGAAAAGGGCCTGGACTGACAGGACAGGGAGGTATGGCTTCAAACTGACAGAGGGCAGAGGTAGATGAGATCTTAGGAAGAAATTTCTCCCTGTGAGGGTGGCAAGGCCCTGGCACAGGTTGCCCAAAGAAGCTGGGGCTGCCCTGTCCCTGGAAGTGTTCAAGGCTAGGTTGGATGGGGCTTGGAGCAACCTGGGAATGTGTCCCTGCCCATGGCAGGGGAGTTGGAACGAGATGGTTTTTGAGCTGCCTTCCAACCCAAACCAGTTTATTATTCTGTGATTCAGTGATACCAGCCCAAACACTCCCATTTGCCCGCTGAGCTATTGCTCAGTCCATCAGAAGACTCTGAAGGGTTTTCTTACACAGCCAAGTAAGTTACTACTGACCTAAAAGGGAGAAAATGGGGACCTCACACCCTGTGCAAGAGCAAGGAATCGGCATTTCTCAATTTAACCCACCTGGCTCCTCTCCATCTCCATGGCTGCTCCCCACCACAGAGAAGGAAATGGTGCAACTGCAGCTCCCGGGACTGTGCAATGCCCGGAGGTTGTTCCATATCCTTCTGTTACTGGGTGCTAAGCGGCCAATTCATGTCTTTCACAACTGCACCTACCAACTGTTAAATTAACATCTTGGGTGCCCAACACAGAAATCCCTTCAACTTTGGTTCTGAGTTTCCTCATGCCTGAGGTGAGAGATCTGCACCTGCCAGCTCACCCAGGAAAGATGGGGAATGCACTGAGATATCCCAGATGCATCATCCTACACTTGAAAGCTGTTTTATTAAGAGTACTTTACCACAAGTGTATTAGATATATTGCAGTAACAATGGCATTTTGATGTGTTTTTGATAGACCAGAGCAAGATACAATACTGTTAGGACCTCTTATAGAGAAGAAATAAAAATAAATGTACACAGTTATGAGCAATTTGGAGTCAGCCCCGCACACAGGAAAGATGGGAAAAAAATTGCAAAGAACAGGTTGCTTAGAGCCATTTTACAAAGCACCAGACTGCAAAGCAAGACTCAAGGAAAAGCTTCTTCAGTGTCTGTGCACCCATAACACCTTCCCTTCTTGTGCCTACCAGCTTGGCCGGCTTTACACTAAGCCTTTCCTTCACAAGACTTTGTGGAGTGGATTGAAGTGCTGCAATTCTTTCCTTGGTAAAATTTGGAGCATGTGAGTTCACAAGAGTCTATAAAAATCAGTAGCTTTTCAAGGCAGCTCTGCCCCAGGCTAAAGTTATCTAATGAGGTATTTAAAACACTCCCACTGCAAACTGAAATAAATCAGAAATAAAATCTGGTTGAGAGAGATCATTACTGCAGAAATCCCACTGGACACCCCTCAACTGGGAATGGCCAGGCATCCCCTGAAAAAATCTTCATTTTAAAATGGTTCTGATTGTAGCAGGAAAAAAGCTTCCAGCAGCCAGTATGGAGCTAGCCAGGCTCAGAAACACTTTGCTACCTCTCTGCTATGAAATCTTCATTGAAAATGCCACCCATACCACCTCCCCTGCTGACTCCTGCTGTTAAGGAGAGCTGAGGGGGTTTGCAGGGAGTTTGTGTCAAATGAAGGAGAAGAAGCAATGAAGGTTGTTTCTGGCAAGGATCACACAAACCCACACACCCCATCTTTCAGTTCAGGGATAAGCAGCATTCCCAAACCCTGAATACCCCCTGAGAACCCTTACCAGCACATTGTATCATTTATCAGCCAAGGCTCCATTATATTAAGCAAATTACAACCAAATGCCCCATCCAAACTGGACTGAAGGGACATAACTTTTACATAAGTATCTGTTTGCTGGTTATGAGTGTGGAAACCAGCAGTTCTTCCTGGCAGGATGGAGAAGAAAGCAGCAGGGATAAAACCAGCCAAACCACTTGTCATAACCCCAGGGAGGGATAAAATAATGTTTGGGGATTAAATTTTGGCTGTAAAGAAAACCTTGGAAACACAAGTGAAAATTTTGTCTCCAACTGCTTGTTCCATGGAGGTTTTCAGAAAACACAATGTACAGATGCTTTTGCAAACTAGAAGTGGGGCAGAGACACATCTGTTTCTTCTCTGAATAAAATCTGCAGGACTTCCAGAGGTTTCTGTAACTTGAAATATCAGATAATTTATGTGAAAGCACCATGACTCATTTAAATTTCATATTATCCAAGATGTGTCTGTAAAGAAAATCTAATGCTTTTCTGTAAGTAGTGCAGAAAAATCAAACTGAAGGATTACAAGACACACAAAGGAGTCTGCTTTATAGTACAATAGCTGAAACCAAGAAGGCACTAAAGGCATCACTTTAAAACCTAGAATTATTGAGACCTCCAGGTCAGTTTTGCCCATGCAACTTGGGTTTGTAACTGTTGTTTCATAACTTGAAGATGTTTTAATAAGTATTGTACTGTTAAAAACAAGGGTTTCAGTGAACAGGCTTCACGGATTTAAGTGAAATAATTGACAATTTCAGCTGAACCAGAAAAAAGAGATGTTTCAACGCAAAAGCATCTGTATTTCTTAGACTAAGTGAATACTCATGAATGCCAAACACTTCCTGTGTTCTCAGTCACAAAGCCCTGGTGGGCACAAACACCCAGGGAGGAATGAGCAGCAAAGGACAAACTGGTGGCATCTACTCTGGAGCTTCACTCACCTTTTCTCTTCAGGCCAGTCCTCTGAACCATATTTGTAGTTCCTACTATTTTTGTCCTAAATGTGCCCTTACTTCAGGACGAGGAAGAAAAGGTGTTAAGACACAGCTCAACCAGAGTTTCCTGAAATATGAGGTTGTTCATTTTCATCTGTAACTGTGTGCTAAGAGCCCAATCAGTTTGCCCATCTTTCCCAACCAGCTCTAACAACTGTTAGAGCCTGTAGACATCCAGAGTTCCCAGTATGGCAACACCACCTGCCTGGAGCTGTAATACTTTGCTCAAGACTGATTGGCCAAGACAACAGACTTGGCCTTTCAAAAGCACATAAATACCTCAGGTGGCAGCAGTTCGATGTCTTTGACTGGATCAAAGAACACAGGTGACACGGCCCCAAAATGCCAGCTCTCGGTCTGATTGCTCTGGTCAGCTTGGTGTCCACTGGTGAGTTGACATTGCTGTGGTGCAGCTGGGTTTGACTGGGCTTAGGCAGACAATAATGAATTATTGAAATTCAGTTGAACATAAATAATGCTGGGGGGTTTTCCCTCTAGTTTTATGAAGAATGATGGTAATGTGGACAGTTATGACTATTATAAAATACACAATTAGGTGCGCATTAAGAGACATATACTGAAGTAGTTGGAGGTTTCAGAAAGAATCATAAAATCATTAAGGTTTGAAAAGACCTCTAAGATCAAGACCAACCATCAACAAAGCACCATTAGAAAGTAAACATAGTTTATTTCACAAACTATTTTTAAAAATCTTTATCTATAGCTTTGCTTTCTTTTTAGTGCATATACCTTAAAGTCAGGAAAAAATGGATCAAATCTATACAGCAGGTTGTAAAATGTCCTTTTACCTACAGTTTCTGAAATTGCAAACTCCTTTGAGCTCATGTTTTTCACTTTAAATACCCTATTGTGCACCTGAACACTTTCTGTTCCACTGGACTAAGAACATGCTTGAATTTTTCCCGCTTTTCCTCTTTTCCATGTGAAGTTTTCACCAGGCAGCTGGATGTACACCCGCCCCAACAACAGCACCAACACTGGGCACAGATCTGCAGCGGGAATCCCACCAACCAGATCCGCGGCTGCGACAGATACGGCTGCGGGAATTTCGGTGCTGACAGGTAACGCAGCAGAGCCTGGGCACCGGGGGCCACTTGGCTTTCCTAAATTGAATGTTCAGGCAGCAGAAAGAGAACAGTTAAACAGGGCTGACACTCGCAATGAGAGAATACTGTTGTCTGCAGGACCTCTTACTCATTTTTGGGATATTCCTTGGCAATCTTACAGAAGCACAGTGATACCACTGCTGATAACAGATGCAGAGGTGAAGGAGCAGGACTGTTACATGAACTACAGACAGAGTAAAGGAAATGGAAATATTTCAAGGATTTTTGTCCTTTATCCTTGTTGCTTATACTCCAGAAATTTAACTAACACTCAGCAACAGCTTATAGGAAGCTGAGTAGATTCATTTACACAAACTAAAAGTCTGTCAGCATCATTAAGTAGGGACCTCATAAAATAACAGGTTATATTTCTCTGAAAAAATGCTTTTTAACGTAGAATCACTCCTGCATTTTCCTGTCATCTCCTCTCCCCAGGCTCTGTAAGTGTCCATCTTCATCATGCAACTTCCAAATTTCTAAGTGAGAAAATGCCAAACATAAGATTCTATTTTACATGGGCACAGATGTTTTTTGGGGTAAAAAAATGGTACTCTTCTATAATAGTTTGAAATAGCCCATGAACTTGGGAAAATAAAAAATAAGCTTAAATTTGAAATTTCATCTCACTCTAAAGTAGTTCAGAGTAATATGAACAATTTGCAACAAAAAACCCCGATGCTTCAAACCTGCTACTTCTGCCCAGTTTCATTGAAGGTAAAAAATTTTGTTAGACAAGCTTCAGCTATCATCCTGCATTAAGTGACCAAGTGATACATAGCATTAACCCTGAGAGATGTCTCTAGTTATGTATTTCTGCCTCCAGGCATGGTGGCAAAGGAAAGCACAGCGGTGTGGACGTCATCTGTTCTGATGGAGCCACGGTGTACGCTCCTTTCAGCGGGCAGCTCTCGGGACCCATCCGATTCTTCCATAATGGAAATGCCATTGATGATGGAGTCCAGATCAGGGGATCAGGCAAGTAATTAACAGCAGGTGTGCTGTGAGGTGTGCACAAGTAATCATTTCATTTACTGAGCAAGGTTTCTGTGGTTCTTCAATTCAGGCACCATGTTGATTAATCTTGCACCCTCTCTAGCACGCTGAATTATTGGAAGACAGCACCAGCAGGATGTAGTCCTTTCCTATGCTTTTCTTGGAGAGGAGGAAAGAAAGGAGTTGAAAAACATGTAGCAGGAAAATAACAATCCCAAATCAAAAAATAGGAAACAGTAAAAATAAAGCACCGGAAATACGTCCTCAGTTTTGCTGAGAGGATGTTTTCCCATCTCTATTTTCAGCTCCCTTTTTTCCTTTTTGCCCTGGCAAATACAGTAATTTTGATTTCACCGTTGTTGGTACCTTGACTACATTTCTGCTTTATCCTAACAGTCTCCAGTAAGAGACTGGCAGGGAATGCTTCTTGCTCACCCCAGGAGCAGATGCAGCTGATGTTTCCTGACCTCGCTTCCTCTCCCGTCTCTCCCAGGTTACTGTGTGAAGCTTGTCTGCATTCACCCCATCCGGTACCACGGCCAAATCCGCAGAGGGCAACAACTCGGGAAAATGCTGCCAATGCAAAAAGTATATCCTGGCATTATTTCTCATATCCACGTTGAGAACTGCGACCACTCTGATCCTACTCATCTGCTTACGCCTGGTAAAAAAACCCTTAACAACAAAAAAAGCAACTCAGAACAAGAGTAGATTTGCACTCTAGGACCTGTGATAGTATTTTTGAATTTTTGTATTTAAAGCATGGTTCTTCTACGAAATAACCCTAATCTAGAAAATAACCATACATCTTAGCTCTACATTCCATTTACATTTCCTAAAGGATGACAAATTTTATGGGGGGGAAATCCAACTACAAGCATGGGATGTAATTCCAGTATGTTCTTACCTAACTGTAAATCAAACATCGTAGTTGCAAACATGTAAGTGCTAAAACTATCTAGAAGTTAACTTTAATGTGCTGTGTTCCTTTATTTCAAAGCTGTTCCACCATTGCCACAACAGGAGAGAGGCTGGGCTGCAGTGTGTGCTGGGAACCCTACCAACGAGATAAGAGGCTGCGATAGGTATGGCTGTGGATACTACGGAGCTCCAAGGTAATACAGTAATTGGAACACATGGGGTTTTGCTGTCCTTCCACTAGAGTTGAATTCTGTTTAGGTCATGTAAGAATTACAGCTTTGAAGGTTTAGATTGGACATGAGGAAACTTTTAGGCTGCCCACATTGCTCAAAACACCTCTCTAGACTAAGCCATGCCTGACCTGACCTAATGTTGGGAACACTCCTGACTCAAGGGGAAAGTAGGACTTGATGTGCTTCAGACAACCAAACCTTCTGTGACTATGGATTTTTTTAAAGACCTGGAAGAAAAGTGTTTTTCTCCAACTCTTACAGGTCATCCACCCTACATGGCATTTCATCACCTACACCTTTGCAGATCCTTCAGCCAGTTTACTGACACTATTTCTGTCCTAACAGCGCATTTCCAGATCTCACCATGTGCTGCCTGACCTCTCTCTGTAACACTGGGCCTGACCAGAGATTTCTGTAATGATGTGTTTGTTTTCAGACGCAATGGCAAAGGGAAGCACCGGGCAGTGGATGTCATCTGTGCTGACGGGGCGACTGTGTACGCTCCCTTCTCTGGCCAGCTCTCTGGGCCTGTTAAATTCTTCCACAATGGAAATGCCATTGATGATGGAGTCCAAATCAGGGGATCAGGTAAATAGCTCTCTTTCATTTAACATTTCTTTGTCTTGAGCTCATACAGGATGCATTACCTTAGCATACTACTTAGTTAGCCAAGTAGTCTAGCCATGTTTTCTTCTATCCACTTACATGCAGAACTTTTTGCTCCTGCTACAGTGCAGATAACTGAGTCCTGCAGAATTTCAGGCTTTTCCCTTTCCTACAGCATGAATTGCCACCTTCTCCCTGCCTTCCATCTTCTCTCTTCCATCAAGTTAATGACTCCAACCACTACCTAATTTTTATGATCACAGCGTCTTTGCTTTTTGGTATTTCCACCATTGCTATCTCAGTGGAAAGGACATGACAGAAATTGTTAAAATTTCTGAAATAGATTTAGTACAGAAGAATAAATGCTTCATCAGTCATCTAATGTTTTCCCTCCTCTTGTTTTTTCACCAGGATTCTGTGTAAAACTACTCTGTATCCATCCCATAAGATACAACGGTGCAATTTCCAAGGGACAAGTCCTTGGGAGAATGTTGCCAATGCAAAGAGTATTTCCTGGGATCACATCTCATATTCACATTGAGAACTGCGATCATTCGGATCCTACAAGCAATCTTGAAAGGGGTAAAGGGCAAAGAGATTGAAATGGAAATGCAGTAAATTCCAAATAAATCCATCTCAGCATCCAAAAGTTGTTTTTTCTTCCCATGCACAAGTTTATACTATAACCTAATCAATACTTTGCGCCTTACACAAGCAGTGTCTGTTGGATGGCAACAGGGACTCAGAAAACAAACAAAAAAAAGATTTGCGTTTTTGTTGGAATTTCTATTTACCAGAGAATCAGGAAATTAGCAAAGACTACCTTTTTCTAAGTCTGAAAAATCAGCTAAAAAGCAAAGCGCTCACTCCCTCCTGTGGCAGAGAAGGTGCACTCCTGTCAGCTTCTCCAAGCACCAGCTGGCCTCACTTGTTCAGATCAGGGAGCAGAACAAATGCTTCAAAAAATCAGTGCATCAAAAATCCCAACATTTATCAATGCAGGCCCATTTAACTGGAAGATTGGAGCCGGAGCAAGCTGACATTCAACAGCTGGATTTGATGACCTCAAAGGTCTCTTCCAACCATAGCAATTCCATGATTCACAGGTTCACAGAAACACTACCTTAGTGACACGGACCGAGAAAGGGACAACATCCGAAGCAGCCTTTTAAGAGTTTCCCCCTGAACTTTAACTCTGTCACCAGTGTTTCTAAATACACTAACACTGTTCCATTAGCTGGAGAGACACAGAGGACTCAAGGACTTCCCAAACACCCACAAGCTTTGTCCACACTCCATTTTAGGGTTTGCATGACAGAAACCCTCAGGTTTCAGGCACAAACATGAAATGACAATTTGCCATTCTCCAGCCTCTCCCAAGGTTTGTTACACACATGGCTTCTAGCAGGAGAGAATCCTAACAGGACACAGTGCAAGAGATGGATGAGCCAAGCATCAATGCATAGATTAAAGCCCTTTATTACATTTCCATTTAAAGCAAGCCACACATCTTAAACCAAATACTGTTTGGAAATATTTCAGTTTTGTGTTTAAATTATAATCTCCTGGATTATGGAAGTGCTCAGATCACAGGCTCTACTAACCAGAGTCAGATGCTTCTTAACTGTGCAACAGGCAACAAACCATTACTGACTCAGGTGTGGGCATTACCTTAAATCCATTGAGTGTGTCCAAGCAAAGGGTGGTTTGACCCTTTAGCTGGTGTTCTGTGGAAGTGGGGAAGAAACTCACATTTTCTCTGCTATGAATGCACTGGTTTTGGCTGCGATAGTTCATTTGCTTCATAGGACCTAGAATCGAGCTGTGGATTTGTACTGGAAGCAGCACTGATGACACAGGGATGTTTTTCTGTAGCTGAGCATTGCCTACACAGAGCCCACGCCGGCTCTGTTCCTTGTACTGCCCCAGCAGGGAGGAGGCTGAGGGTGCACAATCCGGGAGGTGACACGGACAGGACAGCTGAGCCCAGCTGACCCACGGGACATTCCATAGTGTATGGTATCAGGCTCAGCATATAAAACTGGGGGAAGAAGGAGCAACGGGGATGTTTCTGTGTGATGGAGCCCTGCTTTCCTGGAGATGGCTGATGGAAGTGGTGAATGAATTCCCTTTTTGGGGGTTGCCTGCATGTGTGGCTCTTGCTTTACTATTAAGCTCTTTATCTCGAGCCATGACTTTTTTCACTTTTACCCTCTGATTCTGTCCCCCATCTCTCTGGCTGTGAGGGGCTCAGCTGCCAGCCAGGGTTAAACCAAGACAGTGACAAACACCACCAGCAAATTCTTGTCGACTTCTCATTATCAAGAGAAAGACAGAACAAGTGTGGCACCAAAATCATTACAGTAAAATTTATATACAATGCATTTGAGTTTACAGTGTGCAAAATGTCAACACAAAAATACATACTCTAATTTACATCAACTCACCATGCCCTTCCCCTTTTAAGAAAATAAATATAATACAATCTTTCTCAAAAAACAGGTAATAGCAACAAGTATTCAACAGTCCTGAATTAAATATTTCAGGATTACCTCCAGCAAGCCTTTCTCTAGAAATCAGTGCTTACACAAAGCTCTGTAAGATACAGATAAGAAAGATTACTACAGTCCATTTTGGCCTCTAAGCAACAAATGTAAGTGCTCTAAATCCTTGATTCCAAACAGAAATGGATCAAAGACAACTGTATTCATTTGATCTTTCCTTCTCACTAGCCACATTTATGAAATCCTTCTTATTTCTTAGTAATGAAAGCATGGAACAGCATTTAGACATCAGTCTTTGATAACGAAGACTTGAACCCAAATCCAAAGCTATTCCTTATTGTCCTGACAGTTTCCAAAGTGCTTTATTACTCACTCAAGCAATCAATCTAGAACCAAACTTCTAAGAATCAGCAAGTTTAACAAAATCTCTTTCCCATCCTTTTAATGCATAAAACAAAAACAACATACTGTACAATGCATTCTGTAGTTTCTGTAATCTGACAAAATTAAAGTGCAATTTAAAACTGTTAAGTTTTTGTAAGCATAAGCTTATTAACATTTTATTATACTGCCATGAATTTAAGATAGATTGTATCTGACTAGCCCAGGCTAGCGTATTTTAATATACAAGCTTTTAAATTTAAAACATGAATAATTAAAAAAATAGCTATATAAAACATCAAGACAAATAATAGTGTACTCAAAGTTCTATCCAGCTTTCCACAGAGAGATTTCCTAAAGGAAAATTGTTTCTCTATTCCTCTTCTGACTAGATCAGAAAGACTAAACAAAGACATAAAAAACCCCAAAGAAGCCCACTTTAAAGTGAATGGAACCTTTAAACTGAAGTTCAGAGAAGCCCAAATTCACTGAAGTTTGAAGCACCTGTAAACCACAGACATAACTTTCAGAACTGCTAAGTACAATCATATCTATTTTCTATTTCTATATACAATTAATATTGTAGAGTGTTTTGCTGCTAGTCTGCGAGAGGTTTTTTCAAGGAAGAAAAACTCAAATGTGGAAGAAACTTTTCACATTTAATTCTTAAATTTTTTATTTGCATAGAAAGCGACAGCCCGATTCTACCATTTTATCCACAAACACAGGAATTTACCATGTTGGCATCATATCAGGAAACCACATTCTTCCAAGGTGTTTGGAGACTTCCAGATGAAGCCGATCTAAGCTGTAATCACTATCTGGAATCAGCACCTCCTCCATTATGGAAAGCTGAGTAAGCCTGCCCCCACACATCTTTACAAATTCAATAAAACCTCTGCAGGTGACTTCACATTCCCCCAGTCCCATGGCCGTTAAGTTCTTACAGCGCTCAGCAATCTGGATGAGTTCATCATCCAAAGGTTGAAGTCCATTGGCGCACACAACCAGCTCGATCAGCCGGGGGCAGTTCATGCCAATGCGACCCAACATTGCCTTGCTCACTGCACGACCGAAGTACAGGTGTGTAACAGGTGTTTCCTCTCTGAAGAAAGCATCAAATTCATCTTCATACAAGAAGAAATACATCACAATGTTGACTTTAGGGGAGTGTCTAACAAGAGCATCCCAGCTTTGCTTTTTAATGGTGTGAAATTGAACTTGTCCGGGATTTTCACTCACGACATCGATGCGAAGGTGCTCGAGATCAACATGTTTTTCACTTGAAAGAGCCAGCAGCAGTTCATCACTTAATATGTAGTAGTTCAAAGCCAGCTCCTTAAGTCCATGACACTGATCAGCCACACAAAGTATGCCTGAGGAACAAAAAAATTTACTCTGTATAATGGAAAGTGAATATAACCACAGTTGTTCACTGTAAAGTTCAAGCAAGTACTGATTCTACTGGCTTGAGTTTTCACACTTATATCCAAACCCCATGAAATACCTAAGTTCTAGGTATCCACAACCTTTTACAGGGTTTTGGCCATTAACATTTAACAGCAGAAGACACAAGCCACATTCATCTTGGATCTGCATATTCTCCTCTTTTTTGCTCCCTATGCAGAATTTCCTCAACTTTGAAGAAGCAACTGGAATCAGGTCAGATTCAGCTCAGGTTACCACCATTCCCTTCCCTAATATTCATTCCTTCAGCTTTCAACTAAACTATTTAAATCACCATCAGACACCCAGTTTAACAGTTAGAACCTTCTGTGAATTAAGACCTAAATAACGTTAACTCCTCCTAATGTGCTGGGATATGAAGTACACAGATTAAGTCACCTTTTGTGGACTCCAGAAAAGAATACAGAAACAGATCAGACCCAGACTCCCTTTCCCTAGCATTAAGGTTTCAGGAGAAAGGCAAGTGAGAAGCTCTCTGAACTTTCAGCAAGGCTGTATTTTGAAGGGAGTGAGTCCCTCATCAACCACTGAGGAAGCTACCAGTCCCAGATCTGGACACAAGAGGGCACTTTGGAAACATACACAGTCTTACACTACAGGTCTTTGAAATTTGTACACACTCACAGCACCTTGCAAAACAATTACTGACCAACTGTTTTAATCTCCTTTATCCCACCAAGCAGTAGCTGATTCATGGATCAGGGATTTTGTGGTGCTCCCACAGAACACTAGACAGTTAAGTTTACAAATCTGCACACATTAAGGAGCACCCATTTGGTTACCCTTACACAGTAAAGCAAAGAATATCACGTCCACTGAGCATGTGTGAAAGGCTTACACTAGTTTTGGAGGCTTTTCCTCCTCAAGGCCTATCATCAGACGTAGCAAAGCAGCTGGAAAGAATGAAAAAAAAATTCCCAGGATTCCAGAAGATGCAGTCAAGTGAGTAGCACCCCCACTTTCATCAACCCAACTCATCCACTAACAACAATCACATTCTCCTTCACCTTCCAACTGTCCAAACTCAAGACTAAGTCAATTATGGTGCTTTACAGCTCCATTTTTCACTTATATTCACTACTCACCAGCAGGTGAAACATGAGGACAGCTGCTCATTTTTAGCAGTTTTAGAGTATCACTGTTGTTAGCAACAAGAACCTTCAAGGAAGGATCATCAAGTGGTGTGTCATCTATCTTGATGGATGATAATGACTTGGAGTTTACAAAAACTACTGTCAGTGCTGATGCAAAATGAGCCTATTTGGAGAAATTGAAAGAGGGGAAAAAAAACCTTGTGAAAAGATGGGCAAAAACTTCAGTGCTTTAACCTCATGTTCTACACATGCAGAAAGTTCAAAAATAAGCACTTCCCACACATCCCCTTTCTTGTGTAACAAAGGAAGGCTTATGTGAACATGAACATAGTGGATCTTTGTTTAAAAACATGCTGTTACATGTGACAAAATTAACCTTACACTCATTATTTAACTCATCTACTCTGATTTATCATTTTGCTGTAATACAGTGACAAGTACAAGGATAACTGGACACAGTGATGAGCCTGAAGTATCTAGAATTTTACTGCAGAAAAAAAGAAATGGTCTTTATTTTCCAGAAGGTAACTCTTCTGTTACTACACAGTAACTAGAGACTGTTCCATAAAAATTACCATCGACTGAAAAACAGAACTTTAAGAAAGCTAAAATGGTTTAAGAGTGAGTTAAAATATGCTAGTTACAGTTTGCAGAACCTTACCTTAGAGACATTCATGAAGCTTGGCTTTGCTGTAGAGATCAAACCCAGGGTCTTGATAGAACAGTTCACCAACTGAGAAAGGATGTCACAGGCTGCTTCTGCTGACTCAGTACTACTATCAACCTAAAAAAGCAATATAAAAATAGTGAAGTCATTCTTCAGTATTATTTAGAAAACAGCACCATGGATACCTGAGACTGCAGGTTCCACGTCTACTTAAGCTGTACTGCTCCAGACTGCAATTATCAGTGGCACCAAGTGCAACACTGACTGGAAATTTCAAGACCAGAAAGAGTTCAGGGAAGTTACTATTAGAAAATTTGCCTGAGTGCAACTGCTGGGTATTTCTAGTATGAACACATACCTCAAATCTAAGTCTTGTCTTCAAATAACTTCATTTTATTGCAATACTGTAACATTACTGGTGCTATGAGAGACAGTGATACATATGCATTTTTTTAAAAATGCCAATTTTTAGAGCCCAAAATAGACTTGACAAAGTCTTTGCTCCAGCAAACTAATCCATTTTATCTGCATGGCCAACACCTTTGCATCTTAAATAATGAACTGATTGGCAAGCCATAAGCCTGAAGAGTAACTTTCTCTTATTTTGTCTCACCTTTCTCCTGGTTTTGCATGGCATTCACTTTTTCTTTACTCTGCAGAAGTTAGTGTAGAAAACTGGATGAAACTGCCTGCACATGTGGAAATAAATTGTTGCAGTAGTTGTATTTTTAAACATCAGACTTGCCAGGTACAAGCTTTAAGGTAGCTGACACAGAGCAGCTGCATCCCTCGTGCCCAGTGACGTGACACCGAGCCAGCACTCATCCATGGCTTACCTTGAAGCTGACGTACTGCAGATGGTCAGCGTGCCTCTTGATAATCTGCTGAATGAGATCCGGATGTGTAGACTTTAAGTAAGAAGTGGCTGGCTGGCTAAGTTCAAATTCAAATCTCCTCCAGAGATCTGGGATGTGAAAAACTTCATTCCACCTTCGACAAACAGAAGATGCCCTGGCTCGATCCACTAAAGTCAGGAACTGAAAAACACGCAGAATCACGTGGTGTGGAAGGCTGCCCCAGTCCATCGAGGTGCACAGGTCAGATTCCCCAAACCCTGAGCCATGTAAACTAGTTTTCTGTTTTTTGCTTGTCTGTGATGTTCCAGGAGCTTCAGTTCCAGCCACAACCTTCTGCCCAGCTCTCTTCATCATGAGAGTTTCAGAATGTAACAATCCGACGTATTCAAACTGCACAGGTTCCTCAAAGGTCTCACGTACAATAGGTCTCTAGAAAAATACAGAAGATTAGGGAAGGAAGGGAGACAGGGCAGTGGAAACACAGTGAGAGATAGCAAGTTAACAGAATTTAAATATAGCAATGTTACTTTGAAAAGAAGCATATCCATATGTCAATACCCAGTGCACAGATTGTTGGCAAGGACCTTCTCCCTCAGTACCTTGTGTACAACTTGGATTGAATCTGGATAACTTGGACTTGTTAATTTACCAGGTGTAGTTCCACGCATTAGTATTTCACAGTACATAAAGCATTTTGTAGGGAACAAGAAGTATTTAACAGCAATTTAATTCAGAATTAGAAAGTGGATTCAGTTTAAATTTAAACTCTGTTGACAAACTATGGAACCCACTCATGATCTCTAAAAAAAGTTTATCAACTACAGAACTTAATTCATAAACTCCCTTTTTAAACACATCTGGAAGAGATGTGCTCAGAAGAGCCAGACTGAAAAGTTTTGCCCACTCTCCCCCGCTTTTTTTTTTTCCAAATCATGCCAAGCAGAGGAAAAACGTTTGTACAACAATAAAAAAACTTCAGAGGCCAGTTATCAAAGCAGGGCAAAGTAAGTGAAGTTCACATGCTGTTTTCCAGCTGGAAAAGGACAGTGACCTTGGAAATCAGCAAACTGCAGAGATCTACTTCAGCAATGGACGTTTGCCACATGAGCCAGAGCTCAGAGAAGAGCAGCATAAAAAAAGCTCTGCTTTCACAGGCTGAAGCAGTGCAATCTAACCAAGTCCGTTCTAGACTGAATTCTGTTGTTCAGTCAATTTTCAACAACTGCTTTTGCCACTTTATTTTAGTACAGTTGAGGCCCCTTCTCAAATGCCCCACTAATCAGATGTTCATCCAGACCTTCTCTCTTCCCAACCTGTGTGAAGTTTGTATTTTCAAAGCAACCATGTATTTTTCAAGAACGAACAGAGCAAATCATCTATTTTTACTGAACAAACTTCCATGGCAACCCTCACAGCTTGCTTTTTCTGGACTGAAAATTTTCCATAGTATCTTCACTATGGGGGCAGGGGGAAAGAAAGAAAAAAAAACCAAAAAACCACAAATCCCTGTACTGCAAAAACAGCTGCCAAAATACACACTACCCTATCAAAAGTTTACCTGGCATTTTCCCCAACTTGTAAGACCTCATCTGTTTGGCTCATTAGGTGTCTGACAAACTTCATTTTTATGAAAATAAGGCATGTGCATTCTTTGAGAAGCTGGAAAGCACAATGCAGCCAATTTATTAAGAGCTCTTCATATGAGCAGTTTCACTACTGCTTGACTTCCTGACAAATTACCTCGATTACCAAGGAACTTATTTTAGCAGTTGTTATAAATATTCACCCAGTCTATTTAAATTCCCATTAATGATTGGAATCAGCAATGTATGCAGAAGGATAAGCCAGAAACACTTTAAATTATATTAAATAATAGTTCTTCTTCGCTGAATAGACACATGATTTCCATTTAATAGTGTTACAAATGTAATGAAAATGCAGTCTCAGCATGAATAAACATTTTGCTACTAGACCATCAAGTTATCATCCACACAATCATGTTTTATGACTTTAGACTGCTTTAAGTCACACAACAAATGGGCATTCCAAACTATTAAGTGTGGATGTAGTAATTAACCATTACAAAACTCTCTCCTACAGTTGCTCATAGCCTTGCTAAATTTAGCAAAGGCTAAATACCTTTTGAGTTAAACATCCCTGTTGTCTGTTCTTCCTCCTCCCTACTTGAGAGGAATTACAAACTTGGCTGTTTCCTAAAACTAAAGCTCAGAACCATAAAAAATAAAATTAAATAAATGCTGTTGTTTGAGAAGTTTCTCCTTGCTGTTGCTATTCCCATGCAGATCTGCAACATCTTGATTAAAGACAGGTTTCTGATAAAACCAGAAATTTTTCCTATCTTACTTGAAACTTACTTGAACTTCATGGGTGCTGATTTGGCTCTCACAAAGAAGTTCTGGCATGTGAGAACAACCAGAAAAGGTATTCCCCTAAACCACAGGTCAGGCTACAGACCAGATGCAGCACATCCACCCCAAATATAGGAAGAGATGCAAGGTATTGTTGGCGTACAGTTATCTATGCTCTGCCTGCTGGAACATGGCCAGAACTTGCTGCTACAGCCTTTAAAAACTGCTATCTCCAGAATTTCTATGTTTAGTATTCTATACTCCAGTCCTTTAAATCAAGCAAAATGAATTCCTATTACTCACTGTGGGATGCAAAGCCAGAAAAAGGTTCCATTGGTTATGCATCATAACATTTTTACCAAACATGAAGGCCCAACATTTACTGCAAAAATAAGAATCCTTATTTCATTCTGAATACTTTATAAACAGTATGTATTTTAAAGCACAAGTGAAGTTAGCTAAATTACAGTCCCATGTGATATAATCCAGGTAGTATTCAAATGAGAGGCTTACACACACACATACATACACTCCTACCTCCAAAGAATGTGGAGGTTCCTGTCAAGTTACCAGCACCTTTCTGGTATCTGAACATCCATCCCACTGTTGAATCATCCTGTGTGTGTGCATGGATTCCTTAACCAGAAGGCAGGGACGGGTCCCAGAAGATGAACCGACCTGTGAAGCCACCAACCAAACAAAAACTGTTCTGCAGTGTCTGGGAAACCCATACGAAGGACTAACATACATTCTGGAACAAAGATTGAGATGAATACCACCCACTGCTCTGCAGGGCAGATGTGGAAGCAGAGCAACAGAATGTAACAAGCAAATTAATTTTACCAAACATTATCTGAAAAATATCATTTCATTAAGGGGAAGGTATAATTGTGGGCAAAAAATTAGCTTTCACATTATCTACAATTTTAGTTAGATGAGCACTCTTATGCAACACAGATACACTTCTGAGTTCTTGAGTATTACCCAAAGAAAACTACAAACCTAGGTAAGAAATGGGGTTTTTTTCAGCTTACCCTATACCAAAACATGAGTGAAAAGTTACACTTAAACACAGGACCTCTAATATTTGACATTTAAAGACTCTTGGCTTTAAACTTTACTCACTTTTACTCCACAAAAGTATGCTTACTGCACCTTGACAGTAAACAAACAATTTTAGCTAATTAAACTGTATCTGGAAAAAAGATACCAAAAATGTACAAATATACCCCACATACTAATGAAAAAACTACCCTCTAGCTTAGTTTGACAGAGTATCTTGGTGCACTATGAGAAAATAGACCTCCAAATCCAGTTACCCATTTTACATTATCTGAAGATGCTTTAATGGAAAGCTACAAGCACAGCAACACCCATCTCACTAAATCATGACAGATTTTAAAAGTAGGTTTAAAAGCAGATGTTTACCAGGTGTTGTGTTCAACCAGTAATAACATCTTTAGAAACCTTCCAATGCTGAACTTCTGTTTTTCTTTAGAAATGAGACAAGGCTTTAGATTCTGCCATGTCATAGCATCATCTTTTGAAAAACTACCGAGTTAATATCAGCTTTACAGATGCCAAGTTTAACAAAGGTATAGTACACATTATTTATACATGAGAAGTAGCCCCCATCTTCTATACAAAATCAAACTCAAGTACTGCAATCTGTGCAAGTAATGCTGCTGCTCAGCTCACACACCAGAAAATTTAGAGCTGAGTAGTCATGCTTGTCTATAAAGAGAAAGCTGATATTCATTAGTAACTGTGGGTGGCACCTGAAGAAATCTGTCATTTATGGTGGCCTTCTATTGCACAGTCTACAAGTATCACATGTTCTCTCTCCTGTGAAGTGCGCAGAGTCTGTACAGCACATAGAATTCATTTTCTCAAGCACTGTCAGTGTCCAACAAATGAAAGGTTTATAATGCCACATATAAACAGCATACTGAAAGGTTTATAATGCCACATATAAACAGCATACTTAAATAACATTATAACTGAGAGCACAAACCACTGAGATGCAATTTAAAGATTCCAGAGAGAAGTGTATTAAGTTTATAAACCACATATTTTGAAGCAACTCTCTTACCTAAATAATGCTTCCAAGTTACAATAGGCAATAAATGAATGAACTGAGGCAGCTGCAGCCATGGGGCACTCACATGCATCTGTCTGCTTTCCCCTCCTGTCCAGATAAAATGCCATAAAGACCTGTGTTAGTTAGAAAAGAAATCTTCATATTACATCCAATGCAAAAATGATAGGGAAATATGTTGACAACAATTTATAAATTTTCTTGCTTTAGTGGAGGCGCTCAAGGGGATCATCTCAACACAAGGTAGCTTATTCCACAATGCAAATACTGTTACTGAGAGAAAAGTGAGGTCAGATCAAGTATAAAAGTAATGGGAAACAAATGTTGCAACTGCATCTACATTTATTGGTCAACAGTACAACGTAAACAGTGAGTTATTCAGTATTTGCATTATCATTATCACTACTAGGCAGTCTTGGTAAACAACACTGTAGCTACTAATGTAATCTAAGAGTCATGAAAAACAGAGAAAAAAACCCACCCAAATGTTTTCTCTTGCCTTTTTCCCTTTTGTGGCAAGGCTGTCGAATGGCCTGGGGAACCGTGTGACAGATGATGAACACAGAGGCTCAGCTTCCTACCACAAACGTGCACAGCCCTCGCCAGCACCTGCCCAGGCCTGCCTGAAGTCACACGGCAGGAGCTGCTCCCAACAAGAGCACCCAGCCCCAGCCACCTCCCTGTTTACAAGCTCCCACAGTCCGGGTGACAGCCTGTGCCACCTGGGAAGGTGGATCACAAGGCACTGCATCCAGGGGTTCAGATTAAAAGTCGCCTGCCTCCCCCTACACTATTTTCTTTTAATACTACATTACAAGTAAGTTTGTGTTTCAGAGTGTACCCTTACACGTAATCATTCAAAGCTTTACCACCAGGAATATCACAAAGTTTTCTTTTATACAAACACACCAAAAATCTGAAATCTTTGTTGTGATAAGCTTTACGATGCTTTTACATAACCCTCACCATGGGGTTGGGGGAAGAGTACCCTTCCACCTGTTCTCAACTCAGAATTTCAGTATTCTTCCCAACACTTCTCATGTGGCCACAGGCAAAAGTAATTACTAACAGTAAAATAAAACCCGAAAAATTAAGAAAAGGACAGGATCCTTTTATAGTAAAAATTGTATCAAATACAGGTAGTCAATAAAGACTACCTACAGTGCTCAGCAGGCTTCTGAATTTCACAGAGATGGGACTGGTTACCTGTAACAGCTAAATAACCAAGAGTACCCCTGAGGAAGAGAGCTTCTCTTGAACAGACCTGTCCCAAAGCCCTCTGTAGAGAAGGAAGTTCATACTTTTACACTGCAGACAAGAACTAGCAGAATTTTAGATAATGCATTAAAAAAAAAAAAGTTACTGCAAGTGACTGTTAACAATAAAAATATAATCAGGTTTACATCTAATAAACATCTGAGTGTCCAAAACCACAAGAACAATCCAAAGCAACATAAATCATGTTAGCTTATATAAGCAGAAATGTATATAATAAAATATTATAGTTATCAGAGATGCAATCAAATACAAGCTTGTTATGCAAACAGTAAATTGTTATCTAAGATAGTTACCCAAATGATTATCAAAGATAAACAGCAGCCACACAGTCATTGAAATGAAACACTTTGATAACTACTGAGGTTCATCAAATCTATTCATATCCTCATTTGTATAAAGCAAAGTATCAAAAATTGGTGCACCCCCCCATACAGCTCTACCGGTGATCAAGTATTTTGACAGCTGCACGTTATCCTGCTCAAACTACCTCAAATCCACTAAAACCATCAGGATTCAGAAAAAAACCAAGTTAAAAACTGTTTCTGCAACTTACCCAGACAACAGAGCTGTGAGTTTCTGCTAAAATTAAGACATTAAAACCTCTCCCAAGGCATGGGGGCTTGGTGGGGAATTTGAAAAGTGGTCAGCAGTGACTCCGTTAAGCAAGCAGCTGTTCACTACTTCCAAGGCTACAATGTCAGTTCAAAAAAAGGTTTTATTTCTATAACCAAACATATCACAGATTCAAGCCACAAAGAAGTAACTGCTTCCTCTGATTTCTAGATTTCCCTTCCAGTTCTCAACACCAGGACCCAAAAAGAATTACTAAAACACCATAAAATCAGGCTTCTAGGAGAAACAGCAGTAACCAAACACAAATGCAGCAGAGACTGAGTTCCTGAGAAATAAAAAACCTTCCAAATAACCAAGCTTGGAAATATTCTGGGATAAAGCAGGCATCTTGATAATTAAGCTTTAAATTTCTAACGCTTGGAAATTAATGTTTACGGACCTGCCTTACACGGCTGAAATACCAGTCCCATTAACCACAGTGTCTTTAAAGAAATCGCAGTTCAGTGACAGCACCGAGGCCACCCCCTCACCACGTTAAGGAACTCGGAATTCAGAGTCTGTCTGGGAACAGGAGCAGCACAAGGCAGGCAGCCCTGGAAAACTGCTGCCACCACAAATTCAACCACTGAGTATGATGCAAAACACAGGTAAAAATCCACATTTTAAGCTTAAATCTCAGAAGATCTAGTCCTTCAGGATGATGAGCTCAGAGATTAAACTTTTTCTTCATCTAGGGCACATCAGACTTTTAATGGGTAGAATTTTTGCTTCTGAAGAGGATTTTTTTTATAATCAGTCCTCATTTTTCTCAAAACTGAGCCTCTGACTCAAGGGATTTACCACATTTTTCGTACGTTTCTAACAAATCCTCAAAGTTCTAAAAATAACCACATTCAGCTGAACATCTTAATGCTTGCATTAATTTTAACTAAAGAAATACAAACGCATAGCAACCTTTAGTAGTATTTCGGTGGTGAAATTAAGATATTTGACTTCTACTGATGCATTACTTTTAAAAGGAAGCCACTTCCCTGTGCACAACGCCCAAGACCCCTCGTTTTACTCAGTGACAAATCTGAAGCTGCACAGCTCTTTAGAAAAGCTCTTTTGAGCGCTTATCTACACACCTATGGGACAAATAAATAATAATTGTTACTTCTACAGGTTTTCTTGAAACCTTCCTACCCGACTTTAACAAGCCATTTAAGCTCTTTACATGGGAAAACCAGCTGCCAGGCACCGCGCTCCTGCAGCTCGGTGAGAGCTCCCGGGATGGCACAAACCCGCGGTACCGCACACCGAGCCCCTCACGAGGTTTGGCCCTCAGGGAGATTTAAAGTCTCCAGGCGCGGAGGGCGCGCATCTATTTATCTGTCTGTCTATTTATCTGTCTGTCTGTCTCCTCAACCCGGGCCGCCCCTGCGGCCTGTCCCCCCCGGCCGCCGCGCAAGGGCCGGTCCCCGCGGCCGCCCCGCGCTCACCGCCGCCGGTGCGCGGCTCCCTCGAGGGTGAGGCCGGGCCGAGGTGCCGAGCAGGGGCCGAGCAGGGGCCGAGCAGGGCCAGCACCGCGCTCAGCCCGCAGCGCCCGGGACACGCCGAGGGCGGAGCCGCGGCCCCGCCGCCCCAGCGCAGGCGCCGGGCGAGGCCGCGGGCGGCGGACACGTGATGGCGGCGCCATTTCGCGCCCCGCCGGGCCCGAGCCCGCGGGTAAAATGGGGGGCTTGAGGTGTGGGCTCTGGGGTCAGCAGTGACCCCCGGCATCAGGGACGGGTCCGGTCCCTGGCCCTCGCCGGTCCTCCACAGCAGCAAGGGCGGTTGCTCGCCCCTCACCAGGCCTCTATCTCAGAATCACACAATCACTTAGGTTGGAAAAGATCTCTGCGATCATTGAGTCCAGCCGGTGACCGAATACCAACTTGTCAAATAGACCGTGGCACTGACAGGAAAGATGCGTGCTCATGTCTTTCCAAACAATTCCATGGGTGAGGGTATGGGTGTTAACGTCTTTGAAATGGGTCTTAATGTCTCTACCGACTTCAAGCCGCAAGTTTGTTACAGAACCCAGACAATTTGACTCCTGAAACAGAGAAACGGATCCACACAAGCCTGAGTTCCTGAACTTTGGGGTAAAATGTCAGGTTCAAGGGGCGATATGTGGTAGGCGGTTCGGGAAGGCTATACCTTCTTAGTACCTCAGGCAATGGGGAAAGGAAGAGGGCAACATGCAGCCGGGAGTTTAGGATAAAAGGAGACTGCACCCTCCAAAACCCCTAGAGAGAAACCCCTGTGGGTGTGTGCCCCAGTGGACTCCCTCCCTTTATTCGAATAAAGTTGCAGGACTCCTGTGTCTCCTTTATAGACACTGGCTTTTCCTAGCATGATTTTTCTGTACAGTACTGAGTGTCACATCCAGCTTTTCCTTTTAACACTCCAGGGATGGTGACTCCACCACCTCCCTGGGCAGCCCATTCCAGTGTCTGGTCACATTTTCTGGAAAGAAATTCTTACTAATGGCCAACCTAAACCTCCCCTGGTCCAGCTTAAGACCATGTCCTCTTGTCCTATTGCTGGTTGCCTGGTCCCTGACTCCCACCTGGCTGCACCCTCCTCTCAGGGAGTTGTGGAGACCCAGAAGGTCTCCCTTGAGTGCTGAGCCCCCTCAGCTGCTCCTCACCAGACTTGTGCTCCAGACCCTGCCCCAGCTCCGTTGCCCTTCTCTGGACCCGCTCCAGCAATGTCCATGGAGTGAGGGCACCAGAACTGGACACAGCACTGGAGGTGTGGCCTCACCAGCACCGAGTACAGGGGACAATCCCTTCTCTGGTCCCAACAGCTACACTGTTGCTGATACATGCCAGGTGCCATTGTCCTTCTTGGCCACCTGGACACACGCTGGCTCACATTTATTTCCTGCTGCATGTATTTTCCATCACTTCCTGACATGAGGGGCTTGTAAGCCCTTATTGTCCTTGGGCTAGGGCAGCCCTGACCTTGGAAACTGCCCCACAGGCCTCTTCCAGAGGTTGTTCCCTCCAGGCAGAGCCATCCCCTACCCTTCCCATGGGAGCTAGGCATAGAAACATAGACTCAAAGGAGGATGGGGTACAAGCAGCTGTTACTGATTTCTAGCAATCTGTTGGCCAAAAAGGGCCCCATTCTGAACAGCAAGGCTTTCCCTGCTTACTCTGTGTATCCTCTCTGGGGCCTCTCCAAAGCACCCCACCGAGGAGAGAAGGCTGAGTGCTGCATCACATCCAAACTGCAGATGCCCAAAGTATACCTTTTATTTTACTATCTAAAGCACAATTTTTAAAAACCTTGCAGATTTAATCTATGCAGACACACTGCATAACAGCTCATCACGAATCAGTGCTGCTTTATTATTCTAGTTATATCTAGCTGTATCAGAACAATGGAGTTTTTATTACCATCTGCAAAATACTTGCAGCCATGGATTTCCTGGCTCTTCCATATAGCAATTATTTACTAATAATAAGCCTTGATATCATCTTTTTATGAAGAGGTAATGCTAACATGTGCAGCATTTCCATGGTAGATTATATCTGCCCTACATGAAACCAAAGCTGACAAAAGTTAACTCTTTATCTGTGTGACATCAAAATACAGTTTATTCACACACATCTAAAAACCTAGAAAATTAGCACATTGAAAGGCTAATGAAACAAACTGAAAGGAATATTTATCATATAGTCACCATGACATCTTCAAATTCTTCACTTCTTTAATTCATCTTCAGTTTCCTCAGAGAGACAAAATGCCCTGCACACTTAATATAGCTTAGAAAACCTACCAAAATGACTTACCTATCTGGTTCTTGACTGCTTTATTCAGCGCTTACAGGAAGTAGGAGATTAAGTTCCAGGTAAAATTCTCAAGTATTTTATCCCTAGTAGATGGTTTAAAACTTATTTTTTCAGTAAATACTGCTATGAAAACCATCTTTAGCTTAGTCGTTACTCTCTGTAGACAGTAGTAGAAAATAGATTGTAAACAGAGATTAACGCAGATTTGCAGCTACTATCTAAATCCACCAGTCATGGTGCATTGCCAATAACCTTTGGGCTGCTGTGCAGGAACAGGTTCAAATGTACTTTAGAAAGACTCATATAGTCTAATCTCTGAGGCTTTCTGTATAGAAGAGTTTCCTGTTTTGATCTAGTGTAGCAGAAACACTTTTTATACCTAAAATTGACAAGTATAAAATAGTGTAGAAGAATTCTATGCATTTTATAGCTGTAGACATTATTGCTCAAATGTTTATGGGTATATATGAATAAAAAAAAAATCAGCTGTAGACTTGACAGTACCAGAAGGAAATGGGCACAAACATGGGCACACCCAGGAGATTCTGTCTTCTACTCATACCCCAGGTGCCTGGCACAGAGCTTCTGCTGGTGTCTCCAAATCCTTCATCTCATACACAAGATGCAAAGATGAAGGAAGACTGCACCACTGGATCATAGAACCACAGAATGGTTTGAGTTGGAAAGGACCTTAAAGGTCCTGTTCCAATGCCCTGCCATGGGCAGGGACACCTTCCCCTAGACCAGGCTGCTCAGATCCCCATCCAGCCTGGCCCCAATACAGACTGGGATACTGGATACAGGCCCTGCTTATCTAAGCTGTTACTGCCCACGTCATCCAGCCACACAAAGTCGACCTTAGCCTTCCGCCTGTGGTTGTCTCTCCTGGAACCAGATTTACAGAAAGACACAGTCTATTCACTTCTCATGTTTATGGTGATTACAGGAATGTTTTGCATAATAATTCACAGAGGTTTCATAGCATTTACTCTTTCTGTACTTTGATCAAGAATGATATTCAAATTTTTTATCACTGGGCTTTGAAATAGAAATCAAGGAAAACAATTTGAATAAAGCCGTGAGTTAATTAGCATAAGAAAGTATTCAGGAGATCCAAATTTCCCTGAGACCGAAGAGTGAACGTGTGTCAATTCCGAATCAGTGTGCCATGAACTTGAAAGCTTTACAAGGGCTGTGTGAAAAGTCTAGAAATTATTGGCCATTTCTTAAGTAGTTTTTAACAGGGGGACTGCAAAAGTGAGAGAGTTCAGAAAAAAAATTAAGGAAATAAGTTAAGGATGTTTATTGTAATATCAAATAGGAAGCCATACAGGATATTGTGCTGTACAAAGCCAGTTCATACAGAGAGTTCTCAAAAAGAACTTACCGCCAGCTTTTTTGACACCCTTAGTTTGGCATAGCTGAATTTCATAGCAGGACTTGCACGTTTTAGTGCAAGCTCTGCTTCATTTTCATCATGATTCTGACAAATCCACATAACCAAAGGACACAACTCTTGGTTGAGTGTTTGCTGTCTTGAACTCTTGGAAGATCACAGAGGCCCTGGTGCGGGGCTTTGGCTAGGGTTTCACACAGGCCCCATCATTTCCATGCTGAAGGGTATTCAGGGTCAGTCGTAGCTTCCCTCTGAAAGCAGTTCCATTTGCGTCACTGTGCTAAGCCAAATAAGTGGTATATTGTAGCCATTCCTTTTAAAAGTTTGATGATAATTCTTAATTTAAAACCCAAATACTCTGAGTTTGTGATCAAACTCTGTGACTTTAACAATTCAAACCTAACTGTGCAGGCTGGAGCAGTGAATGAGGCTCCTGCCCAGAAAGTGGGTTAGTATGTCGTGTTTGCTGGAGGCTCATGAGCTGCTCTGCTAGATACCAGCTGCTGCACAGGCAGGAACCAAGAAACAGCCTTTCTGGGGAATAGAAATCACCCAAGTTATTTTGTAAAAGTTTGTAGTATACACACTGAACCTGACATATGATTAGGAAAACAATGGCTCATTTATAAGCCTCTTTGCAAATGCCTTCCTTCATAATAATGAGGTAAAAACATGGGTTTATGTGAGCAAATCTTTGTGAGATGAGCTTTTAGAAATGCAACAGTAGTCTAATATTGTCTCCCCAGAAATAAGCATGAATCACTGAAGGGTGTAACTCTTAAGTGTGTTGCAGTCCAATCCCTTTGTTTAATTCTGTGATTCGGTAAGATGGCATATTACAGTTGCTATATATATATATACGTGCTAGACATATGTCTTAGACAAAATTCTTAATAGTTAGAGTTAACAGTGCCCATCAAACTGCAAAACAAGATAAGAAAATTATTGATACAAGTGCTGTTTGTCCTTTCTGTGGAAAGAGCCACCACAAATGTGTATTAATAGTTTATAACTTGTCTGAAAATAAACTATGTGAAGATCCTGTATTCTTGTGGTGTATTGTAGGCATGCTATTCAAACCCCATCAGGCCAATGTGTTTTAATGTTTAATTTAAATATATATATATATATATATATATATATATAATTTCTATCTAGCAAAACCCCTAGTTTTCGAATCATTAACTTTTTGAATAGGGTTCCAGAATGATGAAGGCTGGCTGGGAGCCAGGGGTCTGGCAGCTGGCTGGGCAGGGGTCACCACCCAGCTCAGCAGGGCAGGTCCACAGGTGACAGCCAGGTTCAGCCACATCATGGAGCAGGTCCCTGGGGGTGAGGCAGGTCCACGGTCAAGCCGGGTCAGGATTCCTGGCCAGGCTCAGGGGTGGCAGTGGCTGCAGCCCAGCACAAACTCCTGCTTTGCTCAGGGAGGGATTGACAGGCCAGGGCTGAGCTTAAGTGGGCACTCGGGGCCCTGGGGCAAGGCTCAGGGTGAGGCCAGGGCTGCTCAGGGCTGTTAGTGCCTATTAGGTTATTAATGTATTAGTGCTGTGACACTTTCGATGGGTCACTCTGCCCACTAATCCGTAAAGCACAGGTTATTTGATCCTCTGACTTAATATTAGCTAAGCAGAGTTAAAAATAACCTGCCAGCTAATTCAGCTTCTGTTTGTTAGTGTTGGTATAGAGATCACAGTGTGTCTGACCTGAGTAATGAAATCCTCTGAAATGGCTATATCCACTGAGGTTCTGATAAATGTGTCTGAGTTGAGCACATGACAAATTGTCTTTTAAGATGCCCTCTGTAATACTTCTGGTTCTGATTACCCTCTTTAACAAATAGATGCTCTTTACACTGAGAAAACACAGGTCTTAGAGAACTAAGGCTGTCCGTAACAGGCAGCTGAAGATTTGATTTGATCAGAAAAATAGCTGATAAAAGAAATACCTGATAAGTCAGCACCTGATGTAGTGGCAAACATTTTGAGCTTTAATACCATAAAAGCTTTGTAGTTTTATAGCTGAGTTATAGCTTGGCAAAGCTGCCTATGGAGCCTCCAGAACCCTCTTTGGAAGATCTCAGAGCAGGGTAAGAAAATTTTTGGTAAGGATGGTCCAGACATACAAAACCCTGCTTCAGATCAGAGGAAGGGATTCAACAACTGTGTACGTTACCATTCAATCCTATATTGCAATCATTCATGCTCTCTTTATGTGCATATCATCTTTTTCTGCCATTGCCAAGTACTGGGGTTTTTTCACAGATTTGAGAAAATCTGTTCACCCAGTTGGCAGGAGGAGGAAGTGGGTTTGTTGCAGTTCCTCTGCCAGGAAGGGAAATTCTTAAAAAATTATAGAAATTCTATAAAACTTGTAGAAGGGGTATCAACCATTTTCTTCCCCCTTATTTGGATTTTATCTGTGGGGCCTAGGATTCATGCATAGATAAAGTAATATTTTAGCTTTAGCAACCTCATCTTCCTTTTTAATTCATTTTTCTGACAGTCTTCTTCACAGTGGTATTCCTATTCATTCTTTTCTGTACTATGCATAGATGGTGTAATTTGTATTTCTTTTTAATGTTAGATTAATGGCTGGTGAACAAAAAAATGCAAAACGGACAGATTCTCTGCAGTTTGCATTGTTTTGTTTCTCTCTAAATGTCTGTTTTGTTTAACACATTTTGTGTGTACTTTCAGGTATTGCTGTAACATCACTTGGTCACAAGAGGGAACTCACATATCAGTCTCTGGGATTTGTTTTTATATTAGAACTTTGAGGACTCTGCAGATTAGTAAAGAGATACTGGGATATGCATGTGTGCCAGGGGTGTAAGTGTGCATATCTACATCTATATTTATTTATATACCCCTGCCTTTTAGTTACCAAAGAAGGGAAACCACTCATAGAAATAAGGAACAATAACCCTGGCAGGCATGGCAGTAGAAAAGAGCCTTAGAATGGCCCAAAAATAGCTGGTTTATGCTCATGGGTATATATTTACACTCATATATATATGCTCATGGGTTGTGGCTTATCTCTGTTCCCACTCTGCAGTTCTGTAAATCTCATAACCAGTACTAATGGTATCAGGATGTTGATGGAGCAGAACGTGCTCCCTCCATCAGAGCCTCACCAGCAGGGATTATTCTTACCAAAAGTTTTGAGCAGCCCTTTATTTGAACTGTGTGCCCTTCACCTCTTGAGAGAATCCTTTGCTAGCCAAAACTTGACAGTATTTGGGATCTGTTCCAGAATTTATGGTATTTAATGTACATAAGTATAATTCAATTGTTAAATGCATTTGCAAGAGGAGGAGACTAAAATACTAATTAATTTCCGATTTCTGCTAGATGCCAGTGGAAATATCATGGATTGTATCCAATCTGCCCAAGGTTCATATTTCTAAAATAAATAAAGTTGTAAACCCAGAGCTTTCTAACTTGACAACTAATGTTGTCCTCAGAACTTGGTGTCCACATCTTCCTACGCTGATGTTCCCACTGGTCAAGCAATTGCCCAGTAATCCTGCTATTGTATTTGCAGGTTCCTTCAAAGAAGCACATGTTAAATGTCCCCAGTAAACTGAGCACAGTATGGGAACTTTTCTTTGAAACCATGCTGCTGTTTCTGTCCAGCTCCTAGAGAGGACAGCCCATGCACAGCTTGCAGTTGAGGATCTGAGCTTGTTGATATCTGAGTTGTAGATGCCCAGGGTGGTTGGTTTCCTATGAAATAGGAGTCGCCTTCCTCTGTGAACGTGGACTACCTTGTCTCACCCCTGGGGGGTGTCTGGTGCCTCACACATGTTTGCTAAGCTCTGCTGTCAAATTGTAGTGGCCTTTTGGCTTCTCCCATGGCAGTGAAGCACTGCAGTCCCACTGGAGCAGGGGATACATCATCAGGTGACACTTGCAGCACTCAGTCCTGCTTGGTTTGTCTTTCAGGTGTATCATGCCCTTTTTGCACATTTTCCATTTTATCCTCTGGCTGCGTGAGTTCCTTATCTCCCTTCAAGTTTTATTTCTTTTCTATTACAAGTGCTGCCCTTCAACTACAACCTCCTGGAGACTATCCTCACTGTGGCTGGTGACACTGCTGCAGATGCAGGGGATGTTGGGCTGCACATCACTGATGGGTTGCAATGGATTTGGGACCCTTTGAGAAAACAGGTGTCCTGCACCAGAGGGTGATTCCTGGAAGAACTGTTACATATTTTGTTTGGGATCTGGAAGGAGATGTTTGGATTCAAGAAGCCCAGAACTGATTCTGTTAAACCAATTCATGTTTATAGGATGAAAGCCACTAAGGATAGAAGTCAGCTTTCCTAGCCTGAACTTGCTTACTGAACTATGAATCACAGTTGATATCTGTCAGTTTTGATAGACAATACAGCTGCTGGTCCTGAAACTGCTAAGGGAAGATGATGCATAATTAATCATTATCTATAATCTCTACATCTGATTTATTAAACAGTCTATTTATTTATTTAACTGCACCACACCTGCATACCATTATCCTGTTTGCTTTACTTTGTGGCATAACAAAGTTTGCGCAATCTAATTTTGAAAATCTTGAAAGGCTGGGATTAGTCCAGGAAGACTATCAATAATGTTATACCTCAAGCCAGGTGGAACAGCCAAGAACATGTCTCATGCTGTTAGAACTTACCACATCCTTTATCCTGGAGAGGAGGAGGCTCAGGGGTGACCTTATCACTCTCTACAGCTACTGGAAGGAGGGTATAGCCAGGTGGGGGTCAGCCTCTCTTCCCAGGCAACCAGCAGATGAAAGGACATAAGTCTTATGTTGCCTCAGGGGAGGACATCAGGAAGAATTTCTTCCCAGAAAGTGTGATTAGACATTGGAAGGGGCTGCCCAGGGAGACAGTGGAGTCACCGTCCTTGGAGGTGTTTAAGACTGAACATGGCACTCAGTGCCATGGTCTGGTGACACGGTGGTGTTTGGTCATAGGTTGGATTCAGAGGTCTTTTCCAACCTAAGTGATTCTGTGATTCCATGTGTGGTACCACAACCTGGATGTGGGCACAAACACACTGCTAGAAAAGGGACAAAAGACCCTCTCAAGGCTGTATCTTTTAACTGCTATATTTTTGTGTGCTGTTCATTCTGGAGTTGGTTTGTGTCTTGATATACTTTTAGATGCCCTTCACTGGTGTGTCTCTTTGCAATGTATACAGTCAAATTACAGGCCTGGATGGTCCTCCTTGGAAAAGAGTATGTGTTATTCTTGAGTCTGGGCTCTAGCTAATCTAATCCTTGTGGATTAATCTGCAATAACTGGTTTTCCAGCTTGATCAGGAATTCTGGTAGGGATGACTGCAAATTTGTAGTGACCAAAGTGTGAAGTATAACCAAAGCACAGCAATAACTGAGCTTCATTTCAAAATGGAGCCAGAGGAGTGCCAGCTGTAGAACTACGTGACAGGTTGACTTGATTCCAAGAAACTTGGAGGAAAAATTGAATGGGAACAAAAAACATGTACTCTTCAGTATTAATTCTCCTAAGGTTTTCTCAGAACACCTCATTGAAAAACAGGAGTTTTTCCTTAGTTTTCAATTGCTGAAAATGAACATAATTTCTGAAAGTTTTCCAGTAAGAATATGTTTTCCAATGAGAATGGATAGGTGTTGCTTGGAAATAGTTTTATTTTGAGACACAGACATTTAGAATGAAAAGGTTCATTATAGATCCATCCATTATGTTTACTGTGTCAGACAAGACTTGTCAGGAGTGATAATTCTGCCAGGTTTCCCTTCATTACTGGTAAGTCTGAATGGATAAAACTTGCTGCCAAAGTACTTACCTGGGTGTTGATTGAAAAAATACCTTTAGTGAATGTACTTGGAGTTGGCCTTGGTGAACAGAAAAACTGACAACTTGTCCAAGTATAATTTAATGATAAGCCTAATCTACTTTCAAAATACACTAACTTGACTGAGGGCGCTCAGTGCGGGTGCAGTCTCATTCTTCTTTGCCCTCTCCCTCCTGTGTGAATAGTCCCATGGAAAATGAATGATTATTTTTAGGTAGGACAGTTTTTCCCCATCCCGCACAGCCACATTTCCTGCATACAAAACTGTTTAGGTACAGCCACCTTGATCCAAAGTCCCAGGCATTCTCTAGTCATCCCATCAGCTCCTGGGGTCAGTAGTAGCAAAGGATTCAGTATCTTCTAATCACTGCTTCCCTGGAGAATTTTTGGAGCATCTGTTTTGGTATTGCAGTCTGCCTACTTGCTAATAACTTCAGGTACTTTGTTTATAGCAGGAATTCTGTCTGTATTTTGACTGAGTACATTCTAAATTACTTCATAAGGTATTTGTATTCAAGAGCATGACAATTCCTAGGACATGTCATTTGAGAAATATGTCTAGTATCAAACCAGTACCAGACTGGGCTTCTGTATGCCTCCACTGGCTACTCCCTGATGCATCTCTCATCTGTACACCCGGACCGAGGTTTTCCTCATTAAGTTTGTAATAGTCCTTCTTTCTTATGTTAAATAAGTACAAAATGAGATTAATATAGCATTCTTTATTCATTTCTGTAGCTGGTATTGCCTTGTTGTCGGCTGTCATGGGGTTGGCAGCAGAGCATTCCTGCGCTTCTTGCTTCTGTTTCACCCATGCTGCTCCACTTCCCTTATGGTTTCCCTTCATGCAAGGGGAATTCTCAGAGCCTGGGAATCTCTGGATCCCCATAATCAGTTTGTTCCAGGGCCCAAGCTTTTTCTACCTACTGGACATCTGTAGGAGGTAATTAGCAAGGAACAGAGTTTTCAAGCTTTTTCTACCTACTGGACATCTGTAGGAGATAATTAGCAAGGAACAGAGTTTTCAGCAGTCATTGGAATGTCCTGACCTTCCAGTCTGTCCCAGTGTTTGACACAGCTAAGCTGGGGCAGAGTGGCAAGAACACTTCCAACAGAAGCATTGAATGGCAGCTCCCACCTAACCCAAGAAGTCTGTTTGGTTCATCCCTGGAGGTGTTCAGGGCTAGGTTGGACAGGGACCTGAGCAACTTGGACTCATGGAAGGTGTCCCTACCCATGACAGGGGATTGGAACGAGATGAGCTCTAGGTCCCTACCAACCCAAACAGTTCTATGATTCTCTGATTCTTGCCACTCCTTTCTTTTTCTCTTCTCTGTGCTCTGTGTTAATGAGGGCATTATATTGAAATATGCCGAATATGTGCTATACTCAGACCTTTTCTTGATTCCACAAAGATCAGTAAGGGGATTACTGGAATAGTGAAAGCTGAATTAAATTTTCATGCACATCTTGCCCTCAGTGTATAGAGGAGCATGAGAGGAGCCCGGAGACTGTACTTTGAAACTCTTAATTTTCTCTTCTCTGTTCCTCAAAACTGTTGTACAACTTTTGCTGCCTCAGTTAGCCATCATTGAAGGATTCATTGGGCCCTAAATTCCTGTTCTCTTAAACCCTTGTGAGATGTGTGGTCTTTAGGGGGCTTGCTTCTGAGTAGGTGATAACAATTAAATGCATGTTTGCACTTTTCCTTCTCTTTGAATGCCACAGCCTCTATTTCTAAGTGCACTATACTGCTGAAAATCCCTTGTGGTCGTAGGGATCTTCGGTCTTCATGCTTTCCTTTCTATTCCATTCTACTTAATTGCATGATGTCAGGCATATGGAAGTATGGCAAAATGAGAGTGAGAAACTTTGTGCCACTGTGGAACAATCTTATGTCTCAATGGCTGATTTATATCCTGCCTGAAGTCAATGCCAGACAGAATATGTCTCTTCTCTCCCACAAGCGGCTTGCAAAGTCAGAACTAGGCTGATCATTATCTTCATCTCTTAAGTCATGATTTCCCTCTTCTTTTGATCTTTTACAATTCCAGTTTATGGGGAGTCAGGGGGAACTCCCCTCACTCCTGGGCTTTTTGTTGACTTATTGGGAAATATTTATTTAGTCTGAAAGTTATCAAATTAAAAATTAGCAATATGAACACAATGAAAAAATCAAGGGCATCTGTTTTCTTGTGAAGTCTCTTGATGATGCTGTTTCTGACATGAGTAAAAAGAAATATCACTGGTATTTTACACGGAAAATTATCTTTAAAGCAGTTTCATACTTATTGATATTTTTTCTAAATTATAACCTGATACAAGCTTAGGATTGTATCATGTGTTACTTCACTGCTAGATTTAAGATAGCAAAAGCAATTCAGACACATTGCTCATTCGTAATAAACATCTTTGATTTTTTGTATGTGATTCACAAAAAAAATATAAAATTTTTGCAACCATGGCATTGTGTTACTGAAGCTTTTTGCCTTCAGGTTCCAGCTCTTTCACTCCCTCGTTGCCTGAGCTTTAACCCACTCTGTATCCCAATAGGAAAAAGACAGCATTTATTTTGTGGCTTGTAACAGTGGTGTGAAAATTCAGGATTATTTACAGAAGTTCACGAAAGATGACAAAAGATTTACTCTTTGAACATGTGCAACTCGTGCAATGGGATATGTCCATTAAGATACTGTAATTTATAGATCACCATGGTTGCTTCCATGAGAGATGCATGTAGAGGTCCTGAAGAATCTTTAGTTCTGACTTTTGGAGATTTTTTGATTGATTGAGTCAAAAGTGGGAGACCAATAGAGAAGATGGGAAGGGAGCTGCAACCACTTATGGGCAGGTAGAGGCTTATCTGTGACTGGGAACTGTAGTTCCTTTGGCTTTAGTCATCCTGGGAGCACCACCTGATGTCATTAATTGGATATAATTTATGTGATAAATTATTGAGTCTTGGCAAAGTTAAACCCTGGTGTGTGTTGAGCTTTACAAGCAAGCACTACCAGTCTTCAGACAACTGTAAAATGCAGAGATTTTTGAAGAAATGAGTTCTCCATCTTAACAAATGCCATTTCCTTACTTTTCTGTAAAACTAGAAGAGTGAGGCTTGTCCACATGCCTCAGGAGGGTGTTGTGAGGATAACCCAGATAAGATCAGCTTTCTTTTACAAATACTCAGAGCTGCTTTTATATACCAAGTGTGATTTATGGCTGGGAAACATTTGAACAGCCTGTGCCTCTCCTTCCCATAGCATGGCATATACCAGACTTGTTCTTACAGGGGTGCAAGAAGTTAAGGGAAAAACAACAATATGCCAGATGCACTACAGCAGTTCTAGTGCCTCCAATAATATCTTCAAAACCAGTTTTCATTTATTTCATTTATTTGTCATTGGCACCATTGGCACTGCTTAGGGCTTGGGCTTGTCCTGCAGGAGGTCATGAAGTTAGGTAAAATCAGGGATAACAGACTGGAGCACAAGAGCTTTGGCTCTGCTGCTGTACTTCTGCCCTGGTAAGTGTCCTAGCAGAGACTCCAGCACTTAAAGCTGGCCTAGCCAGCTTTCTGAAGACAACACTACAGGTTTTACAATACCTGTGCTTTTACGTGGATGCCTGAACTAAGAAAATTCTACATGGAACTGCAGATTTTGTGAATGGGTTTCTGGTTGACTGTTGGCAGCAGCAAAACCCTTCAAAGAAAGAGTTGTGTGCTGGATGCTGTAGCAGGATTGGGAGAATTCCTCTTTGCTGAAGAGCAAAGTAGCTTCTCAGGTGCCTTTGGGTCACTCATAGCATACAATTTTGCATTACTTCATGATAATGAGAAAAATACTACAGTTGTGGTGGTACGTGATATGGAACTGGTCTGTGTATGTCCAACACTGAACTCTCCTGAACAGGCATTCCTGAAGAAAGAGGTGCTTTGTATACAGATAATGGTGTTACTTTCCAGTTTGCAGAAAATAGCCACTCCTACCCTGCCTCCTCAGTTACCAAGGGTTTCTGTCTCTGAAATCATAAAGCAAATAGTCTCCAAGTATCTGATGTGAGGTGTAGAAGCAAGGCAGGTGTTTAACTGTGCATACTTGCAAACAAGCACGCACCCTGCCAGGGGCTCCTGGACAGGTTTGAATGGCTGGAAGAAGGGCTCTTTCCCAAAGCCACTGTTGATAATCAATTCATAATTGTCAATCTATTCCACAATATAATTGACCTGTGCAGACAAGTTATCTTGCATATGGAATGTCTGACCTTCTTCACCTCCCCTGTCCTCCCTGCCCTAGGCCACATCCTCTCTATCAGAGTGCAATATGACACATCCCGCTAGAGAGCTGCCCGAGAAAGATAACTGAGATAACAGAGTAAGGTACTTGTTCCGGTAATTAAGTAACTCAATGATTAGTTGCCTTTTGTTTCATCTGACAGTTTCCAATCCTATTGAGAGCCAAACACCAGAGAGAGAAGAGGCCCATGAGCATCTGCTGGGTCCCACATCCACTCAGGGGCCAGCCCAGGGATGTTCTGGCCTGCCAAGAGACATCCAGCCCTTCCCACAGCCTGCCCTGGGGCTTGCAAAGCCTTGAGGGTGTAGGAGTCCCACAGAGAAGATCGGAATATGCCTGTGAGGAGGCAGAGGGTGAAAATATTTGAGGATGAAGGAGTGCCCCATTCCTGGACTAGAGCTCGCAGGAGCTTGGGGAGGTCACCAGTGCAAGCAAACACTTTGCATCAGCTCACAGGGGTTCAGTGACAGTCGGCAGTGGAGCTCCTATTTCAGGTTGCGCAATCCTGCACTCAATGGTTTAAGCACATAGTGATCATTTCTCTCACGCAGATGCAAACTGATGCATCAGATAATAGAGATTTTGCAGCTGTATCTTCTGCAGTTTGTAAGTTGGGAGTTTTTTTCAAATTCTGTGCAAGAGTTTCATATTATTGTCTCTTGACTGGAAGTTGACTGACTATATTCCATGCTTGCCAGCTTATGTTGCACAATGCTGAATTTATTATGTATCTTTTGCTTGTGTCACAATTTCACCATTGTTATATTTCATAAATTTAATTAATTAATTTTGGGAATAAAAAGTATTGGACAAAGAATTTTATTTTTCCTTGCTGTCTGCAGTCCTATGACCTGGGAAGTCTTTTTTGCTCATCTATAAAAATGAATCAGCTTCTTTCCTCTTGCTACATAATATGTCTAGACACAGTGCTGGTGAGCTGCACACACGAAGCAAAACACTACGGGAAGAATGAAATAGCTTGGATTTGCACTTGGAAAATATTAACAAGATGAATATCAATTTTGTAGAGATGATACTTAGAATTTTAGATCTGGCATCATAGATTCAATAAGATAGATGGATGTTAATTCTTCTGCTTAGGGCCAGGAGCAATCATAAGCATTCTGCTAATTCATCAGAGATATGGAGGATTTTTCTTTGCACTAGAATGCAAAAAAACAAGTGTTTTTTTAGGACAGAGCTGTCTGAGCTGAATGGTATAGAAAATGTAGGAAGATATGAAAATGTGAGAAAGATGAAATAGTTTTTTTATTTCTTGGTTTCATCTTTGTAGGTGTTACCAGAGAATAGTCTTTTCTGTTTTAATATTTATTATTTCCTTATCATTTTAAACAGCTGGCAGAAACACATGAGAAAATGCTTCTGATATGTTACATAAGTTTAATTCCTTTTATATAGTTGTATCCGATGCATTTTCTATAACCCAGTTCTGTGTCTTCCCCAAGCCCATACAAATGGAAAATTTAAGAACAACAGTTTAGTTGAGCATTTCCATCATGCTTTTGATCCCAGAAACATGTCCATCCTGCCAATGAAATAAAGAAAGGAAATTATATGCTTTGTGTCTTTTTCTTGAACTCTGAAAAATCCACCCTACTCCATTGGAGGTGGTGAAGATATGAGTCCTTGGAGATATTTAAGATATTCCATCTCAAAGGCCATGTTACAATGCTTTTGTTCCTCTCTGAGCCACAACAGAGATGAAATCTGACCTCTCACCTGTTTGGGATTTTCCCTACTGTGAAGAGATTTAAGTAAGGTGCTGGTAAGGCTGGAATAGGTGGCTGAGATAAGCATCTCCCCATACACATGGGTTGGTTTCTTTTTCCGGCAAAGCTCCATTTTTGACTCTTCTGTTGAGCTGAGTGGAGAAGTGATAGAGAAGCATTTCTGAGCTCATGGCAGTATAGAAAAAAAGTCAGCATTAAATACATCCTGAGAAATAAACAGTTGTCCACAACACATTTCAAATGCACAACCCCATTAAGACCTTGTAATTAACGCTGGGTTTGGTCTTGTTTTTGTAAGTTAAGATGCTCATGAGTTGTCTACTACTGAATATTTAGAAGAAAAAAAGTGGCTGTAGGCAGGAAAACCTGCAGCCTTGCAAGAAAGAAGCTAAGTGACTTGTTCATGGTGTGTAGATATTGTCAAAAAATAAGTGATGCAGAAAGAAAACACAGATTTTTTGTTTCCATCTCAAGTCCAGAAATATTTCATGTGCTATACAGTGGGAAGAGTGTGAATTTTGCTGGAGCATCTCATATTAGTGAAATTGTTGGACTGGAGCTTTGCAGAAGCATTTTGACACCTACTGGTATGGTAACAGGATGTTCAAACCTTTCACCAAGTACAGAACATAAAATGAAGACTCAAATACTCTTCCTGCTCAGGTAAATTATAATTTTATTTGGTTTATTAATGGTTATTTCTACCTTTTATATTGCAGGTGAACAATAAATACAATAAATAACTCTTCTGTTCCCTGTTCTTTTCGAAGACTTTGGAGTTTTGAAAATCTTTAAAAAAAACCAAAACATTAAGCATCGGATTTATTAATTTTTTGATAGGTCTTCAGGATTGTTTCCAGAAATTCCGTCACATTTCCCTTGGTCTTGTACTGGCATTGATCGTCATGTGCCATTCTCTGTGAAAGAAAGAACGAAGATTGGGTTAGCAAAGATTTTGTAATAAAATAAAGAATTTAGATGAATCAGTGAAAATATACATTATTTGGAGCTACACGAGGATTTCAAAAACATTTCCTAGGGAATTGTTCCTTGAGGAGTAAGAGTGGCTTTTCATGGTGGCTAAGAAGGTGGCAGGTGGATTGTCATATAATTCTGTATATTCAGTTCATATATTCAGTTATAGCTGAAGTCATTTAAACTAGGCTTTTTCAACCCAGAAAACAGTGCAGATACCATAAAGAGCTGGGTAAGCCTGGGGCAAGGGGTCTGCTCAGTGTCCCAAGGCCACCCTAACTATTCCTCCTTGCAGGTTTGAAGGCAGCTTAAAGGAGCTGGAGACACTGCATTGTCAGCATCTTCTGTGTCTCATTGAATCACACCAGAGCTTTGCTCAGCAAGTAGATAAAGGATGTTTCACTGCCTCAGAAAAGGCACCTGAGGGAGGACCCACGAGCCTTCCTGAGCGTCATCACAAGTTGGAAAATGCTACAGGTCACAGCAATATTTCACGGCCAAGAACCAGTGAAGAAACTGCTGCTTAAAGCTGCAGAGGAGAAGGACCTGGCTCCAGCCATGCAACTCCTGCACATCCATTTCCCAGTGTTAGATCATTATTGTTTCATGTCAAAACACATTTTGAGAAAGGAGAATAGAAAAGCATTTTAAATAAAGCTCCTGTCCCAGAGATCTATGTTCAAAGGATTTGGAGAAGAGAAAGGGCACAGTGGGGCTCTGCCAACTTAAAAAGCTTTTCACTGCCTCACACATGTTGCAGTTTTATCTGGCTCCTGTACAATATGAGTATTTACAACACATCTGAAATAAATGAAGCACTTAATCTACAAATGTTTAAATTATAAAAAAAATCACTTCTTTTGTAACAGATAGAAAAAGATCTGTAGAAAAGTAAGAAAGTCTTACTTTACAGAGTTTTCTATCCAGTAGAGCCTGGAAGGTCTGGTAAAGCCTTGTAATTACTGAATTGGAAGATTCATTGTTTTCCAGCAGGTGTTTGGTTCCATTCACAAAGCATGCCAGTTCATGGCCACTCTGTTCAACAAAGCAGACATCAGAAAAACCTAGAATGCATTTTGTGTTTATCCACAGAAAGAAGAAATTTGTATTCCTCAATGTGGCAGCATGTCACACTCAAATGCAACCTATTTTGCCATATATTGAAAACTGGTAAAAGAATTTTGGAGAGACTGTAAAACACTGAATTCTCATGTATGCCATAAGAAACACCTATCCCATCTCTCAGAAAACCTCAAACTGTAAAAGTTACCTCATTGAAGCATAGTTTCAGCTAATACTGGGGCTTCACCACATCTGAGTCTTAAAACAATGAAATAGTGCTGGGTACACCTAGAGCTAAGTCTGAGGCCTGACATCTCTAGCCCAGGTACACTTAGTATTTAGGCACCCAGCCATAAAACAAAGTCTTGCAGAGATTTTCAAAGCAAGAGTCTGTATCTCTTGAGATGAAAGTCAAGCCCACAGAGGACTTTGGCCTGAATCTGGGCTTGGTTCTGATTGCTCTGTAGTGGGAGGGCTTCTGCTTCCCTCCCCACCACTGTTCATCAAGCTCAGTTTTGCTGCTATTGGTGTATTACAATCTTCCTTATAACTGAAAGCAAAAATTACATTAGGAGCAAAGTGAACAAACTTAAACTCAGTTAATACCAACCTTCTTTAACATCTACAATAGCTTAAAAAGAAATATACTTACTTCAGGGATGGGGAGACACGAACATGACTGAAAACAAAAAGAGTGAGTGTTAAAATCCAGCATTCAATGTACAAGTACAGATTTGTTTAGTCTCATTATATTCTCAAAAGCCATGTACTCACACTGACAGCAGCCTGCCTACATGGGCAACTCACAGGACTTTTGCCCTGGAAGAAGAGCAATTGAGAAATCAGTATTTACTATCATCTCCTGCACAAGCATGCATTTTTTCAGAATTAAGGTGCTGAACAGCCACTTACAAGCAGGTGCTCTGTATAGCGGATAATTTCCCGGACACCGCAATACTCTGCTTGCACAGAGAGCAGCAGACAAGAGAGGAGTATGTATGACAGCATGCTGGCATTCATGTCAGCTCAGTCTGATGGGTGACAGAAGAACAGGAGGACACTCCTTTTAATTGAGTCTTTGCAAAACTCCCATTCTAATATGGAAAAACCCAATTATAAACTGATACCAGGTGCCCACTATTTTTTCCCATAGCTTGGACAGCATTTTAAAGAAATCGAATGTGGAATTGAGTCACATATTTCAGTGACTTTAGTACTCTGGAAATTCACAAATGCTCCTCAGAAGAGATTAAATTGAACATTATGATATCACACCCCAGCAGGAAACAATGGTTAAAAATCTACGAAAGCTTTTTTTTTTTTCAGATGTGGGGTTTGCCTCCTGTACTTATGTAAATTACAGTTACATGAAAGCAAAGAGATGATAATGCTTCAGCATTGCCAAAGTTCCTGAGAAAGCAAACTGATGTGCTGCAGGGTGGCTTCCCCCCAGAGTCAGAGCAGAACCTTGCTCAAAGAAAGCTGGTGACACTGCTGGCATCTGTGGAGCAGACAGACAGATGGATGCTGTTGTGGAGCAGTGCCTGGACAAGCTGTCACACTGAATTACAGCTGCTGCATCCAGAGAGCAATCCCATAGTCCTTGACCGTGATCCCACCTCTGTGGAGTGCACGTGCACCAGTGTGCATCTGAGCATGGGGTCCTCAGAGTGCAAAGAGGGTTGCATCCTACCCATTGCCTTTTGAGCAGAAAGGGCTGGATGCAAAAGTAGTCCTAGATAACCCAAATCGTATTAACTTTGCAATTCTCTCAGGTGGCCTCTCCAAATAAGGCTGGATGTTGGTGAGAGCCCTCGCTGGCTACAGAAGTTTCCTTTTTGCAAGTTGCACACCTTGCCAGAGCAAGTGGTAGCCCTTCAGATTTCTTTTAAATCCCCAGCGTTGACTTCTATGCTTCCCTTCTGTTTGCCATAAGTCCCATTATGCCTTAAAGGTCTCCTCCAAAACCTTGAAACTTCTTCTGGTCAGTCTGGCTGAAGGATAAGTGTGATTCCTCTGGAAACTGTCCTGGCAAGAGAAAACACTGAGCTGCAATTAGCTGGTTTTCCTCTGGAATTTTCCAACCAGCAGCGGGTTCACCTGGCTGAGTGTGGCTCTGCTGCCAACAAGGGGAGCAGAGGAGGACCTGCCTGCTGCTCCTGCCTCTGCCTCCCTGCATACACACCAGCATCACCTCTGGCCTGGGCCGGATGCTTCCTGCCTTTTTGCTGAAATTTGTCCTTAGGTGATTCAGTGGAAAGTGTACAGAGCCCTTTAGGCAGGTACAGCTTGTACACAGGCGCCACAGAACACCTAGAGAAAGCCACAGACCCTCCCTTGGCAAGCTAAAGCTGATGGCAGGCTGTGTTATGATCAACAGATGCATAAATATACCATGGGGATGGCTGGCATCCATGAGCCAGGCAGAGGCATCTTTCAAGGCACCAGACAGTTAGAGAAGGAATAAAATCATTGATTTCTGACTGAGAGCCTGTGAGTCCCTAAAAAACAATAAGGAGACTTCTGTTACAGGTACATCACCTTCGAGGAAACTTCTCTTTGCCCAAGCAAAGCAGTGGGCATGCTGCTCTCTGTTTGTTCAGCCAGTAAAGCCCCAATTAGTTTAAAGCATGAATCCCCTGAGGGAACTAAATTACGTGTAACATTTGTGAGAGACTTGGTTTCTCAGATGCTTGACAAAATGATTTTACATTCTTTAAAGGAAAGAGTTCAAAAGTGTCTTTGATTTAGCCAAGGTTGTGCAATGAAAGTGGTAACAAGTCATGGAAGAGAGGGGCAAGGGGCTCTTTGTGACAACAAGGAAGTTCTACTGTGTCTGTTTTTAAGGCAAATATGTTCATTAGAAATCCCATTTTTCCCAGTAACTGCTACGCTGTCTTTGCAAGGATTTTACAAAATCTGATGTACCTAGCAGGGTCTCTCAGGCCTCGTCACCTGAGTAATGACATCTCAGTGCAGCTGCCATGCTCTGTAAATAAAAGCAATGTTGGCACAAACTTCAAGATACATAATAAATAAATAAATATAAAAATAATAAAATATATAAATAAATAAAATGCAAGATACATAGTTAGGACCTTTCCATACACTAAATGTAATTATGGACACTGGGCAGTGAGCACATCAGATAACTTCTTCCCAGGCCTACAGCCCAAAAGGCAAGGTCTGTATTTTTGTTGCTAATTGCAAATCAGAATGGCTGAGCTTTCAGGGCTGCTTCTGAGCTGCTGCCAAGCCCACAGTTCCTCCTTGCCCAAGGTCATTCTCTGCCAGCAGTGCCAGCGCTATCTCTACATCTTTTCATTTCTATTTGGTATCTTAGTGAGATCTCTCTCACACTGTTGTTGCTCCAGGCTAAACGAGTCATCAGAGAAGCTGCATTCAGTTTACAGTGATAGAGAAATCACCAGAAGTCAAACTGGCAGTGAAAGATCTTTCCATGTATTGGTTAGAGCCAGGGTGGATGAGGCGCAGGAGCGAGTGGCACCAGCTACAGCTTCTCTTTAGAGAGTTTAGATTCTTTTCTGGCATTTAGAGGCTGATGCAAGGCTGTAGAAATTAATATTTGGTGCCATCCCTGCAGAAAGACTAACTTTTTAGTAGAATCTTCAAACATTTGGCTTTGATATTTTAAAAATCTTCATTATGATGACAAGCTGCAGCAACGTATTTTCACAAATAGGTTGTCATTTGTCAGTTAATTTTCTGTCCTCATGTCTAGGTAGCTGATCATCCACTCTTCTCCCTTAATCTCTCTTTTAGCAACACAGACCAAAATGGGGAGAGGAAGTAGAGGTTTCTCATCCATTGCTCAAAAAATAGAAATAAAGATCACCAGTGTTAAAGGTACTGGGAACAGTAGCACATAGAAACATCCCCTATGTTGCCACTGGGACACTTGAATGGGGAGACTCGCTGTGGTCAGCCTGGGGCAGAGCCACACAGCAGCAGATGGCATATCCCCATGTCCTACCACTTCCCTACCTGCTGAGGGATGCAGTGGGCAGGGTGCAGTGGAGGAGCAGAATAAGGAGGAGGTAGAGAGCTCCATCACCACGGGTACTGCCAGCACCAAGGCAGCCCATCAACTTTCAATTGATGGGATATTAAGATTCCAACCCAGAAAAGATCATTTAGAAAAGGTGAATATACAAAACTCTCCAATGTATTTCTGTGGTCTCTTGCAGGCATTTTGTTCTGGCTCCTTTGAAGACTCTAATGTCCTGCACATTTGTGGTTTATGTGTAAATACTTTGGGATATATATTTTCTTTTAATGCTTTTACTTTGATGCTAGGTGGAATGACCAAAAATGCCACAAAACATCCTATTTCCAGACTGATATTTTAACCTGGTTTGCATAAACCTCCAGATCTTCTGAGTTCTCATGAGAGAATTTGCATTCCAGTGTGGAGTTTCTAAGAATCTCTATACATTTTGGGTTTTCTAATGTAAAAAAAACCAATTCCCTGCAGAGGAAAAACACCCAGATAACAAACCAGCTTCTTTTACGTTTGCTGTGTGCACTGATCAAGATAGAAGAGATGCAAAGACCGCAAATGAAGAGATGCTATCCATAGTTTCATTTTCTTATTTGGAGTATTTTTTTCCCTTTCTCTTAGATAAAGATGACATAAGTTACTGTGGAAATAAAGGAAAATAGGGGCATTCTAATCCCTTTGTGAAAGGGTAAACCATAACATAGTAATAGCAAGATTGCTTATTACAGAAAGACATTGAATCCTGATGAACTCAGGGAACATTTCAGATTCAGTCCAATCCAAGAGGGTAGTGACACCCCCTGAGAGCCACACGCTGTGGTCTGCCCTAGCAGATGGACCACAGGATGTCCTCAGGGCTCACATTAGCTTCTGTAGGTAATGGAGCTCTCATTACTTGCAGAAGAGTTTTAATTCATTTGAAACCATTTAAGCTTATTAACAAACACTAGTGGCACTCAGGAGCTGTGAGAGGGGGGAGCACATGAGAGAGACCTTTAGAGCTGCAAGTCCTTCTTGTTTCATGCAATAGTACAGGCACCAGAGCTGTCCTGGAGTGAGCCAAGCTTTCCATGTTGCAATGATATTTAGCAAGAGCTGAGGCATCTAAAAGAAAAAAGCCCTGACAGCAGCACACCAGCCATGCTGTGTGTCATGCATATTGAAAATGCTTCCCACAACCAACCGTCTCTAAAAGCAGGCAGAAGGCAGCAGGAATTGAGCACAAAGGTCACCAGTTCTCTTGTAATGTAAGATTTTTCCTGGTGTCTTCTTCCAGTGTCTTCTTTTGTGGCCTGACCGCTTTCATACCAGGAAAGAGAAACATTGAGCGCTCTCACATCAAAAGTCCACTCACCCTTCCTCTCTTGTCTCACTGTGTGATGACCCTTTGTGTTGGATTTCCCACTCAGCACAGCATGCAGAGGGAGGCTGAACATGCAGGACAGACAGACAGCATGAGGCATTCACTCCATGGCTGTGTTAGAGCTCTTCCCCAGCCATCCCCATATCACAGCTCACTTTTCATGCTGGAAGTGTTGAAAATCCACCTTCAGGCTGCTTGATGGAAACACAGCGATAGAAATTTAACAACGAAGTAGGCACAGATACTGGTTCCCACCTAGTTGCATAAGTAAGAACAAGCTGGCCCTTATCCATGGGAATTGGCAGGATTTTCTATACCGTGTTATTTCTATGCCGTGTGTGAAGTAGGCTACATTAGTGCTAAAACATTTTGAAACGTGGGAGAAGAGACCAGTCCATGAAGATGAGCAAAGTCCTGGTGCTTTCACAGAGGTGAGGCCTTGCAGGTGCCAGTTTGATGCAGCAGGTGTTGGTGGCAGGGCAGTCTCAGCGTGCTCTTTCTTTCCCACTTGCAAGGTTCTGGTTTCTCCAGATTTTTCTCCTTGTGACCCAAGGTTATCCATTGCTTTCTCCATCACTCAAACAGGACCTTTGTGTTCTCTTCAGAGACTGGGTGTTGTACAGCCCAATGGCCTTAGAATTTCACCTTACAAAGCAGGGATTTCTTGATGTATCCAGCACTTTATATCTCACAGTGAAACTGCATATGGGCCCTCTGAGATCCCCTTAAAGAAATAGGCTTCTTCTGCTGCACAAGTGACTCCTAACTGGTTGGTTGTTCCACTTGTGTCTGATTCTGGAGCTGTCACAGGATCTACAGTTTAGGAAAACTGCACTGAAAATCAGTGTGACTGCTTAAATTTCCCCTCACTTCATGGCTTCATTCCTTTTGGAGCCTGTCTCTGGAAGGATACTCTACAGGCTGCTTATCTAAGCTGGCAGTGATCAGTCTGTGCATTACTGAAGGAGGATATATAGGAAGAAGTTGGCTTTAGAGAGAGGAAGCTGTTCTTGTGCAGTTTACATTCAGTTTAGCACTTGAACTTCTTCCCACTTGTCTCCTTGGATCTCATCATTTTTCTGGCTCTACATTTTACTTTTTTCTTCACAAGTACAAGACAGGCATTGGCCTTCTTGGCTGACATGAATGCCATGCCTAGGGGAGGAATCTCTACTATAACAGCCTCTATGACCAAACAAAGAACTTCAGATAAACCAGAGAGATATATCTTAATGCCTGCAAAGACGTCACCTACTCTTCCGTCTCAGAAAATCAGAAACTGAGATGTGAACTGTGATCTTGCCTTCCCCTGTGGTGGGGACACACCAGGCAGGGACTCCCGAGGCGTGAGAAAATCTCAGCCTGGTTTAGAGACATCATAAAATCATTTAGGTTGAAAAAGACTTGTATAAGCAGGGTTTCACTAGGTGCTAAAACTGCTGGGCAGCCTCTTCCCACCCCATGCACCACAGACATCACAAAGCTTCTCCCAGCCTCAAAGACCTTCATCCAAATCAGGGCTGTTTGCTAGAAAAGCAGATTTTCACTGGGAAATTGGTTCCTGTTTGATTGGTTTTTTTCAATTAAGGAAATAAGCTGCTGTTACCTTTTCTTCCTTCCATAGCACTAAATAGCTTATAAAGTATGAAAAACAGACAGCATCTCATTAAGTAATACAGGTTGTTGTAAGAGCTGGAATGCTGCCAGAGACATGAAAGTTGGGCAATTACAATCTTATTTGAGGGGTGACAGGTCTGAATACACTTTTATTATCCAGGCAACAAATACATAGAAGTGGGTATCCCTGGTTCTTCTGGTCTCCCTTCTCATTTCTTGACAATTTCAGGATTTACTGTGTTTATTTTAAAAATGAGGGGCTCTGTAAACACCTTGAACAACCTACCAAGCTGGTAGAAGCCATCCACTCCAGCATGTGTGTGGAACATGCCACTGATGGCAGGTGCATATGGACAGAGCACTGACAAAGGAGCTGGTCCATATTCTGAATTCTGTTGATACAGGTGTTTTCTTTTTTGTAATTCAGAGACAAAATCACCAATATATGTAATCAGTACCCCACTGAATCAGCTGTATGTCTGTCTGTCTGCCTGCGAGGCAAGGCTGTTGTAAACTCCATCACCAGGTCCCTGAAAATTTCTTCAGAGATCCTAATTTCTATCCATGGATAAAGATACTGATATTATTTCCAAGAATGAATGCATTCAATATATCGTACAGAAGATTATTCACAAGACACAGACTTGTCAAGTCTCTGTGTGTATAAATTGTAATTTCCATCCCTCGTCTTTGGGACATGGGGCTGACCCCTGTGGTGTCACTCAACCCCAGCACCACTGGACCTCTTTCACTGGTGACACAGCCACACACTCACTACTGCAAAAGCAAGACTAAGCTGTCAGTCTCCATGTGCAGGAATCATAGAACCATAGAAGACTTTGGGTTAGAAAGGACCTTAAAACTCATCTCCTTCCAGCCCACTTACCATGGGCAGGTACACCTTCCACTAAACCAGGGCCCTGCCCAACATGGCCTTGAGCACTTCCCAGGGGTGTGATCACTCACAGCGAGCGGTATCACAGAGGACTGTGCCTCAAAAGCTGCTTGTCCCAACCCTAAGGTGTCCTTGGTCACCAGCAGTGGTCCAGAGGCAGCCTACTCTCCTTCACAGTGGCCTGTGCTGCCGTCACCTTTGAAACCCTCGTGCTCTAGCCTGGGGTTGCTTTGCCTCTTTTGTGGTTTGTCTGTGAATGCAAATGGGGTGACAAACTGATTAACCAGTGTGTCCAGGCCTTGCCTCCATTGCTGCCAGACCAAGGCAGCCTTTGGCCAGGCAGGGTCACCCCAAAATCATGTAGAAGCTGTCCAGTGGGGGGCTGCCCATGGGGAAGGGAATGTGTTCTGGTTTGGCAGCAGACTTAGACTCGGGGTTGAATGGATAAGACACAGAGGGATTGCCCGGCAGCTCTAGCACATGCCCTGCCAGGGATGAGGATGCCATCAAGTGGCCAAAGCTTTATATTCACTTCCCACTTGCTCTTCATTATTTTGTATTTATATTATATATATTTATATTATATAGAGTAGCTTTCTGCCCTCTGCTCCCTTTCCACACCAGGGTGCCCATGGCTCTCCCTGACAGCTCCTTCTGACAGGTGTGTGCTACCCAAGAGTTTTGTCCAGGCAAATCCTGGGCTCCCATCTCAAAACTGGTTTAATTGGATGAAAAATATAATGAAATATCACCATGCAACTCCAATGTGGGTGTCAGGGCTTTACACCCAGAGAGCACTGAATGGATCAAACTAGGGCACCATGACGACAGGATCATGCAGGTACACAAGCTTGTTGTGAACTCATCAGTTTAATTAATTCATGGTCCATTTTACATTATGCAGGCAGATAAACACAACACTTATTTGCATTATAAAAATAGTCTGCCCAAGTATTATCCCTGGAGAGACACAGTATTGTCCATCTAAAAAACATGTTTTACATACATGCCTTAAAATAGGCAACATGGAAAGGATGAATCCTTAAATGCAGCCAGCAACAAATACTTGTGTGAAGGCTCATCAATTTTTTTCCATATTGTTTGTCAAAAACAGTTCCATGTGTCCTCAAGAAGGTCAAAGGCACTGTGAGCCTTCTCACCTGCAAGTCCTGAGATGAAGCAACACCAGCTGTTTATTCACCATTTTAAGGCCAGTTCTGGAAGCATCCACACTTCTGTTTTTAATCTGGGCCTCAGTGATGAGGAGCCTAAGGAAGGTGACCCCGTTTCCAAGTACTGTTACAGAACCAAAGTTTTAGGCACTTTCTGCTGAGATCTTCAAGTGTTGTGACCAATTCCTCCATTCATCCAGGGAAGAGGACATGGGAGTTTCTGTTTTCTTCTCCTTTTATGAAGGAAAGCTGGAGAGCTGCTCCACATTGTCTTCAAAAACCTTTTTTGAAGGCATCTCCTGAAACTGCAATCACTGGGCCTTTCCCCCAGAGCTCTTCTCCAGAGGAAGAACTGTTCCTCTAGAACATTTCCCAGATGAAGTGTTGTCCTAGATTATTCCTGCATGCTGTGTGTCCCTCTGCATGTGAGCCAGTTACCCCTTGGCCTCTCCTGCCAGCACCACCAGAGTCCTCTTGTCGCAGCAAAGCTGTTTCTTCTTGGGCTTTGGCATCAAAAGCTCCATGCTTAGAAATTAAATCATAAGGATATTTAACAGCATAAACAGAAATAATCATGATGTAAAAGATCTTGGAATAACTGAGAGGCTGAGGTAGACGAAAGATAGACTGGGCCTGCCCCAGTGGTCTCAGTGGGATTCCAGCAAAGAGCTGGAGGTCTGAAATGTACTGTCCTAAAGAGAGTTCCTCTGGTGTTGGTCTGCTCAAGGCTACAAAGTGATGTCTGCACGTTTTGGCAGCTGGCAGGTCACGTCAGGGAGCTCAGAAGGTCTAACGAGATACCTCAAGCTGGTCCCTGGCGGGCTGCACCAGGCAAGCTGTGTAAATTAATAGGCAGCCTTCTATATGAAATGTAGACTTGTTTTGTTGTTTTCTGTATTAAAAAAAGCAGCTTAGTCTCTGAATTTAACATACTCCTGTTTCTCAATTTATACCTTGAATAACAGACTGAATTTGTTGAAACCTTTCACATTTTTCATGATAATGTGTTAAATTGTGCCAAACTGTGTTGTAGAACATGAGCGTTTGTATGTGAGGAGTCACCCACTTTGAACCTGAAAGCAAACTAGGATTTGGTGGGAATCCAGACCTTCCTACAGAAAAAGCACCTGTGTACCCACCGCACTTCCTCCTTTCCTTGTTCACAAAAAGAATTAATGTTGGAATGCCGTGCTGTACGAAAGACACTGCCTTGGTGATGTGAGGTGGGCTGGGTTTGGGTACATCCCTTGGGAAAGGGAAGTAAGTTGTCTTCCTGGTTCAATAGGAGAAATGTCATTGATGAAGAAGCCCACCACCACCACCACCAGAATTATTAAGTTGTTCTCAGTCAACAGTGAAAGACTTGATAATAAAATAGTCTTTGGATTTGATAGAGCTTTTGTGTGTGATTTTCAGTGTCCTCCATGTGCTACGTGTCCACAGCAGTTGCTGTAGGTGCAGGATGGGAGTCTTCAGTCAGAGCAGGTGAGCCCTCACCAACACGACACTGCTGATTTGGCTCAGGAAAGTAGGAGACTTTCTTGTCTTCTCGGCAACACTTTTGAAATAAGAAAGAAGGAGATTTATGAAGTACTGCAGAAAACAGCAAAGACTTCCAAGAAAAATCTTGAGTATCTAGCTGCTAAAAAAGGTTCTTTAATCAGGTATTTTTAATCTTGCTCCTTTATGCAACTCTAAGTTAATGAGGGAAAGAGTGAAACAGTGAGTTGGTAGTCAAGGCGCTTCGAAACAGCTTAATTTCATATCTTTGTGGATAGAACAAAGGAAGAAAGAATACTGTGCAGGGACTACAGTAAAAATAATATTTCAAAATTTATAAATTTTATTAATTATTAATTATTAATTTAGAGAATATTCTCCTTTCCAATTTTTTTTCCTGATTGATATTAATTAAAATAATCACAACAATCAGAACGGGTTACAGTGAAGCTTCAGGAGATGTAGACTGAAACTAAAATCCATTGGCACATCTGCTGTCTGCTCAGAATCCCACGGACCCAAATTGTGTTTGGCTCTTCAGGTGTAGGTACCCATGTAAGTAATATGACTTTCAGAGGATCTATGCAATTGCAACCCTATTGGATTCAAAGATTAATTCTGTAATTTTAATAAAGCTAGAGGGTCTGACCTGGGAGTTAGGGATTGGTCTCAGTTTGGCATCTTTTCATTGCTTTGAGAGAAAGTTCGTAGCCAAGAAACATGGCTGCACTCGATGGGAATCCTCGCACTGTATTTACCATGAGGCCCCTAAAAAAGACCTGTTGGGGATGGAGAAAGGTTAGAGCATAAGAATATACTGACTGCTTTAAGAAGAGGAAGAAAACATTGACTGAAGTCATGGTGGGATTCTGAAGAACCAAATCTTTTTGGTTTGCTTGGAAGATACACTCCCACTGCTGGTCTTAGCTGAGGTTGGCACTGGGGAACGGGAATGCAATGGCAGAAGTCACTGGTTTGGTATCATTGTGCCCTGTGCTCCCTATGGACCCCCATCTGTACATACCAGCCAGAGCTACAAGAGGTAAAGGGTAAAAGCTGGTCTGATGGAACTGGTGTAAAACAGAAAGCAAGAAATCTAAAATGTCTTCCAGTGTTGTCCTACCTAGCTACAGTCATAGGGTGACAGAACCACACAGTGCTCTGGGTTGGAAGGGACCTTCAAGCTCACCTTGTTCTAACCTCCTGCCATGGACAGGGGTGCTCCCCCAGACCACATTGCTGCAAACCTCGTCCAACCTGGCCTTCCTTCCTTTTGCATCCATAAACTTGTAAACCCTATGCAAACCTCAGGGTACAAGAAGGCTCTGTTTCCATGCAGGAAATGCTCTGACCCTCGGGGCTGGGTCTGTGGGCACAGAAGATGTTTGGAAAGCGGAGAGGGAGCGGTGTGGCTGCGAGCCGGCCCAGCCATGCCCGCGGGCACTGTGTCACAGGGATTATTTTTCAGGTTTCACCTTTGAGCATAGAAGGAATTTTTCAATCAACTGAAAACCAGACTTCCTCTGTACCTTGCTGAGAACTTTCTCACTACTGCCTTTGGCAAAAATATTTGATAGAAGCTGATATTTTCACATGAGTCTTCCTAGGGTCAAACTTTGGTACCCATACATAACCCAGTGCTTTCTTTAATTAAAATAATAAATACCAGCTTCCAGATTTCCTTTTTCTGCTCAATATATTTCCTTTTAAAAGATGCTGGCATGTACAGGAGTGAAAGATTATGTGGCTTTTAAGTGCTTGAACAGTAAAGTGCTTTTGAAAAAACCTTGTCACTCCTGACTCTTGGCCTTAACCGGTCTCCCTTTGGAGCCCCCCTCACTACAAACAGCACACCCTGGTGTGTGCGAGGATGGGCACAAACTGCTCACTTCAGGGTGAGTCTGCTCATAACATGATGGTTGCGGGGAGTATCTCTGCTGGCCCATTTCTCACAAAATCATTCCATTAACCACCAAGGCTCATCACCACAAGTCACCAATCTAAACACCACAAGTTCATAATAGACATGAAAAGGAGCATCAGCAATTAAACCCCTTTCCAGGCTTTATAATGGCAAAATTCCCACAGCTATTATAAAACAAACATGAAAAATCTTGTCCCCAAGAGCAGAAGACCTTAGACTTAAATGTATAACCAGTTTTTCCCTTGAAATTACTGAACTCTACTAAAAATCATCTTATCTTATGTCCAATAAATCCTAAGCATAGTGCTGACTTGTTTGAGATAGAATCAAAATATGTTCACATAGTTTAGATAAAACTTGCAATGTGAAATTGCTGTGTTGGGACATTTTGCATATTATTTGATTTATTGGGATGTTTTATTTTGTTAGTAAAGAGAAGTTTCTGGGAGGAAATTCAGTGTTTTTGCATTATCCATAAAGTAACACAAGAGAGCCAAGTTAAATAATAATGAAGATTTAGGATGAAAAGTCCAGAGGCATAAATTTTTCTTATCAGAATGAACACACCTGGCTCTGGAAAAAGACAAGGGTTATAGTTGCATTTCTTTGTGTACATCAAGCAGTTTTTTCCAGCACTGAGAATGCTGTTCCTTTGTCCCAGAATGAAAACATACAGCCCTGGGTTTGCCATTTGTCAGTCGTGAATCTCCCAACATTTAAAAAGATTTTTCTTACAAGAGCAGGATCCAGTCTTGCTATCAACTATTACTCAATCCTACTGATGGCTTTGGGGCAGGTGCCAGGTGTGACAGCAGGAAAACTACAAGAAGTACAGAAGTCCAGCAGCAAACCCTTACAGCTGTTAATTCAGGCAGGACAAGGAGGGCATAGGGTGAGGATGAGGACGGAGAGAGAAGGGAAAACCCATGGAAGTTCCCATTTCAGCCACCCTACTTTGAAAGTGCACACCAAGGGGAATGCACGAGGCAGGTACTGTAGAGCCTGGGCACCCTGTTCCCCCTCTGACTGTCCAAGCACAGTCCCCAGCAGCTCTCCAGGTGCTTGTGCTTCACAGGAATGTGACTTTTTTCACTCAGTGGCAAAAACTGAACCACACCACAGGCTCCTGTGACAGCTAGCCTAACGTAGTGGCATGTTAGCAAATATTGAAATCACACTGACTTGTGATTTTGTGGGTTATTTTCCTGTTTGTAACTTGTTGCATTTCTCACAGAATGTGAAAATTAAAACTTTGGAGCTAAGAGCCAACGTGCTGTTCTGATGATAAATCCAGATTGATTTCAATATCAGAAGACATTACTTCCACAACCCTGCCTTGGCAATGCAATAAAACTTCAAACCCTTGTTCCCTGCCATTCACATTTTACTGAGGCAATGTTTGCAGGTAGAACAAATATCTTTTATTACACTAACAGACAGAGTCAGAAAAGGGGGATAAGCTTTTTGGCACGCCGCCCTTCATGTTTGAAATGGAAGCAATCCTGATTTAGGAACGCTGACAATAAACTACCTGGGTGCAAAATGAGAGCGTGCAGTGCAAAGCAACTCCACCAAAGCATTGCCCAAGGTGACCAGACACACCCAGAGTGCCAAGACAGTCCCACCGGAATCGGTTCATTGACATCAAAGTCAGTGGGAAACATTTGACCTCTGCATTTTGTAGAAGCAAGCACGGAGGTAAGACTTTCTACTTCTGATTTATGATAAGTCAAATTATATCCATTATTAAATACACTAACATGAAATGTTGTTTGAAGTTAATTACACCAACAGTGTGTGATCCCCAGTCATTAATTTCTTTATTGTGTAACATGCATTATTACTCTCACTTTTTTTGATTTAGAAGGAATCTACATGCTAATTACCTACTGCCATTATAATAATTTAGTACTAACTGCCTTTAGCTGTCTCTCAACCCTGCAGACAGGTTTTTAACAACCACTGTATTTTCCAATTGACAATTAAATACCTAATAACCAGATTTTACTTCAAATGTCACTTACTTTTACGCCCTCTTTCTGGTAGCTCTGCAACATGCAGTCAAGGGTCCCTTTGTACTGGTTTAAATAAACTCCATCTGCCTGAAGTCGACTTTTCACAACATCCATTGGAGTACATACTGCCCAGGAAACAGCTCCTGGAAAAATGCAGAAGTATTTGAATAATTCCTTCTCTATACTTCTTTGGCCGCAGGTCAGTGAACTCAGAAATTGACCTCTCATCTATCACATCATATTCATGCGATATTCATGTCAGGGCATTCACCCTGCTCAGGCACCAAAACAGTGTTTCTGGGAGAAAGTTCCTGGTTTCTGGAAGAAGCATTCAGATTTTGGAGGTTATGCTGCTGATCAGATGTAGGCAACCCAAGAGGGGCTTCTCCAGGTGCAAATCTATCTGCTGCTGCTTCTGGTGGAACATGGACATGCCATGGGAAGAGTCTGAGCTGCCACTTGGGACTATTTCAGAAAAAATGGAGTCTTCTGATAATTCCATTGTAAAGCAAAGTTTGAGCTGAGGATATGAATAAGAGGTAGGTGCATCTCAGGCTGCCAGGATTAGGCTCCACGCAGTGAGATATGCTATCATTCCTCTAAAGAAACACCTATTTCCATTGATCAGCCTGCAGCTGAGTGGGATGCATTGCCTCTGGAAAGATCAGCACACGACTGCAATCTGTGGCCCAGCTGGACAGACAAGAATTTGTCTGAACCTACATGAGTGTTGGGGCACACTAGAAAAGCTGTCCAGAGGCACCAGGGGCCTCTTTATTTGAGGAGGAATGGAGAAGGCATTTTATTATCATTACCTGAGCTAAGGATTGATTTGCCTTTATGGATCTGCAATTTAGAAATGCCAAGAAGTCGGGAGTGGGTGTAGGGGTGACCTTTCACATGGGGGGGATGCACGTGCCGGCCTTACTGGCAAGCATACACATGGAAAAAAGAAGGAGATCAGTAACAGCCAACTTGGCTTCTGCTAGGTGTGGGTAGGTGCACTCCTTCCTGGTGGCCAGCCAACAGGTTGAAGTCCTCTTCTGGAGAAATCTTGGCTGCCATGTATCCCTGGCAATGTGATTGGCAGGCTGCCCTGAGACATCCAGGGAGACGAAGGCAGTGTCTGTTCTCCTCTTCACTGACACTGAGCCCAATGAAGGTCTGATAACACGACTTCCATAAAGTTTGTCAAGCCATAAAGTGCAGTTGTGGTGCCAGAAAACCTGGCCCTGGGGGAGGAAGGTCGTTCAGTCCCGTGTCCTCTCCTGATGTTCAGGATGATGCGGAGGCCCTTGAGTCACCCTCATAATCTGCCCTGAGAACCTTCCCGTCCTTGTTTTGCCAGTGCTGTGAGGAAGTAAAGGTGCTTACCTGCTACACCCCCTGCCACCCAGATAGAGGAGGGGTTAGGAGAAATGCTTCCATCAGGAGTTATCCAGTCACAGAACATTGCATAAGGAACGAAATAGGCGTAGTACCCAGGAACATCCCTTAGGAGCATTGCTACATTGCCTCGATATACTCCTGCTATCCCCTCTTTCTGCAGGATTGTCCTAAAGCAGTGAATTGGGCCTCGGTACACAGGAGATCCAGGAACTGTGGATTTTAACTTAACACTTTCTACAAAAAAAAAAAAAAAAAAAAAAAAAGATACAACTGTTAAAATAGATGTATTGCCACAGAACATCTGTCCAAAGCCCACTGCCATTGATTAGAAGTCACTGCCATCCATTTTCTTCTGCTGGCATCAACAGATAGCATGGGAAAAAAGTTTTAAGAGAGAGTACTTAGGACCATTTTCAGAAGACATTTAGACTCTTCAAGACAGATTTTTCTTAGATGTGTGGCATACCTCCCAATAGGTATGTGCCCAGTGAGATTTCCAAATAAGTTTAAGGCTATGTTCCCAATTTTCATGAATTTTAACTTCAACTTATGCCAAGTCACATCTTTGAAAGCCTTAACATCTTCAGAGTCTGGCCCTTCCCATGCAGACCAAGTTCTTTTTGTAAAAGGCATTAGGTTGCTAAGCCGCATGGAGGCTTTAAAAATGGACATAATGTTGTTTTATCAAAGCAACAGAAAAATGGCAGCATTTCACAGTTCAACACCATGACTGTAATCATGAGAAAGGTGAAATGCGGAAATCCAAGCTATTCAGCTCTGAAGCTGCTCCATGTCTTCATTTGGTTGTGCATGTGCTCTGCTGGGGTTTGCTGCATGCTGGCAGCCTTCAATGGAATTCAGCTGCTGTCTAGAGCTGAAGCAGCTCCTTCTGCCTGCAGCTTGTGGACAGGGAACAGCCACCCACTGCCATCCTGCTGGTGTCCCCTCCTGACCCATGCTGCCCACACCTGGGCTGTCTGGCACCCTGTGTGAAATAAGTCAGTGGTTTTTAAATGTAAATGGGAAACTTCTGCTTTTGAACAGAGAAGAGTGGAATAATGGAGAGAGGTTTATAGGCAAATATATATGGGACTGAGAGCGTGCAGAGGGAGATGGGGAGCTAGTATTGCTGCTGGCAGCCATGGTGCTGCTGCTGGGATCTCCAGGGGACCTCACACACCAGGAACTCACAGTTCGTGCAGCTTCTGGTCTTGAGCAGACCTGACTCATGTTCCTTATAGATCCCAACTGGCTGGAAATGCCACTGATAAAAACCCTTCCCTTGAGCTGAGCAGGATGGGGTCCATCCTCAGGCAAAAGGGGGAAATTTTAGCCCAACTGCAGCAGCATGAGGCAGCAGAGAGCCCAGCCTTGAAAAAAAGTTGTCGTAAAGCTCTGTGTATGCACCAAGGACTGGCAGAGACAGGCAGAAGCAACTCTTGCTTCCTACCTTTGGTGTATGGCTGTGTTTGCATCTGTAGCCTTATCTTGACCAGCTCCACAGGAGTGCCAATGCCCACAGAGAGCACCCCTGCCACGAGGCTGGCCACAGTCATGTCGGTGAGCGACGGCGCGGCAGCCGCGTCCCCATGGTGCAGCCGGCTGAGGAACCGCAGCGTGTTGCTGTAGACACCGAACACCATGGAGCTGTAGATGCCGATGCTGGCCAGTGGGAAGGACATGCCCTTGAAGAAGCCAGCCACCTATCCAGGGAAGGGAGCAGGGCTTAGGAGACTGAGCAGGCCTGAGCAGTGTAAACCCCTACTTGTCTATCAGGTTAGAAATCACAGAATGGTTTCGGTTGAAAAGGACTTTGAAAGTCATCTCTTTCCAATCCCCTGCCATAGTCAGGGATGAAATGCAAATCCAAGTAGCAGATGTTTCCTGGAACCAACTGTTTGCACATGCTGAGGGAAGGAAATTTGTTCATGCTGCTAATGGCTTATGAAGATTGTGCAGAATACAGGATATGGCTGAAAGCACAGGAACCCACATAGAAGTTCCTTGTATAGACAGTGTTTGTTCTGGCTTCACCAAAGTCAGCAAAATCCCTCTGGGAGATCTTTGCCAGTGAGATCAGGCAAAAGAATCCCAGTGGATGCAACACCCTAACCCATGTGGAGACACTGATCATTCCATGCCAGGGATCACTCTTTTCCCTATAGGATCACCAAGAGGGTTACCTTAGAGTTAAGCAAGAGAAGGCTGTAAGGGTTTGCAGGCTCAATTGCATCAACATTATTGGTCTTTATATAACTGCTGGTGTCAACAACATTTTGTACAATTGCTTTATGCATTTATCTATTTATTGACTTGCACTTTCTACCAGCACATTTAAAGTACAATGAAGTACTTACAGACTCATTTCTGTACACAGTGAGAACACACTTGAGTGTATTTCCATATCCTTGTCCAGCTTGCAAACGAGTCTGCAAAAGACATTTGAAAAACATGATTAAAATCCTATGCTTCCAGCCCAATGAAAGCTCATGCTACATAAACAGTGTGTACTTTGCTTTGAGAGCAAGTCCTTCCTTAGTCGTAAAGAGAACTGGGCAATAAAATAAGATATATGTGCATCCACCCTCTTGAACTTTGCCAGAAGCAAGGCTAAGCGAGAACTCACAGCCTGAAGCTCTCTGCATCATCTGGATGACTATCGAACTGCTCTCCAGTCTGGACCAGCCACCCTGACCCGGCACAGCAGGCTGCTGATGTGCAGTGCTGTCATTGGCAAGGGCCTCATTTTTGTGGAAATTGAAGAGTAATGTGGTCATCTCTATTTGGAGACTCTCAGGGAAGGCTGGGATGTGTTGCAAAGAGAGGAGAGGTGAGCTCCTCTGGGAGACTTCTGGGCCCTTCTGCTGCAAGGTGGATTTTAAGACATAGAGATACTAATTGGAGTTAAAATAATTCAGTGCCATATCAGGAATTCTCCATGCTTCACTCAAAAATACATTTTCACATAACTTAAAAGAAAGACATTTTATTTCTGGAAAGCAATTTGGTTATACACCTTCCAACAGATATAAGAAATGGCATATAAGTCACAACAAAGCCTATAGGTTTCAACATACTTTCCCCTTCTCATATGTTTATATTTAGATCATCTTTCATTCAAGCTGCTCACAAGGTTGCTCTAGAAATGTCCTAACAAGGGATGCATTTTTTGGGCTTAGAGGTGTACGAGGAAATGGAAACACTGTTCACTCCACAGCGCCTGGGGCTTCATCCTAGCTGAGGCCAGAGCTTATTTTTTATAGGAAGAAACTCACACATGCTCCATCAGGAATATATTTAGGGAATGGGGACAGCATTTCTGACCATATTTATCAGCACTGCTGCTAGCAATCAAGTCTGAAGGGACAGTGCCAACCTGCACTGGAGGGACAGTGTCCATTCGCTCTGCTGGTGCTGCCCTGATTTACACCAGGGTGAAACAGGAAATTATTTGGGAATTTAAAGCCCAAAGGAATGTGTGTCCACCAGAGTTCATGACTGGTGGGAGCTTTTGGATGGCAAACAGCATCTGGCACAATCCTTTGGCCCAGAGCACTGCAAGAGGCTGCCAGTGCCACAATGGGACCCTGGCAGGAGCAGGAGGGACCAAGGTTTGTGTTCACCCCTGAGCCCAGGCTCGCCCCTCACCCTGGGGTGGCTCCATGCAGCTGTTTGCACACATGGAGCATCCCTGCTCTGCTCCAGGTCTGGCCAGAGGCCACAGAGAAGCAGCAGCAAAAGCAGAATATTTACTGAGCCCTCAGAACAAGCTGGTACATGAAGATGCTGCCGTGGCTCTCGCAGCACATGCTGTGCAACGCGGGCAGGCCCAGGCCACGGGTGCAGACCAGGCACACTGACTCACACTGGGCATAATGGGGCTGGGGGGGACCAGGGGAAGGTGGCTGCACTCTGAGCAGCCTAGGACAAGGCGACCCCTGTGCTCAGCCCTGAGTTCCCTCCTGGCTTCATCTTAGCCTGAACATTTCCACTTTGCCTCCATGGGCTTGTTATTTTTCTTTTACCCAGTAACCAGGTATTTAGAGGTTCAAGTTAATATATTTTTTGAGTAACTGAGGGCAACTGAATGTTCTCACAATCTGGTTTTCTCACACATGTCTCTTAGCTAATCTGTTAACATCTGGCACTGAAATCGCTGTTGGCATCTCTGACAAAGTCAGCTACTACGAGTATGGATATTCCACTGTAAAGGTCTCCTTTTTGTTATGTTTTGATTAGACAGGGCTCTTGGGTGACACCCAGAAGCTGAAGAAAGTTCTGGGGAAATGAATGCAATGAGGAGGATGAAAACTCAGTAAAGACACAGCTTTTAACGTTTCGCAAGGACGTAGGAAAAAACAGCTTCTGGGGTTTGATGGAAGCTGCAATGATGGGAAGAGATGGCTGAAGGGGGAAGAGGTGGCTTGATGGGAACTGTGGTGTAGATGCCACTTACCCCACAGAGCCTTATATTCAGTCCTGCCTCCTCCCCCAGATGGGGAAAGACCCCTCATGCTCTGGCAGCTGCAGATGCTGCTGAGCAGCCCCTTTGCTGGCCTAGTGCTGTGCAAAACCTCTCTTTTCCACTTTCCTGCTCCTGAATTGGGAAAGATAACAAGTCTGCCTACTTGGTATTCCCGAGGCAAAGCCTTGCCCAAAGCCGAGAGCAGCAGAGGAGGCAGCCTGACAGTTGTCTTTATAACCACTGAAGGATGGGCTTGCTCTTTCTTGGCATCCAGAAACTCAATGTAACCCAGCAGGAGTCTCACTGCCAACCCCCCGCAAACCAGGCAAGGATGCCATGACTATCAGCCTGAGATGGAGATTGCCTTGGCAATGCTGGGCAGAGCCTGCCTTTGCTGCCTGTGCCCTGCCCATGGCAGGGTGGTGTGGGCAGCCTTCTGTCTCCTCCCACGGGGGTCTGCACCCACCTTTGCACAGGGATGCCCTTGGGACTGGTAGCACTTCAGCAGCTCAGAAAGGATAGTGCTGGCTGGGCATCTCCTGATCCCAGGAGAGCCTGCTGTGTGCAAGGGGATGGCTGTGATGGCTGGGGCAGGGATGTGGTGTGGGCCGTGCTAGGCCCTGCCTCCTCGGCATCACCCTCCAAAGTCTTCAAGGTGCAAACATGACCAGTGACTTCTGGGATTGCCACAACTGGCAGTCCTGCCTGGTGCAAGAGCCAGGCTTGAACCAGAGCAGGGAACACAGAGTCACAGAACTGTGGAATGGCTTGATTTGAAAGGGATCTTTTAAGGTCATCTTGTTCAACCTCCCTGCAATGAGCAGGGCCATCTCCAACTAGACCAGGTTGCTCAGAGCCCCATCCATCCTGCCTTTGAATGTTTCCAGGAATGGGGCATCCCCCACCTCTCTGGGCAGCCTGTGTCAGTGTTTTACCACCTTTTTTGTATAAGTCTTCCTTATATCTAATCTAAACCTCTTCTCTTTCGGTTTAAAACCACGACCCCTTGTCCTATCGCAATGGGCCCTGCTAAAAATTCTGTCTTTATTTTAGGCCCCCTTCAAGTACAGGAAGGCTACAATAAGATTTCTTTGGAACTTTCTATTCTTCAGGCTGAACAACCCCAACAAGGGCAGAGAAGCTAAAGTGATGAAAGCTGCCCAGAAATGCCTGTACAAAAAACCAGAAAGGAACAGGATCCTCCTCTCTATCTCTGCATCAGTAGGGATGGTCAGCTCGGTTGAGTCAGGATGCATTGGTGTCTGCATGGGCTTGTCTGCATCATGCTGACAAATACCTTCTTACTTCTCTAAATCCTCCCATTAGAGGAATAATTATCTTGCGGGAACCATAAACACTGTATGTCACAGCCCTGGGATAACAATTTCAGCACTCTGCCCTTCCAGCATTGCCAGCACCAGGAAAACACATAAAAATGTGCCTGCAGCAAAACAAGTACAGTTCCCTCATTGCCCTTTGAATACTAGTCTGTGGCAAAGTTCAATAAAACATTGGCAGAACTGCTCAGTGAACCACACACTAAGTAAGCCAGGTTAATTTTCAGCATTAATTCCCCAGAGAGGAACTTGCACTTATCAGTCAGTTCTTTTAGTTTCTCATTCAAAATGAGCATTGGAGAGGAAGAAAGCCTGTGAAAACATCCCAAATTCCCCTTTGGGATAAGTGAAAGTCCTTTGAGGCATCACCTAGAGAGAAGGTCTGAACTGGTGAGGATTTGGGTGGTGACATGTGAACACAGTTCAAACTGTTTTACCTTGACCGTGTCCAGGGGATGGCCCGCAACCACGCTGGCAATTCCTGGGGATGAAAGCAAAGTATTATGCAAAACACTGAAGCTTTTGTGACAGGACAGGATGCAAAGGGTTTAGAGGAGAGAAGAGATTTCCATAGGAACGGTTGTAAGGGGCCTAGCCAGAGCAATGACCAGCATGGTGCCCTGTCCCTGACAACAGCTAAAAGCTGAGCTTAAGTACTTTTCTTGTACACTCTCCTGGATTCCTTCAGCTTTACATCTCAAAGGTGCTGGAGAAGGAGAAGTCATAATGTATGTCCTGTCCAGGACCAACCCCTTTTGCACTCCTGTAAGCTCACACAAATTTTTAGCCTCAGAATGGTGAGATTCCTGTTAGACACAAGGCAGTGCTTTCTCCTGGTTCAGTGATGTCCTAGCTGACTGCTAATGGCACCTATGAACTCCTCATCCTTTGCTGTTTTAAGAGCAGTTTCTAGAGATACCTGTCAGAGAGGATTCAGATTCTCTATAGATCTTTACAGTGCCATCCCACCTTATTCCCCATGGTGCTCTGGGGAGAAACTGACCCATATTCTCTTTCCATCCACCCACCTACTCACACCACTCACTGCCAGGAGCTCTCATGGCAGGACAGAGCACAATTTGGTTTCCCTCTTCTCCAGGAGAATGGAACACCTGTGTGCCAGGATATGGTTTTGTGTGTTTGTTGCAAACAATACTGGCAGGTTTTAGGGTTTGTGGAGAGTGGGTAATCTGTGATGCGTCCTCACCAGCAAGTCTGTGCAAACCAGTGTCCACAGGTGCTTTGGGGACGACGTGGTTTCTGACTCTTAGTGGGTTAGTACTGAAAAGAGCATCATGTCCTTGGTCAACACATTATGACTTTTCTAAGAGTGTGTTAAAAAAAGTCCCCTCTCCTCCTGGACCTGAGACCACCCATGGTCTAGTGCTATGCACGAAAACTCCCAGCTGCCACTGCTGCTGAGCACTGGTGGCTGTTCACCTCCCGAGACATCCTGTCCTGTTGCCGGGGGTGTGCAGCCACAGCACAGGGCAGAGAGGCAGAGAGAGCAACCACAGGCTACAGAGATCCAAAAATCAGCTGCTCACGCAAACTTTTGGCAGAGGTTTTGGGTTTTTTAATCAGCTAACTTAGTAACCACTTCTGGCAGGACACCTATGAGCCACCTCACACCCTGCTCCTGTGTGGGGTCTGAAGAGTCACCTGGACAGAGGTTTTCTCTGTGGTGGCTGGTGCCACAGTAGATCCTCTGTCCTACTGCAGCCCTGGGGGCAGCACAGCTGGTCACCCTCTCAGCTGGCAAACCCAGTGGACATTTCTCAGTTCAGTAAACCTTGCCCCATTACTGGCACCTCTATGGGTTTGGCTTCCTTTTCTTTCTGATACCTGTTTCCCGGTGTTTGCCATCGGAATTCCCAGCAGACAGGACCAATCCTTGCCCTGGCCATTGGCCCAGTGGCCGCGGTGGGACGGCAGAGTCAGAGCCCGGCAGTGCCTCTCCCGGGGATGGGGACACGGGGAACCCTGGATTGAGAGCTGCCAGCCCTCTCCGAGCCCGGCAGCGCTTCCAGCCGCGGAGCCAAGGACGGGAGAGCCGGTGGGAGCTGGGGGCACGCGGAGCCTCTGGAAGTCGGCCCCGCACAGCAGCATCACACATTCTAAACTTGAATTTTAAGTATCCCGCCCGTGGAAGTGGGATTAAACCGCACGTGTGAGCCAAAGCAAAACAAACCGTGGGAGACGCCGGGCGGAGGCACAGACCGTGGGTGACCCGGAGGATTTTATCCCCGGGCACCTCCGCCGTACCCCCTTCGCTGCCACCCCACCCGCGCTCACGGCATCACTCACCGCCCACCAAGCCCGCCACGAAGTCCTGCAGCTGGACGCTTCCCATGCTGCGCCGCCGAGCCCGTCCCGCGGGGCTGGGGGTCCCCGCCGGGCAGGGGGTCCCCGCGGGCAGCGCTGCGGGGTCCCTGCGCTCCGCGCTCCGCGCCCGCGGCTTCCAAGCGCTGTGACATCACGCACCGCAGCTTAAAGGCGGCGCAGGGGCCGCGGAGACACCGCCCGGCCGGGGCGGGGAGGGTCGCGGTCCAGGCGGGCGTGACGGCGGCAGCGCCGGGGTTCGTCCGTCGGGGATGGGGAGCAGAGAGGGCTGCGCATCACCCCGGGGCTGGTGGCACCGAGGAGCGGGAGGAGCAGCATCGTTCCCTGGGCGGGCAACGGGGGACGAGGCTCAGCGTGAAGAGCGGAAGAGGTAGGGGAAGATCATGTACACTCGCAAATTGAAGATGCAAGTACAGAGATAAAGAGTATTACACCCTTAATCAATTGAAAAACATCTCCGTTCCCTTCATTGAAATCACTGCCTCATCGTTTCAGGACATAACCCCAATTTCTGTGTAACCCTTCCAGGAAATAACCCCAATTTCTGTATTTTGGCAAGCAGTGAACAATTGCCCACCTACACCATTCCTTCTACATAGTATTCACAATTTTCTTATACATCTATTACGTGCTTCTCCATCTGCCCAGTCTTTCCCAGAATCAAGATTCCAGATCTTGTTTATTCCCCTTTCATGCAAGACACTCCTTTCCACACTCCTCAGTCATTTTTGTTTACAGTCTTTGGACTGTGCAGCCAGAACCACCAGCGATAGGAAAGAACCACTCAGCAGAATAAAGACATTTTCTGTTTTGATCTCAAACCCTTTTCCGGGAATTCCTAGCATGCCTTTTTCATTGGGGCTGAAGGCTGGGCTGCCTTTCTTGAATTGTGAATACCTGATCTTGAGCCCAACCTGGCTGTTGTGCCTCCTCTGTGGCACTTCCAAACAGTAAATCTAATGTCTTACACCTGAACAGCACCTGGCCACTCAATGCAGGACATCCTCACCAAGATCTTCAACCAGCTCTCCTTATGCTCACCAACCCCATCAGAAATGTCCTCTTGGACTTCAGGGGCATGACTGCTCTGAAAAAGATGTTGTGGCCCTTGGCCCATACATCTGGCTGAGGTTTCTACTACAGCCCAAAGTGAATTTTATTCTGTCTAGGCTAGATTTCTGCAGATGGCAGTTCCTTGGGTCAGTTTTGGAGGCTTTCTGACAAGATTGGCATCAGGTTTGCTACATTGCCTTCCTGAAATGCAAGACTGGATTTTCTTGAAATGTATTTTGTCTGCATGTTCTGGTAAAAAAAATAGAAAATTAGAAAATAGCTCCTGAGCAAGAAATCCTGAATGACAAAATACTGGCTGAAAATATAAATATTTAAATGTTTTTCTTACAAAATTGGTATTTTCATTTCCACTGATAAATTAATATATTCCACAAAAAGACCTTAAAACAATGTTCCCTTATATGCATGCACATATACACAGGAAACCTTATCACCGAGTTGGCTGAAGGGGGCTTTTGTCTAGAAATTGCTTATAGAAATTTAATATTGTGTGCATGGTTATCAGCTCAGATAATCTAGACCTGAAACTTTAGATTTTTCAATGCATAAAACAATGCTCATTCTTTTTGAGGAAGGTTTTCCTCAAGCACCATCAGTCTCTAATGGACTTTGAGGGGGACTGTGGTCCTGGATAAATGTTGGAGAGAACATGTGTGCACAAGCACTGTGGAAACTTCAGTTACTTGTTTTCTCAAACTTGCTTTCTTCTTTTTAGAAGAAATATTATTCCACTACACACTAACACAGAAAAAGGGGTTTGTCCTCATTTTTCATGCACATTTTCTTGCAAAGCCAGAAGAAAAGCTGGCTGAATGAGGTAATAGATAGATAGCAGCATTAATCATTAATCACATGAATTCTCTTTAACTGGGAGTAACACATTTCCATGCCAAGTTCAGAACATCTGCTAACTCAGGGAGAATACTGGACATGGTCTTTGTGCAACACTGAACCTGGAGTTGAATCCACAAGTTATGGAGAGTTTACTATAAACAACTCCTGGCCTAGAGGAGGGAGGCAGGGAGGCTGGGACAGACTGAATGGAGATGCCCTTGCAGCTGTACCTGTGCACACACCCAGGGGTGCAGGACACTCGTGTCTCTTGCTGATGGCAGTGCCCACAAACCCACAGATGATCCCAGCAGGGGCAGAGACCTGTGTGCAGGCTTGGACAGTCAATGTTTGCTCAGCCCCTCAGTGCCCCGCTCCTCTGTGGGTTGTGGGGGGGTGTTTGCCCCTAAAGTGTAGTGGCTGCCACTGAAAAAGAGTTTATCCTTAGTGCCAGCTATGGCTTGGGAGCACGTGAGTCACTTCCAGCCAGGCTGAGGCACGCACCTCTCTGGTTATGCACAGGTGAGCCTGTGCTGCTGCTGCGGCTCCTTCTGATGCTTTGAGCAGCCTGGCCTTGTAGAAGGTGTCCCTGTCCATGCCAGGCAGGTTTGAACCAGTTGAGTTTTAATGTCCCATCCAACCCAAACTGTTCTAGGATTCTATGTTTCTGTGATTTTTACCAAACTGGACTGAGCTGGGACCACTAAAGCAAAGCTACTTTTGGGCAGTGGCACTGGCAGGGGCATCTTTGCACTCAGAAATGCTTTCCAGCATGCTGCCATGTCTTGCCTGTGGGCTGAGAGCCTCAGGGCTCTTATCTCCACCTGGCACTGTCAAATACAGTGCTGTTTGTTGAGACCTGTTCACACACCTCCATCTCCCAGCTGGCAGAACATCTCCTTTTGCTGGTAACAGGCAGCAGTGACATATGGAAAACTGGGAAGGGGTCCATCCTTTCTGCTGCTCTGAGTCCCAGCATGGGCTTGTAGCTACTTACAAATGCTGGTCAGAGGGAGATACGTGTGGTTTCGATTAGGGATGAGGAATTCTCTTCCTCCTGCCAAGAGGGGGAACAGAGAGATTGTGTCATCCTGAACACTCTGGATGTTCTCCTCCTCAACCACAACCCCTTTTTTTTTGTACAGTACCACACTCTTTTGACCAGTTTACATCCTTTCCCCAGCAGGTTTATAATGCTACCGATAAAAGGGAAGAAATTTCCCACTGTCTTACCCAGAGCTGTGTATTTTCTCTGGAAGAGCATTGCAGTGAAGGAACTGGGACAGACTCAGGAACTTGTGGTAGATGCACACTTAACTGCTCTTGGAATTAAAGAATCAACTCAGCAGGGACAGAGTATGTTAGATGGAAAGGAGTTATTAATTTCTTATCCATCTGTAAACAATTTTTGGGCTAGGATGCATTTCACTGTAAATTCACTTTCAAATTCCCTTTCAATATTCCCTTTAAATTCCTTTAAAATATTGACCTGTTAGTAACAAATAATGGCTTAAGCTGCTGGACAAGAGACAAATGAAATGACATTAAACCTCACTGCTGCAGCCAGAGTCACTGATACCAGATTCTAATGCTTGGTGTCTCTTTGAGGGGCTGAGTCGCATGAGCAGAGCCCAGTAAATTAAAAAGTAGTGTACAAACAGCCTGAAGTAATGTGTAAGTGGTGATAGGAGGACAACCTTATGGCTATAGCAACCAGACAGATCCAGGCTGTGGGAAGACATGTCAGGGGGCACATAGCAGAAATAGTTTTCCCTTCCAGGAGCTTCCAAACAAGCCTGTTTCTGTAGACAGCAAAACATGAGTGCTTGCTCTGCAGGAATGTGCATGGCAGATGAATTAGAGGCTACAAACACACCAGAAACAGGCATGGAGGGCCCCACTGTGAACAGCTGCAAAGCTCTTCTCTGCCCTTCCTTGCCCAAGACTTGGGTAGAGTTTACTGGAGGAGAAGCATTCCAGGAAGAATTAGGCAGTGAAGGGAATCCTCAGGTCTTTTCATCACCTGTATCTATATCATCTATATATATATCATATTCTATCGATCTATCTATCTATTTTTATATAGGGAACTCTTCTGACAAATGCCTGAAGTAGCTGATATCCCCTGAAAAGTTCTGTCTCCAGACCTACAGGCAAGACCCAGCTGATCCAGTTCCATGGTGCCGCACAGACCCCCTGGGGCTGACTACCCTCAGCCTTCAGCACCAGGCATCAAACATATCTAACATATCTAACATATCTAACATATCTAACATATCTAATATATCCCCCCAGATCCCAGCCTGGCTGAGCACCAGCCAGCAGTCAGGGCAGACTCTCATGGGCAGCTCTCAAACACCATCCAACATCTTTTCTTGAGAGCAGTGAGCAGCCCTGTCCACTGTACTGAGCTCTTCCTCTGCCACAATTTCTGGAGAGCAGGAGAAGCAGCAGTATCTGGAGCCTGGTGAGCTGTATCCACACTCCCACTCAGGCAAGGCTGACGGTCCCACAAGCTCAGGAGATTTTGGCTGAGATGAGCCAGCTCAGCAGGACATGCTTGAAGCTGAGAGCAGAGCAGTGCTGTAAAAGCCAGCTACAGTATGGCAGCAAAGGTGTTCTTCTCTGTCCTGGCAGGAGGAGACAGCCAGCTGTGACCCATACTCCCTGCTCCCATTGCCCAGGTTCATTTTCCACACAACAGCTATTGATAAGACCTGGAAAGAGCAGAAAGTTTCCCTGGCAGAGGCAGCTGGGCAGGCAACATGTGGTTGTACTGCTAATGAGCCCGAGTGGAGCATTTTGCCCAAAGCCATGAATAGGTTTCTGAGCTTTGACTGTTGCATCAACAGCTTGTGGTGCTCAACTCAGCCCCACCATACCTCATGGTCATTTCATAGAACCACAGAATGGTTTGGGTTGGAAGGACTTTAAAGATCCTCTCATTTCACCTTCCTGCCATGTGCAGGACACCTTTCCCTAGACCTGGCCTTGAACACTCCCAAGGATGGGGCATCCACAGCTTCTCTGGGCAACCTGTTGCAACCTCACAGTAAAGAATGAGAAGGTCTCGGGAAAAGGGCTAGCAGCCAGGAGGAATCTTCTCAACGCTTGGGACAGGATTTACTCCTTTGATCTTTATGTTTCCCTTCCCAGTTCTCTGCCTGAGCTGGTCATGGCAGCCCCCTTGGGCATCTAAGATGAGCTGTGGCTCATGATCCAGTGGGAACCTAAGGTCAGGTGCATACATTCCCACTGCAGACATCCACATTTAGGTAAAATAATCCCCACTCTTATTTTTCAGGTCTTGTGTCAAGTCAGACACCAGGCAGAGACGCTTCAGGTGAGATGAGATCAGTTTAAGCTCCAGCTTCATGTGATCAAACCCCTTCTGCTGACATGCATTTGCTAAATACCACATCTGGAATACCAGCAGGTGAATGCACAGTATCTCAAACAAACCCCACTGGCAGTTGTAAATTATAATATACCCCTCTTTTCAGCTTGTGGAAGATGGATGTCTAACTCTTCAGAAAAATAAATGGCGAATTGGACCTTAGCTTTTGTAAATCACCTTGAAAATCTCTGTAATTGTGAGTAATTAAAATATTCAGTTCTAAAATTAAATTTAAATATTGTGAGGGGTGTGTGTGTGTGTGTGTGTGTTTATGATTGTCTTCAGTGAAAAAGTTTCCTCTGTGTTTACCCCTCCAAACATTCTTCAGCCTTTTTTACTATTATCCCATGGCAGGAAAGGGATTTTGTGTAGGTTGCCAGGTCCAGCAGGGCTGGGGTAGAAACTCATCATGGGGGGAAGAGGAGCAGGCTAATTTTACAGGGTGAACACCCTATTTGCATGGAAACGTCTGCAATCAATAACAGCAGGAAGAGGAAAAGCAAACAACACAGGAGATTTCAAAGTTGCGAATACCAATCATGGTGCTTGAAAGCTGCAGGAAAATTTACATGAGAGAAGCAAACACCACTGCTTTGTGGGCAATGCTTTGACTGAACAGGCACAGTGAGACAGTTTCTCATTTGTGTTAATGGAGAAGCATCCTTTGTTTGTGTTCAGTCTCACTGATTCCCTGCTCACAATGTCCTGTTGAAGCTCCATTAATTCACTGTGGAGTCTATAGGAAGAATTTGTGTTCATCCTTGGTCTTGAAGCACCACTGTAGTGAAAGGAGAAATCAAGACAGCATCAAGCTGAGAAGGGCTTGGGTAGGAAAAATCAGCAGAGTGAAGATGGGAAAATGAGGAGCAGAGCCTTGGGTCTGCTGAAGAAATCCTGTTCACCCTTTGCAAATCTCTCCATGGCAATTATCTGACATTATAAACAGGACTCCGGGAAGGTCTCTCTGGAGGCTCCTGGAAGTCCAGTAAGGAAGGGAAGAGTGCTGCACCTTCAGCTGGGGCTGGATGTGTCCTTGTGCATTATGGCTCCAGGAGCTGCTGAAGATGAGGAATGCCTCAAGAGCAAATGCCTGCTCGTGGCTTCTTTCCCTCAGATATGTGTGTGACCTGCCCTGGAACTCACTGAGTTGTGTGGGTAAGAGTTGCCCATCTCCTGGGCAAACAGGGAAAGCAAATACTCTGGAGCAAAGAGCCAGGCTTTCTGCTGGGCTTTAGCTGAGGGAGGCTGTGACAAAGGATTGCAAAGGAAAAAATCCAGTCAGTGAAAACGCTGGCAAAAGCAGCTGCTCATCACACATGGTCCCATTCCCATCCAGGCAGCTGGGTCTCACAGTCTGGGTGCTGTCAAGGGTCACCTCCCTGCATGAAGACATCTCCCACTGGTTTGCTGTTGCTGTGGGACACGGGGGTGTCTCAGCACCCACATCCCCACACTGGGCTCCACATAGCTCAGGCTGCTGGGCTTTACAGCAGGAGCCAGGTCCTTGTGTGCAAATTCTAGAGCTTTTCACTAGAAGTCTGTGGATCAGAGCCCATATCCGGTCTGAGTGGTGCTCTTGTGGTGTCTGTCCAAAGCTCAAGGAAATGTTCATTCTTCAAAATGTATTATTTTTGCCAGTGGCTCATTCCTGTGCCTCCTTGCTGTCATTCCAGAGACACCGTCAGTGTGTGTATCACTACCAAAAGGAAGTTATGCACAAAACTTCAGGTCCAGTTGGGGTATTTGCCACAGATGCAATGCTGAGTAATTACCTCGTTGCATATATTAATGCTTTTCCTCCAAAACCTATGAAAGCAACAGAAACAATTTGTTGCAATGTATTTCCCACAGCACCAAGAGCCAGATTTTGGTACCTGGAGAACGCCAAGACCCCCAAGGACCTATACCTGATGATTGATAATGTTTGGGCCAATGGTGCCACCAAAAGGAAACGGGATAAACTACCCATCCTAGAAATGCTTCCTGATGGTGTTTTTGGAGCAGTTTCCCCAACTGCTCTCCCTCCAGATCTCTGCTTTACCCCTTCTTCCGTACATGTGTCTCTATAAGAAATACACACAGCCCTTCTGAGGCACCAGGGAAGAAAAATTACTGATTTAGTCGAGAGAGCTGCTTTTTAGCAGCTAAATATATTTCCGGATCTATAAAATCATGTAAAATTGCTTGAATGCTAAATTGCAGCACGTGGAGAAATTTAATTCTTTGTTTTGGAAAACATATTCCCCATATCCTTCAAAATAACACTTTATTTGCTTGTGGTTAACTGGAATACTTTCATCATTTTCTTTCCAAACAGGCACTATGACAAGAAATTAAACATACTAGAGCTTGCCCTGATCTTTAAAGCGTCCATTGCCATAGCTGACTTTGCTAAAGTAAGCCTATCTGATGGGCTTTACATTAAGCTGGTATCAAAACTGCAAGTTTATCTTAGTTTAACAAGGATTCTTGGTCTCGATTTACAGGGGAAGATGGATTAAAATGCTCCTCGAGGCTGTCTTTTCCCAGCTTTGGCAGCCGGGGTGGCTGCAGAGGGTGCTGTTAACCTGCGCACACCAGCGCCGAGATGGACTCTGCACAGCTGGAGAGACCCCTGTCATTCAGAGGGATGTTAAAGAATTTTCCTGCTAGGATGTCAATTCAGGCTCTGCACAGACCTGAATGCTACAGCTGCATCTGAAGGCTTTAATTGAATATGACAGAGAAAAACTGGGTCCTGTTGGCACATCCCACCCAGGTGCCTTGATTTGGTACCTTGGAAAAAACACTGTCAGTTTGGATATGTAGCATAGCAGGGTCTTGCAGCTCTTGCTGGGTCTCAGCACACCCTGGGTGTCCCCAGACTGGTATGTTTGAGGTGGAAAAAGCCAGACAAGAAGGTTCAGTGAGACCAGGCTAGTTGCTTGGAGCAGAGCAGGAAGGATCAATGAGCTTTGCACAAGCTGTGTTTTCCTTGCTGTGGGGGCAGGACGTATATCCCTCATTTTTTTTTAATGTGATGATGAGGAAACCATGACTTGGCCTCCCTGCACTGATGAAGTATAAAAATAGTCTTTTATCACTGTATTAAGGATCTTTGCCTCTTCCCAGCATTTGACAGCACAAGATGTTACTTGTTTTACCAACCTGAAAATGCCATTTGTTCCTGAGGAATAGTCCAGGCACAGTTAGGCTGTGTCAGTCCTACCTTTGAGGCTGAGAGCTGGTGCTCTCCTGCAGCATCACATCTCAGGAGTCAGTATTTCACTCCTTTGGTATGATTCAAAACGTCATCTTCTGTTTTCAAAGGCAGCTTCTTGCCCTAAATAATGATAAAACCATGCTGTGGTCCTACTACTAAATGCTGCTTTCTGCCCTTTCCCTTGATTTTCTCTAATTCAGAACAGCATGACACAGGTTTCACTGTGGTGCTTGCAGGGGACACCAGGACGGGGCAGGGATGAGGACACAGATACAAGTGGCAGGTGTTGGTGGGGACCACGAGCCCTCTCCAGCCATGGAACATCCTGAGGAGCTTTTACAGAACTCAGCAGCTGAGATCATTTTTTCATGATGGCTTTTAAATCCATTTTATTTCAGCATTAAATGCATTTGCCTTCCTCATCATCAACTACACAATGGTTTAAAAAGCTGTTTTCTTCCCTTAAAATTCCTGCCATGGTTTTGCTCATTGTTGCTCTTGGGTTTCCTCTAATCCTGCCTCTCTAGCGAAGGCGGCTGCAGCTCTCCCACTCTTCCAGAGCACCTTGAGGACTATGCTTTTCAGCATTTGGCTCATCACCTATGCAATTATTTTCCATTCAGTGGGTACACACAGGTGCCAGCTAACAGATGCAGCCAACAGACTGGTCTGAATGGGCCAAAGGTAACGGTGACCTTTCAAGTTGTGACTGTGACATTTTTATAAGACAGAATATTTTTACCTGCTCAGGTTTTCGGGGTTTGTTTTTATTTTTGATTGGGTTTTTTTAATAATAATTTCAGCATCATTTTTTCCAGCTTTCTGCCTATCCTTGTCAGGAGGAGTAACATCAGAGGAGTCAGTCCAAGGCTGACTGAATTTTTGTTACTACTGCTGCTGCTTGAGCATGTGCTGAGGAATAGGCTCTGGAGAGTGAGGGTCCTCCCAAGGGCAGGCTGGGACTGTGCAGGGAGGAGGCAGAAAGCTCCCGTTTCCAGCCTCAGCACTCCCCTCAACAGGGCATGTGGTATCGTCAGCCCTGCCTCTCAAACCACAACATTTTGCTTGTAAAAAGGCAGGGAAAAAAAGACAGGAGGGAGGAAAATGTTCTCAGTGAGTGACTTAGAAGAAGTGTCAGAAGACTCGTTCTCAAATCATCCCAAGATCATTTCATTCCATCCATTGCTGCTGCTGCTCAGTGGAAAAATCTTATAAATAAAACTAGTCCAGGCCTGCTGTATATGAAGGCAAGCAGAAACTTTCAGCTTCTTTTATTACCCCACAGCTGCTTCCTGCAAGTTTCTTTAAGTTTTCTTTAGTTGGTGTGACCCAAATCTCAGAGCTGTAGCACTGTGCCTGCATGTGCTGTGATTACATCCCTGCCCCTTCTGAGGTATCCCAGCTTCATCAGCAGATCCCAGGGAGCCGGGAGGGCAATAGCTGTAGCAGGTAGTGTTGTGGCTGCTTGCCGCTATCCCCAAAGTCTCACGGTTACTGCAATTAATGCAATTAGCAGCGCTGAGGCCAGGATTGAGCTACCCAAGCTGCCGCTCTCAGTGCAGCTCACCCCAGCATGGACCCGCAGCCTCTGTTGTCTCCTTTCCTTTTCCTTCTGTGAGTTTTTATGTTTTATTAACTTTCAGAGTTCCAATTGTCCTTGTCTCTGTCCCATCTTCCCCTCATGAGACAGCAGTAATGACTGGTGAAAAAACAAAAAAGGTTGTTTGTGCTTTTTCTCCCCAACATTGCTGGTGATGCACGAGTGCCGCAATTTTCCTTCGTTCCCTCTGAAGTTTTCGGTAGTTCCTTCCCCCGCCCATTTTGTGTGATAACTCAGTTTGAGAAACATCTGCACCCCATTAGGAACAGCTTTGGGTACATAAAGCTGAATGCAAAGGGTAAAAAAATATTTGATGGCCGAGTTACGCTCTCATCCAGGAAGCAATCTGGCAATCGGCACAGGGTCCCTGGGGCACCCGAGCTGAAAAACAGGCTCAGCCCTTATTTTTAGCACGTCACTGAAGCTACTTACCCTGCTAAAATACTGAAACTGCTATGAATCATACCTAGACCATGAAGAAGCTGATGTCTTCTGTGTCACCTAGCAATGTCAGCTTCCTTTTAAATAAAGGTTACTTGGTGAGGGCTATCATGGAGTCACCACCCAGAGTCACCACCATGCCCAGTTTCTGACTGCTACAGAAATCTGCTTCACTCCATTGTTTCTCAAAAGCTGGAGCAAACTGAGACTAGAAATCTGAATTGTTGTCAAAGGGCTTCAGGTAGATCTGATTTTGGTTACTCAGGCACTATTTGGCAAATGGCCCATCAGACAGCAGGGGGGTTTGTGGTTAGTCTTGGCTGTACATCTGAAGTCAGCACAGTGCTTTGCAGGGGCTGCCAGCTCAGTGTGGGACCAGCAGGATACATCTCCATTGCTATCGAGTCACGAGATCCAACCACCTCCCATGGGTGGTTTTACTCCCTATCTGCCTGCCCTGCATGTTCAAGCACAGCCTTTGAAATCTTTCCTCAGGAAATTCTGAACAACCTTCAGTTTCGGTGAGTTTCAGGATTTTTGTGCTCCCTGATGATGCGTGGTCTCTTTTCTCCTCCAGATGACCAGCACATTCCCTGAGAGCTCACCTCCCCTTTCTGCCAGTATACTTTCTCTTAAAGCATTTCAGATTTTCTTTCTCTTTCTGAGAACAAGCAAAGATAAAAGTGTTTATCAGCCACTTGAAGATTTATTTTTCCATTTTTGTAATCTTCTAGGACTAGAGAAAACAGCCTCAGGTTGCACAGGGGAGGTTTAAGTTGGCTGTTAAGGAAAATTTCTTCACCGGAAGGGTTGTCAAGTATTGGAACAGGCTTCCTAGGGAAGTGATGGAGTCATCATCCCTGCAGGGATTTAAAAGACACGTGGATGTGGCACTTAGAGACATGGGTTAGTGGTGGATTTGGCAGTGCTGGGTTAATGGTTGGACTTGATGATCTCAGAGGGCTTTTCCATAAATTACTCTATGATTCTATTTTGAGGCTGTTTTGACTGTGAAGCTCTTTCTGTGCCCATTGATGTCCCCAGACCCCTCTGATGGGTGAGCTCAGGTGTCCCTCCCTGGGCTGGACATGGTGAGCCACATTTCCCAAAGGCTAGGTCATTCCCATCAGTTCCTGAAGAAAACTCACAGCTGTGCAAGCAGCTTTTTTTTTTATATATATACAACCTGTTCGTGCTTTCCCTGTGCCCACATGGTTTAACAACTCATTTTGGAAACCTTAAGGTTGAAGCCCCTGCGGGCTGAGGAGTGTTTCAGACACAAAGGCTGTCTCACATCCTCATCTGCTCATTTTCTTAGTCTTTACATGAACATAATTGCAAGATTCTCCTTCCTACTTTCAAGTGAGAGCACTGTCAAAGAAGCAATATCCAGCCAGCCACAGTCCAGGCATGTCTGGGAAGGGTAATAAAATGTTAAAAAATCCGAAAATGTTTTTGATGCTGCCTGTTGCTACAGCTGACAATACATTGCTGAGAGCCGGGAGGAGATTCCTCCAAATTTCATAGCCAGGATGTATATGGATAAATAGAAATAAATCAAGACAGTCAGAGACCAGAGCCAAATGGTTTGCAATGGTGCAGAGAGAGTATCTTGATTTGGGAAACACAGTGATTAATTTGTTTTCATAGCATAATTGCCAATTAATCATTTGGCTAATTATGCTGTGTCATTAATTAGTTATAAACAGACTTCAGTCCAATTATGAGGGCTGAACTAGGTCATTTAATTGAATGTTTATGCTTCCAAAAGTGCTTCACAAGGCTTTTTTTAGCAGCTGAACACATATATTTAACTGGAAAATGGCACACTTTAAATCACTGACAGCTAAAGATGCCTGAAATTACACCCTGTTGTAATTAGGAGGCTTACTGGTGTATCCATAGCTGAGCTTGACCTCTGTGATAATGCCAGTTGTTTAAGTGTGTAATAATTCCTTTACATCAGATCCTTTTTTTCCATTAAAATGTTGGTATCTGAGTTTTTTTACTTCATCAGATGAGGAGGCCTAAAATAAACATTCTTCTCTATGCTGACACGTGACAGTGTTAACAAAATAAAATAAATTTGCACATAATATGCTCTTTCAAAGAATGTCCTCAAAGTTTCTGGAGAAAATAGCAGCTGTACATAGCAGACTAATACTTAGCAGCTCAAGTTATCCCTTGGGGTTACATCTGCCAGATATAAATATTAATGAAAGGGAATTGTGACAGGAAGATTAAGATTCATTAATCATTATTATTAGCCATCATCAGGTGCTAACGGGGAAGATGCTTGGAGTGAGACCCCCTCACGTTCACCCAGAGCACCCATTCAGGAGGATGCCATAAGAGAATGAGGAAGGGATCAGCACTCTGCTGCCAGAGGAAATGTATTTAGGGAGTAAATACAAAGCCTGGTGGCTGTGGGTGTGAGCTGGGTCCCTGAAAGGATGTGGTGAGACGAGGGGCACAGTCTTTAAGGGAAAATACAGCCAGAGAAACCAGGAAAAGCTGCAGCTCCCATGCTCCAGTGGGATATAGAGGATTTCACAAGCTTCCCCATCTGAGGCGTTGTTCAAACACTCTGCAGCTGTCAGACCCTATTGTTAGGTTTATATTGTGTTGGGGTTTTGATGTCTCAGCCATCGAAGAGCTTTGGAGTGGGAAAGAGTTCACTGCCTCCTCCCAGGCAGGTTGGTGTCTATTTTCACAGCTCTGGTCAGCCAGGCAAGCTTAACTCCTTGCTCTCCACCACGCCCCCTTTGCATTGCTTGTGTTGCCAGTTTCTGTCAGGTCTTGCTCCTGCAAGAGTTTCCAGTTTATCTGTTTGCCTTTGATAATTTTACTCAGTACAAGCCACCAGTGTGGAGTGTGCTTACTCCTTGGTGTAATTGCAACAGCAGCAGCTCTGTGCCACCTCTAGGCTTTGGCATTATCTTTTCTCAGCTGAAAACATGAGAAGGTGGCCCAGTTTCCCCCCAGACCACAGACAGTGGCCAGGCAGGTGGCTGTGCCCCATGCAGTTACTGATGCACAGGAGTCAGGGAATGGGAAGGGACCACTGGAACTCATCTTGTCCAACCCCCTGCTCAAGCAGGGTCCCCTAGACTGCATTACTCAGGATTGTGTCCAGGGGGCTTTTGATATCTCCAGGGAAGGAGACTCCAGAGCCTCTCTGTGCCAGTGCTCAGTCACCCTCCCAGTACAGAAGTTCTTCCTCATGCACAGAGCTAGGTGCTCAGAAAAGCAGAGCACAGTCATTCCCCTGCACAGTGGATGTATTTCAAACATGAGTTTGGAGGAGTCCACAGCTCAGGTGATCCTGATGTTCAGCTGTCCCTGGGGATGCATTTCTCCATTTATATTTACCAGTAGCAGAAATTAAGCCCAAGAACACCAGCCTTGACAAAAGGCTGCAAACTAAAATACATAGCTCATGCATTTTTCCACATGTGAAACTCTTAATGATTGCTGCAGAAGTCAAGGACTACATAATTTGGATCAGGTGCTGGCATTTCTGCCTTGCCCACACCTGCAAATCCCATCAACTTGCGTTCCTGGGAAAGGCAAAAGTGCCCCCAGGAGCCTGGGAGGAGTTAATGGGAACTGGTAGCACTGGGGTAGGGACAAATAGATTTATGGGGGATTACGTAGGTCAGCAGGCTGTTTGCTTTCTCATCATCCCTTCCCACCTGCATCGTTAACTGAGAAGGGGTTGAAGACAGGGCCAGTCTGTGCCTTCACCCCAGCCCACCTTTTCATATTTTGGGGAACAGCTGCTCTGGGCAAGTACCTCACTTGGGTCCAAACACGTTCATTCTGGTGAGATTTAGGATATAGCTCTAGGTCGACACAGAAACATGTCTGTGTGTCAGGACAGACTAATGGAATCCATTCCAGGGTCCAGATGTGACAGAAGCACAGCTGCTTCCCCTCCTGTTGCATCAGTTTCCCTGTGGATAACCAGACCTTGCATCCCTTGCTTCTTCATTCCTTCCTATTTCCATGTGTTCCTGCTGATGATCAGCATTCAGCACAGCCCTCAGGCACCACCTTGAACCTGTCCCTGCTCTGCAGAATGCAGTTGCTCATCTCTGATGTGGTTCCTAAATTGCATTGGCAAAACACCGGATCCTGGATTAGGCTGTCCCAGCAGGAGAGCTGTGTTGTTCCCCCATCCCTGGGCTTACCCAGTGATGTGTGTGTTCTGGTATTTGCATGGAGGTGTATATTCAAGGTATTCTCTAGTCACTCACCATAAATACAGTTCTGAAAGGAAGCCAAGTTGTTTCCTATTAATGACTCACTTCCATTCCTTCCCATCATGTTGCTGGGCAGGGACCTGTTTAAGCTTCTTTATTTCATGCTGAGTTCTGCTTTTCTGTGATAAATGCTAACTTGCCAAAAGCTTCCTTTCTAACAGAGTTCAAAATAAAGTTATTAAGTCATATGCATTGACACAGTCCAGATTTGGGAGAGGAAGGAGAGCCCAGCTAACCCCAGTCCTTGGGGCAGGGTGCACACCAATACATTTAAATATTGGGGAACTAATTTTCACCTAAAACAGCATTTAGTGGGGTTCAGCTTTATATAAGGAACGTGCTGTTCTGTTCCACATGGGGTAACTGGAGGCCCAAGCTCCACCTTGCTGAGGCTAATGGAGTTCTCTAATTGATTTTAAGAATCTTTGGGTCTAGTGAGGCCTGCAGTGTTTTACTGAAAAAAGCCTCTTGTACCTGACTTCAGAGACAAATTCCATGCCCCACCATATCTCTGTGGTCTTTGTATTGACTTTGAAGTAGGTTTTTCCCAAGGCGTATACAGATCAACAAATATTGTGGCTAGAGTCCTTTCCCCCCCTTTCCACATGAAATCTGACATCAACTGTTGAGAAAGAAGAATCTGTGTTATCAGAAATCCCCAAAGACATCTATGATCATCACCACTTTTTTTATTAAAGGGCATATTTTGCCATGGTTTATTTGGTTTGTTTTATGAATTAACTGTGTGAATTCATGAGATTAAAAGCTTAAATGGGATCAATGAAGATGACACAGCATGCATCAAAGTAATTGAGGATTGTTTTTCAAACTCCAGAGGACTGTGAGTGTTTAAGTACTGAAGGTTTAGGGCAGTAATTATGAATTTTTCAAATAGAGAGATGAAAGGAAATACATTATCAGTACACAAGGATGAACCAAACTGTGTGACTGGGACCACTCTTGGGGTGAAGGCACATGATGTCCTCACTAAGGCAGGAATCTGATCCATGGAGCAGTTTGAGAAAAATCGTTTGCTGCCTGTGTACAGGATGTTAACTATGTGGAAAAGTAATAAAGTAGCATAAACCTAGAGAGAAACACAGAAGCTTCCAGCACTGCCCTCCATCCTTTCCTTTTTACCTCTGAGCAAGACTGTATGGAAAATACATTAGAATCATGAGTTTTGCTCAGCTCCAGTTTCAAGATGGCAACATATGATATGATATTTGCCAGCTTTTGATTAAAATTCGGCTTCTCTGATCCATAAGCATAAAGCTTGTAATATTCTCATCTCCCAAATCCCTGATTTCTGATGTTCACTATTCCCATAAATTATCAAGTACAGCCAATAGAAAGCTGGATTTCTATCTAGTAAAAATCAGGCAGATTTGTGGATTTGATACTACATAGTTCAAAGTATTTAAATATGCCAAATTTATGGAAATGCTGAATTTAATATTGTCAGTATAATCCACACCTGCTTTTCAGACAGAATTCCTTCCCTCCTCTGCCTGATCCCTTGAGTTTTGATAATCTCACTCTATTTAGCATGGCTTTCTTTCAACGTACCCAAGGCGTCAGCCTTCTTTGTGCTTAAAACCAGGGGCTGTTTCATACAGTGTGACTTAGTTCATCTGGAATCTGATTTACCTTGTTTTTCAGTGGGAAGGTGGCAGGATGTTACTGAGGTGCCCTTGGGAATGCAGGGATGCTGAAGGCATGCTGGTTGCTCAACTTGCATTCCTGATTCCACCTGGGGCAGCTGTGTGAGGGCACTGGGATTAATTTTCACCAGTCTGGCTGACTGCAGGTTTTTTAACATATTTTTTACAAACCTGGGGGTGAGGCACCACTTCATCCTCAGCAGTGCTTATAAGAAAGACTGGGATCAAAGCTCCCATCTGGGAGCTCTGCTGGTTTCCAGCATCCAACCAAAATCCCTTCCCAACTGGTCAAAACCCACCAAAGTGTGGTGTAAGCAGAAATTATTACTAAAACCATAATGTACCTTGCATGGCTGTAGCGTTCCTTGTCTCAGTGTCACACTTACCACAGGGAAAACTGGTCTACCTATGGAGATGTGAAACAGTGAAATGTGATGTGTTTTTCTTCTTCAATCCTTAAAATAGGTAACACTGGTACATTTAGACACAGCCTGTCAATACACTGTCATACCAGTGTGTAATCATTACAGAAACACTTGAAGATTTACTAAGTGGTTGGAGTTAACACATCTATTTTGAGCAGAATTGGTCTGTGCACAGTGCAGGGATGGGAAAAAGCCGTGTTTCATTGAGTCGTGTGGTGTCTCGAGGAGGTGACATAGTTGGCAGTAAGGAGAGGATGTTGCAAGATTTCACAACTGCAAAGAAAATACTGAGCTGACCCTTTTTGGTTAGATTCTCATCTGGTGTAAATCAGTCAAGATTCACCAATGCCAAAATATTTCTGGATGCTATTTCCCAGTTTTCCAGCATCAAACTGATGTTTATAGAAGCTCCTAGTTGCACATATTAAAGTAATCAAGAGTATTTTCATTACTGACTGTGCAAGTGAAATGAAGACAGACATAATGGAAATGTGCTCAAAAAATCATATTGACAAAGAATTTAAATAAAAATGGGGTTTTTTCTCCTGTGTATGGCTGTTGTGCACAGTAACCAGGTCTAACAGATGCCAGTAATACAATGGAAGGATTGTAGTGAGGAGGAAAGGAAATGTATTTCCCAATCCCAATTGGAAATTCTGTCTCTGTTTAATTCCTCCAAGCATCTTAGGTTTAAATAATTCTCTTTTTTTTCCTATTGGCCACTTCCCATAGCTGCGCATCCCTCGAGTGAGTGTCTTGCCTTTGGTATTAGCTACAGAGAAGCACAGTTCTCTTCCTCACCTCTAGAGAAAGTTTATTATTTATTTCCCCAGTTCCTGCTCTGCTTCTTTCTGCTTTCATAATGCAGTCTGGGATTTCACTTGTTGTTTTGTTTGAGAGAATGAATATTTTTATTTTATTCAAATTCATGCAGATTTTCATGTTGTCATAGGCTTCAAGAGTTTCTCCTTCACGTCTGCATTCACAAACCCACTGCTTTCTTCTCAGGACAGCAAGCAGCTGCCACAGAGATTCCAAACATTCGATCCTCCCCTTTGTCCTCCCTCTTTGGTCTCCAGACCTTCTGTCCTGGTGAAGGACCTTTTTCTTGGAGCTGGGCCAATGCCTGCCTCTGTCCTGTAATAAGGAAAGTACCCACTGGAGGGAAGGGGCTGGTTCAGGTGTGGGAGCTCACTGGGGAGGGAGGCCAGGGGCAGGCAGAGTGCAGAGCTGCTGGCCCCCAGGAGCTGCTGGGCTGGGGGCTCTTCCTTGCTTGTAGAAGAAATTGTCCTCTTGATCTGCTCCACACTTGGCAGGATGCTCTGAAAAAAACATGTCCAGAACCAAGAGCTGAGGTGTCAAACGAGGGGATGTTGGGAGCAACGCTGCCTCTGGGAACAGAGCAGGGCCCTGCAGCTGTGGGACAGGTCCCACCCAGAGGCAAGAGTGTCCCACACAGCAGGAGTCTGGGGCCCACACGTTGTTTCAAGGGAGAGGGGCCTTGAAAGGACTGCCTCAGGTACCTCCTCCTTACAGATAGCTCTGCTCCTGCATTGTGTTTTCAGAGCACAAGTCACCATTTTGTTCCTAAAGGCCTAATTTTGAGTAACAGCTTGGTGTAAGATATGCCTGCCTCTCTTCTTGCCTTCCTACCCCTTTTAGAAACATTAAAGGTGAGTCCACCTAAACCTAATTTGCAGGTATTTAATCCCATTAAACCATATATGTAGTCCATATGTGAGGGTCAGCCAAGAAGCTCTTTAGATGTCCCACAGTGTGGAAAATATCCTGTGGAGGTGGCTGAATAACTCACTTTCTCATTCTGCTTAGTGCTAGCCTTTCCTTCATTGGAGCTTTTTTCTCTTTCTGTGCAGATGTGAGATGCTGGGCAGAGACAGACGGGGGATGTTCTGTAGTAGGGCAGATATTCAAGGTCCAACACCTGGGAATCTGGGCCAGGCTGCTCATTGCAAACCAGGAGGTTGGGATTTGAGTCTTCAGGGCTGTCTCTGGTCAGTGGGATGTTTTCCAAGACTCCTGGGGAGGATGACGGGGCTGTGTTTTTGTTCTGTCTCCACATCCTGAAATAAATTTGTATTTGATCAAACATGATAAAATTATGCTATCAATGAGCAAGAGCTACAAGCAAAGTCAGTGCCCAGTGTTGATCTGTCCTGCTGTACACCCAGGCCATGGCATTTCGGCCACAGCTGAGAGAGAATCAGGCCAGGTAAAGACTGAGGATTGTAAGGATTTCACATTGTCTTTCAGCTCTTACTTTTTGAATCTTGAAATGTTTTCTCATGTAGCATTTTCAATTAAGTACAAATACCAGGTTAGTTCCTATACTCTCAAGCAGTCTTTAGTAGTTCACACAGGAAAAATAGGCAATTCGATGTTTTCTCCTTGTTGATTAAGAAGAGCAACAACAAAGCTCAAAAAACAAACCCCCAGTCTCACTACCTGATTTTTCACAGGCTACCGTTCAGCACTGTGTGAAACCATGGCAGAGAGAGTGTTTTTACCTTGTTTGAGGTTAAACTTACATCAGATTTCATGAGTTGCCTTGGAAGATTCCAAGCCAAGGAAAAGGACTCCCACAGGCTTGGGCTATTTAGGGTGATTTATGGTCTCCTGAAAATCTTTGTAGATCAGCAGTGCTTATGAGCATTCTGGAAATAGAAGAACATCAAATTTTGGGTAGAGCCTTAAAAAAAAAATTGTAGAATCCTCCTCTCCTCCAGATATTCTTTTTGAGTTTTCTGTACAACCAAAATGGGCATATGCAATTCAGGTCTTTAAAAGAGTTTGAACTTGAAGTTTCAAATCAATTCTTGTCATAGCTCTGTCTTTATTTGAAAAGCTAATTTAACAGATCACTACTATTAAAAGACACTACTGCACTGGGAAAAAAAGCTCATCTTGCTGTTACAGATAAACACAAATACTTTTGCACTAGAAAATTTGTCTGCTTGGCTATTTGCTACTCACGTGCTGTTATTTCCCCATCCACATTGACTTTCTCCTACTTCTTCTTATCTAAAGCCCCGTCTCCAAGGTTTTTTGCATTTTAAGGGTAAATATCTCATTCAAATGGGCCTGAACCTACACATTGGGTAACGTAACTGCCACCCACCTGTTCATCAGGGTGAGACCAAGGATATTTTTATAGTTACCACGTACTCAAGAAGAATCCAAGAACGGGAAAGCCGGCAGGGAGAGCATCATCCTCTTGCATCTCTGGCTGCCATGGTGATGGGGTTCTGGGGGAGCATCACAAAGGGAGAACACCCCACCCACCTCAGCTCCCTGCTGGCAGAGCTGTCCCTTTCCTCCTCCCCAGTACAGTCCTGTGGGTGTCCTGGCTTTACTGGGATGTTTGCAGATGGCCTGGCCAATTACTAAAGAAGCATCATTGCTTTTGTCCCTGACAGTGAGGTAATGAGCTGCTGAGACAAGCCCTAATAAACCAGGGATCACCTACCTCTACCTCCTTCTTCTCTGGTGTGGGACAGAATGTTTGATGGGCTTCCAACCATGTGACCAGCAGGCAAAATGACTCCTTCAAAAGGATAAATTTTAATAGAAATAGCATCAGATTAATGCATTTTTTTTTTCATTTTTATGCTAATTGTTGCAAAGACAGTGATAAGTAATGTTCCATTTTATTGCAACATAATCACAGAATCACACAGAGATTTGGGTTGGAAGGAACCTTAAAGTTCATCTCGTTCCAACCCCCTGCATGGGCAGGGACACCTTCCACTAGACTGGGTTGTCAAAGCCCCATCCAAACTGACCGTGACACTCCTACGGGATGGGGCAGCCACAGCTTCTCTGGGCAACCTATGCCAGTGCCTCACCACCCTCTGAGTAAAAACTTCATCCCAACTTCACATCTAGATCTCTCCTTTTCTAGTTTAAAACCTTTCCCTCTTGTCCTATCACTATTGGCCTGTGCACGAAGCTGCTCTCTCAGTATCTGCCCTTATAATAATACATTTCTGGTTTATAAACATAGAAGAAAGCACGAAAATACCTCAGTTGTGCCTTTTAAGGTATTTCTAAGTCATTTATTTCCATACTTTAAAAAAAGAATATATCCTGTAAATATATTGAAACAGACAGACTTAATGATATTTCACACTGAAATAGTTATTGTGTATTTTCCTCCATTTAAACTTAAAATACATTTTGCTACATTATAGATGATTTTTCATATTACTGCATCAACACATATGTATTTCAGAGTTTAGCTGGCAAGTGTAATAGAGTAGAGAAACTCCTCTGACAGTACATTAAAAAATGCTCATAAATACTTGGGTAATGGAGAAATTCTGAGTAAGATTCATTCCTGCATAGTATTTGATCTATTTACTGAAATTCCAGAGCTCTAACACACAGGAACGATTTTGAATGGACTATTATTATTCATCCCATATATTATCCTGGTTGCTGCCTGCAGTAAAAAGTGCTTTATTATAATGTGATTTCTCAGCTGCATCAGTATGATATACCAGCAGCTAATGAAGTGTTCAAGCACCCAAAACCCCAGCATCATTGAAATTCATTACCACGAAGATTCTGCCAGAACTAATTGCTGTCAAGGCTGCTTAGGCACGTCTTAGTTTCATTTCACAGAGTGACAGAGCTACTGCTGGTACAAACCAACAGGAACAAACCCCTCCAGCCTGCAGCGCACCCCAGCACAGTGCTGGAGGTTGCTCCAGTGAGTTGACACTCTGGCAGGGCCAAGAATAGCCTGAGGGTTTGGATGTGCTTTTTTCCCTTTAAATTGAAATATGGAATTTGTGTGCAGAAGAAATAACAACTGAATATGGAAGGGATTTGGGGAAAAAAGGGGGAGGTCTCTGCTGCCTCCAGTGCACCCTGAATCACTGGGCTTTGGGCAGGGCATGGGCTTTGGGACAAAGAACAACTCAAAGACTCAGACTTGGGATATGCAGATGAGTGGGCAGGGGTGAGCACCAGCCCACGGCTGCTGTGGTGTTCCAGGCCCTCCTGCACCCCTGGATGCTGAGTTCCCACCTCCAGCTCCCACTGCCCTTGCATCCTCCCCTGGCCAAAGCACAGATCCTCCTAAGCCCCCAAATTTATACCCACAGGCTGACATCCACACACGTCCTGAGCTGCAAAGGCTCTTTTGCAAAATGAGTGCATCTTTAAAGGTTCTTTTATGGCAAAAAGCAGTACAATTACTGAATCATTAATGTTGGAAAAGACCTTCAAGATCATCAAGTCCAACCTTTGACTGAGTAACCACAAAACCATACTGCAAAGTGCCATGTTTACTGATTTTTCAACACTTCCAGGGATGGTGACTCCACCATTTCCTTGGGCAGCCTCTTCCAATGTTTAACCACTCTTCCAGTGAAGAAATTTTTCATAATATCCAATGTGAACCTCCCCTGGTGAAACTTGAGGCTATTTCCCCTTGTCTTATCTCTAGTTCTCCAGGAGAAGAGGCCAACCCTCACCTTGCCACAACCTCCTTTCAGGTATCTGTAGAGAGCAATGAATGCAATTTTCAGGAAAGAAAGGGAGAGGAAGTTTTGAGCTCAGCAGAAATTTCTGAACCCTGGGACTGCCTGAACAGATTTGTTGAACAGCTCCATTTACATGCTATTTGCACATTCCTGTTTCAAAAGTCAGCCTACACGGATTGCTCCTGATACGCTTTGCCAAAATACTTGGGAATGATCCAAGGGAACGATCTTGACTGTTGCAGGTGGATTGTGGACCCTTGAGAGGTGCTGGAGGTGTCAAGGAGCTCATTAACTATGGCTCATTACAGCATGGAGGGGAAGGATGTTCTCATCATGGTGAGTTTTGGTGCTTTAACGGGACACCTTTCCAAACACCTCCTGAACTGGGCAAGCTGAGCAGCCTTGGGAGTTCTCTGTCTCAGCCTCCTGCAGTTAACGTTTTGCTGCTGAGATCAGTGGGACCAAAGCTGCCCTTTTGTGGAGCCCTTTCAGAGTTTTCTGCAATGATTTCCCTGTGACTTCAGACCTCTGTGACTTCAGACCTCTGTGACTTAGCCAGTTTGTTTCAACAAAGACATTTTTTATTATCTCAGTGAAAAGTCTGGATGTGCTCATATGTTGTACTTGCTATATACACATTTTCAAGCATTAGTCATGCCATAACATCTGCTTTTTATTGGTAATTACACTATCCCCATTTTAATAAGAGGTAATTCTTAAATTTCTCATAAAATACACATGACTCCAGGGAAAGAAGGTGAAAGGTTTTGCAAGCCTCTCACAGCCACAAGACCAAAATGAGTCAAAATAAATCCTTCCTGAGCAAAACTTGTCCAGCCACTCATGACAGCACAACCAGGGATGCCTGTGTGACTCACCATCCCTTTTTCTCCTAATTGTTCATGCTCTGCAGAACAGACCTGCATAGTCTGTGCACCACAGGCCTGATAGGGTGCTGTTAATATGCTCAAAAATTAGGACCTGGTCCTAAAATGGCACGTATGTTGCTACCTCCTGGGTGTAACTCGACTGGAATTAGCATGAAGGGGGTTCTGTGAGATCAGGTCTGAACTGGGGAACAGGAAAAGTTTGTGGCTTGTTTCCAAGCGTTTTAGACACTTTGGAATTGCAAATAGGTGTCCGGATTAATGGACCATAGCTTGTTTGCATTCATGTTTATGGTAGACTTGGTATAATAGTGTGCCTGAAAAATGAGTAACATCTGAAGTAGAAGACCAATATGCAGATAAAGAATAATGAAAAAGAATGTTTTGGGGCTCCATTAAAGCTTCCAGTTCCTTACTTCCCACTGCTTCTCCGTAGCCAAGTGCTGCTGTGCTGCTTTGGCCTGTGAGAACTGGGCTCTGCAATTCCACAGCCTGTTTCCCGGGATTTTCCTAGTGATTCTGGACAAGGAAGGCAGTGACAAATGATACTTTTACAAGGTCATCCCTAAATCTTTGAAAACCAGGGAGGTTTTTCAGTGGCTCCTGCCCTTCACTGAATGCCAACAGCCAAGCCCATATGGAGCATTGTGTGCTGAGCTCATTGTCGATGCAAATGCACACAACTAGTTTTGATTAAGAACAAAATGAAGAATTGACTCAATCTGCTTTTTCTTTGTTTGAAATGCTTCAAGCCTCTCATTATCATCAGGGTTTCTTTCAGTGCAGGAAATCGGAATTTCCATAAAATAATGCTGAAAGGCACAGGGTGAAGTCAAAGAACACTTACGTTCCTAACGAATGGATGGATAAACATGCAAAACAAATTTGGGGACACTCAACTAAACATTTGGGGGCATGTTATGGCATGTGGATTGTTAAAATTATTCAATATATATTAAGCAGCCACATACACAAATGGTAAAAGGACAAAGCAGGGGGTTTGAGAGAGGCCTTTTCCCGTTGCACAGTAACTCACAGCTATCCAGAGTGTGATTATTGCATTCAACATTCAAGGAGAGTTTGCATGGTAGAGTGCCCAAATTGCAATGTTTCCATGGGGGGGTTGGATTAGATGACCTTTAAAGGTCCCTTCCAACCCAAACTATTCTATGATTCTGTGATTTATGGGAACAAGGAGCTCCTTCCAATGCAAGGAAGGTCCCATGGCAGCATTTGTAGCCTTGGGGTCACTGAGGTGGGATCAAAAAGACTTTGTGTAACCTCAGGGCTATGTTTGGAAATGCTGATGCTTGGAGGGATGTGCGGCCGCTGAGCACAGCCAGCACGCAGGTGGTCCAGCACCATTTCCCATCCTCAGGATATGCTGGAGTATTGGAAAATCCTCGTGCCAAGGGAAACTGGAAAGTGGCAATCACATTCTTCTCTCTTTCAACATCCAGATGGATCTGGCCAGAGAGTCCCTGCATTTTTTATGGGGTTTAATCACAGCCAGGGCTGGCAGTGTTCCTTGCAGATCCGGGTGTTTGGTATTTCCAGTGCAAGATCTGGCTATCCCATGTATGATACTGTAGGGCAGTTCTTCTGGGAAGACGGAAATAAAGGGAAAGACATTTTTACCAAGGATGGCATTAAACAGCTATATTGCAAAGACAAGCTCTCCAAAATAAGAAAATGGGGGAATTGGAGGTGCTTTTCCCCTATTTCTCTGCATGGCTCATCATGAAAATATCAATAACAAAACCAGCTCCTGATTCCTTGTGTTGCCTGCCTGCCTCCCCCCGGTGGCATGCAGAGGTCAGCGTCCTTCCATGTGGCTGGAGAGAAGGAGAGTTGTGTTCAAGGCACAGCTTTGCACCTGTGAGCAGGTGAGGGGCTGGCAGGTGGGTGGCCATTGCTTCACTCTGTTCCCAGGGGACATTACTGGGAAAGAAATTGTCTTTGAGACACTTACAAACATGGCTGCCATTTCCAGGAATATGTTATAAATAAGGAACCAAAAAAAAAACTTAAAGTCTATTAAAAGCCTAAAAGTAATAAATATGAGGGAGATTAACCATCCAACTGTCTTTTGGTAAAGTTGGTGATTACTATGTGCTGTCTTAACAGCAAATGTTCCCGGTGTAATGTTTGCTTGCATCACCTGGAACACCGCAGTTGAACTACTGTCCTAAACAACACACAAAATACCCCTTTCCTTTGGTTTGATGACTCAAACAACAGCTCCCAGCTTTTTGTGTTGTGGACCCAGAAGAGGTCAGAGCATGGGATAATCCTAGAGACAGGAAAATATTCCCCACAGGAATACTCCCCACCATTTGGGAGCTGGGGATATGGTGTTAGGGGACCCAGAAGGCAGATTACAGGGTGAGTTTGGGAAAACCTGGATTGAAAAAAAATGAAAATTAAAATATATTTTGTTGTGGTTTGTGCACCTCAATGAAATATCTCTTTAACTGTGCAGGACAACCCCAAATACAGGAAAAAATTACAGCTGGCAACATCTGGGAACCAGAAGAAGCCTCAAGCAGAAAGCAGAGAGGGAGGATGTGTCAGAGATTGATACCATTAGGTTTTCTGAAAGCAAATCTATCTCTACCCTCATAGTGGTAGGTGGCAGTGGAAAGAAAACTCATTGTGTTTAAAAAACAGGTCATCTTCAAGAAATGTCACAGAAACCTTGAGTAGACATGAGCAAACAGCCCTGGGGGAGTCATTTGTCTTTGCTGTCAAGAGGAAAATTAAAACTCCAGGGGACACAGAGGCTGGGTTTGATGGATGCTTAAAGCAGAAGGCAAGCGGGTCGTCATTCCTGTCCCCCAGGGAAACAGGTTCTTCCCCTGGAGAAAAGTGACTGTATCAGGTGTACACCTGTGGGAAGGAGAGAGGCAATGAGAAGATAAATGGTGGAAAGCCTCTGAAATCTCATTTGGTATTGACAGCAATAACCTCACTCATGAGCTGGGGGATGGTTGTTGCTGCCTGACACATTTGTGGGCAGAGCGGGGATGATGGCTACATCAGCATTGCTCTTATCAGTGCCCATGCTGGGTGTTTTGGGGAATTGGTCTCAGTTCTGAGGGGTTTTTAGTGACTCATGCAGTTCATGTGCTGCAGCTCCACACCATGGCACAAACTGAATTGCCCTGAGGGGAGATGGTTGGGAAATTTGCTTCCAAATTCTGATCCTAACGACAAACCTTACATAGGTATAGCTGGGTACAGCACCTACCTGTTAGGAGGACATTCCTGTGATGGATGATGCTATGCAGCTCTGCAGCCCCCAGACCATACTGTGGGAGACCCAGCCCTGAGAAGGAAGAGAAAATGAAATTTCTGTTTTAATCAATATCCAAGAAAATATTATCTCTTGTACATCCTTGGAGCTCTTCTATATCAAGCATCTTGCCATCTTCTTAACATACACATATGCAGAGAAGATAACTGCTGATTAATGACCTCCATTTTAGGATCCATTTTAGCTGATCCCTGGTAAGCTGTGCAATATGTATTTCTACTCAAAACCAAAATTTGACTTCTATAAGCAACCTATTTCCATCAGTGAGTTTCCATCATGGTGAATCATGACACTAGTTTTACTAGGGGTTTTTTTCTGTTTTCTAATCAGATTTATTTCAGCCATAAAACAGAATCTGTTGATTAATGTCCAACAGATTTCATCTGAGCAATCTTTGCTCTTGGGTAATTAATACAAAGAAATAAGGAAAAAATATTTTGATAATATTTCAATATTGTTACCTGCCCATGCTGGGAAAAAAAGCTGCAGACATGCTCCAAGTCTTGAGGTCATCTTAAATAATATTAAAGGTTTTCAACTTTTTAATTAAGTTATTTTTCTTAACTACTTTTTCAGTTCAGGGATTGAGGATGTACTGAAGTCTTTAAAGGTACTTTTCCTGCAGTTCTCACATAATCATTGGCTGCAGGAGGGGGGAAGCACCGCAAATAATGAGATGTCCTACTAAGCTGCACAGTTTGGCAAGCATGGAGTTCTCTAAAGAGACTCGAGGTGTTTATAGACATTTCAACTACGTTAGATCTTAAGGGCTATGCTTTAAATTCTCAGCATCTGCAGCTTTTTCTGAGCAGGTAGAGAAGAAAAGGTACCAGTGACACAGAGGGAGGACTGGAAAAAATTGTCCAGACCTGAATAGCAGTCCCTGATCATGGCAGTCACCTCCATCAGTTAGTCCCTGGGAAGGGACAAGCTCCTGATTGGCAGAAAACCTCCTCATTATAGTGTCCTCTTAGAAACATTAAACTTCCACTGCATCCTGTGACATCCAGCCCTGGAAGGGGAGTAAGAAAGGAAATTGCTCCTTGGGTTGCCACCTACATATCCACCTCTGTGTACACATGGCAGTGACCAGGGGTTCATACTTGATGGTTCTGTTCACCATTCAATTTATTTTAGGAATATATTCTTCACTGAGCAAGCTGGACTAGTGGAAGGTGTCCATGACCATGGCAGGGGGTTAGAACAAGGTGAGCTTTAAACTTCCTTCCAACCCAAATCCTTCTGGGATTCTGTGATTTGGCATCTGTGACTGTTTCCTCAGGGAACAATCCGTGGGTGCAGCAGCAATCTGGTTTCACTCAAGCTTCACTCCTTTGCCCTGGCAAAGTTTGGATGGTGCAGCTGGGAATTGGGTCCACTCCTGCCCTCGGGATAGTCTCAGATCAGTTGGGCTGGGGGGTTTTGACTTGGGTGGCCCATCCATACTCACTATTGACCACAGCAGCAGCTGCAGGCAGCTGTGCTCCTCCGAGAAACAAGTCCTGGTCCTGGTCTTTCTGCAATTCCCCCATCCCCAGCACGAGGTGTCCCTTCAGAGCAGGCTCAGCCAGCAAAGCAAGGGAGGATGGTCCCAGCAGGACGAGGACAGAGAGCTGAGGGAGTTGGATGCAGCACATCCAGGAAACACATTCCCGGGACATGACGACACATCCCAGGGGCCCAGGGGCTGCACTTGTGCTGGGAGGGAAAGACTGGGCTTGCATTCAGGCTCCCCTTCTCACTGGGGAACAGGGTTTGAACACATTTTCTAAAGCTCCTTCTGTGTTTTTCCCAAACTGCTGCCTCAATACTTCCACTGTGATTCTGGAGGGAAAATAATCCATCATCGAGGGTCAGCCTGCAAACTGCTGAGCATCTGTGTCACAGCCAGGATCCCCCTGCCTCACTTGTGTGTGTGAACCCACATCTCCCCAGTTCGGGGGAAAAGCTCTATGGAAAAGGGGCGTTTTGTCCCACAGCAGCTAACATGTGAGCTGTCCCCAGTGAGCCACAGCATTCCCAAACACCAGGCTAGCACATTAAATAAAGCTCCAGGGACTTCCAAGGAGGATGCTCCCAGGTGCAGCCTCGCCACGGTCCCAGCTCCCAGGTAAAGGAGCCAAAGTGGATCGGCCGGACACCGCCGGCTGTGTCCTCTCCTTCTCAGGAGGGTCATGGTCACATTCCTCATGTGATGAGGACAGGCAGAGCAGGGCCAGCATATCCAGCCTCATTTTAACTGGATATACTTTGCCTGCAGTTGTGCTCACTTTTGCCCAAAAAGGTGCTTTCAGGGAAGGAACTGAGTTCACCCACACAATTCTCAGGTGAAATTTGGATTCACCTGTCATGGTCTTCTTGCTCCAAAAACCTGATTTCAGTGTTCACACTTATACAACCCAAGACTGACAAAATCTGCCATTTGTTCTTCTCTGCTGAGCTATACTGGGCAGCACAACCAAACTCTTGAAAAGTATGAAAATGAGACTAATTATTTTAAGTCATGGGTATATCTGAACATATATTAAAAGCAAATGGCAAATGTGGGACAGAGCCAAGAGCATGATCACACCCCAAACAAGATTTGGAAATAAACCATCTAAATGGATGCAGGCTCCCCCCTGATGATGGGCTTGCAAGATTGCAGAGGAGCTCTGGGCCTGGAATTCGCTGCGAGGGAGCTGTGGTTGAATTTCTTATTGTCACTGTTGTTTTGCAATGCCGTAATAAATGTTGGTGAATTTGTAAATCATAAAAGCAGGGACCATGGGTGGGTGCTTTCATCTAAGGACTAGAACAAATATTTTTAGTGTCAGCCCATTCCAGAGAGATTTTTAGTATTATAAATTAACAACAAGGGGGAAAAAATTAAAAAGCTAAACAAGCAACAGCTGTTTGGAATGGAGCCCTAAACCCAAAATACATAAATGATGTTCAGACACATGCTGAGAGACAGTGACAAGAAAATGCTCAGCACAAGAACTGCAGGGTCATTTATAGCTGTTCTGCTCACAGGGCACTGTTTTTGTCCAGCCACAAGAAATAAGTCATTTTCAGTGCTCTCAAGAGGCTTGGGTGACCCAACCACTTCCACATTTACCTGGGCCGCACCAGTCAGAGCCCCCTGTGACAACTTTGGGATGTATCCCTGGGGACTGTACAGGGATGTGGCACAGCCTTGCACAGCAGAATAGGAAACATTAAAAGCAGCTGAATTAGGAAGGTGTCAATAGAAATTTTAACACTGGGGATAGCAAACCAGAGGTAATAAGAGAATACATAGCAAAAGAAAATAGCAACTGCCATTAAAGGCCTTCTATAAGGAGATTGTAGACATGTACACTCTCCGAGATGAATTATGAGTTAGTTTGTTTGGAAAGGTATTTGCCCTTTGGACAGCCATATTTTTGTTTTGAGCTTCAGAAACATAAATTACAGTAATTTAAACCCCAGGCTTACATTTTACTTCAATGACGTAAATGAGTTCCCAACTTTCAAAGGCCAGCTGTCCCTTACAGCAAGAGGTAGCAATTATATAAAATTCTTTTATTGCATGGAGGTATTTTCAGTCCTTTAAGTTTATGTGCCCCAGGTGAAGCAATATAAACAAACTATAGCTGTCACAATTGTGTTAATAATGGAAACTGCATTTGGGAAGTTTTAGGGATAAAACCTATAACTTTATACTGCTGAGGTGTCAAACCTTTCCAATGTAAAACAGAAGTGCAGCTGTGTAAGGCGCTGAGGAAGGTTTCTGTAAAGCCAACATTCACAGACTCTTTAGGTGTATAAAGCTGGTGGCTTCCAAGCCACAGTCATTAATCAGAATTGCTGCAAAAAATAAGGTTAAAAATACATTTAAATGTCTCTGGGTTTTTGGTAAACTTCAGATACACAAAGTTAAATCCACCCCTAATCTAGTCACACTGAAATCCATGTTTTACAAATGTGCTTGTGTTCATGGCTGATGGCAGCAATGAAATGCTGAGGCACAGCCTGAGTGTGGACATGTCAGACAGTCTGGCTCTTGGCTCAGAGAATTGCTCCTTCAGCCTCAGTGCTGGAGTTTTCTATTGTGGATTCGTAAACATCAAAAACACACCAGGCAAAGCAATTTATTGCAACCCTGCAGGTATTTGGATTTGGTTTTTTTTTTCCCTAACCCCAGTAGATGAATAGAGAAATGCTACAACCTTACAGGAACTGTTTGAAGGTTCAGAGCCAACAAAAAACATACCAAAAAGTGTCAGTGTGCCTATAGATGGCTCCAATTTGCTGCCCTGTCCCCCCTGAGAGCAGAGCACAGTGCAGCTTCCAAAGGAACATGGTGTTCCCAGCTCTGCATGCACCTGGATCTGGGCTGATTCTGATCTCCAGCTCGTTGCCTTTGTACAACAGTGACATCCTGAGCTACATGGAAGACAATAATTCTGCTCTTCAGCAACTTTTAGAACCAGCTTTCATTCTGCAGAAATACTGATTTCCTTTCATGGAATCACAGAATGATTTGGGTAGAAAGGCATCTTAAAAATCATTTTGTTCCAACCTCTCCACCATGGGCAGGGACACCTCCCACTATCCCAGGTTGCTCCAAGCCCCATCCAACCTGGCCTGGAATACTTGCAAGGATGGGACACAGCTTCTCTGGACAGCCTTGTTCCAGGGCCTCACCACTCTCACATGGAAGAATTTCTTCCTAATATCCCATCTAACCCTTCCCTCCATCAGCTTGAAGCCATTCCCCCTTGTTCTGTCACTCCAGGCCCTTGTCCAAAGTCCCTCTCCAGCTCTCTTGGAGCCCCTTTAGACACTGGAAGGGGCTCTCAGGTCTCCCTGGAGCCTTCTCTTCTCCAGGCTGAACACCCCCAGCTCTCTCATCCTGTCTCCAGAGTGGAGGAGCTCCAGTCCAAAACCATTCATACCCACAGTAGTGAGTTCACACTCACCCATGACAAAGTCAGAGCATTTGCTATCAGTCAGTCTTCCAGCAAGGCAAGGCAAAGGTTTGGAGGCAGAGAGGGAAGGTTTGGATGCAGTTCACGTCTCTTGCTTGGTGAACTGACAATGAGGAGAATTGAACTTCAAAGACTTACATTACACAGTCGATGACATTTAGGAAGAAAAGGAAAATTACCGCTTTTTTAGGAGATTTACAAATGCCATCCATGTCCATGGGTGTAATTTTCCACTGAGGAAAAAGAATTTCAGAAGCAACATATGGACCATGCAGTAAAGAAGTTTCCATAGCAACCAGCCTCCTAAAAATCCCTATATGTGTATACAGAAACCAAATGCATGTAATAATTATGGCCACATATTTAAAGTAATTTATGAGTTCCATCTTCCTAGCTTTTTTTCTCTATTAAAAGTCTAATTCATGTTTTGAATATCTGCTTGCTCTGCTGCCTCTTGAAGCTCCACACATTTTACAACTGAAAGTCAAAAGCATCACAACTGACAGCCACTGACAACAGAGTGAAATCTAATTTAACTAATTCAAAATGTATGCTATAAGCATAAAAGAATGGTTATAGGACCAGAATGATTTAAGCTGTGGGAATACAACTGAGATGACATTTAAGTTCAGAAAATGTTAGCTGTTAAAAACAAACAGATGAAGGAGTTTGAATGTCAGAAGAGAATTTCAAAAACAGGGCGTTTTACCGGGGAGAAGGGAATTTGGGGTGTTACAGCTCTCCCTTCCTTCTGTGATCCCTGCGTCAGGGATTATGCTCTCCCCAGAGCCCTGGTGCTCCCATCACAGTGAGCTCATGGACATTCACTTCTGCTATATTTTGAAATCTCTGGGGGGATCTTAACAGATTCCATGGCTTGGCACAGCATGGTCTCATATTTCTCTGTGCTCTGGCATTAGGAACCAGAAATATTCCTTGTTGTCTGCTGGATACTCTGGAAACTTAGCAAAGATGGATTTCCTAGATGAATACAAAACCTCTGCTGTTGAGAGTAGATTGGGGACATGGAGTCAGTGCCAAGAGAAGATCTCCTGACTCTGGGAGAGGAGGCATCATGTGCATTGAAATTTTCTTACAGATCCTGCTTCCAAAGATGCTGCGAGGAAACATTTCACCCTTGCTTCTGAGGCACCAACCTGTCCTTTTGGCTGGCTGGAGTAAGGAGAGTTAAACTGAATTAAATGTAAATTTTACAGACTGATGTCACAGTTCACAAGCAGACAGTCCCGAATGTTGAGGTCAGTCGCAGCACCCAGGAGCCCCAAGTGAGGTTCAGGTCCCATTTTGTTCTATCTTCAGCCAACTGCATAATAAATGAACAGACTCTCTACCAGTGTTCAGGCTCTCAGTGAGCTTTGACACATGCTCTAACTCAGCAGTGTTAAGATTAGCCTGTTAAAAGCATTTTTTCATCACACCTGGCTCTTGTTCCTGCAGGTAGGAGCCACCTCTGACTGTGCTGTGCCAAGGCTACACTCCTGTTGGTGAGATGCTGTGTGCAAACAAGGCTCCTGCTTCCTTCTCAAAACAAACAGTTGGAACTGTCAAGTGAGTACCTGTTTGTCACTGGGACTTCTCACATCCCCTCCTTGCCCTGACTGCTGTTCCCCTTCCTGCTCTGAGCATCAGCTGCTGAAGACTTGGTACCAAAGGAGCTGAAATGCAGCCTTTGATAGGTTTGGTGCAGGTTGCCTCTGCTTCCATCCTTTCCCAGCCCTTCCAACTATCTCGTTCTTTCACCCTTCCAAAGCAAGTTGAGCAGCTGGTAAGACGTTTGGGAAGAGCAAGGTCCTGCATATGACTCTTCTGAGGGAATGCATTGTTAATGCTCTTAAATGGATGTTTATCCTGCACTGAAAACTGACAGAAAGTTAATAAAATCACATTTCTAGGCCCTCGAGCATTTGTTCCTGATGAGAGTTATTTCTATCACAAGTTTTAGCTCTCTCCCTCTGGCTAATTTGTGGCAAAGTCGCTCAAGAAAAGACCAAGATATTCTTATTGTTACATGAGCAAAGATGTATTTGTTCTCCCTGAGTGGAAATCAGCACTGTTAGAGACCCAGAAGAAGACCTTGGCTGAACTTAAATCCTTTCTTTAGAATGAGTGGATATAAAACTAGCTTTGCTCAAATGTCATTTCACTCGGGTTGCAGAGACACTTGATTCTGTCTTGCTCCCCCAGAAAATAAAAGGCATCCTTGGACCTTTTATTTATTTACCCGTTTTCTGCAATGTCTCATGGGTCTGTGACACTTCCCTTCTTCCTGCAGTGGGGACTGGGTTTTTTTTTTAGTTTTGCTTCATGTTGTTCTTCTGTTTATGTGTCCTGGGGTGATGTTACGAAGCCGCTTTATTCCTCAGCCCTCCGCTCCATGCCCAGGGCGCCGTGCCTGTAAGGCGGACCCGGGTGCGGGCCGGTTCAAGGGCCGGGCCCAGCGGCCCGGCGGCTCTGGGGCTCGGCAGGGCTCGGCAGGGAGCGCACCGGCAGCTCTGTGCTGCTTTTTGGGTGTCTTTTGTGTTCCAGATAGCTGGGAAAAGGTTCTGTTGGTTTGTCTGGTTCTTTTTCCCTTCTCTCTCCCCTTGCCTCACTGCCTCCCTTCCCTTCCCTCCGGGCCGGGGAGCCTGCGGAGCAGCCCCGGCGGGCCCGAGCCCGTGTGTCTGTCCCCTCTCCGGGAATTTGTTGTATTTTGAGGGTTTCTTGGTTTGGGTTTTTTTCTGTTCTACCCTGTTTTCTTTGGTCTTGTCTTACTGGTGGAGGAAAAGGGGAGGCCCTTTTCCCTTCGGAGGAGACTCTCATTCCGGAGTGTTTCCTCCTGAAGTTTTGTCTCCGAAACCGAGACATTAGAGAAGAAGGGCGGTCCTCCTAAGCCAGGGGGCTTCAAAGTCCACATCACACCCGGACTGAATCACTCTGGACCTCATCTGCTGAGGAGGAGAGCTCCATATGTTACCCCCGTGTGACATGCTGAGATTACAGCTGCTGCCTGGCAGGTAAATGAGAAAGAATCCCAAAACTTGGCGGTTATGGGACGATATTCCACCTTGCTGCTTTGCTTAGTGGCCATCTCTGGGAGCCATGGTGCCACCGCCCCGGCTCCCAGCCTGAGAGGTACCACCCTTTGTAACCACATGGTAGGAGCAAGGTGTTGTCTCCCGAGATGATAACAGCTTGCTGCAATAGTTTTTCTAGCTCACACTAAGTCATAAATGCCAAAACAGATGACTTTTAGGAAACCTGGACTCATGTTTGCTGGCTAAGGGAAGGCCACACTTGTCACTCTCAGGGGAATTACAGTTCCACCCTCATTCCATGGAGAATATGTGGGTTTATAGATGATACAAAGTTTGGTAATTATTTCTTTGAAACGTCCCTTCTTTTTCCTTCTGGACATAGAATATTCTTTCTGGTGGCTGGACACATAATAATTCTTCTTAGTACTTTCCCCATAAAAATTCAATTTACAGAGGGAACTCCCCATACCTTTAGGACTCTGAGGTACACCGATCCTGAGTAGGGTAGAAACACAGAGGCATTTTAAATTCTGGCAGCAATAACAAAGAGCCAGCCACAAGCAGGGTGCAATGAGCAGTGTCTTAGGGCTGGGTATTTTGTTTCTCACACTGCAACACTTGATCTTGCATGAAACACAGCAGTCTTGGGTCCTTAGCTTAGCACCCATAAGAAGTAAAGATAAAAATGTGTCTGCACATCCCCACGTTTATTGTGAGAGAGAAACAATTTAGAGGCACCAAGATGTGGAATCTGCACAGGTCCGTCTGACACAGAGCACATAGACCAAAACAGAAGGGACTTTATTGTCAGAGAAATTATTGTACACACAGAGATGGGTTTTTTAAACTCAGGCACCTGAAGATGAGCTCCATGATGTGCAGGTAGCATGACAAATGTGAGCTTTGAATGACTTTGTTGTTGTTGGTCCTGCATATCCCATTTTTTCCTGGCAAAGGGGAATGTGCCAAGGCTGATGCTGTGATCTGTGGGTTGTGTGCTGAGAAGGCAGCGTGCGAAACCTGCTGCCTCCTTCTGACCTGCTGGGCAGAGTCTGTCCATCCTCAGGGCACAGGAGCCTGTGGGTCCAGACTTGCTGGCAGTATCAGGCATCCTGGCACTCACAGGGTGCTCCTGTCTCTGCCCAAGGCAACACAACAACTTATGTCATCGCTCCTGGCTGCTGTTCAGGAAAGATCTCTAGGAAAGAACTTACATTCCTTTGAAGTGAGACTTAAACACACGCTCCTGGAGCAAAGGTATCTATGCACATGATAAAAGTGAGGAGGTGGCACAACTCCCCTGGCAAAGAACAGGCAACATTCTCACAATCTGCCATCTCGTCCTTGCCAGGCCAACATCATGGTGCCCCAGATTCACAGATTTACCCCCCCCAGGCTTGAAGAGAGGCCGTTCATGGGACAAATTCTTGTGACCTTTCCAAAGCTCTCCCCAGGCAAGAGATGCCAGGCTTGAAAAAAGTCATTTGCCGAATGATTTCTTAATGTTTGTGTCTTCAGGGGAAATTTCTCATGCTTTTAATTTATTGCAGAAGAAAAGTGGAAACAGGGAAAGCTTTATGATTTTTAAATGTTCTAACATTTATTTTGGTGTTTCAGTTTTTATTACAATTATGCTTGTGACAAAGGAAATTTTTCAAGACCAAGAGCTAATGTTTGCTCTCAGCCACTAATGCATTTTCAATTAATGTCAGAATATGCTAAAACTATTCTTTTGCTGCCTCAGAAAGGAAGAAAAGCCTCTGGCACGTGAGTGTGCAACATTGTCGGTCCCATTACTTGTGAACACTGCTCAAACACACCTTCCTTTTATTATCCCTTTACCTTTACAGGGTGGTGATTTTCCTCTGTGGAATTTCTCTTGAGCTGGATTTCTCTCTGCAGACTTCTTGGTGATCATTGTGCAAAAGACACTTCGCTCTCTTCAGGCTGGTGTGTGAGAGGAAATCTGTTCTTTTCACTCTGTTCTGATCAGAAATGCTGAATACGCGTCTCTTGCAACACTTACTTTCCTTTCCTGCAACCACACCAGTAAGTGCCACATTCCCTGTTAGAGGAGTCAGAATGGTTCCAGTGATGTGCAAACTGGTGTCTACACAGAATCATAGAGTCACAGAACCGTTTGGGTTGGAAGGGACCCTAATGATCGATCCCCCTGCCATGAGCAGGGATGACACCCACTAGATTGGATTGCCCACAGCTCCATCCAACCTGGCCTCATCCAGGCCATCAACTGGTCTGGATCTCATTTCAAGGCTCTGTGTTCTTCCATGAGACATCTGAATCTCAAATAAAATGTTTAATATAGTCACTTAACTCCTGATCCCTGGATTTCCTACCTCAGCATGGTTAATAGCTTACATCCACTTCTGGCATTATATGATACTTATTATAGCTGTGGAAGTCACGCCAGCCAGTGAATTAGATCACGTTATGACACTTCCTTGACCTCTGCATCAGCACAAGCAAAGCAAACAAAATGATTGTTTAGGTGCTGTTCTTTTACCTTTTTGTGTTTCAAGTAGAAAACCTTGCAGGAATTTCAGATCTCAGAAGGTAAGTACCAAGAGAGGAAAGGTGATTCTCTGTGTTCTGAAGTTTTGCTTGTATAATGCTTCCCCAGTCAACACCTGTTACTTAAATCCTTTATTTTTCAGCCCAAGAATAGCTTCCTGATGCCTGAGAGGTTCAGCTGCGTTGTGGTTACCTTCTATCGTGGCGGAGGGCAGGCAGTGCCTGGCGGAGGAGGGACACACTGCCCCCCCAGCAGATGTGCACAGCGCTTTGATCCAGCCGATGCCGGGATCCGGCAGCCCTGCCCGCCCCCTCCATCTGTGGATCCGGGGCTCTGGGGACTGCGGATGTCAGACCTGGCCGCACAACAGACACTGCTCCGCGGAGGGAACGGAAACCTGGGAGTAAACAGCTTCCTCATGCTGCTCCAGGATCACCTAAAATATTTTGGCCCCTAATATTATAAGTTAAGATGTGATTATATTACATACAATGAAAACATGTGGTGTTCTCAGAGGTGCAGGATGCAGGCACCACATCTTGACCGAGTTAGGTAGAGCTCAGTGTCTGTACATGGTGCATTAATTCACAAGCAGCAAGTTGGGAGGGAGCCCTGGACTGGGATGTGCACTTTGATCTAATCCTCTCTGGTGCTGCAGAGCCATTTGCTGCAATATACATCCAGACAGATTGGACTTGCAGAGGGTTTTTCCCAGGCATGTGGACTGGGGTAGATAGTAGGAGGCAATAACACTAAAAGCCTTGCATGAGTCCCATCATGTAGATAAGGAACATAGGGACTAAGAGGGGGATTAAAACAATCTGAGGGTGGGATAGCCAGGATGAGGAAAATCAGGATGGGAAAAATGCATTTCATCTTGGCAGTAAGACAAATGGATTAATGTAAAAATGCAAGAAAGGCTGCAGTGGGGCACTGAGTGTTTAACTACCCTGGGAGCCTGTGGTCAGCAGCAGCCACCACCACATCTGAGGACCACAGACCTGACTGCAGGAGCAAGGCAAGTGTGTGTCCCCAGTTTACTTTTCCAGATTATAGGAAGGGTTTTTAAAAACTGATTTATTTCAAAACCCTACATCCTTTAATCTGTTGTGTTCTTCTGCTTCCTGAAAATATCTTGGGTCATTTCATTCACCAACACTCTCAAAGGGGAGACTTGCAGGTGGGATGAGCAGCCCAGCTGGCACCTACTCCCATGCAGGACAGCACAGCATGTCCAGACTTTGTTCCCTGTGTCTGGTGGCAGAGGGAGGGAGCTGTGGGGCTCAGGGACAGCAGCATTAGTCACCTCCATACCAAGGCCCTTGGAGCTGTTTGCTGTTTGTGAAATGTTGCGAGGCGTGTTTGGTTTCTATTGGTGACATAAATCAATCTCACGGCTTTGGCACTACTTCTCCAGAACAAAGAATTCCCAGAAAAAGGGAACCCCACTGTTGGGTTGTATAATATGAATGTGTGATCCTGTTGGCTAAATGGTATTTCCAATACTGAATTTTTTTTCTGCAGGATGCAACCAGGATTCTAATGAAAACAACACATGGAAGACCTCAGGATAAGCCCCAGTGTCTGCTGTAGAGTACATAGCTCTGGTCTGAGTCCTAAAGCAAACACAGATGCATCTAAAACAACCATCAAAGGAAAAAAAAAGTGAGGCAAGAAGGAAAGTCTGTAAGTGCCTGCAGATTAATGTCTGTCTTGTCCAGGTTGTGGGATTAAATTCCAAGCCTTGCATATGAAGAAGCAACATCTAGCAATAGGAATGGGAGTGTATCCGGAGAAGGGCAATGGAGCTGGAAAAGGGTCTGGAGCACAAGTCTGATGAGGAGCAGCTGAGGGAACTGAGGGGGCTCAGCCTGGAGAAAAGGAGGCTCAAAGGGGACCTTCCTGCTCTCCACAACTCCCTGATAGGAGGGTGCAGCCAGGTGGGAATTGGGCTCTTCTCCCATGTAATGAGAGATAGGACAAGATAAAATGGACTCAAATTGCACCAGGGGACAGTTAGATTGGATATTAGGGAAAATTTCTTTGTGGAAAGAGTGGTCAAGCATCAGAACGCGCTGATCAGGGAAGTGGTGGAATCACTGTCCATGGAAGTGTTCAAAATATATGTAAATGTGACACTTGGGGACATGGTTTAGTGGTGGCCCTGGCAGTGCTGGGTTAATGGCTGGACTCGATGATCTCAGAGGGCTTTTCCAACCTTTATGACCCTGTGATTCTGTAAGCTGAACATACAAGTGGCCATGGAGGGAGTGGTGGGTGTTGCTTTTCCAGCTGAGAACAGAGAGGAGCTGCTGTTCCCTGGGGCTGGGGACACCTTCTTCCCATCCCCGTTTTGTTGGCTGATGAACCACAGAGAATTGCATGAACCTTCAAAAAGCCAACCCCAGAGCCCTCCTGCATCTTGGTGCATTGAACAGCTCCCAGCAGAGAGGTGAATTCTGAGCACCAGAACTAAAATGAGAAGAAACCAAAGCCTCCATTCCTCAAACCAGAGCTCTCAGTCCGGAGGTATGTAAGGAGCAGCCTGTTTCTCCTACTGTGAAGGCTGAGGCAGCCCTGGGATAAGGTCTCCACTAACACCATTAAAATACTTTGACAGACTTCAAAGCAAAATTTCTGAAGGGAAAAATTCTTTCTTTCAGGTTAGATCACACAAGTGACAAACATTTTTTCTCAGCTATAAAGCTGAATATTTCCTGTAGTTTTTTGACAGGCAAATTCTATACTGATCATGATAGAATACAAATAGAATAGGTGACAGAACACAAATATCCAGAAACATGTCCAGGCAGACAGATTAGAAAAAAACATGATTTTGAGGGGGGTAATGTACTCAATGGAGAAACCAATGACTGAGCAGAAGAATACTTCAAGAAGAAAGTTTAAAAGCAAATCCTTAACATGGCAGAAAACTTCCAGCCCAGTTTGACACTGGTCAGTGTGCTGGTGGAACACATACCCCATCCCTGCTCCAGCAACATCCTCCCAGATTGCTAATATGAGATTAATTATATCTTTTGGGTCTGATTCCTGCAATTTTTTCAGAGGGGAGCACTAAAGAACTGTAAGTGGACAGGAAATCATTTGTTTGGGAGGTTGGGGTTGGTTTTTGTTTCTGCCTGAAAATCTCTCTGGCAATGTATGAAGTACATTTCCATTGACATTAGCCATTCAGCACATTCTTATGAGATTTCATCTTGCCTTGTGATATTTGCCAGTTTGTTCCATGGAAAACTATTTTGGGGCACATTGTAGTAATACCCAAGAATTCAGAACATGGATTTCAACATCCCCCAGTTGGAAGAATCTTGGAGTGACAGCAGAGCTGTTTTCCAGTCTACACAGTAAGCAGCACTGCCATCCTCCAGGCAACACCTCCCTGCATCCAGCCTTGTTCTGAGTCAACGTGCAGAGCAGAACAGACCTCCATGAATTCTGATTTCTCTGAGTGTATTTTCAACTTTTTCCAGTTTCCCATGAAACCCAAAATAAAATAAAAGTACCCAAAAGAAAATAAAAGTGCAAGTGATTTACTGAATCCCTGAGGCATCAACCTTTGGAGACACACCTGAGAAGGGATGAAGAAGCCATCCAAGGATCAGGAGTCAATGCCATGAAATTCAGTATTTTTTGGGAACGAGTCTGAAAGAAACATAGAGCTGAGTACTGAGTTTAGCACATTGGGATTTATCAGGGTACAGTCACTGGCACCTGGAGCAGATCCTGGTATGGATATGCCAGGGCAGGACCAGGGTTCTGTGGACTTAGGAATGAGGTGCAGGTGGGCAGCACCCCCCATGTCACCAACACCACCAGAAGGTGACAAAAAATGTACCTTTTTCAAATCTCTCAGAAGAGACATTTGCTCCTCTGATATCTAAATCTATGAGAGTCAGGCATTCAAATCCTGAGGATTTTCTAATGCCCCACAGTGTATGTGTGTATTTTCTGACAAGACTTGAATATCTGAAATAACTAAATATTAAGAGCAGGAAAGTAGAATGAATAGAGACATCCTAGCCTCATCAAAATCCCTCCTGTGCCTCTTCTACCCATGAGCTTTACCACCATATAGTTGCTCTTTTCTTTAAAAAAAAAAATCTGTTCCCATATTTAGGTTCATCTCTTCCTGTGAATCATACTCAGATGATTTTCGAGGACCTTTCATTCTCTCTCTGCCTTACATGTTAATCCAAATCTCCTTTCCTAATTAAAGTTTTATTCTACAAGAGTCTTTAACATTCATTTCTAAGTGGCAAAATCAAATCCAGCTCCTCTTGATAAGGAAAACCCATTCCCGGTTGATTGACAAGTGTAATTAAATACCAATATTTTCTTTTAATTGCTAGATTATTACCAAGACAGCAAGTTCAGGGATTATGAGGGATGCACAGGGAAATGACACCTAAAAGCTGAGCTGCACAACTATTTCAGGTTTGCTGCTTTCCCTTTCCCAGAAGGGAGTTTATCTGCTTAATGTTACCTGGAGGAGCGGGGTATGGGCAGGCTCTGAGCTCTGATCACACATGATTAAGGCCATTGACCTTTCTGTGCTTAACTATGGTTGGAAAAGACCTCAAAGATCATCAAGTCCAACTGTTCCCCCAAGCACTGCCAAGTCCACCACTGACCCATGTCCCCAAGCACCACCTCCACACATGGACATCTATATGGTTAGGATTCCCCTTTCTACTCCCTTCAGCTACAGCCCCACTGAGCTGGCTGGGCTTTGGAGCATTTTCAATTTGCTGAGATACAAGATGTGAGCAGCCAAGCTGTGCCAAGCCTTGGTGTAGATATCTCTCTGTTTGCACTGAAAATTGCAATTAATAACCAAGAGATAGCAGGATGGAAACTGCATTATGAAAAACATTCCATCCACGTTCCTGGGGCTTCTCCATATTACAATGCCCTGCACTGTTGCAACACGGTGCTCATCTCTGGAGAAAGTGGAAAAACCTGCTTATGGGTCTGTTGTACCACTGTGTGTGCCAATAACCATTATCTTCCCAAATCGAATGTCTAGAGAAAACAGGGTGGCTGTTACAGGCCAGGGATTCTCTAATTAATTCCAACTTCATTTGCCATGAATCACTGCTTGTTTCAGTTGCAGTCTGCAACTGAAACATGTACATATGTGAAGCCTTATTTTCAAGGATTTATTCTTGCCACTGGTTTTAATAAATTATTGGTGAATAGTAGGCAATTACAACTTTTTTTATTTTCCAGGTAGTAACATTAACTTTGGTAAATTGTCATTACAGAAAATAACCTAACCATAACAAAAGAGGCTAATAGTTTTTTCTTTCAACAATCGACTAAGCCCTTCCCCTGTTGTACCAATCTCATCTGTGAAATATGAGTCAGACACTGTTTTTTTAAGAAAAATAGAGGAACAGAGCTGATTCACATGAAAAGTATCATGGTAATGATCTTGGTGACAGGATAAAGCCCTGAGAGCCAAGTCAGATAAACTTCCCTAGCAAGACCTTCTGCTGTCCTCCATAAACCAGATAATCTGTGCTCAGATAGGAAAGCTACTAAATAACTCTTTCAAAGAGCAATTTCATCCCAACGCTCCTTATCTTGACAGAGATGTTGTCATGATGCCAAATTACTCATCACAGCCTATTAAAATGTCAAAGCTGGAAGTTCTTTTTAATTTGTTTATGCATCTTAGGAAACTGTTTATGGTTTCCCATCTGTTAAAGAAGTACTATTTAATATGTATTAACAGGGCTGTAATTTTCATATGGTCTCTGCCATGGCTTTGGTGGTATGGATGGGTGAGATACATTGAGGTGATTCTGATCACTGATCAAAGAGGTGAAGGGCCCTTGATACCTTGCCCATGCTTCTTTCTGACCAGTCAATTAAAACATCGAGTTTTGATGTTCATTGTTCACGAGTTCACTGGAGCAGGACCAGTACTGATCACTAAAAGCAAAAAAGCTTGGCTGTCTGACAGGTTCAACCCAATATGGACTGGCAGAGGAAATGTCCAAAAATACCATTCCCTTAAACACAACTGTGAGATCTACATCATTTTTTACACACTTATTTGAAGGACAACTTAACCAGAGATTTTCAGTTATGATTCTCACTGGGCACCTTCATCAAATTTGCATCAACATTAGTATGTAACTGTGATTAGGTAATTATTTAATCTTTTCTTGATTTTCACAAATGAATTCAATGCTGGCAAACAATTCAGATACTCAAATATTGCAAAACTAAATGGTCTCCTACCCTTCTTCTGAAATCCTAACATGGCCATAACTCTGGGCAGTTTCTCCATGTTAGTATTACCCACAGCTCAGTCCATTCTTTGTCAAGCAAACACCACAGGTCAGAAGTGCTCATGAGAGTATTAAGTCACAAAAGCATAAGATAAAATCAAAATCACTGGCCATCAATAGTTTCTACCAAGGGCAGTAGCACATGCAGTGCAATGTGAGGGATTCCAGCTATAACACTCCCATTAAATTGAACAAAAGACATGAGACTGACTCTCCACATACATCACAGGCCTTATGTTGGTCCAGAGGCTCAAAATTCAGCTTTCAATTCAGGTGATTTATTTTATGATTTATATTCCCCATCCCATAATTCCATTCATGTGCCGTTGTTTTTCTGTTTCATACACACTCTGGGTTGAGCTGTTGAGTATTTTGGAGTATGAGCATATGTGACACGCTAATGGGATGATCTTCATACAACCAAGCTGCTCTTCCTTTTTTCAACAGATTTGATTACTCCTTCTCCAGTACTTAAAACTTGCTTCTCATTGCCAAGAAGAGATTGGCTTCAGCATCTCAAGATCCTTTTTCTACCCAACTTTCCCTGTTTCACTGGTTCCTCAGCTGGCACCTGGGGTGGAGGGTCCCAGAGGATCATGCTGGCTCATGGGCAGCTGTGTCCCCCTCCCTCACCACAGAGCCAAACCCACCTTGCAACCTCCAGACGAAGGAAATGTGCACATGTGGATGGGAAGAGGGTTATCCCCACCGAGTGGGATCAAACCTGAGCTCTGCCTCAGTGCTTCGAGCAGTGAGTGTGTGGGAGTGGTATCTGATCTGCTAATTAGTGTCAATTGTTTCATTTCCAACATCCTGTTATTTTACCTGCGTGCTGATTTACTGATGTAAAAATTTGGGTTGGCAGGTGGAGTCTTCCTTGTTGCTGGTAACTGCCAGAAAGCAAGGTGCCTTGTTTCTGGTTTTAAGAGGCTTTTTGTTTTTCTTTCCATGGATACTCTTTTCTTTTTGAATATACTTTCCCCTCCTTGTGGCTTTTTTCTTTGCAATTCCTATATTTTCCTTTTTTTTTTCCCTAATCTCTGACTTTGGAACGTTTCCATATTTGACTGTCACTGGTATTTAAACAATTTCCTAATCTCTAGGATTTCCTTTCTTCTGTAAATCACCTTTAAAAACCCAGCAATCCCTTGTTATTTCCCCTTTCATTTTCATTGTTTCATCTATGACAAGCAACATTCAATCCAGAGAGCATGTAAGACCAATTTCAATTCCTGCATGAAAAAAATCTCAACATTTTTTCAAGGCTGAAGCAGGATTTTTGCCAGAGGGAATATTTGTTCTCTCTATTTAGAAGGTGACATGGTGCCAGTTTGGTCTAATTTCATGTGGGGCCAGGAAGGATTCATTGAAATGGCTGCAATATTCATTCAGCATTTCTTTCAGAGAGTGTCCTAAATAAACTGAGAGCTGCGTGATGTCCACAGAGCTGTTTCCTTCCTCCCAGGGATATAGGAGGACTGTGCTTATTCTCACAGGTAGCAACAAAAGAGACCATCTGCTTGGCTATTTTATAATCAGCTTATTTATCTGCATGTGGGCACTGCAGGAGGCTTCAAACCTGTCCCCTGACACCCATGGCTGGAGGGAAGCCGCGGTGGCTGCGCGTTTTTTGGGGCAGGGACCAGACACCTGGTGGGTTCTTGGGGTGTCCTGTGCAGGGTCAGGAGTTGGACTTCAGTGATCCTTGTGGGTCCCTCCCAATTCTATGTTTCTGTGATTCTGTGGTCTGCCCCTGAGCATGTCCCCATGAGCAGCCCTTTTGGCTGCACTCCAAGCTGCTGTTATTTACACGCATCATTATGTGCAAAAATCCAGCTGAAAGCCAAAAGGGCAACAGGTGGGGCAAGAAATCAGCCAAGTGGGCATTGCACAGGGGAGAGACGAGGGCAATGGGTTCTCTTGGCAATTTGCTGCCTTCAGCCTTCAGAGGTGGAAGGAGTCCAGCAGTGACAGTAATTGCAGTAATCAAAGTAAATCACATCTTGCCACTTGCCTACATGACATTTTTCTCCCTGTACACGGGAACAGAAATGAATTTTCTGGTTGTGTGTGAAGACAACATTTCAAAGATTTTACAGAAGGATTAGTTACACATTTCAGCTTTCAGTGCTGGAAAAGGAAATTCAGGCTTTTTTGTCAAATTTTGAAGAAGGCTGTGGAGAGCGTAAGTCAGAGCAAAAATGGACCCCATGTACATCGGATTGGTGACATCCTTAAATGAGCAATTGTGCTTTGAAGTGCAGTAAGAAAATAGAGATTTTTATCTCAATGAAGTAGGAAGATAATTGCACTCAGAAGCTTTAATCAGCATGCTTTGGATTTAAGCAGATAGATACACAGGGCAAATCTGTGAAAGATGAATTATTTATTTTGGGCACACTAAAACTTTGTCTCTTAAAGGTCATCAAACTTTCAACAGAGTTGACAAAGTCTGCTGCATATGTGAATGAGATTAATCTTCTCATTAGTGAGAGGCAACATTTTCTTTTGAACTTGATATGCCTGGTAGGGGAACAAAAAAACCACAGAACCAAATCATTTATGGAAAAGTACAGCTGAAGAGCATCTGTTTGTCTTACAGCAGTGGTTCTGCCCAATTGCTCAAAAAAAATTAAACTGGAAACCTTAGAGCAAAATAATATGTTCTCTCCAGCAGGCACAAATATTTGACATATCTATCATTCTTAACAGGATTATAAAATTAAAAGCCACCCCAATCAAGCAGCATTTATCAATTAGTGTGATGTCCCTGTAGTGGCTATGGGATTTTGGTGTCAAAGGCAATAAAAGAGTCATTTACACCCTGTACCAGAAATCAGCAGTGAATAAAGAAGAAAGAAATGCCATCATTCATAATTGACTTCAATGAGACTGCTCACATGGGTGAGCCTGAACGCACGCAGGAACAGCTTAAAATGATTTACCATACTTTGCACTTAAATCAGACATGGGTCAAAACTGGGCTCCCAGCTTGAATTTATCCATCTGGATTTATCCATCTGGATCCTGATCACTGGGGCCAAATTTTTATTTCTGAGGTTATGATGCATTTCAGACAGCACAAGATGGTTGTCTGCAGAGGCCTGGGACCACGGTTACACTGCCAGTCCTCCCGGTTGGAATTTCCAGGGGAATTCCACACGAGTGAACTCGATGCGTGCCCATGTGCCAAATGGGTTTATAGGCAAAGGCAACTTAGACTCTTCCAGGCCACCACAGGAAATCAATGGAAAAACTAAAGAGACTAACTGCATTATTAATAGAGAGAAATGGTAAGATGAAGGGTCATGCACAGTTAAAATACTGTGTTGTTCCATGAAGGAGGTCTCCAGTGGGCACACTGTAATATGGGACCACAGATGGGAAAATTGGGCAGCTGAACGTATGTGAATATTAAAACTCAGAGATTCTTGTAGGATAGGAAAAAAACACTTGAGATCCCAGCAGTCACTCAGATGCCACACTGAGTTAATGACACAGACTTGAGTTGATTTTTACTCTTGGAGCGGGGGCAGGATAAAATTAATAGTTACTTTTGTGACTTTAATAAGAGCACAGAGACTTCCTTGTGCTCAGCAAACACAAACATTTTAACAATCAATATCTTTTTTTTTATCTAATCAGCCTTACTACCTCAGAGCATGGCATACACGTTTCAGTGTGAGCTTCTCTCTACTCAGGGAAGTATTTGAAGATGCACAAAAGTCCCTTTTTTAGTCAAGAAGTGAGTGAAATAAAAAGCCTCAACCATGAGCCAGTTTGTCGTTCATAAATAGCTGCTTTGTAATAGTTTCTTGAATGTAATTGCACAAAAAATGCTGCAGCAATTTCAAAAACCTGTATCCAACCTAAGTGCTGCCATACAGACAGCTTTGTCTGAAATCCAGCCTTCTAAGAGGAATAGGTCACAGAAGTTTTTGGATTTCAACTTAAATGAAAAGCCCTTGGGCACTTCATTTGCACAATATGGTTTAGTCGGGGAAAAACCTAATCAAAGAACAGCAACAGCCTCAGCACCCCAGAGCCAGGTCAAGTCAGGCTGGTGTCAGCTTGTGATGGTGTGATGCAGTTTGGGGACTTACACACATTCTGATGACTTAAACTAGCCTCAAAATGACAAAGCTGGGAGAGCTGGAGCATCATTTCCAATGGAAAACTGGTCTGAAAGTTGGATACTGAGCACTCTCCAACCTGGAAATCCCCCAGCTCCATGGCAGGGCATCAGGCAGGGATCTCCCTCACCTCTTACCTGTCCCATGACTATCCAGATCTATTTTCAGCACAAACCTAGCACAGAAATCCTCCAATTCAACTCTGGGGTGCTGTGCATCTACCAGGACCACAGCAGCAATTAAAAAAGGGAAAGGTCTGCTGCCTACTATCCCAGTATGGTGACTTTTGCATGGTGAGGGCTGAGCAAAGTGAGGCTGTGTTCTGTGCAGGGATTCTCTTTCTCAAGAGAAGATCATAGCCAAACTACCCTGGGAAGAAAAGAGCCTTTGAACAATGTACTTAATAAAATTCTAAATTTAAATTTGAACACACACACAAATCATTTCTGGATGTTTATTTCATTTCACATTGGGAAAACCCCCCTTCCTTTGGTTGGAATTATTACCTTTTAATGGATACCAGAAGATTTACTCACTGACATAATTTCTCCCAGGATTTTTCTTCCTTTGTGTGTCCATAGTGTTTCCCTGTTTTGCTCTTCCCAGGAACATGCCCTGTATTCAGTGGGACAAACAACTTGGTGATTTCTGCAGCTCCCGAAATTTCCAGCCAGGCTGGAGTAGGCAGGGATTTTAGACTGGAGATTAGAACTAAAATAGAGTGACAAACAAAGGAGTAAGAGCTAAATGGTTGATATTATTAGCAATTTCTTTGCTATAAGGCACTGCACATAACAGAGAGTGACTATGATTTCTTGGCAGTTTGGAGGTGCCACATTTGGGATGTCTGATGTTCCTCTCTTAAAAAGAAAAGACAAACTGGTGTGAAAATCAGTGGACTGGGGTGACATACAATTCATGATTTCTGGTTGTGTTTTTAGCAGAGGGAAATGTGTCACGTTCCTGGTGTGGGCATGCAGATCCCCCACGTTGGAGAAGACGCTCAGCTCTGGGTAGGGGCTGGGAGCAGGACGCAGTAACACAGCCCCTACGCCAACAAGGGGCTGAGCTGGGAAGCCACACTGACTTAATTTATTGCATGGAGGAGGGTCTGGAAAGTGGAAAATTACCCAAGACTGAACAAAGAGGCTCATCTGTAGCCATGGGGACACACAGAGGGGCCGAGCACCACCCAGGACGACTCAGTCAGAAGGAAGGACACACAGAGGAGCTGCTGTAGAGGGGGAGCTGGCTCTGCTGTCACTGGGGACCCAGCATGGTTAAAGCATGCTGAGCTGGGCAGGGACAGAAACTTCCAGCTGTTCTACAGAGAAGTTATAAGATGTAGGATAAATGTCTTGGACAACCCTAGATGGGTTTGACCCCTATGACTACAATGCGTGCATCTGTAGTGCCATATCTAGGCACCATAAGGCTGCTCAAATTTACCTCAACCTCACAAATGACAGCTGTGAGGAGCAAAAGCAACCAAGAGAAGCAGAGGCAGATATGGGAAGCCTGGTGTAACAGCCAGGACCTCTTGTTTCCTTTCATTTAAGTGAAGAAACTCTCTTAAATCCCATCCTCGCCTCTCATGGAACAGAAAGGACAATCCCATTTTCTCTTTAAAAAATAGTCTAGTACCTTAACCCTTATCTTGGTGCCCTGGTCAACCCCAGCAATGTTATAGGATTTCATTGGGTTGCTGGAACTATTTTATTTGTTACTGGTAAATCAGACTTTGGTTTACCAAAGACTTAGTGCTCCACTTACTACCTGTTACCATCTGTCTGACACAACATTTTTTTAATCAAGAAATTATTTTTAAATCACTTTTTGCTCAAGGCTGTCATTGCTTAAGAGAGGCAGTTTGCAAATACATTGCAGTTACAAACAGTTGAAAAGCTGGCAACAGGAGATTAACACTCTATAAAGATGAGTAAATGTTTGGGAACCTGCTAAAATGATAGGAAATGAGGAATTGTGAAGACATGCCCCAGTAGAATCCAGAAATTTGTTCATAGTCTCCTTTCATCCATTTCAGTGAAGCCTCACTGTGTCGTGAACCCTTCTGCACTTGCACAGAGCCCCACTGTGGAGGGAGAAATTAATTTTTATGGAATAGGAACCAATTCCCAGCCCTGCTTTGAAGTCAGCCGCTCTGAGTATATCCACAGAAGCAGCTTCCATGGCCAGCATCCCTGCAAGCCATTAGAGCACTTGGGATCTGGAGGTAATCTTCACTGCCCAGACCCACTCTCGGCTTCAGGAAGACTATGCAAACATCATCTGGTTGATTTTATCTGCTCATTTTCACTTAAGGGGTGCAAGAAAAGAGGACACCAAAAAAAAGCCTTTCAAAACCTTCCTCTTTTTTGGTGTGGCTACTGTCAGAGCCTTACATAAAACGGTATCAGCCTACATAGAAATCTCAGGCATATATTATATTTTGCATATATGTTATGGAGAACAGCAGCCAAATTTCTACTCTCTGCCAAGCTGATGTAAATCTGATTTTCTGTAACTAAACTGTAGGAGAAAGAAAAATTCTTTGCATGAATGAGCTTTATTTACACAGGCGAATAGTGATAGGACAAGGGGGAACAGTTTTAAACTAAAAGAGGGGAGATTTAGATTAGATGTTAGGAGGAAATTCTTCCCTTTGAGGGTGGAGAGGCTCTGGCCCAGGTTACTCAGAGAAGCTGTGGCTGCCCCATCCCTGAAACTGTCCAAGGCCAGGTTGGATGTGGCTTGGGGCAATATGGTTTAGTGGAAGGTGTCCCTGCAGTGCTGGGTGCAGGGGAGAAGGCAGTGCTGTTCCTGCAGCTCCATTTCTAGGAGATACATCCCAAAAGTAGACAAGGAAAGCTGAGGGAAGGGAGGGCACTGCAGCCTGCTCATATCAAAGGGATCTATGAAACTTGGAGACCAACACAAGAACCCCTGCCAGGACTGTGATGTCTCCAAAATGACCAGGGTTAGTTGGCTTAGTCCATAACCCACAACACAGCTCCTTGTCCCGTCTACAAGGCACCAGGATCTCCCCACGGCTTCAGGGAGCCGTCAGCCTGGCTGTCAGAGGAGGTGCATTGGCGGAAGGACCACATTTGAAACATATTTCCTGGAAAATGATGATTCCCAAATGGTCTCAAAAGCCTGGAGAAGCTCCCACTCCCACCTCTCCTGTTCTGACAGTGCTCTTGGGCTTTCAGCATGGGCAGCACAGGATGCTGAGCTCCAGGACCTCTTTGCAGGAGTAGGATGATCCCAGGGGAGGAAGCAGGCTGGGGGCAGATCCAAGTGGGGATGTGGAGCAGACCAGTGGGACCACACAGCAGAGAAGCCCATGTTTGTAGCACAGCTGCCGAGACGCCTCCTCGCTGTGAAGGTGACAGGGAGGAATCCACAGCAGACACATACATCTTTCTGCTGGAGCATTCCATGTCTTTTCTCAGGCACTGTGACTAATTATGAGAATTTAAAAAACAAAACAAAACAAATTTCACAGATTTTGCCAGAAGATGTTAGACCTAAAACAAAAGAAAGGCAACCTACCAGGGGACAATTCACATGACTGACCAGTAAAACCTGGTAAACAGCTGTGCCTTAGCATCTCTACTGTGAAGTCAGACTCTGCAAAAAGGAGTAAATGACCAGAATAGAAACTGCCAATAGATCCTCTAGTCAAGCCTAGGCCATGCTCCAGGGAAGGAGGAAGCCAAGAGTCAGGCAGGCTCCTCTCCTCTCACAGGACAGAGAGTGGCTCAGGTTGGGACTGGTTAAAAGTGAAATTTCTACCACATCTGTCTAGAAAGGCTTTGAGTACAAATGCAGATCTTCAAGCTCTCTTTGTTCCATCCCCCCTCTGCTGATACCTCCTAGATGGACCATCCTGGTGGGGACATGGTGTTTTGACCTGCCACTAAAGCCATGGCAAGTGCCTGTAATGTTTTTATCTTAAATTACAGAAATGAATACTGGCATCAGTTTGCTTCTCGCATCTGCCCCGTAGGCAAGATGGAAGGGAGTCCAACGATGAGCACTTTAAGCAATCCCAGAAGATGCTCCTTACTTGTAGGAAGCTTCATTGCTTCACTGGATCCTGGTCCAATTGCAATCAGTTACAGTTGCTTTTAATTTCTCAATCTGGAGTAATGAGATTAGACTAGATCCTGTGTTCTCAAACCCTTTTGGTTGTACAGTGGAAATCTAGACTTCCTTAGCCTGATGGCTCAAAATCAAAAGACAACCAACTTCTTCATTTACTTTCACAGTTATTAAACCCATCTTATGACAGTTAGGATGTTGCAGTGGCTAAGTCCACTTTACACCCCTCAGGTTGCCTTAAAAGTGGTCTCTCCTTACAACACTGTGCTAGAAGGTTCTCCCTTTGTCTAGATCCTGCTGGTCACTGGCCCTCTCCCCCTCCCATCCCTTTTCCCATTGGCCCCTGTTATGCCATTCAACCTCGCCTCTGCCCCCGAGCCCTCAGACCATTGGTTTTGGATGCTCTGCCCGCCTTTGGGAGTTTTCGGGGTAAAAGTGGCTCGGGCTTTCGGTTGTTGTTCTTTCTTGCCTCTGTTGCCTTCGGGGTGTTTGAATTGCATGCAGAGAGCCCCTCCCGCCTCTGTGTCTCCGGTTCGTGCACAGACTGTGGCTGTGAGCGGCTGTTGGTGACCACCTGCTGTGTGCACGCGTGGGTGCCGGGAGAGCGCTGCCTGAGCGGGCCACGAGGGACCCGGCAGGGACAAACGCGGCATCCATCCACCGAAGCCCTCACTTCTTTATTAGGGCAAGACTCCTCAATTTCTAATATTTATGCTTTGTTTTGCTACCAGGAAAATAGAGAAGAGAAGCTCATGGATCACTGGTTCCTACTGCCTTTATTTATAGACTAAGGCAAATACATATTTGCAGAACATACTGATGTGACTAAAAATGATCCATATCTTGCCCTCAAAGGGTTTCTTAATGCTGCCCTGAATGCCTGGATTTTTAGAAAGCCAATTGCAATTCCCACATGCTGAGGCTGCATCCTGGGTGATGCCACGTGTGGGGCAGCAGCATTGCTCCTGCACAGTTGGGATCCCAGGGATGCAGGGACCTTCTCAGTCACATCCCTCACAGCTCTGAGCTTTGCCAACACCTCTTAAAAGAAGGTATTTTTAAGCATCCAGAAGAGGTGAAGGCATATTTAGTCCCCACACACTTCTTTCTCTAATTACAAAAGTAATGAATGCCCTGTCTGTTGAGACAGAATGAAATTACTTTGCTGAAAACTGCACTTTAGGCCTATTTGAGGTGAGATGAATTAATTAAAACACCGAGTAAATCCAAACAACAAACATACACAGAATTCAACCCAAAGTGATCGGAAACAGCCAGTAAATAGCTTCTCATTAGCAGTGGGGAGGTTTTTTCTCAGATTTTCTGAAATGGTTCTCAAAAATAGATTAATATATTCAAGTAACATATTAATGTTCACTTGGCACTATTTCTAAAAAGAAGTATGAGTATTTCCAAAATCACCTATGTATTTTTTTCAGCATTTCCTAGAAGAAATAGTTTAAGGATTTAAGTAAAATAAATAAATATTTCTTTTTCTTTCCTTTTGCAAAGGGAAAAAAAAAAGCCTAATCATTTGAAATGCCTGGAAACAATTTTTCAGTAATGTTTTAGATCTTTCAGCTAAAAGGAAAAGTTGCTGTATCTTCACTCTGTCTCTCTAGAGAATGTAATTCGATATCGTAGTTTTAAAACGTGGCTGAAGAACAGGCTACTGAGTTTGCCTCAACATCTCAGGTTTCATAAATCAGAGGAGACCCATAAAAAGGGACTCGGTGGTTTGCACAAGCTGTGAATCTGTCCCATTTTTGCTATAAATACGTGCACCGGAATGTCACATACACTTCCACATGCTAATGGCAGTGTCATATTAATGCCGTGAAATCACACTTGTGAGACACAGATTTAAATGTTATTTGGTTAAAAGGATTTTAGAGCAGAGCACGTAAGTTTTGAAGTTTTTTTTTTGGCTGAAGGATAAGGAAAATGGACAGCCCTTTACACTTTCATTTGTGACTCCTCTGTCAATAGTGACTGGCTGTGACTTATCACATAATACAGCTGGCAACTTCTCAAACCCCAGTGAAACCAACAGAGAAAATCACCATGAACATTTTGGGGCTGGAATTATGATTTTTGGTAATGAATATTTTAAGCTCCTTTTGTAGCACTCATTCCCAGGGCAGAAATGGATTTAAAGGACAAGCTGGGGATCCTGATGGGCTCTGACATCACTTGAGCTGTCGTGCTCAGCAAAACCATCTAATTACATGAGTTCTAAAGTCCTGAAAAACCTGCAGTTTCCATGGGTTGATCTTAGGAGATGATGCAAGTCTCTTCTTTAGATCATCTCTTGCTTTGCATTTTGTCTGAAGTGCTTTTTGTTGTTCTATAATTTGATGTATTTAATTAATTAATCCACTAAAGTGCTGTCAGCTTCATGTCAGATGGAGCTCTGTTGTTGTGAGATGTGACTCAGTTGTGCTTCTGTGTCCATGAGCAGTGGTTGAGGCTGTCTGGCTGTCCAAATTTTGACTGGTTTTCGTTATTCCTCTGATCCACTGATATACCTAGAGTGGATCTTGGAGCTGGCCTCTCCCACAGAGTTGCTGATTGCTTTGGTAAACCTGCATTGGCCCCAAAGGAGAGACTGTATCTGATATCTCACAGGCTTTGCCTTCAGTCTCTAATTTTACCAACTGTTATGCCATTTTACATCATCATTAAGTTCCTTCTTTTATTTTTTTCCCCACTTTGTGGGCTTGAAATTAAGCACCTAAATTGATATATGGGCTTTTAAAGGCATGGCCTGATTTTCAGAGACCTAAGTACTGCAATCTCCATTACTTTTCACTTTAGCACTCTGAAAATGAGTGGCCAAGGCCCCTTACTCTGTATTGCTCTCTTGTCTTATTTAGGAGTGAAAGCAATTGAGAAAGGAAATATCTGTCTACTTGCATAACAAAAACTAGTGCAAGTAACTTCACCATATCTGCACTGATCCTTCCATATTGCATACCTAACCCACATTTACCACATTTGCATGGATTTTTCTGTGCCTAAAGCTCTGCACAGCTCCCAAGCCCAGAGCCTGCTTGCTGCAGGTAGGAAATAGTAGGAAAGAGCATTCAGGCTCATGAGCCTGCATGCCCCAGTCCCCCTGATAGCCCAGAGCTATTGCTCTGTCACAGCATGTCACCATAAAATAGCAACAGAACGACTGGGAGTGGGCGAGGTGTTTATGTCTTCTGAGCCTCAAACAAGACCAGAAAAAGAAAATGAACTCAAAATAGAGTTTGAGATGCTCCTCCTGCAGAGATGGGAGATGTTCCTCCCTGCAATGTGGGAGTCATCCAAATGTGAGGAAGAGACCCTGCGCAAATCTTTAAGGTTGGAACTAATCTCATGTTTCCACTCTGTAATCTAGGACCATTAAATATTTATACTGTTGGAATAAACACAAAGAAAATTAATACCTGTTCAAATGAAAAGGATCAAGCTAGGATGGATGCTAAAAGCAAAAGAGAACAAAATAATCAAGATGGATTTTCTTTCTCTTTTTATTCTCAGCTCTCCTTCTGCTAATGTGTTATTTCACCCTCAATACCTCCGACAGTACCAGCTGCTTTGATCCCTAAGGCTTATTTGCTCCCTAAGTCAGCAAGTTTGCAATAGCTTAAATAAACTTGGAAAGGTTCAAAGCCCAACAGGAGAGAGAAAACATACTTTTAAAAGACATAAAATCAGGAAGGCATGTGTTACTTAATGACTTTCCTGGAGGCATTATCTCTTCTTCCCCCATGCTCTTCCTCCTCATCTACCTTCCTTCTGTTTTCTGGCTTAAATTAGACTGTCAGATCTTCTGGAAGTGAACACATCCTTTCTATGCAATGGGCCATGATCTTCACTGGAGCCCCTGGTAATACTGGGACTCATTTTCCATCTGTTGTCAAAGGTACTTTTTTGGTCCATTAACAAATAGCAAAACAAAGAAAGCAAAAAAGACCAGTTTACACATGATGAATTAATTCCCATCTCCACACTGCTCATTTCTTGTCTCCAGACACTCCTTTTAAAACACAACAGGTATTTTCTGTGCATGCCAATGTAGTGGACAGGCTGTGGACAATCAGAACAAGTTATGGAAACTGCAAGAACCACTTCTATACACAGTGTAATTTGTTACCTGTTGCAATCTGCTGGTGGCAGGATTATGTCTGTCACAGGCTGAAAGGAGGACTGAGGAGGTGCCACACGAGGAGAATATCACACACGTTAGTGTCCTAAAGCTGCAGTTGTAAAAAGCAACTGAGTGTAGGTGTGGGGAAGGAGGAACAAAAGCACTAGAGATGAATTGGTTTTCTTTGAACGTAATGAGGGATTTTGTCTGTGACAGCAGTGAGATTAAGGCCATGTTTTACCTTGAGTTGTGGCCCCTTTTCACCCTCTTTTGGATAGTGATGCAAATACTGCACTTCCATATATTGCAGACTTCTGCCCTTCTCCAGGCTTTCTCAGAAGTTGAATGCTGAGGACATAACCAGACAGCTTTGCCAGGCTCCTGGGACTTCAAATGCCTCAAGCAAGGCTGCACAATCTTAAAACACAAATTCTCCAACATTGCCAAACTTTACCATCCTGCAAAATGCCCGGGGAGGGTTAATGCTGTGAGAAAGTCAGGACTGTAACTTTCCCACTAAATGAAGGGAAAAAAAAGAGTTGTTTGCTGCCAGTACTCAAGCCTGGCTTAAGCTGCTGTCCACTTTATCTCCTACCCTGCACACAGTGGCAGGGGGACGGGCCAGGCTGGACTGGTGGCACCAAAATTTATTCACAGTGTCACCAGTTGGGTAGCAAGATACCATAATCTCCCCAAGCCCCTCACCAACCTCTGCACAACAGGCTCCACTCTCTTCTTCCAGAATTTGGGAAATCTGGTAGAGATTAAAATAAATTCTACTCATTTTCTCACTAGCAAATCCAGGAAAATTCTTTGTTTCGTTTCCTGGCAGAACATGGTTTGTCAAATTATAATTGTTTGCATTTCAAGTAAACTGGTTTTATGGAGAGAGTTTGCTCATATTCCTGAAGGATGATGGCGTCTTCCTGTCTCCTTGTTGCTTGAGGAGAGTGGGGAGTCTATGTCACCTCATCTGGCATCCAGCATTTTGCCACGTAGCCCACACACATTGCTGGCTACTGCTGATTCATTTCAAATATAACTTCTGCTCATCCAGTTTGCATAAAGGAAAAACACTGATGCACAAAGCTTTGGCAGGCAGGGCAAGGAGAGAGACTGGGAGACCAAACACAAAAAGACACAAACCTTTTCAAAATCTACAGAAAATTTGGTGTATTTATATCTATCCCTGCTACACCCACTAAGGGAACAGTCACAAGTCCATCTGAAATCATTACAGTCATGTCCCCATGTGCAACCTGTCGGGGTTGGAACTAGGTGGTCTTTGAGGTCCTTTCCAACCCCAGCCATTCTATGATTCTATTCACAAGCATCTTTATCAAAACAGCCTCTAATTAACAACCTTCTGCACATAAAAGTCTGTCCAGCTCTCTTCTAGAAGCAATTCCTGGAGCTGATCTTAATCCAAAGCCTTCCAGCAGTAGAAAGTTACTGTGTATTAGAACCACATGTAGATCATGTCCAAAAATTCTGGGAACAGCAAACATTCACATTCAACCAGTAGCCACCAACTTTGTTATAAATATTTATATAGGAAAACAGGCACAAAAACATTGTTTACTGCACAGCAAAGCACTCAAAATTAAGGGATTTTTTTTTTAAGTGCATATATAGCATTTGTTAGCTGAAAATCTGTTCTCGAAGTGACAAATCCTGGGTTTAGTTCCAGTCAGACAGTTTGATTCTCCTGAAGTGAACTCAAGGACTCCACATCTTTGCTAGCGGCAAAAACAAGCTCTCATGGCCCACTCCCAGCAGTGGCCAAGTAAATGCACTAAAGGCTCCCAGTACATCTATTAAATCAAAATCTGACTGCACAGCTCCAGCTTCACCCAGTCTCATTCTTTGGTTTACACTACATTCACATCACAGTTCTTCAGAGCAGACCAAAAGACCTTCATTGGCTGGACCGTACCCTTTCTGATATTTTCATGAGGTGCTGGTGCAGAAAATAATGGTCCAGAACAGAAAAGGAGCCAGAGCCAGCAGACACTTGCCAGCTTGCATATTTTCCATGTGCATTGCACAGCCTGGCTGCTGGAGCCAACTTCTGGGGCAGACACAGCTCCTCGGGATCCTGTTGCCTCTGGTTTGTGCCACAAGTTTTCCCTCAGGCCAGGGCATTTGGGGTGTAGCTGCCTCCCTTCCTTTGCTGCAGGGCAGGAGGAAAAAGCCTCAGGACCCAGCTTCTGATTCCAGATTTGTAACGGAGCTGGAGATCAGTCAGTGGGATGGCAGGAAATGGGCACCACCCCAATGACACAGAGTCAAGAATAAATTATTCCTCATGTCTGTGGGCTTTGTTGGTTTCTCTCCCTTTTTCTCAGTCTGTTGGTGAGATAGAGAACTTTGTAAATTTGTGTTGGGATTTTTTCCAGGATCCTCAAGGAGAAGAGATTGGGCAGCAGATATGATCAGCCTGCCATCCATCAACCAACTGAGGGAGACTAAGGATTAGTGATCAACCCACAGATGGACAGTTGTTCCTTGAACCATCAACATTTTTCATCTTTTGTGCAGCAAGATGCTTTGGCAGATCCCAGTTTTACCTCCCCAAGCAAAGGACATGGGTGCATGCTGAAGCAAGGGGTTGAAGCAGCCTGTCCTGTGGGGACAGGGATGTGCTTACAGTCCCAGCCAGGGTGACCTGGACAATGCCCTGGAGAATGAGGTGAATCAAGAAATTAGACTTCAATACCGAAAAAATTAATGGAGAAGGGAATATTTTTTAACCCTTCATTCATGACAACACAGTGCTTTTTAATGGATGGGTCTCCCCCTGAACACAGTTCCCAACAAACAGCCAAATGAACTCGGTGCTTGGAAAGAGAGGGGAGAACACTGATGAACATCTGATCTCACATAGGGACTGGCTAAAACTTTTTTCCAATGGAGAAAACAATGAACTGTAAAGAACATAAAATAAGCTGCAGATGATCAAGTCTGGAATATTTCACATTATATGTAGGAGAAAAGGTTTGCTAAAGGATTTAACCTTTCCTCAGTATCCTGTCCTACCTACTTACTTTCTCTATTTCCTTCGGATTTCATAATCTTGATAATTTCCTATTTTGGATGCAAAGAAAGAAATAATAGTCACTTAGGGAAAACTGTATCAAACATGGGAGAGGATTTTTTTCACTTCTGCTGCTTAATAACTTTAGGAATGTGGGTAAAACTGTTTCTTTGTCTACTTCTGTTGCATTTTGACACATGTAGATTGCAGAGCTCCATTTGCCCTGTTCCCCAGCATATTTTTAAACGGCATGAACTTAAGGCAAGCTTTATTTTGAGACACCCCCAAAACAGTGTTGTATACTGACTGACATGGGATTAGGTCATGCTTTGAAAAGCTCTTGAGACCCTCAAGCCAGAATAATACTACAAATCTGAAGCATCACCAGTCAGTTACCCTTCCTAATCCTGCTGCGAGTGTGGGATTTGGAAGACTTGCGCAGAAAAAACCTTTGAGCATCCAAAAGCAGCATGTAGGAAGGAAAGGACGAGCAGGAACCCATACAAAGGTAGAAAAGAGAAAAAGAAGCTGATATTTCTTAAAGACAACCAAAAAGCCTTTTTTCAGAGGGTATCCAAGAGAAAGGCACCCAAGGAGGCACTGGGCAGGATAGGAGCAAGCCACAGACTGCCTCCTTTCTGTCAGAGGCAGCAGGGCCTGGAAGGAAAGGGAGCCCCTCATAGCATGTTTGGAAGTTAAACCCATAGGATTAATTCCCACCCATGTAAGAACCAGCTCCCTCTCTCTCCTTGCATAACTGTAGGGAGTTTTTCTATCAGAAATACATACTAATCCTCAATATTGCTAGTCAAAGGATGGTCTTAGAGTAAGGAAAGAGCTCAAATTAAACTCAGCTCCCAGCCTAAGCCAAACCTTGGTGCAGAGGGACTGCATCCACTGGATGCCACTGCTCAGCCTAACTCCTGGGGACCACCCCCTGTAATCCCCTCAGAGCAAACTCAGAGCTTTATCCCTGTCCCACATGGCTGTGGCCCACCAGCACCCACTGACCGCCCCAAATGCTCCTCACAGAGCATTCCCCTCCCCACAGATCTTTAGTGGCAGTGGCACAGTGGGAGCCACAGGGAAACGTTCAGTGTGTGCCTTCAAAGTGAAGTGTACAGTTGCTGGGTAATTCAGTAACTCTTGGCCTGATTCCTGACAAATGTGATCTGGCCAAGTCCTTCCATGGTGGTAACAATATGTTAATGAAAGAATTATATCAACAGCTCTCAGGTTGTCTCCTTTATTTATAGTAGAATCTGGTAATAGACACAATTACAGTAGATTAACTTTGGCATAGCTTCAGCATGAAAACAACATACCAAGGCCAAATTTTACTCCAATATATCTATTGCCCTGCCTGTGTTTCTATTTATTTTGCTTGGACTGACAAACTTTAATTCAAAGAACATAATTACAGCATAACTTGCTGCTAGGTTTTTTCAAGGCTATAGTATTCATTTGAAGGGAAAGTAAGTTTACTTCTCATTGAGTTTAACTATGAAGGTTAATTTTCTTTGAGTTAAAGGAGTTCGGTTTTTGACTTGATTTCTATGCATTTGGGGCAACCAGCACAGCTGTGAAAACATAATTGTTCTTAAAAATTTCGGGATGCTCATCCTCATTTTCAAAATTGCTCGCTCTTTTGTGTGCTTTCCTAATTTCAGCTTGCTGAAGCGGCCGCTGATTAGCAACCACAGGTGCAATCCTTCTGGACTGTTCGCTACCTCCAGCTCGAGCATTTCCAACCACATTCTGCATTGCAGAAAATAGCCTAATTAGAGGCAAAAAGCTGATCTGTTAAAATAGCAGAGGGACCAGCTAGAGAAGCAGGGAGAGTTATTTGCCCCATCAGAGTCAAGGGGAAATTTACCCTTACATCAGCAGGGAGAGGGAGCAGGGATATGCAGAGGACATGCAGCTCTGTGGACCCACGGTGTCAGGAGTGAAAGATTGGCAGTAATCTGTTATTTATGAGCCATTAGTATAACTAATAATTGTACAGCAGCAGCATCCCCAGGACCTCACCCCTCTGCAGCCTTGGGACAGGACAAAGGCTTTTCTCTATGAATACACAGGGGTGAATTGATGCCCCTGTGTGGGTGTTGAGGCTTTGGGGGACACACCAGTGAGGCACAGGGCAGTGTCCAGAGCTGTGGCTGTAATGAGCACATAAATCATCCCTAACGACCCCTGAGCCAGCCAGCCTATGTGGGGGACAGCGAGCTGGCCCATGCTGCTGTGGCTGCTGGAGAAAGGCTTCGGGTTGCAGTGAGCACAAACGGCTCTTTCACACGTCTCAGCAGATGTTACTCATTTTCTCCTCATCTGACTTTAAGATTTGGCTCCATTCTTTCCCTGTTCCCAAAGCCCATCAGTTGTCCTAGAAACCTTTCCCGGCTCATCCATGGGCAGTGGGCTATCCTGGTGTTCAGCAGGGGCCGGCCCATCTGCAGGCATCCCACTCCTCCAAGTTCTCATCCGGATTGCTTCTGTCTTCCCTGCTGAACCTCGCCTCATCCACTGGCCATTTCCGCTGCTCCACTGCGCATGGTGTTATTCATCAAGGTGCTTGTCCTCCTGCACAGCCACGAGCTCTCCAACATACTTAAGGACATTTGCAAAATTTGGATTGAGGATAGGAATAGCAAGTGGGACCAGATGTTCACTGGGAAAGACTAACACTGCATCTCTGTAACACAGTGTCCAAGGCTCACCCCTGGACCACAGGAGGATGAAGAGCAGCCAGCAGGGACAGTGCAGCTGGTCCTGCAATGGAGATGCACAAGGGCATCATCTGCACAGCCCTGACAGCCACGCAGCTTTGCCTGAACAGTCATCCAGGTGAGTAGGAGTCTGTAACTCACAATTCACTTTCCCATAAACTATCTTTTAATTTCTTCTAAGGATCCCAGGGGAAAAAAAAAAAAAAAAAGCCTCAATAGATGCTTCAAATTTTTTGCTATGTTGATAGCTTAAGCTGTATGGCACTTTGTAAAGGGAAAAGTTAATATGAGCAAATTCTTAGAAATGGATTGCTGACAATACATTTGTGTGTGGTTTAGCTCAAATCTATATACCAGTTGTGCACCACATGACATAGGAGTCACTAACCAATCTATAACTCATGAAAAATAACATTCTCTATGGATTCTGCTTGTCATACTGCACACAGATCACCCAAAGTCACCTGTCACCACCAGCAGGAACTGACTTAAAATAAATCATAAGTGAGATCTGCTCAGACTGGGAGCTCAGGGTGGGTGGAAGAAGATCTGATTCCTCTTGGTTCAGGGAGCAAATGTTTGCCTGCCTTGGTACTTGGACCCCCCTTCCTCCTCATCAGCAAAGGGAGGGGACTTTCCTGGCCTGCAGCATCCCAAACACATTCTCAGCAATCCACAATTTCACAAGAAGTCTTGAGATGAAAATAAACTCCACAGTATGGTGTGTGCATGGGAAATACAATTAAATGTTAACACGGAAGGAGGAAACCATCCATACAAAGTACGTGTTTTACTTCAGCTCTAAGTTCTCCAGAGGCAAACTGAGAAAAGCCCTGGGATCCAAAGTAGTAAAATAAAATCAAACAGAACCACAGTTAATCAATATGTAACTCAAGTTTGCAGCAGAACTTTCACATGGAGGAAGATGCTTACAAAGTCACTTTGTTATTGCTACACACTTGTATGAATGAGAAAAATACAGCTCAAGAATAGCTTCAGGTAATCAAACCCCAGGTGTTAGAACTAAAAGCTGTGTCCAACCAGTGATTTTTTTTTCTCTGGGAAGAGATCTGTGGTGATCCTCAACACAAGAAATGTGCCCACCAATTACTGGATTTATGAGCAAGCCTCCACGCCATCAGAAACCCTGCAGCCACCAGTGAGGGACAGCACATCCCGCTTTCACCTGTGCCATATTTTAACAACGAAAACATTCAGCAATATCTTGTGGCTGTCATTTAAAGAAAAGTTGTGGATATTTCACAAGCAGGGTAGTAGATGTTGGCCATACTCCAACCCAGGAGGAGTAGGAATGCATGGAGGGTGAGAAGAGCCACATACAAGTTCAGAAAATTACCGTGTGCAAATATAACTGTTCTGCTCCAAAATCACCAGTTTTTGATGACAACCCTCAGCTCTGCTGTTGCCTACAGAAACTTAAAGAATCATAGAATCATTAAGGTTGGAAAAGACCTCCAAGGTCATTAAATCCAACCTTTGACTGAATACCCCCATGCCCACTAAACCATACTGCAAAGTGCCACATTTACTCATTTTTTTAACACTTTCAGGGATTTTGATTTCACCTCTTCCCTGGGCAGCCTCTTCCAGTGTTTAAACACTCTTTCAGTGAAAAAATTTTTGCTGATATCCAACCTGAACCTCCCCTAGTGCACCTTGAGGCCATTTTCCCTTGTCCTGTCACTGGTTGCCTGGGAGAAGAGACCAGTTCCCGCCTGGCCACGACCTCCTTTCCGGAGTGCAGTCGGGTCTCCCATGAGCCTTCCTTTACTCAAGACTAAAAAACCCCATATACCTCAGCCACTTCCTGCAGGGCTTGTACCCCAGACCCTTCACCACTTGATCACATCCCATCACCTTACCTCACCAAGGCCCATTTTTCTGCAGAAGCACTTCCCGCCAGCCCTGCGGGTGCGGCACCGGCAGCTGCAGCCCCAGGGCAGGGAAACGCTGCCAGCGCACTCGGTCTCCGAGCAAAATGAATTAAAAGGGAATGATTTCCCCAAACAGAGGCTGGGGGAAACCATCAGAAACAAATTAAAATCAAAACAACTTTTCAGCAGGAAACAATGGAACAGATGGAATAATATTTATTACTAGAAACTGCTAAATGTGCCAATTAATTTTTAAGGGGCTTAAGTGGATTAAGCACTTTTTTACTTGAAAAAATGAAGTCATGAATCACAGCAATACCTTCAGCATTGTCAATGTATTTTTCTGGAAGTCTGTTCAGAAATCAAAGGAAAAAACAAATCTGAGAAGTCTCAAATTGGACAGTAATACTTCTGTTGCATAAATAGTATCAGTGTCCCCATTGCCATGCCTAGAAATATTAGGGGGAGGCAAAAATCAAACCACAGTTTCCACACGTGAAGTTGGTTATTTTTGCCTGAACCAGAAAAGCATTTGACGGGGGCCAAAATTAGCCATGATTTTGTGATGCTCTAAGCACAGAAAGATTTTCGAGTTCATTTGTATATTGAAAGTTGTACAGATGATTAAATGCTTAGACAGACCAGTGTGTAATCCAACCCTGTTACCACACAGAGATAGTATTATAGAAAGTAGGAAATTAGTGTGCATCTTTATTTGTTTATTTTAGCACAAGAACATGGAAGTCCTTTCCCACAAAAATGTGTAATGTTTTAAAAATATTCATTCCACGCTAGGACATGGAGTAAAACACAAATAAAAAATCTGTAATAATCCAATTCAATTTTAGGAGCACTTGGGGTGAGGATTTTTTAGTATTTTTACATGCTTGCTTAGAAGACTTTTATCCACATTGCTTCCTGCCAGAAAGAGAATTGAGAAGTGCCTTTCCGGTAAGGCTAGGAAATCAATTTAATTTTTCCAAAAGGAAATTAAAAATACTTCTCAGCACTGAAATTTGCCCATTGCAAATATTGATTTTGCAAAGGGACATTCTCCTTCACAAAACTATCCAGAAACATTCTGCTCAGCTCCACTTATCATCATTGCCTTCCCTTCCTTTCACATTTTATATAACACTTCATGTTTTCTTACGCAAAATTGTCATGTTCCTCCCAAAATAGTGCTATGTTTAGAGAGGTTATAAGGAGTTACTAATAAAATTGTGGTTATTTAAAGAGTACAAGATAAATATGACACACACGCTTTCACAAATAGAAAGCAGCTGGAAGAAAACTAACAGCATCGGGGTTATGTGTAAAATCCATTTTCCTATCAAAAATTATGAAAACAGAGAAAAAAACTGAGAAAAAGTCGCTGTTTGCTTAAACTTAGTCTTATTGCTGCTGATTCTGGATATGGCTTGTACAAGAGACAAATTGCTTCATGTTTCCAGGCTTTGCTGCTCTGATCTCAGCAAGAAAGTTTCTGATTTCTTCCTTAGTAGCTTGAATGTATTTTCTTTGGCAGATCCATTGCAATTGTTAAAGTATTTTGTCCCTAAATGTGAGCAGGTTTTCTTTTCCCCGAAGTGGCCCAAACCCCTGAGATCTTGACCTGTTTATACATACTGAATAGTTGCTCAGTGGGAACTTTGGCTCCTTGAGGAACCTAAGATAACACTTTTCACACAAGAGCATGGTGGTAGTTGAGCTATCTCTGCACAGTCCTTCAACAGGAAATAAGGGGGGACACCTCCAAAAACTGATCCGTCCTGAATGAGGTATTTGGGAGGGAAGGAGGGTAACAGGACGTAAGTTCAGTCTTATCTTGTTCATTCCCACCTGAAGACAGCCCTAAGTTCCAAACATTGCCATCATGCATCAGCCACAGGAGCCATCCTTGTGGAAAGGGTTAAAAAAAGCCCTCAAGTAATGAGACATGAGCTGCCTCAGGGCACTTCAGCTGTTGAAGTGCAGGTGTCACTTATGGAAACCTCACAAAACACAATCTTTTTCCTACCAGTACTAAAGCCCACAAGGAATTATTCTCACACTTACAACCAGATGCTGCAATCAACTGCACTCGGAGAATAGGGGGAAGGATCCAACTCATCTCTCAGTTTGGCTTTCCTCAGGCCGAGGACACTGGAGCCACTTCACACTCTGGGTGACACTGGCCATGCTGGAGCAGCACCAAGGATGCCAAAGAAGGAGCTGCCCACCTGTCTCCTACAGAAAGAGGGAGCTCACTGAGCCAGTTTGCTCTTACTTAGGGACTCCACCAGCAGCCAAACCCATTTAGTCCTATCCCTTCCTTGCTTATTAAATATTTGACTATTAACTGTCAATGCCTCAACTATAAGACTTTTTTTTAAATTTAAACATAGCTCAAGTTCTGAAACTGCTGAAAGAATTTCAAGAAACTCTGACAGTGTGGGACTTACTCATCACCTGCTTTCTCTGGGTGATGCCCTGTCTCCTCTGCCCTCCTTCCAGCGGTGGGTGAGGCTACAACATGTATTTAAACCCCAGGGGTTTAAGTACTGCTCAGGGGCTGCATCACTGCATATGACCCCACTGAGCAATCCATCCTTTTGCCCCCTCCCTGGGCATCAGGCACAGCAGGGCATGGTGCTGACCTGGGAAGGGAGAGGAGTGGCAGGTAGAACACAGTTCAGCAGTGTCCCAGCATCTAGACATCCTTCACTGGGCACCTTCTGGATATTTAATCGGGACAAATGATGCCATGATGATTTCTTGCCTTTTCTTTTATACCCCTTTTATACACCTTTTTATAGCTTTTGTATTCCTAGTGTTTTTTAGCCTACATTCTTAGACTTACTTGTCAAGCTAGGAGACTCAACATCTTAGAAGCTTTGTAGCCAGGGATCAGTGTGCCCCAAACCCCAAGGTCCTCTCCAGAACACATTCTGTAAACTGAGATAGAACCATCCAGGGGAAGGTTCTCTGGGGAGGGGAGCTCACTCGAGCCTCTCATTGGGGAATCTTTGATAGATGTGCTAATTAGTAAGACCTATAATGTTATACCTGATCTATTGTGTGTGGGCATTGTGGTGTGCATTGAGGCGCATTCCACCTGGACATGGTGCATCTAAGGATCCTTAAAATAAATACCATGGTAAAATCCCTTTTTCCCTTCTAAGCATGCTTGATTCTTGATTTTAAGACCAGGAAAAGGCATCACTAACATCACTGATAACCAATAACCCCATTTTCACAGGTCAGTACACCTCCATTTCCAGCCCATTTATACCCCTGTGCCCATGACTTCTCTCAGTTATGTATGCACCAGGTACAAAGCTGAAACAAATCTTTTCATTTAAAGCAAGATTGATATTGTGTGCCCTGTGCCCTTGTATTACAAAAAGGTGATTCAGTACTCCTCCTGCACTGCTCCTGCCTCAGCCCTCTTCCTCCCAGGTGATTTGGGAAGGGTGCAGCCTCTCAGGCCCAGGAGCCCAACCATGAAACCTTTGGACCTGCTCACAGATGTCCAGAGGAGCAGCCCTGTGTGTGATGTTCAAACACTCCAGAAAGACATCTTGTTTTTCCGTATCGGTATCTCCTCACTGAATAAAGAATAAGACAGCAGATTTCACAGGAATGAAGGAATTACTCTGTTTGAAAAGGGTAATAATATCCATCACCATAAGCTAAGATTCAAGCAGACATTGTTGCAAAGGCAATAAGACATGAGCTGTTTCCAGCCCACATTTCTTAATGCAAACACACAGCAAGGAGCATGGTGAGGAGGAGGGGGAGAGGCTGATGATGCCCTTCACCCTCTTCTGCCATTTGGTGCCCACAAGATGGGTGTTCACAGTCCTTTGCTCACATCATTCCCTGTTTTAAAGAAGGATAAATCCCCCACAGAAGCCATGAGTACACAGAGAGAAACAAAGCAACATGATACTCGTTTGGCTCAGTCCCCAGAGAGGCTGTGTTTTACTAAATTAATAATCTAGTTAGATCTGTTCAGCTTCAGCTTCTTAAGAAACTAATCCAGACAAGCCCAGAAGTACTAATAACATTTCAGTCTGGGCTTGAAGAGAGATTAGAGAACATTTATTTTGCTTCCAGTGTTTTCTGATTGCTCCTAACCTTTCCTTGCACAAGCATCTAAATGAAGAAATATGAACAAAAAGACTAAGTAGTAGGGCTTATGTTGAATTAAACGCCACTGAGAAAAAAAAAATCAAGGCAACCACAGTAAAACTGAACCACTTAACATTCAACAGAATAAATATACAGGAACACGCTTGGCCGTGCATGTAGAAAATTGGAGATTTATAGGTCCATATTTCAAAACTACTGCAATGAACTTCTTCATCTGCCACTTAAATCTTAGCTCCCGGCTTACCTACAACTCACAGAAAATTGTCAGACTTGAATTTTCCTGCTTTGATTGTTTCAGAGGGGTTTTTTTGATGCCTTAGCACGAGCATGTTGACCCAGGTCACGGAAACTCCCCCCTAACCTGGATTTTTTTAACCATAAAAAAACCCCAACTTTCTCATAAAATCCTATTTTTTTCCTGAAATCCAGCAAAAATAAATCAAGTCAAAGGAAAGTGGGAAGGCTCAGAAGTGCAGATCTGTAATTCAGGTCACTCTGACTGCTCTGCCCATGCCCAGGCTCAGGGAGAGGGCATAGTGGTTTGTTACCCACAGGACAGGATGTGAATGACGGTGGTTGCACAGGAAACATCTCAAGGTGAGAACAGCAAGTGGTACTGGCTGGGAGAATGAACCTTACCCAGGTTCATGGCAGGGAGAACTGGGGCAAGGTGTGTTTTCTTCAAGCACCACTGCAAAAATAGATTGTTTAGAAACTTCCTGAGTGCCACAGCCCAAGCGCAGAAAATCAATACCAGGAACCAGCAAATCCACCGTTATCCACTGTTTGGTCTTGCTCAGATTTATGGGCTGATAAGTGGATCATGCAAGTGGGTATAAAGCTGTAACGAGATTATATGTGAATGGTAAGGAGGGTTCAGTCTCTAAGGAAGCACAGGGCAGCCCAGGGAAGGGCTCTGGTGATTAATGGCAGGGAGGCACAGCAGGGACTTGCACAGCACTTGGCAGTGGGACAAAATGCAAAAGCTGGGTGAGGTTGTGTTAGAGACAGGAAAACAGAGGTGTGGGGCCAGTTTCACTCACCCTACAGTAGAGTGAGATAAATCATGGATGTCAGCACCCACTGAGCCCTGGGGCTCTCATCTCTCTGCTGACCCTCCATCGGCTTTTCCTTGGCTGGTGCCTCCTCACAGACCTGCACAGAGGAGCTGCAGCTACTGCATTTCATGGGGCAAACCCACAGTGTGTGTAACTCCTGCATGCCAAAGGATCAAAAGGTTTACTGAGCCTGTTACACTGATTACACAAATTTCACCCTGTATAAACAATTTCAAAACCTTAAAAATCCACAATGGGATTTTTTTTTAAGGAATCAATTGTGTGACTTTTGTCCCCACAAACTCATAGTACAGGATTCAGGAGCACTTCCCAGCCCTGTTATAAACATTTCACCTTTGCTTCCTTGTCCCCACATACCTTGTTTTTCACTGGGAAAGAAATCCAGACATGAGCTTTGGAATGGAACTGCAATACCTATATATATGTATGTATGTATGTATATATGTAGGTTTAATCATACATTCATTGAATCATGTAGATTAGAAAAGTCCTCTAAGACTACTGAGTCCAGCCCTTAACCCAGCACTGCCAACCCCCATTAAGCCATGTGCCCAAGTGCTACATCCACATCTCCAAAATCCCTAAAGGGATTGGTGACTCCACCACTGCCCTGGGCATCCTGTTCCAACCCTTTTGGTGAAGAAATTTTTCCTAATAGTCAATCTAAATGTTCTTACTATAATTCAAATAATCTAATAATATTAATATTAGAATATTGTGAGCTTATGTCTTGGAAAGCAAAAGCTTACTTTTACAAGAAGGTTCATGTTAATTCTGATTGAATTATATTGAATATTTATATATAATAGGTTACAACCTTTGAAGTCCTTAACACTCCACCTATTTTTGGAAGTTAATTGGCACTACTAATTTGCAGGCAGAGAGAGAAAGACAAGTGAGCAGCACACATTTTTCACATTGAGCCACAACCTGGGAATGGAAAGCTGCAGCCCCAGGCTGTGCTCCAGGCTGGGTGTTTCCCCAGGCTCTGTGCTGCCAGCCCAGCAATTTTGTGGGCTGGAAACAGCCCCAGGAGCTTCAAGAACCTGGCAGTGACATGGTGGAGACAAGCAAAGAGAGATAGGGCGGACAACACCCTGGGAATAGAAGAAGAAAATTCTTCCGAAGGGGCAGGAAAGCACAAATATATGCAGAAAAACACCTTAGGGCTGTTCCTAGTGCCTGCATCCCACATCTCTCTAAAGGAAAGCTCCAGGCAGGGCTGCAGGATCTACTTCAAACTCCTGTGGAGGTGAATAGCCATGTGCACAGCACAGCCAATATCAGACCTTCACATCTCCAACATGTCACAGAAAAAATCAGTCAGATACAGATGCCTAGTGCTGTCACCTGCAACCCATCAGGTATAAGCCCTCTGTTAAGTTAAGCTGGAAATATCTATAAAGTTGAAATATTTATTGTGGGAAAAGAGAGAGAAAGTGCAATCCCATAACCTCATTTCTGTAAGCACATGGTAAGAACTGTTCGCGTTATCGGGTTACTAAAACGTTGCCTCAATGCAGGATGCCTTCATCAGGCCTCAAATAATTGCACATTTGATCTGCTCCAGAGAGGCAAAATTTATGGAGGTACTTAACATTGCTGACATGTGCCTTACTATATTATCTGGTGTTTTTTAATAAATCAGGCTCTTCACTCTAAGACACAAGTCTTAACATGAGAAACTGATGCCTTTTCCTGGTCTTAAAATCAAGTCAAACACGGTTAGAAGGGGAGAAGGGATTTTACCTTGGTATTTATTTTAAGGATCCTTAGGTGCACACATCCAGGTCAAGTGCACCGCAATGCACACCCCAAAAGATCTGGTATAACATTCTAGGTTTTAATAATTAGCAGATCTATCAAAAATTCCCCAATGAGAGGCTCAAGTGAGCCCCCCTCCCCAAGGAGCCTTCCCCTGGATGGTTCTATCTCAGTTTACAGAATGTGTTCTGGAGAGGACCTTGGGGTCTGGGGCACACTGATCCCTGGCTACGAAGCTTCTAAGATGTTGAGTCTCTCAGCTTGACAAACAAGTCCAAGAAGGTAGGCAAAAAGCACTAGGAATACAGAAGCTGTAAAAAAGGTAGAACAGGGGTATAAAAGAAAAGGCAAAAAGTCTTCATAGCATCAAACCAAAGAGCTGAGGTAAGACATCCACATGGACTCCAGCTGAGCATTTATCAAGCCCACAGGGACCTGGGCAACAATAGCCAGAGCTATCAGCAACCTACCCATTGTCATAAACAATGTTTTGACAAAAATGAATACAGAAAGGGATTTGTCAAGTTAGTTTTCCTTCATGGGTCAAAGCCAAGGGTGATTTATAGTGTGCATCTTGAATGAATTAGAGAAAGACACAAGATTTGGCCAGTGAGTTTGTTATAAGTATGCACTGAAAAGATGCAGAATATTCTATAGCAGAGTTTCAGCTGGAGTTACACTGGCTTATATGTCCTGAAGATCTGATACGTGGTTTATACTGTTCAAGACATTCCCCAAACAACGCGCAGTACCCTGTCAATCCCATCAACCCCATGTCCAGCAAATTCCACCAGGAAAATCAGGGAGGGGAAATTGCTATTTCTACTTCTCTTTTTTTTTTTTTTGCTTAGTTGGCTTCTGTCAGCTTTCAAGCAAGCTGGATGAATCATGTGACATGAGAGAGGTGAATATTGATATGTAAACAAGAAATTGGTTTTATTGCATGTCTTTTTTTTGTCCTGGTAAGGAGAAGTGGCAAGTGATCTTTGCATGTCCAGAGAAGGGCAACGGAGCTGGAGCAGGGTCTGGAGCACAACTCTGATGAGGAGCAGCTGAGGGAGCTGGGGTGTCTCAGCCTGGAGAAAAAGGAGACTCAGGAAGGACCTTCTCACTCTCTACAACTCCCTGAAAGGAGGTTGTAGCCGGGTAGGGGTCAGGCTCTTCTCCCAGGTAACAAGTGACAGAACAAGAGGAAAGAGCCACAAGTTGTGCCAGGGGAGATCTAGGTTGGATGCTAGGAAAAATTTCTTCACCAAAATGGTTATTAAGCCCTGGCACAGGGTGCCCAAGGAAATGGTAGAGTGACCATCCCTGAAGGGATTTAAAAGCTGTGTAGATTCATCACTTGGGGACATGGTTTAGTGGTGGCTTTGGCAGTTCTGGGGGAATGGTAGGACTCAACGATCTTAGAGGGCTTTTCCAACAAAAATGATTTTATGGTTCCATGATTCTAACAACTCAAAGCAAGAGCTAGGCCTGTCAGGTGGCCAGGAGAGCACCTGAGGATCCTTTTGAAGAACAAACACACTAAAACATGTGTCTGCCCTGTCCTGCCCTGTGTGGACTTGAGGGGTTGGGCTCCCTGGGCTGGTGCAGGGGTAGGATCTCCCCACTGTGGTCTGGGCATGCAGGAGCAGACCCAGCTGCTGCCTCAGTCATTAGGATTATTATAATTTGCACCACAGTTGTCATTTTGCTTCTCTTTCCACTCCAACTTTTCTCCATAATTGTAAATCCAGCTGCCTCACCCTGGAAGTTGTCTCCTAGCAGCAAAGAACAGAAGCTAAAGAATGTTAAAAGGCAACTTGTTTAATCATGCTTTAGCTCTAGATGGATTTGTGCAGACAGAAGTACAAATTACACCTTAAAACAGTGGTGGTTGGCATCGACAAAGAAATTACTGCACCTTTTTCCCCATCTGTTCTCATCAGCCAGATTCTCTGCAACTCCAAGTGTTACATCCAACCAAATTACACGTGAGGCCAGGGATGAAGTACAGGGCTGTAATGGAAATCCCTGGCGTGTGTTATATTCAGTGGACAGAGGTCAGCCCAGAGGGGATGAAAGCTAATACAACAGGTTTTAAAAGTGACATGGGTGTGCTACATCTGTGAATGGCTGGTGCTTCTGCATCCAGAGTTTACAAAAGAAACAAAAGAAAAAATTCTGAGAAGCACCCTGAAACTTCAAACACCCTTGACCCTTTGGACAAAATGATGGGCTTGAACGGAAGGGGAAGGAGATGGTCCTTTAGCTTGAACTGGACCATTTTAAGAGCTTTTTTAAAGAAAAACAAGACCACCCTGTCCTATACATACAAGTCAAATTAACAATAACATTCTTATCTGATATAACCCTCCTGACCAACTAGCTCAATCATGGACACAAGATCAGGCCAGGATTGTGGGAAAGGCAAATCTGTCCTGGATTTTTCCTTCCTGCATCCACCCTTACCCAATAGCTTATTTGGAGCAATTTACGTGCTAAAGAAATTAATACATTGGGTACAACGTGGGTTTGTTTGGGTACAAACACATCTAAAGGCTGCGTGGGCTGCTTCTCATACTTAGAAACTTTATTTGCTCTTCAAGAGCATTAAAGAATTCAATTTTCACTTCCGGACAGCATTTCCCAGGCGACTTTCTTCCGCTGCCCCGCTCCGGTGAGGAACATCAAGAACCACTGCAGACCTTTGAAGAACTGGCCAATAATTTCAACATCTCCTTGGCAAAAACAGACCCTGCAAGGCAGCCGTCCCACCTGACAGCTCTGGAGCAGAGGGGTGGGCTGTGCAGGGAGCAGGGGCACAGCTGCATTCGCAGCAGAACAGCCTTTCCCAAGCCAGGCACTAAATGCAATTAGAGAGAACAGAAAATCTCAAGGATATGATATCAAAACAAAACACGTTCAAAGTCTGGAAGCCGAGCGTGGGGCAAGGCTGGGATTGTTTGGAGCTGGCCTCCTTTCTGCTGGCACCCACTGCTCGCAGACATAGAGAGCAGTGCAGTTTAAAAGCTTTTTTTGTTTTGCTCTCTATATCTGTGGGGAGTTTCAGTTTTGGATTTTAACTGCCTGTTGTTAAAGCCAAGGTATTCTTACTGCTAAAATGGGGCTCCTTTGTCATCAAAGTGCCCTATCTATGGGGAGTTTACTATGCCAAGGGGAAGAGACACTGCCTGGCATAGCCAAAGTCATTGCTGGGGGAAAGAAAAACCCATTCAGACACCTGGAAGGGAAACCATGCCTAATCTAGCTGATATCACCAAAGTCACAAACATCTGCAAAGTACCAGAGATAAAAATGCTAATGAAGAATTTATGAAGGTAAAGATGTTAATTAGAGAGACATCAGTTTCAAGAAACTCCCAGAGTAGCACAAGGACAAATCATTCATCTTGACCTCTGGCAGCACTTGCCTGCTACCAGCCAGCTGGTCGGAACATCAGACCAAGGGCTTGTACATCAGGGAGGGAGCAAAACTGGAGTGTTTGTGTACTCCCAAAGAGAAGGTGGCTTTGTCAGCAGTGTGTGGCTGCAAAAACCTTGAATCTTTGCTCATCAAAGGCCAGTGCTGGTTGGAGCTGATCACCAACCACTGACTGCTGGTGCCCAGAAGACCCGTTTACCCAAGAACACAGAAAGCACCTTTTCAGCTCCTAGTGCAAGAGTTTTCCCATTGATTTCCAGCTGGGCAGAGGCTTGGTGGTTGCAGAACACAGAGAGCGTATGACCCATACACAGCTCAGCAATGACCTGGAGCTGTGGAATGGGCACAGCAAAATTCTTTAAAAGAAGAAGAAACAAAATCACAGCTCTAGGGAAATGTAGGGATCAGAGTTACTGCTGGGATGACAACTCATAGAAAGTACTTCTTTCTCTGAGGGCAAGTCACTTGGGACACGAAGTGCCAAAGCCCACAGCTAACCTGCAGTCCCAGAAAGGATCTGCTTTAAGGCATGAGGCCTGTGACTCCAGAAGCACCACTGAAATGCTGGAAAGGAAGGACAGAGATCCTTTTCTCTGTCCTGGTTCTGAGCATCTGCCACACTGCTGCATGAACAGCCTGCAGAGGGAGGTGTGTGCAGCTCAGGCTCCCCGAGATGCTGAGAGCAACCCTCTGATGTAGCTGCTCCGATGTTCCAGGACTTACAGCTCCAATAACCCAGCCCTCAAGCCCTGCGGGAAGCCACACTCTGGCAGATGCCACAGCTCTGTGTGGTTTCTGAGAGCACCAGGGGAAGGCACATCCGCAGTGTGCCACCACTTTTACCTGAAATTGATTGTTTCCTTTTGAATCCCTGCAGGGGGCCAGCCTCTATCACGGGTTTCATCTCTGCAGTCATGAGTTATCCAAATCTGTTAAAAAAATAAGAGAATATTTGATCCCCTGAAGGGCAAATTTTCCCAATTCATCATATGAAATAAACTGTAAAGCAGCAATTCCTTTGATTTCTCATTTCCTTTTATTTTTTCCATTGATCTCATCACATTCTCTCATTGTCTCATCTTATAGAGCAAGGCAAGAGGACAGCTAATCTGTTTTCCCTCTGCTCTTCTTAATGTCTTCTTGATTGAAATTCACATTAACTCTTAGGCACCCCTATCTCTGAGAGTATCCATAAAGCTACATCCACTTCTAGAAAATTCTGCTGCTCTGAGACTTCTCTTTCAAGCTACTGAGCTCTGGGGAGCTCTCAGGAACGGGACAGATACTTGCATAATCTTTAGCAGGCATCAAAAGAAATGCTGGCTGCTGAGTTTCTCCAAAATATTCCCAGGTACAGAGCATTGGGATGAAGAAGGACAGAGGGGGACTTCACACCCATCTTCTTCCAAAGATGAGCTGCTAGCACAAAGCCAGCCCTATCCACAATGGAAACAACCTTGGGTGCTGATCCTCTCCTACAGCACTGGGGCCCCAGAGCACCACTTCTGCCTCCAAATCACTTTAGCAACAACTGCCTGCCTTTTCAGAAACAGCCAACTGCCAGGAGAGGCTGCCAAAGCCCTTTGGAAGGAATCACAAGCCGGACATATTTTTGTCCTCAAGAGTGAAAGCGGCAAAGCCCTGGATTTGGGGTAGACACCTAAGGCAGCCTGCAAAGAGCAGGGACTGCACCACCAGTTTGGCAGCCCCCTGTCCCAGCCCCATGCCATCACTGTCCTTGGCATTTATAGACTTTATCAGCCCTGTCTTGCTCTCTAGCTGGTTGCTTCTTCACCACATCAATTCTGCAATGTGCCATCTTCGTGTGATTCTTTTTGGATTGTTAACAAAAAAACCAAAAAGTTCACTTCTACCTACTGAGGGGTATGACAGTGCAGCAAAGCACAGCATGAATTTTCTGTGCTTTAGCTATTCTTGATGCAGGCACCGTCAGCATGGCCAAGCAGGGAGGGGTTACCAGCATGTAATGAGGAGGGGGATGCTGCACAGTGGTCCCTGCTGTTCCCTTGCTGGTCTCTCCCTGTGATGATCTGCAAGTCTGGCCAAACCACCCTGCTCCTAGGGAGTGATGAACTCCAGAATATTTGCTGGCAAAGTGGGCTGTGAAGTGCTTGGCCCAGCTCTTTTGCAGCCCACCCAGACCACACATGAAGAAGAGATGTGTGGCAAGCAAGTGTCACACTTGAGCATGTAACCAGGTGGAAAACTTGAGAAAAGTGGGCAAATGCAGCCTGAGGGGGGTTCAGAGCAATGAGGCGCCCCACCAAGTCCTTACTGGTTATACCATTGCCAGGAGAAGTGCACAGCTTGGCTGTAGCAGTAGGATGTCTGTTGGTTTGCTTGCGGAAATGCTGGTTGGTTTATTTGCAGAATGAACTGATTTCTTAGGAACACTATGCATATCAACTACCTCCCTCTTCCCACTCCCCAAGTGCTATGGTAATTAAGCTTTTATCTGAGTAGATAAAATAATTAACATATTTATTACTCAGAAGAAAAAGATCTTTTTTTGATTGATTGCAGCCTACTAATGTTCCATCAAATATTCAAAGTCTGCATTGTTAAGCCATTCATTTTATTTATTTTTAAAGACACTACATATGTTTTCTATCCCAAGGGGAGGAAAAAAATCAGTGTACGAAGAATTCCCATCATTACTAACACACAGCTCAGCAGAAAATGAACAGAGATAGGGAGCACCCTTCCTGTCTGCAGGAGAGTGGGCTTCATTAAGCTTGCAAGGGATTTTTGCACATTACAGAAAGCACTGAGGGGGTGGGAGAAGCCTTGCAGAGCCTCATGGGCACCTACAGATGCTGTGGCTTCGTGCCCAAGCCAGGCTCAGTGTGTTGCAGTGGTTGGTCTTGGCACTCCCATCCTTGGAGGCACCCACCTCCGATGGCACCCCAGGCACTCTTGCACATCACCAAGGGAGATGCTGTGAGATGATTTCCCTTCATACCTAATCACTGTATGATGACCATTTTATCTAATGGCTTTACCTCTTGGTGCTGGGCAGTTTTGTTGCTGTGGTTACTCTGTGGACAAATGTAAACAGCTCCCAGTCACTGGGAACAAACACAAAAACAAAACTCCCAAAGGCTGTCGAGAAGATCTTCTGTCTAGTACTGTATCCACACACCCACAGACTTTTGGGTGTTGAGTTTTTTTGGAAACATGAAGCCACAAGTCCAAAAAAAAGATGCCAGGAGACACCAGAGAGAATAACCATAGCATACATCAAGGTAATGATGGTGTCTTCCAGGGGGCAGCCACCCCTTCCCAGTCATTTCCTTTTGTGTAGGATCCCCAGGGCAGCTCCATGCCTGGATGCCACCTCCTGGGTCATGGAGCAGGACATGAGGTGCAGCAGAAAGGTGGATCCAACACCCTGCACGGCTCTGCCTCTGCAATTTTGTATGTATCCATCATTTTATGTTTTCATCTTTTTGCTTCAAAAGCTCTCCTAAAAGACAACAGAGAATACCCTCACTCCAGGGCTTTGCAAAAGGCCTTGAAGAGCTGCAAATACATCCCTGCCACCACATCTGCTGTCACTGCTGCAGTGACCATCAGCCTCCAGGCACTACAGCTCCCACCCAGAGTGCCAGCAGGGCACATGGGCTCTGCTCCTGCTGCTGCAACTCGTGGTAAATAGCCCCATACACACCAAGCATCGCTGCCCTCTCCCCCACAGTCTCAGTTTCCTTGTATTAAGGCCCGTAAAACCATTGCAATGTGGACATTTCAGCAGGTTCCTGCTTACCAGCTCTCCTAAGTGACTCTCATCCCATGGAACCACTGCTGGAAGCAGATGTGCTGAAGCACATTCCTGCCATTCCTGGAAATGTTTGAAATTGTGCCCAGTTCTAACAAGCTGCAGAAAGAAGTGTCGGGAATGGGTTTTCTCATGCCTGAACATTTGTGGATCTTGCTGTCACAGCTCCCCACCTCAGCAAGCGCTCACCTGGGACTGGATTAGAAACTTTTCAGGTGCTGATCTCCTTTGGTCCAATTGTCTTGCAAAAGTACAACACCTTGTGGTTCAGTTTTCCACATTCCCTGTGCTTATGAATATGGATGGCTTGGCAGCAGAGCCACTCCTTTGGAGAGCAGTGGCATTAATAGCACAGAGAGAGGCTGCCTGTAATTCATTACATACAGTAACACTCTATTCTACTCCTAAAGCCTTTCACTGGAAAAGCTGGCACCCACAGATCACCCCAAACTACCCCCACACAAACAGCGATGTGATCAGCAAATCAGGATGGCACAATGTGTTTCCAATCCTGGGGCAAAAAGGAGGGTTTTCCATCCAATGGCTGTTGTGTTGTCCAGTGCTGTGATGTTCTAACTGCACACAGGGGCACTAACACCATATCTGCACCCCAGTTCTTTCAGTCTGACATCAAGAATTAAAAAACAACTGGGAAAGGGAGAACACACAAACAAGGATGGGACTCATGCCGTCCCCTTCCTTGTCCCAACCATCTGTCATCCCATACAACACCATGGAGACTTCCCCAGGCTTTGGCCAGCACCATCAGGAATGTGAATCAGATCAAACAAATTGCCTTTCTTACCTTCACATTATTACCTCTACACTATAGCAAGCATTGGGGTGGATAGTAAAGTAAGCCACCCAACTCGTTGTGTGATTAAGCACAAAATAAATACCCACAGCCATTCACAGTTGAAATGTCTATTAACAAAACTGTATAAAGTGCAAACTGTGCTTGCACATAAAAACCAACAGTAAGTTGTAACACGCAAGGAAATGAGTCAGTAGGAAATTAAACACAACTTATTATTTTCTCAATGTATAAAGTCACAATTGGGATTAATCCTTTTGTGCATATCTAGAGGTGACTCTCAAATCACTTACACAAAGAGCCAGTTCTCCCTTTTGCCATCTTATTGCAGGCCTTTTTAATGATTCATGACGAAGAGCTTCAAAGAGCTCCAAGCCATGACAACAGTCCCAGATCCGACCTCCTCGTTCTCATCTCAGCAAAAAATCCTCCTCGGTGAATAATTCAGGTTTAGGAAGAGAGCTGCCTTAAAACTACTCCCAAGGGAAGAAGCAGTGTCTAGAATTTAGTCTCATTATGGAAATAAAAATAAAAAGAAAATATCAAAAGAACACAGTGACTGCAACAACAATACAAGCCTTATTTTGCAGAATTCATCCGTTGTGAAACTCCACAGAAGGGAACACAGCTGTTTTCCCTGAAATATGTTTCATGTTTCCAGAGACCAAAGATGAAATCCAATGCTTTGCCTTTCAACTTACGATAGACGAATACATGCAAGGATGACACAGCTACTGTTCAGGGCTATTGAGGAAAGAAAAAGGTCATTTAGAGCTAGAGCTGAAAACACAGGCTTGACCACAGGCTGCAACACATCCTCCACTAAGTTCAGCAGGGCGGGAGCAGGCTTGCAACAGCCTCCCAAAATCTGAGGCAATTCACCCCTGACTTCAATCTTGGAATCAAGTTTTATATTTCCCCTGTTGCAAGGGCTGAGGGCCCATACAGGATGGTTACAACACCATAAAGGCATAATAAAGGAAGTGAAGCACCCAGAAAAAAAAAAAAAAACAAAAACGCATACAACATGCATCACATCTGTGCACCTCCACCTTAATGCTGAAATTTCTAGTGAGCATTTAAGTCTAATTCCTCCTCCAAATTCCTGACATGATATGAAGGGATTTTGTCATGTCACTTCAAATGTTTAATCTTCTCCTTGACGGGCTGATAGGGATATTCTTAGACATGAAACTCAGATGAGCCATTCACAGTTTGCCTCAACAGCAATAAGTAGCTTCAGTTTCATGGCCATTTTGCAAAGATTTCTCACCATAACGAGCATCTTCATCTTCCCTTTGTGAAACACTGTGATATTTGGAAGGACAGTTAATCCAAATCATAGATTGCCCTATGCTTGAAATAACCAGCATATCTAAAGTCTGCTGAATACTGAAATATTTCTAATAATGGGGATGGCTGTAATAGTGTATATCCTGGTCCCCGGGATGCAGATGAACACCTGAGGGACGCTGTATGCTGGCTTAGGAAGTTGTGTATATTCACAGCAGGAGGAAAAGCCTTGCCTGAGGTGAGGTCAGGGCATGGACCCCACCCAATCTTGTTTGAGCACAAAGACACAAATGTCCTTGCCCTGGCAGATTCAGCAGCTCTTCTGGAGCCCTCCCATTTTCCCACCACGACTATATATTTTGGGGGTGTACTGCCCCATTCCAGTAGCTCTCCCTTCAAAGGGCAACATGCATTTGGAGGTTGTCCCCATATCTACAAGCTCAAATATTTTGCTCCAGCTCAGCTACGTGTTGTGCTCATCAATGTATGATTTCAGCTTCCAGGTGGCCAAAAATGGTGAGGATTTCACTTCAAATGGTAGTCCCTTTGCTAAAACTCTTCTTTCTTGCTTATATAGGAGGACACAACCACTCATCCATGCTCTCCATATTGGAAAGCAGCTTCCCAGGGTGGCAAATCACCTCTGGTACTACTGGGTCTCACCCTCAGAGGCGAAGCCAGGCTTCAGCCTTGGTTTTCTAGAGAGCCTTATGCTAGGGCAGAGGCCTGAAAAGATCAGAGGATGAGATGAAATGAGATCCCTTTCAGCAGCAACAATGCCCCTCTAATTAGCCAGACAGAGCAGGTGACAGGCTCTGTGCACAGGTACAGTGATGCTCCCCTGGGGACACACGGCTCTCTGAGCATGTCCCATCTGCAGAGCCGAGGACAACAGCAGGGCCCTGGTGACTGTGCCTGCTCTGAAACACTCCTTTTGTGTGGGCCAAAACCCAAGCCCTGATCAATTACTCTGCAACTGGGTGGCTTTATGAGGGCTGAAAGGGATGCTTCAACCGCTTGCCCTGTGCTCACCTGGCCAGCCCTCCACAGCCTGTGGAGCACCAGGTGCTCACCAGAACACATATGTGGGGCTTAGCAGATCTGCTGGAGATACCCCAGGCACACCAGTGTATGCTGAGCAACTCAGCATATGATTGCACAAAGAAAATATAACTGGATTATCAGGGTTTCTTTTGGGGCAGAACATGGAATTCCATGTAAGTTTCTTTTTCCTCAAATCATTTGCTAAAACTTCTTCTGTGATTGTCATTTGAAGACAGAGCAGGTGTCAGAGACAGCTGTACATGGCCACCAAAATCTGTCACACCAGGGAAGAGGCACCTTTGAGCTCTCAGAAATAATTACTGTCAAAGACAGTGCCTGGCATAAAGACACTGAACTGCTCAGGCACACAGTGAGAGTCACCATATATGTACACACACCTCAAATACATTCATTTCTGCATGAAAATTGGAAATAAAGCAGCAGTTTGCTTACTCCATACTTAATAAACTTGGCTCTTTCAACATAAGGATCATGCAAGAAGATGGGATTCACTTTTGGAAAGCACGAGAATTTCCTTTAATTTTTGTACCTGAGTTCCCCAGTTTGGGGAAAGTTCAAATTGCCATCAGCTAAAGCTGCACCCAAATTCTTATTAGCAGAGGGGGAGGGAAAAAGATTCTTCCTTACCACAACTCTCCCTGAGGCTGTTCCTGCACACAGTGCAGAGAAAGCTGCAGGGAGGGAATTACCCTAAGATGCAGCAGGGAAGGATTACAGCTCGGGACATGGATGCTTTTCAGCCAATTCTCCCCTGTGCCCAGTGAGCATTTTCACCACCAGCTGACAGTAATTCTGGAAAAAGCCTTTTGTACTCTCCTTGGGTTTTTTTTTTTCCTTTTTTGTGTAAGAAATTGGGAATTTATTTGAAAGGTTTGAACGGAGACCTGCCATACCTCAGCTGCCTGTTTTTATCCCAGGTTCTGGAACAAACCTCTCTCTTGAGTCCTGTTGGCATTTAATAACAGCCCACAAACCATTCCTAGCAGGGTGCAATGAGAGCCACTGGAGCTGGTTTAGAGCTGTGCAGCAAAAATACCCAAAGCACAGCAGAAACTATATCATACCTTCCCCCTCTGCCCCATTGCATCAGCAGCGGCCTCACAACTCCAAAATAGGTCTTTTGCCCCAAAAGCTCTGTGCCACATCAGCCAGTGCCCACAGCTTTGTTCCCGATGTGCAGCCCCCCCAGTGCTCCCCCATGTCAGTCAGGGCAGCACAGGCAGGGCAGGGCAATGCAGGCAGGGCAGCGAGGCAGGGCAGGGCAATGCAGGCAGGGCAATGCAGGCAGGACAATGCAGGCAGGACAAGGCAATGCAGGCAGGGCAGCGAGGCACGGCAGGGCAATGCAGGCAGGACAATGCAGGCAGGACAATGCAGGCAGGACAATGCAGGCAGGACAAGGCAATGCGGGCAGGGCAGCGAGGCAGGGCAGGGCAATGCAGGCAGGGCAGCACAGGCAGGGCAGGGCAATGCAGGCAGGGCAATGCGGGCAGGACAAGGCAATGCGGGCAGGGCAGCGAGGCAGGACAAGGCAATGCGGGCAGGGCAGCGAGGCAGGGCAGGCAGGCAGGCTGTTCCCGACGTGTCGGCACGTCCCGCATGGGAGCCGCGGCCAGGAACACGGCAGCTGCCTGCGCGCAACGTGCAGCCTGTGTGTGGTAGGGCTGTACTCGCAGCCTGCCAACACCCGGGCCGGGAACGCAGCGGGATGGCCGCTGCCAATGGGAGCCGGCAGGAACGAAGCCATGTGGGAAACTTAAAATGCAAGTGGAGCTGGGAGTGCGTGGCGAGTCCTTCCCAAGCGCTGCCTGAGCTGGCGGGTGGCTGGTTTCGGTCGGTTCCAGTAACGGGGATGGGTTTGCGAGCGGGGAGCGCGGGCAGCGTGCGCTGGGAGAGGGGCTGGGATGAACCAGGGACCCGCAGAGGCGTTTGGCTGCGGCGTGCTTGGTAAACACTGCTGTGAAGGCGATTAGACCCCACTCTGATCTCCATCGGTTTCATTTAGACAAAAATCTGGAATCTGGATTTAAAGATGCTCTTTTAGCTGTTTCAGAAATCAGAAACAGACTCTGCAAGGGAGGGGAAACATGTATTTGCATCCATGAAGTCCTGCGTGTTGCTACCCCGCTTCGTGGAGCAGAATATTGTTCGAATGTTCATTAAAGCAACGCTAAACCGATCTTATTTCCTGAAGCATTCCACATGCTAAACCCACCTAACAGTGCTTTTAGGAATATCTTCTCCCATTCACTAAACTTTCCTTTAGATTTAGAAGCCCAATCAAGCTAGAAAAAAAAAGTATTTAAGGCAGTCTGTGTCAAAAGGTGACACCCCTTCCCAGGTGAGACTTCTCCAAATCTTATTTCCAAGGTGCATGGGAATTTCCGCGGAGCGCGGGCATCCCTGGAACGCTCACAAGCGGATGGTTTTCCAGCTAACAGCCTCATTCACACAAACACATCGCCCTCCCCAGCAAACCTCCTCTGACGGGGACCGTCCCAGCTGGGCAGGGGCAGAAGCAGCTGCCCCATCGCCTGCGCTCCCTCCGGGATGTTCGGGGCGGGGATGGGGGATGCTCCCCCCCGGGGTGCCGGTCGTCCCCCCCCGCCGGGGCTGAGGAAGCGGAGGGAGCAGTGGAGTTGCTCTGCATATTAATGAGCCGGGAGCGAGGGCAGCGGGAGCCGCTTTAAAGGAGGAGAAGGGAAGGCAGCGGCAGAGCGCAGGCAGCGCCGGGCAGCCGCTCCGCCGGGAGCCGCTCTGCTGTCCCCTCCCTGGTGACCCAGCCCCGGGACAGCGGGATCGGGGGGACGAACCCCAAGCAAACAAACACATCAGCCCCCCGGCGTCTCCTTGGGTACCTGCTATCTCACAATGAAGCTCCTGACAGCAGCTCTGCTTCTGTTCTTCATCGCGATGTGCTTAGCCAGCGCGGAAGGTAAAGTGGTTTATTCTGCTTATTCCCACTTAAATCTCTTTTGTAATTTGTGCTTGTGTCTTGATAGCCCTGGCTTGGGCTGAGCTATCCCCTGCACGGTGGAAAGGTGTGATATATGGAATCTGTGAGTAAGGGAGCTGCAAGTTGTTCAAAGGTGAAGTAGGGGTAAAATACACGGGATAAAGTTGTGTCTTCGTTTGTGTCTTCACTGCAAGGCAAGGAGCTCGCAGTGGGGCAGGTCACGCCATGTTCTTCGTTATTCAGGAATAGAGCTCAAACATCTCCTTTGAAACTGAGGGTGGTTTTCAGGGGAAATAGAGCAGAGTTGGATGCAAGGTGGTGGCACAGTCTGCGTTTTCTGCTGTGCACAAAAATGATGGTTAAAAATGCTCAGCTTTTGTCTGGCTACGACTGCACCACAGCATCCGTGAAAGGAGGAATGACTCAAAGTCCTACAAAGTCCAAGTGAGACACGAGTGAATGAGAAAGTAGCCCAGACATGCACTTGCTTGCTCAGTTTAAAGCAAGTTCCGACTCTTTTCATTTCCTTTTGTTAAATACAATTATACTTAATCACAGCAGGTGCACTTAAAGAAATCTGCTCTTTACAAAGTCCCAGAACATATGTAATGCTCTAAAACATGTTTCCCAGAGAGTCACTACCTTCTTCTGGGATATACCAAAGGAGGAAAAAAAACCCCTCTTTTTAAGCTCAACAGCATTACAAAATTCATCTTTTCCCACCAAGGCTTGAAAGAGCAAACTGAAGTTTTCCTGGATGCACACAGGCTGGAGGGGAAGGGACGCTTGGTATGCAGGAGGCTTTGCAGGCGCATGAGAAAATGCTTTCTCTTGTAGGCGTGAAGTGCAAATGTTCAAGAAAAGGTCCTAAAATAAGATTCTCTAATGTACGGAAGCTGGAAATAAAACCGAGGTACCCATTTTGCGTGGAAGAGATGATTATGTAAGTTTTCCTTCATTTATTGCTTTCTGTTTCCCTGTCAGCTGAACTGCTTCACCTTATCTGCAAGTTCCTTCTTTGTTCTTTGTTTTCCTCATGCCCTGGCATGCTAATTCCTAGGAATAGTCATTTGCTGCATCAGAGGAAAAAAACCCATACAATTCTGACCAAAACCCCAGGCATCATTTTTTGACACAATGCTTTTTTTTAATCAAATAAGTATTTACAGAACAGGTAGCAGTAAAAAGATTATCATTAGTTCAAGTGAAAATAGGGACAAATTCTACTCCAAGCTGCCTGATATAAAACTCAGAACAATTTACTCAAATTATTCTGAGCATGCAGAGTAAACATGAACAGAGTTTGATCTGTGGTGGTTTCTGCAGGGAAGAGTTACCCCAACCTGCATTGTAGCAGAGCAATCCCCTTCACCTGATGGGGTTAGTCAGAATGTAAGAGAATGCTTTCCTCCCAGTCTCCCTGCAAGTCGGGACCAATGCTGCTGTGAAATCTCAAACTGATGTAGTGGTTAACCAAGCTGAGGCAGGTACAGGGATTTTTGATGTGACTGGCTAAAAAAAGGAGGATTTTTTAGATTTTAAACATGGGTGGGTTTGGCTTTTTTCCTGTCCTGTTTGGATATCTTAAGATTCCCCCAACAAAGCAACATCCAAACAGTATGTGCAGCTGGATAAGAACCAGAAGGGCAGATTATCCAAAAAGACTGCACCAAGCCCCCCTGCCACCTAAGAGGGGGAAGAAGGGTCCCAGGATCAGCCACAGCCCCAGGACACCAAGGACTGACTTGACCCAGCATTGTGCTCCCCCATGGAACATCTGCCAGTTGCTTAACAGCAGGATCTGTGCAGGCTGCTCACCACCTCCAGCACCTTGCAATGCCCACGGGGCCAAATCTTGCCCATCCACCTGGCACAAACAAGGAGATACCACAGACTTCCCACATGGAACTGGCTCGCCAGGCTCAGTGGAGGGCTTGTGGAGGAGGAATGGAGAATCAAGCTTCCTTAGGCTTCCTCCAGAGCTAGAGCAGCACCACTGTGAACAATCAGACCCACTTCTTTGGAGCCCAAACAAGTTGATGGTGACCTGAACAGAAAAATTCTTGCAGAACAACCCTGCCTGAATCAGCTCCTCACAGCTTTACTGTTTGCTTTGACCCTTCAGTAGTAAAATGATGTCATAGGAAAACATTAACTCTTCGCATCCCACTCCAGTTATTTGCCCAAAAGCAGATGGTGACCAGGGGGTATGAAATAAATCTCATTAATGCAATGTTTTACTTCCAATCAGAAATCTGGGAAAGCTGAAATGCTGTGTATAAGCAGTTGCTTTGCCAGCCTGCTAGGGCAGATGTTGAGCAATACTATTCAAGGCTGAGGGCTGTCCAGGGTTTGCAGCAGCTCCTGGGACAGAACTGTCCCATCGCTGTCTCATTGCTGAGGGTGTCTGTGGGGCCAGCAGGGGAAACCTGCTGCCATCACTGCCTTTCTACCCTAATGCAGCCTGAACTCATCACTGAAAGCATTGAAATTAATATTCTGGGAAGCAATTGATCCAGAGGTCTCTGGACAAAGCACAGAGGAGCTAAATTCCTGCAACTGAGTTTTTGTTGCTGCAGTGATCATCTAAAATGAGTTGTCGAAGCTGTGTCCCCTCTGCCCTCCTTAAAAGCTCTCATACAGCAGAAACGTGATATAAATTATGTTGGACAGAGAAGCAGTAGGTATGGGGGGTGCAGTTAAGGGAGGTTTTGGCCATAACCCCCCAGCAGAGCTGTGCTACAGGGTAAGAGACAGTTAAACTGAGTCCTCAGTCTAGTCAAAATCTATCAAGATTCATGGTACATCTAGCAGTAATTGTGAGTGTATCTGTCTGTATTCTGGAATGAGGGAAAGCAGAAGAAAATAGGAGGGAAGTTTAACTCTTTCTACTTGAAATGTTCTGAAACACCCCCACCCATGCTTTGCCCCATCCCAGAGGGTAGGGATAGATCAGAGTGAGAAGAGCTGATGGGAAATAGGCTCACAGCAGTGCCTTTCTCAAGGGGCTGTAAACTGATGGCAGTTCCCACACCAGCCTGGGATGAAAGGACCAGAGCCAGGATCCTTGTGGTCATGGAGACAGGGTATTTGTAGGCAGAGGTGCAGCCCCTCCATCCCTGCAGATGAGATGTGTGGGGGCACAGGGTGCTGGGGTCACAGATTGGCTTGGGGTGCTCATCACAGCCCCAGAGGCCTGGACATACTGGGGAGAATTTTGGCACAGGGACTCAGACACCAGGGTGAGGGCTCCAGCCACCAAGCCCTGGGCAGCTAAGGGACAAATCCCACTGGGGAAATCTTACTGGGGGTGTAAGTTCTGGTGCTTCATCCCTTCTCCATCTCTCTCAACCTCTTCTTGCAGCCTATCCAGGCAACTCCTCACTCAGGTAGAAGCTCCCACAGCACCTCTTAGGAACATTGCATTACATGTCAGACCAGCATCCTCAAAAGCAGGTCCAGGTCATCTCAGGGTGCCCAAACACACTGCCACCCAACCCTGCACCCATCAGGGACTGTGTGAGAGCTGCAGAAGACCATGGGGCTGCCTTGGGAACATTTCTCCTGTCCATTCTCCAGAACCAAAGCAGAAAACTTACATGTGATGTCAAAGCAATGCATCTCAGCCTGAGGACAGAGCCAGTTCACCTGAGAGGCAAATCATGGATCGCTTCCTGCTCAGGCTGCAGGCTCTGGTAAATCCAGACTTCACTGCTTCTGGTGCAAATGTAGGGCTTGCTGCTTTTCAGAGGTGTTCCTGCTCTTCTCCTCCCGCAACTCAGCTTGTCCATCACTTTCTGGAAATATCCTCTATGATCTGTCAGAAGATAAACCCAAGCCAAGATCTGGGTCAGCCAGTGCAGACAGCACAGCTGGGGAGGTGCATGGGGAAACCTTGCTCCTCTCTCGAATCCCTTAAAACTCTTATCACCCCCGTTCAAAGCTACAGGAAAACTCTCCTTCTCAAGCCCATACTGCTCTCAGAGGAGTTGGCTGAGAACACCCTTAGAACAGAGGTAGTCCATAGCTTTTAGCACTGATCCTTCCCTTTCTGATGCCTGCAGCCATTCAAGGCTCTTTGAGGCTTTCACTGCTTTCCCATGCATGGGGGAAAAGTCCACATCCTGCCAGAAAACAACCTGGAAATTACACCACAAATTTTGTGACTGTAGCTGGAGATGGAGCAGAAAAGGAGAGTGGGCAGGAAGGTTAATTGAACAGAAAGACCTATTTGAACACCTTGTAAAACCTGGAAATTGGAATCATGCTGAGACCCTTAGTTCAGTTCATGAAGGCAGCATGTTTTAATTTGTGAGGCACCAGGAGGGTGAGCCGGGAAAGTCTGCAAGGCATTTTGTCTTCCTTTCTGAACCAAACCATAAAAGAAGACCTTCAGTATACACAGGTATTTCTGGGTTTCTGCCATCATTACACTCATGTCTCTAGCAACATTTAATGAATTCCATTATAGGGTTTTAGTTAAAGCAACGACTGTTATGTTAAACCATCCCTGTTGTGGGTGGTATTTCCAGAAAATTAGTAATTCTAATACAAATTTTCATTGTGGGTTGGTTTTTGGATGTTGTCTGGGTTTTTTAAATCACAAAATTAATAAGAAAACCAGAAAACTGTTCAATTTTGAGCCCACAAAAGTAGGGCAGTCTTGATGTTTCTGGAAAGCATCCTGTTGGGACCCAGATCCCTCATGTCACCTCAGCTGAGGTGACCAACTGAGGCAGCCTCACTGAGCCCTCCAGGAGGTAACCTCAAATGATGAAAAGACTTTTGCCATGTTTTGGCTCCCTGCACTCTTGGTCCTGACAATAAGGGGACACCAAAGTGATGCCATGAAGATTTTTGCCTTTTCTTTTATACCCCTGTTATACCTTTTTACAACTTCTGTATTCTTAGTGCTTTTTGCCTACATTCTTGGACTTGTTTGTCAAGCTAAGAGACTAAACCTTTTAGAAGCTTTGTAGCCAGGGATCAGTGTGCCCCAGACCCCAAGGTCCTCTCCAGAACATATTCTGTAAACTAAGATAGAACCATCCAGGGGAAGGCTCCTTGGGGACGGGGGGCTCACTTGAACCTCTCATTGGGGAATTTTTGATAGATATGCTAATTAGTAACACCTATAATGTTATACCCAATGTTGGGGGGGGATGACATGGGAAGAAAGAAGAAAGACAGAGACACAGAGAAAGACTCGGTGGGGTACATCTTGATGCATATGACCTGGACGTGTACACCTAAGGATCCTTAAAAATAAATACCAAGGTAAAATCCCTTTTCCCCTTCTAACCGTGTATGCCTCTTGATTTTAAGACCAGGAAAAGGCATCAAAAGCAGCAAGGAGAGCAGGATCAAGTGGGGATCAGAGGTGGCTGAAGCCCCCAGGGCTGATGCTGAGGCTCGCTGATTGCAGAGTGCTTGTTGAGCACACAAGCACTCTGCCACGTGCAAGTATTTTAAATATTACAGAATTAAGAAAAAAAAAAATCAATGAAACAGTACTGATAATTTCTCTTGGATGAAGTATTGTTGAGTGTATCAGAACTATCTCTTCATGCAAAGTCCTTGTGGTTGCCTGAATGAGTCCTAATTAAATTACGTATTAGGCTCCAAAGATGATATCTAACAGATAGGCAGAGCAAACCCACTGATTAAAACCAGTGGGTACATCTTCATCTGCTACAGCCTTGATGCCCTGCACTGAGGGAGAACAGCTGCTCTGACCTTGTCCCAGTAAACTCAACACATCTTCTGTAAAGAACAGAGCTGGAAAACCCTTACCCTGCTCCACTGGGTGGAAGCCCCCTGGCCCACTCTGGCATGGACTGGAGTGGGAACAGGGGGGTATTCCTGTGCCCCCATGACCTGTCCCCTTGCCTTGCAGTGTCACGCTGTGGACACGGGTGAGGGGGGAGCAGCAGCACTGCCTCAACCCCAAGCGCCAGAACACCGTGAGGCTGCTCAAGTGGTACCGAGTATGGAAGGAGAAAGGCAGGTAAGGGCCAGTTTGCTGAACGGGTGAAGGATCTTGGAGGCAAGTCAGGCAACCAGCAGCATTCAGACATAGAAAAAGCAGGAAAATGCACATGCTAGCAAATGCTCCATCCAGCACAGAGGATGTATTTCATCACCAGCATTACGATTTTAAATGGACGTTCTTGATATTAATTCTTTCCTGCCACATGCAATTCTCACTTCTATTTTGGCATTAGGCTGTTCTGACTATAAATAGTAATTATTTTTGGTAAAAATATTCATCAGCTGACATTCTCAGTTATTTACATACACTCACCTCCCTTCTACGGGTAAAAATACAAGACGAAAAGCTAAACTACTTTCACACAGTCACAAGAAAAGCAGTCAGGAGAGATGGGATGTCCCACACTTCAATCACACCACCTCAACATCATCAATACTTGATGATGCAGATATTTGCCAATTTTAACTAGTGTATCATTCCCAGAAAAATTGTAGTTTTCTGAAAAAAATCTCTGACAGCGTCTCCCTTGGGGTTGTTTTTTTTTCTAAGTCCTAGACAGAAGACAGAGAGTGAGATGTGAATTCCTGATGTCCAGTGGTGATGTCCCCATCTGTAATTAAGGGGAGCTGCCCGGTTCCTGCCACATCTCCAGCCATGGCCAAGAAAGAGCCTCCACACACAGTACAGGTTCATCAAACCCTCATCCTCCTCATCTGGTGGGGAATTTGGTCCCCAAAAGTGAGCTCAAATAAGGCTAGGGAGCAGCAGGCTCCTCTCTCTGCAGGCCCAAGGGTGCCAGTGATCCCCAGCAGAGTCTTGGTGGTGCCTCAGGCAACGCCAGGGCACAGCAAGCCCCTGGCCATCTCCCCAAATTCCTGCCAGCTCGCTGCATCTGCTTCACAAACAGAGCACGTGGGGAAGCCCTGGCTATTGCATAACCACATATTTTCACTCTTCCCCTGGTTTTTTGGGGTTTTTTTTTTACATAAGGCCATCATTAAGTTGACAAAGGTTGCTCAGCCCCAGGCTTGTGCCCTCATGAAACACACAGACAGACAAGCCCATCAAGTTGTGCTGTCAGGAAATAATATAGAAAAATGAAATAGAGTCATTATTGCAAACAACAGATATTTTGAACTTATTGTCTATATACAGCTCATTATAAGCTTCGACATTTGTATATGAGATAGGGATTTTCCAGCATTTAAAGCTAATTAGCAGATGTGGATTTCTTCATGTTATTTATCCAGATAATTGTGGCAGAGTGCATTACTTCCAACATGCCTCCAAGATGTGATAATGTCGAAGTCCAACACTCCTCCCAGATGCTTTATGGATAGAGGTAGCAGTCTGGTGACTGCTGAAGTCAATAACTTACTTTCCAAATTACTTAAGCACAGGCTAAAAATCTGATTCTTGGGGTTTTATTATTTTTGGGTTGTTTATTATGTTTTTTTTATTATTATTATCATTGTTATTTGAAATTGAGTTTTTTAATTCCTAGTTTAAACACCCTGCTCTTGGCTCTTCTTTTGTTTAGGGTTTATGAAGAATAAGAGAAAGTGGTACATGGAATGGAGTGGACTCCCTTGGCTGGCATAGGACTGGGCTCAACAGAAGATTATTTCTCTCTCGCAGACATAAGACACAAATTCTATATTATTATAAAGCACTTTTTACCAAGGGTCAGTTTTTACATTTTATAGCCGTGTGCAAAAGGCTTCCAGATTTCACAAGCATCTGTTGCACTTCTCATTTCATATCCGTCTGCTCTGTACTGAAATTAGGAAAACACATGCTTTTCATTTTAAAGAAGTTCTTTTGGGATTTTTTTTTTGTTTTAATTATTATTCATTCATACTTCACTATGATTGCAATCGAGCTTTATAAGCTCACCAGCAAAGAGAACTGTTTGTGACGGTGTCGCACAGCCATGGCCCTCACCTCTGGCAGTGGGAATGCTTCGGGGCTGGGGTTGCTGCTCATGTTTGCAGCCTCCACCTCAGTCAGGCAGAGCAGGGACCAAAGACAAGTTTGCTGGGGAAGATGCCACTAAAATGTCGTGGCTGTACCTGCAGAAGTGAGGTCCCTCAGCAGCTCGTCAAATGAGCGTGAGCATCACTTGTGTACCTCTTCTTTAATGGACTTGAGGTCTTGCTGCAAGGCAAAGCGTCCTGTATCTCCCATTTAACCTCTCATGCATTAGAAGGCATTCCTAGGTCATTTTTATTACTAAGAAAATGTTTATTTTTTTTCCACCTGAAGCATTTACAGAAAGTATGTGGCTTCAGTACTGAGACATCTTAAGCTTCAAGACTATTGTGTATGTTTTCCTAGATTTGTAGCAACAACAACAAAAAGCCTTTAAAAGGTACCTTTTTATGAAAAATACGATAGGGCAAACATATAAATACCTATGTATGTTTTAGTCACAATACAACATATTCATTATTTTGAATGTAATACTTCAATGTTAAGCAGTGCATTCCTCTTTTTAATATAACAAAACTACCTTTTCATTTGTAAATATACTATAGGAAGTCTCCCTATATTATCTCGTTGTATAATGTACTGTACTGCTAAATTATCATATGCTATTTAAATGTTTGAAATATTTAGAAGGTTGCATGCAGATTTCATATTTCTTTCTAAGACAAATGAAAAAAAGTAATAAAAAAAATATTTTAAAAAGTTGACAATTGCTTGTAAATTTCCTTAAGCCATCAGGGAACTCCTGCCACTTTCAATCACTTGGTAGCTGAATTGGTTTGGGGAGGAAAACAGTAGGTCAGAGAAGCTGATTAGAAATAGGACATTTTGATGATACTGGAATTAGAAAACATTATTCCAGTACAATTTACCTTCCTTTCTCATTTTAGGATTTGGACTTTGGCCAAACACTGAGGAATGCTGTGACATAAAGAAGGGTGATCCATTCACCTGTAATCACTGGTCTACTGTTGCGTTAAGTAAACATAAATCAACAACTTCAATTCATATAAAACCACATAAAAGCAGTTTGGACAAGATCTGGGTTAGATTAGGGACAGTTGTACAACAAAAGTCAGGCAACAAAAACCTGTGAGCTACCACCTCCTCTTCCTGCCCAGTTTCTGCCCTCGCCCACAGGGAGAGACTTTGCACCCAGCAAGGCTCCTACATCACTCCCCAGATAAAAGGAAAGCAACAGCTTGGAACAGTAAGGCCAGCAAGAGTTTAAAGGCATTAAAAGCTCCTGGTATTCCCTGAACAGCACCGCTGGCCTTCCTGCCTGCTCCCAGCTGTGCAAGGGCAGCTGCACACGGGGCTGCTCCCAGCATCAGCACCAGCTCAGTGACAGCAATCTTATCCTGCAGAACCAGAGCAATACCTGGCCTCAGCTCAAGGGTTTCCTTTCATTCAGACAGACAAAATAGGAAAAGAAAATATAAACATTATGTGTATATATATATATAGCCTCAATTACTGGGATAACCACCTGGCAGAGCTGGAGGAGAAAGAGGATGTAAAAGAAGTTTCCTATTCTGCACAAGGGCAAAGCTCAAGCTTCAGATACCTATAAGTAAAAATCTTGATAGATATCCCAGGGTATTTAAGAAATTAATTCTCTGGGGATATCAACAAAAGGGCCTGTTTCTGGCTGCCCGTCTGAACCCAACCTCTGGGCAAACCCAGTCCTGCGATAGAGCCAAGCTGCCCCTATCCTTCCTTGAGTCACATTTTAACAAAACCAGTAGTTTTTCCTTGAGAAGATTTGATTTCAACAGGGTGGCAGACTTCAAAAAAGGTTTCAGCTTATTTAGTGACTACTGGGCAATGTATTTCCTGGGAAATATTGATAGGATTGCATAAGAGGAATGGTGTGCACAGCTCTGACTGCCCAAGAACAGGACTCACTGACTCATACCTCACAGGTCAGAGCATGTACAAATGTCTTAGCTCTGGGTTCATCTGCCAGACCAAAACCACCAGCACCAACAAAAACTAACTAAGCACAGAGGAAACAAATTGCAATTTTTTTCCACTTACAGGAATGGGAGGCAAAAAAAAATACCACCCAAAACAACAAAAATCACAAACCAATTTAAAAACAAACAAACAAAACCAACCAAAAATTGCTTGGTTCAATACTTGTATTTCCTTTAACCTAAAATCCTTTGAATAAAACAACTCTCAGAAACAAGAATTGAAAACCTAAAGAGAAAAAACAGACTCTGAGCTAGTTTTCCCAAGTCTGTAAGCCTGGATCTCCAGGCAGGGTTGTTAATTTTCCAGGAACAAGAGAAGAATCCCTTGCTGTCCCTGATATGCAGTTGTAAAGGGAAATACTGCATCAGAAGGTAACAGCCACACACAAAGCATCAGCCACTTTCTTTCAGACCAAAACATGTCTGCTAAAATATTTAAATAAATATAATATACATATGTATATGTAGGTTCCTCCTCCACCAAGATTTGGCAGAAATCTTAAAGTTTGGTTTTGTTTTCCCCAGCAGATTTCAGGTTGTGAAGCCACAGGAGACCCTTCAGTCCAGCCTCCCTTATATGCAGACCATACACTTGTGCTCTGAGATCAAAAATGAAGCTGCTGAAGTATGGTCTGAGCACACACCAGCCAGCCCTGACTGCTCCTCAGTTACCAATTTACCTTCCCAAGAGCCTGAACAGTTGCAGGGTAAGCAGGAGCCTCACTTCATCCTGGGGTACAGGACCAGGACATGCAGACCCCACAGTTCCTTTACCTGAGTACCAGTGCTGCACCACAAGTGTGTGAACCCATCGCAGAGCCTCCAAGAAGGGCAGGAGGCAACTGCTTTCCCCATCCAGCCTGCAAATCTGCTCCCTGGCACTCTGCAGGAACACCAAGCCCTGCGCAGGAGACCTGCCCACACACCCCATCCTTCCCCTGGGCATTGGGTACCCACAGGCTGCGCCCATTCCAAAACAGTGCTATTAGATTTTATTTTAATGAAGGTGCAGGGGTCACCCAAGCAGCTGCAGTGAGAGGACACAATAGCAGGGAGACCTGCCTGGCCTTTTCAGCGAGAGCACTATGTGGGATTAGTAATGTTACACAGAGCCTTTCACCACTTGCTTTTCACTTGTTCATATATGGTCTAGGTCAGCAATGGCCAAAAAAGTTTATTAAGAAACAATGGTTGCTTGGTGGTCTGTGTGAGATGGCTCTCAGCAGGTCCTGCTGTGCCCCAGCTCCCCCAGGCTCCCTAAATCAAGGCACAAGGCCACGCCAGATTGTTACACACATGGGGACCTTTCCTGACCATGTCCATGTGGTGGAAGTGCTGGTTCCACACCAACAAAGTTTTAGCAGGGCTGTGGGAGCAAACATGGGGATTGATGGTAAAGTCATTGTTGGGGCTGGGGGTTTGCACTGGCCACCCCTGAGACCTGAGTGGGAAGTCGAAGGCAGAGTTACAGCAACACAAATGCTCTCCAAGCTAATTAAACAGCAAAGTTGGATCCCTTCTGGGCCCATATTTGTAGAGAATAGGAACAAATGTGAATAAAAAAGCCACCATCCGCAGGATTCACCATCCCACTGGGATCCAGAGCCAGGGAGTTGTGCCTGTTCAAGGGTAAAGGGCCTCTGTGCAACCTGACATCATTTAACAGGTTTTATATAAGCCCAGGCAGAGCTTGCACTCTCCAAAACATACTTCCCCTTAAGTCAAATGAAGCTCTAGTCACATTTGGGGTATTTTTCCTCCAAAGCTAGTTTTCAAGATTGAAGGACTGAAATCCAGATGTGCCCAGCATCTGGAAACCTCACTCCTGGTTGTGCAGCACCTTTGGGAAAAGACAAGATGGTTTGGGCTGAGTTTGGGCTTGAGATCCAGGAGGATGGACAGCCCATCTTGAAAGCCCTGTCTGCACCAAGTTCATGCCAGGGCAGTCTGTAGATCTTCCATGCCTGGCACTCGTGCTGGGATTTGTTGTTCAGTTTGTTCCCTTCAGTGGGTTGGGGTGTGCATGGCCACAACTGGAAATATAGGTATTTTTGAGGACTGCTGTTTGCAGCACTCACTAACTCTGTGTTTGCTCTATCAGAAACTCTGCGTCCGTTAGTCATTGATTTCCCTCTGATCCTAAACCACAAAGAGCCAAGTGTTTCCTGGAAGTTCTTTGGTTTGCCTAGAAAGGCTGCACCCCATGAGCCTCCAGATATCCTTGTAAACAGCGCATATTTTCTGGAAAAGATTTCCTCTAATTCCTTTACCCAGAATGGCAACAGGCATTGCCATTGCCTGAGAGAGACGGTGGATGCAGCTGCATTTGCAAGCAGCTCCAGGTGCTCAGAGTGACCACCAGTACTCATAGATATCAATATGCACCTTACAGAAATATTAATTGTTTGCAAAATCCTGGGCATCCAGGCAACTTGGAAAATCTCACAAACTGTTGGCTGTGCTTTCTGACAACACATACCTGCATCTCTGTGGAATATACCCACAAAGGTATTTGAGCTACCATTTCATAGAGAGAAAGCTGAACACCTGCATAAAATGGGGTCACCATCCTTTTTACCTTCCTTGGCCATCACCTCTGCTGACCACCAGAACTACAGTAACAGTCCCTGAGTCATGCCAGAGGTATTAAAGTATTTAATATCCAGTACAGATCCAGAAGTTGGGTTTTGAGCGTTTCTATGAGCCAGCACTACTTGAGATGAAGCCTTGTGAGATCAAAAGGATGGTTGGGAGACCCCAGCAGCCTGGGATTCAGGTCCCTTCCTTTCTCTCACCAGCACTTTGGTGTCCAGCAGCTGCTTGGCCATGGCCATCTGATCGCAGCCCAGATCACTTCTGAAGGAGCAGTGGGGAAAGCAGGGCTGAAAGGACATCTAGTGGCGACCAAAAACCTTCTCAGTCAGCCGGGGGACGCCTCACAGCTGTCTGCATCATAAATCCGTTTGGAGCCTGCTCGTTGTGCTTCTGTGGCTGGGAATGCTCTTCCGCAGCTCTGCAAGAAAAGCTTCAACTGTTGCATCTGGTTTAGGAAACATCTCCAAAGAAAATTTTTTTTAAAAGAAAACAACCCAAAAAATAATTTAAAAAATAGCAAAGCAGCTGTGTATGGGGAAGCCTGTTTAGAGATGCACACAGTTGTATTATCCTGTCAATTTGGAACATGTACACTAAGGGAAAAGAGAACACCTGGCCTCTCTGTGTTTACAGGAGCCATGTCCGTCACACCAGCATGGGGAACTGGATTGCAGCACAACTCAGTGCAGACTCATTCCCAAAACACCTGTCCCAAATCCTTTAAAAACATCAAGCGTTTCTGATCAATATGGTTTTCTTGCCCAGAGGTTCTCCCTCCTGCCACCTGCTCTCCAGCAAGCCCAGGACCCCGTGTGGTTGCCATTCCTCTCGTGTTGCACTGGGGTCCTGTCCTCAGCTAGGTCCCTTTGACCTCCCAGCAGCAAAACACACACACACACAGTATCACCTCCAGTGCCTGAAGTGGAGAACTCCTCCCTTTTCCTGGGTACCAGCACAGCTACATCCAACCACCAAAACAAAGCCAAGACCCCTTGAAGAAATGCCTGTAGGGATATAACACGCATGAGAGTGTATTCTCTGAACACCCAGTGACAGGTTGCATTTCTGGTCCTCTTGCCAACCACTGAAGTCCTCAATTCCCCTTTGATTTTCTCTCATCTGTTGCCTGTTTGTGTTATCAGCTCTTTGGGTAGTGACTGCTCTGACGACACACATGGAGGGCATCCAGCCCAACAGGAGCACTCCCTGCGAGCGGGCACGCGGGACCTGGGAGGGAGGAATGACATGACATGAAGTGACAGGAAAGGAGGCAGGCAGCCAAGGCCTGGAAAATCACCATGCCTGTGTTTTTGGTTTTCCTCCTGCACAATAAAAGAGGTTAGTGAATTCCTCTTGAATGGGTTTCAGAACCTCCTCCAAGGAAAAAAAAAAGAATCCTGTTCATATTCACTTAAGACTGATAATTACAGGAATAATTATGATTTATTCCTGTCATAAATCTTGGAGGAAGAAAAGGGTTTTGAGGTTTGCAAGATTTGCTGGATGACAAAAGGAAAACACAGCTGTAATTGCCCTTCTTTGTTGTGTTTAATTAAGGATTCTGAAGCAACTGATCTCAGGATTTTTTTCATGGTTAGAAACCTGCAAGGAAAAGAAAATCTTTCTGCAGAGGCACCAATCAAAGCTTTGTTGGGTTACTAGGCACTAAGTGTGCTACATCTGAACACTCAGGACACCCAGAAAAAGAAGCTTATTAAAGGAAAAGAAATGCTACAACAGGCTTCTTTCCACCACCACCCCCCACTTCCAGTAGACCTTGGCAATTTCGAGCTCACTTCTAATTCTGGAAGAAATGTCTTTTGTCTTTACCCCTCAGCATTTTCACCTCATTATTGCCCATTCAATTTTGTTGCATAAAAACATTTCTCCATTTCTATTACCTTCATAATTCCACCATTTATATTTTTCCTTGTGGTTTGCTTCAACTTCCTTTTTTATCTCTCCAGACTTATCACTTCTGCAACCACATCAGGAAAATCAAACCAGCCCAGAGCTCCTCAGTGCCTTCCCTGGGCCAGCAATTCCCAGTCAAGCACCACTTCTCCCCAGCAAGAACCAGTTTGCCAAGTGCTACCTCTCCAATTCAAAGTGTAAGTGACAGGCAGGGTGTTCCCTCTCCATTTCTGTGCAACAGCTAAAACAGTTCTGCCAGGAAAATCCAGTTCCTCCTCATTATAGCAACCAGTGTCAAATCATCACGTCTGGCTCTGAGCAATGCCACCAGCCCACGAGTTACATTATGCTCAGCCAAGGCTGCAGGAAGTTAAGGAATAAAAACGGCAAGAAATCCTTGGAATTGCTTTCAGTCTGAAGGCGCTTGTGACAGGGCTTCTGCAGAAAGTAGTGGCACTTGAGAAGTGTGGAACTCCCATGCTGAGAACAGGACCAGCACACACTGCATCCCCAAAGGGAACACAGAAACACAGAATAGTCTGAGTTGGAAGGGACCCACAAGAATCATCGAGTCCAACACTGAAGTGAGTGGTCTTGTGAGGAAACAGAGGTTTGGGTTGAACAGAAGGTAAAATCCCAACAATTCAACTGCACAGAACATCCTAGATAATGATGCCTTGAAATGCTGCTCTACAAAGAGAAAATGCCAGCTTTAAAGGAAAAAGAAAAGACTTCTTGGGTTTGTCATGATGTTTAGGAAATGTTTCTTTAGGGTCAGGAGAAAAGGATGAAGGGAAACACTGAATTTGGCTAAAGCTTGTTGCGGAAAATTATTTAAAAAAAAAAAATAGCCCTAAAACAAAGAACGGAAGGAAAACAATCATTTTGCCGTGTTATAGGAGATATTTCCCCACTTACTTGATGCAGGTGCCCGGGTTTTCCAGCAGAGCCTCTGCACAGGGTTATCCATCCTGGCCACTGCCGGGAGAGCAGAACTGGCTCCGAGCTGCAGCTTGGTGGAGGTTGACACCTTGTGGCAATTCCCATCACTTACAAGTCAGGAAAGCTGGGTTTTCCTTTTTTCTTTTTTTTTTTTTTTTTTTCTGGCGGTGGCTGGAGTTCATAGCTGAAGAGCTAAATTCCCAGCACCTGGCACGTCATCTGTGGGGTAGAGGTCTGGGTTCATTAACAGTTTAATGAAGATAAATAACACCAAACACTGAAAACGATATAGAAAGAAATCCAAGTCACATCCTATTTGTTTCTGGGGAAAAAAATAAAGAAAAGGAAAAAAGGATTCTTTGGGATAGCACCAGCTGTATATACACAAGGCCCACAAGACAAGTAATAAAAAGTGGTCTAGCAAGATATTTCTCAGCAATTTCTCAGTCTCATTGGATCCCCTTCTGTTTGCACAGTGGGGTAAGAGGTGCAGACCCCTGACTGACTCCAACAGCTGCTTTGGAGGAGTGAAGCTACATCAGCTCCAGAGAAATTATCTCTAATTCCCACTGGAGTAAACGGAAACGGGCTCAAGACCTGCCATGCATTAAACCTGAAGTGAAGGAAAAGATGCATTGGGTTTTATGCCTTGGTTTTAAGAAGATGAAAAACAAGAGATGTTTGTAGTCTGAAGAAATGCATTCACGTCTTCATTTATAATTAGCTATTTTACTGCAATTTGCTACATGCTTAAATTGGAAAAGAAAGCGGCATCCCCTCACCAGAAGCCCAGCAGAAACATGTCAGCCAAACTTGTCTCCCCTCATTAGCCAAATACTTGTTTCAGAGGAGCTTCCTATTGGAAGTGCATCCAGCCCCAAGGGAACAAAAAACTCACCTAGGACATTTACTTTCCCTTAATCATGCTGCTCCATTGTCTAATTTCCTGAATAGTGAATTCCTGAATACTAGAACTAATACTTTGTATTTACTTAGCATTTTACCCCTTCAAGCCATTCCAAAATATGTATTAGCAGGCCTACAACGTAGAGCTACACTTGCAAAAAAGTGTTCAGGGATTATAAGGGCTTATATATACCTCGAAAACTATTCTTGCCACTTAACTGTGGGTCAGACTTAGCTGCATCCCCTGATTCTCCACAGTCCCGCTCCAGGCACAAAGCGCAGCACCTGAAGTGTCCTCCTGGAGAGTTTTTCCTTCTAACTCTCTGCCCAGTTCAGCTGCACCATTTTGTACTGATGCCAGCAAACCCAGCAGTTTGGACCCATATGCTGCCTGAGAGTTTTCAAGGGCTGTTGTACCTGTAGTTTAACACTGTACTTTTATTCTTCTCTTTATACCTGGAGGCATTATCCTAAAGAGCTACTGAGAGAGGTGGTACCTGGCTGTGAGCATGATGGAGAGCGAGGTGGACTCCGTCACCTTCACAGCTGCTTTCACCAACAAGGGGTTGAATTCAGGCTAGAATTTAAGGTGTTCATACCTGTGGGTTTGTCCCTGAAAAATGAGAACTGTAAAGGATATATTGCACATATAATACTAAAGTAAATGGTAAGTTAAATGGATAACCAGAGGCCATTTAAGTCAGTGCAAAGAGTTCCTTTAAATTCCAGAAAGCAGAGCAAATCTACACATTATGTATCATATGCTGAGATGCAAACCCTTGTCCTTGTATGGCCGACTTTGCAGCACTGAGCCTTGGGGTGTCACCCTTGTCCCTCTCATGGTCAGGGTGGCAGGACCTGCACCCCAAAGGGTCATCCCTGGGGTCAGGGTGCAGGACCCTGATCCCAGGACTGTTGGCTGGAGCTGTATCCTCTCCTTTCCCACCCGCCCCACTTTGCCCAGGCTCTGGGGCTCCTGCAAGCACTGTTAGGTTCCTGCCCAGCCCTCACATCTCTTTAGGGGTGAATTCACCTGGTTTTTGGCTTTTTTTAATTGAGAAATTGTCAGCATCTTCCTCACTGATACAGTCTTTTACTATAGGTTGCCTCTATTTATGTATATAATACATCCAGTTTCCTTTGATGTGAAAGGCATCTGGATGGTTTCATACTGATGTCCCTTTAGAGAAAAACATTTCCTACCTGCCCCAACAGCCTGGAAGTGAATGAACCCCAAAATGGGCTCCCCACTTAAAAATACATGAAGCATCTCAATTTTCTTTTACGTACATATGCTCTGTGCCAGGGCAGAGCAGCAACAGAGGTGTGACAGGGAATTTTGATCAAGGCTCCCTGGGAATGTGAGTGACCCAGCCTTCCTCTCCTATTCCGTGTGCAGAAGTACAGATACTTACAGATGTGAAAGGCGGTATCACCACAGGAGTTGTGCATGCACATGTGTGTGACTGCCTGTCTCTGCACACATCGGAGTGTGCGGGAGATGTGGGTCCGTGGCTGGGTGCACATGTGGGACACGTGTCTGTGCGGCACATCCATGGGGGGTTGCTCCCCAGCCTTGCCCTCCCGCCCCGAATCCTGGGGAAGGAAGCAGGCAATTCCCTGCGGGTGCAACCCTTGTCCCTACAATGCCAGAGAAGGGATTATACCAGGGATTAACATTTTAAACTCCCCTTCCAGACCTACTCAATCAAAGATCCTCAGGCCAGTAATCGTACTTCTGTCCTGGGATTACTGCGTTCCTGAGTCCAAACCTCAGTTTCAGGAGAAGCTGAGGAGAGGTCACCCCCAATGCCTGCACACCCCAAACTCCCTGGGATAGGGCAGAACCTCTGCATTTGGGTTTTCTCCCCTTTTTTTAGCCATCCTCTCCAATCCCCCTGCCATGGTTGGGAGAAGACTCCATGAGTGCTTTTCTTGTCGCCTGCCTCCTCCTAATTCCCAGTAATTTATCCCGTATTAAAACTCCCTTAAGGAAGAATGGCCCGGGACCCAACACCTGCTATGCAAATGGCAGCAAATCCCCCGGGCCCCCGCAGCGGGCCAGTGGGGACCCGCAGGCTGACGGTGATCCTGGAGCATCCTCCCCCAGCTGCAAGGCTCCATCCTCAGAGCCAAAGGGGATCCCCAGAGCTGGGGGGCACCCCCAACCCCCCTCCAAGAGTCCAGGCTCACTTTCACCCCCTCATTGTAGTGCTTAATTCTTTCAGGTTATCTTTGCCCCTCCTACAGGGCAGCCAGTGAATTTGGTCCCTTTCTTTTAGGATGTGTACTCTAGCTTCAAATAGAAAAATACAAATCAACAAAAGAGGGAGAATTGTGGGAGGGAGAAGGTGGAGGGGGAAAAAGAAGAGAAGAAAAAGCTCTCGCACAAAAAAGGTGTGGGGGGAAAGAGCTCATTTCTCGAACATGACATCCTAATCTCATTTTTTCCAGTTAATGTGGTAGCCAGGAGGCTGGGGAAGCTCCAGGCAGGGAGCGTGGCCCAGCAACATGACCACACCAGGAGAGTTTGGCCCTTTTCCTTGGACAACTCAGATTAGGGTTGCTGAAACCTCGGGCAGCCAGCCACACCCCCAGGCACCTGCACTGCACACTGGCTCCAGCCCATCTCCCTGGGGGTGCCCATGCTGGGGAGCCCCACAGAGACCCCACAGGCCCCTCCATCTCCACGCTTTCTTCCCGTGGCCCTTCACCATGATCACACATTTCCCAGCCTGAGCACTTGAGTGACATTTGGGCTATTATTCGAGGAGATAGATTGTTTGGCCTGAAGATGCATTGTTTGGGCTCCTCATAAAAGAAACAAGTTAAATGCCGCAGCTACCACACACAAAAATGACTCCTTCTGGCCATAAAACCAGTGGGACAAGGAAGTGGTTGTAGGAGTCAAACATAATTGATGCTAAGAAAGATGTTATAAATAATCTGTGCCAAGTCCTCTCTCATGTGTCTCAAAACCACAGAAAGTGGCGCTTTTTTTTTTCTCTTTATCTCCCCTTGAATTCAGAAGCATAATACACTGTGAGCACCAATAATTGATGTATGTTATAATTCTTCATTACCCTATCAGTAGTCTGGGAAAATTGGAAGAAAAGAAAATGCCAGAAAGTTATGGTAAAACTTAAGATGCGACAGAAGTAGCTTTCTTTGCTCATGCTGTGAGTGTTTGAATAAGAAGAATGTCCCTGCACTGTAACAAGCTAAAAGAATGAGGAAGACAAAGGATTTCACGAAAAAGGTTTAGATAGAAGACAAGGCAAGTGAAACTGAAAGGAAGGGAAAAAAACCATTTACAATGGAACAATGCGTGTACTAATCGCTTTGATATATTATACAAACCCAAAGACCCAAAACATTGTGTAATTATTTATAAATGACTTCTCCACTCCTGTGTATAATACCACAGAAAGAATAAAACTGCAGGCTACTCTCTAAACTATTTCTAAATAGACCTAGCTCAAAAGGAAGCAGAAGTGTTTGAAAAAAAATAATTAATGGTTGATTTTATGGTTGTCTCATTAAAACATTTTAATTACCACAAACAAAATACATTTGTGCTTGCAGGGAACAATCGTTTACCTACTCTACCCCCCCACCCCCCCTTCTAAAGAGAAGCAAAATGTTACATCACATGTTTAAAACCTGAAAATAAAACATTCCCACTATTTCTGCAGATCCCCAGGAGGGGTTGAGCCCTGACTGCAAGTCCAGGCACTTGTGCAGGATTTCAGAGCGGATTTGGCTCTCTGGGCCAGGACCCACTGCAGCATGGGGACACTCCTTGTGATGCCCCCCACCCCAGGAAGCCCCTGGCACATGGCCCGAGGCCTCACACTGGCCACAGGCAGGTAGGAGATGAGGCCAAATCCTTTAAAGACAAAGCCCTTGAGCTGCTCCCAAGGTGTTTCCCTGGCAGGTGAACTGGCTCCTGCTCCAAGAGGGGTTAATGCTACCTCCCTGCAGGCTGAGATCCCTTTCAAATACTGGGCTTCCAGGGCTGTCCATTAGCCAGCAGCCACAGCACCAATCCCTGAACCCCCTGTAAGCCTCGGGCCGGGGGCTGTAAGGTGACTCCAGCCGGGTGGAGGGTGAAGGGTCCCAGGGGCACAGCCCTGTATGTCCACCCCTACCCTTGCAGCCCTCACAGCACATCTGTCCCCGGACCAGGCTGGACAGAAGCCACTGTGCTCTGCACCATGTCCAGGCAAGCACAAGGAGACAAGCTGCCCCACTGAACCATCTCCTGGTTTCTACCTGATTTTAAAATTCCTGCTGCATCCACCCAGGCATCTCCAGGGGTGAGGGAGCAAGATCCTTCCTTTACTCCTGCAAGGCACTGGGTCTAGCTTTCTGCTCTGGGTGATGGCTTTGCCATCAGCCATGTCACCTCTCCGAATTTAGTTCAAGCACTCTACACAGGCAGCTCTGCCTTCTCTTTCTGGCCATGCTTTCAAACAATGAGAGAGCAAAAAAGCAGTATTCTCCTGGTTGATTTGTTATTTTGACACTCATCCCAAGAACTCATCATTAGTTCAAGCCCTCTTGTAATAATGTAGCAAAAGACAGAGTTTGCTGAGTTACTGTAATGACATATCATTTTAAGACCTGAAAAAAATTGTTACCTCCGACTTCTCCAAAGCACTCCAACTGTAGGAGCAGTTTTACTGTGAACTGCTCATTTCCATGCTTGAAGAGTGATGCTAACACTGCTCTAATGATCATAATTCTGGTTGGGTTTGAAATGTGAGGTCGATTTCTGACATGGAGTTTTATTTACCTTTTTAAGGTACAACAAATACTTACCAGAGAATGGCATCTTCTAACTGACTGGCTTTTTCCTTGGAGGAAACAGTGCATCCAGAGAGCTGCAGGGAGCCTTGTGGCACATTTTCTCCAAAAACCCTTCCTCCACCTTTATTCATCAATTCCTACTTTTTCTGGAGTCCAGCCATGAGTGAGACCCCACGCACGATGTCTCAACATGAGGGCAGAGGAATGAGCTTCGTGCTCGAGGCCTTACAAGTGATAAATGTGCTGCATGGAAATGCACCCACAACAATGCAGATTTTGGGTGAGCAGTTTGCCATCACTTGTAAGGAAGGATGGGCTGATCCAGCTGCGCTTTCTCATAGTAAAAAATGACACTTGAATCTTTTTCCCTTTCACTATTTTTAAGTGCTGTCTCTCAAAGCAAATTATGAAGTATTCCTGAAAGCTTCCTTAGAGTTCAAACTATGAAATTAATAGTATCCATGAGTCCAGCTGAGCCCAGCTGCACTTACATTAAGGTGGAAAAATTAGAATCAAAGGCTAAAACTCAGGATAAGGCCATCAGTGAGATGCTAGCAACATGCTGCGTGTTTCTTGAAATCAATGGCCCTGTTTCCTTTTGGAATTTTTTTTTCCAATCCCAGAAAACTTCACAAAACTTCAGCAGCCGACTTCCATAGGAGCAGGCCCGTAAGGTGTAAGAGCTATTATCTGTGTTGGCTGAATAATTTATCTGCAAAATTAGTAGACTGCCTGTGATAGAACTGGTTGAATTATTCATCGGGAATAAATTATCCAAGATATTTAGCACTTCTTTCTGTTTGCGAAGGCTTCCTGAAACAATTCTGGTTCTGTGAATGCATTCGTTATTCATAAGTACGCAGTGAATAGATTATGCAAACAAATTTCAGCCTATGGGTTGTTTGTGAAACATTCACTTCAGCCCTGGCTATTCATGGCTGTGACTGATCACAGAGACACATGGTGCTCTCTCCCCTCCTTGATTGGAGCACAAACTCTTAAAACAAGAGAATAACAAATGACAAACTGCAAATGATGGATAAGGACTAATGAATAATGCTCTTTCACTGCAAACTTTCAGACAAGTGATCGGTTGTGCCAAAGTCTGTGAAACTCTAGGGAATCATAAACATTTTAATGAATAAACTATTGACTGCCCAAAGACACCTAAACAAAAGACAATAAAAGTGTTGCAGACAACACTAGAGTTTATATCACTATATATAAAATGCACAGTAACAAAAGTTGAACACTTTTTGCCATATGCTTCCATAACCTTTAAATTTTGGTCCCTTCTGGCTTTCTGGTTAGTGCTAGCAACTCCACTGTCGGTCTCTGCCTGCTGACAGAGGCCTCTAATTGTGCCGTCACTTAAGGACATGAGTAACTCAGTGAAGTGGAACTGCTTAGTGCAGAAAGTCACTTATGTATGCAGAGGCCCTAAAAACATCAGCGTGATTGCAGGTCGGTGATTGAGAGAGCCCAGTCCCTCCCGGGAACAGCCAGGCCCCCGTCGCCTGCCGTACGTGGGTATATTGCACACCCCTGGTCTGCAAGCGTATAAAGATGTAAAAAAGCAGAAAGAGAGCTGATCCTGCAAGCTCGGCCGCTGCCAAACTACTTCTAGTTTGAGACTCGTTAATATTCATCACCCAGGGCTTTTTGGATTGCTCACTTCTGTGCGTGATCTTCTTGGCACAAAGAAGGTTGTTTGTGGCAGTTTGCTGGTGTCGTGGGTCATCGCAAAGCGAGGAGCGTGCAAAGCAGAAATAACTGATAGCAAACTCCTCGCTCAGGTTCAAGTAAAGAATGGTTGCTGTGAATTTAAAACGCAGAGATAGACAATAATTTAGCCTGTCAATATTCCCTGTTTACCGAAGATTAAAGGCATAGGAGAAAATCAAAGGAGGGGGAATCAATCTACATTTTGCATCAGGGGAAAACAGGTAAATACATGTGAGTTTAGGCATAGGCACCTGAAAATGGCTATTGATGGGCCGTGAAACTGAAAACCTTCCAGGGACACAAGTACCTGAGTGCTGACAATGGGGCTTCTTCGAAGGAGGGGGAGCAGGATGCAAAGAGACAGACGTTAGAATGAGGAACTTTTTAGCCAGTTACAAAACTGCGGCTTCCCAAAATGTTAGATAGTGATACCCTGGCACTGAATGGGGATTAGCAGAGGCAGCAAAAACTTTACTATCAAAACAGCACAATTCTTTGTTTTTATCCAGACAGAGAAGAATTGTACCTGTACACTGTATATGTAGTGTGCATATATCTATATACAGTGTATATATATTGTGATTACAACCACCGAAGTTTATAAAATAAATGTCCTTTGGAACTTTTAACTTTCTGAACACCTGCAAAACCCTTTTCAAAGCGAAGCACGTGAAAGCCGAAGTGCATGTTGATATTCACCTCAGAAACGCAGGGGGGAAATACCTGCTTTGAGTTTTACCATTCTAGAGTATTTTCACATTGACGGGTGGATGTAGAAAAACCGCAAGGTGCAACGAAAACCTGACGAAATCTTCCACCCGCATCTGGCTGGGGAATAATCCACGGCTCATCCCCTGGAAGTCCAGATTAACCTTTTTCTTTCCCCAAACCCCCTGCTCGCAGCGGTTTAAACTCACACTGGAGCCCCTCCGGCCGGAGCGGGACGGTGACCCCTCCACCCCCGCGCTGAGCCGCGACCCCCCTGCCCCGCTTTGTCCTGCCGCCTCCCTCCCCGCACACGGGGGGGACAAAGCGGGGGGACCCCCCCTCTCTCCCCCGTCCCCCGGGGGCGCGGCAGATGCGCGGCCGCCCGCGGTAATTGCGGGCACGCTCCGGAGGGCGCGGCGCACGGGGCCGACCTGCCGCCTCGGCGCGGCCCCGCGGGGCGGCCACGGGGCCATTGTCCGCCCGCCGCTATAAGAACGGGCGGCCGCGCCGTCGTGTGCCAAAGCCGCCGCTCACACGAGCGGATCGCAGCCCGCAGCACTTCAAAGCCACGCGCGGTCGCGTGTCCCCCCGCCCCGCCTTTCCCCGGGCTTTGGCTTTTTTTTTCGCTTTTTTTTTTTTTTTTCGGCGCTGAGTCCCCTGCCTTCCCCTATAGCGGCCGGCTCGGCTTTTTCCTCTCTGTATTTTCATACCGTTGTTGCTTAACCGCATCCCCGGGAGTGCCTTTCCATGTGAGTACGGGAGCGCCGGCACCTGCCAAGCACCCGCACCGCCAGCCCCTTCGTTATATTTATTTTTTTCCTTCCCCCCCCCACCCCCCTCCCACCCCTTCCCCGGCCGCTTCGCACCTTCCCCTTCGCTCCCCCCTCCATCCTCCCCTGCCCCGCGTGGCAGTGACGGGGTCCGGCTTCTCTCCCGCAGGATGCCCGCCGAGGCGCCCAGCAGTGGCGACGGCGCGGAGCCCGGCGCTCCGCGGGAGCGGCGGAGACGGCGCGGCCGTGCGCGGGCGCGGACCGAGGCGCTGCTGCACACGCTGAAGCGCAGCCGGCGGGTCAAGGCCAACGACCGGGAGCGGAACCGCATGCACCACCTCAACGCCGCCCTGGACGAGCTCCGCAGCGTCCTGCCCACCTTCCCCGACGACACCAAGCTCACCAAGATCGAAACCCTGCGCTTCGCCTACAACTACATCTGGGCCCTCTCCGAGACCCTCCGCCTGGCCGAGCAGTGCCTCCCGCCGCCCCCCGCCTTCCGCGGGGTCGCCGCGCCCCCCAGTCCCGGCAGCGACGCGGGGTCCTGGTTGTCCAGCGCCTCCCCGTCCGCCCCTTCGCTCTGCGCCTCCGCCTCCGGCCCCAGCAGCCCCGCCACCTCCGAGGACTGCGCTTACGCGCCCGCCGACAGCCTAAGGGGCTTCCGCGGGCTGCCCGCCGGGCCGGGCGCGCCCCTCCGCTAGCGCGCACCGCCCGGCGCTCCCGGCCCAGGGCTGGCGGCGGAGGTGGGGGGGAAGAGGTGGGGGCCTTGTCCCGTTGCACTTTTCATCACTCTCCTTCCCCCCGGCCCCTTCCCCCAGACCCCCGCCTCGCCTCCCGCGCCACTCCGAAAAACTGGGAAGAAGAAAAGCGACAGATTTGCTGCCGCAGACGAGGTGAAAAGTCAATTTTACAATTTGTAGCTCTCCAGCGAAGAAAAACGAGCATGAAAATTTGGTTTGAACGCCCTGACAATACCATGAAAAGGCTTAAGGGGCCGATGCGGCCCGGGGCGCAGCGCGGGGCTCAGCGCGTCTCCCCGGCCCTGCCCCGGGGCGGCTCAGCCCCTCCCGGGGGTCCCAGCACCAGCCCCGATGGGACCCCGCACCCGGCGGACAGCAGAGAGGCTCATGCATTATAGATGCTGACCCCCAGCGCGGCCGGCCTGCTTTTGAGTGGGAGCAGACACGGGGTATTCAGCGGCTGGACCAGAAAGCGGTTTAATTTATTCAAGATGTTCATTCATATGAAAATTGTATTTTTGTACATAAAGAGCTTTATTCTATTATTATACCTCTTATCAAAGTGGGGGTTTTGTTTTGGTTTGGGTTTTTTTAAGAAATCGTACTTTACCCTGTAAATAAAATTTTTAACGTTTGTACTGAATTTCAGCATCGCCTCTGGAGTTTTGTTTCTTGAACTCGAGGGGTTCACTCCTCAGAAGGAGGCTGGGGTGGAAGGGAAGGGATCACCCCAAGGCAGCAGCCAGCACTTCCGACACCACACTGGCCACGGACACATGTGGCTACCTGGCCCCCAAGTCTCCTAGAGAAGGGATTAGAGCCCTGCTCAGGAGATGCAAGCAGAGAACAGGAGCAGTGCTGGTGTTTCAGGCTCTCCTTGCCGTGGTTCACAGCAGGAGCCTGAAAGTGTCATGTGCTTTGGGGCAAGGAGAAGGTGCTGCACCCCTGAACAGGGTACAGCGCTTGTAACTTTCCCTGAACCTGCAACACTGGCAGAGCTTGACTGGCATGAGCTGCCTCTTTTCCTCAAGTCACAAGGTGGGATGGAGGCTCCCCCAGTTCGCTCACAGGCAGGGAGAGGAAAAAGGGTGGCCAAATGTGCCATCTCATGGCCTCGGCACCAGCTCTGGCACAGCTCTGGCTCTCACGTAGAGACTGAGGGTGTCAAGAGTACCCTCGTCTCCAGGAAATCTGCTCCACTGTTGCAAAATCCCAAACTTTCCTTTCTCCTGCAATGGTGTGTAACGGGAGCCGTCTGACCCCCAAAATCCTACCTTGCTGAAGGGCTTCTACTCTTCCTGACTTCATCCTCCCTTCTCTTTAGCACTGCTCAATGCTCCCATATTGCACTGGCCACACAGACCCTTTAAAACAAGTTTTATCCTCTTTGTTTTGTTTTATGGGGGAAATGAGGCAGCGCAGACATGCCTCTACAGCCATCTCCAAAACATGGGTGAATTGGAGCTGTGTGTACAGTTAGCAGGGAGTTTCTGAGGAAAGATGGATAGAGGGTATTGTACAAGCCCAAATAAACCAGTTCCTACAGATCTCTGATGGGACAGCCAAGGATTATGGAATGAATTGACTTTCATTTTTCTGTGCCTCAGTTTCTCATCTGTAAAATTGAGGTACCACCATCTCACATCATCATTGAATTTAAGGATCTAATTACGCAGAGCTTTCAGTGTACTCAGATGCTCAGGCCTGCAGTAAAAGCCCAGGAAGGAATGCTTTAGGACAAGATCATACACTGTGTGGGGTAAAAGGCATAGGGCAGACACTGGAAGCATCAGAGGGAACACTGAGAAGCTGTTCATCACACAGGCAAAAGCTCTGCCTGAAAGTTAACCCTCCTGTGGGAAGATATTATAAAAAACATAATTTGGGATCATATAATTGTCACAAAAATTAGAAGGAGAAGAGCTGAATTGTTTGCACAGACACTTCAGTGCCAGCATTTCCTCCTGAGTGCCTGAGCCTGCAATATAGATAAATATGTCTTCAACACAATTTTCATATGCATGTCTGTACAGACACACACCCACCTCTGCTTCTCAGTAACTAAAAATGCTGAGAAGTGTTATTTTTTGGAAATCCTAATAGCAGCATAATACTTATATTAATTAAAGACACCATCAGCTAGCATAGGGCAGTTCCTTAATGATGTCCTGTTAAATAAAAGAGATTTGTGAAATCTAATTCTGGCAGTAACAGGTCTTGATCTGTGACGCAGTGAAGCTTTGCTTGCACCTGCCCTTGAAAGCCAGGAGGTTTTGTATGCAGGAGCCTCCAGGGGCTGAAATTTAGTACAGTCCATGGAGGCGGAAGGTCATCTAAAGTCACTGGGTCCCAAGACACTGGACTTCAATCTCAAAGAAGAAAAAAAACTCCACCAAACTTCAAAATATCCTCTATTCTTTTGTGTTTTCTTAGCTGCCAGCAGAGATCTGTGGACATTATGCAGTATATAAAGACCATACATCTACCAGGACTCAGTGTATGATGTTAATGTTCCTAATGGGCAATGAAAGCTGCAAAGTGCGTGAGGACACAATTAGATTCATACATTAACATGAGTCAGAGAACAGTTTTTCCCTGGAGCGGTGATAGGTTCAGACATAGTTGAACAAATCTGCCGCCGGGACAGATGGAATGCCCATATTCAGAGGCTGCAGCACCAACCTGCACCCCCATTTACAACAAGGGGGTTTGTATTTACTTTTATCAAAAGAATAGTTTGGTGAATTGGAGCAGGCTTCCCCAGCTGGAAGCAGGCGGCTATTCTTAATTGCGCTAAAATCATCTCCTTGCATTACTGCAGGGGGAAAACTGTGTGAATTAAATACTAGGGCTGATGAAAGCATTAGCAAATTTTTTGGAAATACCAGATAGTTCTGTGTTTAAAAATATTCATAAACAGGCAACAATCTCAGTCCCACTGAAACCAGTGGCCAGAAATAACTGAAACAGCATCTCGATTTTTAATCTTGGCACCACATTGCATGTAGGTATATGCATTTTTTCATGTCTGCTGATAGGTGTTGGTAACACTTTACCCCTGTTGGAACCATTCAACCACCTCCAGGGCATGCAAGCATTAGGGACCCTCTGCCAGGAGGTTCTGCAAGTCCTTATGTAGCTCTTAATTCCCCTTCAGTTAGGAGAGAAAGTCTGAGATGGCTCCATTGATAGGGAATCCCTGCTGGCTGGGAGACATCCAGCACAGACTTTCTCGGAACACAGCTGGGATTATCCCACTTTCTCTCTGCTGGGATTTACTGTGAGGAAACAGTCCCCTACCAACTTGCTTGTGTGCGCTGATGAGAAGGGCCCGTAGCAGCTGGAACTACTCTGTTTCAGCCTTTTCCAACTGTTTTGAAGCTCTGGGGATTCTCTGTGAATTACCTGTGCTCAACAAGTGAGCAAATAACTGCAAATCCAAAATTCTGTACAGGTTTTAGATAACAAGTATTTTCTGTAGTTTCAATGCCATGTGGTGCCCTATTTAGTGTCATCCCTGCTGTGGTGAGGCTCAAATGATGCTAAGGGTTTAGTTATGAACAAGAGCATCCTCAGAAAGATTTTCATTATTGGGCCTCAATCTGTCATAGATTTTGATTTTACTCTGTACATGGTCTGTAAAATACAGTCTGCACTACCACCTCTGACCACATGAAACTTAATATTATAATTACAGATCTCCGGGGCTCAAATGCTCCATTAAGACTGACTTGTATAGTAAGTAGAGATTATCAGAGCAGAAGCAGGTGAGAACTAATTTTCAGGAGCTTTTTTTGTTGGTGGCATATGCAACTAAAAGAAATCATCTGGAGGAGCAGAGCTGCTAAGGACCAAGCAGATTTACTGTCTGCACTGTATGTGAGCAGAAGAGAGATGAAAAAATGCTGCATAAATACTTTAAGCTGATAATTTGCCTCTTATTTGTATAGTCTTCAGATAACACTGCTAGAAGCTTTTTAAGTCTAGATTAACAAATTAAATACCTTGTTAAATCCGGGTTTATGCCCACTAGCACGGTAGCAGTGCCTATGAACAACTAATGCCTGTTCTCTCTTCCTCCTCAACCAAGAGGCCTAATGGTCAGTGTGAAAAACTACTGAAGATCCCACAGGTGTCACAGAGCCATGGTGAAGCAACAGATCCCTTTAAAAGTCCTGTGGGACCCAGCCCTGTTATTAATCCCCAGGGCAATGAGGAGTGTAAGGCTGAGCTGAAGGGGTGAAATAGCCATGCCCCTGGAAACAGAGGTTTCCCCCATGCTGAGGTTACTGTTCTCTCAGGAGAGATGGGAAAGGGTTCACGTGAGGCACTGCTGGTGCAGACCAAGGCTCCACATGCCGAGCAATGCTCCTCCATTATCATCACTGTTGTTTTTCAGTTGTCAGTCTTCCAGTTTAAGATCCACTAGACAAGAGTGAAAAGACTCTTCCCAATGGATAATGCTCTTCTCTGCCAGCGTGGAAATGCTGATGGCACAGCACTTGTTGTTATTCAGGTCTCCCACTTTTGCCTCTATTTGGCTGTGCAAAGCATCTTACTGCTTATGAAAGAAAATCTTAGGAAACTCTGGTCATTTGAAAAGGACAATGAAATATCACATTAGAGAGGCTGGGACAGAGATGCCACCCTTCTCCATGCCATGCATACAATTCCACAAGTACAATAAACTCTTCTCACTCAGCTCCTACCCATTTGTTTTACTCACTGACTGCCAGTAGGACTTCGGCAAAGGTCGGTGGGACTTTGGCACAAGTCAGTAGGACAGAACACACAGCACAGCTCTGCAGAGTCAAAACTTGTGGAAGCAAGACTTTTAGAGAAGAGATTAACTCTATTCTTTGCATAATCATGAATAAGGGTCCACAGGCACAGTCTTGTATGCACTCTGCCAAATGGAAGTGTTGGAATCAAGTCCAGAAATTTGGTGTCCTAAAACAGTAATCGGGGGAAAAATGCTTCAGGTGTCTCACTAACATCCCTGCTCTGTTTTCATTCATTTTGTTGCACTATTCAGCCCCCTGATCCCTTGCTTTCAATCCAAGAGATTCATTGTGCTTCAGGGAAGGACCAGCCTGTGTCAGTGCATGGTCTCCCTTCCACTCTTCCTTCATGCTTGTGAGATGTACTTAGTTACAAATTGAAGGATGCAGGGGGACTGATGCCTCTATTTCCCAAACGGGGATTTGGCAGAGTCCTCAGGACTTCACTGTCTCTTTCTTGGATTATTACATTCTGCACATTCCAGGATAATCTTTTTCTTTAACCTGAAGATTTCACAAAATTGCCTTCTAGGAAAGCATTTAAAGCTGTCTAATGTCAGTCCAAGGTGATTACGGACCTTAATGGTTTGTTGCACAAATAATGGATTAAGTTCCATCTGTAGGAGTTAATTTGACTTATTTTTACAAACAAACCAATTGTTCTGGTCCTCTCTGTATGGCAGGTGTCAGCAATCTTTATAAAATCATACCCAGGAGCACCTCCAGCAGGACTGTCTGGGGCAGCACCTGGCATCTACAGCCCAGCACAAACCTGGCAGAACATCGTGTTTTTCCAGCTTGCAGTTTCCATTGAGATGACAAGCCTGAAGAAAGACAACATTTGCAAACATGAAAATACAAAATCCCAAAACTAAGATGGTGTTAGTCCACTTATTGGAAGTGGCAGGAGAAGAGACACATAGCCAGGGACATCATGGACTTAGAAGTCTGTCCCTGACTCTGTTGTAGGGACCAAGAGATCTGGGGGCCCTGGATGAACACTTCAGTTTAGATAAATGAGGCCAAACAGAGAAGGCGCATGTTCAAATGGAGGAAGACAAAGTTCCCAGCATGATCACTTTCATGTTGGATTCCCCATGTTGACCTTCAGGATAATGTACAGAAAAGAGAGTCTCAAAGGCAGGGTCAGAAATAATGAAAATCACTAGTTTCAGGTAAAAGTTGATCAAACTACCCTAAACACCTTTCCCACCTGGATATCTCCTTGAATATACTCACTTTTGAGGAAGCAATGTCATTCTAGGAAAGGCTGCTATCTGTGTGGAAGAATGGGACATAGCCTTCAGATGTAAATCTAACATGGACCAGAAAAAGCATTTCTTCCCCTGTAGATTTCCAGTTTGGTCTCTGGAACTCACAAAATAGGCAATATTTATCTATACATTACTGTGCTCAGACCCTAGAAAAGCTAGACCTTGCCAGTAAAGACCAGCAACTACAAGCAGCTGAGTCAATCCCTCCCTTCAAAGCCTAAGACCTTGATTTGCCTTTTTTACTTTTTCACTTGACAATCCCTAGATATAAATGCAGAAGTTTCTCTGCTTCACTGGTAGTAGTATTCAAACCGAAGGGATTTAACTCCTGATGAATATGGCATTTTTGTTCCTTCCTATTTGAGTACCATCTCTCCTGCAACAAGTCTTTTGTAATCTGAAAGGAAAACCCTTCCTGTCACAACACCAGTAATGGATATTGCTCTCTCAATTACCCCTTGCTTCGCCAGGGGAGCAACTGATGCGCATCATGTTTATCCAGCTCACTGAAGTGCTTTCATTATCTAAGAAAAGAGGTTAATTAGTATTTAATCAATCTTTTCACAGGGTACAGTTTCCTCCTCTCCTATTTGCAATCCAAAAAGATGCCAGCTTCCAAAGCCATAATGCCCTCTTGATAAATCAAGTGGCAGCTAATGAGGTCTGTGGTCCCAGGGACGGAAGGTCTGGGCTACCTGTCACCAGCAAGGCTGTCACCTGCTCTGCTCTCCCAGGAAGCACTTGTTGGGATACTGGGAGATGCAGGGAGCCATATGGGATGCAGGGAAGGGAATTGTCAGCTGAGGGAAGGTGGTGGTGGCTGTGTACACCCCGGACTGGAGCGTGAGTGTGTGTGTCCAGTGAATGCCTCACTCTAATCAAGCTTGGAGGACTCACAAGATAAATCTCACAGAAACTCTACCCTCAAGAAGGAAACAGATTGCAATTCTTTTCTTTTTCTTTCTTTCTTTCTTTTTTTTCTTTCTTTCTTTTTTTCTTTCTTTTTCTTTTTTTTTCTTTCTTTCTTTTTTTCTTTCTTTTTCTTTTTCTTTCTTTCTTTCTTTCTTTCTTTCTTTCTTTTTTTCTTTCTTTCTTTCTTTCTTTCTTTCTTTCTTTCTCTCTTTCTTTCTTTCTTTCTTTCTTTCTTTCTTTCTTTCTTTCTTTCTTTCTTTCTTTCTTTCTTTCTTTCTTTCTTTCTTTCTTTCTTTCTTTCTTTTCCTTCCTTCCTTCCTTCCTTCCTTCCTTCCTTCCTTCCTTCCTTCCTTCCTTCCTTCCTTCCTTCCTTCCTTCCTTCCTTCCTTCCTTCCTTCCTTCCTTCCTTCCTTCCTTCCTTCCTTCCTTCCTTCCTTCCTTCCTTCCTTCCTTCCTTCCTTCCTTCCTTCCTCCCTCCCTCCCTTCCTTCCTTCCTTCCTTCCTTCCTTCCTTCCTTCCTTCCTTCCTTCCTTCCTTCCTTCCTTCCTTCCTTCCTTCCTTCCTTCCTTCCTTCCTTCCTTCCTTCCTTCCTTCCTTCCTTCCTTCCTTCCTTCCTCTCTCCCTCTCTCTCTCCTTTTCCTTCCTTCTTTCTTTCTTAGAGATAGCCCAGGAGCCATCCCTGCACCTGTATGGGGTTGAACTTCAGAGGCAAGAGCCACTAATGATGCTTGCTGCCAAAAAGTTACGGATAATAAAAGCATTATCCCATTTCAAAGAAACATATGTAGAATGATGGAGTTTCCTTCATTAGGCAGTAAGCAAGTGTTTGCTCTTCCCTGAAAAATGCCGGGAGCAAAACCAAACCTCTCTCTCTTACCATTTCCACTGTGTTAGTCCTGTGGCTGTGTCAAACACCTGTAAAAGCAAAAAAACTTAATTTTGGCCAGTCTTAGACAGGATCTTGAGTAATCTGGTCCAAAAGAGCTGTTCCAACAGTCCAACCTTCGTGTGTTTAAAAAGATCCAGCAGAACGTGCAAAGATATTTTTTCTGAGATATTGAAGCAGAGAAAGTGGCCCATGCATCCATATGCTCAAGCCCCTTTGGCTACTGGGCTATTCTCCCCATAGCCACTGCTGCTGACAATGAGGGACTGAGCCACATGCCCTGTAGTAGCCATGCTCTGGATTTCTTTCCCTGACTTTGGGAAATTCATTGTCTTTAGCATCGTCTGTAGGTTCAAAGTCCGCTTTCACTCCACGGGGCGCCCTTTCTGGGTTCATAAAGCTACGTTCAGAAATCTTTGGGCAGACCCAAAGCTGACAAAAGTGTCATTAAATAATGCTGCCAATGAATGAAGCTACCAAAGAAGACATAGTCCAGTTTGCATCTCAGTTACAAGAAGAAAGTGCAATGACAGAGTGAGTAATTGGCTAATTGTCTATACGAGCTCTATTTTAACAGTGCAGTCGTGCGATCGCACCATCTGGGGGGAGCTTGGGGAGGGAGCCCCAGCGCACACAAAGCCAGCGCGGCTCCCGACACACAGGCCGGGTAACTGCCTCCTTCCCAGGCGAGAGGTGGGAGCTGCAGCCCCCCGAGCCCCCCCAAATACAGGCTGAGATGCCGAACCTCTGCTGATGGTGAAAGTTGGGGCGGGTTGCCAAGCAATATCTGCATTGTTTTGGAGTGCACGGTGAAGCCCACCTGAGTTGCACAGTGCAGTAACCGAGTGTTAGTGCACAGCGATATCTGCCTGATTGCAGGGCTGCTAATGAGCACAATTAGACGGGTGGTTGGTGTCATGAGCCGGCATCCCTGGCCCAAGACGTGCGAGGGTGCTGCCGGCGGCGGCCAGGGAGCTCGGAGCACTGGTGTGATTTCTGGGACATTCAGAAATGATGGCATTTCCCTCTCCTTGTCTTGAAAAAGCTGAATTACTGCCTTTCAGATCCCAACTATTTTCCTCCAAAGTTACCATGAAGAAAAAAGTATAAATCACACTTCTAAGTGGGGCTGGCGCTCGGCTCACAAGAAGAAGGGGGAAAAAAAAAAAAAAAAAAAAAAAAGAGGTAATGCCATAATGTAAAATAGTTAAAAGCTTATTAGAGCCGTTCAGGGCAGTATGATTTCCACTTTGTTTCAGAACACCCCAAGCCCATCCTTTCATGCTATTGTGAAGGCAGCAATTCAAATCTCCCTTTGTCAGTATGAATGGCCCCTCTTAAAGCTCTTTTATGCCAACATATTCCCTACAGGCATATGCCCTTTAGCTCTATTACTGATTTACCCAAGTATTCAGCCCATACCTTCTGCTTTTCTTTTTCACTTACTGAAGTTCCACATGACACGAGCTGCAGGCTCTGCTTTGGTGCCTGCCCCACACCCGGCCCCAGCCAGGATGCTGCGTGCTCTGCCACTATCTATCTCACCAGGAAAAGCCACCAAAAAAACTAACAGAGGAGACTTTTCAAATGATTTATTTTTCTCTCCCCCCCCTTCCTACCTCTCCCCCATCTTTTCATCTCTACATTTATTAGCGCAAACAAATGGGAGAGGGTATATACCACCACCACCCCCCAGCCACAGGGGGAAAAGAGCCTTGCAGGCTTTGAGGGAGGAAAAATTCGAGTGTAAAAAACGCAAGTGGGCCTATTACCTCTACTTACCCTAATTAGGCTTGCTTTGAAGGGCTATTCAGAGATTTTGAAAGGCTGTCCTCTCCCTGCATCTCATTGTGCAATGTTTGCAGAGACATTTGCATCTGTTTGTGCTTCTGAAAATAGCAATGGATGCTTTCAAGAAAGCAAAGCCACCTCCGAGCCCCTCGCACCAAGCCAAGGGCCGCAGCAGTCGAGGTATGTGTGGCCGGCGCTGGGCGGGGGGACACCCCGGTTTCAAGGGTTTCAGGGTTCCTCACCGGTCCCCATTTAAACAATTCCCTTTAACAATGCAATTTTAGGCATAAAATCTGCTAACTAGATTAAACCCAGATGACACAGGACGTAGAAGTGGAATAAAAAAATCAACGCTAAAGTAAATGGTAGGCATCCTAACAGGATAGAAAGTGTGAAATCCATGCAGAGCTAGAGAGAATAGCTGGCAGCACAGCCCGGGCTTTCATACGCATATGGCCTTGACCATTTGACTCTGGTCCCATTGAGGTGATCAGCTGGAGACGTGAAGGGGCATCTCTGGCAACACACACATCCCGCTCGCTCCTTGAAGAAAGCCCACGAAATAAAGCTGCATAAAGGTGATTGATAGTAAACATTTTGTAATTTGGAGGGATTAAATTTGCGGGATGATCTTGATCAGGTTCTCAAGGCATTGCCAGAATGCAATTACATTAGAATAGCCGCTGCTGGATCGCTGCTGGCAAAGCCACAATATCCGCCAAAGAAAGGGGGTGTGAATGGGACAAAAGGGTTAATTTGAATACGTGCTGAAAAGACTGGAGGTGGACAAGGAGCTCTGCAAGGACTTCATCAGGAGCCATGGGCAGAAGGAGACGGTTTTGCAAATACAGAGGGCGAGCGGAGAGGATGTTTGTAAAGCACACTTGGAAAGGGGGGAGAAAAGGAGAAGAAAAAAGCCCCACAAAGCTCAAACTGCTTCTTTCTTACACTGCCCTTGGCTACGCTCAGAGGAGCACTTTAGATGGATTAATCACAGGGAAAAACAATGGGATAAAAGTCTTCTTCTCCCCCGTCCGTGCCCAGCCGCGCTGATCTTTCCCCAGCGGCGCATGGTGAGCGCTGGCTTCTGGCCTGGGATGGACCCAGCCCGGTCACGGCAGGCGACCACATCTCCTGGTCTGCGCGTTTGGGAGCTGGAAGTCCCACTGGCTTTTTCTGAGGGACACCCAATTAAGTTTATGCTATCAGCAGGTTGAAGATTTTTTTCAGATTACTCCTCCAAAAATGCTTAGTGGGAATTAAGCATGCAAATCCACTTGGCCGGCTCTGGGGACAATACACTCCCTCATGACGGTGAAATTCTCCTTCTAGCTCAGGCACCCATGACACGGGCTTTTCCGCTCATCTTTTTAAGCTTTAAACGCACACTGGCATCTGGAAAATGCTCTCATGCATGGCCCAGGCTCGGATGCACTGGGTGGGCTGGGAGGGGGCATGTCCCACCTCTCTAAGGTGATGAAAAGGTGTCGCACTGTCATCTCCTCCCCATCCCTGTCCCCGTCGGTGCCACAGAGGCAGTGCATGGAGCACATCCTGCTTCCCTCAGAGATGCTGCAAAGTGCAGAATCTGAGCAGGGGCTGAAGCCAGTGGGGATGGAGGACACAGGTGGAGGAAGCCCAGATTTCAAGAGAGGAGATGGGAACACGATGCCATCACTGCTGGCTCCTGATTTATGGCAGATCTGACACTCTGTGCAGTAGTCAGAGGCTGTATGAGGATGTCGCTGTCTCGGTGAGGCAGAAAGCAGCAGCTGGGCATGGGTTTGGGGCCAGGCAGGGTGGTGACCCTCAACACCCCAAGCAGGCACAAAGGTCCCGGAGGGATGTGGCTGTTTGCACAAGCATCTCTCCCTGCAGGGAGCCACTGCTTGGGGCTGGGTGGCCTCTCTCGGGCACTTAAGAAGTGAAGCATTGGCTGTGCATAGCAGCTTACAAGCCCTGAGCCATCCTACCTACCCCCACCGCCATCCCCTGCCCCTGGGACAGTGCCAGACCCAGTGACAGTGCCAGACCCAGTGACAGTGCCAGCCTGGCCGTCTGATCCACCTGTTGGTGATTGCACCCTCTAGGAGGTCAGGTCAGGGCTTGACATCCTCCACAGCATGGGGGCTTGGGCTGCTACAACCCCTTTTTGACATTTGAAACTCCAAATGAAGTTTCAGCGTGTTCTGCAGAGACACAAGCAGGGCTGAGCTCTGCTCTTTTCCTTTGGGACATCTGGATACAGCACAGAATTTCCGCACTGAATCTCTGTCATGAAAGCACACCTCAAATGCAAACCCACAGGTTTTTTATATTTGGAAATGCAGAACCCACAGGGAAACCCATTTTCCATTACCCCACTTCAGCTTGCCCAGCCACTCCTAAATCCAGCAGAGACCCCATGACAGAAGGTCACAGCTTAGCTGAAGAACCCCCCAGCAGTGAGTTTTCTGGGGTGGCTTTGCCCAGACCGCGTGTGCCTGCGCTTTCTCCCTGGCTGCCCCTCGCTGCCAGTTTGGGGAGGGATTTTTTCCACTGGGTTTTTGTTTCCTTTGAGAACACCCCGTGTTTGTGTTGCTCTTTCTCCGCGGCACAATGCACCTCTCCATTTCCTCGGCCGGGGGCTCACGCGAGCGTCAGATCTCGGCAGAGCGAAGTCGCAGGGGTCGCGGGTCACCCGAGGGCATCGGGGACAGACAAAGTCTCTTCAGCCGCTAATGTAAGCCGGGGTAACGGCACACTGAAAGCGCATCCACTTGAGACTATCTACAAGGCACTCAGCCCTCTCTAAGGGCTTATAATGTTGACTCTCCTGTCATTGGATCCAACCTTACTATAAGCCCTGGAGGTATGAGGGGCTTAGAGACATTCATTCAGAAAAATAAATCCCCCTGCTACCATTCTCTTCATGAAGATAAATATACCACAAACAGAACAAGGAAAGAGGCTGAACTCCTGATCTCTGCTCCAGCCGCTTAAAAAATTGCCATTAAGAACCCAACACTTTTATTAGACTCCTTTATTATTTGCCATTAAAAAACACAACACAGTTTATGAGTCTCCAAAGCAGTTTATTAGTATATTTTACTAGCAAAACTTGCCTTCAGTTCAATGCCATTTCTAGTCCACTCAAAGAGAAAACTTTGTGAAGAAAATGCGGTTTGTTTGTATTTGAACTCACTGTTTCTTGAGGCGTTGCAACCTGAGCTGCTCCAGCCTGGGGAGAGTTTGTATTCCCTGCTGGAGAGGTTATTGCTCAGCTCCAAATCATTGTGCTTTGCATTGGTATTAAACCTAGGAAGGCTCCTTGGCCATCAGGACTGCAGCTTGTCCAGGTGTCTACAGACACTGGGGAGCACAGAGCACCAGTTCCCAGCTCAGAAGAACTTTTTGGGCACCATGGCATATGATATAAGACTGTCACCCCTTCTCATGGCTTGTTTAGCCTCCATATTTCTGTCCAAAGCTGTGTCAATCTGGAATGAGGGTCTAGTGTAAAAAGCGTCTGGTGTAAAACCTGCATGGGAAGGATGTATTCAGATCATACTCAGTCACAAGGGAAAACAGCTGCCGTGGGGATGTGCTTCCATATCCCAGCTGCAGGTCAGCCTCTGTCCCCACTCCTCCTCTTGCATCAAATCTTGCTGAAACGCCCCACAGCCCTGGTTGTACTGGTAGAGCTTTTGGTGGCTGTGAATCTTTGCATATTTACATATTTTTCCTGAGGAAGGTGCCTTAGCATCCCTCAGGAGTTCAAAGAGCAGCAGGTTGCCTCTAAGTCCTTGTCTTTAAGTGCTTCCAACCTGGCACGTTCCCAGTAGATACAGGTCCCAGTGAGGTGCCTTCTCCAGAGCATCAGCTGCGAGGGTGGAGGAGCCATGCAGCCAGAGCTCCCTGCCTAGTCTGGTGAGCACAGGTTAGAGCTGCCCATGAGCTGCTCTAAACCTCAGTCAGCCTGGGAAGGGGGATGTGTGGAAGGTCTCCAGCAGATGCAAAGCACTGACAGGTCTCTGCTCAACAGATCTGGGCTGGTGTCAGCATTTCTTCTTCCGTTCCTCCAATACTGGCTCCCTTAAAAAATCACCCAAAGCATTGATTTTTAGCAGAATTTTACCTTCCACTGTAAGCAGACTGAGCGTGAGTTTTAGACCATCAAGTTTTTAGCACTAAACATCAGGTGCTAAAGCAAAGTCGGAGAGCATTTCACTTTTAAATGTATCAAATTCATTCTGCTTTTAAGATAAATATCCTGGTGAATGTGGGTGATCTTGCAGACAGATTCCCCTCCTCGACCTCCATCTGTTCATTTCCTGGCATGATGGGGACAACAAGGCTCTGGGCATGGTGTGTGTACATGGTGAGGTGCTCAGATTCTGAGGGGGAAACAGGCACAAAGGGGGAAAGTTGTTGCCTTGGGGAGGGAAAAGGCTGAACTGATCTAACTGCTGATATAAAAGAGGAATAATGGGATTTTGTGGGATTCACATTGATGTTCAGATGAGAGGAGACTCTGGTTGCCTTTTTTCTTTCAAGCCACTGAACAAGAACTTTAAAGCCCCTTTAAAATCTGCTTTGGCTGAGCTAATTATTATCACAGGAGTTATTAGACAAAAGCTCAATGGCTTTTCCAGTGCCTCTTCAACAGTTTCTGGGCTGCCTCAACAAGAAGAACCAGAGCTCCCTTTTATCATTGCCATATTCCTTCTGAGAGTTTTCAACTGCCGATCCTTATGTTAAGCCTTACAGGAAACACAGACAGAAAGAGGGGTGCCCATCAGCCCGGCTCTCTCTCCTCTCACCTCACAGCCTGCAGCATTGCTGCTCCCCATCGGCACAGCTGGCCTGCTCACAGCTGTTTTATTCTCTGCCATGCATCAGAGGAAAAGCAAATGTCACAACAGAGTATCTGGTTTTTGAGTAGCGAGACAGCAACCTACGGGAAGCAGCAGTCAGCCCGAGACTGGCCAGGGCTATCCAGTGACTTATTCAAGGAAGCCATTCACACCTTCTCCCCAAGGAGAGGGCTGTCCCGGGAAGTGATCAGCCCCAGCACAGAGACGTGCTTGTGGGTCTTCCATCTGAGGTTCCTCTCCTGGGACACAGCCTGGGCTCTGAAGCCCCAGTACTTCAGCCTTTGTTCTCCACCAATGCTTCAAGACCTTCCCAGTTTGATAAACTGACTTTTTTTTTCCTTAGGAGGAGCAATAGTCACATGGTTCTTAAACAGGGGTATCAAAGGAAAAGCAGAAAGCAATAAACAAAGCAACAAGGAAACAAAGAGAAGACAGCAATAAAGGCTGCTTGTGGTAGGTATTTCTCCAAAAAACCCTCAGCACTGAAGGGGACCTGGGACCTCATTCACCCCACTGAGACAGATAAACCTTCAGTATTCCCCTCACTCCCAAGCAGAATGGCAGTGCATGGAACATGGAAACCAGCTATAGTTTCCCATTCCCATTCCCCATCTCTGCCCAACCCAGGGGCTGTGGGGTTCTTTGTGCATCCCACTATCCAGCAGTGCAAGCAGCTTTCCCCATGCCTCACAGGTGCAAGTTTAGCACTGTTTTCCCTTCTTTTTAGGAAACCTCTGCTAAGAAGAAGCTTCTGATGGTGTAAGCAAACTGGGAATAGATGTTGGCACTGGGTGGCAGTTATCCTACAGCAGAATGGGAGTTGCTGGGTCCATCCCACAGGTCCCAAGCCCACAGGCTGGTCCTTGCAGGACTCCCAGCAGTAGTACCAAACTTCTGTGATGATTTCTTTCACATTGTTTTCAAAGGGTCCTTCAAGATAAATGGACATTTTTTTCTTCCCTAACTGGATATCTAAACAAAACCTTTCCAAGGACTCAGGGGGAGATGCCTGATGAGCAGACAGGAAATGGGAATGATTGATCAAGTGCTGATGGCCACAGCACTGGCACCCGGGCTCAGGTTTCAGCACAGAGCCCAGTAAGGAAGCACCTCTCACCTGCACAGCTGCCACACACTGGGCTGCCTGCACAGGCAGCTCCCTGCCTTCCTCTGCAGTGGGAGACCAAAATGTTTCCTTCCTCTGCAGCAGCCATCCCTGGCAAAGAAGGCACTGGGGCGGTCAACACAGGCACTGGCTGGGTGGAAGGAGGAGGTGTGGGGCTTTCTCCATCACTGGAGGACTTCTCTTTTAGCATAAGGGAGAGCAAACAACCAGCCTGTCACATTCCCTTAGACTTACTTCACCAAAAAGTTATTTTAAGGCAAGAGAAGGAAGTAGAGAAAAATCTTCAGTGCTAAATGGTCTAGTGTTTGCCCATGGGAGGGGTGCTGGGACTAGATGATCTTTAACGTCCCTTCCAGCCCAAACCATTCTGTGGTTCAATGATTCTGTGGAATAAATCACAGGTGAGCTGAAATGGGCTGTTCCTTCAAGCCCAGGCAGTTGTTTTCAGGTGTCCCTTTTGCTATGCTGTTGGGCTGGGACTAGGAGATTTGAATTCCCACCTGACTCATGTCACTGATGGGGTAACATTTACTCTCTCCCAGATAGGCTGTGAGCACATCCACTGCTTTTTGCAGGGGCAGAGACCAAGCGCACACCAGGTCAGGGCTGGCTGGTGACTTCACCATGTCCCCTCAGAGCACCAGCTCCAAATTTGCCAGAAGGAAACACCATTTCTACTTGCATTAAGCAGTGTGGGGGTTTATGACGCTCTCATAAGCTGTGCATCCTGAGCTGGCCAAGGTGGGAATTTTGAAGAAAAACGAGGCATATTTTCCCTCGCAACCTTTCCAATTAATATTTTAAGTGGTTTTTCAGGCTTGTCCTCTCTTTCTGCCCAGAGTTGAGTTTGACATGAAGCACTGACCAAGCAAGAAGAAAGCAACACCCTCTCCTGATTTCCTGGGTATGGGTAGGTGCAGAGCAGCATCCCCAGTCCAGAGCCTATTAATGGTCCAAGACAACTCCAGGCCAAGACAACTTGCTGTCTCTGCAGAAGGGCAAAGGCACACCACTCTTCTTCCTCCTTCCCTTCTTCTGACCCTTCTCCATCTCCCTCTGTTCCTGGAGGTGTGCACTGGGAAAGTCACAGACTGCAGGGCACTGACCGCTCCCCCACGCCAGTGACACCAGGATGTGCAGATCTCCTGCCGGCCCCTGGCTCCTCTCCCTTCCCATCTCTAGAAGTCATCTATTTTGTTGTGTGTACACACAGAAAACAAGGGGCTGCCCCTTGTTCTCCTCCAGCCATGACACATCAAATTATCCAGCCTCCAAATATCCCCATCTGGCTGTTAGTTTTTAGCTTTTTTTTTTTCTCCTTCTAGGTTGTTTCTGCTTTCCTCCTCCTCCTTTCTCTGCTCCCCAACCCATGTGTAAAAGTAGCAGGGGGGCCTTTATTAAAGGCAAAGCCCCACGGCAGCAGCTTCCCAGCCAAACTGCTCTTGTATTACTTTTTGATGAGTTTTCAATTTAGGCCTTTGCAGACAGGGGGAAGAAGGCGACTTGAGAGACAGAGGGGGGAAAAAAATGCAACAGATGGGGCCGATTGTGCTCTCTAGGCAAATTAAGGAAGACATCTGTAGCTCCCAAATACTGGTGGTCTAAAGCAATTAGTCCCCTGTGAAAAGGGGCCTCTCTGAGCCTCCTCCAGCCAATCCGCGCCCCGGCAGCACTCACGTTACAATGGCCTTGACCACAATTCACTGAGCCAAAAAAAAGAAAGATTAATCCAGGAGGAGCTGTGCGGCCAGGCTGGAGTTGCTAGGCTTAAAAGGGAAGGTTACGTCCGTTTCTGCCTGAGTTTGGAGCAGAAAAGGAGGGCGGGGGGATTTTTTTATCCTTCTTTCTGATGGTCACCCACAGCGTACCTGGTCTCTGTCGGATGTGTGGAGCGGGTGCGTGTGTGCACACATGTCCCTGTACCAGGAGAGAGCTGTAATCTGTAAATTGCTCAGGGACTTCAATTTTCCACTGGCTTGTTTGGAAAGTGATGAATGAAGACGCAAACCCCTGTGGTTGGAATTATCTCCTCCAGCCTCCTTCGGTCCCACTCCATCCCGAACAAAAAGAAGCTGTTATATGATAAGACCCCTCTGCAAGTGATAATTATAATGATTGTTATGATGCCAGGGTTCTGCTTTTACAATTGGAAATAGGAACTCCGGCTGAGCTAATCCAGCAGTGTGGTCCCTTATTTCATTCGATGTCAGGAAGCCGAGAGTGGAAAATTTAGAAAAGGACTTTATCCAAGCTGGTTATGAGCCCCCTTCCCCCTCCCCTCCTCTCCCCTGGCTCTTTTATTCATGCATATTTATGATCAGGAGATCTCAGTGGAGAAAAAAAACACATACAGAAAACAAAACCGGCCTCACAATGGGGAGAGCTGCTCATGGGAGGTCACAGCACCTTTAAATTACACCTCTTGGCTTTGTTCACCCGCATACAATGGCGCTAAGAGATAGGAAGAATAGCACTCTGCACCCTGGCACATCACAATTCTCCCAGTGATTTCAAAAAGGACAGAGAGCCCCAACTAATTTGATATCTTATTGCATTTCTGCTAACCTAAGGCCATGCCTCATCCCAGCCACCGAGGCTTGGCAGGGGCAGGCTCGTACAAAGAGCATGGCTGTGGCTCCGCAGAGCACTGGGGTTTGCCAGTCAAAGCAGATCTGTCTTGGTCAGCTTTGAATTTGAGCTGAGTTAACTGGTTTGGAAATACAAAAGCACCACCCGCCCACTGAACCTTTGCCCCTTTAAATTAATTAATTTAATTAACATGTTTATTGTCATGGCGCCCATCAGAATGGGATCTTCCCGGGGCCACACCAAACTCTAGCCTGCCCTCACACACAAAGGAGATGGGCTCATGGTTTTGGAGACGAGTTGGAACCAAATTACTTCTCAAGGCACTGAAATTTGAGCCTATAATTTATTTCTCACTCAAATATTTCCTAGGATAGGAAAAACGGGTGACCTCCAAAGCTGAGGTTCACGATGGAGGACATGAAGGGAGCAAAGTTGAAGTGGAAAACTGCTGGAAATAAGCCTCAGGGTCCTGAGGCTGATACTGTACAACAAGCTGGTAAATGCACCAACCTGAATATTTGGTAATAACTGCCTCTGAAAGCAAACTAGGAGGGAAAAAGTGAAGCTCATGTTGATAAAGAGCAAAATAATGACCTTCAAGGGAGAGCAAGGCTCTTTAGGGCAAGATCTGCTAATTCTTCAAGAATACCAGGTAGTCTGTGACTGCCAGCCCATAAAACCCAGTCTTTTCCCTCTCTCTTGTCCATCATTGACACAGTTTGCAGATTAAAAGCAGGACAGGGAAGTAAAATAATCCCACAGCATTTTCAGATCCTGCATGTTGAAAACATTTAAATGTTGCAACTGCTGCCTAGGTTAAATATAAAATATATCACATAGCTAAAGGGTTGCTGGGAATTTAGAAAGCTATTTAAATTTATTAAACGCCTAATGGAGTCATTAACATCCCATGATGAGCTGGAAGGGAATAACCTTCAATCTCTGTACCCATAGGACATACAAACGTTTTTGGAGTCCAACCACATCCCATTGGACTCAGTTACATTGCCACGCCTAAGAGACACTAAAAACTCTTTGCTATAATCAAACTCAGATTTCTAAGTCCTGAAAAGACATATAAAAAAGCAGTATTTGTACTTTATCACCTCTTTTTATTATTCATAATGACCAAAATTAATGTTTACATTCATTTGCATTTTAAGAGCAACAAAGTTATGTCCCTCCAAGACTAAGAAACTCCCAAATCTGCCTAGGAATGCCATTAGAAGGAGAAGGAAGATCTTCAATCCCCGAGGAAGGAAAGAGATTGAGAGGCTTTCAAAGTATCTTCCAGCAGCAAGAGAATGCTGCTCAGCAGTATAACCATATCTGCTGCCAGCATCCTGCAGAAAGCCACTCACCCTCGCCTGCATAGGGGGCTGGCTCGACAAGGTATGGATTTCTCTGCCCGGGAGCCGGGGTATGGCTTGACTGACATCACCATGGGGACTAATGACAGAAGATTTCCCCAAAGACGCTGGGGGCTTTGAAGAATGGTCTTTCATTCTGTGTTGAACATACAGATAAAATGTCCACAGCAGAAAACTAATCAGATCATCTGTGGTTTGCTTTGCTGTTTGCTCAGGTCACTATCCCGTGGTTACAATTATCTCAGTCAAAAACCATACAGATGTCCAAATTGGCTTCCTGGCTTTTTCCTTAAAGAGTTCTGCTTCAGAGAATAGCAGATTTCTACCAGGAAGTTCTTGGCCAAATCTCTCACATTTATACCTATCTCCAAGGAGAGTCCCTCTCCTGCCTCCAGGCAAAGCTGGAACATCCCACCACCACACATTGCCAAAATAAGCACTTAAAAATCATAACTCACACACCAAAAGCACAGATTTATATGTGGAGAGGCAAGGAAGTAGGGAAAGGAGGTGAAACTAACAAGATGCCTGTGGGATTAGGTATCCTCAGCCTTTCGAAACAGTTGGGAATTCATTGTGCACATTTTTGGTGTATCTCTGGGAATTTCAGAATTAAATTCTCCAGCTTTTCCAGTGAGCATAAGTGCTCATGTTCTTCACTTCACTCTCTTCAGGTGGCGCAGGATCAATGCCTAGTTAAAGCAACAGTACTGTAGCTATAGAAGTCTTTTGCTGCTTGCTCAGGGCATCAATCTTTCCACTGTAAGAATTGCTTTTTAAATAGGATAACCATTAATAATCTACTTAATTACACTGATGGGTATAATGAGGATGCATGACCATGAGGAAGTTTTTGCCTGTGATGGAACATGGTGGGGATGTCCTTGGAGACACTGAAATGCTGCTGATAAGGGAAATAAAGGGCTGCTGGACCCAAAAGTCAGATCCTCTTCCATCTTTCTCTCAGCAGAAATTTGGAAAATTGTTTCTGCCTTTGAACTTATTCTGCTTTCCTCAAGATTTTGATCCTGCAGAAGCAGGATGGGGCTTTGAGCAACGTGGTCTAGTGACAGGTGTCCCAGCCTATGACAGGGGGGTTGGAATGAGGTGAGCTTTATGTTCCCTTTCAACCCAAACCATTCTGTGTTATTTATTTTTTTAACCACATAAGAGTTTACAAACCTGAAATAATAATTCTAAACATATTTAATACGTAATATATCCTTAAATTTCATTAGTGTGAGGCAGAAGATCACGACAAGTAAACTGTAGAAAGTTAAGTAAAAACTTTAGAAAGATTTTAAAGACCAAACTCAGAGATCTCCAGTCAGGGTGAGTTTAGGTGGAATATTCCCCAAATGGCTCCTCCCGGGCAGTTGTTTGTGCTGCCGAAGGTGGAACGGGCGCATCCCCGCGGAGCCGCCTCGGTCCCTCCGCCCCGCCCCGAGGTCCAGCCCGGGATCGCCGCGGCAGCGGGAGGAGGGAGGCAGAGCTTGTATCGAGCACCACCCTCTGGCACAACGCTAAACTGGAGCCGAGAGGAGAAACGGCTTCTACCCGTGAAGATAAGTAAAAGTTCAGAATACGGCATCCAGGCCTGGGGTCCTCAGCACGAGAAGGACGTGGGGCAGGTCCAGAGGAGGCCATGGAGATGCTCCGAGGGCTGGAGCAGCTCTGCTCTGGACGCAGACTGAGAGAGCTGGGGCTGTTCAACCTGGAGAAGAGAAAGTTCCAGGGAGACTTAGAGCCTTCCAGTGCCTAAAGGGAACTTAACAAAATGATGGAGAGTGACTTTTTACACGGGCAGACAGTGATAGGACAAGGGGGAATGGCTTTAAACCAAGAGTGGGTTTATATTGGACGCTAGAAGGAAATTCTTCCCTGTGAAGATGGTGAGGCCCTGGCACAGGTTGCCCAGAGAAGCTGTGGCTGCCCCATCCCTGGAAGTGTTCAAGGCCAGGTTGGATGGGGCTTGAAGCAACCTGGGATAGTGGAAGGTGTCCCTGCCCAGGGCAGGGAGCTTGGAACAAGATGATCTTTAAGGTCCCTTCCAATGCAAAGCATTCTGTGACTCTACAAAAACTCCTTTTTGCTGAGGCAGGTTGTGTATGGCACTGCAGTTCTGAGAGGGGCAAAGATGCTCTTGTGCAATTACAGTAGTTACAAGAAATTAATTAGTACCTCTAAGAGAATCTGCAGGGCTTAGGGTTTGCAGGAAAAATGCACCCCCAGAAAAAAAGAGCAATGAGAAACTTTTAAACCTGTGCTCCTGGGGCCTGTGCTTGACTGCCCTCTGTGTACACCAGACCTGCAGCATCCCAGGCAAGTGTCTGCCAGACATAACCACAGCAGCAGCACCCATGGCCAAAGGGAGCCCAAGCACAGGAACCTAAATTTGGCAGCATAAAACAAAATTCATCCAGTGGAGGGGGAGTCTGCTTGGCAGACACTGAGCATAAAGCTGTGGAAAATCTACTGCATCCTAGATGGACCATTCTGTATCCCTCAGGCAGCATCCCGACACTGGGTGGGGGAATGTCACCACAAACCCTGGGCAGATGATTTTTGAGCTTGGGATGCCCCATCCTGCACATGCTGAGGACACTCAGCCAAGCTCTGAAATAATCCCTCTGAAATAATCTCTCATTCTCTTCTTTTTTTTTTTCTAACTGAAAGGCCACTGAGTGACCACAGTGCTTTTATGCTTTGGATCTCCCATCATCCCATACCAATTGGAGAATGACTTAAAAAGGATACAGAAAATGCTGTTTCTTTGTAGGCTTTGTTGTCAGATCGATCAAAAAAATAGTCACTCTACACAGTTTAGCCCTGAAATTCTTTATCTCCTGCTCCTTACCTGCAGCTTGCTTTCACTTAAACACTGCCATGTCCTCTTTTCATATTTTCCTTTGCTTGCAGAGGCATTTTGCAGACATTAATTACAAGTTTCATATGTTATGAAAGGGATTTATTTGTGCCAGATATATTGCAGGGCCTAGATTGTAGGGCGTTGTTATAAACTCTTTATACAAGCTCAGGCTTTGAGAAATCTCTACTTTGTCTCACTTCCAGAAGATGGAGCCAGAAAGCTGGGAGTAGTTACTGCGGCATAGGAAAGCCACCTTATCCTCCTGCTCGTGCACAAACCCTGTTCCTTCTCAAGAGCCACCCTAAGGTGATGCAGGTGGCTCACAGTGGGGAGAGGAGATGCCATGAGGTACCCGTAGGTTGCTGGAAGGAGACTGATTTTCCTCTCTTCTGCTCTGCACCATGTCAGAGGAAGAACAGACAGCTAGTTAGCAGGATGGGATCAGGAGACACAAATTTTATTTGCAGTCCTGCTGCTGATTTTGTCCAAATAAGAGCAAGACCCTGAACCAGTCAGTGTCTCTGTGTTTGCTGGAGGGGACAGATTCAGGAGCAAGGGATGCTAAACCTGCCTGTGATGGAAAGCAGAGGTGCTGCACAGAGCACGCTGCTGTCACTCACAAATTATAACTCAATGCCAGGTTTTATCCTCTTTTCCAGCTGACAGCATATCCTGGATCAGAGCATAGTTTCTGGAAAAGTATTCCTTAAATACAGTAACCTGATGGATATTTTCAAGGCATTTTGGTTTTTGATTCATAGTATATTTTCAAAATTTGGGGCAGGAAGTGAGTGATTTGGATGATGTTTTCATAACAGTTGTCATCTATTTTCACCTATCTGCAGAGCTATCCAGAGACAGTTTGTCATTTTCAGATGTTCCAGTTACAAAGATAACATTTTAAAAAAAAGAGAAATCTTAGTGAAAGACTTCTTACTGGTTCACTTCTTTTGGGTTTACTAGTTTTATTCTGGCAAGAGGACAGGTTAGTCCAGACAAGTGCTAGGAGGATCTTGCAGGAAAACTTCAGTGCTGTCACCTTGGAGGTTCCATGAGTCTGAAGAAGGGTCCTGCTGGCTGCTCTGTCCCCTTCTGCTTGGTGCCAGGGTTCAGAGAGAATCTGACAGCAGCAGGCAGACCGAGTACCTTGTGTGCCCTCTGCAGCTACTGACAGGGGACTCGCCCCTGCTTTATCCCATGGGATGCTGCCAGTGAACCAGCATGTCTGGAAGTCCATCCAGGGTTGAGAGCTGCTGATTTGGGTAAGCACCCGTTTGGACATCATCCAGGTTAGAAAAGCACCGGAATGTTCCAGCTTTCCTTCCTCATGCCAGGTAGATGCCTGCAATGGGCTGCACCCCTTTTTTTGGCTACCATCCCTTCTAGCACAGATAACTTCTCCAGCTAAATATAGCCTGACTGACAATTTGAAGGCATTTTTTTGGCTGCAGTACTTTCCTCTTTCCAGTAGCAAGAAACAAGTTGTGTTTTGTTTTGTATATTCAGGTAACAACATTATTTGAGTGCTGCTGATGATTTATGTCCCTTTCAGCAGCAGGACTCTGGAAAACTACTTGGAAGGTACGAACACCAAGCATTTTTTTCATTTTCTCATCAGATTTCAATTGTTATGATATATGCCCTCAAGAGACTGTGAGGAGGGGAGAGGGAGGCAGGGGAAAACCTTTTATGGCATATTGTGATCCATATGGAAAAAATATATATTTCCCACACATCTGATTCAATACAGTGTGCACATTTGTAAGGCACATGTGAATGAATGGCAAGAGAAGGGAATTTTTATGAAAGCAGACTGATTACATGGCAAAAAATCTATCGGTTAAAGTTAGATTTATTTACAGCATAGTAAATTGGGTGCTCAGAGGGGCTGGCACTGTATTGGTGATCAAGATGTCTGGGGAAATGTTATGTTTGATAAAAGCCACCCGGGACAGCATTCCCCGAGCCAAAGTATCCATGTGTCATGCTCTTCTTGTGTCACAAGAAACCCAAGTGCTGAATATATTTTCTACCAGTGTCCTGCAGATAAAGTTGAAGAAGGGAAGGAAGAATGGTGTGGGATTAAAATGTCCACTAATGCATTAAATGAGGCTCCAGAGATTTGGGGCCCTGGCCAAGCTATTTTACTGTTTTCACATCAGCTGGAAGTAAAGAAGTAGAGTGCCTCCTCCATTGGGATTGCAAGAACTGCAAGGGAAGGGGAGGAAGAGGAAGGTGGGATCCTCTATCCTGGGTTTGTGTGCAACCACCTTGGCACCACTTTTCCAGGCCAGAGATGCTGCCCACTGCACAGCTGGACCCTGGATGCTGGAGATGAAGCTGGTGGAGGATATTACTAGGGAAATAAGTTTCCAGAAAACAGGGGAAAAACCCTGTCTCCTCTTAGTGGGCACACAACCCCTCCTGCCAGTCTTCCTCCTCTACAGAGAGAAAAAACACCTGAAGGAATAGACTTTATCCCTTTCCCTTTAACAACTTCAGGCTATGGGTTTTCAGCATTAGAAGGAGTTTTCTGCAATTCAGAGTTGTTCTTTGGTTAGTTTTTTCCTCTATTTCTCCTTCCTGTTGTCATCTTCATCTGTGTCCCATTACCAATTATTATTTAAAATAATCAGGGATTATTTTAAAATCCAGTCCCATAGTTAGGGCATCCCCTTCTAACTGGAGATGAACTGGAGGAAAAGGGATAATGGCAAACCTGAAGAAAATGTGCTGAACTACTGAGCACCTCTGGAGATGCTCAGTAGATGGTAAAGCTCTTGCTCTCTTACAAAAGTACATTGTCCCATTGGATTTCCTTCCACTGAAATGATAGGACAGGGGGAATCATTCTTGGAATAAGGCTAATTTGGGAAAGAGCTAGTGAGCTTTGAAAGATTTATTTGCACTGCAGAACAGTGAAAAGAGTTTGAAAAGACACCAGAATCTGGATTAAACACTCTGAACCTAACCCTAACCCTAAGCCTAATGGCAGCTTGGCGTTGGGGCTCAGGTCCCCATCACCACAGCTGGTGCAGATCAGAAAGATGTAGGAGCAGCAATGATGGGGTCCTGCCAGGATAGCCTTGCGATGCCTTTTCCACCCCCAGTGCTCCTGGAGCTGTAGGCTCTTTGACTCTCTCAACTATAACCCTAACCATAACCCTCATGGCATCTTGTGTTATTGCTGAGATCCCCATCTCCAGAGGTGGCCCACGTTAACACAGGGTAGTGTCAACAATGCTGAGGCCCTGCCATGATGCCCTGGCAATGCCTTTTCCAGCTCCATTGTCCCTGAAGCTCTAGGCTCTGTGGCTCCCTGAACCCCAACACCAACCTTTCTGCAAGCTTGGGGCTGCCCATCCCCATGCATGGCCCTAATCTGAAAGGTGTGGAGGCAGCAATGTTGTGGGCACACCAGTGTGTATGAACACACACACACACACACACACACACACACACAGAGGTTTTTCTTTAAGCAACAGCAAACCAGATTGCATTACCCCATAAGATTAGTACTTTATTGAACCTCATTATAGGTTCACGTCCTCCCATAGTCATATCCCACTGTGTTATTTTTGGCACATGTAGCCATCATGATTTAGTATCCTGTGTGAGAAAAATGAGGTCTCTTTCTAAAATATGTTGACTATTATTCCAGATGTGGTAGTTGCCGGAGTTTCTTTTCAAGGAGGTTTTTATGGCTGAAGTTGTTTGAATCAAGCATTATTTATTTATATGTTCAAACTAAAGAAGGGGAGGGAGCAGTTTTTAATGAAAGCTAAAGGAAAAGGGATAATAAAGTGAGCTTGCTGGAGAAAGAAATATTTACACATAACTTTTGTATGTTCCCCAAGAAAAATAAAACAGGGGTAGATTGAAAAGCGTAGTTATTATTTGGCATTCTCCTGCAACAGCAAAATCCCAGGAAAGGACTGAATTTTAAGTAATTAGACTTTCCAGTTAATTAACTGGTTATAACTGTGTTATAGACAGTAGATCCAGGAGAGGCAATGAGTCATTACAGATTTTTTCAAGGCAAGATCACAAATTTGGAGATATAAATGAGGCAGACACTGAGAGAGGGAAAAAGAACCTGAATTTCCTGCTGCCATACAAAGCTTCTATGTCCTCACCTGGACATTTGATGGTTTATAGCAGGTTTACTGTGGACCTGCTATAAACAGAAGAGTCATTTGCACAACCAGATCAGGGGCATAAATGCATAAAACAAACATACTGAGGGGCAGAAGAGAAGTGGGAATAAAGAAGATTAATAAATTAATGGATTGGATGAGAAATAGTAAGAAATTAAAGTGGGGATACACGCAGGGGATGAGGATTTTGCCATGATGTCAGTAGGGCCAGACATGACCCTGGTGTGTGGGACACGATAGGGCCCATCACCGGCATAGCAAGGGAAAGTGCCCATCGTTGCACTTCTGGGCATTAATTGAGCGCTAATTATTACAGGTGGGGAGAGCTTTTTCTGTGAGTAAACTCTTTCTAAATGCTCATGGAGGAGCAACCCATGGGTGGCCCATGGGCAGGAGATGTGATGCAGAGCAGCAGCTCCCCTGGATTGCAAAGTGTGAGCCTCTTCACAGAGCAGTGGGCTGGGATTTGGATTTCAGGTTACAAAGAATCCTCCTCAAAACAGGCCAAAAATATAAGAAAAACTAAAAAAAAAAAAAGAAAAAAGGCTGCAAATGCCAAAGAAAACTCAACCAGAAGACAAGCTTACATCAGAGTGGGAAATAAGGATTCAAGTCCAAATTTCCACTGAAACATCCAACTGAACCAGCCTCAGGTCTGTTACCACAGTGATTTTGTCATGTACCTTCCCTCCTGTGTGTCTTGAACAGATCTGGAAATGGAAGTAGAAAAACATCAGGTGAAAACCTATTTCATGGACTTTACTGCTGGGAAGAACAAAGCCCTGGGATCCACTTTGCATTTCTAACCCTTTTTGGCAGATGGAACAGGGTGAGCCAGCACAGCCAGAGCTGAGCACAAAGGTGGGTTTGAATTTTCATCCAAATGAGCTTCCTTACTGCTTTTTGGTTTCTCTGGATTCCCCAAAAGGAACAAGTTTGTTTATTTGATGATTTTAATTTGAGCACAAATTACTACAGAACAAATTCTGCCTGTGTGGGCACATGAGGCTCCCGTTGCCTCCAGTTAATCAGGGACTTCTTCTAAGCAAACTAGCAAATCTGTTACCTCTCTGGCAGGAGCAGCACCAAGGGGAGAGCGTGCAGCTGTACAAGGCCCCTTTTCGCCAGCTGGGTGGGATGAGTGGAGCTGCAGCCCCTCACCCGCCCATCCACAGCAGGACAGGTCCCCAGTGGGAGCCACTTGTGACCACAGGGATGATGTTGGGATGCAGCCCAGCAGCCAGCTCTGCTTCATGCTCCTCAGAGTTTCTGTGACAGCTTGTGTGCTGGGACATCTCCTCAACACAAATAAAATCAGGAGCAAGTCTTTTGTCAGTTTTCCCCTCAAGATCATAAATGCTTCAAACAAAAAGAAAAAAAGAATTGAATTCCACATCTGTGCTCACACCCAAGGCTCACTCCCAGTTATTCTGGATCTACATTCAGTGGGGCTGTCTGCTCCACAGCTCTCCAGACAAGAGGTGTAAATCCATGTCTTTGCACACACAGGAGCAGCCTGGCCTCACTGACATCCCTCATTCCGCTGGTGGAGCAGAGCAGCATGGGAGATGGAGCACACATTGTAGGCAAAGGAGAATAAACCCTGTGCCTGAAGCTCCATCTACATCTTCCCCTTGCACCCATTCCACCTTCTCAGAACCCCACTCTCAGCAGTGGGGTCACACTGGGCCTTGTTCTGCCTCAGCCCACCCAGCACCTCACTGAAGGAGTGAGCACAGAGGAGGAAAGATCTTGAGGAGGTGGAAAGCCGATGCTAAATATTGGGTTTTATATCTCTAGCCTTTCTTTTTGTATTTCAGCTAAACCCCCTAAGGCTGTCCGCACAACTGAGCTGAGAAATTTTAGAGACACTGAACCCTGAACATCCACATTTCGCCTGGTTCTTGTGACTTTAGCTTGCTGCTCCATCACTAAGCCTTAGGGCTGGGAAGCTGAAACTGAGCTGAGAAGTAGGCAGTAAAAACATACAAAATCAAAACAAATTCATTCATTTGCTGCTAAAAGAATTTTCTACTTTTAAGTAATGACACCAGGTCCTAAATTATTCCTAAATTCAGTGGCAAGACCTGGTTTATTATTAAAGCATCTCAGGGCTGGCAATACACTAGATGTAGAATTTGCTCTTGTAAATGAAATTAACTCCTCACCCACCGAATCATCTGCATCAATAATGGTCCGTGTGACTTTAGTTCAGTCTGCACTGGAATGGATGAAGAGCACTTGGTCATCACAGCATCTCAGGACAGTGGGAACAGCGACTTCTCAGGCTGTTGTTGCTGTTTCACACTCCATGACTATCTCAAATCCAGAGCAAAACAACCTCCAGGGGAAAAAAAAGGCTTTCTGGGGTCTGGCCTTCAAACAAAATAAAATTCAGCCCAGGCTCAATGCAATTCTGATTTATTAGCAGCTCTGTGTGAATGCAACAAGAAAAATGGAACTCTCAGCACCACAGCGAGTCCTATGGCAACAAGGGGAGCCTGTGGGCAGTGAATGGGGTGCTGCAAATCTGCAGGGGATTTGTGGGGCTGCTTCTGCTGCCTCCCAGCTCCAGGCTCCTGCCCCGAGTGCCCATGTGCCTCCAGATGGTTGTACCCGAGCACCAGCCCAGCCCACTGACACATAAGACACATCTGCATGGATAAAAGGGCTGTGAACTGCTTTAGAAACATAATGCTGAGGAGAAAACCAATGACATGCATGGCCATAAGAGAAGTGGGCTGGATTACAATAGTTTTATTCCCCCTTGAGCAGCACCTGATGGCACAAGCAGCATCCCCAGGCTGAGTCTAAAAACACCAGGATGCCAGAGAGTCTCCCAAGTGGCTCTTGGTGACCTCGGGAGCCTGCGCCTGATTTTGTTTTCATTTATGCCAGACTGACACCACCAGCAATCTGCAACTGGCCTGCACAAGTGAGAAGAGAAATTAGGCTTTTTTTTTTTGGCAAGCTTTTCAAAAGAGTGATCAGCAGCTCCTCAGGTTCTCACTATTGGCAAAAAAATAAAGGGGATAAATCTAGAAAATTAAATCTATATCTGCTGCTCTAAATCTATTTGCTGATAGCCAGATGTCAGCTTTAGTCTGGGTATTTCTGCTAGGAGGCACAGAAAGGCCAGCTGCAGATTAGCTCCAGGGAGGTTAGCTTTTATCCCAGGTTGTCAGGAAACTGAGGAAAAAACAGATATTATCCACTTGATAGTGTGATAAGGCGGAGTAGACTGCGCTGAGGCAAGGGCATGACATGAAGGATGGTTTTCCAAGGAACAGACCCTCACACTGTTACACCCTCCATTTTTGGCAGTTTTTCATTGCCTCTTCACAATACCCAATGAGCTTTTTTATGCTGAAGACTCTTTTGGGGGTAAAGAAGGGAGAATTTCACACTCTGGCCATTCCATAGGCACACTGAGGTACTAGTATGAGGTTTAACATTTTTCCAACATTACTCAGCACTCAGGGAAAAAAAAAAGTCAGATGACAGATTTACATCCCTGAATTTCAGTGGATGTGAAGGGTCTAAAATCTCCCTCATGTTTCTTTTTATTGATTGCTCCCAAGATGAAACAATTGTGAGTCTGAACGAATTTATAACTAGCTTGTGAAATAAACCTCACATCTAGCAAAGATATTACACTGAACAGGAAACAAGCCCACAGAAATTCATTATGTTCCCAGAATTAAATGAAAACAATATAGTTTATGGACCACAGAAGGTAGTTACAGTAAAAAATGAAACAAAAATCCCTTGGCTGTGCAGGAAGACAGCGCAGAGGTCCCAGATCCTCTGGAGTGAGGACGTTTCAGCTGCCAGTTTTGTGTCATCACTTCAGCACTCCTGATCTTGGGGCCTGCGGCGCAGCACAAAGCACAGGCACACACTGCCATGGCTCCATTCGCCCAAGGAACCCCGCAGCAGCACTGGGAGCGGTGTTTACATCCATCCCCGATGTCAGGGACCACCAAAGGGGAGAGGGATGGCAGGGGATGGCACTGCAGCAGCACGGGAAGCAGCGACCTGAGCCAGAGGGCAGCATCCCTCAGCTGCCAGCACCTGGGGGGAAAGGATCTTGTGAGCTGGAGCCTTTTAAGCTGGCAATGAAAGGCAGAAAAAAGTCTTGATAGTCAGCCTTCCTGTGTTTATTTTTAGCAAGAAGCATTCCTCTCCCAGCTCCTCTGTGACCGGCGCTGGATTGCTGCAGTGGGGAATGCGTGAGCTGAATTTCCAGCAGTGGAAATCTCCTTGCTCCTGGGTAAACACTGAGGAATATAAATATACATACCTATATAGACATATATATATATTTCTTTTAGGAAAACCAGATGACGGCAGCCCCAGCAGCACCACCACAGACCTGCCTGCTGGCATTGCCCCATGGCTCTGTGGGGTGACAGTCATGGCCATGTCACACCTGGGGGGAGCAGCAGTTTTGACCCCACATTTTGCCTCTGGGAATAATTAACTTCTCATTACTGGGGTCAGCCTGAGGAGGTGAGACAAAAGCCAGGACAACAAAGCTGTCTGTCCACACCCAGAGAAAGGCATGGGTATCACTGAGGGGATACAACACGGTGTCCCCAAAGAAGATGCTTGTGGCAGCAGATATTTTATTTGGTTATGAAAACAAGATGCAACATGAAAAGAGAACTAAAGTAAAATGCAGTCATCTCACCCGTTCACAGTGCAGTAGCAAGGAAGATTTTTAAAGGCTGAGTCAGGGAGGAATGCAAATGGAATAAAACCCTAGTGCTGGAGAGCTGGAGACACGCAGAGCTAGAGCTGCCCCGGGAGCCATCACAGCCCCAGGGACAGCCTGAACTGGGTAACCTGTTCCTCAGAAAAAGGCTCAGCTGAAGTGCAGGGGGTTCATGCAAAACAAGAGCACTGTGGAAGTGATAAACGATGTTCCCATATCACAGACAGAAGCCGGGATATAAAAGAGTAACTGTAGGTTACATAATCACATGGCTTGAAATGAGGGGTTTAAAATCCTGACTTAACCCCATGAGAGGAACATGCAGCTGTGTGGCTGTATCAGTCCTTCCCTAGGTCAGTGAGCAGCACAACCTGGGCTCAGGCTGTGCCTTAATAGTCCTGCAGGTGAAAAGACCAAGGATTTTGGCTGTATTTTGCTGCCTTTGCCCAGCCTCCCACCACCATCCCCAGCCTGTGCCAGTCCTGTGTGTCCCTGTCACTGCAGTCATGGATGGGGCACCTGCTCCTGCTAAAAGCAAAGCCTTATTTCTGGCTGATAACCCAGGTCCTGTTAAACCTTGTCAATCAAGAATTGACCCAACATGAGAAACCCCTGCTTGGTGGCCCATAAGGAAAGACTGACAAACAGCATTTAAAAAGTGGCTGAAGATTTCAGTGAGCAGCAAGCCCTGGGCACAAGGTGAATCGAGCCAGCCTTGCCAGCTCCATGTCGCCACACAGAGGAGGTTTGTGAATTCCAGCAGGGAACATTCATACACGCCATGCAGTGTGGCTTGAGAGATGTTCGCCATCAGCACGCAGGAGACCGTGCTTTTCTTCCCAGGTCAGCCTCTGCCTAGAATCACAAAATTGTTTAGGTTGGAAGGTTCTGAGATCATTGAGTCCAGCCTTTAACCAGCACTCCCAAGCCCACCACTAAACCATGTCCCCAGCTGCCACATCTACATGTTTTCTGAAACAAACATGTTTTTTCTCCATGCCTCAGTTTCCCTACTGAAAACCAGAGCAGCGATGTCCACCCTTTTTGCAGAGCACATGGAGATCTGCTGGTGAAGGAAACTGCACAAGAATTGGCCTTTAAGGATTGTTACACACCTGTGAGGCACCCAGCACATACAATAATTCCAACAAAATCAAAGGAAATGGCTGCAGCTCCCAGCATATTGAAACAGGAGAAGAAAAAGCTGTTCTGGGAGCCAGACTGGTTGGGTAAGCCCAGAAAGCTCATGGAAAGTGTGAAAAGACCTGATGGGCTTGAGGTCTCCTCCCAATCTACGTCTCTCATTCCTTCAGTCCTCCAAACACCCAACCCCAGAAAAAGGGAGTGACAGGGAAGGAATGGTGTTATGGCAGCTGGGATGGAGCCGCAGCAGAACTCACACCTCGGCTACCTTTGGAAAGCCCCATGAGCAGCACTGGCTGAAACTCAACTTAGGAAAATGAAAAGCCACAAACTGGTTTCATAGTCCCAGGAGTGAGGCAAGGAGCAGAGAAATTCCAAAAGCAAGAAAGACATCTTAAAGAAGGGACACTTATTTGGGAATTACTGCATGGAAAAAACAGAGTCAGAAGTGAATTGTGATCCCTTCTGCTCCGAGGCCTGGTAAGCAGAGCTGGGTGGGGAAGGGCTTCCCTCCAATACCACATTTCCAACAGAATCCTTTTACCTTTTAGGTTTCACTTCTACTGAAATAAGAGACTATATAATAATAGCATAATGGAAAAGCTGGCAAGGCTGGTTCCCGCTACAGAGCTCCAGAAGTTCAGCCCTAGGTTTTCCTTGTCCTCACAGTAAGTTTCCAGCAGGAACCATGGGCGTGAAGAGAGCTCTGGGGGCAGGCAAGGGCTCACCAGGAGCTGCATCCCTTGTGTGAGGAGTTGCTGTTATTGCAAAGGATGCATCCAAAAGCATCAGCTTTCTAGCTTGGCATAGGAAAAGGTTCTGGCATTACAGACCAGGAATCTGGCAGAGCCCCTAGAAGAAACCAGATTCCCACTGTTTTACACCTTGCCCCCACCCCTGCAGAAAGCTAGAACTGAGAATACTAACTTCTTCATGAGGTTTAGCACAGTGATTTAGTCTGGGAACAGCAAAACTAATAAAGCCTGGATCTCTCTGGTTTTTTTCTGGTGATTGATTTTAAAGGTGAAACAGGAGCAGTCTTTTCTGGGGTTGATCACATATGGGGACTCCAGAGTATCATCTGCATAAGCTGGTGCTGTAATGTTTCTCAGCCGGTATAAACAGACCTCATAAACATTTAACATTTCAGTATCTCAGAGCTTTCTTATCGTTTGCTCAATTTGTATAAAATTGATCAATAGATTCACAAGTTACAGGAGGGTAAGAGAAGTAGGAGAGGGCAGGTACAGGGAGGGACACAAGCATTAGGAAACTCACTTCCATGAGAAATCAGGGGCTGATTGGGGCTGCTCTGTCTTAATTTCCAAATGGCAAAAAGTTTCCACAGCATTCTCCTTTCCAAAATTATGAGGAATATGGATTCAGCTGTGAGAAGTGCTCCTGGCCAGGTTCAGCTCTGAAGTCATTGGGACTCGCAGTGAGTCTGAACTGGCCTCATCCTTAAATATGTCCCTCCCTAGGCAGGAACAGAACAGCTCCCATCATGTGCCATGACCCAATTGCCACAGGAGACTGCTGGGTTTTCCAGACTGAAACTCTGTTCATACTGAAATCAACAGCAAAATTTCCATCTGCTTCAGTGAGGGAAAAGGATGTGCCAAAGCAAAACACTTAGATGGAGTGGGACTTTTCCAAAGTGTTGGGGTTATGCCATATAGCAATGAAAATTACAGACATGCAGAGAAGGTGTCAGACATAAGTGGCTTTCATAGATGAGATATCATTTATCTACTTGCAGACAAAAGTTAAATAAATAGTCACAAAATTATCTCACTCCTTAACATCCTCTTTTCCAGGTCACCAAACCCCCGGGCACTCTGTGCAGCTACTGAGGGTCAGGTGCCTGCACCACCTGAGCTGAATGAGGCCACTGGCATCAAAAGACGTGGCTGCTCCAAGCCAGGGACACACCACAGCTCCAGCCCATCCCAGGGCACAGCACGAGACAAAAGTCCACAAGCCCAACCTCATGTGTCCAGAAAAACCACAAAAGCAACCCAAACCTGGGTTTTCTTATGCTGCTGGATGTTTTGGAAATAGCGTGGACAGCAGAAAGCTCAGCCTACCAGGCTTCACTTTTAATATTCAAACAGAGGGGGGAGGTTATCCCAGATAGAAACATTCATCCCAATTTGCAGCTGTTTCCTTTTATTATTCAACCATCTTACGTAAGTAGCTCAGATGAATCCAAACTGAATCTTTTGCACATCACCAATTACTGTGACGTCTCTACCCAGCCTGCCTCCTTCTTGCCCTCAGCCTGCTGAGGTTCAGCAGGACACTCACTCCATGGCAGAGCTTTCTCAGGCTCGTGCACACCCACAGACTGTACTCAAAGAGCAATTATTCCCAGGGTGACATGTGGTTGAGCTGCCGAGGCCAGCACTGGCAGGAAACACATGTTAGAAATTAGTGTATGTCTGGTACTGTCTCCCTTCTCTGTTTCTCCAGGTGGCTGAGCAAAAGCAAGAGCAAGAGCATTTTCTGATGCTGACCCCTGGCTAATGTGAGCATAAATACAAGGTTAATACCCAAAGGATGGCTGATGAAGGAAAAAGTGAAGAAAAGTAATCAGGATGAGGAAAGTAATTCAAACAATTCCTTGAAAAATATGCACCTTTGGCTTGTATTCTGACAACAAAGGGTGAGGATTACCATGAAATAGGAGAGTAGCATGTGTTATGTTACTTACTCCTCAGGAACTAAATCAGCACTGTACAGAGAATGTTAAATCTCTTAGCAAAACTAACTCAGTGCCTATTTTTAATTGAACAGTGTGCTCCAGCTCCAAGCAGAGTGTGCAGGCCCCTCTGTGGCTTTCCTGTGTGGATAGATAATGTTTTCTTGCAGTCTTACAGCTCAGCTTAACCTTAGGGATTTCAAAACTCACCCCACAGAAATGGAGATCCTGCTGCCTGCAGCATTTGTGGAGCCAAGTGCATCCCAGTGGGTGCTGCAGGCTGACACCCCACACCTCGCCATGCAGCAGCCTCCAGATACGACAGAGAACACAGTTATTTAACACGTTGGTTTGGAGAAAGGCATTATTGTCCCCAGGGTGTTTCCACTGGGAGCAGGGAATGAGGAGTGCAGAGCTGCTGTGATTTTACTGTCAGGACATTGGTATAGCCAAAGAGCAGTCAAAAGGCCAGGCAGCATCAGAGGAATTATTTGTCATCTCCATCACTTCCTTGTCTTTTCTGTTCCCCAATACTATGCTTAAGTACCTTAAGGGAGGGAAATTCCTGCTCCCTTCCTTCCACATATTCAAGAAAAGCACAATCTGTCTCAAAGCCTTAATAAATTTTCATAAATACTTCAGGCCAGTTTTGGCTCTCAAATTCATCAAGGTAAATTTGGAATGAGCAGACTTCAGAGGAGCTGCTCCAGTTTCCTTGAGAGCAGATTTTCCCTCTCTCTGCCCAGTGCAATCAAATAAAAACAATGAGAACCACATCTTTGATGTTCCCTTTGCAGGCTGGATCTCCTTCTCAGCTGAGCCACAGTTTGCTTCATTAGCTGTGATCTTCTTCAATCAGTTGGTCAGCTACATTTCATGTCCCAGACACAGGAGGTACTGCAGGAAATGAAGAACAAGCAGCACAAGCACAAGGTTGGGCTGCAGAGGAGACTCCAGGCCCTACTGAGAGCTTCTCGCCATGCTCCAGCAGGATGCCAGGAGGGCTGCAAGGCCCACCAAGAGCAGGGCCCAGCTGCTCCCCAGCCCTCAGCACCACGTGCAGGATGCAGGGCATCTACAGGGAGCCCTCTGACACGGCCACAGCCTGTTTGTGGCAGGGATGTTTCTGTCTGCACAATCCACTGCTTGGTTCAGGATTCCTGCTTCTGCCTAGGACCACTGCTCACTCTGGAAATATGCCACAGCATCTGCTCCACTCTGCAGATCTTTCCACCTAGGGACCAAAGCAAATCTATTCCAGTTGACTGAGGGATCAAGACAGGAGAAGTAGCTCTTTCCCATAAAAATAAACATTCCCAGACCATGATGGCCAGTGCAGGAGAGGATGCATGTGTGCTCATCCCAGCTCCTGACTTACAGTGCTGTGGGTGAGCATTAGGAAGTGCAATACTTTTTCCAGGACAAAGGTTTTCAGCACAAATAACAGGTGAGGATATGCATACTTCTAACACTGCCTACAAATTCTTGCTGAATGTGTAGCAGTGATAGTTAAGAATGAGTTTGGTTGGTTACATAAACATATTTCAAGTCACTCCAGATGAAATGCAATGAAAATTAATGCAATATATGTTTTCAACCTTCTGTAAGGCAATAGCCTCATCAAACTACATAGAAAAAAGTAAACCTCTGAAGTCATAATTTCGTTGGGGTTTAGGTTCCCTCTGTCCATTACAGCCCCTCCCACTCAGCACTTCATCACCTTTTCTACTTTTAGACTGTTTTTGCTCTGCTTCCTTCTAACCATGTCAGCCTGGGAGCATGGAAGGGAGGGAATCTAAGTCAGAAGAAATCCTGTCTAAGGCAAAAGTCCAACTCAAGGCAAGTTCCCTGGTGCCCAGGCAAGCCTTGTGCTGTTCTCCTGGCTATGCTCTCCCTCCTTGTTTCTGACAGACCTGTGTTGCAGCTGCAGCAGAAGCAGCATATCTTTGCACAGTCTGTGAAATGAGCCTCGTCAGGTCTTACCAAGTCCTCCAACCACTCCACAATTAATTAAAATATATCACATCACTTATAATCTGTAGCTGTAGACAAAGAGCCTGCCTAAAACCACTCTTCCCTCAAAGAAAACCAGATGCACTTGCAAGACCTTCAATTACCCCTTAAGCCACCTCCTCCTCCCTGCTCCACTCGTCCCTGAAGGCCCTGGAAAACAGATGGTCTTTGCAGCTTGCCTGCGAGTTTTATAAACCTGATGGACCAAATGAGAGGAAGCATGTTTCAGAAAGCAGGGCTGTGATCAGGATGCCCTCTCACCTACTCCCCTAGTCACCATGGATTTTGGCCTGAGCCCCTCCAATGCCCTCTGCTGCTACAGGTCCCTGCAGGGAGGACCTCCCTCTTCCCCTCCCTCTCCTTATTACCCAGGTCATGAAATGGTTAAAGCTTTGCAAGCTCTGCTCCAGACCTGGAATTTCAGCCAGAAACCTAATGGCAGCTGTGCTGATCGAAGAGCTCTGCATGAAATTCAGCTTAAGGAGGGGGCAGCTGCAGGCTGTGAGGTCTCCCCTTGCACCCCGAGCTGTTCACTCCCCAGGAACTGCAGCATGGACACCTTGGAGACAAAGGACTGCACTCACATCCCTGAGCACTGGCAACTGGTAGCTGTGCCCAAGATGATGTGCCGCATCCCAGATAATTCAAACTCTTGAGAAGGAACAAGGCTGAATTCCTCACCTGCAGATGCCCCAGGGAAGGATGTTCACTGTCTTTATTTGACTCACTGGACACATACACTGTCCTGACATATTTCTGCATGGAATAGCTGGATTTTCCTCTTAGGTTTTGCCTCCAGGAATTCATCATGAGTATTACACAAATCTCCTCTAAAATCACCATCTGCCTGTTGCTCATACCCAGTGACAGGGAAAAGCCACTGCATGCACAAATGTGGGACCACTGACAGGAGCAATGGAGCAGCTCAGGAACAAGCACCGCAGACATCGGCATCTAACTCTTATCTATAAAGATTCTTGGATTAAACATATGCCACAAATATGAACATCTTCAGCTCAGAGTAATGACAAAACTTATAATCAGCTCATAAAGTGGACTTTCATCAGCTCTTCATGTGGCTTTGCTGGATGTGAGACTGACGTGAAAAGACTTGTTCAGGAGCAGTGCCTCGGGTGCAGCAATGGTGGGGCAGAAGGAAGAAAAAGGATGGATTTTTGTAGTTTAAATGTAAATCTCAGTTTGTTACAGAATATCAAGTATCTCTTACAGATTTATCTTCCTAATGCAGCTCCCAGAAGAAAGTCCATTTCCAGTTTAACCCAGTGGGCACTGAGGTTCCTGTGTTGGGTAGTGAACCCTTGATTGCTTTTTTACAGGACAGGGATGTCTGTGCAAGTGCCTCAACTCTGAGGTCACCACATTCTGCACAAGGACATAAAATATCAGCCAAGCTCTATTTCCTTCCTGGTTCTGTGGTAATAGAAGGGAGAAACAGCAATGATCTCCAAACCCTCTTTGAACAGAGGGCTCAGATACTGTGCTTTAATGAGCTGCTATCACCCCGACTGGAGAGCTGAAGTATTTCAAGACATCTCTCAGCAGCTGCATTGCAAAAGTTAATGATCTGTTCATTGCAAGAGCACATACAGATTCAGGCTGAATGATATGGAGTCAGCCTTCTCGCCTTGTATCTTTTGATATTAACCTTTTCCTGGTATTTGACCTCAGAAATGTGACCAAGGAAAGTCACCAGCATAAAGAAAGAGACTGGGATTGCAATGAGGTGGTGAACTGCATGTTTATGGAGTCCAAGTAGGATGGATATAGTTATGGATGTTTTCACAAAAGAGTCTTCTTGCTTCAAAGCTGGAACTGATTTGCCTCAATCCTGGGCTGATAGATGAATGCAGCTAAAGAAATGTGATGGATGTAAAAAACCAAAAATTGTATGTGATAATAAAAGATAGACTAGCAAGACCTGAACGAGCTTTGTTTCCATGAGTGGACAATGCTACAAACCAAAGCAATATAAAAAACTTGCCAGGTCTGAGATGGGAATTTATAAGAAAAGAACTGTTTTAAAACACTTGAGTGTTAACAGAGAAAACAGGACTGTGCTTGTATCTCCAAATTTGCCCAAAAGAAAACTTGAATTTGCAGTCAGGAAGTTACTAAGAGATAAAAGTTTGTTATATAAAAGAACACCATCTGAGTCAAAGGTACTTGGATGCACAGAACACAAGATAATCATCATCAAAAGCTGTTTTGCTGATGTACAAGTATTTCAGTTTGCTGAAGTAATTCTGAAGTGTTTATATAAGGAGAAGAATCACAGTAAACCACTTTGAAATCACCTCTAGGCACTGAGAACTGAGCACTTGAGCATCTGAGTTGGCAAACAAGGAAACTTCAGGAAACAGAAGCTCGGAGTAGCCAAGGACATTTCTCTATAGAGGGAAAATTAAGTAGCTAGTATGAGAAATGGGAAAGGTTCTTGGGCACATCTGTGAAAACAGCCTCCTCATAGATCTGTGCCCTTGAAGACAAGTAACTTTCAAGTACTCTTGCAAGCACCTGAGCAGAGAAATACAGGAAAATGAGAATTTGCTATTAAAATGGTTATGACAAACTGGAGAACTCCATGGCACAAACCCAGCTCTTCTCAGCAAAGTCTGAAGCACTCCTTTGTTGAGTGGATGAGTTTTTGCAGGAGGTGAAGCTCCAAGTCTATCTAGAAAGGCCAGTTGCCATTGGCATCCCAGTAGATGATCTTGCAGACCTTGATCTGAGGCCTGTTAAAGCTATGAAGAAAACTTTCAGGAGATACTAAATCTGACATTTGATGCTTAAATGACTTGCATTTTCACTGATATTCTGTGGGAAGTTTAAGAATAATGAAATTGTTTAAGGAAGACGTTTATTTTATTGCATGAGGCGAAATAAATGCATGGTGCAATATTTTTAAATTCATATTTTTAAAATGTCACATTTTAGTTCTTGAGGAAGGCTTGCTTTTCCAGAACTTCACACATGTCATGCAATTCGTTGTGAAACACGATTCATTTTTAGACAGAAAACCTTTTCACTGCCAGATTCACATGGGAAGAAAATGTTGTTTCCCTGGGTGCAGGGACTCCAGACAGAAGCATCAACAACCAGAACCCAGAGCATTGAGAGAGCTCTTTCTGTTGGGTGCTTTGGTGAACACTCAACTTTCCAAACCATTCACAGTGACTGAAATCCACCATTCAACAAAATACATACAAAACACATTTTCCTGAGGTTTGTTGATCAGCCTGGCACAATGATAAGGACATGGCTGCATGCCCACATGCAGAACCAAAAATGTATCACCTTCCCTGCAGTAACCAGCAATCTCTCATCCCCAGGTCCTGCATCTAACATGTCCCCAGTGATGTGAAAATTTTGAGCCACAGCTGTCACAGAATCATAGACTCACAAAATAGTTTGAGTTTGAAGGGACCTTTAAAGGTCATCTAGTCCAAGTGTCCTGCAATGAGCCTTCAACTACGTCAGGTTGCTCAGAGCCCCATCCAAACTCTCCTTGAATGTTCCCAGGTATGTGGCATCTGTCACCTCCCTGGGCAACCTGTTCCATTTTGACTTGCATCGAACACTGCTGGCAATAATATTGGAGATGCTCCAAGACTTCATCTCAGATGTGGAAGAAAAGGAAGAAAAAGGAACATTAAATACACATTTCTGGCTTCAAGCTGAATCTCCTTCCAGGTGCATGCGGCCAGGGGCTGAGGTTTGCACAGTGTCTCTGAATGAGACCTGACAAAAGGATAGGCAAGGGCTTAGTGCACCTGATCCTGAAAAGTGGCCAGAGCTCAGGTCCCAGTTCTGCAAGGCAGTGAAATGAAGACTTAACTGCAAGCACATGAATACCCTCTCCCACTTAGCTGAAGCTCTTTTCCAGAACACATTTAAAATGAGATTGGACAGAAAACCAGAAATCAAAAAAAAACCAAACCCAATTCCCACAGTAAGTGGGAAACAGAGAAGGAAGGCTAATAAATGTTTATCATTCCTAAAAGCAGCATTTGCAGTGGTGACTGGCTTGGAGAAAGACCTCATCTGGGTCTGAGCTGAGAACATGCCATGCTTCCGCCAAGTCCCCCAGTGCCTGAGGAGCTATAGCTGCTTATTTCTGGGGCAGAGAGAGAAAGGGGAAAGAAGAAAGCTTTTTTTATTTGGGGCGGGGGAGTGGGGAAGGTGTTAGGCATTTACAGCTCAGCAAAACGATGTATTTCCCAAGTGTTGCAAGATTTTTCTCAATGTACTTCTTCCCTGTCAGTTCATCTGCTGTTGTCCTTGCTGCACCCTTTTAGCCACTTCCCAATTGGTTTTGCCCTCAGGAGCAGGAGCACCCTGGAAGCCTTCACACATAAGCAGAGCCAGGACTTCTTCCAAAAGGAGCCGCCGAATTTAATTAACTCTACTCCATATTTGCAGTCCTGTGATTTCTCTTACCTTTAACGTGAACTCACATATGGATTAAAGTGAAATAAACCCTACAATTTGAGTTCAATTCAAAGCTGATTGGAAACATGTATTACCTTTCCTTGACCCGGCAGTGAGAAGGGAAGTTATTACAGTTCTTTAGTGAGTTTGTAAACTCTTTACTGCTGTGGCAGTTTTAATCCTGCTGAGAGAAAATTTGATCTGGACAATAAATTGCTCCCATTTTATTCTAATATTTTCCAATCACAGGTTTAGATAGCAAACAAGCATCAAGTTCTTTTGGAATCAACATGTGAGAGTATTACCAGAATCCTCATGGCATTTTCAGGTTAAACAATAAACAGCCATAAATAATAAGAAATGAATGCTTCAGACACGTGGGTTTTCATATGCTGACATGATGCAGAAAAATTTGGAAATGTTAATGATTTTGTTACACCATGACTAAGAAAAAAGGTACATATCTGAATTAAAGTAACTGATCCTGCATTCCCAGATAAAACAGCAGATCTTCACCATTCTTTGGAAGTTTGTAAACATTTTAGGGTCACACAGAGAAAAGTCACAAATGATAGATGCAAAAATACTGGCAGTGCTCTCATGAAAATGTGAGTCTAGTCCAAAGGAGTCCAGAGCAAACTCCCAGCAGTTCTAATGCTCTAACAAGCCCTAATGGCTGTTTGCATGTCAGCTAAATGGAACCGGAACCCCAGCACCGGGGCTGAGTGATGGGGGTCATTAACACATTATAAAAGCAGAATTGGATTTTCTATCTCTTGAGGTCTTCAGATGAAGGCAGGATGTCTTCCTGGAAGATGTGCTTTGGCAAAGCAGAAATTATGAGGCTGCAAACAGAAATGAGCTGGGCAACATTTATTGGCCAGTGATAGATGAGTTGCACCTCATCTAATGTGCTCCCAGCTTCCAGGGCCATGAATCTCTCAACAAAAATCCATGAAAAGTTGCACCCAGGAAGTCTAAATCAAACCTCTGAGGTCTTTGCTTAAATTAGGCAAATCAAATACTTTTTGCAGGACTGATATCTCCTAAGTGTTTGCTTTTACGCATTTGCATGATGATAAGGCACAAACCTCCCACACAGTGTAATGGGATGAGCTGGTTCTGTGTATTCTGACAGGGGACAGACCTCAGGCAGCTCATCATGTCACTGTCCACAGGAAAGGATCTGACACTGTTGGGGTAGAAGAACTGGGTGTATTTTAGCAACAGAGTGAAATGCCACCTGCAAAGCATTTTTCCATAATTCCTTAAAAAGAATCTAACAAAGAAGGTACAGGAAGGGGGAAAAAACATTTTTCCTCTACTCTTAATTTGCCTGCCAAGATGGATGCTGTGTAAGCCACCTGGGCACTCAGGCTCTTGGAAAGGCACAGTCTACTAGCAGGATTTTCTATCCCACCTGGGCGCCAAATATCCACAGTTTCTAGATCCATTTGCCACACTATTAAAACTGAAATATTAAACACTCCAGGGTATTCAGTTGAAAAGTGGGTTTTATTACTCTAAATGAGCTTTAGACTTGCCAGGCAAAAATGCCAATAATATTTCTTTTTAACTCAAATAAATTATTTGTTCTACACAGCAGAGTCAACATAATATTATTTACAGGAACATAATCATGCCATCCCTTTTACTATCTCTGTTTTCTTGCATGGCACAAGGGTAAAAAAGGAAAAATATTGATGCTGAAATCAAATCAGGCAGAAGATGATCTAGTGTAAATACAGCATAAGGGAAGAACTTTTTAGATTTGTTTTCACTGCTGGCATCTGTTACTTCTGACACATAAAATTAAAGAGAATGATAATCTGTTTTCATGGGTGAACAAAGAAATAACAGCAAAATAGAAATGAAATCAGAAGTATGCAAGAATGCCTGTATTGGGTCACACCAAGATGAACCAGCTGACAGTGGCTGGTGGAAAAGAAATGAGGAAGAGGATGAATACAGTGTGATGATTCTCCTGGTTCTTCCATGCTGGCATGTAGGGACTCCCAAACCTGAGGTTCCAGGTTGGGGCACCATGTTTGCCACCAACCAGCTAAGCTCCAGGACTGCTTCCAGGATTTTGCTGCACTTTTATTTGTCCAGGAGTGGTTGCCCTGTCATTTCCCTGAGCACTCCCTCCTTTTTTCTGAGGACAGAAAGGACAAACCATTCCTTACTCAACATGCCCACATACAGTTTTACCAATTCCTGTGTTTCTGTTTAGCCTCTCTTTTTATGGCAGTGATTACATATCCCCTATTCTCTGGATCACTTCCAGACTATTCCTAGTCTGAAATCTCTCCTTTGAGAGGGGTTAGCAGCCTCTACCTCTGAGTACTGCTTAAGCAGGAGGGGTGCAGTAGCTCCTCCTCACCCATTCCCCTCAGTTTCCCATGCAAGAGGTGATGTGTCTCCATAAATCCGTTTTTACAAACTTCAGAGGACTTCCAGACTGAAGGAGAAATTATTTTCCCTATTGATAGATGATGTGAGGGTGAAGAGGGTCAACATGCATTTCCCCATAAGCATCCCTGAAACTCCCAGCACCCTGGGCCATGCCAGAGGATCAGTCCTTAATCCTTGGCTGTTGTCCTCTTTCTCCAGTCCTACTCCAGCCCAGTTCCCCTCTGGCATTGCTCCTGCTGAGACAGGCTGAGCATAGGGTTTGCATGTACTTTCTCCAACATCACTGTAACCAGCTGACTACGCTCCTCTCAGCCCCAATCTAATTTTATATCTTTAAACAACAAGGTACAGTCCAGAATATCTAAAGCTTTTGAGTGGTCACTGTAACCTATAGCAGCCAAAAGCTCCTGATCCTCAGCCAAAGCTAACTCATTAGGTACCAGAGAAACAGCCGTGGCAACACTGTTTTCCTTTCAGTGCTGACTGCAGTGGGGATATTATATGAGGAATGTTCAAATGGAATATAATTTTTACTTGGCCAGTAATAATTCTGTGAGGTTTACAGTCACTCAGGTCTTGCAGGTCACGAGTTATTAAAATGAAGTTATGAATTGTGCATACCTACCAACACAGGAAATGGGCAGTGACCTCCTACATCACTTAGACACACTCAGGTCTGTGGGGCCCAATGGGATCCACCCAAGGGTACTGAGCCACTTCCCATCATTTATCATCAGTCCTGGCTAGCTGGGGAGGCCCCAGTTGACTGTAAGTGAGCAGATGTGACACCCATCCACAATGCCTGGCTCCAAGGGTGCTGGGCAGTGGGACAGCAGAGTGGGGTGAGGATGGAGATGGGGATGGGAGCATACCCTTCCTTGCACTGCTCCCTCCCTGCTCCTGGCCTCCCCACTTATAACCAAACATTTCAGCCAGCCTTTCAGGGTTGCTTTTGTTCTCTTTCTGCATCTAAAAAACCTTCCAGGGAAATGCTGTGCTAACACGCTGGCTGGTGCTGTGCTCAGCACACAGAGGGAGCGGGGGGGAACACACAGACACCGAACCCCAGAGGTCACTGCACCGATGGGAAGCACAGAACAGGCTTTGTGCGAATTTGCCCTGCCAGCTCCCTTCATTCTTGACTTGAAACACTTGCTGATAATCCACTCCTTGACCTCTCCTACACAGGATGCAGTGTCACTATATGGAAGCCATATGGAACAAAGGGATCACTCTCAATACACGCTGAGCATAAAAAATAAAAGTTTACAATGGCACTGTCACCACAGCAGCTGGGTCGGCTGTTTGCCAGCGTGCCCTCATGTTGGCAGCTGGAAGCTCGTGTGCCTGGTATGACAAAGCACAGACTATCGGGCTTCAATAAGAGGAATTTCAGCCAGGGGATGTGTTTGTACCTCTAACTGAGCTAGCTCCTGAATTTATTGTCCAGATTTTTTTTGTCTCCCTTTGAGTAATCATTAAACCTGTGAAATGTTTTCTAGAACATGAAAAACAGATATGATCCTTGATGGTCCTGTTCCTTTGAAGGAGCATACCTGGTTCCCATTAATAACCTCTATATTATGGGATGGAGCTACGGACAATTTGCTTTCTAGTGATTACAGATTGGAGTACAAAGCTCAGGAATAATCAGAAAATGCATTGAGTTTCTGCTCCAAATGCTTTAAATGTGCATACATATCTCATGTCTAAAATTCAGAAATACCCCATAATTTGTTGATAGGATTTAATAAATTTTAAACAACTCCCACCAATATAAATGACCTTCTTGTGTTTTGAGGAGAAGAAGGGAAAAATCAACTAAGAAGTTGCATTACTTTGCAAAGAAACAGTAAGACTCTAACTTTGCACGTTCAGTACAGAAACAAGTACAAGGCTTCAAATAAGCCTTAGAGGGATGGAGCTACAGGTAAGGTTTTGACCTTCTTGTTCCATATTTCTTCCCTAATCTGTCTCTAATAGCAGAAAAGATGTTCTGGCAGATGCAAAAGCCACCTGATGACCAAATTTGAGCTGAAGTTTCCATGTCACTTTTATCGACAAGGCGCTAGTCATCCCCTGCCCTACACTCCCAGCACTCCTGGAGCAGATGGCTGGAGCTGGATTACAACCAGCCTCTTGTCTCTACCCTCCTTTGCCTTTCAGGAAGGTTTTATTGGAAATCTCATCTGCTCCCATTGGTTTGGTCCCGTGCCAGCTCTAAATGAGAAATGGCCCATTTCCCGCTTCATTTCCCCTTCAAAATTCATGGGGAGTTCTTGGCAGCTTTCAAACCAAGCCCTGACCAAAAAGCCCGGCACAGGCTAAATCCACAACCCAAAGAAAACCCAGTTACTCAGCCCAGTGCTGCTGCACTGGCACCACTGCAGGGAAAGCAAGTTTTTCTTATTTTCAGTACCTCTTGCAGAAACCCTTCTGTCCACACCAGAGAGGAACACATATAATTTTTGCTGATCATCTAGATGCCTGATAATGAGAAATTTCTCATCATATGGCAGAGCACAAGCACTGCTTTCTTCAGCATGACAAGCTAAAGCCTTTTCCAATTCTCAGCCAGGAAGAGAGGGGAGTTAGTTTGGACTCAATTATTTAATTATTAGGCTTGAGAATTCAGTATCCCTTACAAAAATGATAGAGAAAAATGTGATGGGTTTTAAGATAGAGATTGAGTGACCTTCCTTGAACACAGATCCCAGCTTGCTACTCCACACTTTTGGGTGGCAAAAAAAAAAAGAGGGGCAAAATGTGTCTTTTCTTGTAAGCTAGCAGCTGACCTCAGAGTAGCCTGAGGGCATTTTAAACCTACCTCTGCCTTTATTATGTGTGTCATATGCCCCTATTCATCCTTTGTAGTTTAAAGCAAAAATGACCTTTTATAGCTATCTAAAGCATAATTTTGCTTATGTTCTCCACTCTCACCATTTGTTTCGAGTTAAATATCAAACATATGTGCACCCATTTTTAACAAAAAAATGTTTAATATTAGAGAGCATGCCCTCATATAAGACTGGGAAAGCCTTTCAGGGAAATAAGCCTTTCAAATAAAAAGGCATATTAGTAAATTTTAAGGTGATTTTAACTGTATATTTTCAAGCATTAAAGGAAACAGATCCAGCAAGCCATAAAGTGACAAGTGGGAGGTGGGGAAATATATACGGTACTAGTTTGAAAGAGAAATTAGACCTGGAACAGGGTGGAAAAATCCACCTACCCTGGAACTATTTGAATTCACAGGTTTGGAGGTAGGGAAGTTGGAGGGAGGGAGGGCGGGCTGAAGACTAGCAGGGGGCATCAGCTCTATGCCTCACCCCCTGGCAGACAGGGGTTGCTGACCGTCAGAATCACACCATGGAGAAAGTGGCAGCATACAGGCTCATTTTATAACTCATGACTAAGAGACAAACACCAAAGCTCATGTTTTTCAAAGCTAGCTCCCAGCTGGAATATTGTGCTGTGGCTCCATGAAGGCATCAATCAGCTCAGTACGAGCTTTGCTCTTGTTCCCCTCATGACTCTGCAGCACTGATGGTGCAGGGCTGCATTAAACATTCCACATCTCCGAATATTTCTTGGTGCTGCACGTATTCAAAGTACAGAACTAAATTCCATGATCTGCAACAGCCATCTCCTCTGATGGTTAATGCTGAAATAAAGTATTTCCATGTGGCTGCTTGAATTTCTTCTGCTGTAGGAAAGAACTTTCTCTGCTGAGACATGCCTGCAAATTACATTTCCATTTGGCACCAAAGATGGTTTGCACAGATTTACTCTATTCTGGGGCTATTCCATTTGCAGTTTGGAGGAGAACTATACCTTTGGTGTTTTACAAACTTGGGTTGTATCGGCTGCTGCAGTCCCGGAAGATGTAACCAGTTATCACTCCATTAGGCTGCTGCAGCAGTACCTGAAACCCTGAATAATCTGAAGTCATTGTCCTTAATGACTGCTGAAGGGAAATGGTTCTGTTTCCATCCACTTAGCTTTGACAATGCAACCGAGCCCAGGGGTCTGCAGGAATTAAAGCTTTGGAGGCTTGGGGAAATAATTCCCTTGCTCCCTTGCTCTGTTTCTTTTCCAAGCCTGGCTGCCAGCTTGCACATCACAGCAGCTCCCGGAGTCGGCTGCTGGCTTCCCCGCAGTACATGAAATACAGGTTCCTCAGCTTTGGGCAAAGGAAAGAACATTTCTGTCTCTTTTAATACCTTTATTTCTCATGAGTAGATGAAGTGGGAATGGAGCATTATTACATTTTGAGAAGCATATCAAGGCAGTAGAAGACTTATTCCTGGATATTCCACTCTTGCTGAGGGATTTCTTGACCAAGGTCTCATAGTTTGGAGGTTTCTGAGCCCAGGGCAGACATCAAATTTTCTGTTTGGGGAACCTTTGCATACCCCTGGAATGGGCCACATCAAGCACAGAGGTCACAGCTGCCACAGGATTGGCTAAAGGAACAGCTCCATCACATCACCACAGCACTGGGGAAGTGCATTCCTAAAGCTGGGTGAGGAAGAGAAGACAGTGCATGTTTTCCATGCCAATCAAACTGGCCTGCCACTGCATGGTATGTCCATTGCATCAAGAATTTTAAGGTCAGAAAGCACTACTTTCATCAAGGTGTATTTTTTTCTCTATTCACCTACTTAGTTGAATTACGAAGCCTATCACCAGCACCACAGTTCAGCAAAGGGTCATTAGTTCCTCTATTAAGACTTGTTTTGATTGTGTTCACTCACAAAAGAGCAGCTCAGCCATTTGAAGACCTTCCAGCCTGATCCCTCTCCCAGAAAGTCAGTGGAACTGAGGTTAGGCTCTTCCTGCTTTCATCTGGAAGGAAAATAACACAAAGCCAGGCTGGAGAACAGGAGCAGTAGAGTAGGCCACTGCATTATTAAGAAAACTCAAATAATGACCCAACAGAATTCAATAGTGATTTTTAAATTCAGTGCATTAAATCAGGACAACCTAATAAAACCAGTTTTCCATCCTTAGTATTGAAAAAGAACAATGGCATTATCACTGCTTGCTGGACCTGTTGCCCAGCTCAGTAGGATTTCCCATCCTTCGCTGAGAACAAATACAGGGCTGACATGTCAATGTGTGGTACTAGGGAATGAGAATCATTTAGATTCCAAACCATCCCATTCTAATCCTCGCCTCCCCACCAGCCGAGTTATTCATCGGATAACCAGAAACACCTGGGTACAAGGAATTTCCTGCTGCAATTCAGCCTTAATTTCCTCAGACAGTAAAAACCTAAGGCTCACAAAGGTGAAAGAAACCAGCAGTCAATCAAGTAAATCACCACCACCACCGCTGCAGCAGTGATAGTACATTCTAAATTAAATTTTAATTCCCACCTGATGGTTCACCGGGAGTTACTTATATACAAACCATTCATCTGACCCACCTTTGTATTTCAGGTGATTTGTTGGGGTCCCATTGGTTATTAACACCCACCTAAGTTCCAGAATGGCGCTTTTTTTTTCTGTGATCATGATCAGAATCAAAATCAGAAGCAAAGAAAGCAACGTCTGCAGGTATTTGCTGGACAGATACATTAAGGTACAGACAATCTTACTGTGGAAAGCAATGAACAACAAAGCCAAGAAAACTCCCAAGGTCAAGCACAAAGTATAAACAAGACAGGTTTGGGATCTTTAATTTTTATTCTTTTTGGGGTTAGAAAGAGCTTATGATGTTTACTGGGATCATGACTAAGCGACAAAGGTCACCTCTCCCTGTGGTCAACAGTCTTAGCAGCAAAAATATCTGAGAGTTTGGCACAAACACACAGACAAGCTGTGGCTGCCCCATTCCTGGAAATGTTCAAGGCCAGACTGTATGGGGCTCTGAGCAACCAGGTCCAGTGGAAGGCGTCCCTGTCCATGGCAGAGGGGTTGAAAAGAGATGGTCTTTAAGGTCCCTTCCAAACCAAACCACTTGTGATTCTACGATTCCTCAAAGGCCAGACAAATTAGAAAAGCTGATCAGGGCTGAGGCATGTGGGCAGAGCTGAGTGGAGAAAGGCAAGAGAGGGCATTTCAAACCAGCACTTTCAGTCTCTCATCACCTGGGTTAATTAATAAAATGAATAAAAGTAAACCAAGTCCTTAAAGCCAGATTTTTAAGAGTGATAGTCGTGGAATTTCCATATTTACATGCTCAGCACAGCATCTGCAGTCACTTCTGTTTGCAATTCTGCCAGATCTGTCAAAGTAATGCACACAATTAAAGTATGTTTTTGGCAAAATTTATAGCAAAAAAAAAAGCTGAAAAGGAAAAAAAAAGTGAATTCAGTAGAAGAGTCATCCAAAATTGCTGACATTTCTTTTTCCTTCTCAGTGAATTTAAATATGAATAGTCACAAATGTCTATGACAACTGGATTCTATATCCTGGGAAGATGCTTTGCTAGGCGGCTTCTGACACTCTTGAAGGCTATTAAGACCAGGGAGCTTGCTGTGCTCTCCAGGCAGGGGCTGTGTTAACAGACAGCTGCCAATACCAAAGGAGTGAGACCTTCCCAGAGAAGGTGTTGTTAGGTTTTATTGATGGGACCCAAGAGACAGGTGTTTCAACAACATCTACTGCTGCTCCAGCATCCCAAGAACTGGGAAATGTCACATCACACTTCTGTGGTAGGAGGCTCTTTGCCTTCTGGGAGAGGTGAGAAATAAGCCTTTCTCCATCAGCTTTAAAATTATTTAGAGCTGAAAATGCTGCAGTGACTAATGTGAATGCAGTAGCATCTTTAGGAAGATATTTGCTCTGACATGTTGCAATGTGGGCTTTTAAAGGAAACACTATTTTAAAACAGTCATATCATTTGTGTCTGAAGAGCGACAGTGTGGCAGCTGGAATGTGTATTTTTAGTGGCTCAGTAACAGACTTTACACACCAGTTGCCTCTCACATCAAGATCAGTACAAGGCAACAAATCTTTCCAAGCTCTCAGACAAAGCAGCAAAGTACATGTCAGCGAAAGTCAGTGTCAAGCCAAAAAGAAAAAAAATAGAAAAAAAAAAAACCTGCAACAAAGCTGTATGAAATTCTGCCATTGCAAACTAGGATACAGAATGGGATGTTACAGCAACAACTGAATGATGTTCTGCCAGTGTGAAATTCATGTTGAAAAACAGGAATCCGGCACTCACAAGGAGAAAACAAAGCAGACACTACGTTCAGGTCTTTATCCTTTCTGGTTTCTGTCATGCTAAAAAGCTGACCACAGCCAGGAAAGGTTCCCAGAGCCCACGTCACCATTTCATCTCATAGGGACTGCTGGGAGCTTCTCAAGGAGGAGGAAGATGAGCAGATGTCTCTGTAGAGCCCAGTTCCTTATGGGTCAATGAACTCCTTGGGACCCTGTTGAAGTGAAGCTAAAGGAAGACTTCTCAAGCTACACGGGCAGCATTTCAAATCCACTTGGTCCCTATTTCTCAAGAAATAAGGTCAAGATAAGCCCTGGTCTGGAAGGCGAGAAATTCTGCAGTAAAGAACATTTTCCACAGACAAATTCCAGCCTCTGAGGCACCAATTTCCCAGCAGAGTGTGATTCTTTTTCTGCTATAAGGACACACACACACGGATGACCACGTCCAGCACACAATCTCTGAGAAGGGAAGGGTACTGGGTGGACTGCACTAGGACTGCATCAGGAATAACACAGTCATATGGAAACAATTAGAGCTGTTTCTCAGGGGAGATCTCTCTCTGCTTCTTCAAGTTTTTCTTTCTATTCCTCCCTTGGAGTTAGCCTGAGCAATTTTTTAATTCATAAACTATATTTTGTAGGTGGGATTTTCCAGCCTCCTGCCTGTTTATAGCAATCAGGATTGCCTCTGTCAGGATATCATGTCTATTTAAAAATGTTAGTCATTCACTACTTCAACCAAATTTCAAAGCATATCTGTGTTGCCCAGCAACAGAAAAAGCTGCTCCTGTTTCCGGTATAGAAAATTAGGAGTGTAATTACCTAATGTCATCCTGTTCACTGCTAATTAGGCGAATTATGTTCAAGGAAATGCCTTATATTAAGATTACAGCAATGAAATTTACTTCCACTTGTAGGAGCAGATCGTGGCTTCTCCTCTGTGGTTTGTGGGAGGACTTAAAAACTTAATGTGTGATGAAAAGTGTTTCTCCTAAGTCCTATTCACTCAGGACAGTCTCAGAGCTTAATTCCAACCAGGTCATGAGAGAGAAGGAGGAAACACACTCAGATCTCTAGAAATTCATCTCAACATGCCAACCACAATGTGAGCCCATCAGAACTGTGTGCAGATATTTTCTCTGCTTCCCATGGCCAGGATCTGCCTGACTCCACAGTCCTGCTTATGCCCACAGCTCAGTGGTACACCAGTAATGCTTCTTGAGGTCTGCCCTTCCAGGTGGTCCTCTTGGCCTTAATTCAGGTGGATTGATCCCTATATGTCACTGGATGAGACAGTTATTCACTGTCGTGGGTGGCGCTAATGATCCCAATGAAGCCTGGTCCCATTGTGCAAAGGATGATGAGAAATGGCTCCTCCAGTGCTTTTCTCAGTGCCTGGGAGAGGAAGCCATGGGCATCCTGAACAGTTTAGAGTCTTCATAAAATGAGAGCAATTAATTTTAATCCCCACTAGATGGTGCAGGAAGTCAATAAATGTCAATCGTCCTCTAACACTGGACTTGTCTTTCAAGTGCTTCCATATTCTCCTGAAATACCTCATCAGATGGTTTCTTTCATGAAGTTCTAAGCAGGGTTTAAACCAGAATCTGAGCAGCACCTGAACTCCCTGCTGTGCACCAGAAAGTGTTTAAACATGGTTTGAGCATAGTTCTGGGTTTGTACAGCACATTATTATTTTGAAAAAAAAAATAAAAACAATATTATCATTAATATTAATAATAATACCCATATAGAAATTGCTTGAAGGGCTTAACAGAAATCTAGTTCTGCTGACATTCAGAAATTCTCTATGAGATTTAATAGGCAATTGCATCCTTTTTCTATATTAAGGTTCTTTAATGCATCAAAAGACAAGATCTGTTATCTTATAATTAGATTGTAAATGATTTGAAAATACAGACTGTACAGCTTCTCATACAAATGCTCTAATTCATAGTTAAAGATCTCCAAGATGCTGGAACAACATAAAAATATACATAAAGATAATGAAATCCTGATGGATTTTATAATTATTTCTGTCTTGCAAGATTATAATAGCTTCATACCTCCAGTTCAGTTTTCAGAATTTCAGACCATAAACCAGAGGGGTCTTGCAGGATCAATATGCAAGTTATTTAGAAGACTGTTTGATGCCCATATGATTTTCTGAAACACTGACAGATGGCAGCACGTAGATCTAAACCCAACAACCAAACATGCACACGTTGGGGTAAGGATGAAAGAGAGAATGAGCATGGCAGATGTCAGCTGGATCACATAATGCTTAGCTGGAAGGCACTCAGATACTCTCTGGTGATGAAGGTGGAATAACATCCTGTATAGACGAGAAAGCAATTTACCCAAGGAACTTGCAAGCGAATAAAAAAAATACAGTACCATACTCATGAAATGAGCCCTCTCTCTTCAGTCCTAAATTTTGCCATGAGGCAGTGCTCTGAAACATGTAAATCTATATGAATCAGATGAATTTCCAGCTCTGAACACAAATCAAATCCAAAGAGATAATGAGCCAAACAGAGACATTAATTATTTTTTATGCTGTCATTTATTTTGTGGCATTTAATTAATGTCATAAAAAAACATAATATACATTTTCAATAAAGAATTTAAAGTACCACAATCAAAGATCCCATGACCCTAGTTTCATTATGAAAAGTACCTGGATTCAATAAAAGGAGGACATAGATTTATCCAAGACATAAATTTGGTTCAGGCAGCAATATTGAGAAAGGTTAAATGGTAAAGAAAACTAATCTCTTAAAGCAATATGAATCATAGAAAAAGAGGTGGTGGTAAGGTGATAATAAAAGTCAGAGCTGTAATTTTCTTCTCACAGAAGTAATGCCTACTAGGGAATGTACAGCACTGCTGGTGCCTTCCCACCACAGCAAGGCTTCACCTGCGGGGCTGAGCGGGGACCAAACATGCAGCATTAGGAGCCACACCTGGCAAAGGATGATGGGGGAGATGTAATCTGCACCATCTCAAGCACAGAACATCTCCTTAACAGGGCTGCTTTGCAACCTTCAAAGTGCCACTGCAGTTCAATACAGTGAGCACTCCTGAGTGTCTCTTGGTGTCAAAGGGTGCAGAACTATCATTTTTGTAGAGCTGTGCCAGTTTACCCCAAATGGACAACTTGGTGCCGTATATTTTCAGTTAGTATAATTGCTTATTTATATTTTTGAAGCCAGTTTAATCAAAGACAATTTAAAACTTCTTTACTCTTCACTGTACATTCTCTTCACTGTCAGCCTGAAAATGCAACCACACCAAAGTAAGTTGTTTTCATTGCCATTTGTCCTAGAGCTTTAGACTTTGATGAGTGCAGAATTTGGAGTCCAGCTGAGGAGAGCCACCTCTCAGACAGCACATCTGGCCAGTCACTAAGATTTGTTAGCATCCATTTAGAGACATGTAGAACCTTCACGTTGTTCTGTTTTGCTTCTCACTTGTTTCCAATATTTAATGTAAACCTTGGCATGTTTTGGGTTCAAGTTTTTTAATTGTCCCTTTGGAGGGACAAATTTGGTGTGACTTATTTTGGTTTACTTTAGTCTTCCTGAGTCCAAACCGGAAAAACACAATGATGTGCAGCAAGGCTGTCAAGCCACAGTGATTAAAAAGGCTGTGTCTTGAAACCATTGCTTCCTGAAAGGTGGAACTGCAACATGTCTTCCCAGATTCACTCTCTCATTAGGAAAATGCAGTCTGGTTTCCCTCCTGCCATCAGAGAAAGACTGATTCTGAGAGCCAACGTTCCTTAAAGTATGAAGAGCAGACTTAGACTAATTCTGTTTCTTTAACAAACCAGTTTGTCCTTGTATTTTCCTGACACCTATCTGAAAATCTTTGCTGCACATTCATTAGCCTGCTATCAGCTGCCTGAAACCATAACAAGTGTCTCTGGCACCAGCTCTTCTGTCTCCTACCCTAACCTCTTTGATGAAAACTTTAGATTCACAGGCTGGAATTGAGTTGGCTCATGAGGAAACGCTGATACTTCCCAGAAATAAAAATCCCAGCACTGTTATTCACCATCTGGATGTGGACAGCATCAGCTCATATTCCTAATAATTTCATATATGGGCATCAAACCATGAAACAGATGAAACTTGAAACCTCCTGCAGTGAAAGCCCTCTGGATTGAAAAAGAGAAAGAGCTGAGTGGGTCTCAAGTATTTTAAGCTCTTGATCAAACCAGGGACCTCCTGGCATGCTGGCTGTGCATGGGACATGACCTTCTGTCATGCCACTCTCCCCCTCCTGCACCCGTAAACTTGCAGTAAAATATTGGACATAGTCATAATTTGTCTAACCCTCTTACTATTTATTGCCAGACCCTGTGGAAACTGTTCCAGCATCCCTTCATTTCCATTTCCCTGGAAGTACTGTAGCTACATTCAGGATTTATTTCTTCTTGAAAGTACAGACTAAGTCCTAGACACAATCACACTACATCACTGCCCTGCACAGAGCTTGTCTTCACATTCTGCTACATTCCCTGCAAGTTTCTCTATCATCTTAGCACTGAATTTTTGTTTAATTACATTAATTTTTCTTTTATAGCTGAAAGCTTCTCTGATAACCAAAATACAGATACTGGGGCTGGACATTTAAATGTTTCAATATAGTTCCATGTCTTCTGTATGCCTTCTGGAGAAATAGATTTAGCCAGCTAATACTGTTGGGATAATGGAGTCCAGGAGCCAGGGAGAATGTGCTCCTTCAGCATGTTTTACAGAATCCAGAGCACTCACAAATAGCATTATAAGGCAAAATAATTAATACCTCATGTGATATACTGCAAATAACTACCTAATGAGAAAATACACATCTTCAGGATGTGTATCTGACAAAGGCCTTTATTTGATAAAATCACCAAATTTGCTTCTGATGAACCCTCTTGCAGCCTCAACAGCTCAAACCTGCTTGTTCCAGCTGCAGTGCTCTATCCCTTTGCTTCCCATGCTATAATCCCCTCCTTGAAACAATTGATGGCAATTCTTATACACTGCAAACTGACCATAACTTCCTCATTTTAATTCAGCAATTACACCAGTCAGAGAGCAAAACTGGGGGTGCCCTTTGCCTTCTGAACAACTGTGGAGCTGTTTCGTGGCTGTGGAGCTGTTTCCCAGATTTAAAGAAAGGAATGTGGCAAAGCAGAGCTGCGTGTGTATCACAGCAACCTCCAGCAAAGCCATCTGCAGGGGAGCTGCACAGGGGCATGGCACAGCCACAGGAACCATGCCACTCTTTGCAGCAAGAAGGGAACATTTCACTCCAAGGTGAATAACCTAAAAAAAGCAATAGACCTTGGTGATGAGCTACTATAGGTCTCCTGAACGCTTAAACCTACATGATACAAGAGCAGGAACTCCTGAACAGAAACAGTGATCCTTTAACAAAAAATGGTGAGTTTCCTAGAAACCAAAGTGATGATCTCCTATAATCCTCTTCCACGGCCATTTCTCCACCTTAGATTCCTCCCTCCTAATTCCCTCTGACTGCTAGAAGTTGGCAAAGACATGGTAATAATAAAACCCCCACTGTCTGCTTTGTCTTTGCATTGAGGTGATGGCAAGGATCTCTGCAGAAAACAATGCCTCACTGCTGATGAAGTCATTTTAAAACCATCTGTCGTAATTTACTGACTAATGAAATGAAGGCTTGCTCTCCCCAGCCTCACTGCAATTTGCCATGTTTTTGGCACATATATAAAACAACACTTGTCTCCTCTAGCAGTCTCTGTGACAGTCTCGAGGTGACTGTCCAAACATTCCTCAACCCTGGCAAACGTAAAATCACCAAACTTTGCTTGACCCTCACTGAAAGACATTACAATAGAGTTAGTTTTGCAATACTCTAACAGCAATTTTTCTCTCAGCAGCTGTGTGTTGGCAGTAAAGGACAAGATCACACAGAATACAGAACAAATCCAAGTAAAACTGGAGTTCATTGCAGAACTGATAGACTGAGGTTCAGATGCAACTCAAAAGGCAAAATCATGTGTTACCTCACCATCACCTCTTTTATCTTCTACAGCAATTCACCATCCTTGACTTTGAATCCTTTCCTTCTTCTCTTCTTTTTTTTTTGTTTTGTTTTGGTTTTTTAATGCTTGTTCATTTCTTTTGATGTCTGAAATAAAAATCATTGTGCTGGAAATACTGCAGTTAACATGTGGGAATACAAGCAGCATATTACTTGTGGAATCCCATCTGATTTCAGGTGCATCCCATTGACCTCCTCCCCCATACACTGGCAGCTATATTTTGTTTAGAAACTGAAGAAAGAAGAATACTATAGAATCATAGAATGGTTTAGGTTGGAAAAGACCATTAAGATCATTGCGTCCAACAGAAATATGAGAAGAGTTTATTTAATTAAAGAAGAAATAGCCTGATCTTGCCAGAATTTTCCATTTATAGTTTTTGGGAGGTTTATAGCTTGCCAGTAGCTCAGTCTTCATCCTTTGCACATTTTCTTCCCTTATGTCTGTAACTCCCTTCCATCCTGGCAGGTATAATGATGTTGGGACTGTAAGCACCGAAGTACACAAGTATGCTGACATCAGGCATGAAGCATTGCACCAGGAGGCTGGAAAGCCTGTTTATAGTGTATCATTTCAAGAGTGGAATGCCATTTATTTTCTTTGCTTTTTGTAGCTTTCTTTAAAAAGTCTTTGTGGAGTGAGCTGCTGATTCAGCATTGCCTCCTGGTGAGCCATGAGAGGGTGATGATGTGAAACTGAAACATGAGACCCAGCACTGGAACAGATCCTTAGATCAGCAGTCAGCCTTCTGCTATGGCAGGAAGCACATCATCCAGGCCTTTGGATTGCTGAGGTTTTCTAAGGTGGCAAGCAAAATGCTGTTAATTTTTGCAGTTGGCGAGACAGCAGGAATAAGCCAGGGCTGGCTGTCTGAGCCCACCCAGGCAGGGATGACCTGCCCCCTGGAATGCTTCCCGGTGTTATTTATGACAGCCTCCGTGGCCACAGCCGCTCTCCTTCTCCAGCATCGGTTGCCAACTTTCCTTTTTTTGGCACTTAGAATGGAGAAAATTCTTCTTTTTGCCAGGTGAAATGTATTCACTGAACTGAGGGTATTTGGTAGTAAATTCTCACTCTGGCTTTGTTTAATGTTACTTTGGTCTAGTGCAGTTTGTCCATCTGCTCCCTAATGCTGCATCCCTTATGGGTGCTGAGATGCTCATTTTAGAGTTCTTGTTACTGCCTTCTCTCTCCTAAGGTGTTCTGCTGACTGATTTGAGAACACAAGCACGTTTTCAGATGCAAGGATCTGAAAAACATTTCAATACTTCCAAACGTCTGGACACTTTCTAGAAGTTTTTTTCTAGCCTGTGTCATCTGCTTTGAACATGATTTCTGTGGTGCTTTGCACCTCCCCTTTGAGTCCTTTGTCACAAGTTTAGTGTCACTAGTTCAGGACAGACCTGGTTTAGAGGAAAGCAGTAGTTTTTCTGTAGCCTCTACAACTGAAATTTCAGTCTGTATAATTTGCTTCAGTGTTTTGCCTGTAATTCACATTGTCTCTGCAGCAATCGAGTTGTGTCATCATGTGCTTTCAACGGCTGCCAATTCCCTTTCTTCTCCTGCATAGCTCAGAGGAAGTCAAGGTAACCTGGCAGACCTTGGTCTGCCCATCTGGTTTGCTTTCCCTTTCCTCTTTGCGTGTTCCTGCCTGATTTGTGTCCAGTAGGACTCTAGATTTTATAGACTTCATTTACGTGAGGTTCTGCAAACCATTCCTGGCCAAAAGGATGCAAAATTTCACCTTTAAACCACCACAGCACAGTGCGGCAATTTTTTTCCCTGAAAATTGTAACATAAGTTCTTCCCTGGATGCCAGTACCGCCCACAACTCTATTAACCAAAGCAAATCCCATCATTGTTTTTCTTCACAGTCTTACACACCTCTTATACTGATTTCTGGATAACAGCAAAAGCTGCCTCCAGAACACAGTAGCTTATCATAGCAGCATTTGCTAAGGAGCTCCTGTCTTTAACCTCAAACCAGAACTCACAGTGCAAGATAAAGTGATGGCAGACCGCACAGTTCATCTCTAAGGTTGAGGTATAAGCCTTGGAGCCTGGCTTCATTCCCAGGCAGATGCCAGCCATAGCCATATCCTGCTCAGAAGGGTTGGCCAGCTCCAGTCTCTCCTGCTCTGGCTGTTGTTCAGCATTAGGTTCATAATAAAGCTCAGTGACAGATGCAATAAACCTTGCTCTCATCTACCTCCCATTGCTACCAATGCAGTGTTATAATTTTTGTCAGATACTTCTTGACCCTTTAATCTCTTTCAGTGCTTAATGCAGCTTCTAGTGAAGCACTGACATCAAATCCTACACTGATCTTATCCTAATCCTATTTTTTGCCATTAAGGTAAAAAATAAAACAGTTTAAATTGGGAATTCAGTTCATCTGAGTGTTCCTTCTCCCTTCATGTCTGTTCAGGTATACACAAAAATGACAGATTACTTGTTTTTTAATTTACACATAATGACAATTATTTAGCACTCCTCCACATTACTCCAAAGTCGAGGCAAACAAGTTCATAAACTGCCCATGGCACCTTTGCAGCAGAAATGTGGTCTACATATAAACAGTCTGATGGGTGACAAAACTTTACTGACCCAACGCTCTTCCAGAAGTGTCCATAAGAGGCATTTCCAGTAGCACAGTTTCAGATAAACCTTAATCAGTCTAAAACTGCTGTTTAAATGCAATTTAAACTCCACCTGCTGGCTGAGCTCCTTAATGGCATCGTCTGCACACAGAGATGGTAAAGGGGCTTAAGGATGCTCCCCTTCCAGTGCTAAGGGCCTTAAGAAAGATCTATGATACACCCCATTAAGAAAAATACCAGGCAAGACTTTCTAAAGTGATTAATGATCTCTATAGCGCTGTTTAATAGAAACATGCCTAAAAGATCTGATTTGCAAAATCACTAATCACATTTGAACATGTTGGCAACAACAACCCTGAAACTCTGAAACGCAAATGGGTCTAAGGAGAAGTAACAAATGTCCTCTCAGTTAAAAAAAAGGGAATGTATTTCATGAAGAAGGCTTGAAATAGAGATTTGAGTGACCAGATGTTGCTTTGTTTCCCATTTCCAGAGATGCATTTCAAGTAACTGTAGAACACTAACTGTACATACATACACACAGAGAACATGATGCACACACGTGACAATAAGGGATTTGTGCAGAGTTCACATTTAATTTCATTGGGACTCCTATATGCCTGTGCTTATACAAAACCATACATTGAAAGAAAATTACGATTTTGTTTTCCTTTTCTATTTTAGTACCTAAAAAGCAACTTCAGTGGAAAAACAATCTGTAGAGCAGTTTAAAAATATGAGTTGCATTCAGGAAAAACGTTGGGCATTAGTAAATTTTTCCATGTGTGATAAGGGTAATTTAGCATAAAACTACATATCTTCTATTTTCTTAAAACTAGCCAGACTTTAGAAAAATGTTATGATACTAATGAGGCAGAAATCTCTGAGAATTCAGTGCATGGCATACAGGGAAATCAAAAATTAATTTAAGAGGCCTATTTCCAAGGTATGAGGGTTATTGACAATAATCAGTACAATCAGGAAGTCATCAAACACTGACTATTTTCTTTTCAAAACAGTGCATAAAAAGATACTAATTTTGTTTCGTATTCATATTTCATACTCATTTATTATCCCATAAACAGTTTATGTGACTGTATTTATATTGCATGAATTGTTTGGAAAGTATTCACCACAACTATCACCCAGAGAATGCTTTACTTTCCATAGCTCAATTTGTGGGGCAGGTCAACTGACACTTGAGACTAATTCTGCTTGCCTGGTTAATCCACAAGCTTCAGAATGACCCTCTAAGAACTTCCAAACAAATACCCTGGCCCATTTCTCACCAGTATTCACCCCAGTGCTTTCCAAGTGCCATTTTTTATGGACAAAATGTAATCAGATGGATTAGCAAGAAGCAAGTAGAAAAGAATAACATATCCTGACATGAACTGCAGGGCTTTACATAAACACACACACACAAAAGAATATGTATGTTACAGGCACCTGCTTATTCTTATTACGCCTAGTGGCAGAATCTGAACATGACGGAAGGATGGACCTGGTCAGCCAGTAATACCCTGTTATCTTCAAGCTGCTTACCCCTTCAGAAGTAGCACATGTGAGGACAATCACAGTGCAAAGCCTGTTAAGCTAAAAAAAAACAAAGCAAAGCAAAGCAAAACCCAGCAATAATCATAGGGTTTCTCATTAACATGTGTAAACTCTTTAAAAGCACAGGTTCTGAGTAGCTATCAAGAAACCAAGACTTTAGTTAGATATAATTAGTTATGGATCATACCCTCAGGATCTGCTCCTCATCAGCCCACCCAGCCTGTCTGGAATTAGCAGGAGCAGCGGAGGCTTGGCTGGACAGGTAAAGCAGCACTGAGGAGATTTCAGCTGCCCAGAGCCTGGGGCTGCAGTACAGGTGACTCCCATAGAGGGAGATGTTGCTTTGTTTCTTCTTTATTTTGAAGTTTTTCTGTCCATGTCATGGGAAAAACTTCATGTGCTCCAGTCACGGCACAGACATTTCCCAATACGTAGATTTTTAAGATGTGCAAAGCATTCACCAGAACCTGTCAGTCATGTCTATTATTGAATTAAATTTTTCCATTGTCCTGCTATATGGCTTTTTTGAGCCAGCATTACTGAATTTACAATTCCTGGCTGTTTTCTCAACTTGTCCAAAGGAGTCCATGAGGATGCTCAGAGTGCTGGAGCATCTCTGTTACAGAGACAGGAGAAGCAACGGGGGTGTTTTACCTGAAGAAGAGAAGGCTCCAGGGAGATCACATTGTGGACTCTTGGTACTTAAAGGGAGCTTATAAAAAAATTGATAGAAACTTACTACAAGGGCAGATGTCCTATCCCTAGTGATAGGACAAGGGAGAATGGTTTTAAACTAAAAGAAGGGAGACTTAGATTGGATGTTAGGAAGAAATTTTTTCCCTGTTAGGGTGGTGAGGCCATGGCAGAGGTTGCCCAGAGAAGCTGGGATTGCCCCATCCATGATAGTGTTCATCCAGGCTGGACACGATTTTGAGCAACCTGGTCTAGTGGAAGGTGTCCCTGCCCATGGCAGAGGGGTGGAATGAGATGAATTTTAAGGTTCCTTCCAACCCAAGCCACTATGAGATTCCGTGATTCTATGATTCCTAAAGTGGGATAGAGATGGAAACTGTTCTTACAAAGCAATCAAGCAGCTACTGCATTCCCAGTGCACTTTGGATCCTTCAGCAAAAGCCAGGCTGACCACATCACTTGGCACTTTTGACATGAACATACTTCTGTGTCCTTCACAAATATCTGGCACCATCACTTCCTCATTCTATACCTCCATACAGAGAACATACTTCAAAATAAACTGAAGGAATGATGGGCTGTGTCTGATATAATGAATTTATGAAGCTCAGGTTAAACTGAGTACATCACCCTCTGGTAAGCCTTCGTTTGCTGTGACAGCCAATGATCTTCGTATCTGCAAGAGAAGTTTTGTTTAACTTAAGCAGTAGGGTTTGTCTCGTGAGATGGATGTGAAAGTGCCTGATTTCATTGCTGCCTGGTATTATGGTGGACTCTAATTCTCTTGCCTCCTTCATGAACCATATTCTATAAAATTTCTGCTGTCCAGCACAGGAGCTTTCTTAATTAATATTCCTCAGAGAGGTGATCTGATTTTGCTTTTGCAGGCAAAGAAATGGGTCTGCTTTAAAAATAACCTCTTATATGAAATGATGCATCATAGCAATCCCATGCAGAACAGCAGCTAGGAAAGTATTCCATAGCAATGGCCACATCTTAATAGAAGATCATCACCTGGACATCTCCCTCTGCATTTCTGCAATTATCAACTACGTCTCCTACCATGTGCAATTATATAAAACCCCTCTGGCAACTACAGCTATTGCTTACATGGAAAATTAATGTAGTGGAGCAATGGGACCTAATAACTAAATATAAGAAATGTGAGTTATTACTACATTACTATCTGCCAAGCTTTACACCAGCTACCAGGAACCATGATCATCATGTGAAGTAATTTTGAATTCTTTGACTTAATAATACAAATCATAGATCTCAGATTTAATATTTTCTTTGCACAATAATGCAGAACTTTCCCCTGCCACTTGACATTAAAAATGCAGCAATGCAAGGGCTGTTTTGAATACCAGAAAGGAATGAACTGATTCGCTTAAAAGACAACCAGAGTTATGTCAGGAGCAGCTGTGTGGGAGTCAGGTTATGTTGGGAGCAGCTGTGACCATAGGAGAGACAGACAAGTGTCCTTGTTTCCTGGGTGCTTCAGGGTGCATCAGGCTTGTTTGAAAGCACACTTCTTCCATATTGCTGGGAAAGAGGCATTCATGTTTCCTGATGTCACTGTGTCATACTGCGGTTGGGCTACGGGTTTTATAAACCAAAAAGCACCTAGATTCTATTTAGAAGAAGCAGGTTTTGAAATGCATTATACTGCAAGTTAATATTAATCCTAATCTACAGATTAATAATGATCTTACAAACTTTGGCTTTTCCTTTTGTCCCAGCATTAGTTAACTGTATGAATGACTTCACAACCTGGTTAAAAAAGGTGCAGTTATCTTAGTGGCTCTCATTTTCCAGTTTAAAATTTTAAGAAGTTTGCCTTCTTTTTTTAAAAAAGTGCCATTTTATTTAAAATATTTTCAAAGTAATTAAACATTGTCTGATAGGGGGTATAAACACTGATTAAAAATTTCCATAATTGACATTTTTCTAGAACAATGGCAAATGGCATACATGTTTGAAAAAGTTGCACAAATATCATGTTGGGGAAAACAGTAAGAGGTGGCCTGCCTAGAAGGATTTGGAACAAAGTAAATTATTGGTACTAACTTATCTCTGTCTGCTAGCCTGGGAAAGAAATCCCAGACATCCACTTTTTGTGCCCTGGAAGTATTAATCTCACCATAACATATCAGCGCACCAGTCGGCATTTCTGTTACGGAACAACACTCCTGGCAATTAATACAGAGTCACCAGTGCCTTGACATTGTCAAGGCAGGAGAAAATGTTTTGAAGCGGGAGGATATCCCAGCTGTCATGACTTGGATGTCAAAGCAAAGACTGACTGAAAACGGAATTAATCCTGCTCACCTGTGGCAGATAAAGAAAGGGTGAGTATAAAACAGCAGCTCAGTTCAACAGTCAGCTGTCAGGTTTTGAACTGTGCTGAAACTAAACTGCAATTCTCTGGTGGTCTAGATAATGGAGATAAAAAGGGATCATTAAGATCAATGGCTCTGACCCTGAACCAAACAGGTATCAAACACACCATGCTTCCAGCACCAGTCTGTGGGCAATCTTAGTTGCAGAACTTACTGATCTTGATGGGCTAATTTTGAATAAGCGGGAAGCTGAGTATCTTTAGAGTGGCTGGAAAACAGAGCGAAGTGAAAGCAAAGGCCTGGCCCACACACATTCAAGTCCTGTAGTACATCATTCCTCTGGATGGTAACGACACTGGTGGATTAAAGCAATCTGCTGCAAGGCCAGGGTCAGCCCTCTGGAAATCACAGCTAATACTCCCCTGGGACAGGCAGTAGGTCTGTGGGTTGCATTAGGAGCATGATGAGCACTGAGTGGATTTGGTACAAGGTCACTGTGCCCATCTGATGGTGAAGGCAAGAATATCACTAGCATGACACACAGTACAGGTATATTTATCTGTGTGATTGTAACCTGAAGTTAAGAAGCATGGATTAGTCATACAGTCCGCAAAGAGAGAGGAGGCTGAGCAGCTGAACGAGGTTCAGATAACCCCTTCAGAGAAGTAGGTCATGTCTGAGGCATCTGTACTTTTTTTTGACGATGGGAAGGTGAAAGGAGAACAGCAGGGATCTGCTGGCTAGGCACACAACATCCTGAAAGAATATTTCAGCAACCTCCAGTAACCTAGGACATGCATTCTCAGTAGCCAATAAACACACACCATCATCAAATACCAGTGACAAAAGAGGTGATGCATTTAGAATTAGGATAGCTATCCTAAAGAGAAAACACTTATCTAAATTTAAGAGGATTACCCCCAGCCACAGCCCTTCCCACACTGCTCTGTCCCCTCCCAGGTGATATTTCCTTCTCCACCACCTCTGCTGCATAAACAAGTTAAGTGTTTGTATTCTCAATCACTCAGAATTTCTTCCGCAAATAGTCCCTTGAGGTTGCTAGAATTGATTATAGAATCAGAGTGTCAAAATAAAGTAAGAGTAAAAAAATGTAAGAATATTAACTGTTTAGATTAGCAATAAAGACAGTGGAACTCTGGAAAGGTGTTTTTTCTCATTCTACATAAAAATAAATACACTACAACTGGGAAAGAAAACAAAACTTAATCCAAGGTTTGTTTTAGTGAGGTTGTTCATGTAGTGTTTCACAGGCTTTTGTTGCAACTTCTAGTCATGACACATTGTGTGCTTTCAAAATGGGCAATCTTTGTAGACCCAGCAGACGTTCAATATGATAAGACTGTGTTTTGGTGGGAGGTGAGCCAGGCAATGCTAACATTACAAATTATCAACAGCAGTCTTCATGCTAGCATCCCATTTCATGGACAAATTGTTCAGGACCTCTGCAAACTCAGGCAGCTCCCACTCCAGAAATTCTCACCAATTCTGTTTTGAAGGCTTTCTCCAAAAGCACAAAATCCATAGACTTCCCTTCAAACCAGACAAAATGAACAATACTAGAAGAGCATAGAAAGCGACCTTTGGGTTGTAAGGGACCTTAAAGATCATCTAGTTACAACTCTTGCAGCCTTCTATCAATCCCATTAGACAATGTTGTGGGTTCTTTAATTTCACATGGGCTTTTGCAGGTCATATCAACAAGATATTTGGCGGAGGGTTGGTTTTGTGATTTGGTTTTTGTTTTGTTGGGGTTTTTTTTATTTAAATAAAACTTGTGTGGGTGATGGGAAAATAGAGTGCGAAGAGCCAAGCACCGGAGGACCAGTTCTCTTGGGTGCTCTGCACAGCATACAGAAAAGGTTACTGCGTGGGCAGCACAACCAGCAAAGAAAAAGGGAACGGGGCAACGTGGAGGAGGAAGAGGAGGAGGAGGGGGAGGAGGGAAGGAGATGATGTGTGTGGAGATGAACACAGGGAAAGAGTTTGTCCTCAGCTGTGTAAGAAGAGTCGTGGCAGATGGCCTAGTAAGGACTGTATCCATATCTTTGGGTTAAGGGCAATCAGGGACTATAAGGTACTTACCCAGCAGGGAGCCTTTGTTAAGCAAAACTGCCCCGCTGCATGGCATGCAGGGTACAGTTAGCACTCACAGAGTGCAATGAGGACTAGGTTGCATTGGACTGTGTGGTGCACTGAGACACAATGAGAGATGTCTCGGGAGACACTGAGTTTAGCTGTGTTAAAAACCAGACCAGGTCTGGCCATTTAGATGGATGAGAGCACCACAATTATAATGCCTGAAACATTCTTTGAAGGGATATTTCTCAGACCAGCCACACATTTTACACAGGCTGTCCCCACTCCCCGGTTTTTTCTTTTTCTTTTAAACCCCCTTCTTCCTTCCCGCTATTTTGTATGACAAAGGCACTGTGATTGATATGCTGATACTCAGCAAAATAAGGAGAGCTGGAGCTCAGAGTGGTTGAAGAGAAAAGCAGGAAAAAAACTCCTTGCCATCCAGTAGTAATAGTATTATGCCACTTGTCACTTAGTACAGTTCTACCCATGAAAGAACAGCAAGGGACACTGGGGAAGAGGCTATGGGCTAGCATTCCGCTTTGGGTACTGAAGAAAGAAGATGCTCCATTCAAATGGCATTGGCACAAAAGTCTGGGAGCATTAACAAGGCAGGAATCTTCCAGGACACTCAAAACTCCAGCTGCTTCTAGTCCCACCATTGTAAACAGAGTGGCAGTCTGTTGTGACTTGTCTGTCCTACAGCCAAGAACCGCTGTGGCAGCTCCTCTTTTCCACTGGCAGCCTGTGGGCGAGGCAACTGGAGGAGGCAGGACAGGAGAGGTGGAAAAGGGACTGAACCCTCAGTCTGTCACAGGGCGTGTGGGCAGGGGGCAGCGGCGACCCAGGGCTCCCAAGCCGGCAAGGTGAGCTCAAGGACATCCGTGTGGCCCATGCACAAACGCGCCCAAACGCTCCATCTGGGGCCTTGGTAAAATGGCACTGAGCCATTTTTGTATAGCACGAGGAAGAAAGTGCGTGTGCCTCACGGAACAATCCAGCTGCTCATTCTCTTCCCTCAATGAACTTCATTCTTGCGAGGAATACAGCGCGAAGCCCCCGCTCTGACTTCCCCGTCCTGAAAATTTGGGAGTGAACACGTTTGTACACAATGGCTCGGTCGGGAGCAGCTGCGGAGGCCGCGGTGCCAAAGCCCAGCCCCACGCAAGGACAGGGCTTTTCAATAGCCCGGCCGGCCCAGCTGCCGCCTGGGGCCTGTGCGGGCGGGAGGAGAGGAAGGAGGGCCCCTGGGAACCTCCGTGATCGCGGCACCGGTGGCCCAGCCGTGAGGGACCGTGAGGGAATCCGTGAGTGGATCGTGGGGAGACCGCGAGGACAGCGTGCGGGACCGTGACGGATCGTGCGGCATCGCGAGGCGGCCCCGCCGTGAGGGGCGGGCGGTGGATGTGACGCGCAGGCGCGCGGGGCATTGTGGGAGCTCCGCCAGCCCGTCCAGCCGATCCCGGTGGCCCCGCAGGCGGAGCGGAGCAGCGGGAGCGGGGACGGGAGCGGGGCCGCCGCCGCCGCCGGCCGACCGGAGACATCTTGCCCGCGCCGTAAGTCACCGTCATGGTCCGCCCGCTGTGCGGGAAGGAGGGGGGGCGGGGGGCTCTGTCGCGGCGCGGTGACACCCGGCGGCGATGGGGGGGGCCGAGCCGGCCAGGCGCGCCGTGGGAAGGAGGGGTGCCGGTCCCCTCCCCTGAGGGAAACCAGGGCTCAGTTCAGCTGCTTCTTGCTGTGCTTCGGGTGAAGCCGGGAGATCCACCCGCGCCCCGCGAAATGGTGGCAGCGGGGCTGTATTTCTATGGAATCCGCTACGGAATGACGGTGTGGGGCTGGAAGGAGCCCGGCGGGGGTGCAGGGGCGGCCGGGTATGTGGAGCCGCGGTCCCCCACGTCCCTGTTGTTCCACGCACGGACGGGCTCCGTCCTCCTCGTTCCCACCGCGGGTCGCCGGGCAGGGGAGCATAACCGAGGGAGACTGCGAAAAGCACAAGGCAAAAAACAGCAGGACGTGCTTTGCGTGTGTTTCACTTCGGGATGAAGAACCCGTGGCATAAAAGTTACCTGCCTCGTGTGAATGACTTAATTTAAAAAAGCCAAATGACGTATTTAAAACCGTAAGCAAAGGCTTCCGAGAGTGGCAAAGATAAATGTTTGTCTAGAAACGGAGCTCCTTATTCTTTTAGGACTGTCACTTCTTGTAGAGGCTGCAATATGTCTGCCTGCAGGATTCGAGCAGCCCATACGGACTGTCTGGGTGTGGGTGTTCCTCCAAGGGGACTGCGAGTACTGCAGGGCGCAGGTGAATGCAGGTTCCTGAGGCTCCGCACCGGCTCCAGCACAGGAGCGCTGGGATTGAGACTCGGGGCTGACGTGTTTGTGTGTGTAAGAGACAGTGAGGGCAACAGACTATTTCTGTGACTTGCATCTCCCTGTAATCCTTTTGTTTCTTCTGTAATCTTCAAAAGTAAGTTGTAGAAGGCCCATGATATTGTGTCTGAAGCCAGCAGTTGGAACTAGCTCCTATGCAAGCAGGGTGGTGTAAAGCTGAGGTTGCTTCATTTGTAGAGATGGAAGGAGATTTGTTGAAATATACTTGGATGAGACTTGTTATTTATCTCTTGACCATGCAAGTGAACAACCATTTTTTCCCCAGGAGTGTGTGTGGCTGTCACTTAGCAACAGGTCTGTAGGGAACTTTGCAGATCCACTGCCTCCCCCATTCTAAAGAGTAGAAGAAATAAATGAGCGAAGGAGCAAGAGTGCAATTAATGAAAACAGTCCCTGGGTTCTTAGGGACAGCCCAGAGTTGAAAGACTTACGTGGGAACAAGACAATTACAGTTGCATTGAAAATTATGTTTTAATGCAGTTGGGTATGAAAGATTTTGTATCATGTAGTCCCTAGAAAACTACCCAGTGTGTTTGGGGGTTTGGGGCGCTTTTTTTTAAGTGTTGTGAAATAAAGGAATTACATTGTTTACTTAGTAATGGTTGCAGGTTATTTTGCATCATCATGTTTCGTAACCTTTCACACTGAAATTTAGGCCTTCTGGGTTTCTGAAGAGTAACTGTGCTTTGCTGTGTGTACTGTGTGTGTATCCTTCTGATTGCCAATAAAGCCAAATGTTGACAATGTAGGTTAAGCCATAACTGATCTAAAAACTAGTGGCAAGACTAGTATTTGGCTTAATGACAGTAATGTCGGTAAAGTGCTGAAGCACTGCTTATTTTGTAGATCAGCATGAGCAGTAAGAGAAGTCCACCACTGCAAGTTTAATCTTAAAAGAAACTGCTGTGTTTAAATTTGTTCTTAGGAGTTACCTGGTTCTGCCAATACATAGCAATGAGCTTTGATAAAAGATATTCTCTTGATAAGATAGGTGATACAATCACACTCAGGAAGAATAGTCATGAACCTTTGCTCTCAGAGAAATGCAGAAATATTTTTGTGCAACTCTGTCAACTAGGATCAAGGCCTGCTGTCTGTTCCACAGAAAAGGTAGTCCTACCCCAGCAAGGTTATAAAGAAGGGATAAAGGAGCGGGGATCTGGAACTGTTGCTACAAGAGGAGAACAGAGTCTCCAGACAGATCCTCCATTGGGAGAGGAGATGTTGGCCCTGTGGGCAGTGCTGTGAGCATTAGGTTTTGTCATCTCGAGGTAAAATTGGGAAAGAAAAATGCAGTGCTTGTGGAAAGACTGCAGGACTGGCTAGCTTGCTCAGTAGGAAAAGATGCTATGAACACATAAAGAAGCTGTAGTTCCTTACCCAGACCCATTCTAAAGACAGGATAGGCAGGATTCAGCTCACGGTCCTTGTTCCAGGAGTGATGTAAGAATCACACCATTCATTACCTCCTTGATGGGTCAAGTTCTTGCAATCCCTTCCCTCAACAGCATAATGTCTATTTTAAATTTTGTTCTGCATTTGGATTTTGCCTTGGAAGCATCCATGTGAATTCTTTATTATGTTTTCATTTTCTTACAAATATGTCAAGGGACAAAGTTGTTTTCAACATTTTATTTAAAACAGTTTTTCTGAACATTAAATTCACAAATGGTCCAGTGACTTAAAGCCCTGTATAAATTTTTATGCTTTCTATCTAGGATACAAAAACCCATAATGTGTAAATGGTTATTTCAGGCCAGTTCTGCCAGCAGTGGTCAGTGAAGACAATTGTATTTACGTTTTCCTGACTATTGGTGGCAGGATGCCCAGCAGAAACTCTTGTCACACTCCCAGCACTGTTCTTAGTGGAGGTTTGCACATTAAGGGGCATTTGTTTTGGTGTTTCAGACCCACTGTGGGAGGGAAGGACTTCTGCCAGTTGAATACCATTGTGCAACAGTATTTTGTTTAGCACACAGATTTTGTGAAAACGTTATTCCTCTTTTTCCCATCCTTTATGTAGGAATTGTAATTGTCTTAATCTTCAACAGAAAGTACACCTATTGTACGTTCCTAGATGAGGAGTGTTCTCTTGGTTTTCCAAATGAAAATAAATGTATGGTGCTACCTTTTCAGATGAGAAGTTAATGGAGTTTTGGAACAGCTGTTTTACAACTAGTTTTACTCCTCTGTCTGTTTCAAAGAGTTACTGCTTTGATAAAGAATTTGAGCTAAAGTTTGAAATCACATCAGATCAAATGATAACTGAGTGATTAGCTCTTTTTAGTACTGTTGTACCTAGAAACCACAGTCCTAGGCAGAGACACTGTTGTGCCAGGCAGGTATTATTAAAGACCATTCTATACCATTTTATAAATATGCCAGCTTCTGATTAGCTAAGAAAAGAGCAAGTTCATTGTCACAGCAAGTTCAAATGCACCTTTTCAGCAAGAGTTCAGCGAGTGGCTATTATTGTAGGACATAAATAGATTTAAGAGAGAATGGCAGCACTTACATTGTTAATCTTTTGAAACAATGGGAAGAAAATAGCATTTTAGTTAATCTCTTGTGATACAAAAATGAACTTTCCAGCTTAGTCTTCGTATTGAAAGAAAAGAAAAATAATTACTACATCTTTGTATTTTTCCTATTGTAGTAATGGTATCCTGAATTCCACTACACTTACTGATATGATGATGTAGATCTAAATTGAATCATTTCTTTGAGTGCAGTTAATACACCAGTGTAAGCCCACGATCAGAACAGTCTCTGTCTGGCAGCAGTAACATTCATAGTAATTTGTTTAGTCATTAAGAACCAGTACCTGAAAACTATTAATAACAGACTGGGTTTATTACTGCTGTTTGATCAAATCGACTGAACTAATGAAGTACTGGTATTTGGAATTTGGGTATCGCTTTACCAGGATGTTCAGGCTGTACTTTAAGAATTATGTGATGTTAAACCTTTCATTTCACAGATGCCTATGTGCATTTGAGGAAGATGGTATTTGAAAGTGTGGTTTAGCAGAATATCTGTCTTCACACAGAAAAATATGGCCAACCAGAATTACTCCAGCCAATTTCAAAGAGAGAAATCTTAATTACGCTGATTTCATCACTACACCTTAAGGTTGTTTCTTAGGAAATGTGTTTCTGGCTCGCAAAGACATGACAGCAGAGGAGCCTTGTAGCTTGAATTTTTGCTGTTACCCAATTAATACACCATCAAATCTTGTTTATGCATTTGGAGATCTTAGAAAGCAGTGTGAATCTTGCCACAGTCTTTAAGGGGTTTCAAAAGGCTGTGAATCAAGTGATAAATTCTGTATCTAGGGCAATCTGTGTCCAAGCACAACAGAGCCACTGAAGAACATAGTGTTAAATTTCATTTGAAGTCAAAGGTGAACTTAGATATTTGACTCCTCAGTGATATCCCCTGATTATTACAGTGATAATTTTGTGAACTCTCACACTGAAACAAAATCATTTTATTGTCAAATCTGTGGAGACTTCGCAATGTATTTGGTAAAGTTCTCAATAATTCCATTGCAAGTACAGGAAAAAAGAAAGAAAGGAAAAGTACCGGTCCACTGACTGTCATTGACTGTGATTTACTTAAAAATATATTTACTTACTTTTATTATACTGCTCAAATCTTGTCTGAACTATGGTGCATGTGATAAGGTTCCCTTTGGCTGCTTCTCTGATCTATGGGCTCCCAGTGACTCAGCAAACAGCTCTGGTTCATTAGTGTTGGCAGCATTCCAGAGTTTCTGGTGTTACAAAGATAAACCATTTTGGAATATGTAAGGCACACGGCTTTCTTTGGTTTTTGATCTGTTGCCATGCACTTTACATTTCACCTCAGTACATTTTCTTGTGGCTTTTGCAAGTGAAATCTCTTTCCCTTCTCTTTTTTGGTGGAGAACTAGAAGTAGGGAAGAGACATTTGAGAGTTGGTTCGGCCATGCTGCAGCTCAAAGGCAGGACAAACAGGTTCCGGAATACACAGTTAAGCTCTGAAAAAGGTTTTCATGCCGGGCTCTCACCTTCACCTTCCAAATTACATGGTTGGTAACAGTAAAAGTGGTACTTGAAACCTAATTGAAGTTTTCCTCCCTCCACCCCCAACATCTAAACAATTTGAACATCCAGTGATTCACTACATGTAGGAATGGGATCCTTGAGATGGGAAGGTTGGAAACTCATCTGTATCACATTTCATCTTTAATACTAAGAGTTTCAGAAGTTCTTGATTTTTTCATGATGCAGCCCTGCTCACCAGCAGCTTTCAGATTCAGGCAAAGTTTCTCCTCACAAATAAACTCACAGCTAGAAAGGTCTTTAATGTTAATATAAGGGGATCAGGTTAATTGTCAAGATAGATCCAGGGTATCCTAAGTATTATTGTGAGTTGTATGACCAAGTGCATAAAATAAAGAGAGAAATTACCTATAGAATTCACAGAGGTGATAAACTAAGCTTATGTAAGAAAAAAAATACTCCATTTTATATATGGGTTGGTGTTATTCTCTATTACTACTTACTTTACTAATGCTTTGATCCAAATGTTACAGTAGCTGATAGCTAAGATGACACTCGGCCAAAGGAAAAAAAACATTAGGAAGTAAGGATTTCCGTATTCTCTTCCAGCTATTCTGACTATCCCAATAACTCACTAAATGATTAATAGAAGTTTACTGCTTAAGGCTTACAGGCTTTCTCTGGAAAAATTATGGTTTTCGTCATTGACCTCTCAGTTACAAACCAAACATATTGCAGAGCAGCACAGGTACTTCTTATGCCCCTTTCTGTGGTGTTTGATTCAATGAACTTCTTAACATTGGAGATTAAATGTCCCTAGTACTGTTGATGAAAATGGATTATGAAACATGAAAATAATTTCTGGCAGAAGGTCTATAGCCAAGTCAAAGCCCCACCCAGCCTTCCTGCTAACAAAGAGCTAACTAGATGAGAAAATGCAATTAAATGGATGTTTTTAAATTCATTTGTGAGCTGCAGTTAGGCCATTTCTCAAGGCAAGAAAATTGGCTTTTGTCCTCTTCTTCACAGAATAATGGTTGTTACAGAGCCGAGTCCACAGCGGAGGAAAGGAGAAGAAGCCCTTTTGATGGCTTCCCCCTCCCAAAGATTCCTATCTGGTTTTGGACACGAGTTTCCTAAATGTAGTGTGACTTGCATCTGAGCTACAAAGATGGGATTATTTTGTTTTGCTTTAACAAACAGTAAACCCATAGCATTTAATTTACTTAATGTGTTGTGCAGGTGTAGAGAAATTCTGATGAATGGAATGTGGAAGTGGAAAGGAAAAGAAACCTTTGATACTCGTGTTTCTTTCCTGACTTTGTTTGGCAGTTATGTAGCCTTAGTGACTCACTGAGGTTTGAAGGACTGTAGGATGTGTCAGCACAGAACAGAAATTGCAAAACCTAAAAGTGGGGTTGATTAACCTGTTTTGCCTAACTCTGAGCTCACTCCATTGTGTGATTCAGGCATGTGGGAAATACAGTTAGGTTCGTAAGGGCAAGGAGAGAATACAGAATAAACAAGCAAAAAATAGAGGAAGCAGCAGAATGGTGTCTTGGCAAAGCAGGCTTAAAGGGGGTTTCATAGTGGAGTGTATGAACACATCAGTGAATTTGCATGTGTATTAGGTAGGACTTGTGCAGCAAGGGAAGAAGTGGGATGCACAGAGGTGTGTGTGTGTGTATCACTGATGCATTCTGCTGGTTTCCGTGGAGTTCAGATGTGAGGGAGGGGAGAGATGGGGAGATGGGCACTGTCTCCTTTCCTCTGAGATAATTTCAAAACCCAGTGAGTTGCCTAAACCTTCGAAGACACCTTGAGAGCCTGTGAACCCTCCACCCCTTTGGATTTACCAGCTTCTACTTACAGCCTGAGCAGAAATCAGAGACAACAGAGTATGTTTGACAGCTGTATCAGCAGTAGCTTCCCTCAGCAAGATAAACTGAGATACAGTTGTCACATACATGCTGGGTGTTCAGATCACTGTGCTGTTAGGGAAAGGTGGCAGATAGAAGATCGTCAGATTCCTGGAGGGAATGTTGAAGCAATATGGTCTTCCATGTGGAGGTGTCTGAGTTTTGGTAGGTTCAAATCTCAAGGGGGTAATTTCAGATCTTTCTAAAAATAGAACATTTACTGTACAGGAGATGTGTTTTGCCATCCATAGGCCTTTGTTCTGTCTATTCTCACACATCTTGAAAATGGAATTTTTTAAAGTACACTTTGAAAGCTTTAGTGGATACAGTTTCTCCTGGTTCAGAATGTAATTATTCATGAACATAACTGCCCTACCACAGCTGTTCAAATGCCCTATCAAAAGGTTTTCGTGGAGATCAGGAGGTTGTGTCAGTCTCCTCGCAGAAAGCATCCTCTGCTTCAATGCAGAAGTTTTATTTAAATCCGGTAGTTATCACTCTGCTCCATTAGTGGTATTGGAGTTAATCTGTTAGGAATTTCAGAAAAGTCGATTTATAGGAAATAACTTGTCTTATATATTTTCTGTATAAAATTATGCCAAGTTACAATGGGAAGTAAACATTCTGTGGAAAATTATTTTAGGTTCTTGTTGTGTATACTCTAAAAAGGCAACTTGTCTGGATGTTTTAGATACTCTAATGCATTGCCTACTCCAAAATTCTGATTTGCCTTGGAATTCAGTGTGTGGTCTTAGAACATCAGTCCTTAATAACCTTTTATCTTTTGTTCCTTTTTTTTCCTTCATAGAGTGCTGTTTCAGACCTGATACAGACAAGATGTCCAGCAGGGGTGGAAAGAAGAAGTCAACTAAGACTTCCCGCTCCGCGAAGGCTGGGGTCATATTCCCTGTCGGAAGAATGCTCCGGTACATTAAGAAAGGCCACCCCAAGTACAGAATTGGTGTTGGTGCTCCTGTGTACATGGCTGCTGTACTGGAATATCTAACTGGTAGGTTTTGCTGAATTATGTGACATAGTAGCAGTAAAAGTTAAACACAAACTGAATTTGCACAGAAGAAACCCCAAACAAACGAAAAAGATCATCTGATTTATAAATGACTGAAAAAGTTACAGCTTAAGTGTATGTTATGCTGAGCACACTTCTAATCCAAAATAAAGGTACCCTCACTCCTGCCTCACAGCCCCGATGGCTTTTGTTCATTCCAGTATTGGATTTACCTTCAGCAGTTGTAAACACACTGCTTCTACATAGGCAGTCAGGGTTCCTACTGCAATCCGTGTGTGTGGACTACATTGTTGCAGTCCTCCTTGCTTTGATTTTGTACCTGATGACTTTGTTGGGGTTATAATTGACTGTTAAGCATATACATTAATTTTAAATAGAGAGAGCTTCTCAGTGTTTACATGGGGCTGAGATTGCTTACAGCCTTGTTTAAACAGTTTTGTTCAATTTACAGATTTCTTTTCAGACTACACATGCTGTTTGCAATTTGTTTGACTGTCTATGTCCACATGCACACTGTTCATCTTCCCTGGTTCTCTGTATCTTATTTGCTTACATTTGTAGTTCTTGCTCTGTTCCTCTCATCACATCAGAATGAGAATACCTTAAATAATTATCTCATTCTCACAGTACCTTCTCGGAGGACAAAAGTATTATTTTTCCTCCATTTAGAAAGAAGCTTCAAAGGAACATAATGCTTTGCCCAGTGACATAAACAACCAGACATGCAAGTAAAGATCTTTACACACCTGTTTTGTTCTCAAACAAGACTTAAGACATTGCAAGTTTACCTCCCAAACAATATTACAAAAGCAGTCTTTTGACAGAAAACCCCGACTGTAATACCATCAACATATGGGCTTTTTGCAATAATGGTTTACTTAAAATAAAAAAAAAATAGAGAGGAGTTCAGTCACCTTCATGTGGCCAGGTTGACTTCTAAGTATATACTTGTGGTGTAGAGATCTAGAAAAAACCACAAGTGCCACATGGAAGAGTGTTTGGAGGCAGATTCTATTAGCATGACTAAGGAAAAGCTTGAATTAGATCTTATTTCTCAAAGCAGTGTTTCTTTTTCCAGTGCATTTGCTTGTGTCAGTGTTCTTCTTGCTGCAGGTTCAAGTGTTGCAAGGGACAGGAGACTTTAAGCTGTATTGGTGTGCTGAGCCTCTAAAAGATACAGGTTTTTCTTTGACTCAAGCACAGAGTTGTAAAGCATTGACTTTTCTGGGAGTATTTAAAATTGAAGCAACCTGACCTTACCACAGTTTTAGATACATTTTATAATGGCTATTGACATGAAGAACAGAAGATTTCTTCCTACAGTTTCTTCTCCTGTAAAGATGAAGATTGATAATATTACTGAATAATTAATAGAGTGCTTGTTTTTTGTAGGATATTCATACCATCAAATACATTTTTCCCTTTCACTTGTTGACATTCAGTTTCCTTTACTTGGGCTTTTTCTTTGAAAGAATGCTTTTAAACTTCATAGATGGCCTTAAAAAAATAACATTTCCTTTAGCTAGGTTCCTGCTTACAGCAATAACAACTCAAATAAAAGGCTTCTTAGGGTGAAGGGTGCTTTGAATGCTGCCCTTTTAAAGAAACAGAGCAATACAGGTGAGCTTAAGGCTCTGCTAATGAGCAGCACATGTTACTGGTTAACTGTTTGGTTTAAAGTGTTGGCTGCGGCAGTGATAGTTTAGGCAGTTAAGAACAGGCTGGGGAAATAAAGGTGTTTCTTTAACTGTTGTGCATCTTGGGAACCTGTCTGAGGACATTACCAACAACAAGAAAAAACCAAGCAAAAGTAGCATAAATCACTTCAGGAAAAATAGAAGAGGCAGGAGGAAAGGATAGCTAAAGGAAGAAGTACTTTACCTCTTTATCCCTTTAACTATTTTTAAGCAGTTTTGTTGTGGTTTTTCTGTTTCGTCTGAAGGCTAGGTAAATAATCTTAGTAACCTGTATCTCAGGGTTTTCTTTCATTCCTGTACATAGATGCATCTCAAAAGCACAGATACTACTTTTTTTTCCGGAGTTAGTACTAATTTTATCATAGAATGGTTTGTGTTGGAAGGGACCTTGAAGTTCATTTTATTCCAATCCCCCTTCCATGGACAGGGACACCTCCCACTAGATGAGGTTGCTCCAAACCACATCCAATCTGGTGGCCTTCAACACTTCCAGAGATGGGGCAGCCACAGCTTCTCTGGGCAGCTGTGCCAGTGCTGCAGCACACTCACAGGGAAGAATTTCTTCCTGATATCTAATCTAAATCTATCCTGTTTCAGTTTGAAGTGCTTCCCCCTTGTAGTCCCATCACTTTAAGTCCTTCCCTCTCCAGCTTTCTTGTAGGCCCCTTACTGTTTCAGTCTGGTGGGGTTTTTTTTTCCTTTCTCTAAGTTTTTCACACTCTGTATAGTACAATTTTTTAGCCTTTAGTGCTCAGTATGTTTTCTGAACTTGAGGTCATTCGTCTTTTTCAGTGTAATTCAGAAACAGCCCCTTGAAATGGAATGCTTGGAGATTTTTGGTTTGTGTTCTTTTTACCTCTTGGCAGTTATTACTTCACAAAACCGGAGAAATCCTGACTTCTCTCCAGGAGAATTTTTAAAGATCCTCATGTTAGCACATGGTCTGAGACCAAATCAAAGCATTTCAACCATTTCAAAGTAAAAGCAGGAACGTGACATATTAGGAAGGAGACCATGTGAACTGGCATGCTAATAAATTGGCTAAATCAAAAAAGCAATCCTTTGCATCCAGGAAGGAGAAGTATAAAATATCAAAAGCAGTCATAGGAAAGAGAAACTTCAGAAACAAAAATGGGAGGGGAAATGACAGAGACATGACCTAATAGAAAGGAACCTACCAAGGTTTAAAAACTGGTGCATCAGTGTGCAGAATATGGAACCAACTTTAATCCTTTAGAAGGTGAGGTGCTAAATTTTGCTGGCTTTTGCTGAGGTTTAACTTTGAAGTAAATCTGAAATTAGCCCATAATGTGCTGAGATCTGGGGGGTTTTTGTTCAATTTGAGATTCGAACTTCTGAAATGCTTCCAGCTGTTCAGACTTCGAGTTCTGTTCTGGATTTGTCTGGAGTTACGACTTTGTCCACTTTGTACTTGAAAGTACCTTATTTTTATCATGTGTGTACAACTACTCATCAGAAAGTGAGAGTGCACATTGTATGATTTCTCATGTCCTTAGATTTCAATATGCTTCACATAGAAACAAGTTGTACAGTGGGTATCCTCCTTTTATTACTTATTCACTAAAGGTTCTTGTTACCTAGAAGTAACATTAGAAAATAATTCTCTCATCAGCACAGTCAGTGTATCCAGTTTGGTTTCTTAAGCCAAACTGATTATTGTTTCCTGGTTTTTATCTAAGGAAATAATGTGTTATGTCCACTGTAAATAGGATGCAAGTGTCTTTTTTGAGTAAATGTGCAGAAAGTACCTTTGAGTGTTACCAGTATTGAAGCAGGTGGATATACTTCCTTTCTTTACTCTGGAGGAATAGTGTGGATGCCAAAGAACTATAAATGTGCAGTTCTTGTTTCTTTTCTTTCTTTGCAGCAGCAGTTCATGCAGTGCTTCCTGTCTTGCAGGGAATAGTCAGAGTAGTGCATCAGTTCTGCAGCATAAGCAGAAATTAATTTTAAGCTAGTCTCTGTTTCTAGGAGGCCTCTTAAGGCATCATTATCAACAGTTTTCAGTTGGCATGTGCAGTGCTGATAATTCCTATTGTCTTCTTTCCTTATTGCACTTATTTTCCAATGGTTCCTTGCCTATTTATCTTCCCTAACATAGACTTCAGAAAACTGCAATCCCCTCCTTAATTTTTCTGCAAAATAGTGCATCAGTATCAGTTTATATCAAAAAAGAACAGTAGGTCAGTCAAGAGAACGGCCACAGACTTCATCTGGGGCATTGCAGCCATTCACGTGAATTTCAGTGGTTTGTGTTTGTCAGAACTGCTCCTGCCTTACAGGTATGGTCTTTTCAGATGTAGAGCTTGCACATGTTACAATATATAGTCCAACCTTTCTTGCTAACTGAAAAAGATACTCCTTTGCCCTTGAAAAACAGAAATCTCTTGAGCATAAAGGCAGCAAGAGCCAGGCCTGCAAGTGATTTCTGCTCTCCCCTCCCCCATCATCTGTTCTACACTGTAAATAATTTTCAATTGCCAAAATGTCATAGCAAATGAGGAGAAGGAGAAGTTTATTAAACAGCAGGAGCACAGGAATACAGAAGAAATGAAGCTCTGATTTATATTTGTTATGTACATACGAAGATAGGAGAAAATGTTAAATACCTGTTTTCTCCATTAGATCGTTTTCTCAGCTGGGTTTTTGAGGTTTTTTGCACAGGGGTACTGTTGATCATATATTTTGTTGAAATGTAAAATAAGCACTTATTGAACCCCAAAGTTAGAATTGCATCTGAGGCATTCCTGTGTTTACCTGAGTTTTTGTTTTCAGGCTTTCTAATGTCAGCAGAATCAAATAATGGGGGTTTATGTGCTGGAGCTCAGTTCATTGCATTTTCATCTTGACTAATTTTCAATGTGGGAAATGCTCTTGGTCCAGAGGCTGATTCACTGCAAAAGGAGAGTACTTCCTGTGAGCATTAGGTTTAAGTGCTCACTTCAGATGCTCATTTTGCAATGTGCAAGCTGAGCAACGTGAACTGCTGTTCTCCTCTTGTGTTCTGCTCACTGCCCAAGATCTTCACAGGCTCACTGAGGAAAACAATGATTTGCGCTCTCTGTCAAAGCAGATGTTCTGCTGAACTTCTTCTTGGAAGCAGAGGGGAGCTCAGGGTTCCACAGTAAAAAAGCATTAGGTTAAAAGCAGATTCGAGTTCCAGGCATTCTGAGACTCCCAGAAATAACCCAGTGTCCTTGGAGTGTAATGAAATTTAAGAAGATAATTAATTGACAATATCTTTTTTGATACTGCTGAAATGTGCGTTCACTACCAAGATACATTTCTTCTATTTAAAGAGGCAGCTTTAGAAACACTACTTCCTCTTGTGGTGGTGTACCACAAACTCTGTCCCAAAGACACTTGAAGTAAACGAGGGGCTTGTAGGATGTGTGCCTTCCCTGAGCAAGCATGAAACTACATCTTCGTATGTAGTATGCACTTAATACGGATTAATACTGGACCTAAAATACAGCAGGGTTGTTTATGGCAATAACATCACAACCTTTTGACTATATCAGCATAGGAAAGCTCCTTTGTAACATTCCTTTTACGTAAGACTTGTGTCGTGCTCTCAAGTGAAGTGTCATTATCACAATTTAAAATTGCTCCACTTGTAAGAAGTGCCTCTTTAGATACAAAACTTTGCACTGTTACCAACTGAACGACAAACTTTCTGAATTACAAATGCATGAATCAGTGTATGTCAAATGTATATAAATAAAGAGTTTTCTTTCACTGATAAGCTCTTCCTTGGCTCTAGCCCTGTAATCACTTACCTACATGTCTGTCATATTGTGTAGTCCCATAAACTTCTGTGGATCTTCGAGTTACAAAAGCTCACTCAGTACAAAATTACTGACCTGATTACAGTCCTAATGTATTCTCCAAGCTGCACAGGTCAGGTTTGATGAAAAACTGTAAGGGCCAACAAGAGTGTTTTCTTGTAATAAAAGCTCTAACAGTGCATCTTGCTATGTCAGTACAGTTCAGAGAGGTAAATATGCAACATTGTGACGTGTCAGATTGCAATAATGTACAAAATGCTGGATGGGGCTGGTTTAGTTTTTATGTCATGGTCAGTGAATATTTCTCCCTTGAAAATGTTAATTTTTTTGCTATATTTCAGTTATATTTTAATATCCTTAGATCGAGCATGAAGTACTTTTTATTCTAGTAAGTAATTTCATCTGTTTATTTGGCTAAGTTGCAACAGAGTAATGACTTCTTCTGTCTATTGCTGCTCAATTTAATACTGCTTTCAGCCTTTGTTTGGAAGAATGGAGTATAAGAGAAGTGTAAAACAAAAATGTGGCTGATTTCGCTACACAGTTTTTTCCTACCCATACCTTTATCTTAACACAAAGTCCTTCTTGAGAAGAAGAAAAGAATCTATAAAGCTTAAGTCTTTTCTTCTTCAGCCCTTTATTCTTGGAATGACAGTTGTAGCACAACTGGCTAGAAAGCAGAAAGACATCCTGACTCCACAGTGTATTTATCAAGCAGTTTCTTTCTTCAGATACTCACAAATTTTAGAAGTTCTTGCATAAAGTATTGTAAGCATGATTTTTTTCCTCCTTTTTTTCCATGAGGATTATTTAGAATGCCTGAGTTCAGATAATGTTCTTTGGTCTTCAGTATTTTTCCAAAGTATATTTTTCCCTGAATTACCTTTAGAAATGAAATTCCATTTGGATTCTTCGGTGCTGTCAGACAAAGCGCTCCATTCTCAATTTTAACTTCACTGGGGGAAAATAAATTTAGGGGATTGTACTAGTTTGAAAACAAACCAGTGGGAGGCACCAAGTCAGAATAACAATTTAATGGAAATTAAAGAAAAGGAAAAAATGTAAAAGAAAACACTGGTTCAAACTGACAGAGTCAAGGTACAACCTGACACCCTGTTAGGCAGGGTGGTGGTAGCAGTCTGGTAGAATGGTGGCTGCAGTCCTCTGAAGCAGTGATCCTGTAGTAAAAGAGTCTGCTCTTCCTCAGAAAGTCCAATGGTGGCTGTGTAGCTCCTGTCCTCTGGAAATCCAGTGGAAGGGTTGTCTCTGGTGTTTAGAGTCCCAGCTTATATCCACGATGGGATGCTTGGTTCCTCCCTCTGGGTGGAGCATCTCACAATGGGGTAATGAGTCATGAGGCCAAGTGTTGATTAGGCTCATTAACAGAAGATAGTCCAGAGGGAGTTATCTCTGAGTCAGGCGGCAGGACAACGATGGGCCATTAACAGAAAGACAGTCTGGGGGGAGGAGGCAAGGAAACACTGCCCCACCTGATTTCAACGGCTCATGAGGATGGTAATAGAATACACTGCAACCCAGGACAGGGATATATAGTGAAATACAATATTTCTAAACCAAACAGGAGGTACTTTTCTCCCAACTTGCAAAAATGTCTGTGGTGTAGCAAGCCTTGTTAGTGAAAGATGTTATGGATACTAAAAAAGGTGCTGAACCTTTCTGAATGGATTCAGAAAACAATTAGACACATCCATAGAAATAAAATCCATTGGGGAACTAAACAAAAAGACAGCATTTCTAACTTGGGGAGCCACTCAGCTGCACATGGCTGAAATCAGAGGGAATGTTCTGGAAAAATAGCATTTTAAGTTTGCCTGTTCCTTTAATGCTCCATCCCACCTGCCCTTGGGCACTGGCTGAGGACAGGAGGTCAGGCTGGATATGGGCTTTACTCCAATGAAGTTAACAGAGAGTCCTCTTGATTTCTTTAATGTTTGGGAATGCAGTGTTAAAGACTAAACTAGGACCAAGTCTCAGGATGTGAGTAGTCTCCTGTATTATTTAACAGCCAGACCAAAGCGTACATGGAATCATTTAGGTTGGAAAAGCTCTCCAAGATCATCAAGTGCAACTGTTAACCTGGCGCTGCCAAGTCCACCACTAAACCCTGTCCCCAAGTGCCACATGCTGCACTTGATCAAGTAACATCTGGCAGCAGTTCCATTAATCGTGTTTGAGTGCATTTCTAAAACATATGTAAGCTGTTATGAGGAACAGCAAAGTGTACTGCCAGGTAGAGGAAGCTCCACTGAAAAAGAGTAAAAGCTGATTTGAGTTAGATCAGGATTCTTGTAGAGAAGAGCTAGGCTAGCTCTTTAAATTAGTACTCAGGGTGTGGCTGGTGTAATAAATAACGTCTGAGTTGAAATTCAGGTTTCCCTGAAAATTGAACTGTCGTATCTTTTACAGATCAATAGTAAACAAGAAATTAAAATTAAAAAAATAAAAAGGGAAGGAAGTTAAATAACCCTGGATCTCTTACAAAAAAAATAATGGATGGTATTAAACTCTAGAAAAAAAGATGAAAAGACGTGTAAGTCGGATCAGAAGGCTCTAAGTGGAAGTGGCTTTTGTGGCCTGAATTTGTGTTTTATGTAAACAGCAATCTGTCATCTGCTTCACAGAAATGCAAAACTTACAATAACTTGGCAAAGTTAACAGTTTTTCCTTTAAGGGGCCTAGTTTTGATACAGCTCAGATTCTCAAGGTTTGGGGTTTTTATCACATCCTAAGAGAACGACTGCCCTGCTGAGAGTTAAGGTTTCATCAAGGCTTGTTCAAAGCAGTAAAGTTTCTTGAACTGATTTTCACTGCATCAGATTTCCATGACTTTGAACCAAGGCTGAGAACTGTTTTATTGGAATGCATAAGAGGGAAAGTGTTGTTAAATGATTTTACCTTCACTCTTGCAACTGCAGATTTCAGGGGGATTTGGTGGAATACATGGAGAGTAGAATGCAGGAAACTTTTAACAGTCTTGGTTGGTTGGGGTTGATTGGGTTAAAACCTTCCGGAATCATGTAAAATGAATCTCAAGTCAATAAAATGCTGATGAGAAAGATGATTAATTTAAAGTACAATAAGCAGACTCCTTGTCACATAGTTGGCTTTGTAGCAAATACATATTTTTCTCAGTGGAATTGTATCAACATTCACTTTTCTTTGATTTCTGGATATTGTTTTCAATTTTCTTTTGAGGAGTGGCTTCACAATTTTTTAGAAACCCCTGACTTGTTCCTGTTGGAATTTGTGTGTTCAGAAATTGGCCTTGTGTCAACACATCACCTGTTAGTTGTTAAGAGTTTAATTTTCAAACATATTATTTCATCTCCCTGAAGACAGGGGGGACAAAGAGATTTGATGCAACAGCCATGATTTAGCTTGAGATGTAAACCAAAAAAAAAAAAAAAAAAAAGAGGAAAAAAGAAACATTTTGGGGATGAAATCAGACCAATTGAATTGACTATTTACATTGATAAAGTATTACAGCCTGGAATCCATGATAAGCTAAAGGCTTTGTCATTTAGTCTTGAGAGGAGTTTTAGTCAGTAATGACCAGTAATATTTTGTTTGAAAATTAGGATAAGTGAACTAGAGCACTCTCCAGGAGGGGGAGGAGAATGCATTTGCTTTTGTAGCACCCAGGTTTGCAGTTCCTACTGTGCCTGCTTTGTTCTGGCCTAATAGTAATTAGTTTCATTTTAACTACGTGTTGTGCTCTGGTTCCAGAATTTGCAAGTGTTGTGAAATACCAGTGTAAGAGTACTCGGGCCAAGCAGACCCCCGTGAAAGGGAAATGCAGGTAGTGAAATTGGGAACTTAGTAGGATGTCTAAGAGATGACCTGAGTCTGAACGTAAAGGATGAGGAACTCGCCCTGAAAACTTGCCTCAGGGTGAGGTTTCTGTGGAGACTTCTGACACTTTTTGGTTGTGTTTGAGTAGGAAATGTTTTGAGAACAGCTTTTCCTGTGGTCTTATCTCAAGCTTAAATATGAAGATACACAACCGGTTTGCTTTTCTTCCTTAAAAATATGTAACTGAACTTTTAAAAACCTCAGCTGAAGAAAAGTAGTTTTGGTCCAAATGCTGAGAACAGGCTTAGACCAGTTTTCACTACCCATATCCTAGTTCTAACTATTACAAAGGAGTTTTTCAAGTGATCTAAATGAAAATTGCCTTGGAGATAAATTTTAAGGAAAAATTCTTAACTTTCAGGGTTTCCCACTTCATGCTTCTACTTTAATAATGACTGAAAAGGAGAAAAATATTAATCATAACTATGTCTTTATCATGTTCATGATAAAGTCAGATTCCTGAGGCATCCACGCCTTTTTTGCTACTTAACAGCTGTCCATACATGAATATATCACATGCTGACGTAGTATTCCTAATTAATTTTTTTCCCTAATTATACAGTTCTCACACCTTTTTCATTGGTTTGTTTTATATCTGCTCTTAAAGTGGTACATGTTGGTTTGCATTTTTGTTTGAAATTATTCAAAAGCACAGAAGAAGTAACTTGTGCAGATGGAGTTTCTCTTCATATTAAGCTGATTTCAGTATGTAGTGGTTCAAGGATACCTTTCCAAACCATGTAATATTGAAAAACTTGGGGTTTTCCTTCACTTCTGAAAAAATAGAGCTCTTCATGTTCTTTAGTTCTGTAAAGTGAGTCTTGCAGTTGCCTGTTGCCTGAGTGGTGGTGATGTAATTATTCTCTAGGGGGGAAATGCCTTGAGTAAATATATGAAACGAATGGAATAGACATTATGCAACTTCCATCGTTTTTGTGAGGCCTCATTTTTTGTAAAACATTCTTGTTTTGGTCTTCTGGCTGGATAAATACAAGCTAAGTGAAACCTGATGTCATGGAAGCTCTTAAAACTTTCTTTTGCCTCAACAAGTCTAAGCAAAGCTTTCTCTCTTGACCCTGCTCAATTGCAGGAGTAGATTTTTGAATGTCTGTTTTTTCCTACTGTGGGAAGATTACTTTTAATGAAACAGAACTCTTCAGTGACCCAAACCTTTGAACCTGGTAAAACAACACTTCCAAAGATGGGTTGACCTGAGAGTTCAAGTCCAGTCTCAGTTTTAAATACTTTTTCCCACCTACTTCTTTTTCCAGAGTTACTCTTCTGAAAATTTGAATCAGCTCCCTTACAGAGAGATCTAGATTTTCATCTAATTTAAAATTGGTTTAGAACATGGGCAAAACACCATTTAAATCTTTAGAATTAAAGCAGTGTAAAACATATGTGAAAATAAAGCCGTCTGCAAGAAAAATCCCGGCAAGTAGTCTGAATCCTGTCTGCATCCAGAAAGTCTACATTTCCAGCATTTCTAAGTGCTCTATCTGTTGGGTTTGGATTAGGTTTGTCTCTTGTCAGTGCTAAATCAAAAAACTGTTGCCTGTGTTGGCTTCAGCTGGAATACCTCCTAATCTTCTGTTTCTAAATAGGAGAGTCCCCCTCTGACCAGACTTGTGTACATAGCTGAGTTTGGCTGTTCTCGGTGCTGTGCGTCTCTCTGCATGTACTAGCAATACTTGATTATTGTTGGAGAGCTGAGGAGAAGGCCAGAAGAGAAATTCCACCTTCCATGGCCTCCTCCTCTCTCCCGCCCCCCAAGCTCATCTTTTGTGCTCCTCAACACCAGTGCAAAGCATTCTGTGCCTGAAGAGGAAGTGGGGTACCTCAACTTCCCTAAAGGACCATTAGAAAACTGTAATTTCAAAATGAGTTTCCTGTCCAAGGAAGAGGGCTTAGCACTTACAAGAACAGTTCTCCACTGTACGAGGCAGACGTTTTCATTTTATGAGGAACAAATAAAACATTCCTCTGTGCTTTACAGGCATAACACTTTCTTAGAGTCTTTAGTTCCAAAATGACCTGTCTGCATAGCTGTGCTGATCAGTCGCAGGGAATAACACGGCCTGACTGTTCAGCGGGGCCTAATGCCGGAAAGCAGTGGAGGTGGGGGAGTGGAGGCAAACCAAAAAGCAGCAAAGCCTTCCCTTGCTTTTCAGCTGGGATTAAGTCTGAGGTACAAACAGTTCCATTCCTGGTGTGGAGAAGTGGAGGTGGTGGAGTTACTCAGTGATAGAGCCTCGCTGAGGTCAGTGGGGATGCCTGGGGCGTATCCAGGATTTCACCATGTCCCCTGGGAGGTGATGCAGGGCTTTTGCCACCACAGGCTGCAGGCAGCTAAACCTCATGTGTCTGAGCTGGGCCTTGGGAGAAGTATGTGAAAAGGATTATGCCAGCTTAATTCAGTTCTTTGGAGGTGTGGAAAGCATGGACAGGTTGACTTTACCCAGCTAATCCTGCTTTAAAAATAAATTAAAGCAATTGTTGTCAGCATGAAATGTTGAGTTACTTTCAGGGTTTCGACTTAATATTCTGCCTCATGCTGTAATAAAGTTAATTGAGTGCTTTGTAGAACACAAAAATAGTGAAAACACACAAAAATCCTCCATGACGTTTAACTGTAGAACATCCAGAAGCATCTGAATGTTTTCCAGCATCATAACTTACTTGTTATGGGACTTAGGATGAAAAATAATTGGTGAATCATGTTAAATGCAGTCTAATGAGATGCCATGGTCTGTGCTGTGTAGTATTACTTAAGATTTACTGTGTCCTACAGTAAAGGCATGTGGTCACATGGACTTTGATTTTAGTATTTTTTGTTTCCAGGTTAATGCCTTAATTCAGTTCTGTTTGCCTCCAAAGCAAGCTTATGGGAGAGCTCTCATGGTATAGTCAGCTCTTAAATGTGAAATCAACTCATATATTATTGTAATGTTGCATTTTAATATTGGTGTGTAATAGATGTAAAAAAAGACATTTCCTTTTTTTTTTCTCTTTTTCTCCAAATGTTACCTGATATGCAAAAGGAAACCTACCAAATGCCATAGTGAAACACAGATTGTAGAGAGGGAGATGAAAGGTTATGTGTAATGGAGACAGCAGTAGCACATAATTGCAAAGCCTGATAAACATGTTATGTCATTTTTTTTTTAATTGTTCCCCAGACTTTCTTGTAATTAATTTTATCCTTGCCCAAGGCTTGTTGAGCTGCAGATAGATCAGTTAGCAGGTAATGCTCTAATCTTTCTCTGCAAAGATCCTGCAAGAGGAGCAAGTTCATCTTTCCTGATTCAGTTATATGCATAGCTGTTAAACCTTGTATCTTCTAAGGAAATACCTTCTAAGGAAATAATTTATGAGGCGCAAACAAACATGATTCATCAATTACTTTTTCTGGTTAAAAACGTCTCAGATACAAAAAGAGTCTTCAAGTGAGTGTAGCAGCAGAATTTGTATTTTTAGTGTCCTAACTGGATGTGTGCTTACATGGTTCCATAATGCTAAAAATGAGTCATTGAGAATAGTGTCTTCCAGTAATAAAAAAGTAGAAGTGATGCAAGCCAGAACTTGCATTTGACAGGTTTGAGAAAAAGACCTATAGAATTCGTGTATCTACTGTATTCTGTCCTCTGATTGGAGAGGGATCCTAAGAGATGAGCACACAGTAGCCTTGAGAAGAACACTGAAAAGTGAAGAATCTAGGGGAACTGCTTCAAAAGAGAAAAAAATAATTCTAGTTTAAAGCACAGGACTTAAGTGTGCATTTGTTCTTCAGTGATTAGACATATACAAACAAAATTATACTTTTAGAGTTAGATGTCTATTGAAGGTACCTACAGCAGTTAGGAGTAACATGATGTAATTCCCCAGTCGTTTTGCATGGATGCTAAATAACACATTGACTTTTCTTAATGATCGCATTGTAATTAAAAGGAGCTTACTTTTTCTTCAGCGGAAATTCTGGAATTGGCTGGAAATGCAGCAAGGGACAACAAGAAGGGTCGAGTCACTCCTAGACACATCCTGCTGGCTGTAGCAAATGATGAAGAATTAAATCAGGTAAGAAAAATCTCTGCCATGTGAAGGCCAGGATTTCCTTTAGGGCTTCTTAAATTGTCTTTCCATATAGCTGACTTGTAACTCAAGACCTCCTCTTATTGAGTAGCACACCAGGAAACACTCACTAGCATGCTGGCTGTGTAACTAGCTACAGCACTCAGCTTAATTATGTATTTCAGCACTCCTAAAATGTGAAAAAATGCAGTGGAGATGTAAAATGATGTTTGCTAACACTATTACAACCACTTCTGTTGGACTGAGGCATTGTCATAAATTCAAGGACACTGAGAAAGTCCTGCAGATGCTGTTTTTTGTTTGGTTGGTTTTAGTTTACCCCTTAGACAGCTGAGGACTCAGTGGGACCTAACCACTGAAGTCTGTTATTGTGACCACAGAAGAGCTCTAAACTCTTGCAAGTCTGTGTCCTTTGCAGATTTAAAGATGCCTTTAACTTAGCCACAAAAAAATGGGCATTATTATTACAGTGCCGTGGTGTCAGCCAGAGGCAGTGGCTGGGGTTAACATACCTTTGTGTGAGGTGCTATAAAAACCTGTCTGAAAAGATGCTTTTTCCAAACCTATGTATCATGATGGAGCAGGAAAAAAAATAATATCCCCCAACCACCCTCCTTCTGGCTTTGTCCGAAATTTGGTAATACTTTCCATTCATTATCCTTTTGTAAGTTTGGGGCTCACTGAGTTGAGACTGGGGAGCAGTAACACGAATCAGAAAGTGAGAGTAGCTGGGGGACTTGGATGTCACTGTCTGTATCCTCCTGAATAATGAATTAGTCCCAGTTAGATGTAAAAAAAAATTGATTAAAGTGGTTTTAAATACAGAACATGATATATTTCACCTCTACTTTTGAAGGCTTGAATGAACTGCACACTTTTGAATATTGATCTTCAACTGCATATTTTTTTGAAGAAGGACGTACAGGTATAGAGATTTGTATAAATGTTGCCCTCCATTTTGAAGTTTGTTTTTCTAAGAAAAAAAATGTTTTTAAAAACACAGTTTCAGGAAAATTCAGCACTTGAGATATTTATTGGGTTCTCCACAGTGTGGCACCCGCTGCAGTCTCACACCCTGGATTTGGGGTCCCATTTCCCTCTCAAAGGCTGCCCTGTCGGGCCCTCAGGTGTGTACCTGGAGCTGTCTTGTTTTTCCTCATTGGGTAATAGCCTTCATGGCGTGGATTCAGAGAAACAGATCTTGGGTGAGCCCTAGAGATGCTGGCAGTGACAGGCACGGGTGCAGGAAGAACACATGCTCCCTTTACATTTAAAATCTAGTATTTTAATGTTCAGCTCCATTTCATGCATTTCACATCTCTCTTCTTCAAGGATAGTGGTGCAGAAACTCAAGGCAGTGTGCAAAATTTGCCATAAATCTTATTTTCTATTTATCAGTGAGTAAATGCTGGAATTTGTCATGTACAACTTTTTTTTATTTTTGATTAGCTGTTGAAAGGGGTCACCATAGCCAGTGGTGGAGTGTTACCCAATATTCACCCAGAGCTGTTGGCAAAGAAGCGGGGATCAAAAGGAAAACTGGAAGCCATCATCACTCCACCCCCAGCAAAGAAGGCAAAGTCTCCATCACAGAAAAAAACTGTATCAAAGAAAACAGGCGGCAAGAAAGGAGCAAGGAAATCCAAGGTAGAATAATGTGTTTATTTTAAACCCAAACGAGCTTGCCAGCAGTAGCTGCAGGGAGCTTCACACAGGGTCAGCTCTCTGTTGCGTGTGTTGTTAACAATGGTGATTTCAGTCACAGTGTGAGCAGGGAAGGAGGAGCACTGCCCTCTCCCTGGTGCAGCTGGAGTCTGAACACCTTCAGAAGTGGCCCAGGTCTGCAGCACAGGCAGATGGGCTATCAGTACTCTGTAAGAAACATTCTGAGGTGGGCAGAGGGTGGAGGTACCAGGAGACAGAAAAGGAAAGTGCCTGGGAGCTGTACTGGTCATGCCTTACAGGTTTCAGTTTGTAGGAGTAGGGAATCTTTCTAATGTGTACATGTGTAGCCAAGGATGTTTTTTCTTTTGCAAAACAACTACTGTTAAGCAATAAATTTTGCAAGTAGGAAGAAAAGTACAGGAATTTCACATGAAATGGACAAGGAATGTGAAAGTTGCCTCTGGGTCAAGCAAAGCTTCTTTATTTATCCTGTTACTGTTTACTTGGTCACTCTTCTGATTGTTTCACTTTTTAGTTTTTTGAGGTGTTGAACTTAGTTTTCTCCCTCAGAGCACCTATTAGTTGACATTTCAAATGCAGTGCTTCCAATAACCATGCACTAATAACTTCCCTAAATCTGGAATTTTTTTGCCCTACTTGATTACAAAAGCAGGAAGTCTGTTGTGGGGTTCTGTTTTTCTTCACACAATAAACTGGATTGTCTGCTTACTATATTGGTATTTGGCTAACAGTAAACTCCTGGGGAATTGAAATAGGACCCATGAAAATCTAATTTTCAAAACATTTGTGTAAAATAAAACATGGTTACAGCGTCTAAAAGCACAATATACCCTTGCATCAAAGTCATTTTAGTTGTTCAGCCTCAGACTTAGTTTATATACTTTGGAAAGGGACAGTAGGAGAACAGTGGTTTGCTCAGTGTTCCAGGTGTTCTTCTTTTGCTTCAACACAGATATTGCTGAGGCACCAAATATTTATATGAAATTGTAAGTAGTAATTTTATTGAAAATGTGAAATCATTTTTCGCACCAGTTGAGTTTATAACTACAGCCTTCGTGAATTGACTTCCTTTTCAAAATGTTCCTAATTCTCATTTTTGTTCAGTAATTCAATTCATTCCTGAAACCTGTTATTTCACTGCAGTAATAGAGTTGAAAAAAGAAATGGTGGTTGAGGGGAACTCCTTCTCTCTCCTCCAACAGTTTTACTGAAGATGAAAGTAGGTGATGGTGTTAAGACAGAAAATTGTTCAGCCCATTTTCTGCAACCAGGCAGATAGAAAGTAGTTGTATTCTTTTTGACACTGCTTCTAAGGACAGCCACATTACAAATGAGCATTTCTAAAAATAAGTCTGTGAAATCTGGGAGCACCTCCCAGCACAAAAAATTTATTCTCCAACAAGTCAGTTTTTAGCTTAGAATGAATGTCTGCCCACACAGAGATACGTAATCTTCGTCCACGCAAGCCATTAGAAAGCTGTTAAAAGTTTAGGGCTGTTTATATGTTTTCCTGTAACATTTAAGACAACTGTCATCTTTACTGTGCACTTGTGGGCAAGAGAAGGCACCTGTAGATCTGCAGACATTGAGGTCGTTTTTCCTATTGATCCCTTCAGCTGTTATCAGGCACTTTGGTTGGACTAAAGGATAAAATCCAACGCCACTGTTTGTGCAGGCATTTTATTGCCTGCTAAGCATTTAGTGCATATCATATATCTTAGTGTCATTAAACTGTTCTTCTCATGGCCTTGAGTTAACTAATTAACTATATTTTTGGAAGAAGAAGCAGGGAGAAGTGAGCAAATCAGCCAGTGCTGACAGTACAACAGAGGGAACTCCTGCAGATGGTTTCACAGTCCTGTCCACCAAAAGCCTGTTTCTTGGCCAGAAGGTATGATCCTGCATTTTTACAAATTAATACCTATTTTTCTGTGCTGCTTAGGGAGTAGCCCCCTCCTACCACCCCCCCTTTCCACAAAACATCTAGGTACAATGGACATTTCCCCACTGAGCAATCGAAGAGATGTATGATACCAGTTTTTCTAATTTCAAAGAAATTCTCTGAAACTACTTCTAGAACCTTTTTAAAAGTACATCAATAAGTCTTCATGTGACTACATAATTAAATACTTAATTAGAAGGAAAGCCTGTGTGCTTGTAATCTCTCATTCATAAACAGCATAATTGTTACAGAAAAACATCTGCCAAAGAGATTATTCTAAGAATAAAATGTATTTTTTCCAACAGTCAGCCCACTTCATTGCTGATGTAAATGATTTACAGGTTTTTATCAAAACCCATTTCAGACATTTGTTCATAATAATGGTTTTATGCTATGTTCTGCTTTGTGATTTACAGAAGTTAATGCTGTGTAACAATGAATGATGCTTTTATGAAAAGCTAGAGATGAAGAATTCTTTTTTTCCCTGTGAATATGCTTTGGGATATGGGTTGGTTTAATACAAATACATATCTGCTTAAAGAGGATCAATTTAAAGAGACAATTCGTTAAATTAATTTGGTCTTTTATCCTGAAACCTGCCTTTAATTTGTGATGCAAAATTTTCTTAAGTAAAACAGCATCTTTCTGCTATCATTCAGTAATCAGATCATTGTGTTGTAAGCCATAAAAAGATGAGCCATTGTCCATTGTGGAATGTAACGCCTCTGACTCATTTTTATTTCATACTGAGGTTGTTCTCCATTTATCCTTCAGTTTGTTTGCCAAGTTTAACATGCATGAGAGTAACATTTTTTGTAAGACTTCTGATTTTCCACAGCTACAGCTAGATAGCTGGTTTGGTAGGGTTTTTTTTATTTTACTCTTATTAGGGGGGTGTTTTTTTAAAAAAGTTTTGATGGCTAAATTAGAACCCAAAATTTATAATAGATATTACTGTTTCAAGAAAGCAAGTAACATCAGACTTCTGGAGCTGATTTTGAACTCATTTTAGTTACCATAGAAAACCTGTAATAAGACCTAGTGTTGTGTTCCAGCAAGACTGACCCAGCAAATCCGTGGGGCTTTGCTGTTGGGCTCAGTGGAAGAAAATCATGAACTCCAGGACTGCTTTAAGCTGTGGTGGGCAAAGCCAGTGTCTGTTGTAGAGCTCCCCAGTGAGTCCTAGTACCAGGGAATGGACTTTCTGGCTTTCTCATTCACTTGGGGTGCAGCCCCCTGAGAAAATTACTGGTGTAATCCATCCCTGCACTGGGTCCTTGTCAGTTAGGCCTGCACATGAGAAGGACCAAGTGTTAGCCTTTTGTTGTAACACATAATGAAAAGAGAAATCAAAAGAAAATGAAAACCTGTTTGTCTCCTGTGAGGGAACACTCCAAATCAAACAGATCACGTTCTGAGGGTTAGAGAAAGCATTTGAAGAATTACTGCTGAGATCAATCAATCAGGATCTTTCAAACCTCCTGTGACATTCTTGAACACCTTTCCAGCACGTCTGTTTGGTTTGCAAAACCATTATCTGCCAGATCAGAATATCATTTGCTAAATGCAGAGAAGGAAAAAAATAATCTTGGTTTTGATATCACATCATTCATAAGTGTTTAATGGGAAAAATCTTTTTCTTGGCTCCATGTTTGTAGAAGGGAAGGGAAGGGTTTTGTTTGCAGGAGCAGCTCTTCATCCTTCAATACCCCCAGATTTAATTTGATGCAAAAAATACAAATGAGAGTGTTGCAAACCTGGGTATTTTTCAGTTTTTTAAATTACAGTTATTGCATTGAATCTTTAGGTAACCGCTGACATTCGGCTGGAAATCCTTAGAGGTCCTGAAACGGCAAAGAACCCTTCAGTTATACCTGTAGAAGTTTATTAGTGCTACATTAATTATTAAAATCTAGTTAATATGTAAATGATTGCACTTCCTACAAGTGACATCCTAGTGGAAATGTGGCATTGTGCACATTACCTAGTTTGTTTTTCCTGAGAGGATTACAGAGTAGAGGCAGAGTTGCAGGACCTCAAGCCTAAGCTTTAAGGTTTGGTCTCTTTCCAAGAGACCTCAGCTTGTGGTCTGCAATGGGCATCTTCAGTTTTCGGTATGAAACTCATACCAGAAAAAGCTTCAAGACTCTTAAGGTAATTTTGTCTGAAATTAGAAGTGCCAGGCTTGGCTTAGAAAATACTCATGGATGTGCCAAGTGCCATCCACATTTTATCTAATTAACATTTAATTGAAATGTTAACTAAAGTTATGTCCGTTCTTTGTTGCACTTGTATATGCAAGTTATGTCTGTTCATTTTTTTAACATAGCCCTTTAGGGTATCACTTCTGCCTAATACATGCTTCATACTATTGGGTAGTGAAATTGAGCACTTACTCATTGGAGGATTTAATTCCCCAGGAAAAATTCTGATGAATTTTTTATTTGTTTTTTGGCAATTGGATAGCTAACAGGGCATTGAGCAGTAAATGCAGAATTTAGTAAAGTAATACTTAGCTGCCAACACATGCTATCAGTCATGGGCAGCTTTTTAAGCATTTTCTTGTTGTGTTAAATTGAAACTTTAATTACCAGCTGTCTGTTATGTAAATCCTATATATGAGTAGGCTCAGGGGTAGATTTAAGGTCCAAAACAAAAACAATCTGCAGCTGAGATAGATCTGGGGCAAAAACTTGTAGAGCACAGAGTTAGGAATCAAAGAGATCACTTAGAGAATGAGCAAAATATGCTTAGGAGCATACTAAAATTTCCACAAAACAGTCCTGGTGTGTGCATGTGTTTTGCAGTTGTTTTTTTGGTTTTTTTGTTGTTTTTTTTAAATTCGTGAAGTTTTTTTAACATTTTGGTTTGATTTGATTTGACTTTTTTAAACAGCAGTTGCTTGTATTCAAACTCAAGACTCAAACTCCAGAATGAATAACTCACCACGTGTGAAGTATTAAAGGATTCCAAGCTATTTGGAAAGGAAGCTTTCTTAGATTTTATTACAAATTCCCAAACAGACATGTACTTAAAACAGGGCTGAATTACACTCATTTTTAGTCAAAATCACCGTATTTTGAAGTAACATAGTTTACTCAAGCAAAATATGTAAATTATATGAAGTTGCAAGCTTCTAAAAAGAGAAAGAAGGTCAATTCATAGAATCACATGAATGAAATGGAAATATGTTTTTCATAAAATTTAAATACAGGGATGGTGGCCTCCTTAAATGTCCCATTCACTTGTATGAGTTTCGTGGACTGGCTCATATTCCCTGTTAATAAATTAACATACACAAAGAAATTATTTGAAGAGTTAAGTTTACAGACCATGGACTACAAATGAGATAAAATTCTCTTATTGATGAGATGAAGTGCCATGCCTGAAGGTGTATGTTATGCTTAGTAGGCTGAGGGCATTGGATTAAAAGGAAAGTCTGGCTTAACTGCAGCTGGTTTCAGGAATTGCATCAATGAATGAAAGCTTTCTCTTTTATGGTTGCTTTCCATATCACCTAAAGAGCTACTGAAAAAGTCATTTTAAATGCATATTGTAAACACAGGTGTAGGTCATGCTGTAGCTCATGTATTTCCCCAAATGAAAAAGTCTGGAAAATCTTTTGCACTTCTAAAGTATTTAAAGTTTTGACAGTAGTAAACTTGGTGCCTGTGAAATCAGACTTCCAACAGAAATTACGAAGCAGTGTCACAACTGCTCAAAACCTGGTTATAAACTTCCCATATCTGCAGTTCTGACCTTTGCTAAGTTTAGCATTCCCATCAGGTTGCCTCAAATTGTAGAGTTGGTTCTGTGGTGTGGGTCACATCCTGTGAGGAGACAACCAAACTGTCTTTTAAGAACATGTAGTGCAGGTGTGACGTCAATCTCTATGCTGCCTTCCTCGGTTTTCTGTGTGCCCAGGAGAAATCTTCCTGGTTTATAACAAAAAAGAAATTGAAAGATGTGCTTGAAATATATGGGAGTACTTCAAGGAGTAAATGGGCATTAATGGGTGGGGTTAAAAATCTCTGCTTTCATAAGGGACAAAAGGAAGTAAAGCAAATAAAAACTGGAAGCAATACGCACATAGTATCATTGGGCCTGCTTACGGTACCTCACCAGACATTCCCAAAGGCTGCAGAACTGTAATGAGGACTGAAGTGCTGTAATACAAAACATGGTGACCACTGATAAGGAAAGAAAAAAAGCCACGTCCCCTTGTTGGGATGGAGGAATTGCTGGAGACAAGTGTGTGCTTTCTCAGAGATAGGCTCGTGTTTGCTGGCTTAAAGGAGGAGGAAGCAGCAGCTTTGATCCTGTTTCAGTGCAGAACGGTCCTAGCACATCCTTGTAATTGATGCTTAAGAGATGCTTAGGGTGTCCTTCATCTATACTTAGGGAAGAAACAAATACCCTCTTTTAATGGCAAAATGAGAATCACAGAATGGTTTGGAAGGAATCTTAGAGCTCCCCTCTTTCCAACCCCCTGCCATGGGCAGAGACACCTTCCACTATCCCAGGTTCCTCCAAGCCCCATCCAACCTGGCCTTGAACACTTCCAGGGATGGGGCAGCCACAGCTTCTCTGGGCAACCTGTGCCAGGTCCTCATGACCCTCACAGGGAAGAATTTCTTCCTAGTATCTAATCTTAACCTAGCTTCCTTCAGTTTAAGGCCATTCCCCATTGTCCTGTCACTCCGTGCCCTCATGAAAAGTCCTTATCTAGACTTCTTGTAAGCCCCCTTTAGGTACTGGATAATAATAAGAATGCCAAATAGTTATCAGTGTAAAACCAAAATAGAGCTGACTAGTAGGTACATTCATGTTCTCCCAGTGTGAACAGTGTTTGAGTCTTGTGTTTGAATTTTTTTGGGATAATAACCCTTTATGACCTGCCTTTTATTTTGCATATTTGTTTGCAGTGATGCTATCTCCATCTGTGTTGCAAAGCTCACTTTTCTGCAGCTTCTCTGTGATTTCCCAGCTGTCCTGTTACTTCCCACCTCATGCTTTTCTTTTCAGCTGAACCTTATTCACAGTGAAATCAGTAATTTAGCCGGCTTTGAGGTGGAGGCCATTATCAATCCTACCAATGCTGACATTGACCTTAAAGATGACCTAGGTAAATGGGGCATGGGTTGACACAACTAACGGTCACATGGAAATTATGGAACCCAGAATTTACTCTCTAGGCCTTCATACCTTTAATCAGAGCAGAAATTCAAATCTTGCAGGTCCTGCTTTGTTGAAGAACTATATTCAAAATACTTTTTGACCAATTCTGAATACTTGCAGCTATTGCTAGTCTTCAAGCTGATTTCAGTTCAAAAATTTTAAATTCTTTTCCATAATGATCATATGTGACTGTTAGCTATTTTGGGGGGTTTATTATTTGGATACTTTGAGGACTAAAATACTTTTTTGTCAGGTTTTTCTCAAAATAAGCAGTTTCTCCATTCTTCCTGCAATGTCAGGGTTTTTATTTTGATACTTAGAGTAGGCTTAAAATTTTTTGAAAGGGATTATTAAATAATTAGCTATCCCCAAATCTTTCCTACCTTGATTTGATGTTTAATTCAGTCAGTGATTTGTTTCCATTATGTTTCAATTCTTCCCTTTTACATTCAGCTGAAAACAAATACTGATACTATACCAAGAGTGAACTATTGTAGGTGGAGAATTGCTTTTAAAGCTTCTCTCTTGTTTCAGATTTATAAGAAATCAAAAAAATCCTTCTTTAACAGAAGTTTGTTCTTCAGCAAAACAAAAATTGCCTTTCATGCATTATATACTGCATTCCCTTCTTATTTGATTACACCTACTGCTGTCTTTTTTTTAAACTTCCTTAATGGAATACAACCCATAATTCTTCTTCTGCTGCATTTCCTATGGGAATGTAGAAAAGTAACTTAACAAGAAAAAAGGTTTAAGAAGGCTAATTTTTAAATCAGCCTTTCTTAGAAATACATATTTCTGCAAGTGGCTTGGCCATTACAGCACATAATTTAAAAATACACCGTACTTCTAAGCTATAAGAACAATTATTTGTATTTTTAAAGGAAATTTTGTGCAACCCTGGCTGCAAATATGTGGTTTCCTCCATGTGAAGGAGACTGGCATTCTTAGAAACAAAATTATGAATGGCTTTACATATGAAGATCAGTGCCTGTCAGCTTATTGGTGCTGACAAAATGGAGAAACTAATTATTTTGTTTGGCTTGATGATCCTGAATTTCTCTTTTTTAAACAGATTCCATATTTTAATGTCATGCTCTGTGGGGAACTGGTTGTTCTAGGTTTCTGCAAAATGAAATGGGGCATTAGCTGATTTTAAAACTTTGGAAATGATCTCATGTGATTGCTCTGACTTGTCATTTTAACATTTATTTGATCATGTCATACTCAATATTCCTTCTCCTGCTGCCTACACCCCTTTCTCTACACACACCTGCACACACAACTCAGCATACTCCTTTGGCGCAAGGTTTGGAGATGTAAAGGTAGGAAAATATGGACGTTGGTACATGTGTAAATGTAGAGCCTGTGCTGGGTCTCTGTCCAACGTGGTTGATATACATCTGTTTACCTGTTGTAGTTGCAAGTTGTACAGGCTGACATTGCCACGATCGACAGTGATGCTGTCGTTCACCCGACAAACTCTGACTTCTACACCGGTGGTGAAGTAGGTAATGGCAAGTTCAGTGCTGCGGAGTTCGTATGTGTGTGCATGGTCGATCAGCAGCCACCAGCTTGTTGTAGCTATGCAGATTTGCATTCATTTCTCACTTCCAGCAGTCCTGACTGATCGTAACAAGAAATGAACAATTACAAACCTAGTGGGCATTTTTGGTTTTTATTGCCAAATCGGCCTTTCGGAACTAACAGTGGAGTGCACCACCAAAATTGAAGTGCAGGAACAGTGCATTAAATGCAGGCACATGACCAAGGAAAATGAATTACAACATTGTTGGTTTGACAAGTTAAGTGCCTGGTTTGAATGTGGTTTGAGTCTTGATCTTTAGATTTCTAACCAGTTCCAGTGCACCATGCCAAGTTTCAGATGTTCATATCTGGATTCACATGCCAGATCTAACCTGTCTGTATTTTCCAAACTCTTAAGATTATCTTACGGGCCAATGACCTTCCTAGCCCTGCTCCACGGTCCTCACATCCACAAGCCCAGGCTAGTGCTGCACACACACATCAGTCAGCTGAGCTACATGGAGAGAAGGCATGACAGGAAGCAGGACAGACCTCTTAAGTCAGCCATCTTAACTGTCCCCTGAGTAACTCTTCTCCTAGCCCTTCTCTTACCTCTCTCTGCATACAGAATTTTGAAGGATTTTATAAAAGGGTAGGAGTACTTTGACTGAACTGCCTTGGTAATTTGAGAAGGCAAATCAGATTTTGGGCTGAATGCAGAAATGCTTAAAACCAGTCAGCTGATCCCAGCCTCTATTCTGCATCTCCTCTGACCTCACCATCACTGTGAGAATGGGCTCCCCCCACACCTGATGCCTTGTTTCAGTACTGACTTGGAGGGACACATGTCCTGCACCATTGGCTTTTTCTGAAAGGGCTGCTTTCTGAGTAACATGCAGAGAAATGTAGCTCTGGTTGGCCTGTTGGGGAGAAGCACTGTGACTTGGCTGGCTAAATAATATGCAGAGTGTCATAATAGACTGTACCTGAAGAATATGCTTCCAAAGTCTGTCAGACCCATTTAGCCAATGTGCCTGTCTCCTACCCTGTGACAAAGAAATGCTTTGCTACCTACAAAGAAAATTGTCTCTTGAAGCTGGACTGCTCATTCCTTAGCATAGGTTCCTGTTGCCTCTGACTGCTGTAAGAAAGAATAGAAGTGCACAAATGCTTAGCTTCCAATGATTAACTTTTACCATCTAAATTTGTTTTTTAAATTTTTTGTTGGTTTTTTCCCTAACAATTTAAATGTACTGGGGGCTTATCCTGAGAATTTTAGAGCCTAAATTTCTGCTAACGCTGTTTTCAACACTGATACCAATGCCTGCTTGGAAAGCATGAGATAATGATCTTATTCTCATGGGAGTGACACATATTTATGCCTTTGAGCAAATAAGCTACTAACCTTGAAGCTGTGAAGCAAGACTTCCATCAAGAAACTTGCTACTGTAGTAGAAAATGGTTAAATACAGTCTGTCCTTTGCCAGATTAAGCTGATTTACAACATAGATGTCAAGTATGATTTCAATATAAACCCTCACTACTATTCAGAAGAAGAGCATAATTGAGGAGTAAATGCATAATATTGCACACATTCATACCAAATATTACTTCTTCTCTTCTTTTTACCATAATCTGCAAGAAGAGAGCTCAGTGAAATAAACTGACGTGGTTGTTCATTGCTTTTAATTATAAATTAATTCCCAGTAGAAGGGAAAAAGCTGATCCTTCTGGATTGAATTAAACCAAACTAGGCTAAATTCCATTAAATGTACAACAGCTTTGCAATGGCAAAGAAATGACCTACTTAATAGAACTTTGCTGTTCCTAGATTCTGCACAAGGCTTAATTATGTTTCCCCTTGAAACAAGAGAAATTAAGGATTATGAATGTCATGGGTTTTAGGACTGATCAGAGTTCATGGACTCATGGGGAATATAACTGGAATATATATAAATAAAAATTGGAATTATATGGAAATATATACAAGAATATAACTAGAATGGAAGGCTGTTTCATTCCCCCCATCCCTTCTCTGTCAGGGGGTTTTTATAAGACCCTGGAGTCGGCAACATCTGCTGGATGGGCCCAGCAAAGGGCACAGGGTGTTGTGCTTTCTGGTAATTCACTGCCTTTGAAGGGCAGAGTGCTTCCAAGCATCTCAGTGCTGCTCTGCATCTCCTTTCCCAGCAGTCTCCTAAGACACCTTGCTGCTACAAATAAAGCCATTACTGTCTTTTCTAAGAGATTTGTAAGGTGATCCTCCTACTCAGTTTCACTGGGATAGGTAATTTTAAGTTTCAGAAAATTCTTAGGAGTTTGGCTGAAGTATTTATATTTAAAAGCTTAAATGAGCACAAAGAGCAAATTACACTCTGACCTACACAGTCTGACCTTGCAATCCAGTTTTTGGCAAACCCTGTTGTGAACTGGTTATGAAAAAGCCAAAGAAAAGGCATATATTTTGTAATTGTCCTCAGCTTTTGTACCCCAGAGGCAATAAACTCCCACTAACAAAATAGGGTCACAGAGTCGATTTTTGAATGGAAAACAAATGCATTGTTTTCAACTTTTCAGTTTGGAAGAAATTTAGCAAAACAAAACAAAAGCATCTTGCAGTCTTCTTAGCTCCTAGAGCTATAACCTGATTTAGTAACCGGAATCTTGGAGGAGGGACTGTGCTTCCTGGAGCATATAGTATGTGCACTTCCATCAGAAATTGCATTTTTTTTCTTTCTTCATCAGTGAAAGTAAGGGGTGTCACCAAATAAATGTCTAGATCCTTAGAGATCCTAGTTCTGAATTTCTGGAATCAGTTTTCAAAGCAATATCTCAAATCAGAGCCTTTATGATGTCACTGCTTTTTACTTATCTACCTTTATAATTAATATGCACAGTGCAAAATTATGTGGGATGCTTATGTAGTTAGGAAAATGCTTTCTTGGGCTGTTTTTTCTTATATTAATATTTAAAACTAGAGCTGCAAAATAAGATCTAAACCATTTAGTGATGGACTGCCTTTGTAAACAGCATACCTTTTGGTTGCCCTGACACACTGCACAGCTCTTCTCCTCCCAGAATGACTTTGTCCAGCTCCTTAGTTGTAGTTAGTGAAGTTCATTGGAGGAATATGTTCCTTAGAGATTCTCCTTATTTCTGAGGCTCTTCCTCTTGGTTAAAGGTGGCTCAACAAGCTGGGCAGTTACCAAGTAAAGCAGCCCGCTGCACTCACGAGACTGTTTCATTCCTGGGGCCACCTGTTGGGGTCAGGGACCAAGATCAGGTGAGTTTTAAATTCTTATTGTGGCAAATGGCTCTTTAAAGCAATTTGTAAGAGAAGAGGGGAAATGAATCCTAGGGGAAGGAATTACAAACCTTCAACCACTGTTGAGCTAGCACATTCTTCTGGAACATTTCACACTAAGAGATGCTCATGAGAAAGAAGGAGGTAGGGATGTCATGTCAGATGGTTCTTGACAGTAACTTCAAGTCTGAGAATGTTAGCAAGGGATACCAGTGTGAGGTTTTTGGGTTGTTAGGGTTGTCTTTTTGTTCTTTCTGTTGTTGTTGTTGTTGTTTTTAATGACTAGCTAATTCTCAAGTCCCAAAAGGTTTAGATCTTACTTTGCAGTCCCCAAAAAATGTTTGGGCAGAAAACTCTAGAGTGATGTAACAAAAGTGAATGATGAATCACATGTCTGCTGAGATCAGAGGAGTAAACTAACAATTCTCTGTTCAGGGAGCACTTTGGAAAAGAAAGGCGGCAAGGAGTTTGTGGAAGCTGTCATTGAGCTCCGCAAAAAGAACGGGCCGTTGGACATAGCCGGAGGTGAGGCTGCGCTTCGGGACCCCAAACCAGAGCTCGGCAGGCTGTGGGCTTGGCTCACACAGCCCAGCTCCTCCTGCAACAGCACTGGGGCTGTGCTGTCTGCAGGCAGCTCCGGAGGGTTGTATGTTTGTGTTCTCCACAGTTAAACTGCACACATTGCATCTTAAGTAACCTTTACCAAAGCACCTGGGAAATGGGCAGTGCTGTAGTGTTACAGTAAAACCAGGCTGTTCACAGGTACGTGCATACACACTCAGTGTTGATCATTAAGGGTACAGTTCAGGAAAGCAATTAATGAGATGCTTATTTTTGTAGTCCAACTCTGTTAAACATCTGCTTTGCTGAAATGCCACCGACTTTCACTGAACTTAAGCATGTGCTTAAAGTTCAGCATCTGCTTGGGTACTTAGTTTAATCAGTGCCAAAATCATCGCTATAAAAGCTTACAACTTTTTGATGCCTAGTTATCAAAATTTATGTAATATCGGAGAAAAATCTACTATATGAGTAATAAAGTTTGATAATGGCAATATATAATTTTACACCATCTGTGAAATTGCTGATCCATGTTGTTCATATAGAAGGCTGATTCTGCCATCTGTGTTTATGCTATAAAAATAAATACAGTGTGCAGAGTTTTGTAAACGAATCCTAACTACAGCCGAAGGGGAGATGTAAGAATTCAGCTCTGACAGGAAAAATTACAACTGTTTACTTCTGGAGCTTAATACTTTGGGGGTTTCTCCCTTGCTTTTTAAAAATTTTAGTAAGTTTTTCTTGGAATTTTTTTCTGCAAAAATATGCAGAATCAATTACTCACTTTTTACTAACTTCTGTACAAGATTGCTTACTAGCCCAGACCAAACTGCTTCAAATAGGTGGCAAGTTGAAAAGTTTCTTTTTCCCAGCTGTCAGTGCATCCCCCAGATCTGGGGGTTGCTTGGCATTCTTACCCAGGGCAGCTCTGCATTGCACTGGGAGAAACTGGCTGCTAGGGACTTACTGGAGGACTCTAGAGCAGAACCGATACATCCATTTTTGTCCTACAGATACCTAGTTTTCAGATTTCTCAATTCTGTGGGCATCCCTTTAATCTACCCATAACCATGATGCTTACCTGGAATGTGACTAGCACAGAATAAGTCCCTAGTTGGTTTTCTCTTTCTTACTTCCCGTTTCAGTGCATTTGCATTTGAAGTAAGGGACAGCTGCTCTTCGTAATGAACAGTTGTCCTCATCAGAATCCTAATGAGTTAATTAATGACTACCCTAGAAAACACTCCCTGAGAAATATTGAAGTTGGTCATGTGTATCAATACAGTATTTTATTCTTTCAGGGTGAAGATGATATCCACATTTCACATCTGACTAGAGATATGTCATCTGTTTTTAATAGATTTTTCTTGGATTTATGATGTATTCTGAATCTGCCAACATTTTAGTTGCACATTATGACAAATTAGCATTGCCTAACACTGAGGCTATTCAACATGTTGGGACTCTGCAAACCCATAAGAACATAAATGCTTGTGCTGCCATTGTCCTTCAAAATGTTCTGGTTAACCCCTGGTCAGGATCCATATGACAAAGAGTATTTTCTCTTTCCTGCAGCAGCCACAGGATAGTATCCATATGTGATGATCATGTGCCAAGAGTTATTTCTACTATACTTAAATAGCAAAATGCCTCATAAACATTCCAGAATGGAATAGAGGATTTCAGACCTCTAAGCATCTTTGCAAACCTGATTTTTTAATTTTTTTTAAAACCTACTGGTATTTTTAATATGGTTTTGTGAAGACATAAGCTGCCATTTAATACCTACAATTTGTGGGGTATTTTAGGGGCTGATTCATTGTGAAGGTTCACTGTATGTTCTTGTGAGATTTCAGATAGATGTTTTTCTTCTCTCAGCTTGTGATAGGGTGGTTTGCTTCCCCCCACCTTGGTTTTTTTTTTTGACAAACCAAAGTTACAACTTTTTGTTTGCAACCACAGCCCAGTGAGTTCAGAAATGACAGAGATCCTCTTACCCAGGTTTCTGGCAGGCAGAGCACAGTCTGTTGTTGCTCTGTGATGGGAAGTGGTGAACCCAGAACGTGTTCTCCTGCAGAGAAGGAGGCCTCTCATTTGGAGAATTCCTGCCTGTCAGCAGTTTGTAGGCAGGGTCTGCTGCATCTTCTTAGTCCCCAGATGTCCATGGTATTATTGTGGTGATAAGATAGGATTAAAAATTCCTCATTTCTTCGTACATACAAGGCCTGGCCTGTTGTTACACAAACAGTGTGAATCAAACATTGCAAATCTGTAAATGCATCCTCTCCACCCCTCTGTCAAGAATGTGATGAAAGAGAGAAACTAAGCCCAGCATTGTTCAAGTGATCTTGGATGACCCATACACAAAAAAGCTAAAATAAGGCCAGGCCCAGAGTCTTGAAATCACACAAAACATCTTCATTATAGTTATTCAGAGACAAAGCTCGAAATAAAGCCAGAATCTTAATTCACCTCTTTTCCATCCTTCCTTAGGGGTTTGCAGAGCACTAGTACCTCTGAACTGCTCCAGTTTGGGCTGGCATATGATCAGAAGCCAGCTGAATACTGTACATTTAGCAGGAGTAGCTGAAGGTCACTGGAGTCGTAGCTCCTTGTGCCTGTCCAGCATCCTGATATTTACTGTAGCTCTGTAGTAAACCCAACCAAAGCACGATCATCCCTTGTCTGGGTTTGGGTTCTAACAGATACTGCCCTTCTCCTTACCCAGTCCTCAGTATAAATGTGCTTCCTTTGATGTCAGCCGTGAATTCTTGCTCTCTCCCAAATAAGATCAATCTTCACTATGATTTATAAATTATCACAGCAAAATGCAGCTGCAAATGGAAAATACAAAGTCTCTGTAATCATGTTATATTTTAAGGCTATGTGGTTTGTAGTCTAAAACATTCACTGGGGGTAAAGGAACGTCTGTTGATTGCTATTTTAATCACATGTACACTCCTTTAATCCTAAGGAGAGGAAAGTAATTGTGTTTCGTTTTCAATTCTTCCTAGCTGTTGTCAGTGCTGGCCATGGACTGCCTGCGAAATTTGTGATCCACTGTAATAGCCCAGGTTGGGGCTCAGACAAATGTGAGGAGCTGCTGGAAAAGACAGTGAAGAACTGCTTGGCTCTGGCTGATGAAAAAAAGCTGAAATCAATCGCGTTTCCTTCCATTGGCAGTGGCAGGTAAGGCTGTCAGGCAAACCTGATGCCAGATAGGTCACATTCTCTAAGTGCCATCTGTTGTTCCAGTCCCTTCCCGTGTATAAAACACATTGCTACAATGCTGGCTTTTTTCTCCTTTGTTTAAATCAGTTCCCTAAAAAAAGTGTTTCTTCTAGGTTTGTTCAGGCAGTGCATGAAGCCTGCAGTGTTTCCCTGAACACCAGTTCAGTTTTGGCAGATCTTATAGTGCCCTGCAAATCTTAAAGCATGCAAAAAAAGAGCATAAAACGAATTTTCAAGAGAATATTAAAAGACTTTTTTCAGACTATCAATTCATTTATATAAATTGGAGATGTGGAAAAGAACATGAAGAAAAGGGATCTCTTTTGCCTGATTTTAGTGTGTAATGAAACTTACCTGTCTTAGGATGGCCAGAAGACATGGCTTAGTGTTTGTTTAAGCTGCAAAGCTAAAGTGCCTTGATTCTCAGGATTTGCAGAGTCACTTCAAGCTTTCATCCAAAATCCATAAGCTGAATTCCATGCAGTTTACATCATGGGACTATTTCATTAAAAAAAAAACCAAAAAAAACTTAAAAACCCTTGCCAAGGTCTTGAAAGCCTAAGTCTAAAGTTCAGGTCCTCTGGCTCTGTACAGTGTGCTCAGTGCCTTTGAAAGTTGGATTGTGTTCTTAAGAGTCTCAATCCAGACTGACTGCACCTTTAGTCTGAGGCTCCTGGGTTTGGGGTGCAGAGGGAGGTTCGGAACACCTGGCCTTCAATAGTGGCTCAGTATGAAGACAAAGGCCAAATCTAGACTGAATTACACAGTTGCTTCTCTTAAGAGGGTCAGTTGTTCAGAGTTGAGTTTGCCATGAAAGAAGTTGGCTGGTGTACGGCAAGAATATTCTTCCCATTGTGCTGTGTTGCAGCACTAGATTAATTCTTGCATATTCTGTGGGCTAGGGCAGAAAACCGTATTCAAGGTTTTGGGAGAATGACAAGAAATAAAAGTTTCGTTAAGATGATTAATTTAAGCAACTTGCATCATACAGATCTCCAGCTAAAGTTAATTTGCATGGGTGTCATTTTAAGGAGATAACTTGAGCAAACTTTCCAGAACAGTAGAGAAAGAGAGCAGAGGGTTCACAGTAACCTGTTGAATTAGCAGTCAGGGTCATAGGCTGGTCAGTACAAAGAGAAGCTCTGAATCGCTCTCTGGGAGAAACTCTATTCCTCCACAGAATAATGCAGAGAGTGCAGAGTGACTCTTGAATTGGTTATGTAAAAGTGACACCATGTAAATTATCTTCCACACAGCCCTGTCTTTTCTGGATAGTTCCCAGCCCTTGTTGTGAAGTAGGTGATTGGTTTTGGAAGATGATGAAGCCCTGAACAATCATCAGGATTCACATTCTGTTCTGAAATCAGGTTACTGACAGGGAGGATCTGGGGCAAGTTCTCCACTTGGCATAACATGTCATTCTTACTCAAGCCAGTTGAAGTGCTTTTAAAAGGTGGAGAGGAATCAAAAGGCCTTGAGTAATATATGAGGTTATGTATTTTTCCTTTTTTTCCCCTTAATTAGAGATACTCAAGCATAAGTTAATTTTGGAGAGAACATAATATATTCTGACAGTACTCTCTACTTGTTTTTATGAAGTCAAAAGCTTTAAAAAAAAGAAAAAAGTAAAGCTTTAAAAGATAGCAAATGCCAAAGACACCACATGTATGCAGCTGTTCTAGTACAGGCATCTGTCAAGCAGACATCACCCAATAAACCCATATAAACAGTTTCATTCTCTTTTATAGTTGAGGAATGGGATTACATGAGGGCAGTTCAAATAAATCACGAGGGGAAATAAAATAGCATACTTGTAGCGTTCATTGGGCCAGATGCTCAGCTACAGCCAACTTATGGGAAGCACAACTTGGGTGCTGTTCAGAGGTAGCCTGGAGTTCATTCTGGTAGGGCCATCAGGGGAAAAGGGAAAGGAGAGTTAGGGATTGAACATGAAATATCCTCAGAGAACGGATTTCATTCTGAGGCTCTGACTTTGATCTGAATTGACACTGGTTTGGCTAAAGTCCCCAACTGCCTTTTCACAAAAATTGAACTCAAACCCATAGATCAATGCATAAAGCTTCTGTTTCTTGCAGCTCACACATGGCCATCAGGCCAGCACCTTTCTGCTGATTTTTCTGCTCTTTTTCGTTTCTCTTGGGAGAGGTGTCCTGAGCAAATGGATTGTTACCAGCTTCCCTGGCACCGTGCCTTCCTTTCACCAGGCCAGTCTTCTTTCATGTGCCTTGGTGTGACCACCCTGCCAGAACACTCAGAAGTTGTGTGACTTCAGAGGCCCCTGAGAACAATTCAGAAAGAGTGTATATCCGCATTTGGATGCTGCTCTTCATGACAGTTCAGGAGCAAAATTCCTGAAAGATCTCTTCAATGTATGCCAGGATGCAGCATTCATAAGTAACCTGCAAGTGCTCAGGTGTGGAAGCTGCTGACTCCTAAGTAGCTCTTGTGTCAAAACTGCTCTTAGTTGATTAACTTATCACAAAACTGATTATCCCTGACCAGCTCATTTGGGTTTAGAAGAGTACAAGCTTTTCTCACAATGCTTTTTCCTTTTTTTTTTCCTTCTTCAATAGAAGAAAAAACCGGGCATATTTAGAAAAGAAAAAACAGTGTAAGCAATTTCATGCCATCATATTTGAAATACCACAAACATTATCTTCAAGAGAGCATGTATAATATTGCATTACAGGCAGGACTGACACAGAATTGCTCTGTGAGAATGTTTTTTGGTAAGGCAATATGCAGCGAGTGGGCCATGACACAGGCAGTTGCCCTTCACATTGGTGTGTTGCCGCACAGAAGAAGAGGGAGATTACAACAGCATTTTACTACCAGTGTGGTGCTTCAGTAAGCAAGTGCTGAGAAATGTTCACCTGTTAGAGCCAGAGGTGAATTTAGCCCAGCTTCTTTGAACTGCTCGGGAAATGCTGAGAAACTCATCCCTCTGTGTAATCTGTAAATTATCTGTAGTATTAATAGTACACACTTTATAATGGGGACTATTAACTATCAGATATCTGTAAGTGCATGTCAAGGAGCCAGGTGATGTTAAACAGGCTCTTTCAGATTCTGATTCAGCAGAGTGGTCGTGTCCCATCACCTTCAGACTGACTGACTACAGAGTGCACGTCACTGAGACTGAGGGAGGGCTCAGACTTTGTCAGGGCAAACTCATGGTCTGGGTGAGTAGCATTACTTCAGGAGTAACACAGCAACAAAAATCAGGCCACATTCCAGGCAGTTACCAGGTGTAATTCCAGGAGTTTGCCATGACCTATAAAATTCACAGTTCAGGTCATAGCTTTGTTCAGACTGTTCTACTTGTTCTTGACTTAAGATTAGATTAATCTTTCAGACAAGGATTCCTAGGTAAAAATGTGAAGAAGTTTGCAAGAAAGGTTGTCAGATTAGGTCCTGTAAAATCCTATGCTTAGTAACCATTAGTAGTGGTAAGACCATTTTGTATTTTGGGTCTTTTCATTTTTCATATTCTATATCAAGTTCTCTGTCCCTTTTTACTTTAACAGTTGCTTTGCTTTCAGGACACGTTTAACTTCACAGCTCCAACACACATGCTGCTTTCCAGAACGCAGAAGGCTCTTGGTTTGCTTACCTGTTAAATGAGAATAATTGACCCATCAGGTATCATAAGCTTCAACCCATCAATGTGTGTAGAATCTGTATTCATTTTCTGAGAACGCTTTTCTTTTCTTTGAACATTTTAAGTCTTGCCTAAATCAACAAGTTTGTAGCTTCTAATTCAGACTGTAAAAACTGTCTGTGCAGGTTTATTTACCATGGAGTGTCGGCAAAAAGCCGGAGCCTTCCCTGGGAGGTTAAACCATCAAAAGTTGGTTCAGCAAGTCTTGATTTTCTTTATTTTCTCTCTCCTTCTAGAAATGGCTTCCCAAAGCAAACAGCTGCTCAGCTGATCCTGAAAGCCATTTCCAGCTATTTTGTGTCAACAATGTCCTCTTCAATCAAGACGGTGTACTTCGTGCTCTTCGACAGTGAGAGTATAGGGATATACGTGCAGGAAATGGCCAAACTAGATGCCAACTAAGCCTAGAAAGCAACAGTACCAGCCCCCTCTTCCACCCATCAGCATCCCCAAATCCTTAACTCATTGTGAGGCAGAGGATCTCTTATTTTAAATTTTGCTTATCTAGGGGAATAAAGGTGGGGTTTTTGTCATTTTGTTTTGGAATTTTTTGTTTGTTTTGTTTTTCCTCTCTAAACTGTTTTATGTTGGCACTGATAGTTGGCATTACTGCTGTTAATGCACTGTTATACCAGGCATTGTCTGAAGTTAGTGTAATCTAGAAGATTTTATAGTTTTATTTTAATGAAGTATGAATTGGAGCAGGAAGCTGTTAGGAGTATGTAGTCTTTTACTTGTGAAAGAAACAGGCCAACCCTATTTTGTAACTGTGTTGTGGTGCTTTATCAATACATCGAGTGGCGTTCCTTTCATTTTTTAAAAGAACAGATGCTATAAACCTAATTTGTGTTTGTTTATTGTCTTAATGATTCTGGAAGGAAAAAAAAAATACAGAAACCCTGTTGTCCTTAATTATATTTACAATTTTGAAACTGTGTGAATTGATTTAGTAAAATGTTTGAACTGTTGCTCTTGGTGTACTTGGATTGATTTTTCCTTTAAGCCTTTATTTTCTAAGTTCTGAAAAGTTAGCTCTGAGCAGCATGAGAGCAGATCAGAACTGGTGAGCTGAAGGCTTGTTTGGATATGCTGGGCATCTTCCCTGTGCTGGCTGGATGCGAGTGTGCTCAGTGATGCTCACAGCTGGGATTTTTCCAGACTTCCCAGTTGTTGCTTCAGATCCTCCTGTTCAGAATCTGCCCTAATTGCCTATTCAGTTTGGGAGGTTGAAACCTTTTAGATCAAGCAAGGCCTAGCATTTTTTGAACTCTTTCCAGTCATCTAATATTAGCCTGTTTAAAGCTACTTTGTATTTTTTTCCAAATATTTATGAGCCCTGTTTGTAGTGGTCACCCTGTCCTTTGCACAGCTGAAATCCATACCAACATAGACCTTTATGGAACCCACTTGGGTTTTTACTTTGAGAAAAAAAGGAGTTACACTTTTAAAAGCTGTTGCATGTGGATGGTGCTCTGAGGGAGGCAGCTCTTCCTTTGAAGTTTTTAGCTGATGTCTAGGTAGGAGGCATACGTTTTCCATCTCTGTTGGAAACTTCATTTGCTGATGAAAGGATATTTCATATCCACTCTGGATTGGTCCAGAGCAACAAGCAGACCAAATCTGATTTTTCAGTAAGTTCAGGAATACCAAATATTGAAAATGTGTAGCTTGAACTCCTGCAGAAGTTTGGGGTATTTTGTGTAGAAGTTGAAATACTTGGAGCCTTTAAGTGTAGAGGAGCAACAGCACCAATAACAGATGGCAAAATTTAAAACATAAAATAAAGGTTATTCTAAATATATACCCAAAGTTAAAAGGAGCAAAGAGTAAATTATTTGTGCTTCAAATGCATAAAGGGTTTTACCAGAATATCAGCTCAAACTTTAAAATTTTTAATGGCCAAAATGCACTTGGTGCATTGTTTAAAGACAGCAGCTTAAGGGACAGTAAATGAAATAAGGTGCAGTACTTCAGGCATTTAATTGTGAAGCATCTGCTACTGCAGTTGGAACCTGCACTTTCCCCAAATTTCACTAGATGTCACTAAAAGAATTGAAAGATATCAAAAAACTCATATGAGCAGCTAACTTGGAGTGAAATGGGCCTTGATTTTTTCCAGCACAGGAGGGGATTTTTGACACAGGAGTGTGCATCACACTGAGTGTTCAGATCACAGAATCGTGATCTGTTTGCAGTGGAGAATTTACTGTATTAAATTTCACTTTATTTTAAATTAAAAGTTTTAATGTCAACAGAAGTGTTTATCCACAGATATTTTCTAGGTAGTTTAAAGTACAACCTCCAATGGCATTTAATAGATCTCTCTTACGCTGCACCAGGCTGGGAGGGCCAACTTTTGTCTTTCAACTAGAAAATCCTAAAGCAAACTGAATTGTAATTCAAATCACATGGACTTGCTTTTTCTGGCCTCACATCCCATCTCTTTATTTAGCTGTGGGCTCCATAAATAGCTTGGCTGATTTCTTTGGGATCACCTGTCATGTGCCATTTTATTTGCTGGGATTATGGTGCTTTTGTAAGGGAAAAACAAAATCAATATCATTTGTGGTGTTGGAGCTGGTCTCATGTGGGGGGCATCACCATATTCTCCTTCCATACAAACAGCAGTGTTCCTCGTCCAACAGCCCGGAGCCGTCCGTGTTCACCCACATCGCCCACAGCCCAAGGAACGCTGCTCCAAGCTCCCAGAATCCAGCAGGCTCTGTCAGGAGAGCCAGAGATCCCGGAACAAGCTTGACCTCAGGCAGCCCAAGTAGATTATGGCACCTATTAAAGAACCTAAAAAAGTGACATATCAGGTTACATTCATAACAAGGAAAACAAGAAACTCCTGCTAACACGTGCACTGGGGCCAGGACGTTACTTTGGGAATCTCTGTGGCATTTTGTTTGTTGGAGTTAAACGTGCAAGCTCCACTTGCAAAAGAAAAAATAAAAAAAAACTTAAAAAAATAAAAATTACACTTTGGGAAGACCACACATGGAAAAATCTCAGAAATCTCAGTGAGGTACCTTTACAGCTTCTGTTGGTAAGTTCATTCTGGCTTTTACCTGAACGCAGCAGTTAAAATAGACATTCTCCAACTTTTTCAATACTTTCAAAGCTTAAAAGCATTTTGTGGCCAATAGCATTTTCAGTTTGTATCAGTAGAAGTCAGGTGGCTGAGCAAGGACTACCCTAACAGGAGGTACAGACATATGGCAGAGGCTTTTCCTGTCCTGATTCCTGTTGCAGCCTGGAGACCCCACTGCTTATTTTCAGACAACTACGCAAAAAACAGGTGGGACTGCGCTGCTTTCAGTGTGCTTGACTCAGAGATTACAGGTCTGACACTACATTTTATCATCAGCATTTAAACTTAGAGCATAGTTGAGAACAAATAATTGTTGTAATTGTTTAATGAATGATAGATTTTTTTAAAAAAAAATAATTTTAGATTAATAACTCAAACCCTCTTTACCATAATATTGAAGAAACACAGCATGCAGCAGGGTAACAAATGCACCAATGGGACATCAGGACATCTCCAGAGATTTGTCACCAAAAACGCTTCTATGTACAAGATTTTATCACCATTGGGGAATGCAATTCAAGGGTCCATTGGGAGCAGTATCAACATAATCATACAGATAACATGAAAATACAAAAAGATACGTGTAAGTAGCTAGATAGGAGACCGTGTAATCCTTCAGCCACCAAGTGTACTAAGGAAGAGTCACTGAAATGGCTGTGGTTTTGTAAAAATGTGAGGAAAACTGGAACTGGAGTCATTAGGTCTGAGCAAAGTACCTTTAGAAATGCTTTTTTCAGTAAGAAGGGGAATCGGGAACCTTCCTATTTGTATAAACTCTCCAAAAACCAGAGTAGAATCAGAGTCCTAGAATGGTTTGGGTCAGAGGGACCTTAAAGACCCATCTCTTTCCGACTCCCTGCCCTGGGCAGGGACACCTTGCACTAGACCCCGTTGCTCAGAGCCCAGCCCAACCTGGCCTTAAACACCTCCAGAGAATTCAGAAAAAGCATCTCAAACGGGAAAATAATAACACACAGACAAGACATCAGAACCATAGTCAGGCTGAAACAACCAGAGAGACAAAAGTTTACAGAAAAATAAGGCTCCGATTTTCCAGCATTCATTAGCACCAAGTTTTTGTGAGCTCCCTTCTCCCTGATCCCAGCTAAAATTGGGGTTTCTAGACAGAGAAACAGCATTGACAGGAGCTGCCGGTGCTGGCTACTCAAAGATGAGGTCTGTAGGCTGTGATAACCCGTCATATACTCTGCTCTGTGCTGGTTTTACAGCGGACAGTAATACCTAAAGTTGTAACAGCAACTCGGAGGGAGCAACATAATTGATAGGCCTGAAGAGTGCAGGTAAGTAGGAGGATTGTATTTATATCCCTGGCACAAAACCCAAAGGGAACCAGGCTATTGCACACTGGCTAAAGTGCTTGAAAATTGCCACCGTTTCCTTTTTGTGTCAAGTTCTTCAGAGATTTAGTTCACTCCTCCATAGAATCCCACTTAATGCCTCCACAACTCATGTTTAACCATTATCACTAGCGACCTGCTCGTAAATGCTTCTTCCTTGTTAGATTCCACAGCCAGGAATCAAGGGGAGATGATACTGCTGTTTACTAATAGAAAGGAAGGAGCGACAACGTTTCCCAGCACAGCCCATAAAATCCCAACTCTTCCCCACTTTTTCACCAGCCTGGTTAACGGAAGAAATTTGATATTTTTGTACCTTGAAATGACTAACCTTCTTAGGCTTAGGAGAATAAATTAAAGTTGAGCCAAAGTATGCCTCAGCTGCAGCAATGGGCAGATTGATTTGCTTTCCATCTGGGAGATTAAATTCCACTGCCAAAAAAATGGCACCAGCATAATTAGCTGTCAGTCAAGTTGCAAAGAGACAGACTATGTGGGATAATTGAAAGCCCTGCAGCTTCTCATTACATACTACAGTAGCCCTATTTGCAAATTTCCACCTTGAGGAGGTTCTCCCAACATGGTCAGGATTGTACTCATTCCTCCTGGCACACTCTTCTGAAGCGAAACAGAAGTATTGTGAAGGGATGGATTAATTTTAACTAACTCGCTTAACCTAAGTTGGTTATAATATATTTGTCAACAGCCCCTGACAGCTCCACTAGGCTTTAATTGCAAACAAATCCAAACAGCTGGAAGGAAGTGGTACATCTTCCACTCTGGTTATGCCCCTGAGACACCTTTACAGGCATAAAAATTACCTCCCTCCCTTTGCCTTTCCTTTTTCTCCATGCACTGTCCCTCCCACAGGAATCCTCCTATTCGGCAAATTGTAATTCATAATGAACCCATCAGTATGCGATATTACAAACATGTACCTTTCATAAAATAATGAACTCTTTTTTCCCTCCCCTGTTTCCTGAGGCCTGAGAACGCTTCAGCGATTGCTGAGTGTACAGGGAAGTTTAGAATGATAGAAGAGAATCACAGAATGGTTTGGGTTGGAAGCAACTGGAAAGATCCCCTGGTTCCAACCCCCTGGCATGGGCAGGGACACCTTCCACTAAACCAGGTTTTTCAGAGCCCCATCCATCCCGGTCTTGAGAAACAAGTAGCTCTGATGATCAGTCCAAGCCTTACTGAAGAGTGTGAGGTAATCCTGGTGATGAGGCAAGAGACAAAAAGGGTTCCAAGAGTAAAATATGTCACAGCTTTCATCCTAAAACTATAGGGAATATGTAAACCAGATTTTTCCTCTGACTATAATGGGAGTCAACACTGCCTGCACTCTCCTTTTAGGGTGAGATGTAATTTCTGTCACTCTTCCCCAATAAACGAAGGAGAATTGGGTCCATCACACTCACCAATCCCTCAGTTTTAAACAAGACACAATTACCAGCAGCTCCAGCTGAATACCCTGGCCATTCTTCCCTCCCTAGGGGAGGAGGCAGCCTTGCCCCTGCCTCACAACTGGGCGTTATCTGAGCACATCTACAATAACGTGATTTATACCAATGTCCTGAGGCAGGAGGGATGGGGGAGGTTTTGTGAGCTTCATCTGCTTTCAGCAGCTTCAAAGTTCTCCAACCCAGAAAAGTTACCGGTTCCCACAGAAGAGGGAGCCAGTGTCACACCTCCCACATGGCTCTGAAACCGCCGCGCTAATAAAGCCCGGACTAATACACTAATAACTCTTCTTAAACCAGAGCTTTCATTATAAATGTAATTTATGCTCACCTTTAAGAGCTCCACAAACCTGAGCCCTCTCACAGGCACAGATTTGCCTCTTGCCTCCCTGCAGCACTTCCTCAACACTGGGAGTGTTTCCAGTGCTGGGACTCACTGGTGTGAACTGGGAGCCAAACTGGGAACAGAGCAGGTGGTTCATAAAATTAGTAAAGCCAAAGTAATGAGTTTGCTGCTGTGATGTGGGAGAAGACTGGGTTGGCACAACAGAGCAAGACAGAAACTGCAGAGAACAGTGTGAAACTATTCCTGATTATTCAGGCTCCATCAGAAATATAAATAGGCCAATCTACTCCTATGTCTAGAGGGAGCAAGTCAGGATTTAGCACACAGACAGGTCTCACGCTGGCTTATCCTCATGTATGTTAGGAATGGGAAAATTGCCCCTCTTGTCTGTGCACAATGCCCCTTTATGATTTACTAGACAGTCCTCTTTTTTTGCCTCAATTACTCACTTCAAAAGAGGATGGAAATGGGACATTCCTAGCCCTAATACTAAATGCATGTAGTCAATAAAAAAGGAAAAACACTGAAAAATGTTTAAAGGGAGGGTGCTTAAGTTATTGCAGCCCTTGGGAGCATTAATGTATGTGCCAACAAGTTACTGTATGTGGCTTTAACATGCTTATTTATTCTGCTGTGCAATAAAACGCTCTCTTAAATAGTGCCAAAACCTGTTTGCCATGGCAACCCCTCATCACACATATGTTGCAGTAGTACTTATAAGCACCTTCTTAAAGAGAAATACACATCAGAATAAATATCTTGTGACCTTCAGGGCATTTTACAAAGTTTAAGCACCCAAGTAAATATTACTTCGGACTGAAACATTTATTCCAGGTAATTTTTTTTCCCCTTTGAGCAACATTAAGCAGTGAAGCAAAGCTTGTTCCTTGCTCACTTCTCTCCAAGTGGAGCTCTAATGACTTGGACAAAGCACAGAGCCTGGTTTTTACCTGGCAGGGCTCAGGTGTTGCCAGTTGGCTGGGCAAGCATGGTGGGGATCAGCTGGTCTTCTATAGTTTCAAGTGCACTGCAGCTGTTCCTGGTGTAATTAGTCATCCTTTGTACTGGCACAAGAAAATAGATGTTTTCCCTCCTCCCATCACACTAAATGTTTGCTCAGTGTAGCCCCTGGCCTGGAATCCAAGTGTGCACGTGTCCATGATAAAGCCACTAACACTGGTGTTACACTTCCAGTCCTGCAAGTACCCAGGAAAGGGGTCCTGCATTCTTTTACCACTGCTTAATTTACTGCTGTGCCTTAACAGAACTGGCAAGACCAGCTCATTTCCACGTCACTGGGAGATACATCCACAGAGCACTGCAGGAAACTGCATGGAGTAAGTAGCTCTGGGTTATCCTGCTGAGCCATCCTCCCACTACAGGACACTGCAGTGTGGGAATCCCTGTAGGAAACCAGCGAGGGCTGCCCTGTTCACTGTCCAACCATCATCTCTCAGCTGGAGACAGCACTAAATGGAGGAGGTTCCTCAGCCTTTCCAGATACAAATTCCCAGTGACTCAACAAGCAAAGCCTGATTGATAGTGGCCTTTTTTTATTATCATTGGCTCTTTGTCCTGTTGTGCACAAGCAAGACGAGTGGAAGGAGCAGCCAGGCAGGTTCTGCCCAGGGAGCAGGGCTGTGCCCAGGAAGGCTTAACTGCCAGGAGTTACCTTATCTGCCCTTCCTCCTGCCTTCCTTCTCACCTGCTTCCCTTTGTGGGGTTCCCCCTCCTTTCTTTCCCTTTTGCTTTCAAAGAACACTATTTAAAATTTCCCAAACTCATCACAGGACTGTACAGGATGATAAAGCACCTTTATTCCCCAGGTCTTGAGAGGCCAGGGCTGGCTCAGCAAGCTCAGGTGGCTGGCCCATCAGAAATGGCTGGTGGAGCCTCCTGAGAAACCACTCCCCAACAGCTACAATGACCCTGCATAGCAGCACATCCTGAAAAGCCCCCACAGCCTCCAAGAAGGATTCCCAGTGCCCTCCATCCTGGAGGTACTGCCCAGATGTGAGTTCATGCTTGGGGCATCCCAGAGAGCACATTCACTTCACTGAATTCTGCTAATAAGATTGCCAGGGGGAGAATAAGAGATATTTTAGTCCTCTGGCGTCATATAGAACCACAGGATCTTTTAGGTTAAAAAAAAAAAAAAGCAAGATGGTCAAGTCCAACCATTAACCTAACACTGCCAAGTCCACCACTAAATATTATGACTTTTTGCATATGAAGTTCAGTTTAATCTTTACAGAAGGAAATCCATGAACATTATCAGTCCCTCCTAGGCCGTGCACTTTCCTCAGAGTTGACAAACCTTGCCCACTCCATTGCCCACCTAACTTCCCTGTCCCAGGCCCTGCTGCAGACTGTGGAAGGAAAGGGCTAGTCACAGTAAGGCACAGGGAATATTACCAGATACGGCTGTACAGACATTCTTTCTTGTAGCCAGCTCCAGGAAAATGCTCTCTCCAGCACCTGGGAAAGAAATCCTAGAAAGCACCAGAAAACAGTTGTTAAAAAAATAAATAGATGTATATAAAGCAAGAAAAGAAAACATGTAAGTGTATTCTTCATGCTCCATTATTAACGGTGCTCAGGAAGGGATTTTCTGCTTTGCTGGAGCATGTAACAGGCTTAAATAAGAATCCCTATCAGAATATAACTTTGTAATTATGCAGATAACATTTTGTCTTGTAATGACAACATAAACACTCACAAGCTGCATTGCTTACACATTTCTGTAAATAGCAGAGATGTCTCTCAGGTTGCATTTCCTTGAACACCACAAGTGTGTCACCTTGACAAACCACAAATCATTTAAGACTCCAGGCATTTAATAGTGGTTTTAGTCAGGCTTTCAGCTACTGGCTCCTGGCAGGATTCCTGAAGCACTTGTGCCAGGCAGAAAGCTGATTTCCCAGCCCTATGTTATTAATTAACCATTTCAGCACCAACCTCAGGTGCATCCTTTGATGCTCAGTGAAACCTGTAGAGAGCAAACCATCCTGAGGGCTGTTTTAAAATGCCTCAGTTTTTATCTCTCAAAACAATAATACCATGCCTAGAAAGACATAAAATCATAGAATGGTTTAGGTTGGAGGGAACCTTAAAGACATTCCATTCCACACCCTGCCAAGGGCAGGGACACCTTCCTCTATCCCAGGTTCCTCCAAGAGCTGTTCAGCCTGGCCTTGAACACTTCCAGGGATGGGGCAGCCACAGCTTCTTTGGGCAACCTGTGCCAGGGACTCCCCATCCTCATGCTGAGGAAATACCCTCTTTTTTTCTTATTTTCTCAGTGACGAATATAGATTATAAACACAGCACTTGCACGCCTGCAGCTATGACAGGACATAACTCAAAAATTCCAAATGTACAGAAATAAAGTCTAACAGCTCTGTACAGTAAGTGATTCCTTCTGGTAAACTGTGACCCACTTCTATGCTATCACAGCAAATATGTGTTTTACTGCTCTGGCAGTGGGATCGATCCCTTCCACAGTAAGTGTTTAAACAGATGCATGCTTTGCTGGAGAGCTGTTTTTGGATCAACTCCATGAGAATTCAAATTTGTGCTGAAATGTCTAATTATGAACACTTCTGTCATGTCTTACAGCTTCCTAATCCCAACTGGAAAATATCTTTATTTTATACTGGTGTCATCAGTTTAGATGAACATATAAATTTCCATTTATTGAGCTGCAATTTTGCAGTGCACTTGCAAAATTCAGAAAATATGTTAATGTGTGATTCCTCCTAAAAGCAGGCACTGAAATCACACTGATCTACTTGTGCATGTGTTTATAATTATTTCTGTACATTACTGTATCCAAATAGCTGTTAGAAAAAATTCCAGGCTAGTGTGGATATGTTTAGTTTTACCCCAATGTCCATAAATGCACAAGAAATCTGTGCTGCCTAGAGACTTCTGAAAGTCTTGTTCTAGCTGGAATCAAATATCAGGAGTGATACCTATTACTGCATCTTGCCTATCCCATTATAGCTTGGCTTGGAGGCATCGCAATATTTTGTGTCATTACATAGTGCTGGAGGCATGAAAATTCTCCAGGCTGATTAGCATCGTAGAATTTCTCACACAAGCACCTAATCCATCGGAAAGGACTGTTGGGTCTCAGCTGATCATTCATTTGTCTCATTGAAACACTATGACTCCATTTTAAGAGCTTTTTTATAGACTCGTATAAAGGAGAAAGTGAACTTTTTAACATGTTTGCACTTCACTAAGTCAATACACATAAAAAGAAGTACAACTGGGGTTCCTACATGAATATACAGCCCAGAAGTGCTAAGCTGGTAAAAAGATACAGCTACTAGGTAGGCAAGAGATTAACTTTATTTATTTCCTTTTCTTCAATTTGCTAGCTTCTTCCTAGAGATACAACAGACATCCAGGAATGTGGCAGTAGGATGAGTCAGATTCCAGACTTCCCAGACAGATGTTTTGCCCAGTACATTCATATGCAAATTTTTTTTCCCCCTAAATTATTTTCTTGGAATAGTCTGTGTTACTCCATGAGTGGTTTTGCTGTTGCTTTTCTTTGAATGCCAAATCCAAAAGCAGAGCAGGATTCCCAGAGAACTGTCACTCCTGTCTCTATAGAAATGTACATGCAGCTTCACACACGTATCCTCTGTCCTAACAAGTTTTTCAGAGAGCACTTTGCCCAGATCTGATAGGAGGGTCCCAGAGCAGTGGTGAGGATTAGGCATCTATTTCTCCTACATGAAAGTCTGGTGCACTTGTCCATCCTGCTGCCTAACAATAGTTCATAAAGCATGGTGGGGTGTTTGACCCTCCCAATTTACTGAGAGCATCTCCTTCTCCCCAGCATCCCTGGTTGTTGCCCAGATTATTCCCACACCAATACAAAGATCTGAGTCATATGAGAGAGAAGAAAATCAAGTTCCCTGCAATGGTAGTGTTGGAGGCACTTGCCCCCCTCTCTGATGGTTGGGAGATGGCAGGAGAAAGACAGAGGAAGCAAGACAAAGAATCTCAGCAGCTACAAGACGCAGCAAACAAAAGAAACATGTTTTTTAAATAGAAACCATCAGCACCAATAGAGTTGTCTACTGCGCTTTGCCCAAGTGAATTTTTATTAGGCTCTGTAAAAGCTTCCAAATCTGAAACTTTAAAAATTTTTTTTTCTGCTTAAAATGAAATTTAAAGTGGCAGGTTTTATTAAAAATTAATGTTAAAGCAAGAGCATTGCCAAGAAAATCACTGAGATGAGTAATGTTATCAATTATCATTTAAACATCTACATTTTCAATAGTCATCCAAAACCTGTCACGAGGAGGACAATCAGGATCTCCCAGCCAGATGGCTGATGAAACAGCACCAACCAGCCTTTGCCATGGACAACTCCCTCCTTCATAGTCTAACTTCCAAAATGTTCACATCCCTGACAAACTTTAAAGAAAAATGTTTGATCCAAAATTAATGACATTGGTGCAGTACCACTGATTGCTCTGCTTGCAAGAACCTGAGTGGTACTTGGGAAAGCACCAGAGGAAAGTAGGAAAAATGAAGAAAAGAAAATAAGCAATCATAAATTCAGAAAGTCCAGTTATATTCAGAAAAGAAGAACCCTCACATCAGGAACACAATCAAAGGAAAAGTTGCAAGCTGGCTTGGATGGTGTCTCAGTTAAAGCCTTCCCAGGTTGGGGGTACTCTTTTTGTTTTCTTGAAAAGTACACACATTAACACAAACCCTCTGAAGGGTGGTGAAAGCTACAGAATTCTCAGCCGTTGCCAAGCATCATCTTTTCCTAAAAATACTGTTCTAGGCTGTTATTTGACCTAAAAGTTGAGAACATTTAAACCAGAGCGAACCACAGGCTAGAGACAATGCTTATTAGAAACAGCCTCAAAGGATATGTATAGTTGGATACTGTGATCTTAAAGATATATAACAATAATTCTTCATGGAAGATAATCTCCCTGGAAATGAGGGCAGAAATTTATGCTGCCCTCTCCTTTCTGACACTACATTGAGAAATACCCTGGAAATTCATGGTTTATTACCATGAAATGAAAGTTTAAGGGAGGAGATCTGTCAGTGCAAGCAGACCCGTAGCTGTTGGATCAAGATAAATACATACACAGAGAAAAACTTTTCACTGCTAAGTCTAAAACCTTAGGGAACCCACCTGCTTTGCCCTGCTCCACAGGTTTAATGCAAGGAACCTATTGTAACAGCCATAACTCTATCAAGAGCATAACTGCTGCTTAAAATAACCCAGAGAACTAGGCATTCCTACTTGGATATATCTGGAGCTTCATGATGGCAGCATTTCCATTTATAAAATAGGGATGTAAACCAGCTGGGACCCACCAAACCCACTGCAGTGCTCTGCCAACAACAGACAAGATTTCCGGTCCCAGGTCAATTTGCTGTGGAGGATTAGGGACGAGCAGGGTTGGCTCCCAGGAGCTGGATGACAGACATAGTGAGAGCAACCCTAACACAGCCCCAGTGCCCCCAGAGCGTGTTCAAACACACCAATATCAGCTGTCAGATACAAAAAGGGGTTGAGGCCACTGGCATGCAGAGCATTTTCTCCAAGTCTACACCAAGCTAAAGTCTTGCAGGGAAATCTTGATTTATGTCTCTATATAGTCCATAACCAACCTCATGATCCAGGAATTAAGGGAATCTTGAAATAATTGCGAACTTCTTACATAACTAGGGAATTTGTTTTTCATTTCTCCCTCCAACAAAAGAAGTTTTTGACTCTTCTGCTTCTACATGATCCCACACCCTTCCCAACAACGGGCTAATTAACTTTTGATCCCAAAAGGATATGAAGAACAAAAGGACATCATGGTCTTTGGGTGCACGAATGCAGGACAGCAAGCCATATGCAAGCAGTGTTTGAGTGTTTCTACTGTTCCCCTGACTCCCAAAATTCTCTGAAAGACCTGGTAGAGCTCATGTTATGATGGGCAATTTGACAACAATCTGAAATATGTCCTATCCAAAATACAGTCAGTGACACAAGTGGTCTAGGCAGCAAATACAATGTTTGCCCACATGTTATGATTCTATGAACATGTGGAGTAGCATAAAATAAGATCTTTAAATGCTTTTGAGTTAAACTTCATTACCTCACTCAGTGCCTCGTTAACTAGGTCTAATTTTAATCAGCCAATAATCCTAATTGAGCAGAGTTGTCTTCCAAGAGACGGTGGGAACGACATCACTGCCCCATCACATTCATTCAAGGCACAGCATTCCTGGAGTGCTTGTCATTCTAAAGGCTTTGTTTCAGAAACCACGGGCAGTATAATTTTATCCAGCCCTGGCGAGTATGGAGGTCCATTTCATCATACTTCTCACCACAGGACTGTTGGAGATCCAAGTTTCTAAGCAAGATGACTGTGACTGCTTCCATCTCACAAAAAGGTGGGAAGAGAAAGCCATCCCAAAGACAGATTTTGGGGCAAAATACTCAGGCCTTTCAGTATTAGGACAGTTGATCAAAATAGCTCTAATTTCCATTAGCTCTAAGAGGTAAATTTTTCAAGCAGCTCCTTATTTTTTTACTCCTTTATTAAGACAACCCATTTCCTTTTAATTAAGAACCCAGTGCCCCTCTGAGAGATAAACAAAAGGGAAGGAGATCCCCAGCCAAGTGAACAGGATCCACTCTCTGATATGCAGTTTTTGCATGGTTAATGGATGTTGGGCATTAATATTTCTTACCCTTTTGTCTGTGTTCGCTGTAATAGAAACCCCTGTCTAGACTGAGTGGCTACTACAAGTAATCCCAGTAATATCCAATAAAATCACTCTGAAATGTGATAGCTATAGTTATCAAGGAGCACCAGGATTAACTTGATTGATTGAACAATGGACTTCTGGTTTTTAACATGATCTATATGTGTCCCAAAAAAAATTCAAAAATACACATAAGGTTGTAAAACCTTCAATGCTGGGCAACTTATCATAGTCTGTAAGTGTACTGACACACCCTGAAAGGAGAGGGATTAGTGCTGCTCCAAAATTAAAGGATAAATGGCAATGATCATAGAGAAATACTTTCACTTAACCAACTTCTGCAAGGATAGGATACATCACCCTCCCACTGACAGCCAGCAAACAAAAACATAAATATTCAATTCAATCTTTGCTTTAACATCCTCTGCTGAAAATACTGCAAAAGTCTTCATTTGTGATTTAAGTCCAAACATGAGAGCCACTTGCTTTTCCTAAAGTGGTCTCTGAAGTGTGTATTTTATTGAACAAGGAGAATTAGGTTTTTCCAAGAGGTATGAGATCACATGGAATGCATTTACTGAATTTAAATAAGTAGCAAAACGTCTAGGCCCAGGTGTAGAGCACCATCCACTTCTATTATGACCCCACAATGGCTTTCTTGCTGACCTAGGTCTGCAAATGGGTATCCATCCAATACCTTTGCTTTGAGCTTAGTTGGCTCATGGTGGGTATGTCTGATCTTTCTGAAGACTGAATCACATCAGTGGATAATTAATAAGTCAGAGGTACCTGGAACCAAAACCCCTGCACTCATTTCCAGCTCTGCTCATAGTCCTCTTTCTGAAGTTGTTCAAAATTTTGAGTTCTTTGCATGGGCTGGTATGAGTCTAGAAATGAGAAAAAACACTCCTGTCTAGTACAAAAGAGAGAACATTCAATAACTAAATGCATGCGTAAGTTGAAGATGAATTACTTCTCAAACTAGAAAAGTATCAACCTTTAGGAAAGTTACTCAATAAATCAGTTTAATCTAAGGAATTAGATTAAGAAAGATCCACCTAAAGAAACACATTTTATTTCCAGAGCTCATAATCAGTTCCCAGGAAACTGAAAGAGAACTATCTTGAGTTTGCAGCAGTACCCAGCTATAGAAAGGCAACAGTGTGGATACCAAGAGGTTTAGTAGAGGCACAATCTCTTAGGAACAGGTTTTGAATGACTTGGTAGCAAGATGGGGCTTTTTACTCATCTGTGGTATACCAAAAAACAACACATCTGCAAAGGAATAGAAAACTACTAACCTTAACAAATTCTCCTGATGTTCAGGCTATTTCTGCACCAGCTGTGCAATGACACAAAACATTCAGGCACCGTCTCACACTGCAGCAAAAAGGCAAACCTCCCTCCCAGTACCTCTGCCTTCCCTTTTATAATGCACCTGTGGATCACATTTCTGTTGGTTCCTGAATTAAAATGGCAGAGCAGGTGGGTCAGGTTTGTTTGAAAAAACAATTGAAGGAGCTGTCCCTATACTGCCACTTGTTAAGCAGCTCAGCCTTACTCACCTGGTCTGCTGCAATAGGGCTGCTTGTTCCCTTTGTTCCTGAAAGTAATCCAATTTGGGCAGGGAAGAAAAGGGAATTCCAACCAAGAGTTGCTCATTCACTATTAATTTTTGTTTTTGTGGTGGAAACATTCTTGTTGCTACAAGCTGGGGCTGTACCCACTGCCCAACTTTCCTCAAATGCCAACCAAATCCAACATTTAAAATGAGCAAGAGGTGAATATTTTAATCAATTCCATCCACCAGCCACTATGGAGCTCTGACAGTTTCTTAAAGGAGGATATGGTCCATGTCTAGCAAAACATGGTTAAAGAGCTCCCTTTGCTGACCTGACATTGAACCTTTCCCTGAGCCTTCTCAGTGCAGGAAAATATTTATTTTATTACAGCCCTGCAGAACTCATCCCAGTCCAAGCACTCAGATTAAGACCAAATGTGTTGAGCTTGCATTAGGTGAAGTTATGAGATGTGTATTTGGGATTTTATCTTTTCTGTAGATGCTGGTGATGCTGAAAGGGCACAAAATAAAGCAACGGCAATAATAACAGTGCTCATGGCAGTGGGTGGGTTCTGTCGGGGACTTCATAAAGGGAATAGCCCTACCCTGTGTCAAATGTTGTTTTCAAAGCCTTGTGTAACACAAGTCTCCCTGAATAGTAAGAAATTCCTTTTACAAGGAAACTCACCAGGCTCTCCTGGCTGGCTGAGCAACATCAACCCTTCAAGTCTCAGCTTACATCAGCTCCCTGCACATCACAGACATCTCCAGACCTGGCTTAGCAACACTGCCAACCACCCCAACACCAGGAGGGAGATGGAGGAGGGAACCTCTCCCCAGCCAAAACAGAAAGGTGTCGAAGTGGGGAGAGTTCACAGTGCACACATCTCTACTGACGTACCCAAATCTGATCCTGGGAATCCTGCAATATGAGAAAAGGGACCATCTGACCTGCACTGAGACCTAACTCGGAGGTGTACAGGCAGACACCAATGCACCACACTCATTTATTTCTGATTTTCACTGCATTAATAGCTATTTCGATAGCAGTGAGACAACTGAGATCTCATGGGGTTCGACATTGATGAAACCATTAAGGAGTTTTCTCACCAAAATTTCTAAGTAATCCATGTTCTCATAGTAACAGCAAAATACCTGTTTAAAATATAGTTGCAAATATCCTGTTTCTTTTTATTGCTGAGTTGATATATCAGACCTGGGATATGAGATATATATGATATTTCCATTACAACCATAATGTCTCCTTGGGACCTATATGGTGTCAGTGTGTATTACCAGACTTCAAGAGTGATCCTGAATACAAGGATTTTATTTACTAAAATATCACATATACCAGTTCCTGATCCTGATTTTCTCTGTAATACAAAGAAAATGAAAACTAATGAGAAATAAATACTAATTCTAATATTTAAAGCCCAAGTGTAATTTTCCAACTTTAGAAAACATGGTAGGGAAAATAGAGGTGGGAAAAGTGTGAAATCATAAGTTCTTTTATCTGATCACAAGAGAAATGCCAAATTATTAGCATGAGGGTTTATTAGTGTCTCTGGGCTTGTTTCTGAGACTGTGTGAAAGGAGCCTTTATATAGGAGGTTTTATTCGAAGACGCCCCCCAGTTCTCACACAATTTTCCAAAAGTGTGACAATAGATCGCTAATACAGAAACTGAGATCTGCCACAGCATTATCTGTCCATCTATTTGAAAGCAGCTTGAGAAGCGAGGAAGGGCGGTGAGGTGCAGATGTTATCAATTAGCCAAAAAAGTTAACAAAACAACTTCAAGCCGCAACAGTTGTTCCAGCTGAGAAGGCTGAGGTTTGAAGTGGGTATTGAGCTGTTGCTGTGTGCTCACTCCTCTTGTATCTGCTGATAGGAAACCAGTCAGACCACAGCTGTGAAACCCCAGCTTTGGGAACCAGATCCTCACTTTCAAATCCAAGGGGCAGCAGGCAAGGCTTGTATTGCGAAAGATGCACAGTCCTGAGGTAAAAATCACACCTGATACAAAACAGGGCTTGTAAAACGGTCATTGATTAACAAAGTGAGAGATAGATAAAACCCACTTCTGTCATGGCAAAACCAGCAGTGACATGAAGGTTTTGTGAATTGCGATTAAAAATAGTTCCTTCAAATTATGACACGAAGGCAAATGTGTGGGTAAGGATGACAAAGTCTAGAAAAAAGAGAAAATTTGCTTGGTCTATGCCCTGAAATGCCACCACCTGAGTGGGGTGCAATTGCAAAAAAGTACATAGGTTTTTGCAAACACTTATTCATTTTTAGACCACACTGAACCCTCAGCACCATCCACTGATCACCTGCTAGAACATTCAAACTTTGGCAGAAGGAAAATCAGGGATTTGTATTTCCTACTGACAAAAAATAACATGTCCAGAGCACAGGGGACCCTAAGAACCTTCCTTCCCTAGTGCAGGACTTCCAGCCTGTGTCTCTCTATGGCTTATTTAGTGCAGCTTGTGGCCATCCCAGCAGGCCCATTGCCTCCAAGCAAACGTGCACTGAAATTCAGCCTGCAATGCTCCCAGGTGCACTCAAGTGACTGCACTGGCAGCAACCAAAGGCACTGCAGGTTCCAGAGCAGACTGAGGACACTGCAGGCTAGAAGGGCAGTGTTTAAAGCCTGTTGGAACAGGCAGTGGTGCCTTCTGTGGAGCCTCTGTGAGCTGAGCAGAAGCTGCTCGTCACCTCTGCAAGCAACATTCATCCAGACTGCATTTCTGACCTACTTCTGCAAAAGTGAAAGCAGAGTCTAACAACAAAGTAAGTTCAAGATAAATACAGCTTGCCTGCAAAGTCATGATGTCTTGATTGTGGCAAACCTCCTGGTGATGTCCTTGGCCCAAAGTCTTGGGTGGGAGACAAACACATGGAGGTGTTCAGCCAACAAGGCTCCTTGGCAACAAGACCACAATGCAGAGCAAACCAGGGAGAGAGAATGGGTTACATGGTTGGAAGCAATAGGAGGCCAGAGCAACCAAGGGCAGCTGAGTAATTGATCTTATAAGAGTCAATTAAAAAATCAGTGTGATTCAGAAGAGTGCAGCCAGAGGTTTATAAGGCAGGGTGCTGTGGAGGGTGTGTGTTGGCATGGTTTAAAAGAAGTAACAGCAAGAAATACAACAGTCTCTGATCCTGAAGTGACAAGAGAGAAACAATAAAAAGTTGCTGTACCTGCAGTTTGTCAGTGAGCTCTACAAATGGGAGTGAAGACTTTGTTTCATTGCCTTGGAGCACAGAGCCGTCCCTTTGGTTCCATGAGTCCTGCATGACATGGCCACTAGCCCAGATCTGCAGCCATCCCTGGGGTGTCGCTGGGGTTGCATCTGCCTTGTCTGAGTCAAACACTGCCTTCATTAGCTGGCAAGTGGCTGCACCAGCAGACAGGCAAGCTGAATGAGGTCTGAGTCATGCAGCCGTGGCATCTGGTGCACCAGTCCTTGTGGAAAAATGGGCTGAGAGAGGCCTCCTGGCTTGCCCAGCCTTGTCTCCTGCTATCACAGGCACCATGTTGGATAATCCCCTTCATAAACAACAGCAGCTGTGGGAGAAAAGCCTGGAATGGTTGAGGATGCAGAAAGTGAGGTGTTACAGCGTCCTGAGTCAGGGGGATTGGGAGTATGTAAGGAATGTAGCTATGTGCCGCTCAGAAGAGCAACATAATATTTTATTAATGAAACTGAAAGTCATATATCCAGGGAAACACCCAAGACCTTAATTATGCCAGAGAGGCATCAGGGTAATGCAGTACTTACTTTCTACTTCTGGCCTTGAGTTCAGAGAATTATTTTCTTCTGTTTCAACATTTGGTTGAGCACGACATGCCAGCAGGAGAGGAAAAAAAACTGGTTTCCATTCCTGTGAGTACTGCGTCTGGTTTAAATCATGAGAGAAGGAGACTTCTAATGAGGCTGATTCATATAATGATGTATTTTACAAGCTATTCTTAGCAGATTCACTGCAATATGTCATTCTTTATGTACCATGAGAGATATATGAGCACACGAGCTTACGAAGGGTGGGGAAGTCTCTGAATAACTGGCCAGTTTTGCACCTCATGTGCTGGAGAAGGGGAAGTTCACACAGACTATTGCTTCCAAACCCTCCAGACCTCAGGTCAGCTGTGAACTCCACTCCAACAAATCCCAACATTACAAGACTCGTGTCTTAAAACTTATTTCCAAGGAAGTGTCTCATTTTATTGCAATACGAATAAGAGACTCTAAGGTAATATTTACTTTGGTCTACATTTCATAAAAAAAGAAGACTGTAATTTCATGGAGGCTCAAACAGAAATTCCTCTTTCCATCCAAGCGGAAGAAATCATGCTCAGGACCTTTCCCCGAGGGCTCAAGGAAAGCACATTAACATGGCAACTCCCACTTTGCTTTATTTGTGAGTTACCCTTGCAGGAGGATGAGGCTGGAATTGAGACAAGCTATAAGTGGACTAACTGGCCAAAGGCTGTCACATTAAGGGGTAGGCAAAGATGCTGAGACGATAATCCCAAAGATGCATTTTTCCAGCTGATGAAAATCAGAAGAGCCAGATAATCACTGAGAGAGAGTCTCACCTAGGCAGAAGATAACTGCAGGAGCTGTAAGCACAAGGGTGCAGTGGTTACTCTAGTTCTGCCTGTCACCCCTGCCACTGCTGACTTTCCCAGCACTATGTTTTAAGATGCTGCAGGAGGGGCTGAGGCCCTTTTAATGAACTGAAAGGATGAGCAGGAGGCCTGTCCAGACCAGCAGTGGGAAGAGAAAAGACATGTGCAGCAAGCCCTGTGCATGGGGGAAGCAGAGCTGCAGCCTGCTCCAGACTCAGGAGCCGCTGGAGCACAGGTGTCCCCAGGAACTCTCCACACTGAGCCCGGAGAGCTCTGACCAGGAGGGACAATGTCACTGCCACGGCCACGCCACTGCCCAGCTCTGCCCCACGCCAGCCTCGGGACCGAAGGACGCTCGGACAGGTGAGTGCTCCTGGCCTGGGCCTTCCCAGCTTTCGGGTGTCTCCTGGCAAGCCCCGTGTCTGCTGCTCCGAGGGGCCCTGCTCCAGCGCCGATGGAGCAACCTGAGTTCTGGCAGGGGGAGCTGGCTGCGGCCCCTCGCTGGGCTGCCAATGTACCTCCTCTTTCTGGCCCGAGGGGCCACCAGAGAGTGATCCAGGCTGCTGCCAACTGTGTCTGCCTGGGAACAGGGGACCCGGCGTGGAGCCCAAGCCTGGATCATAGCTGTTCTCTGCTGTTCGCCTACAGACCAGCCCTCCTGGATTTCTCAAGGGCAGGCTGCCCTTACTTACTAATTTTCTTAATTTTTGTGGCCTCATCGATGACTTAGTCATAACACCAGAGTCAGCCACCAGCTGCTGCCTATTCCCACGGTATAACCTGCCCCTTCGCTGTCTTCCCTTAAATGTAATACGTGGTACATTTGTGTCTGGTACTTTCTCTTGTTTCTGCAATTGAAATTTTATCCGTTCATGGAGTGCCCGAAATTCTGCAGAGACACTTGGCCTGAATAGTCATTTCATTGCTGAAAGCCAATACTGCTTTAACAGATGCAGTAAAATTGTGAGAATCTGAAGTTCACTTTCCTGCTTTAACTGCCCCAGATGAAAGAAGTCCACTCCACACAGCTGAATGCCTCTTGCGTGCTGGCACATGAGCTTTAAAGGTGTTCTGGTAGTTTTCAGTCCTCTGTGTTGCCAAAGTACTTTTGTCTAGATCCTCAGCTGGAGAAGATGGATGCAGCTATGCTGCAGACAGCAGAGCTATGCTGATTTATACCCCCAGGCATACTTTTTTATATGTAGATATCCTTAGAAAGTAATCACCAGGCTCCCTCAAGCTGATTCCTCATGACTTGCAACTGCAGTTTCAAAGCGGTGCTATTCCTGAAGCCTGTGTACCCCTCCCACACTGTGTAGGAATCTGTCCAAGGCATGAAGGAATCTGGACCCACAACAGTGGCAAATTCCCAGCCTCTACTCAAAGTATCCTTCATCCTTAGACATGCTTGACTGTATAATTATTGTATTGCCTTGCACAGTTTCAAACAACGTTTCATGACACAAAAACCTCCAGACCAAGCTGTCAAATTATTTGCATTGCAATAATTAAAAAAATACAAAATCTGTCATTTCTTCACCTCAGGGAAATGAAACCAGAACAAGCCAAAGCTTTAGCACTGCACACCGTGTCTATACCTCGCGTCTTTAGATTCTCTTTCAATATCATTTCTGCCATGTGAGTTAGACCAGTGCAGACCAGTTCCCTTCTGCGTTTGCAGCAGTCAAACACCCTGTGGAGATGTTAGGCTCTGTTTAGTGTACAGAACTCACAGCCCTGAGTTACAGGACTATCTCCATCCAGCAGTACAGCCCCTCTGCTCTCTGCTGACCTTGCAGGTTTGTTACCATTTGAAAACAATTATTTTCCCCTGACTTGGCATTTTTGGCTCCTACCCAACTCCTGGTGGGCACTTTGGGATTTATAGTTAGAGCTCCCCAAAAGAACAGTTATCTTGAACGTTGAAATTACATCCAAAAGGCTAAAACGTATCTTTCAGCTGAGTGTGGTTTTCCCTGCCAGAATTGCTTCATATGGATCTATGATTGCAGGAATACCTAAGGGCTGGGCTGGGGAGAAGATTGGGCTGATAGTCTCTTACAACCAGGGACTTGAAAATAGCAGTACAATTTACTTCCCTTCTGAGACACTTTACATAGTGGACAAATGTGAATCAGATCTTCTAACTAAATAATTTCATATGAAGAAATAATGTAGAATAAAGCCATTTAGCTGGTAAGTAAAGGTCCTAAAGGGTTTTAATGCTCGCAAGAGGAGAGAGGAAGATCCAAGAATTATGACCAGACCCAGGTACCACTGAAGCAGTTAGTTCCCAAAGAGGGAGACAGTGAAACACAAAGATCCCAACCCTGGCAGCCTGTCTTCCACCATGCACCATGAAGCTGCATTGCCAATGGGAACACTGGGAGTGGGAGCTCAGCATAGAGTTACCTCAGCTGTACCTGTCCTCCAGACTGTAATCAGGATCTTGACATTCTTGCATGCTGTACAGTGTTAAAGTGGTTGTGTGTAATCCAATGGACATCTGTATCTCAACTTTCCTGGCTAGTGTTTAGCTGTAGGGAAGCCCAAGCAAGCCTCTAATTTTGAATATGGGGAACTGTTTGTATAGCAGAGGTGAGATTCCACACTTGGAACTAGTGCCATTTCCCTAGCCAAAACTTTCCAGGCCTTGGTTCCAAAGGTGAATATTTGATAGATAAAAATAGAAATAAAATTATATCAGTGTTTATCTTGCAGTCAGCTCTTACTCAATGTAGTCAGGACGTCTTCGAATCACTCCTCACAAACACACTAGCAGCAACAAAAAATAGCAAGTATTACAAAGAAAAAAAATCCATGTTACTGGTGTACAGAACTTCTTTCCTGGGGTAAAGCTTCTAGCACCTCATGCTGTTCTCAGTTTTACAGCTGTGGAAGGAAAGATGCTAAGCAAGATTTGGAATTTGTGCTTTGATCACTAGTTATGTCATACAGTAGGACGTGCCAAGTGGAACTTTCTACAGTCTTCTTAGAAACACCCTTCCACATGTCCCAGAAAGACCTGGACCTCAGCCTGGCACATTTCAGACTTGCTGATTTCTGAAGTTAAAAAATAAAAAGAAGCGATGCCACTAGCAGCACGTTTGGATGTGTTTGTGCCCAGCCTTGTCACGTAGCTTGTTCATGGTGCAGTCAGCTGGATGGCCTTGGTCAGAACTCCAAGTAAGGCTCCTCCTCACATTTCTGCCCCCGGCTATGACCCACTCATTTAACAGCAGACAAATATTTCAGTCATCTTCCAAGTCTGGTATCTGCAGTTGCAATATCTTCCTGAAGTGTTGGCTTTCACCCGCTTGTTAATAAAACATGCAAGTGACTGTGGTAAAAGGAAATGAACCCACTCACCTTTTCTACTGCCAGTGAAATGTCAGCAATTTTTGGTAATGGCTTTAGCACAAAACAGATGAACTGAATGGTCAGTGTGATTTGGGTCGTTGTGGCAGTGAGGGTCATGCATGGTCTGGAATGGAAATGGCACTTGACCAAAGAGGGTAACAGGAAACAGAATAAATGAAATAAATTAGTATCCACACTGGGTTTTAAAAGGTTTTTCAAGGCTCTGCCACTGGATGAGTCTATTCATTTGCAATTAAATGAGCCTTGTTTCTTTCCATTAATAAAAATACAACATCCTTGTAGCTGTTACAGAAAAAAAAAATTAATCAAGCTCACCTTTAAACAGGTATTTAACAGTCTATCTTACATTATAACAGGTGGCCATGAGGAGGAAAGCTGGGATGACTGAACAATAACCTTCATGCTGTTCTACAGCTGTCAGGGGAATGTGATCTGGGAAAATACTCACTTAGGAAAATTGATCAGAGACAGGGGAATGATATAAGTCGACACCTCTGCCTTCTGCAGGGCACTCAGACTTACCCCAAGCAGGTACATCAAATGGAGCTGAGCCTGCCTGTTTTACAAAAAAAAAAGCATCCTACTCATATTTGGCCATACTTCATCCTGGGGAATAATTCCTATCATTCCTTCTGGTTATTTTCAACACATCAATGCCTGAATGATCTCCCTGGAAAGCATTCCTCACAGGGGGTGCTATCCTGTCAGGACCCTGCTTTGACTTATGCCAGTGCTACCTGCATGCACTGATCCTTTGGAAATGTCTGCAGCCCCTTGGGATTCCTTTCCCATCTGAGAGATCGTCATGAAAAACTGTTAGTAAATTCTATTTGTAAGTGGTTAAATCTGTTTCCTTAAAGAAAAGTGAAACGACAAGCAGGATAAGAGAGTCAGAGGAAAATTCCTCACTCTGGAATCCAATGCACTTTAGAATAAAATAAGATAAATTTGCTTAGTGAGTGACAGCAGCGCTTGGTAGGAATGCAGGTGTAGCCCATCATTTATCAGAGCTGTGCTTTGCCTCACATCTTTATCAGACAGATTTCTTTGCAGAGCTTGGCTACATCATAATTTGAAAAGCTCCCATAAAAATGCAAAGGTTGTTCTTACCTGCCCTTGCCCTTCATGCAGTCCCTTGGTTTGCTCTGGATTCTTGACACTCTCGCCCCTTGCAGACCAGGGCTCCATTACCACAAGTTTTAGGTGATACTCAGATTGCTTTCGACACCCAGAGTGCTTAATTCTTCAGGCTGTCTGGAATATATTGGCATCAGTGGTGAATAATCCCTCCCAAGTCATCACATCAGGCCTGTTTTAGTAAATCTTTCCACTTATTAAGAACAAATTTAAACCATCTCAATATGCTTATGTAAGGAGTCCTTTAAAAATAGTTCGTAAATTTAGGAGCCAGCATACACTGAAAAAATGCAATAAAAAAGAAAAAAGTCAGTGACATACTCTAAGCCCAGTTTAAACTTAGTTGAATCCTCCCATCTTTTACAAACCAAACAGGAGGTTTTGCATAAAAGCAGCCAGCAAAGTCCTGTTGGTGTTAAGACATTCTTTCTGAAATGCAAGGCAGCACTTCATTTGCTTTATGAGCCCAGGCTGATCTGGTACCCAAATTCCTGAACAGGCAGCCAGGATTTAGAGAGGTACATGTGCAGAGCAGTGACCTCCAGCTCTGGAGGAGTGGAGAGGGTGTCCCCTGCACCCAGCTGAGCACTCAAGCCTCTTGCATGAATCTTTGGGAGACAGAAGTCAGGGGAGCAGTTGCTCAGAATAACCTGCAGGCTGTTCATGGTAGCCCCGGGGAGCAGAGCTCTGTGTGCCAGGATACTGTAATACTGGCTAGGAGATATCAGCAACACTCAGGAGAGTTACTGTCAAATCTTAGCACTTGGAGCTGTATCTCACTGAAAGCCAGACTTCCTGCAGAAGCATCCCTTGCTGCATCCTGCAGGGCCACGTACCCGTGCGAACACGGCAGCCACTGCCTGGCAAGGGGACCTTATCATACAGTCATAGAATGCTTTGTGCAGGAAGAGACCCTAAAGCTCATTTCACCCCACCCCCCTGCCATGGGTAGGGGCACCTTCTGCTACCCCAGGTTGCTCCAAGCCCCATCCAACCTGGCCTTGAACACTTCCAGGGGTGGGGCAGCCACAGCTTCTCTGGGCAACCTGTTCCTTGCCCTCCCTTCTGACACAGGGCACTGCTCTTTGACTGCTGCTGAGATCTACCCTCACTTTTGGGTGTGCAAGAGGAGGTGCAGGTCCAACCCCAGGTATTATCATTCTCTGTCCTGAGCATGTGCATGAAAATGGCAGTGGTTTGGTCAGTGTGCTCTTAAATCGATGATCCTATTAAAGAACTGGACTGCCAATGGATGGAGAATTCATTGGTATTGCAGGACTGTCTTTTAAAGATGCTCCCCAGGGCTGACTTGAAGCTTCTGCTTGACAGGTGTATGTAATGTACCAGGATCCAGGGAGAAATCCTGTCTTGGCAATTCAGCTGAAATGAGGCAACGAAGAGAAAGGACAGAGTTGGCAGGTTCATGTGTTGGTTAATTTACAGCATCTCTAAGTGTCTGCCAGTTCAGTATTTGGAAATCCTGTCACATTCTCTGAGATTGTATGAATTATAAATTCCCACTAATGGCCTCACACATATGGATGTTTCAATCGTAGTTCCTTATTTTTCCTTTTCTGTGTAACAAAAAAAGACAAAAGGAGTTGCAGCACATTCCAGAGTGATGCATTGCCTGATTGTGACAGTACTTCCCTGTGCCAGTAGGAGTTGTATTTATCATTCAGAAAGGTAATCTTCTACACTTCCAATATAAGTAAATATAAAGCATTTTGCTCTGATTTTTTTTCAGGCAATTTATGCCTTGGATAAACCCCACTTCCAAATGTACAACCAATATTTGGGCAAGTCAAAACAAAATTTTATTTTAATAAATACATAGTTAGGGGTCTGAAAAGATTTTGCCATTTTACACCAAAATACATATACAGCAACTATATGCCTCACAACATTCCCACTGAAAGCAAGCACAATTACACTGCCTGAAGTGCAATCAAAGCAGAAAGATGTGTTTGTACAGCACAGATAATGTACTGAGATATCCAGAGAAGATTATGGTATCTTGCTGCCACACTGGCCCTTACGTTTTAAAATATCGGTTCTGCTGCAGAGCACTGTGACTCCATCTCTGATTTTCAACTGGAATCTTCTGATGGGAAGAAAATCAGAACAGGTGTCTCCCCTAAGAGACAGTGGGAAATGGCTTTAAAGTGACAGAGAGCAGGTTTAGGTTATATATTAGGAAGATATTCTTCCCTGTGAGGTGGTGAAATGGTGAAACAGGTTGCCCAGAGAAGCTGTGGATGCCCCATCCCTGGAAATGTTCAAGGCCAGGTTGGATGGGGCTTGGAGCAATTTCAAAGACCTACGGATGTGGGACAAGGGAGGTTAATATGTTAATCAGTAGCTTCCTTTGAAAATATCCTCCACAACTCTTTGACTAGGTGTTAAATTATTTCCCAGTTTTTCTGTATTAACATAAGCCTAGATGCTCTGTGTTAATTACATTTGAAAAGTTGTCTGCACACAAGCTTCTGTGATACGATGGCTGGTCTGGAGCCCAGCCACAAGCCCCAGCAATGTGAGTCAAGTTCAACACATTTATTGTTGCTGCATGTGATCTTCTGGTGCTGCAGTGCAGGGGACAGACATGACACAGTAAAGACAGTTTCTGTTTCATTTCTGGAGGTACGTCCCTCTGCTTGATTTGCTCCTGCCAGCTCCAGTCCCCACAAGGCTGTCATAAGGGAGCACAACTTAGGAAATCTTTCCCATGCTGAACTGTCTGACTTCAGGATCCATTTCTTTGTAACAGCCCCTCTTGCTGTGACTGCATCAGTAAGCTGTGATAACAGCTCTGCTCTCCAGGGCCACATTAAGCTGCTTCAGGGCAGACTTTTTTATGTCCTCTTTCTCATGCCATTACACACAGGCTTCATGTCCAAGAAAATCATCTGTCACTTCCAGTTCCTGCAGCATTATTCTGACAAAAATCAGTCACTACGAAAGTCCTTGATGTCAGAGGTCTCATGAAAGCAAAGTAATAAATATTGCAGCAGTCAGCTTGTCTTCGGAGTCCTGGTGGTTTTGCCAGAAATCTCACTAACTCCTTCAACACTGATTTGTCAAAAGAATTTTTTTTGTTGGAGTTTCTGTATTCTTCCACTTCTTTTATTTTTTTTCCCCCTTCTCCCTTTTCCCTTTCTTTTCTTCCCAAGGAAATGGGGGCAAACACAAGTGAGCTATTGTACCATCTTTATCACTCCACCATCTGCAATTCGTTTCATTCTCATGACAATTTCACATGCAACCTTATAAAAAGACCTGACTCACTTAAGCTGCGAACTTCAAAGATGTACAAAGCTTTGTTGGACCAGTCTGTGCTGGTGGAGCAGTAAATAAGAGGCTGTGTTTGATTTCTGTGAGAATCTCTCTCTGTATCAAATGGCTAATGGGTGAGAAAACATTTCTTCCTGTCGTAGAGCTCAATCCTGCTTCAAAATGATGGCAGAGAACAAATTAGTGGCCAAGGGAGGCCAAGCAGCCCTACAAGGAAGGAACCTCTGAATTTCCCCTCCATTCTGCAGAGAAGGCCATGAAAGGTTGGACCAGATGATCTTGGAGACATTTCCAGCCTCAAAGATTCTATGAAAGCTTCTTGCATCCCTGCAAATGTTTCAATTTAATTTAATATTGTCCTTTTCTCCTGTTAATAATTTCTCTGTGCCAGAAGTTTTGTCAAGTGCATAGTCCCATCTTTGCCCAAACCCTTTTTTCCTTTGGCTGGGGCAGTGGACAGCACTGGGGTGAAGCAGCAATGTCTGGCTGGCCCTGCCTGTCCTTCCACAGCTCCATCCTGTTGATTCTAACTAGCTCTGCCATGCACTCACCCCTCCCAGCTCCCATTAAAAAATTCCTAGGCTGTGGGGACACTCAGACCTTGCAGCTCCGTGCTTGGTCTGTCCTGCTTCCCTGGAGTCCATGGTTCAACACAAAACCTTTGTACCTGACAGAGCGTAAATGAAAATGAGTATTTTTTGCCTCCTAAAGGCACCTTCCTGAATGTTCCAGTGGCTGTTTCCTTCACAGGAACATTCTTCTATTTTCCATCTGTTAGACAAGGTCATGACATTGCATTTTGCCATGTGGAAATTTTAAACAAAAATAAAGCTATTTTTATTTTGATTTCCAGCTTCTCTGAATATCAAGGGAAAGTGCATTAGCCCCATTTCTTTCAAAATGACTTTTTAATAAAAACATTCATGTTTTTCCTAGTACTGAAAACATGGCTTTCTGTTCTCTTGAACATTTCTTGTTTTTCTTTTAAGTAGTTCTGATGAAAATTACTTTGGTTCTCTTTTACTAGAAAGCTTCCATGTAACAAGGCAGAACATTGCCTTGAAATGAAGAAAACATATCTCTGATTTTAATCTTTTCATTAAAAGCCTGACTTTTCTCCCCATCTTGTTGCTCATATTTTTAAAAATTATTATCAAATAGCAGAAAATCTTGAGTATTACTCTTTGGCTCTGTGTTCAAATTGAAGGTTTTTTAAATTCTTCTTGGCTGTTCACAAGCCCAGAGGATTTCTTTTGATTTTTTAAGCCTCTCTAGAAAGTGCAGCCTTTTCTCTGGGGACAAGTTATAAAAGAAACAAATCAGAGACGAGGAATTTTGTAGTCAGTTCACTCTCTGGCTCATTCCTTTGTCTCTCTCCTGTCAAGCCACTTTGGTTCTGCATCCCCCACATATCTCAGCCTTTTGAGGCATTTATAAATTATAGAAGTATTTATTATTGTGGGGAAAATATGATCATTCACTGAACTCGTGGTGAACTTTGCACACATGCTCACTCCTTTGGTCCTGAGATTTTTTTTTCATAGCAAGCAACCCCCTTCACTTTAGGTCTGCAGGCTGAGAGCTTGGCAGGTGAGCTGAGGCTCATTCTGCAGAACCTGGAGCAAGAGCAGAATGCAAAAATGCCCACTGTATGCTACACTTTTCTAAATTAAATCTGCAACTTTCTTTCATGTTTTTCCAGTTTGCCATATAAATACAGCAAGTGTGTAAATCTCTGGGAAAAATTTACCCATAGTCCCACATAGCTTTATGGAAAAATTTTTGTGAGATTTTCAGTTCCTTTGCTGGTCAAACATAAATGTGTGTGAGGGTGGGATGTGGAAAACTTGTGAATAAAATTAAGCTACCACTTTCTGTGGTAGATACTGAAAGAATAAGTTGCTGTGTAATTGAACAGGGATCTTGTCATTCCTCCTCTCTTCCAGCATTGTTAAACAGGACAGTTCAATGTCGAAGAGGATTTGGGATATTTGGGTTCACACGTGGATATCCCACCTGGGATATCACCTGGGATATCGATAATTCGTAATCAGTGGGATCTGTTCCATGGCTGACTGTGCAGATACGTGACCATGTCATGTTTCCTTTCATACCCTTCCTTGATACTACAAAGAGCAAAGTTCTCAGCATGTGCTGTTCCATTGCAGCAAAGACACTTCTCAGTACAGACACTCTGGATTTCAGCTCAAGCCCCCAGAGAAGGCCACTTAATCCCCAAAAACACCTTCAGTAGCCCCTTAAAGACTCCTCACTTACTGTGCCTTCTGTGATATCTTCCATTAGCGCTACCAGGGACCCAAACTCTGCCTGATCACTGAGTGATCTGTTCTCCACCAGGCCAGAAAATGAATGCATTTAATAAGGATTAACCCCAGCTGGCACTAGGGAGCAATAAATATCGTAGCGCCAGCATTCGTAACGCTGCAGTTATCATTGTGTCAGCATTTCTGTTATAAACCAGGGGTTGCAGTGGATTAGAACTCAGCCATAAAATTTTCTCCAGGCTGAAACTTGGCATAAAAAAGAAATATCATTCTATGATATTTTTTCTTAACCTTTAAAAAAAAATTGTTTCAGTCTATTTTAAGTTGTAAAAGGAAAGAATATAAGACTCTTCCCAAATTCTTTAAATCATCATCCAGGCCTCTGGGGAATGAAGAAAGACTCTGACTACCACTGCATTTATGGGTGAGTTTTCAATGGGGTATCAGAAGTTCAGGGATTAAAGATGTTTTTTGGTATTTCTTGAAAGTCAAAAGCTTTGTCACATTATATTAAAGAGCTCAATTCTTTAGCAATGGGGCTTTAAAAATATTTCTTACTCTCCTTTCTGTTCAGAGAAGTGGATAACCTGAAACTGCCAGGACCTCCAAATCACACACAGTACCCAGGCCAAGCCCCATGTCAAGGGGCTGTGCTCCCGCCTTGTGCCAGGCTGGGGAGGCTCAGGGGACAGACTGGGGAGGCTGAAATCAGGGTTGCTTGAGATTTTATTCTGAGCTGAAACTCGAGGTTTTTGTCAGAATTAGTTCCCTCTCAGAAACCAGCTGTATGGCTGAGGGGACTGACGTGAAAGGAAGAGAGGCCAGCGTCGGTGGTGTTGGGAGGAGGAGCAGGCACAGAGCTGTGCAGTGGGATGCCACCCATGACTCTTCCCAGCGCAGACATCCATCCCCCTGCTCCTCACTCCCCACTGCCGGCAGCACAGCGTGGGTTTCCTGTTTCTGGACAAGCTGCTGTTTGGAGAACAGCACGGTTTACCCTGCAGTGCACAAGCACACACTGCCAGAAAGGTCACCAATGTTTTGTGTAGACCTCGAGAGAGGAACATGAATTAATTTGTTCCCCCCAAATAACATTTTATTTTAGAAAGAGGAGAGCTCTTTTTTTTTCTTCTGCAGTCTGAGGTATAATACTGAGTTCCAGTTTCCCTTAAGAGCTGAACTTCATCCTCCTACTAGGATGGTTTTATTTTAGTTACCAAATATTTGAGGTTAAAGTGAATAGTTCATCTTTAATGGGATTATCTCTTTCAATGTTTGCTTTCATTACAGTTTGAATTGCTCTGAGCATGAGAATCTAACCTCACCAAAAGCATATTTTTGTAATATGATACAAACTAAATTTAACCTTTGACTCTCATCTATAAAGACGTTACTTTTTTCCACTGAAAAGCAGAATGTTAGATTAAAGATCTGCCAGTTTCAATTTCCAGGTTGCTAACCTTCCTGTGATTGGGTCCTGCACTGTGAAAAGCTGTGCATTTAGTAAAGGTATTTAACATTAGCAGAAATGGTGGAGATGGTCTCATACCTGCTACTTTTAATAGCTAGATGAAGTTCTCTACTGACTTTTTACATAGACAATAATTTCCTTGACCTACACTGTACAATACAGTAGAACTCTTTGGACAGAGACATTTAAAATAAAATCTTCCCTTTGAGTCACTTTACCATGTCATCATAGTTCTTTTGTTAAACAAATTAATTTTATCCAAATGCTTTGGAATATTAAGGCTGTGCTTAGGAAAAATAGATACATGTTCCAACTCCTGAGGGCTCACTTTAAATGGGACACAGAAAGGGAACCAGTGTCTCTGTATTATTCTATATATTTCCTCCAGTAAATCATCAGGAAAAGTAGAGAGAACTGGGTTCTTTTTAGAAAAAAACCTATATTCTTGTTCTCTGCTGAGAGAAACCTTCTAAGTACGTGGAGTTTTTCACTTCTGTTTTGATAAGATGAAGTGTTGAAACTTTCACTGACAAAGCTTTTCAGATATTTGTCAGGAATTTAAGGGTGGGTTCTTTAGAAAGAGCAATTAAGTGTGAGTGAAAAATTATGATGTCTCCAGTCCTGGAGGACAGATCCAAAGTGCATCAGCTGTGAGACTTCTGGAGAAGGAATGGTGCTGCCCTGCCTTTCTACAGTAATGAAATAAAGAGGAAATGGCTCAGTGCATGCATCAGGACACAGAGAGGAATGTGGGTGTATATCTTTATTTTTTTAGAAAAATTCAGGAAAATTCACTATGAATTCTACAAACTCCTTTCTCTTGATATGTTTCCTATGTCTCTGGAGTTTACACTTCAAAGAAAAGTATTTGTGTTCATACACTTAATCAAGTTCCATAGGGAAGATTGATATAGATACAAAATTTATACTGTTAAATCTGTCCATTCTGTAGAGCAAAGCAAACGAGAAAAAAAAACCAAAACAAAATGAACTTTTAAAAAAAGAAACCCACCTGTATTTCAGCTCTGCAATCATCAGAGAAGAAAACTGCAGCTAAAATTCAAATTTCAGTTTGAACACATACTGCACTAATAAATGGTCAGCTTAGAAGCATTTCCTGTTTATACACTGTGTTAATAAGCATCCATCACCCATGTCACATATACGGGATACCAAATTCAAATGTCAAACAAAATGTAAGAGGTCACACATTTTCCTTTGCTAACTAAAAGTGTAATTCATAAATATTATTGCTACCAAACTCTCCATCTACAGCACTTGTTTAGAAATATGCACATGTAACATAAATTGTGATTAAGTTAAATGGGTATATTATTTCCTGTTTTAAGGGCGAGCAGCAGCATGAATTATGTTTTACTCAATAGGCATTTCAATAAAAACCTACAGCCTAACAAGCTGCTATCATACAGTTCAACTGCACAGACTAACATGAGAAGGAGCTTATGATCCACCACTGATATTTCAGCTGTTTCTCTGTCTGTTATTTCTGCTGATGCAGAGAAAACACATTTTCTTAACTCAAAACCTCACCCATTTTTTGCTATAAAAATAAAACTTATTTGGTTGTAGGAGGTTTCTACGTGCAGAATAAATAAGATAAATGTAATCAGCTAATGGCAATTTTTTTATTTTTACTGAAATCAAGAAATGTGGGACTGGAAGAAATCACTCTGTGAAAATAATCAGCAACTCCCATGTTTTGAAATTATTTGTTTTCATTTGTAAAAATCAAACACTCGAGGAACAAAATAATGGAAAGGTTTTAGAAATTACTTAAACAGATTTTCTGAAAATGGAAAGTGTACTTTCAATGTCATGTAGTCACTAGATTTTGTAGAATTTTTGGCTAGCCCGTGGTGTCTCTTTTTTCTTGATACTGAATTTTTAGTTAATTTGAAGCATTTTAGGTTCAGAATTCTCTGAGGTCATTTTAAAGACTTGCAAAGCTGTAAGTAGAATAGACTTAAATGAATTTGAAGAAAAAACCTGAAAATCTGATATTATGAGTAATATTGTTCCTGTGACAAAACATTCCCCCTTCAGGCCAAATGAAAGATCTTACTCACAAAGACACCAAATAAAGATATTAAAATTGAATTTAAAATATACCATTCCCCCCACATTTACATAAAACCTGCCAGAATCCCTTAGCTTTCTGTGTGCAATTAAAGAATAGGAGCAAAGGTATATTTTGCTTGGATTTTATGTAAAGAGAGTCATTCCCACCAAGGAGCTGCAGAGCCCCAGATAAGCAGACCCAGTTACTGCTTGTCTCGAGCCACTGCGTACAAAATGTGGTTGCAAATACTGTCAAATCAAAGGCTTTCGAGGCAAATAAGAATGCCACACATTCCCAAGTTATCTACTCCTTTTTTTTTTAAGCTTTGGGTAAAAAAAGGAGGTTTACCAAGTCACTGGAGTCTGGTGTTCTTTTAAAAGCTTGTAAAATGGGAGTCTGAATATTTTGTTTTATTAGGAGGACCATAGTGCACAGCAAACACAAAGAAGATTACTAAAAAGGAAGGGGTGCTAAGAACTTTAAGATACTCAGAAATGAAAATAAGTTCCATATTCTGAAAATCCTAGGAAAACAGGCATATAAGAGCACTGAATTTTATTTCAGAGTTTTTTACAGTAGTGTAAAATCTTTGATGTGTCCCTGTTTATGAAGTGAAGGAGACACCAAGGCAGATACTATCGAAAAGGAAAAATTCCATTACATTTAAGTATTCCAGTAATGGAGAGAGTCTTATTCATTAAAGTTTCAGCACTAATAAATAACTAATTGTATAAATCTTCCCCTCCATGGTTTGTCCACTGAATTTCAGTAGTTAAAAACATAACAGAGTGAAGTTATTGTCATTGATATATATTATTGAGTGATGTCCTTGAAAGCAGCCAACAAATACAAAAGAATTCCAAAATCAGTTTATAAACCGCTGTGTTGAGTTTGTTTTGCTGTGGGGTTATATTCTTTAGCTTTTTCATATTCCTGAAAAATTCCCAGAAGGAATTCCCAAGAGAGATGTCTGGTTTTTACCATACCACATGTGAGCCTGTATTGTCTTTCCATCTTGGAGTGGGAAGAGAAACCCCCAGGTGGTCCACAGAGCAGCCTCTGCGCCAGCTCCGAAGGGCGAGGCAGCAGCAGCATCGAAGCTCTAGGGAGGATCTGGAGAAAAAGGTCTATCCAGGAAGCAACCAGACCTCTTGGATCCCAGGGGGTCCCTGGAGCTTGTGAACCACGGCTCAGTCCACGAGGGAATTCACGATGACGGAGCTGGGGGAAGAGGAGGGGAGCAACCACTTCCCTCTTGACTGGATGATGTATGGGAAAGTCCCCAGGGAAAAGCTCTCTCAGGGTTTAATAGGGGAGGAGTGGGGGTGCAATCCAGGCCCACGTTAGGAACCCCTGCATGTTCAAAGGAAAGGTTTTATGAGTAAAGACAATGTCCTTCCCTGAGTGAAGATCAAACCCTTCCTAATCTTCTGTTGCAAGAGACAAATGACTTAATAACTGTCTGCATATTCTCCACATAAGCTTTTTAAAAATAACTGAAAGGGTTTGGAGAATTGGTGTCCCAAACTGTTGAAAAACAGGGACTGAAGTAAGAACATATTTTCTTTTTTCTCCAAGAGGCCAAAACATTGCAGCTTTTTTCCCTTATTCACACAAGCAGTACCACATTCTCAGAGATACAAATTTTCCTGAAGACAGACAATGCAGCAGAGTGTCCTTCTGGTCCAAAAGTGTCCTGTGCATGTTCCAGCTGATCCCAGGTGGCTCGTAGATCTACAAAATCTGTCCTTTTGTTTTGTGTTTATTGCTAAAATCCCTATTCATGCTCATATGAGGGTTTTGTACAGTTCATGAAAACTGTTCATCTTCTAGACATTTTAGGAATGTGCACTGATAGGAATAATAATAATAATTGTAATAATCAAAATAATTGTAATAATAAGTAAAATGTGGAAAATTAACCAGTGTTGCCACCACAGATATTACCAGTACAGTGGTGCTTTAATGATGCTCATTTCCCGTCCTCCACAAGATCTGTTTTAATTATAATTAAATGTCAGTTATGTTAATAGTTTGTAAAAGAGCTTTGTGTTGTTTTCATTTCATACACAGAATTGTCTGAAGCGCTGCTTCTCCTGGCAGAGGCAGTAGTACTCAACTGTCAGGTTTCCAAGGTTTTTTTGATTCCCACCTATGAAATTTTACAACTAAAAAGAGAAAATACAACATCTAGCCACTGATACAGAAATAGGGATTTTTAAAGGGCCTGAGGCAAGGATTTAGGGAGGTACCAGCAATGGGTTCAGGAAAAAAAGGAAATTCACTTAAGAACCAAACAAAATTAAGGCAGCAGTGATTTCTAATATCTACTCACGATGCACGAATTATTTCACCAAAAATTACATTAAAAACTGTGCATTAACCACAAATATACCACACACAATTTCCTCCAATATAATTTGGTTATTTGTATAGGTGTGACTAGCAGAGAGCTCTGTGTCACTGGCCATCTCCCTCAAGGAAGGCAGTCAGTAGCCCCCCAGTAAAAACCTGATTTGTGCACAAAAGACTCCACATGTGCTGAAAGGTTCAAGGTCCAGGGACTAGAGGTGTGCCATGCACAAAGACTATCTGGAAAGGGCTGTCCTCTTTGCACCTCTACTGCTCTGTTTTGACTGGAAAACTTTAAAAAGCCCACAAATTTATAGTTCTTCCTTCAGAGCCTAATACACACCAAAATGTAAATCATGAAGCGACTCTGTTTATCGCAGTCACTGGCTGCTTAAAAAAATGTGTTTGAAAACAGCCTTCAAAGAGACAGAGCAGATCAGAACAGTCATGGTGACCCTGTGGCCCCACAGGAAAATGTCACTCTGATGTCCTATGCATTTTACCTTGAAAAAAATTTCACTTAGTCAATGCATTTTCTTATAGTTACAGGTTGCTTAACTTCGAGCATTTTCCCTTTGTGTGCACCATGAAAAGCAGGACTTGAGGAATCTGTTTTAATTCACAATTAGTGGCTTCTTTCCGGACCCAAAGCAAAGGGACAGGAGATGTTGAGCACAGCAAGGCTCCAGCAATAATCAGATAGAAGGGAAAAATTATTTGCCCTCTGTGAATGGCGGTTTGGCTGTATCATTTCTCACCAGGGCTCCCGTACTGCCCTGTATACTGCTCAGAAAAGCTTCTCCAAAATCATTTAGGTTCATAAATTTTTGTCGTGCACAAGATTGTCTACGGAGTGTGTGCCACCTGCACTTGCAGACCAAGTGAGAAAAGGTGTGCCACATGGGACAAACTACAGACTCCAGGGTTAAAGGCCGTTCATATGTTACTGCTGAGTACATTTGTAGGAAAGCTGATCAATCAGCTAGAAATTTGACTTCTGTAATTACCACTGGAGTTCAGTAGCCTGCTGGCCCAGGGCACAAAGGCTGAGCTGGAGCAAAGCTGGAGACAGGCCCTCTCCAAAATGGAGCAACTTCTCTCCTTTTCCCAATAATGTTGCAGTTCCTCCTCTGTGTCAGAGACAAATGATGAATTCTGACTGGAGGAAGGCTGTGGGACACAAATTTTACATTAAAAGCCAAATGCTATTTGTGAGAAATGAGACAACTCTTAAAAAGATTAATTTATTGAAAACAGAAAAATTGAAAAATTACAGAAATCAGAAAAATACAAAAATTTGGGATCCTATGGCTCGGTAGATGGTATGCCCCAGGAGCGCAGGGATATGAGATCTTCTGGCTGAGGCAGCACTAGACCTCAGGTAGAGAAAAAGGACTTGCAGTGCTGGGCTGACTTAAAAAAAATTACTAAAAGCCCCTTAAAAGGGGTAAGGCTTTGAATGTCCAGCACCGATGTCTCCCACAGCTAGTCTGGAGAGAGCAAGAGGGGAAGAGAGAAGAGAGCCGCCTCTCAGCTTCGTCCTTTTTATAGCTTTTGCTCCGCCCCCAGTCCACCCACAGCCCGCCCACAGCCCGCCCCTTCGGTCCAAGGCGATTGGTGCTTTCCCTTTGATGGATCATCTCTGTCCACCAATGGCTCATCGTTGTCAAGGGGGGTGGTATCAGTTAGAGATAAGGGAATACAATGCCTTCATTAAAATTCAGGTATTCAGGTTGCCATGGAACTTGCCTGCAGAGTAATGGCTCTGTAGCTAAAAATAGCTGCTGGCTATTAAGACTGGGTGGGGTTTTGGCCTTGGAATCAAAATGCAAGTGAAACACCTACAAAAAGTATTAAAATACATCCAACACACCTCAAAACACTTGTAAAAGTATACAGTAAACACAGGAAAGGTAACTCTTATGGTGTACCAGTGGTTTGAAGTTTGAAAAGGGCAAGTTTGTGATTTTTACTGGGAAAATTTTAACTGGGAAGGGTGCAACTCTATTAATAAACTTCTTTAAACAAATGAAAACACTGATAATGGAACTGGATTTTTGTACCTGGGCTGATGGGTTAATTGTAACATTCAATTTAAAAATAATTAACTCAAAATTAATTACTTAAAGCACTTAATATGCAAAGACCAAGCACAAATAGGGATTTCGTGTATGACACTATTTCTTCCTATTTATAACTGCAGAACTCTGGCTCAGCAGAGCACCAACTCCTCCCAGGCACTAAACATGTGCACAGCAGAGAGCTAAAGCTGCACTAAGCCCTTCAATGGCAAATGAAACACAAGGGGCAAGTAATGAGCGAAATTTCATCCATCTACGGTCAATTAAGCTAATTTAATTCCCCAGCAACTCAGTGTATAACATTTAGCCCTTTCCATCACTTGTTTTGTTCCACTGACATTCAATCACTTATTTATCTCTGTTGCCAAAGGGCCTCACCTGAGCTCTGATTTACAGAGCACAGTTGCAAGGGGAGAGCAGCTGGTTTCACTGGTGATTATTACATTTCTGCTTAGTGAGTAACATGTTCAACCTGCACAGGTAACTTGGAGGGAAATGGGCACAGAACCTTCTGTTCTTCCACCTGTTCAGCTGTATCCCCCACTTTTGTTCAAAGTCACAAGTTTTTCTTGTCACCTGCATGGACTTTTCATGCACTGCTGGGTTACCTTGCAATATTTCTTTCCAGAAACCAATTGAGGTTTTCACTTTTTGGCATGTTTAATGAGCCTGACATTTCTGGGAAGGCTCAGTCCTTGTGTGCATGCATTGGCAGAGTAAGCCCACCGTGTCTTGAGCATATCATGTTTATCACTGGTGCAGGCTGTGCCTGCAGCTCCTGAGCTGGAGGTCTGACCATCCCCAAAGCACTTATCTCACTGCACATTCGGGATTGCTTTGATCTACTTGCAGACAATGGACAGAGCCGAAATTTCAGGGCGGTCAGCGGCCTAACTGGCACAATAACCCAGATGGATTACTAAACATCTGGATATCCCCTCCTAAATTTAAAAAAAAAAAAAAAAAGCCAAATTGAACTCGAGCAAAATTTCCAAGAGAAGAGGGAAAATGTGTCCAGAGAAATGCAGATGTTGAACCTCTAGGTTGGATATGGTTTAGATTGGTGGTGCAGAGGTGAGGGCAATTATTATTTTTTTAATAGGAAAACAAGATTGTGAACCAACCTGAACCAGCAGTGAGCTTCATGAATAAATGTAGTTTTCTGTTTTCCACCCCTTTTTGCAGAGGTTCTGAGCACTTATAATTCATATTTAAGGCAAACAGAGCTTCAGATGTTCGGCAGTGTTAGTCATTGAACCCTATTGTGTCCCTTGAACCCCAAGACACAGCAGCCTTTTAACTGCAACTTCCCGTGGCTCATTTCCAGTAAAGAAACATAAACATGTGAGGTCTGCTGACTCTCTCTCCATTTAGACTCTGAGAACTTGATAAATGCAAAACATTTGCTTACCTTATGAAAAGGAAGTCATGCTCTCTATTGCAAAATTTTGATGGCAGTATGAGGGACTCACTGCTGTAAAGCAAGAAAAATAATGCGAGAAAACTGTGTTTTCAGACAGATTGTGTGGATTATTTTTTATGATTTCTGACTGTTTTGACTTGGCAAAGCAGGAGTCTAACAAAACAAGTGATGAAGGCTCCTAGCATGTGACTTCTCAAATATTTAGCAATTATTTGTAAGTTTTATTAAGTCAAGATGACTCATCCATCTTGACTTGCTTACATGTATGTTTTGTGTTCTATGCTATGTAGACCAATAGAAAGTGTTAGTCATTTGTTTTATTACTGCAGGGCTTTATTTCAGCAAAACTATCTAGCTCTGATGCTGTTTATTTTCAGAACAGCTCAGGGTGAATTTTGTAGGTCTGCAAAGCCACTGGCCTTTCTAACTTCTCTTCTCAGCAGTGGAGACCTAGAAATGTGAAGAAGAATCTCAGTTTTCAGTTTAAAATTAAAATAGTAGGTTGCTCTCCCTTTTATTTAGGGGCTGTGTTCTTGGAAATATAACTCTGGTAAAGACAGAGGAGTTATTTTTGCCGAAATTCTTCCACTGCTTTTTGCTCAAGGCAAGGTCTTCTGCAGCCAGGAAAAAAGAAACCCATAACCATAGGTGTTTTGACTTTGGGAAAGCTTCCATGGGAGGTAAAGTTTAAAGGAGGAAGTGGCATTGGCACAGATATTTACCACAGGGGATGTGGACATTTCAATCCTTTTTTTATCTTCAATTTGTCCCACTTAAATGAATTTAGTCTCCTCAGATCTGTAGCAGCCCCTGGCTGGCAAAAACCCCAACTGCTGGGTTTGCACAAGTGACCTTGAGGTATGACCCTGGTAGAATCTGTTTCAGGATGCAAATAAGGGTTTTCACAGCTAAAATCATGTAATAACTGTGCCATGTTGTTGTTCAACCTTTGGAGTAGGGGCTATGTCCTTGCGCACTGTGGCTGCACAAATTTAGGACTTCCATAACCAGTTATTGAGTCCTCTGCTTATCACAAGTGAGGTGAGCATTTTTTTGACCAGAAAAAGGGGTCAGCCCACTCTGAAGATGGCAGTATGACCTAATGAGCTGTTTATCAGTCTGACAAAGGGGTCAGATTATGCTGGTGAAACATTGTGAAGTCATAGAGGCCACAAGGCAAAGATCTGGGACATGAGTGTTTAACATATGGCCTAAATCTAACTTAGGTTTGTTCATCTAGACAGATAGTAGTCTAAGCCAGTTCTGAAATTTCTGTCTAAAGCCAGAAAACCACACAGCTAAACCTCATTAAAAACAAACAAACAAACCAACCAAACCAAACCAAAACAAACTGGTTTTTTTTTCCTCTGTGGAAAATTGTTATTCCAACTAAAAGAAATCCATGGATGGTGCTTTTTTTTCTGCTAAGAACTTCATCTTTTCACTGGAAAAAGGAAAACCTGGGCACTGAAATACATCTCCTGAAAAGTGCAAATTTTATGTATTAGTTCCTACCAACAAATTGCTCTTAATGATATTCTGGTTTAATCACATTTTTTTGCAGAAAAATTTTGCCTAAGGCTTTATCAGCTCCACACATCACTATTTTCTATTTGCAAAGTCTGTGCTACATTCATGTCTTGTTGTGTAAACACCTTTATTATGTTTTTTCTTGCAGACCAACAGCACATCTTCAGGAAAGAGAATAAGAGAAAAATAACTTACCGCTAAACATGTCTTTTCCATCAGTAAAAGGGAACAGATGGAATGACATGTGAGAGGTTCTTGAACTGAAAAATATGTGGTAGATACATAATATACATGTGTTTAAACTCATATATAGGAACACACAGGCAGATGTGGATGCACAGATGACACACCAACATCATGTACGCTCTGCAAGGTAAATAAATGCAGATGGAAACAGATTTATGTTCCATAGCCAAACACATTTAGCAGCATCCAAAAGAACCCCGAGAAGGACACTGTAGATGTGTATTGTATCTGCAATAGTAATCTACCTAATCTATTCTGGGTTTTGGCTGGTGTCTCAGGGTTCTCTAATGTTGCCAATTGTGCAGTAAATCTGCTGGGTCACATTACCAGACATATCAATACCATTCACAGTACAAATGAGCCATCAGCAAACTGCGAACACCAATGCAGATCATTTCCAAAAAAAAAAAAAGGACAATAATTAGTAGGGGTGTCCTATCCCCTTACAGCCCTGGGAGTGAAAAATGAGTTATAATGCAGAACACCTGTGCCACATAATGAAAATCCTGGAAAGCAGTTGTGGTTCAGAAAAGCTGGTTTGGGAGTGTAATATATCCCTGCATCCACCATCCAGGGACATAAAGCCCAAAACCCAAACCAGCTCAGACTGGACACTGCTTTTGCCTAGGTGTTTTTCTGATGATGAGTTAGCAGGAGGATAGTTCAGTGCTTGGGAGGTTTTGGGGCAAACCCTAACATAAAGCCTCTCCCAACTCAGTCTGGAGATGAGTACTAACACAGGGTGAAGAGTTGCCCGTTTGGAAGGTCCTGGAGATCACACAAATAACAGGGCCTTCCCTCCTCTCACTCAAGTCAATTGTTTCTGTACAAAGCTCTATAGCACATGACAGAGCCCCTTTAAGGATTTTTCCAAATAAAGGATTTGGAGAGGCAGAGTCTGTGAGAAGAGTTGCTTATTCATTAGACCAAATATTCTTGGAAAACAATGGAGAAGCTTCAAGGCACAAAAGCCCTTGTAGAAATAGTCAATGTCAAAACCAACACAGGCTTAGAAAACTATCTCTGTGGTGTGTAATTATGTTAGTCATCCTGTTAGGCTGAGCAAAAAGGGTGATTGGAGATGAGGAGATGAGGAAGGTGGTCAGATTTCGCCCTGTGGGACAGAGAACTGGAGTTTTGGAGGGTTAGCTGGAGAAAGGGGTCTTGTGATGAAAATCCTAATGGACAATAAGACAGAGTTCAAGTGATGGAGACTCTATCATGTCCCTTGGGAAACTGTTTTATTAATAACTTACACTGTCTTTAAAAGTTCACCTCTCATTTCCAGGTTTGATTTTTCCTTCTTTGACTTGAAGCCATAGAGGACTTTGTCTGCCAGCCCTAAAGAGATTTTTATTTGTGATATTTAAGGATTGGTAGAGTAACCCAGAATTCAGTTTCACTTATGGATATTCCTTTCCACTTAAGGGTCCTTCCACTCCTTTTTTTCAACCCAGTTCTTTCTTTTGTATCAGAAAGAGTCCCTAACTTCACTCTTCAGGGATCACACATAATACAGCACAGATTGTGAAGGAAGGTGCTTAGAAAATGCATATAGAAGGTCTAGAGATCCTGAGAAAGCTATAAAGCTCTGCAATGAACACAAACCAGAACCAGTTCCTGGAAGCTTCTAAAATAAAACTGCTGCTTTATTAAAAATTAAAATTTTAAACCTACATCTCACTTTAAGTGGCAAATACAGAATAAACCCAGCAAAACTGAGAAGTAAATTGGTTTCCAGGAGGGCTAGTCCTGCATGGTCAACACACTGCCAAAGTAACTGGGGGTTTATGCTGTTGTAAATAGCAGAATTGTCCCCCTTATCAGGAGATTTCACTATTTTGTGGTTTGCACTCCTGTTGTTCTTTGGAAGGTTTTTATGTAACATTACTGGTTGTCCTGCAAAAATTGGGATTAACTTGGAAGACATATATTGCAGATTGGATTAGACTTCAAAGAGGTGTTGCCAAAGAGAACTTTTAAAAGGCTTTAAAAAATGAATTGCACTGATAGAGGCCCTTTTCCTTTGAACATGGAGAAAAAAAGCAGAGTTTAATATTACTTAAATGTGTCCAACAATTAAGTTGCTTGGTACTCAGGCAAACCACATGGGGAAGTTTTCAAAGGAAAGAGGATATTCTAGTGACTTTTCAATTATTCCCTTTCTCCACATTTCTTCAGTGCCCCTGAGACCGCTGATGCCCATCTCGGCACCTGTGTCTGAATCTGTCCTCCATACGGAGCACCACAGCCCTGTCAGCCACCCAAAGGGGGAATGGCCTCAAACTGACAGAGGGCAGGGTTAGATTGGATTTTAGGAAGAAATTCTTCCCTGTGAGGGTGGCGAGGCCCTGGCACAGGATGCCCAGAGAGGATGTGGATGTCTCATTCCTGAAAGTGTTCAGGATGATGGGGCTTGGAGGCACCTGGTCTAGTGGAAGGTGTCCCTGCCCAAGGCAGGGGGTTATAACAAGAAGATCTTTAAGGTCCCTTCCAACCCAAACCATTCTATGATTGGCCCAGGATTCCCCCTTTCCTGTTTGGGCATAAAATGGCCCCCTTGTTTTTATATTTCCTCTCAGGTTGTGCTGCCTATCTCAGGCTCTGTGAAATGCACTGGAGAATGATGGACACACCTGCCTGTACCAGCACCTGTGCCTCTGGAACACCTCGTAGGGCTTAAACTGGGGATATTAAAAAAGGGATGGGCCAATTCTGGACAGTGTCTGCCCCGAAACCTCTGTGTGTGCCTTGGCTCAAAGGAGCTGAGACAAAGAGAGAGGAGGGATTGCTTCACTCTGCCCCATGTCCCCCAGCCTTGGTGCTGCTTTCCCTTGACCCTCCCCATGCCATTGCTGGAGAGTACAGCATGTTTCATCCAGGCAGCATTGCACAAGGGATGCTCCTGGAGTTTCCAAAGGAACATTCAGGAGTTGTTGTTGACCTCTCAGAGTTTTTGGCCAGGCCCTGCCCTCCTACAGTGGTCATCTTGGAAGCAGCAGGTATGAGGAAGACATGCCCAGGCTTCACCAGCTGCTGGGCACCAAATGGTCCGGCCCTGCCTGCCTGCTCCCAATGCCCTGGGGGATGGCCCAAAATGTGGCTCCATCAGCTCCTGGGTTTCACATGCACGTCTTTGAACGGTTTTCTGTTCTTCTCCATCTATTTTTAATTTCTTCAGGGTAAGAGGGTTTATCTGTCAGTAAGACTTTGGGGTAATTTGTTTTACTGCAGGGAAGGTGAAGCCCTGACTGGTGAATGAAGTCAAGTGCTTTTCCGAGTGGATTTGGGTGTTTGTAAGGGCATGTGGAATGCAGGGCAGGAGAGCTGTTGTGATAGGGACCTTGGCTGACTGCAGATTTTCTATTGGAAGAGTAAATACAGAGGGTAAAATGTCATTGTTTTTATAGAACATAATAGATCTCTTTCTTTTTCTCCCAAGAAGCCTGGGAACTCCAAACAAGTTTGGGGGCAGTTTTATTAAATGAAAATATTCATGCATTGAGCTAATTTATATCTTTCCAGCCCAGCCCAACAAAAGGTCAGTTGAACAAACCACTCTCTCAGGAGCTGGGGAGGAGTTATGAGCTCACAGTAATCCTCCTAATTGCACTCTACCTCAGTTTTCCATTTTGTTAATCAGCGGCCAACAAATCCTGGCTTTCAGAACTCATTATCAACCTGCTCCGTGCTCTTACCCCTGCCCTCACCCTTTGGTTACTCACTCTGCACAACCCTCTGCCTTAGGCATCCTCCAGGTTTCCTTCTGCATCATTCTGGTGCACAATCATAACCAACTTTTGAATATAAGTCAACTATAAATAACTGGGGTGCTGCTGCACGTATGGATTAGTGCCGATGGAGCAGCAGAACAGAATGAGGACTGGTGGCCAGCTTTGCTCCTGCTGGGAGCTTTAAAATCCAGCCTGGGTTCCAGAAGATCTCTGCCAGTGGAAACTGCCCAGGCCCAACACTTCATCACTGTATCTCCTGGCTGGACCCACCCCACCCAACATAAATGTTTGACAAAATTTTACAATTGGAAGCTCAGGTCAATTTCTCACAATCTGCAAATTAAAAAAAAAAAAAAAAAAGCAGCTTGAATTTTCTCCAAACTTTACACGACCCTTCTCTCTTCCCTTCAGAGCAGATCTGGCAATTTTCAGGCCTAATGAATTTTCCAAGTTCCAGTAAAAGGGGAAGCTGCCTGCAACCCTGCCTACAAACTTTCAAGCCTGCCAGCTCCTCAAAGCTCAGCAGTGCTTTCCACTGTGCTGCCTCGTCGTGGTATGTGTGGTAAAGATCTGTGATTCCCCCTGACTTCCTTCTCCCTCTTTTTTTTTTTTTGTTACAGTCTGTCTCAAACAGATTTTAAAAAAGGGGATTAGAAGTGAGGTTTGGTTGAAGAACAGTCACATCTGTTCTAGTGCCAGGTGACTTCCATTTTTTCAGAGTTTTGTGACAAGAACATTACTTAAGAGTATGACTAGATGAGAACCATGTCCCACCTCCATCCTGTGTCCATATGTTTGAGTTTGTCCTACAATGGCCATGAAATATCAATCTTTGCTGCTCTTTTGGTGTCTGGACATTACAGCATATACAAGAGTTACCCTAGAATGAGGTCAAAACACCATGACAGCAAGATTCAGGGGGATTTTCTGCCCCCTTATCTGCATGCGCTTGTGGCACAGCTGCATTGTCATACTCAAGAGAATGGAGATAGTTCAATTCCTTACACTGGGATCTGGGGCCAGCATTGTCTGGCTTCATGCTGGCTTTGCTGGACAGCAAGACTTGGGCCCCGCTGAGTTAGACATATGGAGAGAACCTGCTCCAGTTCATCCTTGGAATGAAGGTGATGGGAATTCCTCAGGAGCTGAGCATCTACAAACTCACACAGGTTCATTGACAAGAGGGAAGTACAAAGCAGTATTTGGAAGCAGATGTCTCTCCACCATTGCTAAGCAGCCACAGACACTGCACGGTCATATGGATCCCTCTGCTGCAATCCAGATTTATGTCCATGGACTCTCATAACAACATAACACACAGATCTCCTCACCAGACCTGGCTGTAGTTCTTCCCAGAGACTGCTCAGCCCAGGCTTCCTCCACCTACAAATCTTCCCTTGCTTCCTGCCCATGGAGACTGAAGTAAACAGCCACCTCCAGAGGATTCACTGAGCATCTCCCAGAAGAACCTGTAACGTTACATGCTGCACATTTGGAAACACTCCTGCAAATCTAAACACACCAGTGTTCCCTTTCCATATGTGACAGACAGACCACATTGCCAGATGTTCAAAAGCAAAGCAAATCCTCCTCCACCTTGCATGCAGAAGGACAGACTTCACTCATCTCACTTTTCCTCCATTTTGATTCAGATTTTTATCATTTTCTCAAGATGCAGACAGAACTCAGGGCAGTTCCAAAGTATCTGTGTACCTCCTTCTACAACTGAAATACCTTCCTCAAATCTTCCCTTTGTCAATCTGCTGTTGAGAAGTTGCCTCTATCAGAAAACTGCCTTTGTTCATCACTTCTCTTTGGAGTCTGGTGCCATGGAGTCTATGTCACTTGTCACCTCATTTCTTCACCAACATCTGTTGCACCACCAGCCCTCAGCCCCCACCGTATCACATGAACTGCAGACTCTGCACCAGAGGAATTACGTGGAGCTTGAGGCAGCCCTGATTTATGTTGCAATACAAATTGCACTGTAAGTTATGCTGCCCTCAAAGGCGAGGGATTCTGACAGAGCACCTGTTGTCCAGATTCCTCCCTTCTCCCCAGATCAGTCTCTTGCAAGGTCGAGTCATGGCCTGCATGGATTAGGATTCAGGACTCTGAAAGCTGAAGGCATTGGGATGGTGATTTATCCAAATTTTAAATCAGATATTTCAAAGATGCTTCATTTAAAGAAATAGAGAAATTATAAAAATAATAATGGCTTAAAGTATGCTGGCTGTTTAGTCTGAGTGTCCTTGAAAAAAACAGAAATTATAATAACTACCCAGCAAGCAAAATATGAGAGAGATTATCTGTGAACATTAATGACTTACTGTTTCTTAAATGTTCTTTATCTTAGTTGCCAGCACATGCTGATGCACTCAGAAAAGCTGACAAGGCAGACTTAGCAAAGGTTTTTCCAAGTTTGCATAATTTTCTCTCACAGTAAACTTTTCTGCCTGTTAAGCTTTTTGTGCCAATACTGGTGACCAGTTCAGATCAATGAATCACAGATGAGCAATGGTCAGCTACACCAGGAGAGGTAAATATTCTGTTTTAATGCATCTTTTCCCCTTTTCTCCATCACCGTATGGGAAGGTTTAGTTCCCATCAGACTGTCAAAGAAGACAGTTTCTCTTTCATTTGGCTGGCTTACATCTCACCTACATCACCTGGAAATGAAAGAGAAGAGAGATGACCTGCTGCATTGTTCCAGTCCTCACATGGCCCTGCAAACCAAGACCTCCCATTCAGGCCAGAATAGCAAAGGAAGGGGTAAGACCACTGCTGGGGTTTTTTCCACATTATGGCCTCTTTTGCCCCTGGGAACTTTCTGCTTGGGCAGAATCCGAGGATCTTTTTTTTTTCTTTTTAATGTCTCTCACATACACAGTTGATTGAAGTGACCCTGATCCCACAATGACCAGTTGTGGTTATTAATGTGCCCAAAGCAGATATCTGAGTTGTTCAGTGCAGCTGGTCCAGTCTGTCCTGAATGTACTGAGTTTTACAGTGCACACACATACTTTTTTGTGTCATCAGTGGCACCCAGAAGGACACGAGAGCACAGCAGAGGTGAGACACAGCACTAACAACTGCATTGAGACAGGACGAATCTTAGACTTTGACCCACAACAGCGTCCTTTGGACTCCCTGTTCATGACATGCCTTTGCAATGCACAAAGACTCATACCTTGGAGGGGAACCATAGGAAAAGGTGTGCTGTATTTGTTCAAAAATTAATTATTGATGTCAGTCAAACTCCTTAGCCTTGAAGCTGTGAAGTGGAAACATTAAACCCGTGCAAAGGTCAGCTTTACCAGGACCTGCCTATTCAACAAAAGGAACTAAGGCAGAATGATGAATTGCCAATGAGTTCCTGTGTGTTCAAGCAAATGACAAACTATTAACCAGTAAAACTGAACATTGCAATACAGGAATTCAGCTTTGGGATGGAGTCATCACTGAAGTAGGTAAGCAGAAGGTTTTGTGAGTTGTAGATCAATAACTGAGCATCAAATATGGAGATCATGCAAAAGCAGAGGGCACTTTTGCAAACTAACTGCTTTTGGTTAACATAAATACCTAAATTTCTGTGGAACAAGAAAATGCTGGTGGTATATGGAAAGAAGAAGTAAACGAATGTTCTATTGCTCAGTACTGGGGTCTATCAATATGGAACCATTTGCTGAACCAAGGCAGTGAAGTACTCCTTTGTTTATTATCCTCTTGTTTCAAAAACAGGCCACTTGTAAAACAGGAAAGCTCTTGAGGTCAAGTCTTTCACTGAATTATGCTTATAGATTAAGTGCAACTAAGCCCAGTTAATTACACAACCACTTGGTGTGGATGGAAGAAACTTAATAAAAAATGGGAGTTTTGACAATTATGTACTTCAAAGCCCTGAAACCATCACTCCTCCCAGTCTCCTCTAGTTATTGGGATGAAGATTCTTTCATTAATCTGTTTTTGCTGCTATAAAGTTGGAGCATTTGTTAAAAGAAGACTCAGAGGCTGAAGTAATCCACAGCCAGCTGCCACATTTCCATGGGATCTATAGTCCCAGCTCATGGAGAGTTTTTAATGCAATGACTTTACAGCCCCAGGGCTGCCACACTTCTTTAGATATGAATAGACACTCACCCACTTGGCAAGTTAGGAACCTAAAATGGACCAGACATTTTTTGTTTAAGTCCTTAAAAGTTGTTCCCTCTATTTGCTTTCCTTAGTAACCCATGAGCATTGAACATCTGGGACTCATCATCTGTTTTGTGATGACTATGAGGCATCTCATCTTTTGAGCAAGCCCAGTAAACCTCAGTAGGTTTATGTCAGAAAAAGTCAGTGAACAGTCCCATGAGCCTCTGGTCATCCAGCTTCATATGGGCAAGGTCTACCTGCTTTGGATGGGAAGTCACATCTGTTTCAATCTCTACATGGTTTTGATATGCAACTGCTGACACTAACTTGATCTAAGACATAAGCGTACACCAACAGACTCACAAAAAGCCATGAAACATTCCATTTCCATGATAAAAATAAATTTTCAAGATGCTTCTTGGAAATATGCATACATTTTTAAAATAAACCGCACCAAAGAAAGCAAACAAAGCAAAAGGTTCTGTTACTTTATGATACCAATTTCAGTTCAAAGTGAATTTAGACCTATGACTTGGGCTATGTCTGCTCCAAAGCTCAAGGTCTGTCAACAGGCCAGTGTTAGGCAAAATTTCCTGCATGTCCAGAAGGAGAATTTGCAAGCACAGCTTCTGCAGGCTCCGAGTAACCCTGTGTCTTCCCCCAGAGTATGCAGAGATCTCAGTCCACTGCCACTGTGTGTGCAGGGTCCAGATGGGTGCACAGGGGTGGCTGCACAGTCACCTCACACAGTACCCTCACTGAGGGGGCTCTCTGCATCCAAGACTGTCCCAGGCAGCCTGTGAAGCAGATTCTGATGCAAAGCCAGGCCTCCAGGACTTGAAGGGGAGATGCGGGTACTCACCACCTTGTTTAACATGACCCAAAACTATAAAAAGCAAGAAGAAAAATATTTCCTATTCTTATTAGGATCTGCAGACTTGGCCTGCTGAGAACTGAAATAACTTACTGCATCGTGGCTAGAATTGGGTTGCACACAAAGGGAAATACCTGGACCCATACTTTCATTTCACATGCTTTGCAGGCTCTGAGGATTATGAAGATCGGCTTAGTTTGGCTGTAGCAGTAAACAGCAGACCCAGTCTGACAGATGCAAACACACCTGGGTAATGTCACTTCAACGTACAGTTCAGCACAGAGAAGCCACCTGAGTCAAATTTATTCGCATGTGTTCTTAAAGAGCAGTTCTCAGCTGAAGGCTCGGGACTGAAGTGCTGACACCCTTAGTGGAAAGACAATTCAGCTGGCTACAAGCATCAGTGACTGCATTTGCATCTGTCATCACAAATATATATTTCAGTTTTAGACTGGGGGAGAAGAGAAAGCAAACACAACATTTTCTGGTTAAACAGAAACAAAGTATGGAATCACTGAGACCTTCTAAAGGAGAGTTTATTTAATTTATTCTTCCGCACACACAGCTAGTTTGCTAGGATATTATAACTCAACTCATTTCTCTGGTGACCCATGGCAACCTCTGGATCAAAAGGATTACTTGTGACTCATAACTTACCTTGGCTAAATATAAATATAGGGCTTTGGGTTAAGTAATCTAGGCCTTAATCAATAAAACATTTAAAGTGACAGTACAAGGAGGGATTTCAAAAGTCATGCTATTATGATGTTAACTCCTAATACCTGAGTTTCTGGGGCTCTCCTTTTCTGGTTTAACACAGATGCCCCACATCAAGGATTTTCCATACATTTCATGTATACAAGTACAGCTGTATACAGTTTAAATGTTCTCCTGTTCCACAGCAAACTCATGCTCATTTTCCCCCACAGGAAATCCAAGCAATTGCCCCTGTGTGCAATACCACAATTAGGTGACCATAATTGCATACTTAATGAGCTTGTATATGTTTGAATGCCAGTTTCTCAGATGTGGCCACCTAAATGGATATCTGAATCTCACTTTTGAGTGGTGAGGTTGAGAAAAAAATGTATGAAAGTCTTATTTCATATACCTAAATTGGACCTAATTTAAATCCCCAATTCTTGTTTAAGTGCCTGTATTTCAATATCAGATCTTACGTGCAAATCAGCCACCCTGTGGGCTAGTGTTGGCAACCAGAGATGGGAAAACATGAGTAAAATATGACTCCTTTAAAAGAAGTCTGGAAGCTTTCCAAATAGCTGCAGGAATGTAAAGATTACAAAATAATTTCTCCCCAGCCTGGGGAATCTGCAGGGTCATTTCTGGTTATAGCTGTGGTGGCCACTTGAGGGAAGTGGTTGCCAATCCATGGTACCAATCCAAACCCTGTGCATCCAGTGAGCAAAGTGGACATTGGGCAGGACTCCCCACTCCCAAGGTAATACAGCTTCTACAGCCCAGAGATGGATGGGACAAGGGGCAGTTCCTATCAAATCATCTAACAGTAATTTCAAGTGTACAGGCACTGATAGGTTAGATTTGATATGAAAATCTAGTGGGTAAGAAGTTAAAAAATTGGAAAGAATCTGTGTTTATCTGCAATTATTTTAGTATTATTGACAAGCTGGGACTTCAGAAACAATATAAATTATGCTGTCTGCTGTCCATAGTTCCACCGATGTCAGTGGAGGGAGTTTTGGCTAACACACCTTCCTCAGAGCTAGTACAGTCCAAATTATGAACATAGAGAAACTACTAGTTTCAGCTATTAAATAACTACATTTTTTCCTTTCTGAAGAAAAGAGCCAAATTTGTATCTGGCTTTTATTCTTGCCCAGGGTAATGGAAAACTGAAGATGAATTGCAGTCTTAAAAACCCTTCCATGAGTTCTTCAGTATGAATTACTTTATATAATTCATGGAGAAGGTGACATGATTTACATCAATATATACAGTTAAATTATTCTATATTGTAAACCATTAGCAAAGAGGGATGAAGGGCTTACGAAGAAGAGTGGAGAGACTACACTGTTACGACAGAATGAAAAATTTCTGGACATGCAAGAAGACATCACACTGTTTCCCTTGGAAGATGCTTGTGTATGTTTCCTCCAGCAAATATAAGATCTCTGGCCTGTGTGCTGGAGACTGTTCTTTGTTTATTTTTGTGATATACCAGAAACGTTTGTACAGAAGAGCAGGCAGATTGCACTTCAACTCCCAAAATACAAGGTGGGGTCAGTTGTGGAGGTGTGTGTCAGAGGGATGTCACTCACAGCTGATTGGTCTTATCAAGGCTACATTGCTCATCAAGTGGTATCAGGGGAGGTTTCAGTTGGAATTCTTCCCCCGGAGGGTGGTTGGGCACTGAACAGGGTCCCCATGGCAGTGGTCACAGCTCCAAACCTGTCAGAGCTCAAGGAGCGTTTGGACAACAATCGTAAGTCCCATGGCGGGATACGGGGAGTCGTCCTTTGCAGGGCCAGGAGCTGGACTCAGTGATCCGTGTGGGTCCCTCCCAGTTCAGGGTATTCTGTGATTCTGTGATCAAAGCCCTCACCAATGCAAAAAGGATATTTTTTACAGCACAGGCTGGTGCTTGCCAAGTTTTGAGGCACAGCTGCCCCGTGTGTCTCCATTCTCAAACGAAGGAGATACGTCAGCAAGTTGGTCCTCAAAGCCAGCACTGCTGGGATATGAATGCCCTGAGTTCAGGGATTAAGAGAGAGCAAATCCTTCTTCCTCCTTTTACACAAGATCTTACAAGCAGGATGCTGCACGGTGCAGGCTAAACAAACCAGACACTGAGGTGGAATCCCAGGGGTGGTTTTGCTGTAGGAGGTTCCCACAGGAGATTGTGGCTGGGGGAAAGGTGCAACAAACCCACCAAATGGTTTATTTTGAGAAACTCACCCTGGAGAAAAAGGATGGGAATACTGTGGCACTAGGAAAGGAACTGCAGAGCGACTCTCTTGCTGACACAACTTCATCCTTTTCATCATCTAGATTTGTCATCTGCTACGACTCCAAGGAAAGGACCAGTTGCCAATCCAATACAGGGTCTGATACTCTTCATCTTGGAAGTAGCTTCAGCCTTGCTTATTTGTTGTTGTTTTCTGTCTGGTGCTGAAGATTCCTGAGGAAAAATAGTCAGTTTATCTCTTAACCATTCCTGCATCCGTTTAGAGAAAAATTCTTGTTTTCTAAAAGGTGTTTAATTTCCCCCACTATGGACCCATTTAACTTTCCTTTCTAATCTCCTAAAAATCTGGAATGAGGTCTTTAGTAGTTCTGATTGTTGTGAAACAGCTTTGGGAGATAACTCCTAGTCCATGTTAACTACACTTCAAGTAATCTTTGTGTAACTGTGATGCAAACCCATAATCTCCCAAGGCCCATTTATAACCATTTTAATGACTGAGACTTAAGGATGTTATTGCAGGATCGGCAGGGAGAGAGGGGTGAAGAACTGACCAAGGAAGCACAGTTCAGTTTGTCTTCCAAACAGCTCCATATCGTTCACAGCTTTACAAGGATGAAGTGACTGGTGAACAAACAAGGAGGCCTAATCTCAGATAAAGAAAGGGGGTCCCATTCTGACCACCAGCCTTCTTCTGGAAGGTCATATAAGCCCATACTTGTTTCTTTGCGGTGAGAGAGAGGCTTGAGTTTCATAGGACTTGACACCTTCAAACATAAATGAAACGTACCCTCGGGACAATGAATATACCAAGCTCTGACAGCTGACTGCACACACAGAGCAGCTGTGTGCTGTCCTTGGGGACATCAGTGGTGAGGGAAGAGTGTTAGGAACTGTATTGAACACTGGAGAATGTATTGCATTAAATGGTTCTTTAGACAAAGTCCATCTCTCACTACCCTCTTTTGGGCTGCCTTTTGGCAAAAGAAAATCTGCACGTATCAAGGACAGAAAACAGACTGGGATTTAAAAATGAGATGGTTTCAACATCCCTTCAAATAAGTCTCCCAAAAACACAGCAAAACACACAGTACCACAGAGGGGCAGAACTCCTTCTAGAGGAAGATAGCCTCTAAATATCATTTCTGACTACTTTTTGTTTGCTCAATTGCTTTTAATTAAGCCGCACTTGGTTTGGGGAGCCAGCCAAATGTGGAGAACAAAAAGGAAAGCAAGAAATCCAACCCCTCAAACCTTTGCTCAGTGGCTGAATTTCCCCAGCTTTAAGGCACAGTCTTTCTCCATGAAGGCTCAATGCTTCTCTCTAAACCTGCTTGGGAGAATTTATTATCCCTGTGCGCAAGTCTTTGAAACCATGATTTTAACGGTAATAATTTCTAAGCAGTGAAATTCATGAGAGGCTGTAATATAATGCCAAGTCAATCCTATTATGATTTTAATTGGAATATACATTTTATGTGTTATTAGAGAAATGTTACTGTCCTTCTTATGTTTAATACTATATGAATAGCTAAAGCCCTCTAATGACCATGTAATTTATTGTCCCTACAGTTACGGCATTAAGCTACAAGGCACCTAATACTTGCAAACATTGTAAACTCCAATTACAGCTACACCAGTGATCCTTCTGTCAACTGAGCTAAAAATGACTGAATGATAAGGTTAAGCACTGAGCCTCGTAATGCAGTTATCTGGAGCTCAGCACCTGTACTACAGAGAAATGTCCAATAAACCGTGCTTAAACAGTTTTATGTTGTTATCGGATATAAGTATAGCAAATACACCCAGCTTCCAGAATGATGCTGCTTGCTCTGATTCCACCAATCTTTTATGTATTTGTCAGCTTTAGTCTAATTTAGTGTTAGCAGTAAATCAGTGATTCCCAAGAACTTGACAGATTTCACAGGCACCAGAGGGGATTCTGCCCAACCCTTCAGAAATCTTGGAATTTCATGAAAAATTGCCAGCAGTTTCTATGCAAGGTGGGATCTTCTTCTCAAACATCCACAGCTACTTGAGAAAGTACCAAACTATCTGACAACAGAATTCAGAGAATTTGGAAACAGGTTAGACTGCTTTTGACTTCTGAGTGACAGGAACTCAGTACCATTTGAAGGTAATCTTTTCCTCAGAAAAAGACGGCCTTTAACAACAGTGGTAAATTGCCAGAGTCAAAAGCAGACCTCTCTCACATTGATGCCTTTGTCTGGCAAAGGAGTTGAGAACAGTCAGTACAAAAAGATACTGTAAAGACCAACCAGAACAAGTTTTCCAAAATGAAAAACCTCAATATGATAACTGGGGACATGTCAGAAGACATGTATAATATTGATCCTTCATTGGCTTTTTCTAAACAGAAGGATATAAATCTAATCCACAGACCAGAATAACAGCAAGATCCATGCACGAACTAAATTACCTCCATGCAAGGTTTGTTACCAGCACAAATGGCTCCTCAGGTTTATTAATAATTCTGGTTTTCTTTTCTCATGAAAAAGGTTGGTGGAAAATAAAGTGGGCTACCTAGACTGATCCCTCTCTGAGCCATTCTGTGCCCCATAATTTTTAAGAAGCTTCCAGAATCCTAACCCTAGTTTTAGTTTTTCACATTTCTGTATTCCAAAAGGAGAGTTGACATTCAACTTCAGTAGTAACTTAGGCATCCAGCTGGTGTCCCAGAAAGAGAAAGCAACTTTAAAAATTCCCTGCATTCAGGTACTCAGCACTGTACTGCCCAGGTGCCACACCTGGGTCATGGTCACTGTCATTTCTGATGAGGCTGTAAATGAAACAGAAACACACACTCTGCTCTGGGTGCATTCTGTTTCTATGTAGAAAAGCCTTTCCTAAACAGTCTATTTTAAATATTCCTGAGATGTGCCGTAAGGCTGAGGGGGACTCTCTCCACAGTACTGGGTTCTATTTCCTTTTGAAAGGAGGAGATGTGTGGGAATTATCACCTATATCATTGACAATGTCGTGCTTACCTGCAGAGTCATTCGTGCTGCCCGATTTGCTACTTACCACATGCTATACAATGCCATGGTGCACAAAAGTACTGTAAAACCTCGTTTTATTTCCTATAAAAATACATAGATTGTATGTGTGTATACATATTCCCACAAACTGTAATTTGTATGTGTTTTGGAGGGCTTTACACCACACGAGAGGTGATAGTTAAATAGAATCCTAGCACCAGTTCCGCTAAGAATATTTCAAACATTTGAGGCAATTCTCTCCTGTATGATCCATTATGTCTGTGTAATTCCTCTGGCTAAACACTCCTCTCAAAAGAATACATGTAGCAAATCAAGTGCATGAAAAGGATAAATCACCTTTCCTCACCTGTGATTTCTGATTGCTCACTTAAGCCACCTAACATTTCTGCAGCCCAAAGAGGTGGACTAAAACCTGCTAAAAGAGGAAAATGGCAAATATGCATTTCAACGACATTTCAAACTACATTTTGAAAAGGAATGAGCACTCCAGCCGCATTTTGTGACACATCTGAGATTTGTGTCGCTTCATACATTTCCCATGACCATCCAAATATTCATGAAGAATTAATAACATGGTCCTGCTTTTAGCAAGTTCCATCCATTCTTATTTGTATCTGGCTATAATCAGCACTGAGACCCCAAATAGTGGATGACTGCATTTGATTCTTGAGTCCTTTTCTTTTTGTTTATGTCAAAGCAAATTAGATGGAAAGAGACTGATGAGGAAATCGAGCAAACGGTGGAAGGTCAAGAGGGCATTTCACTGAAATGTAATATAATAAGTACAATTTAAACAATGACAAGTCCCATTCACCTCTTTTGTTTTCTTGAAATGTTTAGAATTATTTTTAACCATCTTTTTAATAAATAAAATTGTTCTATTAGTTTGTTGTACATTTGGATTTCATTAATTTTAGATTTTTTTTCCAAGCATCTAAAATTACACAGATGTCATTGGGCTCATTTAGACCTCAAACAACCCTTGCAACAAAACCAATTATTCAAGGGTCATTTGGAAGTTGGAATTCTATAATAAAGGAAAATTTAAAAGTTAAAAAATGAAATTAAGAAGAAGAAAAAGAAGAAGAAACAATGCCAATTTTATGTCAATTCAGTTGTTATCACAATAACTGAAGATCTGTTTTATTGTTGGGGGAAAGGGTAGAGCCAAAGAGTGAAAGTTCAGGAAAGCTGGTTTATTCCCAAAATGCCCCAGTTGTTCCCTTTCCCGTGACGATTAGTCATAAAATATCTCTCCCAGCTTTCTAGCTCTACCATGGGGATGGATAAGAGGACAAAGGTTTGGTTTTTGTTCTGGAAGTTGTTCCTGTTGCTCAAAGAAATTTCAAAAACATCATGATCGTGATCATGTGTGGCAAAGTGCAATCCAAGGACACACGGCAGAATGGACAAAGGCAAAACCTGGGATCCTGACTACACTGCCATACTCTAAAGAACACTTTCACCTCATGTAAGAGTGAAGGGGTTTAATTTTGCCTTGTCAGCACAAACTGTAATTTGTTGGGGGGATTTTTGGCTGTGAAAAGGTTTTCAAGGACAGTTGGGAAACAGCTTGGATAATGCACTGCCGGAGTGCTCCCCAGCAGGTATCTCAGGGGACAATGCTCAGCCAGTTCAAGGTGCTGAGGAGGAATAAATGACTTCTGTCAGCCCTGTAGAAAAGGAAGCTTAAAAATGTGGTATAAAGGCAACTGCTTTGCCCTTCTTCACACCTTGCCAAAGAGGGAACTGGGCTCCCAGCTCTGTAAACATCTCCAGATTTATAGGGGTGTGTCTGAGAACAGACACGAAAAATCCAACCATTGTGATTCCTTGGTTGAAAATTAGGATCTGGGGTTTACTTTACTGAGCAGGAGGGAAAATGAAAATTGCTTTCCCTGTAACCTGAGAGACTTAGCAGAGCTCTCCTGCCAGACTGCAAAGATATGCAGTGGTCCCTGCCCTAAACTCTACCATCCTACTTAGCTGCCAGGACTGCTAAATGGAGACATAGAAAAATGAATAATGGATTGTATGAAAGCTATATTACCATAACTTGAAAATCCTGCTGCTGAAGGCTGAAGATCTCTCTGAAATATTATCAAGCACGATGGAAAGGGAGTAGAGGGCTAACATCCAAAAAGAAAATTAATAACTGACCCCTGAAAATCATGGTTTAGCTTTTTCTTTTTCTCTTTTTTTTTAAGAGACAGTAGCTGTAACTCTCCTTCTGACCCAACATTAACCTTCTACAAGTTATAACAGGCGATTTGTAAAAACACCCCTTTATTGCCTTGACCTGTTTTAGGGCTGCTCTATCCTCCAACACAGCTGTATCCTGTGGTTTCAGTTAGCTGAGTCGTCATGCAGAATTGTTGCTTTGGACTGAATTTGATAGCTCAAGTCATGCAGGTTATTCCCAGAGAGGCACCACAGCCCAGCAGAGCATCTGCCCCATGGTGGGGGGTTTATTCCTAACATGAAAAGATAAAAGAATATAGCAGATTCAGTGGAAAATTCACCTTGCTGAGCAATGGGTAGAAGTGGCTTGAAGGACCTGGGCTGTTCTGTGTAAAAGTGGGGAAGAAGAGAGTGTTCCACTTTGAAGATCCTTCCAGACTAGTGTCAAGGCTCTGGAATCCTGACAGCCCAGCTATCCTGAGGATCAGTGTCCTAAACAGCAAAGAGGAACTTGCAGCACACACAGACACAAAGTGAGTAGAGAGCTCCCTAAAACAGGCACATTCCTGCAGAAGCTCTTAGGCACAGCAAGGAACCTGAGCATCCTGCCTCTTAGAGCTCCTCCCCAGCAGCTCAGGGGGTGCAGGGTCTGCCCTGCCTGCTGGCTTCTGCCTACCCTAGGGTTGGGCTCAGCTTTGCAAAGCCAAGCTGCCCAAAGTGATGGCATCAACAGTGGCCTAATCTAACCTGCCTGCCAGGTCTTTGCTGCAGACAGAGGGTTTGCTGGGGGGAGACAAAGGGGCAGCCAGGACATAAACAGAAGAGAGTGAATATGACAGCAATGTGGCAAACACTGTCCTAGTGCAAGCAGCACCCTGGTTCCTTGTGCCCAGCTGCTGCCATGCTCCAGGGCATCAGGGACTCCTGGTCCTAAGGAGGACAAGTGAGTTCAGGCAGTCCTCAGCTTCCTCCACAGAGTAGACGGCAACCAGCACTGTGCTGGGCTTCAGATGCTTCAGATCTGCTCAGCTGCCCAGTTACAAAGGAAAGCCAAACATATACAGCAGTAGTAACTTCCTTCTCCAGGCTACTCTTTCCACTGAAAGTCCAAAGAGCAGGAGAGGTTTAAGGAAGGTTTTGTGGAGGGGCATCGTGTCTTTGCTGGCCTGTGCCAGGCTGCAGAGCTGCACAAGAGCCCTTCCACCTGGAGCTGGGACAAGCACAGCAGATCACCAGCCCCAGCTGCTACACCCAACACCAGTCAGAGGAGACTTTGCTTAGCACAACTCTGATCAAGTTATCAACCCATTGCTTGTAAATAATCTCCAATAACAGTTGGCAACAAAGCAATGACTATTGGGAACTTGTACTGAGTTTATCTAGCAATAATAAGATCACCAGACCCACCAGCAGTTTGTTTCACTCAGTGAGGGAATCACTGCAACAGAGAGAAATGCACTGCACTAACACCGACCTCTACAGAAAGCAAACATACCTCTTCAGATTTCAGGGTTTCAGCAGGGTTATTTTTTTGGTTTGTTTTTTACATTTTCCTGCCCCTTTTGCTTAGTGCTTTCCAGGTTTAAAAAACAAAGGCTGCTCGTAGCGGAGGAGCAAGAGTGGCTTTCATATTTAATAACTCTTAAATCTTGCTCAACATGTGGCAATTGTTACCTAGATTTGGGCTGCAATTAAAGAGGCACCCTTCTTTCTCCTCAGCAACAATATAGGCTCTTAATCCGACTAAAACCATCATATTTTAAGAGCTGAGATCATCCTGAGGCAAATGGTATCAAACTTAACATGGATCTGTTTTTCATAGGGAAGTTTAAAAGTTAAAGTTCACTTTCCTAAAAGTTTTCCATTAAAGAGGCAGCATCTCTGAGTGCTCTTTTCAAGTACCCACGGGTACCTGTATCGTGCATCAACATCTGGGGGGTGGAGGGGAGAGGATAATTACTGAAATTCCTTTGTGAAGTCCCTTTTTCTGTAAGAGCCTGAGTTGGGACTCTAAATAGAAGGGAGGTGAGGGGGTTTTGTTGCCTGATTATAGATTTGACTGCAGATAAAAGCCTTATTTGTGTGACTCAGCCTTCGAAGTGCTCACAGGTCTGATGGGGATAACTGATAAAGGCTGTGAAAGACAGGAATAAACACTGATAAAACAGCCGAGCGCACTTTGGCTTCAAACCAAAACACCTAGTTAATAAAACCTGCACAGCTGATGGGGAGACATTTTTGTTTCCTTTTGTGGTTCCGAGGTGGCTGTAAATGTCCACAAGGAATCTGGGCTTGAAGCTGGTTTGTGCTGTCACTTTAGGCTGGTGGCTGAGCTGGCGGGCTGAGCTGTGCTGGCTCCATGGTAGCACTGGGCTGGGGTCAGGACACCGGGCTCACTGCTCCAGTTGGTTTTGCAGCTTTGGGGTTTACAATTCTTTTTTTTTTTACAACTACAGCATGAGAAAATACCTGCCAGGAGACCACAGGCAGGTAGTGGAGCTAAAAGCAAGGGTGATGTACATACCAGGGTCACATAAACCTATCAGTAGAGGGAAAATGTTTCCTTTCCTTGGCCACATTTGACATTCAAGTTCCCTCTGCTCCTCAGAGCATTACTTCAGGTACCCCAAATTCCTGTTTTCCCATAATAACTTCCACTCCCTATTCAGCAGCTGTTCTTGATGCTTCACTGCCTTCCCCTTTTCCTTTCTCCATTTTTCACAGGCCTTACATTCCAGAGCAATTTTAGCAAAGCCTGATTTGCAGCCTCCATCTGTGCAAAGGTAAGAAAGCCTCAGTGACAGCAGCAGTGTCTTTCAGAGGATCTGTAGCAAGAGGTGTCTATTAATATCCACTAGTCCTGCTGCTAAACCTCTACGTCCTCCTTTGAAAAGGTAATCCTGTATTGTAAAGGCTCAACAAATGAGAACACCAAGGGACTTGCTTCATTTATAATACTTGCAAATGACTTGAATGAAAATACGTCCACAACTATCAAAGTTTGTGGAGGGCACAAAATTGGAGAGGGAACAACTAACGAGGAACAAGGGATTTCAATCCACTGGTTGCCAGGGCCAGTGAATGGAAAATGCGGTTTAATGTACAGAAACAAAATAATAAGTCTGGGGCCAGCAAACCAGACAGAAGGATATTATACTGAATGGTGATGCATCATATTGACCACTGAAGGGATTTAAAGGTCAGTGCAGAAAAATCCTTGAAGCCTTAAACTTGGCATACAGCTAAAATGAAAATAACTCCAGGAAAGCAGCACAGCAGTGGAGGCAAAGGGAAGGGATAGAGCCTTCCCATGCAGTCTGTGCAGCAAAATACCACCAGGGCTTTTCTGTAAGTGGCATGATATCATCTCCCAAGGGGTCTAACATGTAGGCCCTCAAGTCCCCCATTCCCCACGTAGCCCAGCCCCTGTCTCAGCACAGCGTGCCATCCCGACATCTACCCTCCCTCAGACACAGAGGAAAGGCAGCCCAAGGTGTTCCCTTTACTAGGTGTTACTAGTAAAGCATAGGGGATGCTGCTCAAGTTCACTCCAAGGTTTAGTGATGCTTGTCAGCAGGAATGCAGGATCCTAAACCCCCCAGCTCATTTGCTCTTCTGCTTGATCTTTGCTTTTGGCACTGACAAGCAGGAAAAGACAAAGCAGCAGAGCCTGAGGCCCCCGTGGGCACAGCACATTCACCTGTCTGAGCACAGAGCAGCTGCCAGAATCCTGCAGCCATCCGGGACTGGAAACCCTCGTATCTGTGTCCATGTGACTGTACTGATACACCTGTGTGACCTGTCAGAGACGCAGTGCAACAGCAACAGGTGGGAGGGAAGATGCAAAAGTGACAAGGCAATTCATTCCCTTCCCCATGTCCCTAATGAGCAGTCTCATTTAGTCATTTTCCTCCTGCTTGCTCAGCCAGAGTACTTCATGCCTCTTCCCTCACAGCTTTCTTGCAAAAACATCAAATGAAAGAAATTTTAAAACCTCCTCTCCTCCTGGCTCGTTGCCTGTCTGAACCAATACCTTCCCCCATTCCTTCTTCTATCACTGTAAATACAAATAAACAACCTTTGAACTTTAATGTAAATACAAGGAAACAACCTTCAAGCTTTGCTGAGCTGGATGATGCTGAGCTGCAGGTAAAGGGCTCTGTAAGATCATTAACAATATCCATGGAGTATCCTAAACCACGTGAGTGATGACCTGGGGCATGGAAGGGAACATATAGTTATACACAGTGCAAAATGGTGAGCAAATTTAGCATCAGTCTGAATGAGCAGTTTACACACACACACACACACACACAGAGGGAGACACACGCGAAGCCTCTAACATGGATTTTTCAGAAGGACCTGATGGGGAAGTGTTTTCTCAGTTCTTGCCTGCTGGGCAAGTGCCTTCCTTACCTCTGCCTGCTGCTCCTGAGTTAATTCTGGCTTTTCCCACCTGGGGGAGCAGCAGCGATTCAAAGCCAGACTGCCAGACTGCCAGCATAGGTCCTTCCTCCATCAGAAGCCCAGACAGGGAGGAGAGGATAAATACCCCTGGCGTTACGATGAGCATCCGGACGATGCAAGTACCGGGAGAAGTCCCCATTCCTCACCCTCCTCTCCTGTCCCTCTTCAATTCATTCCCTTTTTCTTCTCCATCCCTTCCCACCACTTCTGCTCCCCAAAACCTGCAGAGGACAGGGCCATGAGGGAGAGTGGGGAGCAGGCAGGTCCTGCAGCTGTGTCTGGCAGAGGTGCCTGCTCTGACCAGGCAGGACACGGCTCTTAGCCAAGTGAGGCTCTCACAAGATCTGTGTCATCTGGCAGTCACCAGCACTGCCTGTTCCTCAGCTACTCTGCCTCTGGCTGTTGTCTTGTATAAATGAACAGATAATCTGGACATATTCCAGCTGAATTAGCATACACGTGATGCTCAAAATGAACCTGAGGATAGAAATACATTACTGTCCTATTATGACACCTAAAATACAGGACCTGGAATTGCTTCCACATCCCGGGCCAGATGCCTCTCCTGGCTCTCACCCAGATCCCATGGCAGGTGAGAGAGATGTCAGACCTGATTTCTTGCTCTCCTCCTATGATTCCATGGGGTAAAAAAAAAGGGTCACAGGCCCAAAACCACAGCAAAGCCCTAAAGAACTAACATGGCCACAGTCCCAGTGCAGAGACTTACCCACAGCCAAGGCAGAGCCCTGGAATGATCCCTGGAATGATTATACCATGCACATTGCATGGAAGTTTTAATATATAGCAGTCAATAACCTGTCAGTTTGATCTATAACAATTTCTTATCTAATAGATTAGATTTTCCTGCTGTCAGTACCTTTTCTTTTCAGAGGCAGAATGACTTGTATACTGCATAAGCATCAAGGAAAAGAAAATGTTTGGTGCCAAAATATCCCATCTCTGCCAACCGCCTTGCTTGATACCCTATATCTGCTATATATATACCCTATGGATACCAGCTAAATTCATTTTTTATTGTTCCTTTTTTCCTTTTTTCTGTTGCCCATTCAGCAAAGACTTGTATCTCCAGTCCTTTGCTACAGAGCACTGTTTTCCAGAACAGTCTTTAAAACAGAAATCAAGCAACACAGAAAGATGAGATTAAATGCAATCTTCTGTACTCAACTTTCAGAGGTTTTCTAAAAAAAACAGTCAGAAAAGACTTAAGAGCATGCAGCTATTTTCTGTGCCTACTACTCATCCCATCAAGAGCTTAAAACCAGCCCTTAAGGTGCTTTACTGTCTTAACAAACTCATTGCAATGGTAGAGCAGAGATGAGCAGTTTCAGCTCCTGCTCTTCCATTAGTGTACAAACTGTTAAAAGACAAGAAAAACTACAATAATAAACATGAGCGAGCTTGCTGCAGCTGTGCTTGTCAGCTCCAGACATTAGTGTGGCTAATTCCAATTGGGAACAGTTCCTGGGCTTGGTGATAAATTAATCCCAACTCTGATAGTACGGAAAGATTTCTGTATGCATAAGCCAAAAGAAAACTTCCCAAACTGCTTACAAAATCCTCTTTACAGTTATTTTGGTGACTACACACCAAAATATTTAGTCTGTATATCTTTTTTGGATACAGTGCAATATATTTTTTATTTTGATTAAATGATATTAGAATAGGATATGCTTCATCCAAAAGACAAAAGAATTTATGCACAGGCTTGCACTGAAATTGCAAAATGATGAAGTACAACTGATGTGGGGTTATGTCTGTTTTCCTGGAGATACGCTGCAACTGCTTGGTAGGAAAAAGCAGTGCCATTGAACACTTCTGAGAGCAGCCTGAATTTTATTTCAGATCACCGTTTTTGGAAAAATCCACAGTCTGACTGCTAAAATAAGAAAACATAATACCATTCACTGATCTTTTGTTCCATCCATGCTGTGTCAGTGTTGGTCTGTTGGCAGAAGGACATGACCCTGAGGACAAGGAAAAGATCCATCGGCTGTATAAAAATCCCCAGTGCAATGATTCAGCATGACCAGGGCCTGGGAGAGACACAACGACAGGGATGCTGGAATAGCAGAGTCCTGGACAACTGGACATCTTCTGCCAGCTGCATCCTGCCCACCACCATCTCCAATTCCTGTACCTTCTCCCTGACATTCAGGCTCACACACCACATTCATCATGCAGTTGATTTTGGGTGCACTCCTGCAGGAGCACTGGGTTTCAGGACGTTATTCACCTGGGCAGTTTCATCTCAGCCCCAATGAATAGCTTCATTCTGGAATAACAAATATATACAGAGGGAAAGCTGCTTGCCACAAGGATTCCTTTATGCTGTGCCATGAATTGTTGGCAAGTGGCCATTTAACATTGAAAGGCAAGAGCCACCTGTGTCAGGTGTGTTTAAAGTTCATATTGACTCCTGCCCACCAGTATTTGCATGATGGACAACATCACAGAAAGGTGTATTTAGTCATTAATTTTTTTGCCTGACATGGAGAACGGAAATGAAAAGGAGCCCTTTTCTTCCAGGTACAGCTTTTGTTTCCCAGTGTGATCAGTCAACTACCAGCCCTGTGACACCCAGCATGGGGCAAACCCAGCTTCAGAGTGTTGGGGATATTTTGGGGTTCCCTCTTGCCCTGGTAGCCCACACCCAGTGGCATCACAGATCCGTGTGGTCCCCCACACCCTCCTCTCTGCCCCTCTCTGCCTCCGACCTTGCTGGATGTTAAGATCCACTCAGCCTCACACAATGCAGCTTCCTGGGAATGGATTAGAAAGCGAGCTGTGTGGGATATTTGTTATGGCCATGCCTTTCATGGAGAAAACTGTGACTTCTAGCAGTTTTTGTAGATTTTGTAACCCCAGCCAGCCTGCTACTGATTCCTTCATGAATTTTTACAGCTTTGGCTCCATTCATGAGTGGTAGAGATCACAGTTTTTAATGGGTTTAAGTTATTAGTTACGTATTACCAAAGGGTGTAACATTCTTTATGTTGTAAAATAAAGTCCGTTTGTCTTCTCTCCATTTCCCACAGCACACAGTGTTAAATACAGTGCACCATTGTTGGACTTTTCTCTGAAGCTGGCTATGGGCAGTTTTGGGTTGTGCCAGTGCATCAGCCACGGTGGCAATGATTGCTGTGGGTGCTGGAGGATACTCATCCCATGTGGGAATTTCCTTCCCATGAAAAAGGGGGAACCATAGGTGGGAAAATGCATGGCATGACTCAGTCAGGAAGGCTGGAAGGATTTGCAGAGGGTTTTGGAGCTGAGGGCTGAGCGATGGTATGTGCCGCTGGAGGGTTCATAAGGTTTCCTTTCTGTTCCCTAATGGGAAACTTTGGCGGGGGGAAAACATTAGGATCTCAACCCATACTGGTGTACATCTCCACTGACCAAAACCTCCTTTGTCCACACGCTTCTCAAGTGGGAAAATTTGCACTGTCTGGCTGCAAACTTGGCCATGGCTTTTGTGCAGATGTCATGGAGGGCAGAATTTGCTGGATTAGTACAAATACCATCTGTAGGCTTGGTTCAGATGAGTGCAGTGTTTGAGAAACAACCCATTTTGCTTATATAAGGACTAGCAGCATAGCCAAAATCTGCAGAACATATCTGGTTTTCTCAAACAATTATTGGTGGGTAGCCAATATTTGTTACTTTTCTCCAGAACAATGCATAAACTACGGCACAGAGACAACTGGCCACACTCATGTCAGACCAGAAACCCTGTGCTCTAAATTACTTAAACCAATTTATCTTCCATTTAAATATAAAGACAAGGAAGAAAGAGACATTTAAATTATGTTTGACACCACCTAGAGTACTTTCTAGTGTTGATACCCATTGGAGCTGGGAGATAAATCCAACCCTCTTTCACAAACCTAGATTTCTTTTACAACTGATACAGCTTTAGGATTTTTATTTTGTTGCAGTTTTCCTGACCTAAAATGTCCTTTTCTGTCTTATAACAGTTTATCAGCTAAGCTGAATTCCAAAACCTTATTTTTTTACACAGTAATGTTAAAGGAAAGACTCCTTCAGCCCTCCTACAACTTCTCCCCAACCACCATAAACACAAAATCAGGCCTTGCAGAAAAAGCAAAGCTCCGTAGGGAAGGGACAATTTTATGGTTGTTGTCTGTCTGTAATGCATGGGATCTTCAGGGACTGATTTTTACATGTCATCTATCATTTGGAGACTGAAAAGAAACAAAAGAAACCAGGGAAACTTTCTCCCAAATCATTCCAGGCTGATCCTGGAAACATTTATTACGGGGCTTTGGTGGGATTATTCCCTTAAGCAGTCAGACATCAGTCCCACCGACACGTCGGTGTGCACTGAGCACTGCACAGCCTGGCATTTGCATGGATTGTGTGAAGTCTGGGGGAAGCTCACCTACCCGTGGCTTCCATGTGTGCTAAAGCATGTCCTGGCTCAAGACACCCTGTGTTTCCAGGGCTGCCCCTTGCACTTGGAATGAATCCACCTAAATATTTACATGTATTTTGCTCCTATAGTAACAAGAATATTGCAATGGTATGTCTGACATAAACGTGCTGGTATATTCTATGCTGATTTAAATAGCACGGGAGGCATATGTGCAGCTCCTTCTTCACAAGGAAGGATGAGCTGGCAGGAAGCATCCCATCGGCTTCCGACACTTGGGAAAAAAACACGGGAGGGGGGGAGGAAACACGGGAAGGGAACAAATAATTTTAAAAGGGGGTTTTCGAGGTTGCGCGGGTGGAAGACGAACCCCAGCCCTGCAGCTCCCGGGGCAGCGGCCGGCAGGCGGCAGAGCGGCCGGGACGGACCGGGAGCCGGCGGGGAACGGGAGCGGGAGCGCCCCGGGAAAGGTGCGGGCGGCGAGTCCCGGAGAGGCGGGTCCCGCTCTGCTCCGCCACCGGAGCAAGGACCAGAGGAGAGGGAAAATTTCAAAAAATTAACATTGATCCAGTTAGCTCCTTTAAGTGGAATTTTCAGGAAAGCCGGGCTTTGCCTGAGGAGATCAGGAATTCCCCTATTCCCTCTGAATCCTGCCCTGATTTAAGTTAATTTTGAGTTTTACCCTGCATTATTAACTCCACTTTTCGTTATGGATTTGAAAAATAAAAGCCTGTTATCCTCAATATTTCCAGGTTTACTCGGGTAAATCCTATATCTCTGCTAAGGGGAGTTTTGCCTGGATACGGTGGTAAAATCTGAGCTTTTCTTAAACTATGGCACAAAGCAGAGTGAGAAGAGGGGAGAGGTATTAGAAGAAATGCCTCATTTCCCTGTACAGAGTCTGAGGGCTAAGCTGGATGTTTGTTATAAAGTTGAGCAAACTCCACAAAAACATCCAAGTTTACAACAAGGTAATTTGTAAACTTATCTCTGCTGTACTCAGTCCTCTTACTGACTGACACAGCCATGAAATTGGATGCAAACACGGGGGGGGGGGGGGAAGGCAAAGAAAATTTCTGAAATCACATTTGCACAAAGAAACCAAACCAGCTTGAATTTCCAACAGTAAATGCTAAGAATAAGTCCTGCAAAGGAAGACTGGCATAAAAAAAAAAAAAAAAAGGTAATATAACAAAACGATTCAAGAAAATCATGTTTTATGCTTACCAAAGCCAAAGCTTCAGAAAGAACTGATATTGTATTACTCACTGAGTTCTGATCCTACAGCCCTAATACAAGATCTGTCCTGCAGTAGCAGTACAGAATTGAGTCCATCATTCTCTGAATACTAAAACCTCTTACTTTTATATAGGTGGTTATAGATCTTGTTCCTACATAAAATTTCATGCTTTTATAAAAGTAAATTCCAAAACAAATGTAACTCTTCAGAGCCATCATTACCCAGGGTTTTATTGCCAGGCTTGTTAACCCCCTTGATAAACATCAGGTCCAGCCTCTCTGCTCCGTGACTCCTCTTCAGAGCTGGTAAGGTTTATTTTATAAATAATACTAAGAACACACAGCTCACTTAGTTTCTCTCTCAGTGAAACTCTAGAAAAATAAGTCCTCTGTTTTGGTGGCCTTACCTGGCATTTTACAGGTGTAAGGGACAGTACCAAGAGCTCCAGTTTCTTAACAAGGGAGATTTCTGGCTTTGCCAGAAGATAATTGCTCCAGTAGTGAGCCGCCATTAATCCCAGGCTGTGTTCTTGGTGCTGACCTGCAGCCCTGCTGTTTACATCAGTGGGATTTTTAGGGCCAAATTTCGCAGTTAATTGCAGCAGTATAAATCTGGATTCCTGAATCTCCCTTCCCAGGCGTGGAGCTCCTTTGGATTTGATAGCGGAACTCAGGGCTGATCCTGCAGCTGCTGAAATCGGTGGCCTTGTCTTGCAGCGAAACACAGGAAAGACTTGGGCTAGGCCCTCTCCCAAACTTCCTAATGGCAATAAATGTGAGCAATTAGGGGCTCTGCTTGCTCTGAGGAGCAAGGGCTGCCTCATCTCCGCCTGCCGCAAGCCTTGGGCTTGCCGAGCCTGGGTGGTACGAGGAGGTGTCACTATTAGAGCGGCTCTAGAGGGGATTAATACTGCTGTGAGCTATATTATGTCCTGTCAGGAATCTCTGCAAAAAGAGCAGAAGCTGGAAATGCAAGCTTTCAGCTTTAAGCCCTGAATTTGGGGCTATACAGCAAGATTAAAGCACTGGTTTTTTAATGTTTTCCCATTGAGAAGTGAGAAATCTCCATGCATTTAAAGACATTCCCTGTGTTTTAAATAACCAGTTGAGTCAAGAGACTGATTTGATGTCAGTGCTCACTGCATTCCCCTGTTACATTCCCTGAAGTGCTGCACCACACTGGCAGCTGCTGAGCGAGAGGCTAAAAACCTCAGCAAAAAGGGGTATGGACTGACATTACAGACCCAGGGATCCCAGCCTGAGGTAGACTCCTTCCCCAAGTCTTGTTGCAGATATTGCAGGCTATGGCTTCTGCAGAGGGAACTGATTTGTAAAAAGACATTGCAGGAACACCAAACACCAAGGTCTCTGCTGGGGAAAATTGTGGATTAAACTGCTCGGTTGCTGAGAAATGCAAAGAGAAACTGGTAGACAGTGAAGTGATGAAATAATTCATTAGAAAGAGGGGGTTAATAGCTCTGTGGAATTTTCTCATTTGTTGATAAATCTACTTTAGTGTCCTCAGCTTTGCTGTCACCCACTGCAAACAGGGTGGACATGGGAGTGTTTTGGCTGCAAGCGATTTATTCAACAAAATGGTAATTCTGTTCTGAATCTTGTATTCATGATCACAAATTTGACCCCCACACAGAAAGCAGAAGAATATAGGTTAGCTTTGTCTTCAGCAAATTTTTCACCTAAATCAGACACATTTACCCTTACCTGTGAAGAATGAAATAAGAGAACAGAGGGAGAGTTTCAGCCCTTTATACCTTGAAGCACGGTGTGCTTCTCCCAGCCTCACATTTGGGTGCACATCAATACAGCACAAAACAGTTTCAGTGATGTACTTTGGATCAGCTTTGTGTTGATTTAATGTCCAGAAAACGCGGCGTTCAGAAAAAATAGCCATGATCTTAGCTCAGATCAGGTTCTTTTCCTATGGGTAGTTGCTATCCTCTGTAATATATTCAGTACTAAATCTGCCACTATAGAATTAAAGAAAGCGCAATTACCAGCTACGCTGAAAGTGCATGGTAACTCTGGCAGGATGAGATTCAATTTTTCTCATTAAACAGATGAAAGCAGTTTCAGAGTGAAGCATAGAGGTTAAAGTTAGAACATTGTATTGTAATTTTCAATACAAGAATTTCTGGGAACAAAGGACAGAAGTGAAGGCAATGATTTCCCCTTCTTAATGCTTGTGAAAACAGCCTCGTGTTCTTTTCTTTCCAATATGTGCATGCAGAATACATGCACGTTTTTATTTTGTACTTAAAAGTTAAAACACCTCCAGGAGTCTGGTTTATGAGAGGGCAGAGAGGAATAATGAATCAAAAAATATAAAACAAAACTTTATTTTACCAAAAAAAAAAAGAAAAAGAAGAAGAAGAAATATTATTTTTCTAAAGGGAAACTAGATTTGTAAGTGAGCATTGCATTTAAGTGTATGTGTTGAGAAGTTACAAGTATGGAGACTGCAAATAATAAAATGTGCCCAAGATCAAAATAATGGTCTATTATTTTAACTCCCCTGAGAAGCAGACACAATGACTTCAATGAAATTACCTGTGGAGGTAAAATACACAGACAGGGCTGATTATCCAAGCACACAGAATTTTCCACAAGTACCCGATATCATTTGAGAAATTGTGATATATACAGCAGGTTTTAAGTTAAAGCTCATGTGCACACATTTACATGTGTGTATATCTATACATATATTTATATACACAAACACACAGTGTGTTTTGCTAAATTATGGTGTAAAAATAGCTCAGATATGCTGGAAAACTGATTGCCTTGAATTATTCCATCACATCTGTATCAGAAAGGGCTTGTCTTGCTCTCATCGAGGTTCGTTGCCTCATTGACTTCAATGACAGCAGGAACAGCCAAAAACACACAAATATTTGTCCTGTGTTACAGACTACAAAAGTCCCTGGGAAATGTTACCTGTGTTATTCTGTTATTATTGTATGCAAGAGGTGTTGTTTGCTCTGTAGGAAAATAAAGGTCTGTAATTAAAACCAACAAACATATGTTCTAACTTTAACCAGTATTTTTTTCACCAAAAATATATTTAAAAAATCATAAATTAATATTTAGTTGAGAGGTTTAATTAAACAAGCAATTAAAGATGTCCACACTCCCAAGCCCTTTTGTTTTACTACTATTTATTTTTCTCTGAGAGAAACCTTTGTTTCCCAAAGGTTTATCTTGTGGAAAATCACAGCCTTAAATTAATTTTCTTTTCATCAGGTGTAACTTATACTGTTGTGCAACGATGCCCTGTGTGTTATTTCAGAAATAAATAGCTGCTTCATTGGGTTTGGGGTTTTCTTAAGTAGCAGTTTCAAGAGAGGAGGGAGATTTATTTAAAGAGAAATTTTCCTCCTTGGAGAAAACTGTTTGAAAAGCCACACACACACATTGAGTCTTTGTCTATTGCAGCATCTCAGAGTTGCTGAGGGAGATTAACAATCTAGAAGGAGGAGGGCATAAAACCTAAAGATGCTTTAAATGTACGCCCTAGTCAGGTTTTTCAAAAGCTGGTTTGCACCAAAATGAGAAAACTGAGGTAATAATTTATTTTTTTAAACATGTTGGAAAAAAATACTGAGCTTTTTTCTCTCTCTTTTTTTTTTTTTTTTTATGATAGCAGTAGTGGATTTTTCAGCCTGATTTTTGCCATAAGGGGCACCTGGTGAGTCTGAGAAACTCTGCAGTGGTTTGAGCTCCTGATTCTTTGCAGGATCAGGAGCTTTAATGAGCTCTCAGTGGCCTGATCCTGTTAGCACTCTCTCAAGTAAGTAACTGACTTGGGTGATATTGCTTGTATGTCTGAAAATACTAGTCAAATTAAAAATTAACTTCAGCGTTTTGGAATGATCTTGGATATGAAACTGAACTCTGCACAATTTTCTTTAAAGAAGCAACAATAACAGGGAATTGGGGTTTGCTGGGGGAGTGCAACCCTTTAAAAGCAAATAGAGAAGAAATCAGCACATCTGAGCACAAATTATATGAAGAACTTATAAAAATTTCACACGGAGTGGTGTCCTTTCTGGAAGTATTTAAGCTGTTCCATAGATGCCTAATAGGTTATACCCCTGCAATGCAATTTTTAAATCAACTGCAGGATTTATAGAAAACTGACTTCAAGTCTCTTGAAAAGGGAGACTTCCCTGAGCATTCTAAAGGACCTTCCTGAGGGAAGATTTTGGTTGCAGACAGGGTTTATTTTTTGGATTAGACAAACCCTTGGTTACCCATGAATTCCTTTCTGGAGTAATCTCATCAGATTGTTCTGCGAAGGGTCAGTCCTGCATGTACAGCCCTGAACCGTGCCCAGGGTCAGCAACTTGCACCCCTAATGCTCCTTATCCAGATCTGCCATTTATAAGATTGGGCTGTTTATTAACACTTATTTTTTAAACTGCCCCAGAAGGGTTGTACCAGTAACTGAAGAAAGCCATTTAAGGAACCAACTTGCTTCCTTCGGAAACAAATGAAAGCTGGAGCATGCAGAGTCAGGAAACTATAGCTGGCCATCAAAACTGGGTGCACAAAAGACGTGCCAGGGTGGCATTTCCTACCTCATGAAGCCACTTTTCCCCTCAATGCAGCTCTACAAATACAACAGTGCATTGATTGAATCCCAAATTCACCAGACTTCAATAAATTCTGAAAGTGTATGAAATTCAAACTGAAGCAAGGGACACAGAGTGTTAGTCCTTCTCAAAATAATAATTTAATAACTCTCCAAAATGTATAGTGGTTTAGTAAAGGCAACCCAGATGGGAACATATTAAATAAAGCTATAAAATTTCCTTCAAATGTATTTTAATCATTGTTAAATATTTACATTTAATAAGCACAAGGTTTTATTGCAAGAGAGATGTAATTACACTTATCATTCATGGAAAAAATGGAGTTTTAATAGCCTGTACATTGATTTCCAAAGATGAAATAGTGTCCTAAAAATATGTCGCTTGCTGTCCCCTGGGAATATGTTCCATATGTGAATGCAAAACAGATGAGAATTTTTTTGTCAGTGCACAAACGATGCCAGTTTGAGTTCCCTTTGTTTCTGTTACATTTAACATAAATCTTTGCCTCTGATGTTTTGCTTATTAGAAGCACCTTATCACGATTTTACAACCCTTACTAACAAGGTTATTTATTTAATAAACAATAACAGGAAGAGTAGCAATACCTTGGCACTGACTCTGGGGAAGCTGATGCTGGAGGCTATGGCCTCACACAATTTTATCAATAATTTATGGCCACATTTGATGGATCAAGGACAAACAAAGGCTAAAGGGATGACACATCTCCAAAAATTATCCTTTATTTTTATATTATCATTATTTGTCTGCCTTTTTTCCTCCCCATACCTTTTTTTTCTTTTTTTTCCCTGGTTTCACTGCTCACAGGGGTCCTGACTGTCAGAAAGTTTTACGTCATCTGGCCTTAGCCAAAACAGCCAGCACAGCCATTGCTGCAGCTGCAGCAAGGACTAGACTGGAACCATCCATCACCTGTAATTCTTCATCAGTTTTTATATCTTGAAACCTGTATTCATAAAAAAAAAGACCTAATAGAGGGACTAACATAAGAAATATTTGGATTTTAGGAACTGATGACACTGTGGGCATTATCAGCACAGGGAACTGCTTGACCTGGCACCTTTTGAGATACTGACTGTGGCAGCACCTGGAAGCCTTCAGTCTTGAAAAGATGTTCAGTGTTTGTACTCTGTAGGCAGCCATGAACGTCTCTATTAACGTTATTTTTTAGGACTGAAAAATTATGACTTTTCAAATAAATGATGGCTTTTCAGGTGAACTGCAGAAATGAGGAGGAATAAGCTCAACATTTGGTGTATATTTTGTTTTGTTATGGCATTTGCGAGCTCCACATTTTCCAGCAGAAAGGTATTGTTGTACCAATACACCAGAAAAAAGGCCAATAAATGTGGAAGAAAAAAATATATGGTATTAAAAATTAACCATATAAAATGGTCCCTTGGACTTCTCACAGCAGGACAAGGCCACTTGGTCAGGAAATAGATGGGTGATGCATGGACAGGACTCAGGTTAGCAATGGCTTTATTCCCACCCTCTACGTGGGTGGCCATGGTTTTAGTCCTCAAAAGTCAAATTTTTCAGGCAGGGAACAACTTTCTTGACAATTAAATTAACTAAAACAAGCATACCCAAAAATGATCGATTTTTCTAGTCCAAATGTGTACCCTCCACCACTGCATGGTCCCAAGCTCTTGTGTAAGCCAAAATCCTCACCCTTTGCTCCAACTCCACAAGAATCAAGTTGAGGCGCAGAAAGTCAATGCATTTGAGTGTATTAATTACATTAATATCAGGAATACCCACAGTTTATTGCTAAGCTCAGACCTCCAAAGAAACTATTTGCTGTTGCACAATTTCATGCACTTGGAGGATCCCGTATCCAGCATTTTTGCATAGCTACAGAGCCTTTCTTTGCTGGAGCTGGTCATAACTTCTGACATAAGGTAATGATATACCTGAGCATAACACTAGCCAGGTAAATACTGGAGCCTGGCATGCAGTGTTACTTCTGCTGGTTGTAAGGTACCATCATTTGGAAATATTAAACAAAACAGACTCGTGCTCACTCCCAAACGAAGGTCAATTGTCCCTGCAGCCATCGTCCACATGTGTAAGCTATTACAGCCTTGTTCTGTCCATATTCCAAGAGTGGCTGTTGCAGTGAATTGAAGAACTGCTGCCAGGAAATGTCCTTCTCTAAATGACATAATTAGAGTCTGGGGGAGCCCAGTGAAAGCAGATTAAGGGCATCACTGCTGTTCTTGATGCAAGCAACAATTCAAAGCACATAAGCAAATACTTAGACTGTGAGGATGATTTAATATTGATTAAACTCTGATGTCTGAGACTCCATGGAAGGGAGGTACAGCACTCTGGAAGGAAAACAAAGCACCGAGTTCACGTTTTGTATTAGCTAAAAAATAAAGTGTTTTCATTGACCTCACTGACCAGAAATCAAAAAATCAGACCATTATCCAAATTAAAGCTATTGGTTTGACTAATTAAAATTACTGGACTGTCTGATAAAATTAAAAGATGGATGGCTAAATAAACCCAAAACTGCACTTTCTGTTTTATTTAGGTGTTCTTGGTTTCTCTTGAAGTTGTCCAGCAATTTTGGTTATAATCATAGGTAAGGTGAATCACAGATGTGCCAGCTGAGCCCAGCCTATGCCTCCAGCCTTGTTTCCACCCCTTTTCCTAGCCAGTTCCCAGTTCTGCAAGTGATTTTGGTGATGGAAACACACAGCAGGTGGCCAAGAGGGGAGTTTAGTCATGGCAACACACCCTCCTCTGCCCTGTTGGCATGGAGGCATGTTGATTTTACCAAATTGTGATTTTGGATGTTTATCATTAAGGTAAGAAATATTCATCTTCTCCATGAATATTCAATTCACTGCTCCATTGAAACCAACAGATCTGCAGCCATCAGGCACTTTATTAACCCTGCTTTCAGATGCAGAATCATTGACTCCCATGGGAACGACCATGGGGTAACTTGGTTTAGGGTTTAGAGCCCCAGGACCTACAACAGTGGAACTTCTAAACTGTCCCTCTTGGCTTCTGTGCTGTTCTTCCTGCTCAGGACTTTACAGCTTATTATTCAGGCCCTTTACTTAATGTCTTATGCATTTCCCTTTTTACTTTTTTACTAAATGTGACAATATAGGAAGCTGATATGAGCAGGTATGACAGGATTCTCCACCCTATCTATGTTGCAACATGAACACCAAGCGAACACAAGTTCTGACTTGGTTCTTGGATGCTCTGCTGATACAGAAGCCTTTTAAAATATTATTTGTTCTTGTTTTAAATGCGTTAGTGCACAGTGAAAGACCAATCTAAATAAAAGTGGGTCACAATAATGGCAAGTCTTTGGCAGAGTTTAAGACATGGGATAATTCTGCAGGCTTGTTTGTCTGGCTTTTCTGGTTAGATATGGGGCATCTGCGTGCATTTGTCTCTGCACATCTCTATTTCTCTCCTTTGCTCTCAGAGCTGTGCCCAGCCCCATTCCAAGTCTTTCACCACCCTTCCCAATGCTGCTGCAGATGGTTACCACCTTTGACAGAAGAGCCTGAAGTGCTCAGCACCAGCATTTGGCCACTGAAGTTGGAGCTGCCTGTACTGCCCTGTGCTGCTGTCTGGCCCATCCCTGACAACCCCATGACACAGCAGAACACAAGCTGTGGATGCCACCGCTCCAGAAGGAGGTCAAATGTTGCAGCAAGGGGCGGATGGTGAGGTGCTGCAACCTTCGAGAAGCACCTCCAACAATGGGAGTCGTCCCGCAGGCCACTTCCCACACACACCCATGTCAGATAGCTGTTACTCCAAGAATAGGCCAATGGCAAGGAGCAGAGAAGGGTCTCCTTTTGGGGTTCCACGAGGTAGGTTTATTCCAAGCACACACAAAGGGTCCAGGGACAAAGACAGGAAGATGGCTGAGGGTCCAGGTTTTGAGAGGGGAGAGGACCAATGGTGTGAGGGCATGGGGCGGTACACAGGAGGGGCTGGGGTATGGGAGCCAATGGGAAACTCTGGGGGCGTGGCAATGGGGCAGGGCCAATGGGGGCACAGGGAGTGGAGAACTTTCTAGAGGGGAGACATATTGGGTAAGAAGAGGCCGGGAGGCCAACGGGCCAACCAGGGAAACAGAACTGGGGTATATTAACATAAGAGAACCAAGGAACCCTGGGAGAGGCATTTTTGGTCTCCCTTACCAAGTATATCTAGGGCGTTTCCACCCAAGGGAATGCTGTAGTTCCTTTCTCCCCAGGCTCACCAGCTTCCACAGTCAAACACTTTGGCTGGTTTGGAAGCAGACAGCTGCACAGCTCTGCCATGGAGCTAGATCTCCAAAGACTCTGGTTTCTTGTACATTTTGCTTTTGTAGCCACTCACCACCGTAATTGCAGCACTTGCTTGCTGCGTATTTTGCCAATTATATTTCTTCCCATTGTGTTGCAGTGCATGTGGCTGTGGCCACTGCAGCAGAGCATTCAGAGGACTGGTAGAAAGGCTTCCAGAACACAGAAGTCTGATTCTCACCCCGTGGTTACGGCGAGTTCACATGTTCCTAGTGGTTCTTAGTTTACTTGTTTTAAGTTTATTGTTTCAGTAGTTCTACACCCAGTTTTATGTATAAGCTCATGTATATGTATTTCCCCTAGTTGCTTATGTATTAGTTCTGGAAAGTTCTCCCTTCTTCGATGCCCCATTGGTCTACTCATGTAATTTCCCCCCTAAGTTATCCCTATTGGTTATTCCCCTGTTATCTCCGCTTCCTCCTCAGTCGATCCCCATTGGTTGTTTCCCTTTGTTCCACCCCCATATAAAATGCTGTGCTTTCCCATTTTTTCCTGGTCTTTGTCCCTGGACCCTCCACCGGCAATAAACCTGCTGGGACCTACACAGAGACCCCTCTCTCATCCTTTGCCTCTGCCGAGGCTTTTACACCACCTTTGTTTGGGGCTTGCAAAGGAGCCAGCTTTCCCTGCTTGCTGCAGCTGACGGCTTTCTGTGCAGGCTGCAGCCAACCCCTGCCTGTTGCAGCTGACAGCTTTCCCTCCTTGCTGCAGCCAGCCCCTGCCTGTTGCAGCTGACAGCTTTCCCTCCTTGCTGCAGCCAGCCCCTGCCTGTTGCAGCTGACAGCTTTCCCTCCTTGCTGCAGCTGACCCGTGCCTGCAGCAGCCAAGGACATCTGCAGCTGCATGCCGTGCTGCCTCGGGCAGCCCCAACAGCGTCACCGTTGGCTGCAGAGAAAGAGCAATGCATGAATCCATGAGAACAGCAGAGCTGACTTTTCTCACACCTTTCAGATGCCTTCTTCTCTTTCCCCAAAACTGAGAGCGGCTTCCACACTCTGCCCCAAACTGCTGTTTGTTGTAAAGACAGAAATGGAGCTGCCTCTCAGGACAGCAGAGAAGCTCTTCTTCCTGCAAGCTGCAGCACCAGCTCCCACTGCTCTGGCCTCCAAGGCACAAAGACAAGTTCCTTCCCCTGAGGAGGGTGTTCAAATATTGACCAAAATTCCCCAATGACCAAAAGCATATTTCCTTACCTACAAACCACTGCTCTGCTAGAACAGAGTGTCTCTAAGCAGTAACCTGCTCCCAGAGGTCCATGGCAAGAGCATCTTCTACAACCATGCAGTGCAGGTGCAGCACTTTGATCCAGGCAGACAGAGCTACAGCAAAGTGGCCAAAGAGGTTCATCATTGCTTTTCTTTGCATCTTTATCACATTCCTGGATGCAAGCCATGTTCCTGCAGCTTCTTTGCTCTTGATTTTACAAGAGGAGGGAAATGGAAAAGCAGCTGCAATATCCCTGGCAGAAGCTGTTTTACAGTAGCTCTGAAATTAAAGTATCTGTGTGAGATGGCTGAACCCATTTACTGTCGCTCTGGCAGCAGGCAAATGAAATTCTCACAGGGTTTAGCTGATGTTTCCTCCTGAAATCGTCAGCCGAGTGGATGTGGGACTGGAGGAGCACTAATGGGACTTCCTAGGAATCCTTTGACCAGCACAGGGAAGCAAACAGCAGGTCTCACATCTCGAGAGAGCCAATGTCTACACCACTTGGCTTGTAACCAATGCCACCAAGTGCTGGCAAGGTCTGAGTTGAAAAATCCTAGTTGTGTTCAGCAAAGGAGTCTCAGTGACCTGAACTCTGCTCCCTGGGTTTTTCAGGTTTCTGCCAGGCTGTAGCAATGAGCTGCATCTGTGTTTTGTATGCACACTTAAGTGATTTCAGTGAAGCAGGATAGAAACAGCAGAGCTAAAATCAGAACACTAAGGCACAAATAATACCCAGTGCATCCTTGAAAATACCCTAATTTCTTCTCATTTTCTACAGCTCCCATAGTACAGCCCTTCTTTCCAGTACCCTTCTGTCTCTCTCGATCTCCAGACTGAAAGCACTGGTTCATTTCCATCTATACCATGTGTCACCTCTCTTAATTGAATACAGCAGAGTATCAGTGGCTTATCTGACAGAGCTATTTGACACTGAAAGGCCTGGAACATATTTGTTGTGCAGGAATATTTTCATTCCTCATCTCCTTGCTCAGGCTCGGGAAGTTGGAAGGATGGAAGCAGGAATGAAGATATGCAGGGAAAAAAAACAGCAGAGTTCTCTTGAGGAGAAAACACTACATATAGCAACCTTAAGGGATTATTTATTACGTAGAATAATATTTACTGCTGCAATCAATGCAATCCTGGTCAGAAAGGGCTGATTTTCAAACCCGTCAGAGTTTCTGAGAAGAGTTTGTATGAGACACAAGCTGCTTTATTTCAGTTTGGTAGTTGTTAGACTCAGCTGATAGCCTCAGCAGGTACTATTTTATGCCTCACTTCAGATGATCCCCAATTCACTTTGCATGTCAGTGTGATTTCTTTGCCCTTAGACAAAGTTAGATAATTCTGAAGGATGCACTGCAAGCAGAGTCCTTCAGACGACAGCTTTGGGAGCTGAACCAGTGCCTGTTTGCTCAGGCAGCCAAAGATGGTGTTGGCTTGAGCACTTCAGTGCAGGACTTCACACGAAATAAACGCTCAGAATTAACTCAACTTTTCTGTAATGGTGGTTGTTGCACTCTAGTCAAACCTTCACTAAAGCAGGGAGCTGTGGTGCAGACACCGGCAGGCGCTGCAGAAAGAGCAGCGCTGTGTCTGCTCTACTCTGCATCTGCAATTTTTACTGAGGGTTTTTTTTTTTATTATTTCTGTGATATTTATTGGTTTTATGAGACATTTTCAAAGCAGTGAATCAAAATATCCTTTTCTGGGGAAGAAAATCTCCCAGAGCTTAATTCATCATTTTGAAGTAATACAAAGCTTAAATTTGTCTTTGCTGGAGCAGCATACTAAGTATTCAAGCATAAATAAAGAAAATATAAATAAAGCAGTCCTGAATCTATTTCACTGTGTTATTAAAATTCCATTGTTTGTTCTGCGGGAAAAGACCTCCCAAAATGACAGTGGTAATCTGGGCAAAAAGCAGATTGTTGCCAAAGGGTTCAGCTCTTAAAGGGGGAAGCATTTTAAAAACTGCCAAGGAAAATATTTTCATTCATGAGTTCACCCAGCCCAAACATGCATCTAATCCTCCCAAACTGACAGTTCAAAAAGGCAACCACAGCTGAGACAAGCAAAGTGTTCAGTTCAAAGGCAAAAAAAGAGGACCTGGGGATTATTAGCATTATCACTTTATCACGAAATGACCATCGGCTCTGGAAGTGCAGCGCTCCACCTTCCCTTCCCAAACCCAGGGACTTAGTCCACATCACATTCCTAAAAGGGCAGCAAAGGCTTCCTTGGTGATTCACCACAGCAAGGAGAGAGTCTTCAGAGGGGTCAGGACTTGCTGCCATTTGCAAATGTAAAGATTGACACAAATGGAAACAAAGTGCCCTGAACCTTCAGAACAGGGGTAAGTCAGGAATCTCAATGCCCCTGCTCAAGGATCCCCTTTTCCTGAAATACTCGTTGCACAGACTGAAAAAGAAAAAATTTCTGCACTTACTAGATATGTAAATCTTAGCATATTTGAAAAAAAAACCCTCGTATTTCTCTATTCTACAACTGCTAGTTTAAGAATAATAAATGTCTTGACCAAGGCTGCAAAAACAGCAGTAGCAGAGCTGGGAAGCTAATAACCAGACCTCTTTAAAAAAGCTGCAGCAACTTTAAAGTGGGAGTCTCTTGGAATCACGAACCTTCGCAGGAGATTGAGAAGATACATTTCTTTGTTTGGCTGGCGGTTTTTTGAAGGTTGGGTTTGGCTTTATCTTTCTTCCCCCAATATTCAGCCTTGCCAGCCTGGTGTGAAACCGTCAGCCATCCCACCAACCAACCCATTTTGCAGATATTAAACCTGAGGTCCAAGTCAGCCTGAGTGACACAGCTGAAGAGGTCTCACAGATGCTGAGTTCCCACAAACTCTGCAAAAATGGGCATAAAAGACTTTAGAACATGAGGAAAGACAGAAGTGTGAGCCTAGTTATATTCTAAGATACCAAAATATCTGCATGAGGAGTTATTGAATCACCCAACAGGTGGGGAAAAAATAAGAACATTTTAAGTTAGGTAGAGGTCAATCCAACCAAGAGAGGCAAAAGCTGACTTCAAAAGCTGACTTCAAAAGTCTCATTGTCCCCTGAACTATTTGGTGTTGACATCCACAACCACTTGCCCTCGCAGCAGAGACTCAAGGGATGGGGGACCCAAGGGAGGCGAGAAGTTATTTTCAGTCAGGGGTTACCATTGTCCATCCTCCACCCCATTCCAACAGACACTTCTCATGGCAGAGGGGACAAAAGCAGCCAAGGACATACAATGGAGCTGAGCTGCTCCAGCTCATTCTCCTGGTTGTGGTCCCTCCACACCTCCCCAGTGCTCCACCCAAAGACCCCACGTGCTCAGCAGCCAGCAGAGGGGACAGAAGAGCTGGATCCGTGGTGGTTATCAGTGAAATATTGCCATTTCTGACTTGTCAAATTGATTATAGCAGCAGAACCATTGCCCTGTCCAGCTGAGAGAGGAGCAACTCCCTCAAAATTGCTCTATGCCATGAAGGTGCCCTCCAGCTCCCACACCTGGGAAGTGCACCATGAAGTACTGCTGTAAAGCAAACAGCCCACGCAAGAGCAACTGCAGCAATATGTGAGTGGCCAGCTGTATGCTGCTTTTCTTGGCATTTATCCTCAGCTGAAGCTTTCCTTTAAAATCCTTCCCAAGTTTAAACCACAACAATGCATGCTTTAAGTACTGGCAAACATTTTAAATGGCTGGCAAACCCACAAAGCTGCCAGTCGAGCCACGGCTGTGGCTCTGGCCTGTGATGGGCTGCTGGACTGCAGGATCACCCTCAGGGCTCAGCACTCTCATCTGCTTCTAGAAATAAAGAAGGAAAAGGTGAGTGATCATTTCCAGCAGGCTCTTTGCTGCAGTGTCTCCATCACTCCCTGCTTTCCCCAGCACAGCTGGGACTCAGGTTTTCCTTCAGCCCCTCTGTGGGATCCCTGTGGGGACACACTGATGGCAGCAGGAGCCACCTGCAATGAGAATCACCAGGACAAATGAGGTGACCATTGGACACCACATTGTTCTGCACCCTTAATTTGGCCAAATACTGCACATCGATCCTTTTGAAAGGCAGCAGTATCTCAACTGAAACCTGAGTCCTGTGAAAAAAGCTCTTTCCTCCAGGAGAGGATGATGATGCTCAGGGTTTGTGTGAATGCCAGTGTCTCTCCTTTGTCTCCTGTGAACTCAAGCACTGAGCCAAGAGCTCTGCTCATGTATGGCTGAGCTCAACGCTTGTAGGACTCAAGGAGAAGATTCCCATTGACAGTGACAACCAAACAGATCCCAGCACAAAAGCACATTAATGAACATGATGCCATCTTACCCCAGTGAACATCCATCTTTGGTACTGAATTCCAAACCATTTCTCTGGTTTATATCTTGAAAAAAAGTCCAGACTTCAAGCAGCAAACATTTAACAAGACTGATCTGCCCAGCTTCAAGCTTTTACAAGTGCTGTGTTACAAAGTGAGTTTAGAAGAGGAAAGTATCTTTCTTCCTTGTGACCCTTGGTGTTCTTTTACTTGTTTTATTTGCATATATTAAATGGTTGCATAAATTAAATATTTATGGAAAAATATCTCAAAAAAACTGTAACCACAACACCATGGGTGTGAGCCACATGGACATGAGCAGCTGATTGTAAGATACCTGAGCAACCTGGTACCCAACTGCTCATCCCTTCTGCTGGGCAGGCCCACTGGAGCTTTAAAAGAGCCAGGTGAATAACTGCATGTGCTGAATGTTTATTTTGTTTGACAACATACCGGAAATATCCTGCTGAGCATGCCAAATGCTATCAGGCAGCTCCAGCCTGTAAAGAGTTCAATGCAGGTAGACCTCTGTCGAGGTTTTCTTTGGGAAGCACCAGCTCCCAGAGGAGAAGCATCAACCACTGCCTTGTCAAGATCATTCCTTGAGGTATCTATCACTGGCCAGTGTTTCTGGCATCCTTAATTGCCATTGTAGTCTCTCAGCACGCACACACACTCTCAGATTTGGCTGGAGCAAGCTGAAGAGCATCACCCCGCTTACCCAGGAAAACAATCCTCTTAACAGCAAAATGACATTCAGGGTGCTACTGCTACACAGGCATGCACAAGATACACACATTGCTCCCCAGCTCGAGACCTTAAGCCTCTTATTACGCAACCGCTTAGGGGTTTTACCCTATTTGAAAGTTAATTCAGATGACAACAGGATTAGCCCCTGTAGAGCTCCTTAACCTCACAATGGGCAACTGCTTGGCAGGATTCCTGTTCTCACCAGTCACACTTGATACAGATGAATGCTATTTTGACTGCCTTTATGCTTTAACAGTGTATTATGAGTGTATCACATTATCTGTTGCCCAAGATGAGTTGTAACAAGGGAATATTTAGATGAGTAACCCACGGAACACCACCAAAGTGTTGTGTGATTTGCTAAACTCTAGGGGCAGGCTTATTGTGAAGAGCTATCACAGGATAAACAGGAATGCAGCATCATCTGCTAGATCTTGGGGTTTGATTAGAGTCATGTCAGTACAGAACTTCTAAACTGAGCTCAATGTTAACTTTCCTGTATTAATTTTGTCTTTCTTCATATGTGGTTATTAGCTTGTGGTTATTATCATTTGGCAAATCAAATATTAATAAATAATATTTTTAAAGAATATGGACAACCAGATTTCCTACGTTTTAGGAAAAAAATGGAACAGTAAATGGGAAACCTCGCTTCTTTCCTGTTCTTTGAATAGTTCTATAGCATTGTACAGAAGGCCAGAGCTGTCTGTTCACAGCTGTGAGGAAGTTCAGCTGAAGAGCAGCATAATGATAAACAGGAACTGCATAGGTCTGGCTTGGGTTCCCAAGATTTCCTATTAATTTCCTATTAGTTTGGGTCAATTACTCTGAGCCTCAGATTCCCACTGTAGCTTTTTTCAGTTTAAGTTACCAACTGTAGAGTAAAACCAACTTTTCCTGTTATATTTAGGCAATGCACAAACAGCAGGATTTCAGCTGAGCCCCTCAATGTTGCTGTAATACAACTCATAGTAATTGCAATATGACAGAATCAAGTAATCTGTGAATATGTATTCTGTCAAACCTGGTTTTACTGCCTATTAAATTCCACAAGACTTTAAAGCAGCCCCATGCTGTGTGACTTTCTCTCCGTTCCATACACCACTGCTCCTGCCAGGAAGCAGGATATCATGGACATCCTTTGTATAGGTTGTCCAGAGCATTCGGGGATTGGCTGTAGTGCAACAGACCTTGGAGGGATCACAGATTTGAGCACAAGTGCCAGGTCCTTCTCAGATCCTTGGCAAACCTGGCACTCACACCCACACACAGGAACCCAATTCATTTCAAAGAAATGGCAGTAATTCTTTCCTTCCCTTTCTATGTCTCCAACTTGCTGACCCGGCAAGACATTTTGGCAAGAGCAGAGATAACCAGAGAGAGCCCAGGAATATTGAGATGGGCGCTGTTATGATCACAGGCTCTCACCAATGCCACCAACACTCTAAAAAAAGGATTGTGCCTCCCAGAGTAAAAACATCTGAATATTCTTCGTGTGTCTCTGTAATTTCTATGACTTCAAGTCACTTCAAGGACTCTTTTTTTGCACAGACTCTGCAGTAGTCATTAATGTTTAGAGTTGAGATGGGAATTGAGTACTGGCAACAGAGTAGAAGATAATTGTGAGAGCTGCTGGTGAAAGCACGTCTAGCTCATGACTCTGACTGGCCACCATTTCTACCTCATCACAAAGGTATGCTGAAATCTAGGAACCTCTCCGAGCAACAGGTTTCATGGAATCAGTAACATTTTTCCACATGTGACTGGTGACGTCATTTACCACCTGCAGGTTAAGACCTGCTGCAGTGACTGCGGGGCTTCTCTGACTCACCTTCAGACACACACCCTGAGCTTGTCCCAGGCGGTCTCCCCTTGAAATCCAACTCACTAGCTGTGGATGTCCAGCAGTGTTTTGGCTCTCATTTCAGCCAGTGCATGGCTCAGGCATCCTGTTGGATCTGTTACTGCCAGGATTGAAAGCAATGCCCAATGCAGATGTCGCTTCCGTAAGTCAGGTCACACTGAGGCTGCTGTGGTTGGCATCAGCTGTGAGGCACCAGCATCCCTGGGTGCAGGGACAGTGGTGCTCAGCTGGGGATGGACCAGGATCAGCCATCCCCACACAGCACACTGAGGGCGGAAACTCTTGGCACCACTAATGCTCCCTGGTGTCTCCCAGGACTTAGGGATGACAACAGGACGGCAATTTTTGGATATATTTACACAAAATTCCTATCTCAAAAGCAGCTACTTGGTCTCCTGTCATGGCAGTGCATGACAGTGAGGGATCTGGAGGTCATTTTCCAAGACGTGAAGAAAGCAATATGCTGTGATTTTTATGGTGGTGATTTATTTCAATTCATAGACAGAAACTGCTCCCATAACTCAAAAAAAATTGCAAAGAGGGAAAAAACGAGGTGTGTTTTTTTATGCTCACAAAATGGAAAGAAATAAAAGCCACTGCTTTCTGAGATGTGATCCAAAAGAGTGAGTTGATTATTTTCAAGTTTTTTATGGGGTTTAGGTTTTGGATTCTATTCACTAAAAGTATACAAATGCTTCTGAGAATGACATTATTTTCCCCATCAAAAAAAAAATTTAAATTAAAAATTTAGATGAGTTGCAGATGCAAGAAAGTAACTGGATGGGAGATGACAGCAGGCCAAAGTCAGAATGGCTCATTTCCCTCTCCAGCCTGGGCATGTCCTCTTGCTCCACAATAACTACAGACCTCAGACCAAAGGGAAAAATTTCCCTCACAAAACTGCCACCATCCTCACTTGTAATACAGAGAAAACATGGTTATCACTGCTGGGGCTTGTCAGGACACTGAGGCTGGACTGCAGAGTTGGACATAACCCAGACAGGGCCCCTCAAACCTCTTCTGAGGATGCTTGCAGAAGATGGTTGGTCTTTCCCCTGCATGGAGGTACAAATAAGTCTGGTTAGCTTTTCCCTGCTTTTTAATGGATCATATATAGTAATGAACACAATGCTCAGCAACCCACCAGACTCCTGCTAAGCAGGAGTCTGTAGGCTGGGCTATTAAAATAAATGAGAAATCACCATTGGTCACAGCATGAGCAGGATTTGCCCAGGTCTGAATGACATGAAGAAAAATGCAGGTAAAATAGAGTCATGTTTATTAAAGTGAGGCTGTTTAAACAGTGATTTTTGTGGTGATGCCTATTCAGTCCTTTACCCTGTAACATACTGGTTTTCTTTTCTCACAGGATGAGTGCAGGTTGAGGCAATTTACATCAAACTCCTTCTCCAAACCTGACACTGGTAATTATTCCAAATTACAAGATTTGACAGGAGCCTGAAGAAGTGGCACTTAACTCCACTATAGCATTATGTCTTTTTTTTCTTTCTTTCTTAATCCCCTTCCTGAAAGCAGAAAAACAATATGGCACTCTAGGTAGAAAAGACTGACTGAAAATATAATGCTAAATATAAAAACATAGCTGCCATTATCATTTGGCTCTGCTTGCAAACAGGACTACAATTATGCACACTTGGACTTCACTAATGGTCCCTCAGTCCTCTGCGCTCGGGTCCCTGATTTCTCTGCTCAACCTCTGCCTGGGGACTGCACAGAGTATGGAGATGTTGAGTCCCCCAGGCAGCCCAAGCTTCCTGAGAAATCTGAAGATTAAGCTGAGTCGTTCATCCTTATTCCTACAGTACCAGATTTGCAGCTCAGAAACAAGGTTTTGTCTTCATTCTGGTCATTCCCATGTGCCGAAAGATGAGCCAGCAGGGAAGAATACCAGCCTGGCTGAACAGAGAGGTGGAATTCAGTGAAAGAAAAAAGAAGAGTTTATGACCTTGGGAAGAAGGGGAAGGCAACTCAGGAGGACTACAAGGACATCATGAAGTTATGCAGGGAAAAAATTAGAAAGGCCAAAGCACAACAAAAACTTAATCTGGCTACTGCAGTAAAAGACAATTAAAAATGTTTCTATAAATACATTAGCAACAAAAGAAGAATCCAGGTGGGGCAGTCCCAACACAGCTGATAGAATTCCCCCCTTTCCTCTTGGGAACTTCTGTGGACAGCAAACCCGGTATCAAGTGGATGCACTTCAGCTTGAATGCAAGCCTGGGATGTGATGAGACCCCCCAGCTGGCAGCAAGTCTCCATCCATCCCATGGGAGGCTGTCCTGAGAAGGGCTGGGATTACTCAGCCATTTCCAGGGCCTTCAAGGCAATGGCTCATTCCAGCACCACTGGCTTTTCTGCCGGAGCACCACAATACTGGGGTACTATTACAGCAGCAAATTGGCCCATTAAGCTTCAGGAATAATGACTGCTGTTGGTAATTACACCTAATCCGCTAATGAGCTATTGTTTGCTCCTAGCATTAAGGTAAGCTTAATGATGTGAAAAAAAAGCAAAATAGACTTGCCCCAAAACTGCTAAACCAACTTAATTGAACAGATGCTTGCTTAGCACCTGCATTGTCATGCTGATTCATAGAGAATTGTTTTAATTGCAAGATGATCCTCAGTGGATCGTGTTTCCTTCACCTTAGGGTAGGTTCAGAAGTCAGAGAGTAGGAATTGATTCATTCGGTGGCATTAGTATGAAGGTTTAGCACATGCAATGTGGCTTTTCATCTAAGCTGGCCAACACATGGATGATAAGGCCCAATAGCAGAGAAAAAGCTCTGCAGCAATAATAAGAGAACATTAAAATCCCCTAATAGGAACCGCAAAATTGAAACCAAGTGTTGTACAACTTAATTTCTGTTCTGTATGAATTATATACTTATTAAGTAAAAGAAATGCTAAATGAAATTTATAAGTTATTACAACAGCACTTGTGTAAAACAAAGTTGTGCTTTGTAAACTTTTGAATGCCAAGATTGATGGTTTTCATGACTTTCCCAAGATCTTGCAAATTTGGCCAAGCTGCTATTTTTGCAAAACTTAGTCTGTGAATTTATTACTTACACAGCAAAATCAGTGCAGTTCATTACCAACATAAGAACTACAAATATGTTATGAATTAGGTGAAAACAGCTTTTTCTAGAAAGATGAGACATTTACACTGTTTAAACATAACCTTTTTTTGTGGAAATCCACAAAAAATTCAAGATCAAACATCAGTATTCCTTTTTGTGCCCCAAACTGCTAAAAATTATTCAATCAACACAGGCAAGAGGACACTTTGCTTCTCCTTCCTTTAATTTATATACATCAAAACTGAATACTGCAATTTTCCATCAAATACTGTGCTGTTGAGGATATTGCTCTTGAATAAAATGTTCATGTTTTTATCTGCAGCAATTCTTCAACTGCTGGCTTTGAAATGTCATGGCAAAATGTAAAGAGGAAGGAAAAACCTGGATAAAATACCTAGGACTTAGTTCTAGGGCGTGTAAAAAAAAACCCTGAAGTAGTCTTTGTACCCTCTTTGTCACCAGATTTCTTGTTTTTCTTCTTATTAGTTGAAATACATTTTTTTTCTTCTTAGTATTACAAAAATAAGCAAATTTTACGTGAAAAATAACTCAGAAAACTTCTGTGGTTGAGACTAAAATACTTTTGGGGGGATGCTGCATGCCCATTTCCCAACCTGATACAGCACTAGGTTTCTTAAAAAGCATAATTAATGAAATAAGCTGTATGAACATGCTTTCCTTTTGACCATGGGTTTAGAAACTTCAAATAACCACTGCAGGCTTCTTGAGCTTCCTAGAGAAAAATGCTTATGTTACACACCCAAATAATAGCTCGTATTCTTCAGAGCCAGTGTGGCAGACACATGGTTTAAAAACTTGTCCCAGAAATGTCCCAGGTTTTTTCCATCTCTCCCCTCAGTTTTTGGCCACTAAATACCCAAACACTTGCAATTCCCAGCTTTCTTTCTGACACTATTTTCTCTTTATGGGCACTGGAGGGGTGGGAAGGGTTCCTCTGGGAAAGACAGCTGGGGAAAACTACTGAGAGCAGAAGGAGGATCAGCACTCTGCTGCTTATCCCACAGGCTCTGCCAGAAGCAGCATCCCATCGAGTACGATTTCTCTTGGGGTGATGCAATCAAGGATATTTTTCTTTGAACAAAAGACCATGTCCTCATTGGGTGCTGAGGACGTCACACCAGCAAAGTCAGCAGATACCTGGAACAGAGACCCCAGCACTGATCTGGGAGAGGAAGGGCAGGAACTCTTCTGGGACCTTCAGGCAGAGGTGGCCATACCTGTGGAAATCAGCACACTGCTTCTGCCATACTTGCAGAAAAGGAGGTGGGAAGGGAGGCTCAGATCTTGAAAATGTGGTTTCTGATCTGAAATACTCAACCATTGTTCCCAGCCAAAGGCTCTCCCCAATGCCAGTGCTCAGTATCCTCCTCTGTAGCTGTGCTTGGTGTGAAAGTGCAAGATCATAAATCCATAGCTCATATGTCTACAAAACACCTATTGTCACAACTGTTAAAATCTGCATTGTTAAAATCCAAATTCAAATCCCTTGACCTTCTGTTATGTTTATAATTTCTCAGTGAATGGCCAATCAGAACAACATAATACAATTATAATTCTTTCTATTTTCCCCCACCACTTCCTATACAGATGCTTTTCACCAGACCAGGAGGAAGAGTTTTGGGGATTGCTGTTGTCATCTTTCAAGAACAAGGTAACAAGAAAAAAAGAAGTTGTTCCTGGCAGAAGTGCAGGCTAGAAATAAAATATTCTCAGGTAAGTACCCAGCTCATGACTTGATATTTTCTTAGAGGATGTTAAGTTCACTGCTAATAGCCATAGGAAGTAGGAAAAATCCTACTGTTTGCCCTTTTTGAATCACTTGATGCCAACTCTCTCTGACCTCACCACCCAGTCTGATTATCAGCTTTAACTGGGACTGATGTATCAGCTTCACTCACGGATCCTGCAGTAGATTCCTATACCAAGAATTGATAATAATTCGGACAGTTTAGAAGTATGTGAAATACAGGACTTTGTGGTAGCAGGGGGTGAAAGAGAAACAATATTTCAGAAATTGTAGTCCTGTCATCTCTCTTATCCCCTGAAGCAGGCTTAGAAAGGGCTTTGCATGAAGGAGGCAGAGAGGGAGAGCCGCTCTCCACAAACATCACTTCTGTGAGCCTTTCAGGCTCAGGTCTCAGCCCTCCCCTGCCCCGCAGCAACATCCCACCACAGCTCCTGTGTGTAAATCTGACGTCAGACTTCAGAGCAGTCAGGATTTCACTGAAAAACCAATTTACACATCCCTCTCCTTAAATTCCTTCCAAATCCCCAGCTAAGTGCTAAGTGTCGCAGGGTTGAAAATTTCACCCAAATGTTATTTATATGTCAAACATTGTGATGCAAAATGTATCCTATGGTTGTGGGACCTCTTCTTCTCATTAAAACATTCCATGCCATGATAAATGTGTCTTGTAGAAACTAACTTATGTCTGAGCAAATGATTTCCCTTTTTTTTCAATAGTATAAATGTTTAGCTTGCAACATTTTCCCCTTGCTGGAGGTTCTGAATCTACATTTAGGGGCACAGCAATCTCACTAACACATTTTCAGATATATTACTTTCAGTGTACCTTGCTGGCCAGGCCTATGGGCTCCTCAGCCCTTGGTGAACACTTTTTGGGTCATACATCTATCCCACTGCAGACAGACATGACTACAAAAAAAAGAAAGGTTACATTTATGGAGTTGGCAAAGCAGAGGAACACATTTTCATGCAGCTGCCTAGAAAGGCAATTGTGTTCTTTCATACAAGCTGGGAGAAGGACAGCAAAAAGAAGGAGTGGCCAAGGCTTTTTCAAGGAAAAAGCAGCATTTTCTGCATCAAGCTCATTGAATTTTGTGTCTAAGGGCTGAAGACTATTAACTCTGGTTGAACGCCCTGGATGGATTTTAGATGTGGACTAGTATGGCAACACTCTTTGGATCCTAAGGCAGAGCTAACCTCGTGGAAGATATTCTTTGTGAGATGATGTGAAGTCTTTTAATAAGACTGTTCCTGAACTTAATGGCAGTTTTTCTCATGCATGTTCACTTCCACCCTCTCTTTGCTTGGGTCCCATGTGCCCCAAAGTGTAGGTCTCCTCTGGACCCCATCTTATACAGTTCTTGCTATACTGGACCTTCATTCCCTATAAGAAGACAGCAGTTGGGCTTTTCCATTACTCTGGCCAGTCATCCCAGCACATGACTCTTTTATACTAACAAAGAGGTTTTTTTCTCAGACAACAGATCACAACCTCGTTTTCCTTTTTTGAGGAGATTTCCCAAGTAATAATACTTTACTATGAACAGAAAATTGTATGGGATTATCAAGGATTTTTAATTCATTAATTTGGATACATTTTATGTGCAGAATCACCATGTGTTCAAGCCAAGGCTGAGCTAGAACCACACAAATATTACACATCGCCTTGTTAATGCCAGCAAAGCCCTTTTTATTGCATAATTCTGCAGCCTGTCTGTAGTTTTTATTTCATTAATTTTCATCCTGATAATTGGAAGCAGCTTCTCTCCTTGCTTTTTTAAGGTTTAATGAGCTACATAACTTCATGCTTCCCACTGAGGGGCTGTAGGTCACTTTGCACTCTGGAGAGCTGCTACACCTTTCCTTACTTCTCTTTTACTCTCCAGCAACACAAGATAATGTTTGTTGTCTTCCAGCAGAGATGTTTGTGCACTCATGATGTGTCTGGCATGTAGGTATGATCTTCCTTGCAGAGAAACACAAATTTCTGAGATGGGGAAGATTCTTGCAGCAGTGATAGTAGGACACAATCCTGGAAGAGCCCTTGAAGACCTGGATTCCTCTGCTTGCTATGCCCCTCAGCTATGAACCTGCAGTGGCACCTTGGGTCTCTCAAAAAGCCTCAAAAAGTGGCATCAATACCTGGCTTGTTCACTGGACAGTGATTTTTGCAAAGCAGTGATTTTAGCATCTGCTAGAGAAATACTAGAGAAAGAAGTCAGCAGACATGGAAGTGAAAGTGTCTATCAATGACAGAAAGTAAATTCTTCTGGCCTAGAGTACAAAAGCTTGTCCATGTATATGGAAAACCACAACATTGCATCTCTTTTAGCTTCTCAAAACAATGACCAACCAGGATTCTACTCAATGGACTCAAAATACCCTGGATAATTTGCCAGCTGAGGTAGGACACTGTCTTTCCACAATCCCTTGAGAATCAAAAGAGAAAGGTGGCTTCATCCAACAGGAAAGTCAGCAGGAATTGGCCTGAAACATCTTTCCAAGCTATAAAACCAGAGGATTAAATGCTCATAAGCATGTTGTGTACCTTGAAATATCCACAATGGCCATCAATTCACTTCATCTCATGTTTCTTTATTTTTCCTGATTTCTTCCTTGCAATTTGAGAGCAGTTCAGAAATCCTTGAGCACCATCACAGTGGGGTATTTATTTAAAAAATACATTAAATTTTGAGAACTCTGAGTGTTTTAAGAAAAAAAATTAAACTTTTTTTTTTTTTTTCATGTTGTTGACAATTGCTCTTGGAGTTTGCTGTGTTGAGTTTCTAAGGAATTTTTAATTACACATTTTCAACTGAATTAAATGTGCCAAAAATGGCTTCCAAGACCCCAGAAAAATACTGTCCTAAAAAAAGAAATGGGCTCTGTCCCCCTCTACCAGTTTGACTGACACAAACCGGAGCTATGAAAAAGCTATGTACACATGTAAGGTTCAGCAATTGCACCATCTGAAATGCAATTATCTCGAGACCCTTTTCCAATACTTTTTTCAGCAGTCCCAAAACTCATGAGATAAATGGTTACTAACAAAATAAACCACACAAGCCTCATATTCAGGTATGTAAAAAGGCATCCTGAGTTGTCCTGGTTTGCTCAGCTCATCTGTAATGTGTTTACAATGCAAATTAAAAAGTAATCATAGCTTTGCTAGTTTTTAAGGGTGAATTATTCTGCACAAGGGAAAGACCATGCACACCAGGAGTCTAGCTCCTAAAAAGCACGTTTTTGGAGCAAAGTGCTAAGTGACCTAGAAAAGCACACAACAAACAGGGGTCTTGTCTATACAGGAGCTTTGCATTGTACTGTGGCCCAAAGCTGTATATGGATCACATTGAATAGGAAGCTATTTACTTATTTCAGTACATAATTCCACCTAAGATAGTCAACAGCCAGTGTAAATAGGAGCTTTATTACCATGTCACCTGAAAGAACGGCCTCAAAAGCTGTCAGTTGAGTTTGGAAGGCAAATGGTGCCCTGCACATGGAAATGAAAGCCCCTGTGTTTTCTGCCTACACGGCTCATATTTAGTTGTCATCTTTTTACATCAGGCTTAACATTGATCTGCCCTGGGGGCACACTCTGCTCTGCATTGTGGGAGGTCCCAGTGCACAAACCTGTTGGTGCAGCAAGCGCTCAGCCCCGTGTGCTGGTGGCTGGTTAGAGACACCCACCCCCAACGTGCCTAGCTTGGGAAGACTTTCAAAGCATGTCCTCCCCCTTCTCTTTCTCCTCCTCTTCCACAAAACTCCCTCCCACAAGCCATTTCTGGAGATGGGATGGGAATGGTCCTTGCTTTGGTTGGAGCTACAAGCCCCTCTTTAACCAGTTAATGGGCTGCTCCCTGCAATAGGGTTTGTCCAGGTGGCAAAGACTTTGGGGGTCTATGCTGGTCTTCTGAGTATATCCCAAAACATCATGGAACTCTGTAAGGTGGAGTCTTGTCAAAAACACACCGAAAGAAACCCATTGGGTGAAATCCCTGCTGGGTCACATGGATGCTGTGCTTGGAGGTTCTCAGCAGCTGCCACCACCCTGTTGTCACCACCTGGTCCTAGGGAGCGGCATGAAGGAGCATGATGTGTACAAGGAAGAGCTGCCACAGCTTTATCCCCTGTATTTGTTTTTAAATTCCAATTCATTGAGGGAAATGATCATCAGAAGAGGACATCCAGTAAAGCTTGTGTGATTTCTGCAGGAAGATAAATGTGCTAAAGTAGTAGAATGCCCTAAATAATTCCCTGAAATTGGAGGAGCTGCACATTTGCAACTGCATCATGGAAGGAACAGTAGCTACATTTCAGGAATATCCACACCCTTGTTTAATTTAGTTTTTATATTTCTTTAAAAAAAAAGTCCCAACCCACAAGCTTGGTGCTTTTGGATTAATAACATATACTTGTCAGCAAACAGTACATTAGCTGGCTCTTGGCAGCTCATCAAAACACATCATGGAATGGAGCTGCTCGTGTTTACAAAGCAAGGGAAGGGCAGGACATGCTGTATAACGGGTAGCAACTCATTCTCTAGTCCATACAAATGGGCTAAAAGGCTCAGAGGAACTATGGCATGAATAAGACAGAGGAAATATTTTTTCAGTTAGTCAAAATGGTTTATGGGCTGTGATTAATGAAACATCCACCCGCCTGTTTGTGTTAACAATAGCTGCATCCATCAAGCAGAGTGCAGGTTTCTAATTCGGGCTACTGGCACAGGCGCTGCTTGAAAGGCACCTCCTCCCCCAAGACAGAGCAGTGTCGCAAGAGAGGGACCCGGCCCATGCTGGCAAATGAGAAAATAAGCTGAAAACTATTTCACAAATGGATGAACAGGCTCTTACTAAAGGCAGTCAGTGCACAGACTTTCTACCAGCTTTATCATTTGCCCGTAGATTAGCACAAGCAGGATCTGCCCCATGACCATCATCCCACCCGTGCCCAGCCTGGGCGCTGAAGTTACATCAGTGGTGAAAGGGTACCTCAGAAATAAGGAACCACAGTACCATCACGCTCAAGGTGATCCCAAGCCTGGACAGAGAGAGTGGGTGTGTTTGATTGGATGACTGCATTCAATTCCAGTGTCTAAATTTCTCATACATCTGCATGGGATGTAGACCTGCATGACTCGTCCATGTTGGTTATGCAGCTTTTAGAGCCAACGGCTGTTTGGGTCCAGGAGAGCAAGCCAGGACCCCAGCCCTGACACCAGCTCCTTGTCTGGCCTTGGGCAAGCTCTGCAGCCCTTCCTCATTCATTCTCCATCTTAATAGTATTTGCTTACCCACCTCATAAGTACAGAGAGAGTTCGTTTATATTGTAGAGCCCTTTGAAGTTGTAAATCCCTGTGAAAATGTCAAGTGTCACTATTATTTTATACTTGGTTGGTATTTCAGATTGAATGAGAGCCTTAGTACATGTAAATTGAATGCATATTAGGAGGTTTCAATTTAAAACATCAGCCAGTTATTGTAGCCTGAAACATCTTGCTCAACTTAAGATAACTATATATTTAAAGCAGAAAAGACTGCCAAAAGCCAAAGATGAAAGAGGTTAGAATAACACCATACAATGCAAAGGTGAGGAGGCAAAGGCGGGTAACCCTAAGGATCAGGCGTGTAGTGGGATGGGAAAGCTTCCTCTCAGTGACTCAAATGTTTTATTAGTTTTATCCAGCAATAACATCCCCGTGCATGGGGCTGTGCCATTCATCTGTGCACACAATAACCACTGAGCAGGGCAGGAGCAGAGGTGCTGGAGGTGTTGCCCTGAGGTGGGGAGGGCAATTTTGCAGGAAACCTGCATTCCTGGAAAGGCAGGTTGGGCTGGGACATGCCTGCACCGCTGCTGTCCCCACTTCATTGGACGTCAAACATTTGTTAAACATCTTTTCTTTGGTAAGTGCTGGAGATTTTTGTCTTTTAAAAGTTCACTCACTACCGTGCATGCATAGTGGTGATGGGGAATGGAAATACTGCTGGAAAACTGGATGTGGCCAAAATTCTACTGCCAAAACAAGAGGAAGGTGTGGAATGGTTTGCAGCAGTCAAAATTTTTTTTCAATATAAATAGGTTGTAGATAATGCTCCTCCCAACAGGTCTCTGAACATTATTGTTACTTGTCCTTTCCTGAGGTAGTATCCCTTGTTGGTTTCTTAATTTATGCTGTATTTAAGAATGAGTTTTATGGGTTGTCCAGGAAGGTATGGTGGCATTTGGAGGGGCAGAAGAGCTGTTGCATGACATCTAGGGAAAGCCTTCTGCCAGTAGGAGGCTTGATGGCCACAATAAAGATAGGCAGGAGAAAAAAAAGAAAACAAAAAAATCTATGGCAATGATGATACGAGAAGTAGTCTTTAAAAAAATAACAGAAAAGGGCTCAAAAGGGCTCCAGGGAACAAACTTGCTGAGAGTGGCCAAGAGTTGGCAACTGGATATAAGCACCTCTCTGGGAAGTTTGGGCACTGGGGACAAGTGTTTGCCAGACATCTATGGGCCCATCATACCCACAGTTTCCAAGTTATTTCTTCATTGCTATTTTTCATTTTCCTAACTGGACAGCTGCCATGCATGCAGTGGCTTGCAAATTATTACATCTTCATATAAAATATGTGTAGCACACCTGAAATGGAGTTCAGAGCACTATGAAATGTCCATCTCGTTCTATTCAAATATTTTGGCAGGATTTTCTCCTCACAAGAGCAAGTTTGCTCTTGCCCCTTTTCATCCTACAGCAGCTCCAAAAAGAAGCTCAGAAGAGAAACATGGACATTCAAATAGCAACAGCAAAGGATTCAGCAGAGGCTCTGGATGTGGAGTGATGGTCACATAGAGTGTTACAATTTTATATAAAAATTTTTCTCCCTTTAAGCTCCAAAGAGAAAAATGCCTCACAAAAACACTTTTCCTCAGGAGCAAGTAGGAGATCTGAACCAGTCTAAAGTCAATGCACTCAGCAGCAACCTCTGCCCATGCAGGACCAGCACTGCCTCTCCTTTCCTGTTGTGACCTGGAAGAGCCAATAAATTATCTGGTGCTACTTTTTCCCTGTGAAGTGCAGGAAAGCCAGGAGCCAGCCTGACCTGAGGTAATAGCCATTGCTTCCCTCGCTCCCTGTTGTTGCATTGAAGCAGGCAATTTATTTCTGCTGCTCTCCAAAACTGCCTCTCCTGCACCTCTCCTGAGAGGTGCAGGAGTCTGCACACTTCAAAACTCAGGTCCTGGGTGGTGTGAAGGGGTTACCAGCCTTTTGAGTACAGGACAGCTTCTCTGCAGGGCAGCCCTGGTTTTTTGTAAAGATGAAACTGTTGGAGGACCAAGTCAATGCATGAGCTCTGTTGCAGAAAGTTCTCCTTCACCTTTGACTCTCATCTTCTGGGATGGATTTTCACGCAGTAGCTTTTATTCCACTCCCTCCCAGCTCTGACTTGTGTCTTAATGAGTTTTCTCCTTTGGCCTCCTTTCTGTTTGCAAGCATGCAGGCTTTGAATGCACAGCAACTGTTTTGATCTAAAATTCCAACACAGGGTACTTTGCTGGGAGGCATTCTTGCTGGGAAGAGCAAAGGGTAGAACGAAACCTTCCTTATTTTGAACCATATGATCTGGCATAAAAGTTTAATCCCTGTTTTTCCGTGCACCTCTCCAAACTGGAATGGCTGCAAAGGAATTATGTTTCTTCATGGAAATCAAGGCTTTGGTTTCAGCCCAAAGTGATGCCAATTTTGGTTGTCTCTTTCCAAAGGAAAAATAAGGACAGAATGAAATTCTGAAACCTAAGTCCCCTTATCTCTAGGAAATGAGGCTGGCGAGTGGCTTGGATGGGCTGCAGTAGAGAAGGAATGCCAATCCTTGCTTCTTCTGGCCTTGGCAGGAAACTGCATCCTGCATTTGAAAAAGCTCCCCAGCATAGTTTTTTCCTTTAAGTGCAAAGTTCATGCAAAAGCAATCACAATTTGATGAAACAGAGTTTTCCAACCCATCCCCCCCAAACCCCATTTTATTGGATAGTTTCCACCTGTGCTTTACATTGAGAATTAAGGAGGGTTTCTCCTCTCTGCCTCTGTCTTTGTAATCCTAGAAGTCCATCAACAGCCAAAGACAAATTTGCAGATAAATTCCCAGCTGAAATGCAAGCAGTTTTCATTTCAAATTCCACCAACTCCTTGACATGTTCCTCTGCCTAGCAAGAAAAACCAGGACATTTTGGACCAGCAGTTCAGCAGGTAGGCAGCAGCATGGCTGCAAAGGAACAATTCCCAGTTTTCTTTAATGGAAGATTTGGGTTCAACTCTCCTGAAATGAGGTGGAGAGGGGCACAATTACAGCTGCTTAGGAACATTGGCATTTACAGGATAAATTGATGTTGTCAGCAAAGAAAGAATCACCATAAACAGATGTATTGGCTTTATCCAATGGCTGCAAAAATTAAGAGTTACAAACCATGTCCTTTGTTGGATTTTTAGTCTATTGGAGCATTTAGCACTTGGCTATACTAACAAGATTGTGACAAGTGTTTCCAAATTATCTACAAGACAAGACTTTTCTAAAATATGCAGAAAAGGAGAGGTAGGGGGCAAAAAGAGAAAGGTTTTGTCCTTATTCTGATCATCTGGAAAATAAAAAAATTCTTGTTGGACCGGAATTAGGAATTTTAATCCTTTGAAGTCAGTAATGCTCAAGAGGAAGCTAGATGCAAATGAAAATGTCTGATTAAACTGGAAAATATATTGCCTTCTGTTTGCAGGAGGGGAAAAATAGTTCTATAATAAGGTACGTTTTTGCTGAGAACTAAAGATGGAGAAAAAAAGCTTTACTGAATTTTTAAATAATAATTAATAATCCGTAGCTAAGACATGCGAGGGGATATTCTTTAGCCAGACTACTTAAAATAATATTCACTAAGCCCCTCTCTCCCACCAATGCAATTTGGTGTAGACTCACTGTAAGATCTGACCTAGGTCATTTATCTGATGATAAAAATATTACTTTTGTAGTCTTGAAATTAATTTCTGTATATTCTTTTCACCCAGACATTCCATCTTTTCTCTCAGTTATGTGGCAGTTCACATTGCCCCTGAAGACAGGAATGAGATGGGATGCCCACACTTCAGGCATCGATAATATAAACAGAACAGTCGCTTTTGCTTGTTTTCATAAAAATATGAATTGACCCTTTTGCTGCTCATTCAGTGTTCTATATTTAAGGAAGTATTCTCAATTACAGAATTTGGCTTTCAGCCCTTTTCTGTTTAAAAGACAAATATGTTTTTATCACTCTTGAGGTGTTAAGTTGTTAAGTTCCTTAATATTTCCTCTGAAAAGTAGACTTGCTCAATGAGATTTCATCTGAAATGTCACGGTATTTGCATTTCAAAGATAAGTGCGTTCCAAAAGCAGTCCTGGAGCAGGACTACCAGAGCTAAGAGGGGTCTGGCTCAGTGTTTTGGGCAAAATAACAGAATTAACAGCTTTCTCATGAGCAGTAGGTCTGGATCTGACCTCAGTTCCTTTAACAATAAATCACTTCAGCTCTGCCTCCCTTTTGTAGTCTGTAAAACCCAGATTATATTTGCTTGTACCAACGTCAAAACGTAAGTGGTGGAAAGAAGAAATAAAGTGAGGAAGGAATAAAACTACCTCGAAGATTTTGATGGAAACTGCCACTGAAGAGGAGGACACCACAGAAGTTGCTGGAGGAGCCAGAGTGAAGTCACATATAAATTTATGATTTGGCTGCAGTTTTCATTGGAATCAGGACGTGATCTGTGACAACGTATTCCCACAGGAGCTGCTGCAGTGGTTGTTGATCTCAAGAGGTTTTTCATCTCACAGACACAAAAATGCAGGCTCTGCTGTCTTTCTCCTGAAAAACCTCATCACCAGATGGTGCAGAAAGGAATTCACAATTCATAAACGAGGAAGTTACTGTTTAGCAATGCACAATGGCAGTCACTTGGCCATGCTTGTATCTCGGCCAAGGCTCACCAAGGAAGGATCAGGAACACCCATGAAAGTGAGCAGATCAAAAATATCTCACCCTCAATGACCTCATGAAATTAGATACATTCATGGTTTAATTTTTCCCAGCACCTGGAAATTCAGATTTATTATGTGCTTCCATATCCATAGAGCAAATAATGTGTTTCCCAAAAATGTTTTAATGTGAAATACTGTATGGAAGTTGGGAATTGTCCTATCAAATCCAAGTGTCCTGGGTTATGATGCAATGGAGGGAAGGTATGAAGTTCCTGACTATGGTTGCAAAATGACATTATAATAATTTCCAAGCTCATAACAGCTTTTGCTTTTTGCATTTCCTGTGACCGTCACCTCTACCAATTTTTTTCTCCACTTCCCTGGAGTCATGCTTCTCAGAGACCCTTCATTTTACCTCTTACACAGCCCTGTAATAAAATGGCATCTTTTATTTCACATAGCTGGGATATTTTGTGGGAGGGGAAGATTTGGAACAAGCTCTTCGTTATCATTTTAGCGGAACATGGCAATAACAACAAAGCAGGACAGCTGATACAAATCATCCATTTTATAAGTTCTAATACAGATAATGCAAGGAAAAGAAACACATAACAGAAACCAGATATCTCAGTGGGGCTGCTACACGCCATCCGTGGCCCGGCCATTTCAGCTCCTTCAAGTGTTCTTCATATTCCTTGTTAGGTTTTTAGGAAGTCTGGGCAGAGGCAGGGCTTCATATCCGGCATTTGAAAGGCAGTTGGTTTCAGACTGTGGAGGTTTTGCTAGCCGGTCAGTTTGGGGGAAAGCAATTGATACGTGCTGGTGAGGAGCCAAGAGGGATTTGGGGTTTGGGGGGAATTCAGTCCCAGGATTCAGGGTGGTGAAAATCAGCCACTGCCCCCCTTTGCCACGGCCGCATGTGATTGTGGCATTCCCATGAGTTGGCAAGCTGATCTCAAACTGAGGGACTAAACTTGTTTGGGATTTCAACTTGTGTTACAGGCTCTCTGCAGCTGCTACATTCATTTGGGGAGAGAATAAACAGGGGAGAGCCACAGCCGCCTCTTTGTCAGTGTGTGCTCCTGGGTTGTCCCAGGGAAGGCTGGAGCAGTTTTGTCCAGTGCTGCTGTGCCAGGCTGGAGGTATCAGGGAGCTCACAGAAGCCGAAAGTGCCCTGGGTAGGTAGGTGGGGCATCTACCCCGGCCAGGACCACAAGCGTGTTGTGTCACCACAGGCTCTGAGCACAAAAGAGTTCCCGCACACGGAGGAATAATGTCCTTACACACCCTCAGTTAAACGGAGCTGGTTTGAAACACCACTGTGAAACATTTGTTTTCTTTTAAACTTGTTTTTCTTCCTTCCAAAGGTCACCTTAAGTGGATCCCAAGTACCTTTTTTCTCCAGGTTGTTTTTGAGCCAGTATTGACTGATTGCCAAATCTCAGCCCTGCTGATAGCTGGTTTATAACACGCTGATAAAGCCGGCTTAAGCCGCTTGTGCTCTCCCACACCAAAAATGTCCCCTGTGATTCCTGACCCTCTCCCTCCAGTGCCTCCTGCATCCCACCCCAGTTCACTGCCTGTATCCCATCCATCCCTGACTCCCCAGGCAGCGCTGTCTCTGGGCTGGCACACCAGGCTGAGAATGTCCAAGGATGAGAGTGGCTTTTGTCCCCAGCACAGGCACTGTCACTGCTGCAGTCATGCACACCAGGGCCAGGGGAGCTGGCCAGGCACCCCCTGCCTCCCCCCAGAGCAGCTCCTGCCTCAGAGTTGAGTCTTCTGACAGCTCTTGGAGGAAACATTTTACCAAAAAAATTTCCAGTGGGGTAAAAATAAATTAATGAGGGTGAGGAAAGCCGACAGTCTTTGTTTCTTCTTCATTTTTTAGCTGAAATATTCTCATGTTTTGTCTTTTTATTATTTTTGATTGGCCAGGTTTTTTTTTTAAATTGCTGCAGACAGTTTTTAAAAATCTGAGATAGACTAAAATATTTTGTCTAATCTCAGTCAAGGCAAGCTTTTCTGAGTGGGTGAAAATTGAATCTGAGAAGAAAGGAGGTTGTTTCTTTAGAAAATGAAAATATTTCTGTTTCTGGATAATGTAAGTTATATGGATTTTGCACTGAAGAAAATAAAAACAATTAATTTCTTTTCCAAGTAAAACATAAAATTTTTCTCAATCCGAAGCCAAAATATTTTGAATTTGTGCTCATTTTTGCCTTTGTTTCAGAAAAACAAAGCCAGGGCTTTGGGTGGCTGAGTTGAATATCCTGGGGAAGACATATTACTGCCCTGAAAGATTCCGTGGGATGTTATGGAGACACCGTCTTCCAAGTGAGATATAAAATCACAGTCCAAGCTAATTGTAGGCAGAGGGATTTTGTGGTAGTCGTTTTGCAGCAATCTGGGTATCAGTTAGAGGGTTATAGCCAAATTTCAGCTTCACTCTGCCTGCAAAGGTGTCAGGCTATGTACACAAAGGAATTCTTCGTTTCTGTAGTGTGGCTTCACACTGCCCCATGTTATCCCCGGCATTAGCTACCAACAGCTGCCAGACAGGATTTTTGTCCATGATGTATATTTTTGTATCGTCATTTTGTTGAGTTTATGAAAAGATTTAGGACAAAATCCTGGCCCAAGTCAAATCACTGCTAAAATTTCCGTGGACCTCACTAAAGGCAGGGTTTCTCTCAGAGGATTAAAGCAGAGGGGTGTTGAACTGTAATAGTGGGAGAAAACTCTGAGCAATTAATTTCTTTCCCATCTATCAGCATCTTGTGCTATTCTGAAATGTGCTCTGAGCACGTTGCAGTTTTCTCCCTATTTAATCATGATTTGAAGCTATTTCACAGCTCAGTTTGGACACTTCTTGCAGGGATTTGAGAGCAAAAGCCATTTTGGTTCATTTCATTAAGCACCTCAATTCAGGGATTTACTTCTAATCCTGAAACAAAAATATCTCTCGGAACCAAGTCTCCTCTGCAATGTTTGTCTTCATAAATTGAAAAAAAGAAACACTTGCCAGGAATATTCACGGTTATTTACTTAATTTTTCTATTTCCATGGGCTTTTTACCAGTGCTTCCGTCCCTTGCAGCCTGCCTGGGACTGGCCACAGGAGGGATTCAAGCTGCACATTTATTAAAAAATCAGAAAGCTGTTGCTCAAGCCTAAATAAAAGCATGAATTCGTCAGTACAGGAAGAAGAAAAGTTATTTGCTTGTCAAGGTCATTGTAGGAATTGAGTTTTACTGAACAGCTGTAATTACAACTAAAACAAATTATTATGCATTAACATTAGCACGGGTAAGAAATAGATGTTTGGCTACTGCTGGAGTGGTTTGGGGCTTACCCCGGGATGTCGCAGGATTGTGTTTCTCATCACACAAAATCTCAATTGGGTGATGCTCAACCAAATTCCTCAAAGAAAAATCAATTTGCCCAGGTGCTCCATCTTCTGTGAAATAAAAGGTTGGAAAATGTCCTCTTTGTCCACCAGGTGGCACGAAGGGAAGCACCACTGGAAAGCGGCTGGAATATTAACTCCTCACACAGTATCCTTTCTGGAGGAGATGGTGAGTGACTGAAGATCCCATACCAGTGTTCCCCAGGGGAAGCCACTTGTCCTGGGAGAGGTGGCACTGGCAGTGTGGGTTTGGGACATTTGTGCCTGTCCCCTCCAGTCAGTGGCTGGACATAAGGGCTTGCAGAAAGGGTTTGCTTCGGATGGGTGGTGAGAGAGGCTTTGGAAATCCCCACTGCTCTTCGGAGCACAGAGTGGGTGTTGGGGTCAAGGAGGGGACACTTGGGCCAGGGCACCCATGGAAGAGGGGGTGCAGAGATGGGGGCAGTGATGGGGTGCAGAGATGGGGCAGTGGTGGCTGATTCACTGCTTGGCCACACGGAAATGGAGCCATGTGAGAAGTAAGGAGGGATTTGATACAGAGTATTTGTGCCCAAAGGAGAGGGAGTTGTGAAATCTTCCTGGGGTCATAGGGCAGTGCTGTTGTTAAACATGAATGGAGGGGGCAGCAAATAGAGGGGAGAAGGTTTCTGGAAGAGCAGGAGCCTGCTGCAGGTAGCAAAATACAAATGAACCGTCATAGGCAGAGAGGGAGGGGAGGAGTGTGTGGACTTTCCTGAACAGAGGGGTGAGGACAGGGGTGAAAACAAGCATGTCCCAAGCTCGGCGGTGAGGGCTGCACAGCGTGGATCCAGCTGCAGCCAGCTGCTGCACTGCCCAGCCCCAGCCTGGCTCAGCTAAGCTCAGCTGGGCTCGGCTCCACCATCCCTGGCCGTTGCCTCGGGCCATGTGGGAGGTTTTAGCAGAGACACCAGAAGGTTTCTATACCTTTGGTTATCTCAAATAGAGAAGGTCAAGTATGAGAGAACAGTGCAGCGGTAGCAGGAGCACAGCAGTGAGATGCAAAAGAGGCAGAAGGGCAGCAGGGAGGTTTTAGCCTGGTCTCAGCCTTCAGCCTCGGCACAGGCATGAAGTGTGATACTGGGGACATCCATGAAGAGCATGACCAAGCTGGATCTGGTGGCCTTAAACCCCTACAGCAACTGGCTTTTGACCAGACCAAGGAGAATCAAATATTTATATAAAAAGGAACTTTTACTGTTCTCTACCATAGAGGTGACCGGTACATTCAGAGCCCAAAACTGAGCCTGGAATTAGGAACCCATCAGTGCTGAGCTACTGACTGTGGTCCTTTGTTGTTCCCTGATGTGTCTTTGCTACCTGCCTGCTCTTCCCTTCAGCCTCAGAGCAGTTTTTACGCACTGGGACCAGGACTGCTCACAGCCATCCCTTCTCACCCCACCCACCAGAGCCTGGCACTGCACAGGGTGACTACAACGATGCTTCAGCAAGTGCCCTGGCAAGGAGAACTCAGGGATGGTATTTTGGCAACGTGTGGTATCCCCTGGAGAGATCCCAGGGCAAGCAGGAGATGCTGGAGCATGGAGGGGAGAGCTATGGGGCGAACAGGAACAGAGGGGTAGTGCAAGGGCAGCAAGCAGCCCTGGGACAGGCAGCTGGAGCATGGAAGGGAAAATGCATTTTGGGATAAAAATAAGCCTGGTGTGCACAGAAGAAGCTGACCTGACACATCTCTTGGGAAAATATCAGTCCTGTATTTGCTGACCCCAGGGATGCTGCTGAGCTTCCTGTCAGTGCCCCTCCATGCTGCACATGGGATGTAGGAGAGAAACATCAGGGAGGTGGATGGAGTAAACCGGTAGGAACTTGTCGATTTCAAAGCCTATTGTATTAAAATATGTTTATATCTTGGTTCTTTATTAAATATAAGCAGTTTTCTTCTTGTATACATTTCTACATCTTCAGTGCAATCTGCTTTGCATCAGGCATTGATATACTGGTATAGTATCTGAAATGTTAGCTCTCAGGGAATATAAATAGCGTATTGATATTAAATCTGCTTTCAAAAATAGTTACAGGACAATAAATTTGAAGGACTTGAAGGTTTTTAATCACCTCTACTTAGTTATTCAAGGATGGGCCAAAAAAGCAATCATTTAAATGAAAGAGCCAAAAGAGACACAACAGAAAATTCTTATGCACAATAATTGCTTTCTCTACAAATATTTACACTGAGGCTAAGAAAATATTTTGGAATTTTACAAATATTTTCTCTCTTAATTTTTCCAGCACTTTAAATATTGATCCAAAAGAAATCTTATTGAGGCTGGTGGGTTTTTTTTCCTTTTTCTTTTCATTTTTTGTCCATTTCAAGAAATCCTAAATAATGGATCTGCAGGGGAGGTCGCCACCGGGGACTAAGCAAGGACAGCTCATGGTACTTTGCTGAACCCCAGCCACCCGCAGCAGCTCCCTCTATTGCTTTTGCCAGTAATGCAGTTTCATTAAACCCAGAGATACTTTGGCTGTCGAGGGACAGTAGAAGCCGCTCCTCTGATGTTATTTTTGTTTATGCCCATTAAAGTTCTGAAAAATAAAATTCAGGGGAATTCAGGTGGGTTGGAGAGATGCAAAGGGCTGAGGAAGAGGGTCTGTGTTATGGCAGGGAGGGAGTGACAGAGAGGCAGGATGCTCATGTGAGGTGCCGTGTCTGCAAGAGAAATGGGGCAAAATAATGCACAAACCACAGAATTAGGAATGGGGAAGCAGCAGGGTCTGACAAGGTTGGTTTTGTGGCTGCAGGAAAAGGCCAGCGCAGACTTTTTAAATAACCTCCTGCAAGTTGCCTTAGGCCCTGCAAAGATTTAATATATTATTGAACTTAAGTCACTTAATAACCCTGTAGGACTCAATGGAGCTATTCATGTGAGTAAAGCGTTGGTCTTAGCAGATCTGCTTCCTAATCTGCAAGGCAGGGAGAGCACTACCTCGGGAGAGGGCTGCAGCAGCAATTAATGCTGGGGCAAGGCTGGGCCCTGGCATCAGTCACATACCTCTATCAGTGCCCATTAGCCACATACCCCAGATACCCCAGCATCCTGACCAGAGTCAGCCCTCAGCTGTAACCCAAAATGTCCTTATCTTAGCCATTAAATTATCTGGTTTCTTTCTGAAATTAAAAGAATGTGCTTTAAGTATGCAGTATGGTTAAGGAACAGAAATGTAAATACAGTTGCACACTGTCATAAATGCCATCAATGTCATTGTTCAACTCTCTAAATTTAAAATAATGCAAAAGCAGGTGAAAAGGTTTGTAGAGAAGGCAAGAAGCTAATTCTGAAATAAATTCAAAGTGTCACTCTTTTTTCAAGAAGGTATAACCCCTAATAAAATATAAGTGAGGCAGACAAAAATAATCTGTAAACATAGATCCCAGGTTCCCATTTATGGTAATTGGTTTTATTGAAAGTCAATTAATAAAAAGCTTTGGTTTAAATTAAATTAAGTATGAGTCCATCTCTATTTCCCAACAAGATTAAGTCCTTGAAAATTGCCAAACATAGCTGCACACAAATTGCCTTTTCCCAAAGAGAGCTTCAGCATCTCAGAATATGTCCTGGATGAGAGCAGTCATATCCAGACTGGGCACAGCTAATTGGTACCCTGGAGGGTTTTTACTCTTGGCATTTGAGGAATAATGAGAATCAAAAGCATTAGTAGGCAGGGAAAAAGGGTGATAGAAATGCTAGCCTGCTTTTTTTCTGTCATCTTCATATTATGTTATCTCTAGGCAAGTATTCCCACTAATTTTCCTTCAGAAGTTCTGTAACTCTTTTAAATCACTGTGTAACAAATGCAGCTCTTCACTGAACATAGTTTCTAAGAATTGCTCAGGCAGGTAACTAGTGGAGATGATAAAAGGAGTAGGATATACTCTCTGATAGACCACATCCTTTTTACTAGAATAGGTCACAAAGACATCACCCTAAACTAAGTGGTGAGAAATGTGAGGGGTTTTTTTGGGGGGGGGTTTTGGGGGGTGTTTTTGTGGGGTTTTTTTGGTGGTAGTAAGTATATTACACTCTTTCTATCTTCATAAAAAGAAAAAAAATCAAATGCACATGTAAACTTCTTCAGCCTTGGAGATGGGTGGCTGCTTAGTGTCACACTGGAAAGCAATCTGGAAGTCAGAATTGTACTACTGTGGTTATCATCAAAACTAATCAAATGCTGGCATCCAAACGTGTGAAACCCTTTCAGCAGGCAAATCAAAAAATGCACCATTTCTCAGAACCAACGCAGACCAAACAAGAAATTACAAACATATGTCTAGAAGCAGCTCCAGCTCCATGTATCCTGGCAAGGAAACGCCCCTGAGGTGTGGGACCCCCATCCTTCCTTCTCTGTGTACAGAGACATCCCTCGGACTCACCCAGTCCTTCTTCTGAGACCACTGAGGGGGTCACACTAATCCCAATAGGAACAGAACAACATCAAGGAAAGGTCTTGGAGAGAAACACCAGGAGAGCGATGCAGAGGGGGAAGCAGGCTGGCTTCCCTGCTGACCAGAGGCCTTGAGCTGCCGCCGCCACCTTTTTTATTCTACTTAGAGATTACTTCAGATTTTCAGAAGGATTTTAGGGCTTGGTATTTTTCTAGGAATATGTCTTTTAACTGACATTGAAATAAAAATTTCTCCTGGACCTAGAAATATGTAGGGCTGATAATAGGTAGAAAAATATTGCCTGGTTGTGATTTTTCAGAGGGAGGAATATACTGCATTGCCTTACTTGGGTAGTTCTCATTGATATGAAGTTTTACATCCCATTCTGAGAACAGGCAAAATGTGTACACAAACCAGGAGATGAAAAATTTCCAGGACTTATCCTCAAATTTCTTTAAAAATTCATTAATTCTAATTCATTAATTCTAATTCATGAATTTCATTCCTAATACCTAGTGATGCTGCTAACCCTGTATTTCTCACTGTCACCATACAAAAGAACAACCTTACATATGTTTTCTGCCTGGATAGTGAAAAACGGCAGCAAGACAACCAAAAAAAATCTCAAATTACTGCAGCTTCACTGAACACCCTGAGGTCACGAACATAACCCAGTAAGATTCCACTCTTTACCAGTCTCACGCAGAATACCTTCATGAGTTTTTCAAACCTATGAATGAAAAGCACTGAGTGACCCAGACCCAGGATGAGCTGAGCAAGGGGAATCCTCTCTGACATACACATCTTGCCCTCTGTAAGTTACTTTGATACCTAAAGGCCAACTCAGGACTAGACCCGCGATGTTTGGCACTATCATTTGCAAACCACTGAGAGATACAGAGAGCAAATGAATAGACCTGCAGAAAGTGGTGGAGTCAGAGGTAACTCTGTGGGAAAGCCTGATGTCTTCGAGGAAATCAGACTCTGAAGTGTTATGTGGGAAAACACCATCACCACCCATCAGTCACCTGCCTACAGTTGTTCCCAAGGCCAAGCAAACAGCAGCTGTGCCAATGTAGGTGCTGAAGTTTAAAGCAATTTCCCTGGGATGAGCAACAGCCAGGATGGCACCGACTTTGGGATCCAAACAGGAGAACTGGCAGCTCTGACCTGTGAAGGAGAGGACATGGTCCAGGGTGCAAACACCAGCACAGACCCCAGCAGAGCAGGGCAGGCACACATGAAGCTGCCACATCTGCTTGCATTTCATCACTGAAATGCTAAAGTTTGACTTTAGCTTGACCTTGCAATTCACAAGCTCCGGGAAAAAAGAAAAAAAAAAGGAAAATAGGAAAGAAGAAAAAAGTAACAGAAAGCAGCTAAAAAGCAAGCAGCAACTAAAACAAGCTGTAACCTCATGGTACAGGATGAATCAAAACCAAATGAGCTACTTTGCAATATAAGCCACGTCTGGTGGGATTTTGCTGAGGATGCTGCAATATTTGAACTCCTTCTCTCCATAATGCAAAATCCTCAAATCAATCTGTTTACACCAATGTTGCCTGAACATTTCAGGATTCATATCTGGAAGCTCTTTGAGAAAAAAACATTAAAAATCCTCTCTGTTGGCAAGATGTGGCTTTTCCAAACCAAGATTGAGACATACTTGTTTTTCAATCATCCCCCCAGGAAACAGTCATCTAATTCTAATTAATAATTACTTCTCAGGACCCATGACTCAGACCCTTGCTGGAACGTACCATGGGTTTGTTCCAGGGAATCTGGCCCGCTGGGTGTCTCACATGACTCGGGCAAGCAGCTCCTGGGACAGTACTTAATCAATGTTTAATTGCCACTGGTGATGCTGGTCCCCAGGAGGCTGTGCTGCAGACCCCTGTCCTTCACTGGGATTGCCCCAACTTGTCTTGCTGCCCCCCCAGTTTTGGGATATGGTGCAGCCAAGAGCTCTGTAGACACCAGGCTGCACTGGCGGGGTTGGATTTACCAAATACACCATGATGAGTAACACATTCACCTCCACACCACACCCCTGGGTATTCAAGTCTTTTTTCAAACGCATCACTGTTTAGACAAGAGATCATTAGGTGTCACTAAGTGTGTCAGTGGGGGTGAAAGAGGAGAAGCTGTTGGCTCTGCTCTAGTCCCACTGATAAATGCATTTCTCTCTATGTATGAGCTACAGTTTGGCCCCAGAAAATGCATTGGAGATTCAAAACTTGTACAAAAAATGAGGCAATGTTTTCACTTCTGTCAGAAAAAGCTCATCAGCTGGTGAGCAACCACTGGGTATGTGTATTTACAATACCAGAACTAAATAGTGGTGTCTGATGGTCCCTCTCCCTTGTTTTCCACAGTATTCCGAGGAAACAGGCAGGATAATATCTCCTGTGGAAAGTCTATTAATGACTTCAAACTATCCAGTCCTTTTCTAAAGGCAGAGTCAGTGCTACAGATATGCTTTGAGGATCTTCTTCTCCTCAACCCTACATATATCCTGCAGTCACACAGTTCAGTGTCTTCATAAGCCATGTGCCAACAAAATGTCCCCTAAAGCCATTCTCAGCTCAGCCCATGGCAGCAACACCAGACCACCACAGCTTCCTCCTTCCACAGTGCCAATATTTAACATCCGTGTGAGCTTCTGGCCCTGAAAAGGGTCATGAGAAAACTCTGCAGGATTTCAGCAGGACCAGGATGCCACCTACTGCTCTTGATCTTCACTTGGGTGCTACCACATTAAAAGACGGGATAAGGAATCACTTCTTCACACCACTGAGAAGAGGAGCCCAAGGCTAGTTGTGAGGACACAGGGAGCAGGAAGAGGGCAGAAGTTCAGACCAAGGGGAAGTACCAGATCATTGCTGCACAGCCTTTCACGCAATGATTCCAGTGCTCCTTTTCTTCTCTACACAAATATTTGTATGACCCTGTAGAGACATTTTCTTTGGGTGATCTGACTTTTATTAGAGATGCTAAAGCTCGTGGTGGCCTCTCATCACAGGTCACTGGTTAGAGGCACGCAGCAGTCATGATGGACTGGCACAGCAACCAGATCAGCCCAAGCTGTGACCTCAGTCCCGACATGGTTAATTCTCTCCCCTCTTGCCCTGATGTGCACTGCCTGAACTTTTGTTCATTCAGCTGATGATCTGTGTCATCCTTTATGCAAACAAGCATAAATTGACTAATTAATCTCTGGGGTAATCCAGTCAAAGTGGAACAGATCTTTAATCTACTCTTCCTGTAGCACAGCCTTTGCCTTGTCCACTAGTCAACATAGACCTCTAATTATATGGATTTGACTCTTAATCTTTTCTGGTCTCAGGAGATTCCAGTTGCTGAAAATTATGGATTTCACTTGGAAACTGATGAGGGTCTGGACAACATCACCAAAGTGTCTGCTGGAAAGCTGGGGATGTTTTGGACCTGTGCACCAAAACCAGTGCTGGGGACTGAGTGGCTGAGAGTTAACCAGCATGCCACGGGGAAGCCTGAATTCCTGCAGTTTGTCTCTCATTCCCAGCCCTCAGCCACAGCAAAGCTTGCTTGTGCATAATGTCACATTTGAACCTTTCTGCATTATTTCAAATTTGAAACCAAAGCACTTATCCAGAGCAAGACAGTCCTTTCTGCAGCACAGAAGCAAGACAGGCGAGAATGGGACGTGTCATCGTGTGTTTAAGTGGCTTCACCTGCAAGTACATGCCTTTCAAATCACAGTCAGAACCTTCTCCATCACAAGCTTTACTGTTTTCCCCATCCTCTATCGCATAATTTTCTTCTCAGCTATGTGCAGCTGAGAAGGTTTTGTGAGAGTTATTGTCAGAGACCAAACAATAGATCTGAGGAATCTGAAGGTTTCCCTTTTTTTTCAAAATGAAAAAGATGAGTTGCAGTTGACAGCTGTCCATAAAAATTGTAACATACAAATCGTATAATATAAACTAAAGAGAGACCAAAAGTACCACAGAAAAAAAAGAAAAATGAGCTTGTTAGAACAGTCTGTATTACAGCTGTTTCCCTTGACAGTTTTCTGTACCCTAATACGTTCAACAAATTGGCAACCTGTCCTTATATATTTGCATCAGGATTCCCTTAAGGGAAATGTCTATATTATTCTGTTTTGGATAAAGGAAGCAGTTTGATATGACAGGTAGGTCAAGTGTTTCTTTAATAAAGCATATGGGTAGGAAGAAGAAATAGGCTATTGTCAATGACTTGACAAATAGGTAGATATGCCCCCCTTGAGTATAGCCATGGAAAGCTACTAGATAAATAGCCCTTGTTATTTTGATTTAACCACTTGGCTGCTGAATACATCTTTTCTCAGAGAACAGCATCCTCAATAAAGGTCATACCAGAGATTATTTTACAGTCTGTAGTGAGGTGTTAACTCAGTTTGGATTTTAGTTACACAGAACAAGTCTGGACAAAAGTTGGAAATTAGCTGGAAATTAACTTCTGTGTATTCTGGATGTGTGTTATATTTATAGGTGATACAGGTGGACATTCAGCGTCACTTCACCAAAGTTTGTCATCTCAGTTCAGCATCTTCCCTAGTGGCCCATGATGCTGCCCACACTTTTCCACTCTAAGGGACCATGAACAGAAACTTATCCCTCTGTGACCAAGAAGCTGGATTTGCCCCTAACCTCTGACAATTGCACCCTTTGCACTCACATAAACAGGCTGAAAATCCCCATACTGCTGATTTGATGGCTTCTGTCCAAATCCAACCATCAAGGCTTACTTGGGACCCTTCTGAGAGAAAACCAGTCCCGGAACAGGAAATTACTGGAGTTCTTGAAGATGCTGGGATTTACCAAAGAAAGCCACTTCTGAAGGCTGAGGAAAAATTTTTCCCAAGGTGAACCTATAAATCCTTCAGGAGCCATCTCTAGTGAGGTTAGATGTGGAAATGGGAAAAAGTGTCCAAGCCTGTTTGGCTGGTGAAGCCACCCACTGGTGACACTGCAGGGATTTGGGAGCTGCAATAAGCAGGTCCAGCACAGCCATAGGATTAGAATCACAGAATCACAAAATGGTTTGGATTTGGAGGCACTTTAAATGTCATCTCATTTCAACCCTGCTGTCATGGGCGGGGACGCCTTCCACTAGACCAGGTGCTCCTGGGGGAAGGACCCACTGTCAGACACACGGCAGTGCCTGAAGCCCCAGAGCTGCTACAGCTGGTCACAGGCAAACACCTGAGTGGTGCTCAAAGCCTGAATTAGGTAAACACATATTTAGGGAGCTTTTACAGCAGAAAGCATGCTCCTGATCACCTCTCAAGTCCCCCTTGGAGCTGTTAGGGGCTGTTGTGTAAACACAAGGGAATGGATACTTTCTAAGTTCTTTACCCCAAGGAAGGAGGTTTCTATTTTGGTAGCTTCATACAAAACCCCTCCCTTTAGGTGCAGCTTGGCAGGTAGATTTATATACCAGGAATTTTTTTGTGCTGAAATTCGGATAAAAATTCAGATCAAGCTATTTAAACTACTAAAATAAAGTTCCAAGAAGATCATAACCGTGAAGATATGTGATTTTGTCATCCTTAAGAAAGTACCTCAGCTTTTTATATTACGTTTCTTGGCCCCTCAAGCAGTGTTTGTGGACCTGCAGCTGCCCCTGCCAGGCTAGGGGCTCATTCTCCCCACCCTTGGTCAGGGCATTACTGAGGAAGGGAAGAATTCTCTTTCCTTCTTGGCTTTTTCTTGTAACCAGGGTCTCAAAAAAGAGGACAGGACGTTTCAAAATTCAAAAGCAAGCTGGGAAATAGCAGCAGCAGGTTGACCCATCCACACTGATCCATCCATCTGACTGAGCCATCCAGGGTCCCCATCCACCTTGGGTCCCTCTCCCTAGGACTGAGGAAGGGTGCACGTAGAAATCTAACCATGATCAGTCTTCCTACTCCCAGCTATTCCCTACCTGTTGGTTTAATATGTATGCCCTGGTTATGACAGGTTGCTAAACAGACCTTTGCAAAATTAATTTGTGCTAATTCTGAATTATTTTCCAACATTATTATCTCTTTTTTTTTGCCAGCATTACCTTTTTCCAGCAGCATCAGCATGTCTATTATTAATTAGCTATAGGTTGATAATATATAGCTATACATTAATATGTAATATGTTCTTATTACAAACCACATACTATAGACAAGTAATTACTCTATGTTATATATACTATATATTAGATTACGTTGTATTGTACTATACTTTGGCTATTACATTTTTAATATTATATTAACAATAATAAAATATAAAAACTTATCTGGAATTTTATTAGATAAATGCATAGATAGATAGATAGATGCATTAGAAAAAAATTTTAGAGACCTAGAAGAAATCACCTTCTTTTTCATTATTTTAGTCTTGCCTTTCTGATACATTCAATGTGATTTTCCAGCTGCAGAGTGTTCTGCCTGGAAAAAGTTGCTATTCCCCTTAATCAGTGTAAGTTGCTGTTCTCCTTATCTGCCTAAAAGCACATTTTCTCCTATTTATACCTGTGCATTCCTATACTGTTGACCCAAACAAGGAGAGGACAGAGCTTCGTATTATCATTTTATTCTTCGCGTAAGTAGAAAGCAGAATTTATGCCTCTGCTTTGGGGAAGTCCTTTTCCCCATAGATGGTAGCACACGCAGCTTGGCAGCCCCTGTTGTGTTTTCCATATTAAGCCATATACAAGGGCAGCAAACAGGGAGGTGTTGACTACACCCGTTACAAAAATCAGAGGCAAAGTAGTGGTTGGGCTGGATGATCACATCTTGCCTTTCTGCTTTTCACAGTAGTCCAGAATGAAGACCTGACTGCTGTTGAAGCCAACAGAAAAACAGTGGCATTATGCAGAGTGGAGCTACACTGCACATTTTTGTTGATTATTACATTAGTTGTTGCTAGACTCAAAGAAAAACTCATGTAAAGGGCAACCACACAAAGGCACTTCACAGTTTTCAAGGAGACTTTGCCTTTAAGAGGGCACAGGCTCATTATCCCTGAAAGTATTCAAGTCCAGGAAGCTTGGAAAAACCTGGTCTTGCAGAAGGTGTCCCTGCTCACGGCAGGGGGTTCAAACTGGGTCGTCTTTAAGGTCCCTTCCAACACAAACCAGTCTGTGATTCTATGATTACACTGCAAGGCTTCTAATTGCCTTCTTGGAGATTTTGTGCCATTATTAATTTCATTAGCGTTGTCCCTTCTTCTGTCATGACTACCCATTACACCAAGGAGCCATGGAAAATACATGGCCTTTCACCCAATGAGTGTGAAATAATACATGGCCTTTCCTTTCTGACAGAGAAGAGATCAGTGGTGAAGCACCTGGTGGGAGGACAACCCAGACACAACCCCTAAGGCATCACACGGTCCCAAGAGTCTCCCAGATGTACCCAGGTCTCCCACAGCTTGTGTACCTCCTTCTTCTAAGCAATGCAAGCAAGATTCTTCAGAGAAACAAAAGGCAGGAAAAGGAGCAGAGCCTTGTTTTAATAATCTTTCTGCAGAGCAAGAACTGAGAATTCAGGCTTTTCAGTAATGGTCCCTGGAGGTTGAAAATTATGGGCTGGAGTTTGGGAAGAGTCTGTTCTTTTAAATGATGGAAATATCAAAATAAAAGAAAAATTTCCTACATTCTCTTCCAGGGAAACAATCCGTGTTTCAGCTACATGTTTCTGTTTAAACTTGCAGATGCTTCTGGTGCTATTTAACATATTTTTGCATTTGGTGTTCCTATTTCATTTCGTTTCCCAAAACCAAGGAGTTTTGTTTCACATCCACTGGAGAAGTTTGGGTGCTGGTCACTTAATTTTCCTCATTCACAAGCACAAAGTTCATGTGTTTGAGTTGCCCACTCTATAGGAAAAGAAAAAAAAAAGAGAGAAAAGAAATTATTTTGGAATAATATATCTTCTTCATTTTTTCCTTCAATGAAAAGCACTCCCACTTCATTTGTATTTTGTGAAACTTTCTTTTTACTGATTTTCTTTTTCAAATGTAAGTTTCAGCCTAAACCAAGTTGACATATTTCTTTTAATGTGTTTTTAAAATATGCTTAATGGTGCTGAAAGCTAAGAAAGTTCAAATATAATTCCAAAAGCCTGAGCCCACCAGAAGCCTAATGCAAACATTATTATAAAAACTCCACAATGGTTAGAGGTTTCAGGGAAACCTGGGTGTTCGTTAATGGCATCAGAAATGTTATCTGCATGAGGAAAATGTGTTCTGTTGTTTGGCATCTTGATGGCTGTTCAATTTTTCTTTTTTCTGCACCCAGAAAATCTGTTTCCAATGTTTCTGCCACAGAGAATATGGAACAGCAGGAGCAGGAGCAGAAGTTGATGCAAGCGGGGGATTTAGTGATTGTTATTCAGCTCACGTCTCTGGAAGGCACACTCCCTCTCCCCAGATTTCTCCTGAGAAATCTGCTGAATAAAGAGTGGCTCCAATACGAAGGGCAGGAGAGAAGAAGAATATTCCTCTGATCCACATGGGACAGGCATGAGAGTTGTCCAGCAAACATTAATCAATAGTCCATACCTTTCCCCAGCATTTAACTTTTGGCAAGTGGAGCAGGATGGTCAGTATTTGGGCAGACTGGGAAACAGCAGAGGGTACAGGAGCTCTGGGGCAGCCAGAGCCAAGCACTTGTGCCCCTCGTGCCGGCTGCCCTCACCTCCCTGCACTGCTGAGGACTGGCACTTCCAGGGAGTTTTTCACTTGGCCAGATCATCCCCAAAGGACGTGCCCCCAACACACACTGCAAACACTGGTCTGGCCTGGCCCGAGGACCAGCACTCCCCTGGGCTGAGCATCCAGGAGAGCACTGGTGCTTCAGTCCTCAGTGAAAGACCATCTGTGAAGATCCCTGTCCATGGGGTTTTCAAGAGAAGAGCTCCCTTACTCACCCCGGCACCAGCCCCTGCTATGCAGAGGCAAAATACCAGCCAGGACTCTTTGGTGGTGTCTGGAATTCTGCTCCAGGCGAGCACAGAGCTCAAGCATTGCCCTGAAATGTTTGCTGGGAAGCTACTGCTGTAACTTCCAAAAGAGGCAAAAGCAGAGGTTTCTCTACATGTTTTTGCCTTCCCACCTCAGCAGGGCAGGACTGTACTTCATCTCATCTCCAGTCAAAGCCTTTCTGGTCACGCATGGAGCCTGGGTTTTCACACAGTGACTGTCCTTTAAAGGAAGGGGGCACAAAACCCAAATAATCTTCCTGTGGCTATACCATCAGCACAGAAATAGCACAGGGCTTCTCTCCCTGCCAGCCACAAAAGAAGTATTTCATTCAACAGCAGCAGTTCCCCCCTGCACTCCTTGTGCCTTGCAAGAAGTACATGGAAAAACCGGACTGCAGTGCCTCTGTCTGTTCCCATTAGGGAAACCCTTCCTTCCCATGTCACTGCAGATGCTGACTGCCGTACCCAGCTGTGGCTCATTTCTGGCTGTGTCACCTCAGCACTCCTTCAGGTGACCCTGGGCAGAAGACTGTCAGGCTGTCCTGCACTGATGGGTTTTCCCAGGGAGAAATGGTGTTAAACCACTTGTGTTGCCCCTCCATGTGTGGCAGCTGTAGAATGCCCTTGCCAGGACATTAATCCTTCCTATGGGTTCCCCATTCCCAAAAGAAATGGGTCTTGAGTTGTGACAGGAGCAGCACCTTCCACAGCAGAGCTGATTACAGGATGGAGACCTCATTTTTATTATCTGAAGTATCCTGTGGATGAAAAGCAGAAACAGCCTGTCCTGCACCCATCTGAATCCTCCATCAGCCTCCCTGGCTGCTTCATGTGCTGGCTTTGAATTCCAGCTTTGTCATCGAGCCGCATCCAATCTGGCACAAACCCCCAAATTCTGTTATTTGGAATTTCACATCCAGCTGTTTAACAGCAACTTCTTTTTTCACTTGTTTTTTTAAAAAGTCAGTACTAACAATTACATAAACACAACTTTTTTCTTTGGGCTTTTTTCCCCACACTTCAGATAGGAAACTATCTTTGTTAGAAAATATATCCTTCTCTTCAAAAATGTGCTTAGCTGCATGAATTCATTCACAAGAATATTCACTGTTACTGAATTAGCAGCAAAAAAAAGGAAAGAAAACCTGAACTCAGTGAACCATGATCAAGTAATCCTAGGAAATCAGCATGTTTCTCTCTAGACAGTTCAGAATACCAAATGCTAAGACACAAGAATCCCACTAAATATACCTCTTGTCTTTATCTCTGTAAATGTCTAACAGTATTTTCAATTCTCATCATTTTATCGTGAGTCATCTGCATTTACTGGTGATTTAGAGCTTGGATCAGTTTTTAACCCAACAATTTAAGCTTTCTTTTTTTTTCTTTAGTGCATATCCAGCCTTTCTGAAAGGCACATGAGTGCAAAATGTTCAGCCTTCTGTGAGCGAACAAAAGAACCTGATATGAAACATTTTCAGCTCTAGTTTTAAGCCAAGCTCATGATTTCTGAAAGCTTGGATTAAGCAATATGGCTACTTGAAAACAAAGAGACTTGAAACAATATGGAGTGGAGTAAGTAGTGTATTTGACACACAAGACCTTGATTTTATTTCTATTCATTCTTTTTTTTCCATTGTTGTTTGCCTACAAAACTCTTTTAAAAGCATTATTCCAGGTTTCAAAGCTCAGCACCAGGCTGACCATCATCCAATTACTCCTCATCTTTCCACCTCTGACTGTGAATTCACACTGGGTAGATTTGGGAGGACTATGATGATGATGATGATTATTATTATTATTATTATTATTATTTCTATTGGGAAGAAATTCTTCCCTGTGAGGGTGGTGGGACTCTACCACAGGTTGCCCAGAGAAACTGTGGCTGACCCATCCCTGGAAGTGTTCAATGCCAGGTTGAATGGGGCTTGGTGAAACCTGGGATAGTGGAAGGTGTCCCTGTCTGTGGGAGTTGGAATAAGTGTTAAGGTCCCTCCCAACACAAACCATTTGATGATATTATATGATGCGATATGATATATGATGTGATATGATATATGATATATGATATGATATTATATGATATATGATATGATATGATATATTATATTATATTATATTATATTATATTATATATGATATATGATGTGATATTATATGATATATGTATGATATGATGTGATATGATATGATATGTTATGATATATGACAGGACTAAAGGGAAGGCAAGGTCCCATGATGAAGCTCATCTTCAGCCACTTCCCTCAGGCAGGAAGGGGGAATAACCTAACAGCTCAATGGGATGGAGATGCCATTGGTGCTCCCTCCAAGAGCCTTTCCCAAAGCTGTGGGAGGCTGTACACTGCAGCCCAAACAGTTAAGAAAGCCTGATATATATAGATATATAGATATATATATTTGCTTTATTCCTTTACTATATAAACACAATAAGAAGGGAGCAGAGGAATTCAGCCGGCAGCCAATGCAATCATCACCCACAAGCGCTGTCAGGGCAAGCCCTGGCTGTACCATGAAGGAGCCTGACACAGAGAGCAGCACAGAGAACACACAGCCCTGTTCGGTCATGCCTCGGGGATGGGGCGGGTGCTGCCAACTGCCCTACACAAACCCCATGGGGACCCTGCTCTCAGCTGAGCCCTGGGCTGGGCAAACACCCCAGGGAGGGTTGGAGTATGGCCAGCCACCTCTAGAGCCACGAGAGCAGCCCCAGCAGTGCTCCCACCAGCTCTCGGTGTGCCAGTGCCCACAGCTGCAGGCAGGGCAGGTGGTCAGAAGTGGTTACCATTTGGGGAAAGAGGCAAAACACCATAAATCATATTTAGTCTGCTGAAACCTTCAAGTGATAAAACAGTTGAAAAGACTACTTTATTTATAAAACACGTATGGAGGCCTTAATCAAGCCAGGAGTTAGGTAATTTCTGCCAATTAAGTCTCCCTCATTCTGCAGTTGGAAGCAATCAAAACAAAGGCAGAATTATCAATGGCATGTCTGTGTGCCTCAGCCCCAGAAAATACCTGTTATGTTGGGGCTACAGTAAATCCCTCTCACCATGTGCAGGGAGGCTGGTGCTCTCAGCTCCCCTGGACCTGGGAGTAAAAGAGAGCTTAGAATATTTACCTAATTAATATTAATGGCTAATATTTTGAATGTATCGTATCTAAGTCTCTTTTCAAAGCAAAAGGCAGTATTGTAACTAAGTGGCAAAGGGATAGCATGAACTCCAAGTTCCCATTTGGAAATAGTTTATGTCTTTCCTACTCTTGTTCTCCCACTACTCACTGGAACTGTTGGAGGAGTTTTTTGCTCAGTGTAATTCATCCAGGTCAAGGAAGTTGCTCACATTGCCTCTTGTTGGAATATCCCCATTGTAATTTTATTTGTCCTACTGGTGATCAAATGGTGAGAATTGCCCTTGTAGAAAATAATAAAGGATGTACTGTGGCTATAATTATTCAATATTAGACATAGAATACCTGCCACTCAACATTAAAAAAGAACATTAATTAATTGTATTATTGTAATGAGTGTTAAACTGACAGTAACAGTACTTTGAATGCCTATGCAACTTCACACAAAAGTCTGAGACTTTGGCCACACATTAATGATCCTTCCAACACCCCAATAATTATTAATACATTAATTTTAATTAAGAGAAAAGTGAGACAGATATTTATTTCATGTGGATGTAGCAAGCTCATTTATCCTGAGCAGCTTGGACTCTGCTCTAATTCAAATCATTCCTCTGCCATTGCAGAAGTGAACAGTGGAGCCAAGAAATCTGCAAAAGGACTTAGATGCCCAAGCACAAAATTATGATCTTCAAACCTTCTTGACCTTGCAGGAAGCATCTATAAACATCTGTGTTTTCTACATTAAAGTTGTCCAGATGTCTAAAATTCCCAGAAGTTCTCTGCTCTTCTCTGTGCATTTGCAGCTCAGGGCTTATCTCAGATGTAAACTGTGTCGGCATCTGCAGAGAAGATTCCTCCACATGTTGCCCCTGCAGCACCCAGCCTGACAGGCTCTCACATGGGAGAGGAGCACCCTGAGGTCCAGTCCAAAACCCAGATGAAGTTTAAGAGCTGTACACAGAGACTCCCTCCTCCAAATGCAGAGGACCCCCTCCTTCTTGTGCACCAGGTTAGTGCACCATCACAGCCACGACGTCTCATCAGTGGAGCACCAGGGAAGGCTGGACAGCAAGGCAGCTCTCACAGGACCCAGCAGGGGCAGGGGAGCACCCATGGAGTGCACCCTCCTCCAGCAGCACAAACAACCAGCGTGGGAGTGAGTAGCCCTTGCCTGTGCCATGCCCTGTGGAATACAGCAATGGCAAGGAGTGTGGATGTCTCCACCCCAACCCTGGTCTTTCCTTCACCTCTGGAGGCTGCAGACATGTCCCAGCACATCAATGTTTTTAACTCTTGGGGAAACATTGGGGCCAGGTGATGAAAGCTGTTCCTGCAAGGGAGAACAGTGACCTGAGGATGATGCATGTTTCCTGCTCCTGATGTGCAGGTGAATGGCTGCAATTAAAGCGTGTCCTTCCTTCTCCACTCACATGGGCTTTCCTCCTGCCCAGCCTCAGCTTGCCCTTGTCAGGCTCAGGATAACACCTCATCCCAGGCATTTCCCTGGCATAGTTCAGCATCTCACCATATCTCATGCAAACACAAGATGCTGGAAGTTACTGCACTGCTCCACAGCTCCAGCAGCAGCAGAAATTGTACTTCATAGTGCTCACACCAGTAAAAATACAGACAAGAGATTAGGACATGCAGTGTCAGTAACAGGGACTTTGTTAGAGATATATCAGATGTGCTCCTTCAATTACACATCACAGATACTGGGAATGAACATGGATGCTGCAAACTGACAGTCTGACACAAAAGAATGAGCCCCTGAATCTTTCCACTGGGAGACCACACCAAGGAAATATATAAAGTTCTGGTATCACACTTGGAATATTACTCTTAAATGCTCAGCTGCTGGAGACACATGGAGAGGCAATTAGCTCAAACTCCCTTTCTCCAAAGGCATAGTGAGCTGCAGAAAAAGCCATCCTGATTCTAAGCTGAAGGCTCAGGAATGAAGAGACAAGGTATAAACACCTTCTTGCTACTACTGAAGGAGAATCTCAAGACCTTTGAGCCAAATCCTCAGTTTTTTGAAGCCAGATTTAAATGATTTTATTATTTCTAGAGTTAGCAATATTTTAATCATCCATTTGAATAGACAGAAAGAGTGATTCATTTCAGTCTCTTAAACAGCAGATGCTTGCATCCTCAAGAAGTGACTCTTGGTTTATCCCAGAGCACAGCTAGTTATCATGACACCAAAATAACATCAAACCAGTTCAGCAGGTGACTGAGGGATTGTTTTCATTAAGCAGATGTCTCACTGCAAGCAGATTGGGAGTAGAATTGTACACCTGCTTTTCAGAAATGCTCACAACTCCAAAGGGTGGAGAACCTGGGTATCATTAGAGCAGAAGAGTACTTTTTAAAAAATAAACAATTATGGGAATTAACTAAAAACAAACTGTTCTCCTGAACTGTATCATATTGGTCAAAATATCTTTCAGAGGACTGGACTTCCAAGGTGGAAGCTGGTGCCCAGTCAGAGCCATTCCCAGTCCAGACAGGGACATGTCTCTGCCCAGCCTCAAAAAATAATGGAAGGAAATACAAAAAGATTCGCTGAAACACTAACTCCATTTTCATTAAATGCTTTATATTAACATCTATTTCACTTACAATGGGCAATTCCTTATTTCCAGGTACATTTTAAGGCTTGCTTAAGATTCACTGGTGAGGTGTTTTTATTGGTATACTTAATAGTGGATTTAGATTGCTTTTTATTCCACTGTAATCCCAAATCCAAATTGAAGAAATACTCTTATGTGGATGCAGAGCAGGGAATCAATGAAGCTGTGCTTGTGTTTAACCCAGGTGTCGTGTTGCATTAGGGAACTGGTACAGGAAAGGCTTATTCTCTCTTTTACATTTCTCCTTTTTCTGAATTAGTGGTGAAATTGTGAATTTGGGGTCACATTAGGGCTTGCTGTAAGGAGTTTCAGCATCACTCAGTGTCAACAGGATCTCAAAGAACCACAAAGAGCAAAGCCAGCACAAAATCAAGGGGGAAAAAGAAATATTAAAAATGGGAGGGATGGTGCTCAGCACCAATCCTTGAATTCTGTGTTTACAGGAGATCTCAGAAAAACTTTTCCTTCTGCCTACCTGGCGTAACCTCCTGCTGCCTGCTCATACAGTCCCAGAACTGACTGATAGAAATTGTGCTGCTAGGCAAAGGTGAGGAGTTGGAAAGTCACTCCCATTTATCTTAAATATTTGAACCAGGTGCACCTACACACAAAAGAAGAAAACCCAAAAGGTTGCTATTCATTACCGTATTGCTGCAATTGTTTGTTTTGTAATTAGTGATGATAGGTAAGCAAGCTGGAAGGAAAGCAAATAAGAAGTTAGTAAATGGAGCAGCATTCCAAGTGGGCAGAAAAGCAACAGAATGGGACCTGAAAATGACACTGGAAGGGTACACTAATCTCTGTTCACTTACTACTTCATTAGCACCTGACTTTCAGATTCAGGGTTTTGTGCCTGAGCATACTGAGGGGACGGAGCTCCTGGATCAGCTCCAGGCTCAGGTGTGCAGCAAACTGTGCAGGGCCAGTTGTAGGACATCAATCAGCAGGTTCTCGTTGATGAATTAAACCAGCAGAGAGGCTTTTACTCCAAGTCACACGGCCAACAGAAAGCAGAGGGGTTTCCACCGACTGTCATGCCCAGAGATAGAGCCAGTATAGCTGAAGCTCAGTTTTGCTGTTTAAAGAGGGGGAAGGGCTTCCCAGGGATGATTTTTGCTGAGATTGAAGGTTTTCAAGCAAACAGATAGTTTTAAAAGCTCATTTCCATCACAGATTGCGTAATGTTTGAAAGCTTGGAACTTCAGATATGCAGAGTGTTGTCTGACATTCCATGGGCAAAAGAGTAACAAAAGGGGGAAATACAGCTTGGCTGCATTTAGGAAAATACTATCTAGCAGGGACCCACGGTCAAAGCCTGAGCTCCTGCTTCCAACTGACTGATGGCTCTTTCTGTGATGGCTGTGAGTGCCACCTGTCACCCTGTTCGTGACAGTCCAGCTCTCACCCCCTCAGTGGACCAGCAGCAAGAATGGAGATGAGGGTTAGAAGAATATACTTCTGAAAAAAAAAAAAAAAAAAGAAAGAGAAAAAAAAACCAAAACACAAACCAAAACATGTTTTGGGGTTTTGAAAGCCCCATGTTGCACATGCTGCCATGCCACCATGCAATCACACCACCACACTACACCAGAGCCTGTCTTTGTGTCATTGCACTTGTGTTTCAAATCATTCTCAATCTTATTGCACATTTTTGGGGAAGGAGATGCAAGTTAGTTGTTAAAATCACTTGGGTACTGAAAAACGAAAAGAGGAGCTTGAGTGATTTGAAGACAGTCTAGAGGAAGGACTTTTACAACACTGTTTTCCTGTCAATTTTACCTCCATCCTGAACACACGTACCCATTACCTAGAATGCATTTCAATAGATGGCAGGTTTCTAATAGAATTTTTTTAATCCCCATATCTTATCTTCATCTTGAAGTACTCAAACAACTTCACACCTAGTCAACTCAGGCCCTGGGGCTTCTCAAGGGTGAGGGCTGCACCCTGATACCTCATCACCCCCGGAGCTGAACAATGGAGAGGTTCAACCCATGAAAAATTCTGTATTGGGCAACAGCCCCGCCCCACAGAGGTCACAGCAGCTGCACACCTCCACCGCCCACAGACGGCAAAAGAAGGTGCAGTGCTTTGAACAGCACAGAACACAGGAAAACTCACTGATGATGGGAATTTTCACAGGATCTGGCTTTCTTCCTACTTTATTTTTGCCCCAAGCAGGGTACGGTCACCAGTGGGCTCCAACCTTTGGCTTGATGGCTACAGATGCTCTGGGGTTCAACCACTTTGTTGGGGCTTGAAGAGGAGTTCATTCTCGGTAATTACGCATAGCAAAAACAATCTGCAGAGTCAGCTTTGTCAGTGACAGTCCTGAAGGGTTGTCAGCCCCTCCTAGGTCACCTGGTGCACAAAGCACCATAACACATGATATAATAAAAAAAATTTAGAAACATTTTTAAAAAAACACACCATCCAGGGCCCTGGCTCTATTGTGGGGACCTTGTAATTAAATAACTTCAAATGAGCGGCCTAGAAATATCACACAAAGACCTGAAAAAAGCCCAACAAAGTGATAAGATCACTTATTAGTGCCAAACTTCTGATTTAATTATATATTCCTGGAGCCCTGTTCTCAAGGGAACTGCTTACACAACCACATAGTGAAACAAAAGAAGGGATTAGAACCTGTGGGAGAGAAGCTGGGGAATTTGCTCCCAATTCACAAAGAAAAAGTCTCCACACATCTGTCTGAGAAGGACTCTGAGATTAAAGTACTGAGGAGGCTGAATAAAGGATTTTCTTCTTTTTTTTAGTGATAGGGGAGGTAATAAAATACTTGCTATCAGTGTGAAATGGACAGTCTGACACAGTGCCTCTCATTACGGGAGTTAATATTCCCACCAGGGACAGGGTGTACCGGAAGGGCAGTGTGCTCTTGAGTCACCATCTCTCAACTATTTTTAGGTAAGATCCTTCAGACTTTATCTGTCTCCACACTTTGCTTTTTCCCAAATGCCAGATTCAAGCGAACTGGACAGGGAAGGCTGGACTAGAACCAGTTCATCTCACAAGAGTGTGATACAAGGGAGAAGGGCTTTACTGCGTATCTTGTGGCCAGACATTTGGACTGTTGGCAATGTCTAAGGAGAGGAGTCCCCACCTTGCTGTCACTTTTGTAGACAAGCCACCTGATCTATCTGTCCATAACAAAACTTGTAATTGAGCAGTTAGCTGTTTTAACCATCTCACTCTTGCCCACACACTGAGGCCGTTTTCAAACCTTTTTGTTTTGCTCTTGTAACATTTCTTCCATTCTTTCCTTTTTTCTTCTGTTATCATCTTCAAGATTCTGTTCAGGCCATATCTTTTTCCATCTTCCTTATCCCAAACCCGATTTATTTGGCCTTTCTCATACCTGCTTCTTCCTGACTGGTTGACTTAACCAGCACCAGCTCCCAGTGGTGACATTGCCATTGCCCCTTATGGGAACACCCTCACTGCTGAATGTTGTTTTCACACCTTCATCTTCATAAGACTTGTTCCTCATGAACCCCACAGAGAACTCTTAAATTGAACCCTTAAAAATTACCATCTCCAAATTCACATACCTACAAAGATTCAGCAAAACCTTCCACACCCTCTTCCAACAAACACCACCAGGCTCCCATCCTGCCATGTTGTTGGAACCCACAGACAAAATGGAGACTGACACAAAAAAGTTTTTCTTTTTCTTTACCCTCCACTTTTGCCCAATTCCAGCATGACAGCAGAACAAATTTGCTTCCCTCATTGGGCCAACTACCTTGTAAAAACTGCCAGCTCCAAGCACTTCCAGAAAAATATGGAAACACCCTGTAGGGGTGCCAGCCACAAGCTGAGATATCTCCAGTAGGCTGGCCAGCCACCACAGAGGGCACATGACAGGAGTGCCCCAAGTGCTCAGCAAGTCACCCCTTGGCCCCATCAGAAGTGGATGAACAGTAACAGGGATGCAGCAGCTTTGTGCTTGTCAGAGCCCATCTGGTTTTCCCTTCTCTGAGCAGCCTGCAATGCTGCAGCTCCTATTTTGTAGAGGGTTGGCTCAGAAGTGTCTGCTGCCCCCAGGAGCTGATCCACAACACGGCTGCAGGCACCCCGTGGCTCTCCATGACTGCAGCTGATGGGAGCCAGCAGTCAGGTTTCACACAGGCGAAGCTGCAATCCTTCAATCCTTCGATACAGAGAGATGTTGTGCACTTAAAAGCTGAGCACCTAATTACCTCCAGGCTCCTGAATCACCAAACAGCAAAAACAGCGGGTTTTCTCCCAGACTTTGGAAGGTTCTAAAGGTAAAGAGGATCATTACAAGGGGGTTTAACCAGTAATCAATCATTCTTAAGGACCAAGGACTTAATAGCAGTTAAAGATGGGACCACAGGTCCAGAGCCTAAATACTCTCAGGAGGAGGCACTTGCCAGCAAGAGCATGAGCATCTCAGAGCTCTGTCTGGTCACTCCCTGCTCCCAGGGCGAAGGCGGCCCCAGCACTGCAGAGATGATTCTCTGCCTGTCCAAGATAATCCTATTCAAAGCAATCATCTGTTAAACAACTGAAGAGAGGCCAGCCCACACACTGCAGATCCAAACCTGAATGTTCCCACAACCTGAGGAAGGAGCTCAGGATCGGGAAATGTTTTGAAAAAAAGACATGTCACATGAGAACGCTGAACTGCTCTCCAAAGGCAGTGGCCAAGCTACTGTTTATTCAAGAGATGCATAGAGCTTTACAAAAAAATGCCATTTGCATGTGAGGCAGACCCTTCTCCGCAAGGAGCAGCCAAGGGTGGTCAATGGAGCCGAGCACAATGTGGTACCTGGGCATTGTGCTCCCATCCCTACACTGTCAGGGTGGACGCAATGTGTGCTGGTCTGTCTGGGTACCACAAGACCAGGGAAGCTTTCATGCTCCATCATCAGTCCCAAAAGGATCTCAGCACAGCTTTTTACCGCACCCTGAGCCCTCTACCCATCTGTGCAGGGACTTGGGCCAAAGGCTCCCAGAAAGGACCCCAGTGCAGATTGACCCTGGAAATATCCCCCAACACACCCATCTATGAGGAACATTTTGGGTGGTTGTTTGGCTATTTAAAGGAAAAATTCTGTGTTATGACAAACAGACAGTTTTCCCCATTTATTGAATGCTCATAATTTGTTTTAATGGTTTCTCTAAACAAGTAGAATTTTTTCTCAGCTCTTTGAGCTTTTAAATGACACAATTGTTATGTTAAAAGGGAAAAGGGTGATGATTTACATTTGGAGTGGGGCGGGGGTGGCCGGGAGGCAGAGGGACAGCTGCAATCCATCGGACATGGCTCTCCTCCACACAGTTATTTTGTTTGCACCGTTGCAGCAGTGTGGATCTGTCAGTGCCCTCAACACCAGCTGTGGCCTTGGTCACCAGCACACAGGTGGTGGCTACTCCTCTGAGTTCAGCAGCGACACATCCTGGCATCCACAGTGCTGCAGCCAGACTGAGTCATCCTTTCCTCTGCATGAAGCCCATGGAAGATGGGAAGTGTCCCCTAAAACCTGAGCTTCTCTGAACCATAACCAAGCCAGCATCCTTGGCTAATGCCAACCTCTACTTGCAGTTGGGGTGAACCAATGTGAAAATCAGACACTTTTTATATTTTCAACTTACAGTTAATATCAGAAAGTAGTTGGCATGCTTGGCTCCCTGCATAGGAAGTATGGCCAACAGAGATTGTATGGAAATCAATGAATTATACAAAATAGCATTAACTGTACTCATGATGAACGTTGCAAATACTGCTACTTCAGCCACAAGTGGCAAACCAGATGAACAAGCCACACTTGCTTTTCCTTTATGTAAAAAATTAATCTCCTCACAAGAAGGCTCCCAGCCATTGGTGCCAGCTGGGGGAATCTTTTCACTCCCCAATTTCCCTCAACCTCTTCTCCTTGTGTGTCTGCAGATCCCTCACCTCCCTGCAGCAAAAACTAGAAGAGAAGATAAAACATTGTTGTGTGCACAAACCCCAGAAATTATTTTTTCAGGAAACTTCTTTGGATAGCAAACACCTGACTCAGGATTTTCAAAAGCCGTAGAGCGGGTTGGGTTATCTGATCACCCACAGGTATTTGCGTGGCATCTGCTGTGATTATTTCCTTCACATGTACATAATCTTCAGGAAGTATGGAGCTATACAGCCAGGGAATGAATTCCAAAGAATATACATGAAAGAAACAGCAGGTCACACTCATTTACAGAGCAGAAAACAGGAGGTTCTTTGTGTCCCAAACTCTGTAAAAATCAATGCCAGCTTGAAGCTCCAGATGATAAAGCAAAGGATGCACAGGCCCATTTGAGAGCCAATTGCCCTGCTCCTTGTTTTCCTTTTTTCTTCTTTTGCCTCTGGTTGTTGTTTTTCAAAACTCTAAAATGTTTGTACAAACTTCCATCTTGGAAGCCCAGCAGAATAAACAAGAATATACATGAGGCGCAAGAAAAGCCAGCAGACGGGAAAGAGATTCCTTGTTTTTCAGTTTATGGGCGTAACCATTGTAGCTGTTGAAAATATGCACAAAAATAGCTACAAGCCACATACAGGAGTCAGTAAAATTTTCCACCTATCCATACCAGCAACTCAGGTACCCATTCAACATAGTCCCAAGAAAAATTTACAGAGAGTCCTTATAAAATACTTAGGAAGCCAATAAGCCTAGATTCAGAAGGGTAAGCATTTTTCACAGCCAAAGACGTCCTTCAAAATGTGTCAGGGATTGGAACAAATTGGTGAGCTATCCCAAAAAATCCCCTGAACTCACTGTCTGCCTTGGAGTACAAGGGACAAGGTGTTCTCTCAGAGAAGAGCACCCAGATGCTAAAAGGTAGATCCTGCATGAAAATGAAGTCTGGGAACTGCCTGGGGATTGCTGTAGGCTTGAGAGAGCAAGGACTGGCTGAACAACAAGAATTCAGTTTTGAAAAAAAAAAGAAAAGTCAAAACTCAAGCTTCAGTAATGAGTCCTGTTCCAAATTGATGCAAAACTAAAATCTTTCTCTGATCAGAGGAAAGTCTGATGTGCTGGGGGAAACTCTACCTCATACAGAGGATCTTCAGCTCACAGCTACAACACCAGGGAATACTTGTGTTTCCTAGTAGGCCACACAGAGCAAGTCTATGAACGAGGAGGTTTGGCAGACAAGTGTAGCCCCTGTCAGGGTGTTTAGCTTTCTGGCCTTTGTATGCTTTAGAAGAGATGCTACTCTATCCCAAGAGAGCTTTCCCAGTACAAGCTGCACTAAAAAAAAAATACATTTCTTAAAAAAAAAAAACCAAACAAATAAAAAAGAAACTTCCTGATTCAACTCAGTGCTGTGTTTCAAATTTTAAAACATCCTTATAAAACCCCACTCCCAACCAGCTGCAGAGGTTTTACAGACCATATGCAGAAATGCAACCTCTGCAAGCTCCTTCCACAGATTGTCCTCTGGCCACAGTGGGGATCTGCTGAGCCTCTGTAGTCTTTCTCTGCTCACCAACTTCCTGGAATATACCTGCAGGAGTAGTTTCCCTGGCTTCTCTTGTCCTTCAGTCTTTGAGAGGAGCTGCCTGGATGGCTGGAGTGCAGTAGTACACCCTGGGGTAACCACAGACCTGCACCATGGGATCTCTGTGCTCAACCTCATTCTTTGGGGCAGTGGCCAGACCTTCCTATGAAAAAGAAATAAGACATTTTTGCCAAGAGAGTTTCCAGTCTGCAATCCAAACAGGTCTTCTTGTGTCCACAGGTGCTTACACTTACGGAAACATCCTATTTGTAGACTTGGTGCGTGAGGACATGGTTTCGTGGTGGACTTGTCAGCTTTAGATTTACATTTGGACTCAATGATCTTAATAATTTCCAAACTAAATGATTCTATGATTTCCAGAATGTAACTCAGGAGCACTAACTGTGCAGACCATACGCCTATGAATTTTACCCTCTTTCAACCCAAGTGAACGCCACCAGACTTCTGATCTTGCCCCTTCCTACCCACACAACATGGAAAGAGCACTCACATGACTGAGAGACACAAGCAAAAACAGCAATTACCTCCCTTGCCAGCATCTATTTGGACAATTCAAATGCCATTAGCCCAAACCAAAATATCGTGGGCAATCTTGGCTCTGCTTAAGTCAGTAGAAATGTGACCCTTAGTTTCAACAGGGCCAGGTTTTTACCCATCTTCTACACAATCCAGTTGCTTCATACCCAGTCTTCCACCCACTCACAGAATCCAGATGGTCCTGAATGAAAGAAAACTCACCTCTTGCCCTGGCATCCCAGTGTCTGGCATATTTACAGCAGGCAGGCTGCAGTACATGCAGAGTGAGAAATAGAGTCATTGGTGCTCTGAGTGCACCATTCTTCAGCTCCATTAAATCAAATTTATAATAGTCCTATTTGGAGAAAAACTCTGATAGACCAGCTTTTAGTAGCTTATAAACAAACCAAAGCAAAGATGCTCAGCACTCCTCAGAAGAGAAAGAGTCCTTTGCAACACTACAGGCACCTCTCAGTAGTTAAACTGGAATCAAAGGTAACCCCTGGATTTCTAGCCTCACATGGTTATTAGGGTAGACATTAAAGTTTAATAGAGCAGGCTGTATGTGATACAGCAGGGGTGACAGGCCAAGGATTAGCATTTCAAATTATGAGTTGTGATTGCATCCAGTTCTGAATTTCCTGTAAATTACGAGATAGCAAAAGAGATAACAGCAGTGCAATGGTGATGCCTTTTCCTGGTCTTAAAATCAAGAGTCATGCACGGTTAGAAGGGGAAAAGGGATTTTACCTTGGTATTTATTTTAAGGATCCTTAGGTGTACACGTCCAGGTCATATGCATCAAGATGTACCCCACCGAGTCTATGTCTGTGTCCGCCCTCCCCAACATTGGGTATAACATTATAGGTGTTACTAATTAGCAGATCTATCAAAGATTCCCCAATGAGAGGCTCGAGTGAGCCCCCCTCCCCAAGGAACCTTCCCCTGGATGGTTCTATCTTGGTTTACAGAATGTGTTCTGGAGAGGACCTTGGGGTCTGGGGCACACTGATCCCTGGCTACAAAGCTTCTAAAATGTTTAGTCTCTTAGCTTGACAAACAAGTCCAAGAATGTAGGCAAAAAGCACTAGGAATACAGAAGTTGTAAAAAGGTATAACAGGGGTATAAAAGAAAAGGCAAAAATCTTCATGGCATCAATGGGAAAGCCAAGATCACTATGTGGACAAGAAAATTTTAACCAGCAGCCAATGAACAGACATACAGGTTTTTTTGCAATACAGTGGTTTGTAGAGCCATATTCACAGAATATCCATTTTTTGCAGAAACAAGAGATATTACTTCAAGAGAACCAGCTCGGGATGTGAGATGCTATTAGTCCCATCTGTGCTGTTGTCTCACATGGCCTTAGTGCATGTTATTTTAGGACAAGGGACTGCCAGGAATTCTGTGTCCTGATCACATGGGCTTTCACGGGCCATGAGTGTAACTCCCCGAGATCGCCTGAAAACCTGAAACTTCAATAAGGCACCCATAAAAATGAGGAAAAGTATTTCCACGTTTCCTGTATGCAATGTATAGCTTTATGCTACGACTGATACCTGGCCTCATTATTTCTGAATTGAGAACATTTCCCTTCTAAAGCAAATAACCGTGTGTAATAATAAACTAGTAAATTACAGAAACAAATAAAGACTAATCAATACTGCAGGCTTTGGAGTCAAGGATTGTTCCTTCCTCTGTGTTTGGACAATGCCTGGCACAATGGGATTCCAGACCTAATTGTGGCCTTGGGGCACAATAGTGAGGGCAGTAAAACCAGCCATGTTTTCTTGCAGCAATCATCCCATTCTGAGCCCCACATTTTTTTCCAACATTTTAGAAAGAAAAAGAAAAGACGAGGGTCTAAATTTATTCCCTGCTAAGAAAATGTCGTGTGACTTTTGGCTGATTCGTGCCTCCCCTTGAAGTAGCCTCACAGAGAAACTCAATTCTGGTCACAGACACACACAAAAAAACCAGCAGTGGAACATTCAGGTTGAAAGCCCAAATTAATCTGTGGTGTAATTGCACTGTCTTCCTGAGCTTTCTGCTCATGCTTACCAGATGGGATGCAAATAGTGGTTTTGCCTGTCATCATTCAGTTCTTGAACTGGATTTCAAAAATGGCATTGAGATGGTGGTGCCATTATTGGTCTTTGTGGTGATGACACCCTTCTGGTGCTTGTGAGATAATGCCCTCCTAATGCTGGCCACAGGTCAGCTCAGTCAGCAGGCAGGGGAAAAGGCAGAGGCTTTTTCTAGGAGAAATCCCTTTCCTCCTCATTCCCTCTCTCCAAGTACGGGGTTAGTTTTTTGACATGCAAAAAAATTGGGACCAAAACCCTGCATGAGCAAAAATCGTTGCTCATGCAGAATTATGAGAGCAACTTTTACATTCCATCTGAAAAAAAGAAATATTTACAGCATTTGCAGATGCCAGAGCCTAAAAACCAGGAATCATAAATCGGCTTTCCAGCAAGGAGGTCCACAGGCTGCTACAGCTGACACTTCCAGATTCTTTTAGGTCAAGCACATCTATGTTCATTCCACACTTCTGACAACCACTCCTTTTTCAAAGCTGACTCAGTATTTATTGGGATAACCCGGGTGAGACAGACAAATCTATCATTTTTGGACCAATTTGTCTGCTCTGTGATCAAAGATGTTTAGATGTCATTATGACTTTGGAACATTATTATTTTTAATACAAGATAAATGTCACAGATACCAAGTTGCTGGATGATTTAATGGTTAAATTCAATTTTTTTTTCATCTCCACCCATTCCACAAGATTTTTGGATTGCCTCCAAGCTGAGTTCATTCCAAAGTATTCCCTCATTTTAATTCTGTCCTTCTGCAGAGGACTTCACATCCCAAACCTAACAGAGGATTTGGCAAAAATCACTCTCCTTGTTTAACATACTTGCAGAAACTATAGGCTCTGACTACATACAGCGTCTTTATGCAAACATATTTTATAGAGGAACTTGAAAATATTAATGTCTTTTCTCTTTGTCAGTCCCATTCCGGTGCTTTTCTTGATACATTTCATGTTGTTTCTTAAACAATAAAATGAATTATCTGGTTTTCTCTCTTTTCCACAGGAAAAAAAGAAAAGGGTTATATTTGGCCTAATGTGTTCTCGTCAAAGTCAGTGACTGAGAGTTACTCATTACCTGACGAATTAATTGTCTGGGCAGTAATCCCGATCCCCATCTTGTCCCCTTACACTGCACCAGAATGGAGGGGCTTCTCTCATCCTATCAGCAATCAGCAGGTTCGAGATGATACCACACAGTATTTTGCAAAAGAAAAAAAATCACACTATATAAAGCTATTTTTGCTTTGGAACTTTTATTGGCCTGTAAAATATTTTTACATTTATTACACTTTTAATGAGAACTCCTAGAACCAAGACTGATGTAAATAATGAAAACAACGCTAGTAAATGTCCCCATAAACCTCGCACCAAGCCTTTGATGCTAATTTGCAGGCCTGGCGTCCCTTCCCTCCTCCCACCACCTTCTGCAGCGGGGCAATGGCCTGACTCAAAACACAAGATATCCAACAGGAAGGGTGTCCTGCAGGTTTGCTGCTCCCTGCATGGAGCTGCCGTAGATCTGGGAGAGAAGAAAAACCCAGGCTCAGCAGAGACCAGCGCTGCCATCTCTGCACCCCTCAGTCACATCAGCGGCAGCATCACTCCATCCCAAGAAGCTCTGGAGGCGTGGACCACTGGTTCCTGTGGTGTTGGCAAAGGGCTCTCCTTGTTCTAGGAAGCTGTGTGTCACTTGCTGAGTCATTTAATTAAGATTCTTAGACAAGTCAGAAAATCTTGGAAGTACCTTTACAGTTCTCAGATGCTGGGCAGCAGCCTTTACAAATCCCAGAAATAAGCATTTCTGGCTTTGATGACATCACCCAATGCCCAGGGGAATGTGGTGAAACTGGTCCCTGATTCTGTCTCCCTCTGATACGCTGATTTCTTTATGTAGGTGGGACCTGGAGACAGCACCATAAACCAGTTCAAGGGTCCATTCTGGCAGCAAAATTCAAGCTCATAGCTAGTGCACACACAAAATGCAAAAGATTATTGTCCTGCACCACCTTCCATCTCGGGCTACAGGTGCTTCTCCAAACACCTGTAAATTGACTGAGTCCCATCACACTCCAAGATCATGATGCACAGGACAGAAACAGAGCACAGTCAGGTTGTGGATTGAGCCCAGAAAACACCTTGAATTACCAGGACACAGGGCTGGACCTTGAACTGGCTTCCAATTCTGTGCTCCAACCCCCTGACCTCCTTTATTCTCTCCTGCAAGCCTGACCACAGCATTGTTGTATTTTGGGTTCAATCCAACAGGAAAAAGCACAAAGCCTGCTGATGGAACACAGATCAGCACTCCATGGCAGCACATGATGCGCGGTGTGTTGCTGCACCCCAGCAGCAGCGTGGGCTGCAGTGCTGCCCAGAGCTTTTGGTGATTTGTTTCCTGTCTCAGGCACTTTCCATCTGGGTTTGGTCCACACTGCACTATGGACCTTCCCTTCAGCACCTCCAACTCAGCACACATGGATTAATTCTGACACATGGACTGATAGCTTCAAAAACAAAAAAATCACACCTCAAGGGGGCTGTGTCCCCTTTTCCCACCATGGGACATCCCTCCTGAAGCCATGAAGAAATCCAGGACTGCTGCAGCTTTTTTCTGCAGCCCTGACTCCCAGGCTGATGCATCTGTTCACACATGGTTAGAAATGGCTGGCTACAGGCAACTGGGACTCAAATTCCAGCTCCTACCAGAACTATCATTTCTGTGCACTATCAGTTACAAACAGCACGTTGGTTTTTCCTTTGCTATTTAATCCTCTCAATTCCAGGGCCAGATCACATAAAAATTCCTTCCAGTATCTGCATCACAGAAACACACCCAAACCTTAACAAATCACTTTTTGCAGGGCTTACTAACCCTGCCTGCTGCAGAGGGCTGTGCTTGCTCCAGGTTGGGTCAGTATATCTTTTTTCTTCCCAAGTTTCTTATGACATTTCAACTGGAGTTGTCTCTTCTCAGTTCCCATCCCAAAACACTTTGTGCCGATACAATGCTCTTTCACCTTAAATCGATGCATCCCACCCGCAGCTGGATTTCACTAGGAAATGAAGATAAAAGAGCTTTGAGTTAGACTAAATTTATATTTCAATTTTTCTTTGGGATTCTCCTAGGCAGGAACAATCCCTTCAAAAATCAGGTTTCTTAGCTGGAACTAATGATTATTCATTCATGAACTTTGCAAAATGTTGTGTAAAAAAGGAAATAGTAAAAGTTATGATAATGCATCATGATAAGTCATATTATCTGAAAAAAACCAAACACACAGAAGAGTTTCAAGTACACAACCATTGAATATGGTGTTTCACAGCCTCTGTGAAATGAAGAAAAGGAGAAAAACCATCAGTGTCCCTGAGGATGACTCAGGGCATAAGATGAGCAACATGTGGCATTGTGACATTCCCCACATTCAAACTGAAGATGCCACTGAGCCCTGAGGAGCCCTGCCCTTACAAAACATTTCATTGAGGCATCTCATCACACAGACACCCCACCTGATGGTCCTCCCACCTTCACAACAGGAGAAAAAAACCTCTTTCTACCAAGTTAAAAACCCTTGTGTTAGATTTTTTTTGTAGTGCAAAAATACCCTTCAGTATCATTTTCCCAGACTTCTACAGGGAAGGCGGCATTCCCGCAAACCAAGACATGAGGCATAAAAATGCAAAGGGGTTTCACATTGCCTGGCCCAAACCCAGCCAGAGTGGGCCAGCGGCAAGGAGAGAGCCTTTCTCTCACCAGATGTGTCCAATAAGGGGCAACCTAAAACTCAGCCCTGGTGGGATCCAACTTCACCCTTAAGCAGTGGCAATGTTAACCATCATGCTCGGCTTCTCCAATGGGAATGCTGCTGCTCTTGCCACATAAATCAAACCCGGCTGAGAGATCAAAACTTTCAGCAGAACCAGATGGCTGCATATGGGGCAGACACTGCACATGCTCACCGTGCAGGCAGCCCTTGTGCAGCTCCTGCAGCAGTGGAGATGCAAGAAAATTTTTTTTTTCCTGCAGCCTCCCCGAGTTTGTGCTGTCTGTAGGGACAGGAAGGCTGCCACAGGGAAAAAATCGCATGTGCCAGTCGATAAGGTAAAAGCATGCAGTGCAAGCACAGAGGGATGCACAGGACCTGTGAATGTCTGCAGTAACAGCCCAGAAATATCCTTTCCTTTCATGCTTCCAGCAGGAAAAATCCTCAAGGAGAGCATTGGCACTGGATCCCACAGCACCCCTCTTCTCATGGCACTTTTAAGAAGTCTCTGGCTAATCCTTCAAGTTATGTGGGACTGGGAAAAAGCTGGTATCTTCAAGGACATTAATTTTCCTAATTCCCAGGGTTGGTGTCATACAGCCTGGAAATCCGTCCCACACATGTCTAAGAAAAGAGCTGTGACATTGTGGAATGTGGAAAACTAATTAATATAAAAGCAATAAATGAGACAAGTAACCTAAGCATACAAACCAGCAGGTAACTTCTAGATTTCAGATTTAATGTATGACATTTCCTCGACCTGGCAAGGGCCAGTGGCACCCAGGGAAGGTACAATTGGCTGGAGAGACCTGTCTGTGCACTGTGCCTGGTGCTGTGCCACCCCTGCCCCCTCACTGCATGTGTGGGGTTGGTCCTCACCAGGGGTCATGCACTCTGAGAAAAGCACCTTTGAGAGAATGACACCAAGACACGTAACCTGTTCCTCCCTTCCCTGGATGTCTCTTTCTTTTGATTGTGATCCATAGAAAGGAGCAAGCGAGGGCTTGCTGCTGACACGGTGATGGATGGCTCCAGGCAGAGGCTGCTGCGAGGGATGAGTGACAACCTCCCAGGACAGAGAGCTCGTGGCAAACAGCCCAGTCCGCCAAGCTCCACTGCTAAAGAGGTGGAGCTGCACTGCGCAGTGGGGACCACTCACAGGCAGTTTGATTTCAGCAGTCTGAGGCCACTGGAAAAGTACTTTCTGGGAAATGCAAGATGTATGGAGAGCTTCAGCTATGTCTCTGCTCAGAGCAGGCATCAGCAGGGACACGGGTGCATCACACAGCGTGATCTTATCAAGGAAGGTGACAAGCAGGCTCACATAATCCATGGCTGTTCTCCAAAGATGGGTTGCAGGGGCTCGCAATCCTTTGTGATTGCTTTAAAGCACCATCAGTGTCTAGTTCACTGTGTGCCAAACACTGAGCAGCCTTTTGTAAAATAAATGTAAACATGATCTTTAAGGAATAGGCAAGTATTCACAGAGAGCATGGGGATGGCATTGATTTACTAACAGTTGAAATTTCAATTCAGATTGATTTCCATCAAACATGCCAAAGAATATGGGGGTTTTATGGTTTTTTCCCTGAAAATAAGATCTCTGTGTCATGCGAGATCTAAGAATTCACCAAGAAAAAGGAATAACTATGCTTCAAAGTTACTTACTTCACATTTCATTTCAAAGCTGTTTAACCTGTTATACACAGGAACTGGTTCAAACATTTCTTTTTTACTACTTTAGGTGATAATAAAAAGAAAACAGAATAAATTGACCCATATTCTTTTCCTCACCCCACATGTGAGCAAAGAACTTGTACAGGAGCCCCCAGAATCCAGCCCTCACCTCTCTGCTGGAAGAGCATCTCACTTATTTACCCACTTTCTGTACTTCAACCACAGCAAAACAAAACCAGAATTTCCATGCAAAGCGCTCTACAGTCCTGAAGAGCTGATGCCTGCTCAGCAGAAAAATAAGTAAATTAATAAATAAAGCTCTTTTTTTTTAAACACATCCTGAATCTGCCATTTCCAGATGTCTTTGGGCTTGATGAGTCATTCTTACATCGCAATGCCAGGGTGACAGGCTGCCAAGTTTGGGATAGGGCTTGGAGAGATGAAAACCAGTAGCAGTTTCACCAAATACAGTGGGGTACCAAGACTGAGGGATAATTTTTTGCCAAAGGAATGTTTGCCTCACCTGCAAAATGCCATTCCTGTCCTCACCAGCAAGCCAGGAAATGACACCTGGAGTAGGGCAGCAGCACCACCCCCCACTGCTTCCCAGCGGAGCTGCAGAGGAGAGAGCCTGGTCCTTGGGGCCATCACAGTCTGTTTCTGGGTGCTGGTGGCTTTTTTCTGTCTGGGAAAGAGCAGATTTGTTCTTGATTCTGGAGCAAAGAGTACGTGGAATTTCCCACCTGCCACCAGAGCCTAAGCCTTAAACATGGAACACCCATGGTTCAACAGCTCTGGAAAACATTCATTTAGAGGGAGAAGAAGGTTGTTTCTGGAACAGAAATCCTTTCCTATGTCTTACCTCATTATTCAAAAAGATTTCTGATTCATGCTTAATTCAGCTCCGCCAGCACTCCCCCAAAGCCCTATTATCTCCAGGTCCCACTCCTTAGTGCAGCAATTGCAGGCTGAAAACCCAAGCCCTGCGCCAGCAGCATTTTTTCTCAGCTGCTTTGCAAACACTTGCCATACATCATTCATTACACTTACAACAACCATGTGTGCTTGCTTCTTAAACCACAGCCAAAGTCATCGGCAGGGGAACTCCAGGCAGGCAGGTTCGGGAATACAGAGCTTCCTGCTTGTCTAGAATTCTACTGTGACTTTTCACTCTGAATTCCCATCCATTGCACCTTGTCCTCAATTTTCAGGAGCAGTCTTTGCTCCATATGGTATAAATATACTTAGTGGAAAACCATAACACATCTTAATTATCAACACCATCACTTCAGAAGGACACAGCCAACTTTATGGTAAGATCCCATTACAGCATTAAACACAGATAGCTCCTGTACAGCAGGAAAGGAAGAGAAAATGGGTAGAAACCAAGTCATTTAATTGAAAATGCATTATCTGATTGAAAAAATCTGTTTCTGCAGCAGCTCTTTGGGCACAGGTTAAGTTAATGAAAAGAAGGTTCCCAGAGTACATGTGTGACTCTTTAGACAACAGTAATCAAGCTGGGGTGCATTTCCTGGGGATTGGGAGCCAGCTGAGAGGGGCTGTCGTGCCTCGGGTCATTAAGTGCAGCCAGCCAGTTATGGACTGCACCGGTGCCATTATTGCCAATATCCCTCAGCAGAAAAAAGAACTCTGTCCAGCTCAAAGGGGGAGAAGCCTGGGGATTTGGGCCCTTCTGCACCATTTATGGAGCTCAGGGGACATCAGGAACCTGTGTGCAAACCTGGGTTGCAGAGCAAACCACCCCACTCATGTTTCTTGCAGTGATAACTGTGATAACACAGTTTGCAAAGCTGGAGTTTTCACCAAAATAAGCAGTATGCCGTGCTGAGGAATCCGTAGGCATCCTTTTACTTCCCTGTAGCCACTGGAAAAGGGTGTTTGCTTTCACTGTCCTACAGCCAGAATGACGTGGTTTGTTCATCCCTGAGTTTGTTCCCTTAAAGAAGTGCTGTAAGAGCCTGCAGAAATGGTTTAGGAGAGGCAGCAACTGCTAATTTAACTATGCTTTTTTAGTAAATACCAGAATATATAGACATAAATGTACAGTGTTTAAACAGCAACAGCCCTAAGGCATAAGTAAATCATCTTTATCCTCTTTTAACTAAATGGTTTCTAAGGGGTAGGGAGGGTTTTGCACATAAATATGTATCTTAACAAATATTCAGCAGAACCCTTTGAATTTATGTCCTGCTTATGCAAAGAGAAAAAGGAGTCTTCCAATTCCCAAGGCCTTCAGAGACAAAAGGAGGGATGAGCACAAGGTTGCACAGTAGGAAAGCTGCACTTGGCACAGAAAATAAGTGTGCCCTCTGGTCCCAGCATGGGTCCTACTGAGACCAGGGACCTGCCAGGGACACAGCATAGCAGGACGGCTCCTCTCCACGGTGTGTGAACTGTGCCCAATCTGCAGGTGGTATCAGCACTTGTACTCCTCGTCTATCAGTGTGAAATCTAACATGATTCACAGCCCAAACATCACTCTTCAGGCTATAATTAAGCAGAAGTCTTGTTGCTGGTTTGCAATCTGATTTTAGGAAGGGGAGTGATGAGATTGGGGTTGGAGTCTCCAAGTGGCTTTGATGGGGGCATATTCGCACCACATAATCGCATCCCAAAACTGCAGGAGCAGCTTCTTAAACATCCAAAGCCATTTACACTGAGCCTTATTCATCTTTCACCGTGTTTGTTTTATCTTTAGAAAGTAAAATGATGCTTCACAAACAAAATTATAATGACTAGTACTTAAGCAACCCATTTGATCCTGCAACCTCCCCAAGCGTTTTCCTCACTCTCACCACTCCCAGCCCAGACTCCTGAGGCATGAAGAGGTGCAGCACCTACGGCTGTGCAGAGGGGTGCTGGTGCCACCCTGTGATCCAGCCCCAGCTTTGGACATCTCTAACAGAAATACCTCTGCACCTCTACAGGTTTTCACCAGCTCTTCAAAGTCTGCCTCTGCATTTCCTGCTCCCTCCCCTCCCCTGCACGTGCCTGGAGAAGATTGTTGAGGAGATGGTGAGATTTTGAAGGAGAAATGTTTTGAAGGAAAAACATCATGGGGATGTTAGGAAGAGGACAAAGGTTATCTAATACTGAGCCTTATTTCTGCCCTGCAAGTAAGTAGTTGCCACACCTCTGTGGTTTCCTAGAGGATGCACCATGTCTCACTTCTGCCAAAGGAAGGCCACTCTCACATGTATCCCAAGTCTAAGGACACTGGTTTCTCTCAAATTATCAAGCAGCACTAATGGCCAGGATCAGGGCAAGGAGATGTTAAACAGATGCTGAGCCCCCAATGAACCCTGGTGCAGAGTGAAGCCCTAAAATGCACATGGTGGCAATAATGAATGAATGAAGAAAACATCTCAACAGAAGGACTGATATGATTTGAAGCCTCATCAAGTCTAAAAGTCTTCACAAACATGAAAGGCAGATGGAGATTTAAAAATGTGGGTACAAGCAAAAAGGAAGAGAGGTGAAAGGGATCTTTGTCTTGGGCAATCCCTGGTTGCAGAGCACTGTGTGTTTACCAGCCCTGTTGGACACAGTTTCTAGCCTTGTCCCACAAAATCTGAGTGCAGCCCAGTGGCCCCTCAAAACTCCTGGCATGAATTATCTGTCCTCCAGGAAAGACTGCTGATAAATCAGTCACTGGAACCCATTTTCTTTCTGGAGCTCAGTAATTGTTACAGTCTCTCCCTGTGCCACTGAGGGCTGGGTTTCTCATTAGCATCTCAGTGAGCTGAAAGATGTGTAAACAGGTGTAGCTACAGAATTTCCTACTGGGTACACATCTGAGGAGGCTCCAAAGTATAAATTACTCTTTCTAAAGTCAGTTTTAAATCATGCTCAATAACAGTCATCTCCTGCCCTTGATCATTGCTCCTAGGATGGCAATAGGAGTTTCACATATGGTTTGAGTGAAGCATGAGTCCTTCAATGGCTCCACATCCACCTGTTTCAGATTGTGTCATAGGTATGTGCTTTAAGCATTTCATTAACATTTCCCTTTGTTAATGTTAACCCAAGCCATGCTAACTCTACACATGCATCTGGAAGTCTGCAGCAGAAATGCAACTTGCAACCAAACCTGACACATTCCAGAGGCAGCAGAGTGTGAAGCCAGTGGGTGAGCAAGGCATCTCTGAAATATTCCTCCTGAGAACAGGATGTTTTCTCCTATTTAAATGAAATGAGAACTCTGTGAATGTATGATGTGCAGTTTTAAAGATATGGCCCTAAATGCAGAGATTTGGAGTATCATCATTCCCCTGTGAAACACACACTGTTCAAGGATCTCAGCTGCATTCCAACTTCAATTCTCCAAGGCCATATCCATGTTACTGTTTTTTCCTCATCAAAGCAGAACTGCACCCCATCTTTATTTTGTGAGCTGGGAGGGTGTTGGGGTCCCTCCCCTGCCATGGAGCCCTGGGAGAGGGGCCCTGGGGGGGAGACACGGGGTCTCCCTGCCCCTGGTCAGTCTCATTCCCCATTGGTTGGTTTGTGTTCCCCGGGGTGGACAAGGACCCTCGGGTCCCGTGACCGGGGAGTTCCTGAGCTGAGCCCCGGCCATGCGGCTGGAGAAATAAACATCTCTGAAACATCTACCACGAATCTGTCCATATCTACTTCGGTTTCCACGGGACTCCTGGTTTGAAATATACTTGTTGCAGTAATCCCCGCTGTAACAACTGGTGGGAATGCGGGCAAGATACCAATCCCTGAGGACAATTCGTGAGTAAAATAACCACTCTAGACCTCTCTCTTCTCATCTTGGTTTGGATATTCTCTCTGGACTATGGAAGAATCGTGGGAAATGGGGCTCTCTGAGCCACAGAGAAAAATGTATCTAGAAGTAAAAGGAATCCTTGAACAACAAAACAAAAAAGTAATGCAACCAGGAGATCTAGAACACTTTTTCATCTGGCTTTTCAAAAGGTTCCCCTGTATTTCTCGAGACTTACTTTTTAATATCGAACCTCCTGTATCTTGTGAGGGGTGTTTCTGGGATGAGATCTGGGATAAAGTATGGGATCAAAGAGAAGCTTGCTGTGCATACCTTATAATCAGGGAAGCCCTTGAGGAGCATTTGAACGGTCCCATTACCCCTAAAGCAGAAGATCATACTTATCCCATGGCTGAGGCCGCGCGGCCGCCATCCCGGGAGCACACGACTGCAGCCGTGCCGGCGGAGGTGCCTGTGCTGGATGCGCCCGGCCCCCTCGGGAGCGCGCTCCTTATCGCGGACCCCATCCCTGTCTCGGGGTCCCCGGCCACGCGGCCGCGAGTGAGGGAGCGATGCCGCAGGCGCCGCGGGTGCCGTGGGCCACGAGCAGCCAGGAACCGGGCATCGGCGTGGCAGCCCGCTCTGAGCACACGGCTCGGAGAGCCCTGCGGAGGGAGAAGCGGCAGTTTCCACAGCGACACGAGAAGCCGCGCAGCGCCGAGCCGAGCCAGAACAGGGCCACTCTCAAAGCAGCGTGGAGTTGGCCGAGCAGAACCGCTCACAGGGCACGGAGCCAGCGGCGATGGCAACGCGGGGCCGCGCAGAGCCCAGACACGCCGGAGCAGCGCCGCTCGGAGAGTGCGGAGCAGCTGCAACGCGGGGGCCTGGCCAAGACGTCGGAGCCGGCGAGGCAGCGGCCACGCGGGACCAGCAGCCACGACAAACACGCAAACACGTGATAAGAGCAGTTGTAGCCACGAAAGTCACAGGAACTGTGAAATGGTACAATGTCAAAAACAACTATGGATTTATAACACGAGATGATACAAGGGGAGATCTATTCATCCATAGAACTGCCATTAGAAGAAATAACCCTAAAAATTACCTGCAAAGTGTAGGAGATGGAGAAGTTGTACAATTTGATATAGTGCAAGGAAAGAAGGGGTTACAAGCAGCGAATGTTACTGGGCCTGGAGGTATTCCAGTCAAAGGCAGCCGTTATGCACAGAATTATAAACAATATCCATCCCAGCAACTTCCCTACCCACAGCCTACTTCCCCCTTTTACCCTATACCCAATATGAACCCCTTCCTAAGTTTGCCCTATCCCCAGTTTATTCCTAATCCGTTTTTCACCCCATGGCTTCCCTATACAATTCCATTTCCCTACAATTCCTCTCCGGTACCGAGGGGGGGATGAAAAGGGGGAGGGAAGAAATTAAACCCTCTCCTGCCTCAGTTTCCCCACAGAGCATGCCCGGAGAGTTCTGTCTCCCTTCTGTCAGCCCTAAGATGTTCCACAGAATCTGATTGGACATTTAAAGACTCAGGAGAGTGTCTTGTTTTGTCTTGAAACTGTTCTTGTTATGTTTATCCAATCGTTTTCATTCTCCTTTTATTAAAATAAAACGGGTGAGATGTTGGGGTCTCCCCCCCTGTCATGGAGCCCTGGGAGAGGGGCCCTGGGAGAGGGGCCCTGGGGGGGAGACACGGGGTCTCCCTGCCCCTGGTCAGTCTCATTCCCCATTGGTTGGTTTGTGTTCCCCGGGATGGCCAAGGACCCTCGGGTCCCGTGACTGGGAGTTCCTGAGCTGAGCCCCGGCCATGCGGCTGGAGAAATAAACATCTCTGAAACATCTACCACGAATCTGTCCATATATACTTTGGTTTCCACGGGACTCCTGGTTTGAAATATACTTGTTGCAGTAATCCCTGCTGCGACAGGAGGGTCCTTGCTATTTCACAATTGCTTTAGGAAAAGCAATACAGTACCTGTGACAGAAAAAGCCACCCATTGCTGTGCCTTTGTTCCATGAGCAGCAGTGTTATCCAGCAGCACAACTCCAAAGCCTGGCTGGGAGCTGAACAGGTTTTAGCATGTTTTTTCATCTCATTTTTTCTGTCTCCTTTCAGCTGGAAGCTCAACTGTCAAGATTAAACCATCCACCTGTGTGGCATACCCCAGCATGGCTGAACTTGATAGATCTGCACAGTTGGATTCTGCAGCAAAGATCACAGATCTGAGACGTACACATTGAGAATAGTCTACTAATCTTTCCTCCCTCCGCTCCTCCCCCCACAAAAGAAAAAACCCAAACCCAAACATGTGTTTTTCCTCCTGGTGCTTTCTTTTTAAGGTATCTCCTGTCAACAATGTCATGATGGGAATTCTCAGGGAATTCTCAAAGGGAAGCCTTTGAAAAACTAGATTGCTGTTGGTATCTCATGTCTTACACACTGCATATTGCAGCAATTGAGGACAGAAATGTGTAAAAAAATTATTTTGAATGGGGGGAAAAGGGAAAAGGCAGCTATGCAAGACACAGGTAGGGTGTTCCAGGTCCAAAACCTCCAAGCACAGTTTGGAAATAGTGAATAACTTGGCAGAAAAAGGAACAGAAATGCTGGAATGGTTCAGGGTGAAGTGGGCGCAAGCACCAGGTTGTGCTGCAGGGAAGCCCAGAGGTTAAGGAGATGAAGGCTTCTGCACAGATGGTTTGGTGCTTATGAATTTTAGAGCAAGATATTCACCTACACACTGCTGCCCTCCTTCATGGGAAAACATGACAGAAATGACACAAACTGCTCAAGGACCTTAAACCCCTCCTGAAAGAAACCTTAACATTCAGCCTTCTCAGCTCTGGACTTGGAGTAACACGTATTTCTCAGCATTTCCTCCACGAGGTGTTTTCTCCCTGTTGTTCTCAGTGTTGCTACCACACCACCTGCTATTTAGTTTTAGTTGTAAAATCTGGTGCATTCAGGTCCACCTTCAAACCTGTGTTATAATGCTCCATAGCATCGAGTTCTCTATCCAATCTCCTTTCCATTCCTCAAACCAGGCTGCTGCTCCTTTATCTTTTATTCTTACCTCATCTGTTGAACAAATGTCACAGCCACAGTTATTAGAAATATTTGAACCTGACAGCTGCAAATACTCAGAGGCAACTATACATGCAGAGAACTATAATTAGTTGGAGCATTAATTTTGTTTTTAAATCACAGAGATCCAGTATTAGAATCTCTGCAAATGCAGACAATCAATACAGACAGTGTGACTTAGCCAGGTTTACGGTCATTTATTTTCCATGTATGAAAGGATAACTAATTCACCCTGCCTACAATGACATATATTGTATTGCACAAGAAGGGATTTTGCTTCACTAAAACTGAGACCTGGATACATCCACTCATACCAACTTCAGCAGTGATAGCACACTGAGTGCAGTAGTCAAAAACTACCCCTGAGTGAGCAGAAACTACAGGCTTGGGCTGAAAAAAAAAAATTAGTGCATAATAATTACTTAGTGATTGCTGTAGGGTGCACTAAAAACATCAGCTGGAATCTCTAATGTTGCCTAAAGTAGGTATCTCTCATCACTCCTGTCTTAATGGAGGGTCAAGACACAGAAATACCCCTTTTGCTGAAGGCAGAGAGATGAAGTTCGAATCCACAAGCCCCAGCCTCACATCTCATTCAAAGCAGTTCAGAGTTCCTTGGTATAAACAGTAAATAAAAATTTCTGATTTGTTGGACTTCCTGCATTTTGATTTCTTGGACTGGATGCAGCCTTCTCCAGAGCTTCAGACCACCACCCCACCACCCTGTCCATACACAATAAATCCAGGGAATATATTATCTTCCCTTCTCCTACAGCCAAAGAAGCAGCAGACATGCTCAGATCAGAACTTCTCCAAATAGCCCCTCTTCAAATCATTCTAATCCAATTTAGGAGTAGATCCTGGTTTTCTCTCCCAATTAAACACATTCTTCTTTTTGCTGTTTTCCAAGGAATCCTTTCAGAGCTAGGATACCACAAGTAAATATCTGGTCATCTCTGCTTCTGCATTCATGACTGATGTAGCTGTGTGGGTTCTGTAATGTTGCTTTGCATTTCTAATTGTGAGATTAATTCATTTATTTGAAGAGAATACAGCTGAGATAATAAAAGGAAGAAGACAAAGAAGCAGCAGCCTATAAAATCATTAAACCCTAGTAGTTTCATTGATAAGGATTAGGAGAAATAGCAGGAAGACAGAGAAGGAATAATATCTAGTTCAGATAATAAAATTATATGAGTGGTCAAATTCATAATGTTAAACAAGACCTGAGGGAAGCTTAACTTGAAAGATTACACAGGTGGATTCTTTTCCTTTGGAGAACATGAAAGATTATTGTAAATGTCTTTTTACGCAGCTGCCTCTTCAAACACAGTCACAAGAAATTAGCCAAACTCCCATTTTTCACCACGTGGTCTGACACACACAGCAGTGTGGGGATGGAGCCCTTATTGCTGCCTCTGCTCAGAGCAAGGCTCAGGGATGCTATTTTAGCACATCAAAATTTGTGTTGTACCAGCTCCTTGTCCCTGTCCTGCATCCCGTGGCTCAGGCACCACAGTTTGGCTCATGGGGCACTGCAGGCATCCCCAGCTGTGGGGATCATGTGCTGATGGACAGGGTCAGGGCATGAATATGTAATGATGTGTTAGGATAAATCTTGTACCCACTGCTCTTGGAAGAGGCACCTGGGTTCTACAGGCAACCAGGTAATACCTGCAGGCAGGGGTCTTTCTTTTCCCAAAAAAGGAGCACCTATGAATAAGGCACAAATGATGAGAGGGGGAAAACAGGTCCCATGCCCTCACAAAGATGCTGCTGTTGCTGGCTCCCAGTGAGTTTAATACATTTAACAATCTAATCCTGGTTGAAATTAGCAGTTTGCCCCCAGAGACTTGCTGCTCAGTAACCCACTTGTTTGGGATTATATTCTGTTAAAATGCTCCAGCTGAGCTCTCTTTAGGTATTCTGCTCCTTGGTTTAAAAGAAGTTGATTGATATACCAAGCTTGGCAAGCAAGTCTCACTTAATCTGAGAGATGATGCTTACAATTTAAAAAATAAGGTGGAGAAAAATAGAAACTTTTCTGTCCGAGGAACAGGAGGCACTCCCAAATAGTCCTTGTCCTGGGCTTGGAAATTTGTTTTGCTTTTTACCTTGATGTTCACTCACTTTAAGCACGAAGATCCAAAGCCTATATGAGAGCAATAACCATTCCAAGACATTTACAAATTACCCTCTTAACTGTTTATGAGACAGTATCTGAGGTAAAGCAGAGTAGGAGAAATAAACTTGAAGTAGGAAGAGCTGGCTCGCCTCCCAGATGGAGTGTGATAAAGCACCAGTGTCAGTGTTTCTTCTCAGTTTTATGGCAGCCTTTAACTGTTTGGTGTTTAGGATTTTTTATCAGAAAACGGAAAGAAGAAGGAATGGATCCAAAGCAAAGAGGTTTTCACAAACAATATTCTCCAAATGACTTTATGTGAGCAGATACTGTGTTATCTGGCTATCAAGATAACACCATTTCTTTTTTACTTGCCACAACAGCCTGCTGCTCGGATTCCCAGTCCTGGGATGTACGAGGAATTCCTGAGCACAGCAATAAATTTTCAAAAGGATCTGGATGACCCCACTGCTTCTTTCCTATTAGAAAATACCCTGAAAAAGTTAATCTCTGGTCAGGTTTACCTCATTAAATAGATTTCTATTGTCACTCTTAAACAGTGTGTTAGTTTTTGGTTCCCATATTTAGCAAATCTCTCTGGATTTTGTTCATCTCCCACAGAAGTTTAATGAATGGTCCTTCATAGAGCCATGGGAATGGAATACATTTTTTTCCACAGAAAGCTCTCCTGGCAGTTGAAATTGCATGAAAACTGCCTCACTTCTACTTTTTCTTAGCCCAATGCAGAAATAAATTTAAATCACAATTTTTTACTGCCTCTTCAAAACATTTTGAGCACTACTTTGAGGAAAAAAGAAAGGGTAAACCTCAGTTGTTCCAGTTTGTTCAAATTTTTAAATGTAAGATACAAATCAGAGTGCCCATGCTGGATTTGGAGGAAAGGTAAACAGAAATGAAGGGCTCTCAACAGGGATTTCTGCTTCTAACCACCTGCTTTAGGCAGCTCCTCAGCAAGGAAGAGCCTAAAATGTGCAACAAGGCTCCAAATAAAACGTGATATCAATGAACCAGTGGCATTTGGTTCTGAAAGCACATCCTAGTTTGCTATTAAAAGAAAAAACAGTAAGATGTCATATTTACAAATCTGGTGGTTGGATCTTAACTCCTTTCTATTGCTTACTCCTTGGTTATGAGTTAGTAAAGCCATCCATTTACATCCTCCACAGAACAGACAATCAGTCAGGTCTAGGGGAAAGAAAAAGTAAATACTCCTTATTAAGCAACAGAACACCCTATAAAGAAAATATGCTCATTGTATTGGATATATTGGATTTAAAGCTTCCCAGTTTTATGAAAACTTTATTGAAATGGTTGTCAAATTCACAGAATGAACAGTTTTGACAAAAAATGTCTAAATCCATTTAAATAACTTTTTTTTCTCATGCTTCTGCAAAGAACTTGGAAATGTGTCCAAAAAATTGATTAAAGAAATCCAGCAAACAGGGGGAAAATTAAAATACTTCAGAAATGGAAAAATTCAGATCATACTTTACACAAAATGAAGGTTTGGCTTTTCCAGGACACCAGTGCTCACAACACCTCTATCATGTGCCATGAAATGCCAGCAGGACTAAGAGATGGACTCTGGGAGGAGCAGAGCTGAGGGAGGTACTGGAAAGCTCTCTCATCTTCTCAGGCTGAAGCTGAAATCAGTTCATGAGTTCATGAGGACAGAGCCAAAGAGCAGAGGAAACTCCATGCCTCAGCACCCATGGAGCCAATTTTTGGTTGGACTCAATATCACAGGCTTCTGCCAAGTCCAATGAAAACTTATCATCAGCTTTCTAAAAACTGGTGTTCTTCTTATCCCTAATTGATTGATTTCGTTTAGCTCCCTTGAGCAAGCTACTGTTCAGAGGCTAAAGAGGAAACTATTTCTCTTTGAGAATTTACCGGAAGACAAAGCAATTCCTGGACTGTTCAAACACATAATGAGTTAGAGGATGAAAGACCCAACCATTCCCATGTCATTTACTCTCTGTTGCTCTGCTGTGTGACACAGCCGGTGGCTGATGCTCGTCTTTCCCTCAGGTAAACTACACCCCTCAGAGCAGCATCCCTCCTGACTTCTACCAGGACAGCTGAGCTCAAGCTGTGATCCAGCAGCAACTTGTTTGAGCTCTGTGGGGCCGCCTGAAGTGAGCTGTGTGGTTTGTAGCACAAGCTCCTGGCAGGCTTTGGGTGAGGCACAGGCTGCCGTGGTGGACACACACACACAGAGCCCACACAGTGATGGGACTGGGATGCCCTGGGGGTCCCTGTCCATGACAGGCAGGCAGAGCTACGGCTCCAGCCAGGCACCAGATGCTGAAAATCCTGGATAAATATGTAAAATCCCCTGATTCCACTGGTAGAAAATTTCCAGGTGAAAAAAAGAAGACGTGTCCAGGGAAACCATGCAACAACCTGAACTTCAATCTTTCAGTTCCAGGGATTTCAGAAAGCCCTGAATCAAAATTTCCACTAACACCATTTAAAAAGATACCCTCCCCAGCCAGCAGAAACCCAAGTGAAGAGCTAAGAATTACTTGAGTCCACAGCAAGGCAAAAAACCTTATAGCTAGGTCCTGAAGGATCAGAATGGTTTTGGGGATCGAAGAGAGAAAAGTGATGCCACCTCTGCAGAGGTGGGATTTCCCTGTAGAGATATAATCCTGAAGGATTTCTCATTTCCCCCCAAGCACAACCTCGCCACCACACCACACATTTTAACTTGCTCCAGTTTCTCTCACATTCAGCCAGAGCTGGTCTAAGTCTTATTACAAGCACTACTCAGGTTTATACTTGCAGCATGTTTGACCATGTTTTTCTTTTTTGTTTTCACCTTTCAGTTGCATTTTTCCCCAGATGAGAATAAAGTTCATGGGAATGCTCATGTGAGCCACCTCTTCAAGCTGAAATGACTAGAAGAGTTCATTTATTGAACACCTTTTAGAAGGAATGGAATAAGTTGTTTTTCCAAGTCCAGCCATCCAGTAAGAGGTTAAGAACCAAATTTCTCTAAGAATTTAAATTGCAGTTCTGCTGCCCTCATTATTTACTGGTAGAATAAAACATAGCATCCAAGTGTGAGGTGGGTAATAAATCCTTAATACTTAGCACAATTCCATTCCAAGCAAACCTCAAGATCTGCACTACTTCTGAGTACAGCCTAATGGCTGCAAACATTATTTTAAGCATGCTAGCATGTCTCCACTTAAAAAAAAAATTAAGTACTTTTTTCTGAGATCTGTGAGTCTGCTCTGAGCAGGCTGATGCCTCTATAAAACCTGTCACACTGCCCAGAGCCCATTGCTTGGGTACCAAGAGCAGAACAGCTCTGTTAATGCAGCCCTGAGCCTGGGATAACTCATTTGGAGCAGCAACACACTGTCCATTTTGCTGCCTTGACTTGCTGTTAGCCTGTGTAGGTCTGGCTTGAGGGTATCTGCACCACAGACCTTTGCCCAGATTAGATGTCTTTCCCAGACTAGATGTCTTTCCCAATACAGGAAAGTTAACCTCAGCAAAAGGAAAAATTATTGGAAAATCTATTTCACAACATGGTCCAACTTTACAATTTTTGATTAACGTCATCCAACACAAGGACTTTTGGAGATGGAAGTGCTATTTCCCTTTTGCCTCGTAGGGCAAAAGGAAAGGAGAGCCCATGATGCTCAGTGTGCTGCTCATGGATTAACATTGGAAAGAGAAATTTGTAAAATAAAAATGGGGACTTAAAATAGCTTGACAAGGAAATACTTGAGCTGTCTAAAGCAGATTTATTTATACTTTTTGGCAAAGATCACATTTTAATTTGGGTTATTATTCACATGAGCCTGGAACTATATAATATTATCCAATAATATAGAGAATCTGACACCAAAACATGTCACAGCACACATTATATTTGCATTTGCCAGACATGGAATCCCATAAATTGTTGTCTGATAAAGGTCGGCAGTTCAATGGACAAGACTTTAAACAATTTGCAGGGGATTATGGATTTCGACATACAACATTCAGTCACGGTTATTCGTAATCAGATGGTCTAGTGGGAAAGGGAGTTAAGCCTCCTAAGCAGAGCCTGGCCTGAGGCTCTGTTGAACTTGAGAACAGCCTCTTCCAAGCTGGGCCATCCTCCACAAGAGCCTGACAGCCTCAGCTATTCAAACCTCCCGAGGAAGGTGAAGCTGATCTAGATGTCTGTGAAGATAAGGCACAAATCATCTTACAGCATCAAAGAGCCAAAACCTGGGATGTGCAATTTACTCCATCCATGATGTTATTCAGGGACAAAGGAGATAGAGATTTTATGGCAGCTGCTCATATTTCCCATAAAATTCAAAGCTCACACGGGGAGACTCAGGAGGAAGCAAGGAGTAATTGCAACTTATTTCCCAGGGCAACAGGGACCTGTACTGGAAAAGGATAGGGCAGAGACACTGCAGGACCAAAAAGAAGCAATAGGGATGGAAATGCTCCTCAGGACATAAGCCCAAATACCCAGAACTCCTGAAAGATTCAGTGAGCTCTGATACAATAGTCACCATCACCATGCTCTCTACCAGGACTACAGTACACGAGGCACAGCGGAAAATTTTGTGGCTTGTTATGAAAAGGGAGGGTTGAGTAATGCAGCACTGGCACCTAATGCTGCTGAGTGGGAGCTGATCCCAGTCAAGGGACCCCAGGCAATGCCACCTCTCTACAAGCGAGATGCTCAACCTCCCTGGGGCACTTTTTTTCTCAGGTCGTGTCCAAGACTCTGAGGAAAAATGTCATGGAACTCCCCATTTTTCTTCATGCTTCATTTGGTTTAACCTAGGCTGGGTCCTGTGGACCTAGTGGCTCCACCAAGAGGGTGGTCATGGGGAAATGGGGACCAGCCTCACCTTGGAGAAGCACAAACCCTTGGCAGCCATGCCTACTAATGAAATGAAATATCATGAAATCACAGTTCCAGGCAGGAAGACCAGCTCTGGGGCTCAAGTTTTGAGTTCAGTTGTGCTGAACCTCTGCTGACAGTCATAATTAGGGATTGCAGATCATTGCCAGGAGCATGTGCAAAGAACCCGGTAAAACCCACATGTGTCAAGGTTTGGAATCGTGTCATCATGGAGCATTTCAGGAAAGAATGCATTTAAAGGGATGAAATGGTAGAAAAGGAATAAAAGCAGGTGTTGCTTTCACACCGGTCTCTGCACACATTGAGGGCAATAAACAAAATACAGATGAAAAGATGGACCTGGATGTGGACAGCACTTAGAAACAAGGACTCTAATCTAACTGCCTTCAAAAACCTTTGCCTTGGTCCACTGTCTTGGAGCTGTAGTAAAGAACGGCAAAACATAGCCTTGAATATCTTGAATGTCAGCTGGACACCAAGGTTATACTCAGTTCTTTCCAAAATTTCCACAGGATCGTTATCTTTTACCCTTCTTTCTATGGAGAGTACTGAAAACCACTTAAAGGAGTATGTGCTGAATGTGTGCAATAAGGCCAAAGCTTTCCAAGTGAACTGAGTGCTGGCAAAACAATCCAGGCTGAGAGCAGTGGGAATTGCTCTGATCCATTTAGTAAGACTAGAAGAGAACCACATCAGTAGTACAAACAGCCCCACATCCCACTGCCAGGAATCTCTGCTGGCCAAGGAAGGAAAAGAAAGAGAGGCTCAAAAGAAGCCATGCACAAGCTTACACTCCATGCTTTGTCAATATCTGGTTCAAGATACTTTAATCTTTTTCATTAATTAGAAAGCATAGTACTCACAGGCTGATCTTCCTTTTCTTCTTGGGGTCTGGTTCCCTTGGAAAAAAAAGGGACCCATTGCCTTCAGAGGGACTCTGTGAGCTCCCACATGGCACAGAGCAGTGCAAATGAGGAATTCCACAGAAGTCCATGGGTAAAAAGTCCAAAAGAGATTGCAAGTCAATGCAAATTTATAATATTGGTTAGTATGTGTCTTCATTTTCATCAGTCTTGTGATTCAAGCAAAGTCAAAGTTCAGGTTTTTGTTCCTCAGGGTCAATCCAAAACACCAGGAGTTACACTGAATAGCCTCAAATTCACATGGAAGGGGACCTCCTGGGTTTGTACTGCATGATGGCAAGAGCAAAACAAGTGTTGAACAAAAGACGCTCACTTTTTCCAATGGCAAAGTCATCTCACTTAACTTCTGCTGTTCAGATTGCAACATACACACACATTTGAATCCTCTGATGTGAGAAGTAGTACTGTTCACTAGGACAGCTCAGATTTGGGCCATGGCAGGGGGTTGAAATAAAACAGTAAGAAATTAAAGTATCTCCTGAAAAATAAAAACTGTATCCTTCTATCATCCGTTAATGAAATTAATCTAGTATAAGGGATGCCTGGAACTACTCCTGACAGTTACCAACAACTCCTACAACAGCTACCACAGAGCATTTTGAAACAGGATATGGTGACATCCAAATTACTGATGTGCTCCTGAGGCAAAAAAAGGCAAGAAGTGACAATCCACACACTCACCCTGAAGAGCAACCGAATCTGGGGGCTTTGCAGGTGTAAAACCGCCACAGAAGATTGACACATCCTCCTCACCTTACCAGAGCTCCATGGAAGTTTTCTGGAGCAAAACTGACACCTGTGTAATTTCTACAGCATCTGTGATGGGAATGAGACTATGTCAGTATAAATTTAGTACAAGTGATATAAGTCAAGCCTCTTAGGTAAAAGCCTTGAAATTCTTGTCTCTGATCCACCTGTCAGCATGAAAACAAAATGGTCAACAGGCATGAAATTCAGCTTTTTAGCTACTTTTGGCTAAAAATGTGAATTTATAACAAGGAATACTACAACTATTAAATTATTAATGTCGTTCTTCCAAGTAGTCATGCAGATGGTGCCACTTGAGGATTTTTTAATACCACTTGAGATTTTTCAGTGGGATTTTAAGTTTTCCTGACAAATGATTCAAACTTTCATGAAATAAGTCCATTATAGAAATGACACTAAGGAGAAGTGCACACTTCTTAGCCACCCACTTGCTTGGACAAGAGGCAGAACTGCCTGGACCAGTGTTGGTCCCCAAGGGAGGGCACCCAGGAGCTTTCACATCCCTGGTGCTTTCAGCCATGACCCATCTTCTAACGTGACTCTTCCCGTCTGGGGCATGCATTCAGCCTGGAACACAGAGCTCATTTCCAAGCTGGCTCAAATACCTTACTTCCTCATCAGTGCCATAACAGCGAGGCATTCCTTATGATGTACTATTCTTCTTTTTGTTTTTTTAACATTATTAATTGTCCCCATTGACAGTTCTAAAGGGTTGGTTGGTTTTTTTCCCCCTCTGAAAAGACAAACACGTTTGAATCAAACAAGCCTTGACAAATGCTGGAGGTACACACTGCACCAAAATAATGAGGGAGCTCTTTAATGCAACACCACAATATGTATGGGCAAGTTGTTGCACTGGAGCAGTATGAGCTTGTCAGATCACAGTGAAATGGTATTCATTGAAAGAATAGGTACAAGGAAGAACAGCAGAAAATATTCTGCTGTACAAACATGCAGCTAAGCAAAACCTTTGGAAAAAAATAAGACACATGCAACATTGAACCATTTCTGTACAAAACTGCCTGATGTCAATAAAATTGCCGACAATAAATAGAAATATTTCCCTGACAAAGACAAAAGCACAAATTAAGTCTCAAATTTAGTCAGGTCCAGATACATAAAACAGAATTAAGAGCCGTCAATAGCTGCTGATTTGCAAACTATAAAGCTGAAATAAGCAGACAGAAAAGTGACAGCATGATGGTTGCTAAAATACACAGGCTTACAGCAAATTCAGATAGACATGTACCAAGTTACACTTCCCAAACCACTCACAATTAGCTTGTGTGTACTCCTAATAATGTAATTTGCAAAAATCAGGAAAAAGGAAGAGTGACAGCTGTCCTTCCCACCCATGTTTGCGCATCTGTGTGTAACACGGGCAACAGCTTTCCCAAAGCACAGGGCAGCGTGACTCACACTGTCAATATAACTCCCCAACTTCACAATTAAAAGGAGGTGCCAGTTTCATGCTGTTCAAAGCACATTTTGAAGGGCAAATGCTTTCTGGTCTGACAGCAGACCTGTCTGCAGTACCTGGCAGCGTGTGCAGAGCTGTGTCCGCGAAGCTGAGCAGTTCTGCTGGCTGTGTGACAGGAAGGGGAGATGCTGTGAACCTCCTCTTCCACACCATGCAAGAGCAACCCCGTGGAGCTGTGCCTGCCTGGTGCCCCTGGCACTGCCCTCTCCCTGTGTGACAGTGACAGCTGGTGATGCACAGCCCTTGGTGGGTGTTTTAGCATGAACAGGCTTGCAGGGAGCTCCTGCCCTCGCTGGAGAGGTTAGCAGTGGAACGCTGCGAGTTGGGGCTTTCCAAGGGCACACCCTGTCTGGGGTTCACACAGATGTTATATGCAAGGAGCAATGTCACCACCACCAAAATGAGAGGTGGCTGCTCTGATGGAGGGGATGTTGGCTGCTCCACTTCAAAGGAGCTATGTGTTTGTAACCACCCACCTCAGGAAGAGGTTCTGGCAGAACGAATGGATTCTGCTGGAGGCAGCTCCTCTCCAGCACACTGACCACAGGCATTAGCCATCCTTTAGCATGTGCAAGTGGTGGTTTGCAGTGAGTCCTCCCAGGCTGGTTTGACTGCACCAGAAGGCTCCAACCTGATCTGATCCAGATGGGTTTGTGCCTCCAGGAGGAAGGTCATGCCCTGCAGTCATGACCAGGGTGATTTCAAGTGCGAGCTGCTGCTCTGAACCAGGGCTCAATCTCCCCTCCCATCTTAGCTCCCCACTGCCTTCATGCAAGACACAAAAATCTGATCTCTAGAGATGCTTTCTGGAGGGCGGAGATCATCATCCATAGGCAACACAAGATATGACCTTGCCCTGGGCATTTGTCTGCTCCAGTATGTCTCTCCTGTCACTGATAAGGTGCATCTGGATCCTCCTCACATGCTGAAGAAGGAGGAAGTCAAAAATCCCACTGCTGAGACTCACAGTCCAGCATTGGCACAGCAATCCTGGAGGGAAAGGGCTTGCATGGAGCCAGCTGCCCCACTGCCACCACCCAGGGCTCCCAGTCACCTGCTTGCTCTCGCTGTTGTCGTTGCTGCAGGCACTGCTGGTCAGGGGAAGATGATAGCTGCAACCCAACACAGAAATAATTAACTGTGGGACACCGAGGGGAATATGCCATGATGATCAAGAGTCTGCAGCCTGAGGCAGCCCAGCGTGTCAGGAGAAGGGAGCTGCATCCCTGCTAGAGCTGCCACTCAGCGCTCTAATTTGTAGTGGCCCGGCATCCCACACCGGCTCGCCCTCCGCCCGCTGTCAGGAAACCGCTCCGGGTGGGAATTTACACTGGGAGGAATTAACAGGCTGCCCTGGGCTGCGAGGAGGCGCTTCGGGTTTCACGGCTGCCGATGGATGACGGGAGCCGAGTGCTGCGAAGGGGGACACCGAAGCTCACAGCACGCCGCAAGCTGCGGGAGAGCTCCCGGGGGAGCACTGCTGGGCAGCGATTCTCCAGCTGCAGACACTCGGGACTCTCCCCCAGCCACCAGCTTTAACATCAGTAATGCCACAAATAGCCATTGGGGTTTAACTTCTCGGGGTGAAAAAAGACTCAAGAAAATGAAATGGCATTATGGTATCTCTGTAGCTCGGCAAGTCCTGCTGCCCAGGGAAGAGAGGAAGAAGCAGCTCCTGGCTCTCTTTTCCCTGGGATGGAGGAGAGGAGCTGAGAAAAGTTCTGGAAGAAGAAAGGCAAAGCAGGTCAAAAACACAGTTTGGTCCAAGAAGATGCAGAAGATGGGAAGGGAGCACCAATGACAGCCTGGCCAGGTCATGGGGACCAGTGTGTGTCCTGAAGGACTCAAGGACACCCCACAGGGGCAGCCCTCCTGACGCAGCTCTGTGAGGAGCATTCCAACCGGAGTCCCTCATGGCAGAACACTGGCAGCAAAGAGGCTGGAAAGAGGTTTGGAGTAAAACAGAGGACCATGGTAAGGCAGCTGGGATAGAAAGCACGGGCTGAGTTCTAAGGAGAGGAAAGCAGAGCCAAACACATATCATTGAGCTGGGGATAGCAAAGGGGACATGATAGGGGCCTACAAGTAGGCTGTAAACATCAAGGAGGGAGAGAAATTATCTGCAGTTGTATAGAGGGCATAAATAAGAGTAATGGGATGAGATTAAGAAAGGAAGGGTTTAGGCTAAATATCGGGAAATGTTTCCCAATGATGAAATGTGTTAGGCTGCTGCATAATCCTTTCAGGGAAGACATGGGAGCACAGCAGTTTAGATGGTTATGACTACCCATGACTAAAGCCTGGGCTATGTGCTGCCAGCATAATGGATAGTGTAATTTTTGTCTCTGGCCTCCAAGGTTACTTCCTTTCCATCTCTACAGCAGGAATATCTTATCAAGTAATACATGCTTTGAACGCGGCGCTCCTTTTGTCGGAGACAAAAGAGGCTCCCAGTTCCCAGCCCTGTCAGGAGTGTCACTGCAGTCAGCACATTAGGGATGCATCCTGCTCTGCTGGTCACACCTCTTGCCTTTAGGGCACAGTCACTTCTCCCACATTCCAACCAAAAAAAAATACAACCTGCACTTTAAAAAAGAAACAAAAAAAGGAAAAGAAGTGGAGCTGGTTTATTTTGCATTGATTTTCAGTTTGCGGTTAGACAACATGAAATGTATAAACGTAAAACAAATGACCCAAATGAAGTGCTGGAAAATAGGGAATAGGAGTGTTGCAAGCTCGCAGCAAATTTCCTTGTTCTTTTGCTGCCATATTTGTCATGAGACAGATTTGGACTGTCAGCATCAAACTACTCCTTCAGTCAAATCTAGGAAGCTTTTGTACCCCACAAAACCTGTACCTGTCCAGAAAACAAGATTTCTGGTCATTTTCACAGCAGAGTTTCCATTCAGACCTTAATGAGGAAGAGTCAGTCACCCAAGCAAGAGGAAGGCAGCACGGAAAAGCCATCCATCGAGATCTGACTCACTGCATTTACGTTTGTAATTAGGGGGCTGGAAATGCTCAGCAGCAGCATTCAGTGACAGAACTAGAACAGTATCACCTTTCACAGCTCTTGCGAAAAGCATCAGGTACAATCCCTCAGCCTCAGTGGTGCCAGTGGGGTGACAGGGCTGGGACAGGGGATGAGGGGACACACACAAGTTTTCTGAGGACAGGAGTGCTAAAACTTCAGTCGTACCATGTTTCTCCTGTTTATTTACAGTGGACAGCAGGAGAGCAGCATAGGTCTGAGCTCCAGCATTAAATGGAGATCCCAGATGCCAAGCATCGGTGATGAGGCAGTCAGGGAGAAGTGGGATTTCTGAGGTTTTCAGAGCCTCAAGGCTGGGACATGGTGGGAGGAGGAGGACTAGGGAGCTAAAATAATAAATAAACACTCTTTAACACAGGATCTCAATGATAATAATCCATCAAATCCTAAAGGTTTGCCCTGAGCAACTACCCAGTTTATGTACAGTGGGTTACTTCCTTTGTACAAAATCTTTCATGCATCCTTATTTCCCATATACTGTTTCACGTCATGTTATACCTTGTAATCTTGGCTTGTAATGCAGTTTAAAGTTATTATATGTCACATAAGGGTTGAAGTTTAAAGAAACCAAACCACAGCTGAGCTCAGACACACCGTAGCACTGGGAGGAGCACTTAGAAACGCTGAAGTGAACCTGCGGAATGCTTTTCCCACCTGCAGACTTTAACACCAGCAATTTCTGTATGAGTGAGCCATGACCAAGGACCCCAGCACATCAGGGGGAGCAAGAACAGAAACCACTGGAGGTTTCTCATGGTAGAGTGTTGGTACAGCCAAGGCCAAGAGAGAGCAGCAGTTCTGCAGACACTGTTGATGAAGGCAATGAGGCTCCTGTGAAGAAGGATATCTAATATTTCATAGTGTTTTAAAACTAATGAAGATGTAGCAATGTAAAACCAAAGGGTTTGCTGCTCAGGAGAGGCAGGATTGGAGCGTGCTGGTCCCTGCATCCCAGCACACACACATCCCTCATCCCCTGTCCCACTGCACCTCTGCGCTCACAGCAGCAGCTTCTCCCACTATCAGATGTGAGTCACTGCCAGAGGCAGAATGCCAGACCTGGTGAACCAGAGGTCTTATCCGGTCTGGGGGATCTGAACTTCCAGTGTTTACTTAAGAATGAAGAGGAATAAACTCTGGTTTTTAAAGCTAAACATCTAAATGCACTCACTAATCTGAAGAGGTACAGTAAGCAACTGTACAAACACACCTTAAATGTTTCTTGGCAATTTTTGCAGTTCACCCAGAAAGATGTGTTGTCTTTCAAAACACGAAAATCCAGCTTCCCCAAGTCCACAGGGAAGTGTTCTTCTTTTCTCTTTTGCAAGTACCAAAAGGCGAAGCAAGAAAAGCTGCAGCCAGGTACACCTTCACACTGTGAGCAACACAGGGGCAAAAACACCTCTGCAAACAGGACATGCAGGTGGATTTTCTCTGCATTGGGGGAAACAGGAGGACTAAAATACCTGACACCCTCATCTGTAGTGCTTGATTTTATGACCCTGAGCCTAAGCCTGTGCTTTTCCCCAATAGCCACATGTGATCCCTTTTAAAAATATTTTTTTTCACTCCAGCCACAGCATTGAAATATCATTCAAATACATTCTGAAAGATGTATTTGATTTTCTTTTTTTTTCCCTGAAAACATGGACAGTTACTGAATTTAATGTTTTGTAGAGCAAAACCACAAGGTTTCACTCAGTCCTCATCTATAATTGTGGTAGACACTAAAAAATCCCTCAAGAGCCCCAGCACACACAGAGCCAGACCAGATCTTCTAAGTTCCTTCCACACACAAATCCTCCTGAATAACAAATATTAATATATACTAAATAATAATTGCAATACTTAGCACTTCCCACCCATAGATCTCACAGCATTTCACTGAGCTGGATGAATGCCTTTAATTCTCTTGCTCCCAGGCAAACAAGGACTTCTCTTCTGCAAACATTTTCCATGCAGGTGTTTCATTTTAACCTTATACCTAGTTTTGCTGATTATGCTGTGGTCAGCCCAGTCACTGGGAGAGCTCCAGGTTAGTCTTCTGTAAATGTTTCCCTTAGGAGAGCAGAAATACTAAATGCGTTTTTAACCTACAGACATGGATGATCCATCTGCTTTCTAAGCAGCAAATACTTGCACCCAAACTAGATGAAAGCAGATGGGCTTTAAGGCCCCTTCCAACCCAAACCATTCTATGATTCCATGATTCTGTGATCTTTGACAGGGTGGTGCTCTCTGGAGCATGAGGACAGCCAGGATGGGATTGCAGGAGTAGCCCCATGAGTGCCCAGGAGAGTTCTTTGAGGAAGCTCCAGAGATGCAAAGCTTTTGGGAGTAACAAGATCCAACAGGTCTTTACATGTGCAACTACCAAATCCACCTTGAGCATCCTCACCTTGGTGCCTTGTCCTGCTGTAAAATACATGAAGATATAAAAAATGATGTTTTTTCATATCAGCTCCACTGGACACTCTCAGGCTCTCTCTGGAAGTCATCTCTCCTTTCTGCTCACTGAATTTAGCAGACCTTGGTGATAGGTTTGTCAACTAAAAATCATCTAAATACAGCTACCTATGTTAGGTCCATGAATGATGAGATGCATATTTAGAAATTAGTGCAGAGTTGGTTGCATCCTCCCTGGAAACACACAGACAGTGCAAATTCCCTTGGAAATGCTGCCTCTAGTGCTGCTCCAGCCTGTGTTTAACCCCGTCTGCAGACAGTGGTGGTGGGATGTGCTGGTACTGAGCACAGCCAGGACAAAACATGGGAACAGCAGGGGATCCCCCTGGCCCCTGCTCCCCATGTGGCAGCTCAAGGCTAACACACAGCAGCCTCTCCCAGAACAAGAATACTCTGAAGTTCAATCCATCCCTGCAATTAGGAGGCAATAACTCTTGGGGGGAAAAATGTAACAAAATATTAAGCCATCAGTTTTCATTTGTATGAGGCCCTGCGTCTGCTGCCAGAGAGCTCTATCCCATATACAGCTCCTGCCAAATAATGTGCATTTACCTCATTTCCACCCATAAGCCAGCATGGTCACCTATAAAGATTAATGTTTGGGACCTGTGCAGACTGGAGATGAGTTTCAGATGGATCATCAGGCACTCAAATACTTTTAGAATGGCCTTGGAAGTCATTAATCTTAATAGATACAGCAATAATGATATAAGACAGAGAAGGTCCCATGGGGCAGGGGAGGAGGTGGTCCTGGCTCTAAGAAAGTCTTCTTCCACTATTTAACTTCAGAAATCACAAGTGGATGGGCCAAAGTCCCCTCTCCTTCCTCTCACCTTGGCCCAAAGCCAGTCTCTGGGGAAGAAGGAGGAATAAAATACATACCCAGTGACAGGTATGTGTACTGCACATCTCTGCCCTTAGCATCTCTTCAGAAATGAGCACAAATTTACCTGTGAGTACAAGCTCGGTCCCTGTTACAACCAAAGCTAAATGAATCTCAGCTAAAGGTAGGCTTGAGTATCTATATTATACTTATATATATTTTTCCAAGAAGTTGGTTTGAGTAGATGTCAGGGCACATTCAGTTCCAGTGTTGCATTCAGACAGTGCATGAGCTGAGACACTGCTGTGCTGTCAAAGCATAGGTGAATAATAGTAAGCACAACATAGTATTTGGAGTCAGAGGTAACAACTACCTTGTGAGAGCACAGGAGGCATCTGGGTTAATTTGAAGTACATGGACCATTTATCACCTTCCCCAAAATCTATAATGCATGGAATAAACTGCGCTAGAGATATTTGGATCAATGTCTACACCATAAGTAACTTTTCACTAATGCCCAAATAACCAAGACTCTGTTCTTTGGCAGTCAGTCCTCAGACAGATCTCTGGAACATCGTTAAATGTGCTGCAATTTCACTGGCAAGTAAATAACTGACCACAAGCTGCAGAATCAAAAATCCTGCAAGTGCAAAGGTGAGAAATACATCAATATTTCATTGATGGAGATGTACTCTCATTACATCTCCAAATGTCATTCCTGAAGAATAACAAGCAGTTTAATTGGAGTAAATGTGGCCTTTCCAGTTGTCACAAACAGGGCTATAATTATTTTTAAAGAGAATTAAGCTAAGTATTACCACCCTCTACAAAATTTTGTTTGTTTCTGTTTGTTGTGGGTGATCCTTGGTTTGCAGCTTGTTAGCAGCATGTCACCAGGGAATAAACACAACCACACACACAAAAGGAACTTCTTTCCCAACATCTTTCAAGGCTCTGGCTGCTGCTAATTGCTGACGCACACAATTGCTGCAGTTTTTTGTTGTTGTTGCATAACTGTCACTATTAGTAGTTGGGGATGCATAAATATCACGTGTGTTTATTACTCAAAGATGGCAGTGATGATAAATTCAGGGATTTAAAAGCAGTGAAGGGATTTCCTTGCCACAACAAGTGTTTTCTCTGTTTCCATCTAACCACAAGGCAGTGATGCACACCTCATTTTTTCCACAAAGGATTTGGGTCTAGCATTATTGATCCAGTGCAGCTACAAGAGCCTTTCACAAACATGATCAAAATGCCAATAAACTCTGCTCTTGTACAGCTTCTTCCATTTGTCAAACACCTCTTCCTGCCTTGACCTGTCCTGGCGGGAGGTCAGCGTAGTTGGTTGCAGGCACATAAACCTCATACAACTTGCTGGAATCACACCAGGAGACTGGGCAGGGCTGGAAAAAGGACTTCTCCCAGTCCTCATACTTAATTTTCCTTGCATAAACTCATGGATATGTTTTTTAAGTGACAGAGCTGCTCTGCTTTTCCTTCATGACGGACACCTTTTCCATCAGCAATGTTGGGCTGTGGATGAGGTTAGGGAGAAATGGGGACAGCACCGGGTCTCATCCCACTGCTCTTCCCATAAATCTGAGACGTAGACTTCTTTCATTGGGGAATAGGAGTGAAGCAGGGAGGGGACTGAAGTTCTGGAAATATTGCCCTGAATGGATGATCTTTCAGACCTGACTCACACAAAGCTCCCAGCAGAGTGAAGGGGAGGGCTGCTTGGACTCATGTATAAAGGGAAAATTTCATTATTGACTCCCTTCCCCCCGTATGTTTAGGGCTGTCTTGGGAAGGACAATATTTTCCAAACAATTTGTCATTTCTTTTTCTGAGCTCTCCTTTCCATTTGGCTCCAAAACAAATGTGCGTGCACAGAAAGAAGGCTTATTCCTTTACAATTTGCCTCTTCTGGGAAGTTTAGAAATGTTACAATCCAGTCATGTTCCAAACATCCCAGTTTCTCCCAGAGAAGCAGTGAGGCCTTTTAGACATTATTCCAAGGATGGACTAACAGGGAAGGCTGCAAATAAAGGAATGGGTGAGCTTTGAGAGTCATTTCTTCACTATATTTGGAAATACGGAGAGACATTCTTTTAATGAATGTTTGTGATGATTTAAAAAAGAAATTTCAAACGGTTTTTCTGTTTGCGTAGGAACAATCTGTGCCACCATCACGCAGAATACAAACTTGGCTGTGGAAACAAACTTTTGGAAACTGGCTTGGCTTGGAGATGATTGGATTGTGGTTTGGTTGGTATCGGGAGGGTCAGCTGGTGATGAGCTGCCCTTCCCTCCCAACCCCCCACAGCACTGGACACTCCTCGCTGTCTTTTGGGCACCTCAATCCATCTGATGTCTTCTCGGGCGGAGAAGCTTTGCAACTACCATCTTTTATTCTGGAAGCTGAGAAAAGCAGACAGTGAGACTAATTAATCCACCTCTGAATCAAGCATGAAGGAAATAACACGATTTAGGCACCTGCTTATACTCACAGCTTCTATTCCCACCTTATCGCAGTTCACTCCTACATCTTGCCTCAAAGCTACACTTGTTTTTCTAGTACCTGGAGCTTGCTGTTAATGCTGTTAGTATTCAGGAATGTCTCAGTCCAACTGACCTATGTGGCTGAGGAGCTCAGTCAGGCTTCCAGCCTATAATACACATTCAGCCAGGACTGTCTCCCAGGCTAGGAGGGGTGGAATCTGTATATGATCTGCCCTTGCAGCCCAGAGGCCACAAGCCAGCCCCACTGCCCTGCCAGGCGGTCTCTGACTAGTTGTTTGCCTCTCCAGAAGTCTTTTGATCCCCTCTAAAAGGGGTTTACTCTGAGCTTGTCCCTCCAGAAAGAGGCTCCTGAGCCGGGGGATATTCCAGCATCCATATCTGATTGTTATGGAGAAAGGATCTTGACAGCCACAACCCATGCTGAACATGGACAGGATGCTCTCAATATTTGTCCTGTTCACCTACTCATAGTCATCACTCAAATTACTTGAAAACCTTCACAGAATCAGAATCACAGGCTGGGTGCAGTAGGAAGGGATCACTGAAGGTCCTCCAGTCCAACCTCCCAGAAGAATTTCTTCAGCACCCACCCAAAGACCTGGGCAAAGCCTCTCCTGGTGCTGAATGAGCTGTGCCCCACTGCTGGGCCATCTGCAAGACTGGTGGGACACAGGGTGTCTCCCCAGCTTCTCAGGCAGACAGGCAGCCTGGGAAGCTCCCTTCCATCCTCAACATGTAAACATCTGCTGGAGGAAGACTTTTCTCCTAATAACACATCATTAAACATTGATTTAAAGACAATCATCTCCCCTCTCTTCAGTTTCACAGCACCTTTAAAACAGCTGTTAGGCTGCAGAGGGGATGATCAGCTGAACAGGAAACACATTGTTAGCTCCCAGCATTAAAACAGTAGAATGCATTAATTTATGAGCTCCTACTCCCTCTCCAAAAGTTTTATTATGTTACTATCACCTTGATGTGCTGGTAGGCCCCAGTGCCAAAGCCTCTTTCACACAGTATGTGCCATCCTAAATTACAGGCTGGGTGCCTCCTGGAACTGCCTTTGGAAAACTGGAGTAAACCAGCGAGCACTGAAGTTAATATTATCTTACAGGCTAACAACCGGCTAATGCTCGACATGTGAATCCCATTTACTTCTTCTCTCTATAACAAATGGCAAGTGTGGGACTGGACTGTTCCTGATTTTATGCTATTTATCTTTCTGATCCATTCCACACTAGTTGTCCTTGGTTTTCAACTACAGCTATAGCCTGTGTACGAGTGTGTGACCTGCTCTACTTAGGAAAGTGTAAGGCTGCTGCCATGTTTGCTTGGTCACTGCATGACTTCTGTGTTTTTCTCTTGAGAGGGAACCTTCCAGGGATAGGAATGAGAAGTGCAGTGTCTGAAACTCCAGAAGCATCCCTGGAAAATTGAAGTGGACCAAGGCCCTGGGAATGAGCAGTGAGCTCAGTGTGCCTGTATCACCCAAGCAAGCATCTCCCAGAGTCCTGCATCCTCCAGCCTGTCCAGCCCTGGCTGCTAACCGCAGCCTTCCCTGGGGTGCTCAGCGCTGCGCATCCAGCTCCACAGTGAGGTCCTGAAACAGGAGAGTATTTCGGGGCGGGGGGGAAGTAAAAAAAAGTGGCCATTCCTTGTCCCTGCCCCCTCGGACAAAAGCCCCAACCGGGAGGAAATGAAGAGGGCAGGGGCCGTGTAACCAGGAGCACGAAGCCGCTCCCCGAGAGAGGCTCGGCCACGCGGGAGTCGCGGGACGCGGGGGGCCGGGCCCGGAGATGCCTTCGGCGGCAGGACGGAGGTGCGGGGCGGCCAGCGCCGCCGGTCTCCCGGTGCGGGCGGCCCTGCCCCCGGCCCTCCCCCGTCTGCGGCACCCTGGGACGGGGCTGACGTCAGGAGGAGACGGGGAAATCTCCCAAGAAAAGCCTGGAGCGGCGGCCGGGGCGCGCACAGCGCCCGCCGGGCCCGGCACCCCGCCGCCGCCGCGCGCACCGCCCGGTGAGTTGCCCCACGCGCGTCCCGCCGCGCCCGGCCCGCCCCACGCGTGTCGCCGCCCGTCCCTCCCGGCCGGCCCCGTGCGCCCGGCCCGCCCCCCACGCGTGCGCCCCGCTCCCCGGCCCGCCCCACGCCGCGAGTGCCCGCGCCCGTCCCGCGGAGCCGTCCTGCCCCCGAGCCGCGCTCGCCTCCTCCGGGCCCCCGCGGCGGCCGCGGGACCGCGGGCGCGGCCGGAGGTGCGGAGCGCTCCGGGACTACGAGACAAAGCCGAGCCGGGACGAGCTGCCGGCGCCGGGAGCGCCCCTCACCGCGGCCTCGCCTCGCCTCCCTCCCCGCGCTCCCCGCTCCGCTCTCCGCGCAGTCCTTGACATCTTTATACCGTGTATAAATTCTTTCGGGGCCTCTGCGCTTCGTCAGCTCTGACAAATGCGCTGGGAAAAGCAATTCCAGAGGGGTTACCTCATTTTAAAATTTTTTTATGTGTATATATATATATATATTTAATTTTTTTTTTCCAAACGCAGCGTAACGTTTCCAGCCCCCAGCGCTGCTTCTCGGGGCGCTCCGCGGCTCATCCCCGGTACGCTCGGCGGGGGAGGCCGGTGGCGGCAGCGCCGGGTGCTGCAGCGATGCCCGAAGCCTCGGGCGGCCCCGGCGGGGCTGGAGCTCCCCAGGACGAGCCGGGGATGTGGGTGATGCGGACCGGGGCTGCGCGGTGCCTCAGCGGGGCTGCGCTGCCGCGGCGAAGAGACGGCTGCTGCCGGGGGTGCGCAGGGCGGGCGGGCGGAGAGACCCTGGGCCGTCGATGAATTTTCCTTTTCAGGAAAACAATATTCTGCAGCCCCTCTCCTTTCCATTTTTTGGTTTGTTGTTTTTTGGGTTTTTTTTTTTTTTCCTAATTTAAAAAATAGGCACCATCTTTGGGAAGTACATATATCGCGGGTTTCGAGCAGCTTCTGCAGCGGAGTAAAGTCCGGGAACTGGGGGAGAAATGTTTTTTCTCCGCGTGTTAACCCCGCTTAAATGGACGTGAGGAATGTCCACCGATGTTATCTTTCGTGGATTTCGTTTTTATTCTCGCGTTAAAAACTTTGGCACTAGGCGAGTCTTCTATTCTTTCTAGTATTTTCTATTATTTCGTCGTCTTTCCCCAAATTTTGCCAACTACGCTGCAGACAAACACAAAGTACGAGTCACGAATTGAACATAAAAGGATACAAAGTGCTTGAATCGAGAACCTAGATGACGTTAGCTTTTTTTAAATAACAATTTTAAAATATGTGTTTTCCACTTAACAAACCAAAGTCCATGTTCTCCAGGTTATTCCCTGCGCCAGTTCCAGCCGCCTATATAAAAACTGACTTCCAAATATTTCCTGAGGTCTACTTCACTGGCAGAACTTCCCCAAAAATCCTTCATTTGCCTGAAATATGAACAAAGTCCTTGGAAATCCCGCGCTGGAACCGTGGCCACATTTCCCTGGGAAAGTTTTAGACGAGTTAGAGGCGCCTGAGACTAAGGCAGATTTTTCCTACTGCAACCCACCGCCGAACAATAAGCTGGTGGCTCTGCCACCTCTCCTTTACAGTGCGTTTTATTGTTCATGCAAGTGTTATTATGAAAACGTATTTCCAAATATATATATATATATCTCCTTCTTATCGAGTTTAAAGAAGGGAGCACATTTCTCCCAGAAAATGACCGCAGATGAAACAATTCATTATTTCCTTCCCGTAATGAACGGCTCGGACATATATTGCTTCTAAATAACAAAAGGGGAGGAGAAAACATTCTCTAGTAAAGCCGAATTCCTTCGTTAGACCGCCTCCTAAACGTGCTAATAAAACTAATTCGTTTTATTTGCCCTGAACTTTTATATCTAACCCGGTGCGCTGATTAGCACAGCCCTCTGGAAGGCGGTATGTTCCTATCTCTCCCCGAGATGTGCCCGTTAAGATACGGCCGTTCCCACAATGAAACTGGAAAGAAAAGTGTCCCGTGCCTTTATCTCGGCGGTGTTTGCTCCTGGGGCAGTGGAAATGAGCGGAGCTGTGCCGAGAGCAGCGCGGTGCTGCCGAGCAGCGGGGCGAGATCAGCCCTTTGGGGAGAAATAAGAAAAAAGTCAGAAGAAAAATTTGAAAGGAGAGAGGGAAAAATATATATATATGGGGAGGGGCGACGAGGAGAAGGAAAGAAAGTAAGAGAAAAATTTAAAAGAAAAAATATAAAGGGAGGGGGGGGAATAATATAGAAGATAAAATGAATGTGCTCAAAAGTTAATTATTTCTCTGATTTTGCATTTTAAGGCAGGAAATGTGTAGGTCTTGCAGAGATTCGCTGCTGTTCTAAGCACATTAAAGAGTCCAGCGCATTATTAGAATACTTCAGCCCTTCAGGAAATGTCCTGTTGAAGGGAAATGTGTTTCTCCCATCCAAATGCTGGAGCAATTAAGAGGTTGCTCGCCCAGAACAAGGTGGGGGAAACCCACAAGGAAACCTGATGTCGTTCATTCTAAATGCAGCCTCTTTTTTCTCCTGAAGAAGAGTCTTCAACAAATACCAACGGAGTGCCCGGGCCTCTGATTATCCCGTTTCAGAGGAATCTTTTTGAGCCCACAAAAGAGCCACATTTCGGGATCTAAAGATGCACAGAGTAATATGAGCAGGCTGCCTAGCAAACTCCGGTGCCCCTTCCTCTGTCAATTAATCAGAAAAGCATGTTCGCTCTGCCCAGAGAGGGAATTGTGTGGCTATATTGTGATTTTTCCCCTCTTTTTCCCCCACCTGGGAAAAAAAAAAAAAAAAAAAACATATTCCTGAGCTGTCCATCCTCCGATGTTTCATTGCAGTGCACTGACACTCTCCCGCTCACATCAGGTTTATCAGAGATAAATCCAAACCGTGGCTAGCAGCAAATTCATATTTTCTTGGAGCAGAGTTCAGTGCCTGTGGTCTGACGGATGCGAAGAGGGCTGGGAGGCATCTCCTGGCAAGGGTGAGACTGTGCCGGCAAGGGTTTGAGGGGAAAAAGAAGTTGTCCCAGATCGGACAACTACGAAATAGTTTTATTTTCGGGGTGCTGGTAGAATGACGGCCGAAGTGAACCAGCACCATCCCACCCCACCCCCGGCTGCTTCCAGCTGCAGAAACCCGAATAAGAAAACCGTTTCTCCAGCCGTCAGTCCCTGCATTTCAAGAAAGCCTTGGGGTATCATTTGTATCTGTCAGAAAACATTAAGCCTTCAACTTTTTCATCCCGGGTTTTTTCAAGCGCTGCCGCTGGCCGCCGCGCCCGGGGAGCCCCGGAGAGGGATGCGGATGGCGGGGTGGGGGGACAGCCTCGGGTGTCCCAGGTGCCCCGGGAAGTGTCCCGGACCAAACACCTCCTTGTGTGTTTCCCCCATGTGTTTCAGTGGCGGGGAGAGCCGAGGTGGTGGGGCAGAGTCGGCCGGACCGAGGGGAGCGGGATGGGGCAGGGAGGCAGTGGGAGGCCGGGGGGGCCGAGGGAGGCCGCTGGAGACCCTCCTGCAGAGCATCCGCGGAGCGGAGGGGCCCTGCGCTCCCGCGGAAGGCGGAGGCTTGGCCGACATACGGAGGGACGAAGGCTACGGGTCCAAAAGGGGCTGATTTCGTTTTGCTGTACTTCTTAGGAAAATTGCTGTCCTGGCTGCGGAGAGGAGGACAGGCCGGCCGGGAGCCAGCGTAATTTTCCACCTTCCCCTCCTGAGCGATTTAACACGCACTTCAGGCTGGGATTCTTCCCTCTCTCTGCTTCCCTCTCCATCCGGCCCTTGGCGGACCCGGCTCTTGCTCCGCTCTGGGGTTAGGGTTAGGTCGGGAGATTCGGGGGCTCCTTTCACCGTTTTGGGGTTTTATTTCCTTTTCCCTTCAGGCCGGGGCCGCGGTCGCGCGGAGAGAGCAGAGCTTTGCCTTGCGCGGGGGCGTAAACGCGGATCTCCACCTTGTGCGTAAGGGTCGTGCTTTTCACTTGGGGTGATGCTGTTTTGGGTCAGGACACCCCCGAAACATTTCCCCGATGGACACCACTCCCACGGTACAGCGCAACAACAACGCCCGCCCCCCGCAGTGCGCTCCATATTCTGCAGGGCATCGCGCAGTCCTGTGCACACTCGAGCACGCATCCCCAGTCCCTACTTCTTCCGACACGCGTGGGCATCCCGTGGGTCAGAGACACGCATCAGCAAAGGCATGCCCGCTGGGCATTTTTTGGATGGTTCTGTTATTAAAAGTTGTTTTCCTGCAGCAGCTCCTGCCTCCTGGGTTCAATGAAGGGAGCGCCGGGGGAGGTTGGCTGGCTTGGTTTGGGCTTGGTTTGGCTGGGATTGCATTGTTTGGGTTTGGCTTGGCTTGGTCTGGTTGCTTTCGTTGTGGTTTGGTTTGGTTTGGTTTGGTTTGGTTTGGTTTGGTTTGGTTTGGTTTGGTTTGGTTTGGTTTGGTTTGGTTTGGTTTGACTGAGCTGACTTGAGTTTGGCTGAGCTGGGTTGGGTTTGGTTGGACTAAATTTGTTTGAGTTGGATTTGTTTGGACGGCGTTGGGCTGGGTGTAGGTGAACTGAATTTAGTTGAGTTTGCATTGGAGGGCTTCTCCCTTCTCTCTTGCCTCACTGCAGCTCTATTTTTGAGAGGGCTTCCATCTCTTCCCGGGTAGAGGCGTGCTTGGGAGGAGATGTCTTCATTTTTGTAACAATTCCCAACAATTTATAGACTGAATCTGAGTTTATACAACGTTAATAAATCTGAAAAGGAAAAGCTGGCAGAGACTGAACTTCACCAGCTGATATACGGCCCAGGTGGTTTGGCATTGGCTGCAACCACCGCAACCAGCCGGGGATGGGAGCCCCTCTCCGAAAGTAGGGACTCCCTTCAGACACCTGGGAGTGACACGGCTCTGTCCCCTTGGGGCCGCCAGAGTCCCGCTCTCGGACAGACGTGTCTCTTCTTCATGGGGCTGTCACTGGTGTGACCAGCGGTGATTTATTTCCAAGCGCCATCCTTAGTTCTGGGGTTATTCATAGTAGGAGGAAGCGGAGCGGTTTATTTGCGGGTTTCCAACCTTTTACAGATCCTTGACGCACTCCCCAGCCAGGGAGCGCGGTGGCTGCGCGGGCGCGGAGCGGCGGTGCTCTCCAGCCACCCCACGCGGAGCGTCCCCACGCAAAGTTGTCCCGCCACCCCGTGTCCCCGCCGGAGCTCGGCGGGTCCCGCTCGGCCCCGGCCCCACCCTCCCTCCCTCCGCCTCTGCCCGGCCCTTCCCACGCCCACGCAGGTCGCGGCTCCCCAGGGACGTCCTGGGGGCTGCTGCGGCCCCTCCTCCTTCCCGCAGCTCCCTCAGCCCCCCGCGAGGCGGTGGGAGAAGGGGAACCCGAGCCCGGTGCCCCCGTCCTGCCCAACCCGTGGGGCCGCTGGGCCGCTTTCAAGTCCCGGGAGGAGCAGCCAGCTCCGAGTGGGACATCAAGGCTTGCCTTGCTCGTGGCCTGCCTGAAAGGTGAGGAGTGACGTCAGAGAGTCAGCGAATGACGTCACGCGAATGGACCCGTGACGAGGCACCTAGTGGAAGGAGTTGCCGGCAGAGAGATGTCCTCGCCATCACGAAACAGAGCGCGCTTGGACGGGAGGAAAGAGGAGACAGCGCAGATCTGGGGATGACTGCTCTGGGGGCACGCTCTCTTGTCGTGACATAAGTGTCGTGACCAGCAACGGGAATAACCGGGAGGATTTGGCTCTATGCTGTAGGACTGTGTCCGCTCCACAGAGCGCAGAGCGAGAGGATGCCTTTAAATCCACGAAAAGACAGATGAGACACACAGAGAAGACAGATACATGGTATAGATAAAATAGATATAGATTAGGTAGATCGATGATACATTCTCCCACTGCCAACCCGTGCGCAGGTGTGCAGTAAATGCCCGCCCACACCACGGCCCGAGCGCGGACACTCGTGGGGACGGTCAGGAGAGGACCAGGAGCTGCTCTGGCTCCCGAGGGCCAGCCCGTTACTCTCTATTTAGGGGCGGTATCGGGGAATGTCTGCCCCGGTGACACCTCAGGAGGAACTGAGAGCTGCGATCGCCCTGGGAGACATCCGGACCCGGCATTACCGCGGCCGCCGCCTCGGCAGAATCCTGCCGGTGCCCGGGCAGAGCCTATCTTTGCGCCCAGCAGGGAGAAATTGAACCTAGAACGAATCTTTTAAAACTAGATTTTATAGAAGAGAACAAAAACTGTAATTAAGCGCATTATTTTTAAAAAGGAAAATTAAAACGAACGGAAAATGCTGCCTCTGGTTCAGAGGCTGCTGTGAGCAGTGGGTTTAAGAGCAGTGGGAGCGGAGCTGGACTGTTGACAGACTCGTGGAATCATAGAACCATCAAGGTTGAAAAAGACCCTTAAGGTCAACGAGTCCCACCGCCTCCCTCCAGCACGTCCCGCTGGGCTCCATCCCCCTTCCGCCGAGGGTGAGGGAGCCCCCGCACGCCGACCCCGGGCTGCCGCCCACGGAAATAAAGGGAAAAAATGGGACTGTGAAGGGTCTCAGACACGATGCACGTTTGCAGTCTATTCACCTCCCTCCCCCTTGGGAGAAAGGCCGTTCCCACCCCTTGCTTCTCACACGGGAGGAGGTCTCCATCCTTCCCGTGCCTGTGGGCTCCTGCATCAGCTGAACCCCTCGAGGCCCAGAGACCCTTGTAAATATTTTCATTTTAAACCACGTCCATCTTAAATAGCCCCGAGGTTGTCTGGTTCACCTCGGGTGCTCGAAATTCCCAGTCGTTTGCAGACTCCTGAGCGAAGTTCAACCAGGAGCGGCGAACAGACAGAAAGACATCAAGATGTCACAAAAAAAAAAAAAAAAAAAAAAAAAAAGCTCGTGAGAGCTGACCCTGACAGCACCCGCACGTACATCCCCTGAACGGTGCTTAAGACCAGAGGTGAAGGGGTTGGGAGCTTTGAGCTCCCCCCGCCTGGGGTCCCCGGGCCTTGCGGGGCATTGCCGGGGGTGAAGGGCGGGCCCGACTCCATCACCCCAGCGGGGTCGGAAAAAGCCTGCGCGGCTGGAGCACTGCTTCCCTCCACTTTTCCACAAAACAGTTCAAAAGTTCTCTCCCACATCTTTACTTGATTTGAAAGCAAAATAGTGTCAGGATAGATCAGTTAAAGTGAGACAAGAAAGGAGAGAGGAGAGAGGGTCCTTTCCCCAGGCAGTCACAGCCATGGTCTTCCTCCCTTTTCCCTTCCTCCCTTTCCCCTCACCCCCGCTACCCGCGGTTCCCACCTTCCTTCCCCCGTGGGTTTTTCCACTTCGCCAAAATACCGAGGTGTTATCCAGGAAGGCTAAGGCCGTATCCCGGCCTGCGTGGGCAGCACCGGGGACCAGCCCTGCTCCACACGCCCCTGCATCGGGACAGGGTGCACAGGTGACCGACGCAGGAGAGGGGGTCTGCCGAGGAGGAGTGGGGGTGTCTCCCACCCCCTCCCCGCCGGCTGCCCCGGCCTCCGGACTGGCAGAATCGCAGAGACCCCTCTCGAGGGTCACGGCGAGTTCGGCTGCAGCAGGAAAATTATTTGTTATTAATCATGTGCTGAAAGATGATGTGATGGGAGAGATGGCACTGCCGCTGCTCCCCGAGCTGCGTTCCCCCGGCCGCCAGGCAGGGTCTGGGCAGCATTGTTATAACCCCTGCAGCCTGGAAAATTATGTTTAAAAAGGTTAAAAACAGTTTAGACACAGCCCACAGCCCAAGCACCCCTCCAGGAACATATTCCCCGTGGGACTGAAACACGCGCTGGGGTCACTCAGCCCCGCACAGAGATGCTGAGGGATGCGCGGGTGCACATCCACTGCAGCGTGCGGAGGTTCCGCGGGTCGTGAGGCCCAGCCTGGAAGGGTGTGGGCATACCCGTGGAGATGCCGTGCTGCGCGGGGGCACAACCTGCGCGCTGCCGGGTGGTAGGGGACTATGGAGGGGGGCGAACTGACGGGGTGCTGGGGGCGGGCGGGGGGTCCCCAGAGGATTGTTCACCTTTCCATTCGTTTGTGAAATATTTTTAATACATCACCGAGTTTGGGGGAGGCGGCGGGTGAAGAGGAAGGAGGGCATCCCCGAAGGAGCCGCGGCCAGGCGGCGGGGGCCGGGCAGGGGCGGCGGGGCCCGCAGGTCTGGCCGCGGGCGCGCAAGGGGCGCGGATGGCGGGGAGCGCGGAGGCAGGTCCCGCGCGGCCGGGCTGGGCCAGCGCTAGATGGAGTGATGCATGAGCGAGACGGGGAGGTTTTAACCTTCAGGGGGAGGAGCCCCGTTTAACTACAGGCATTTGTTCTAGGGCAGGTCACTTTAATCTCTTTAGCTTTAAACTGTCCAACTCGCAACTCGCGTTTCTCTGTAAGGGATCTTTACCACTTCCCTGCCTATGCGGCCGGAGCGCCGTGCCTCTCCCCAGCAGAGACAACCACCTTCCAGGCACTGCCCAGATTGCTTCCGACACCCTTAAAATAATACTGTTAGTAATAAGTGGATTTGCTTTTGTTTTTTGTTGATTTTTTTTTCTTCCTAAAAAAAAAGCTCCTTGTTCCTTTCTGTGTGGAATAAACACCTGCAAACTCCCCCAGGCAGCCCGGCGCCCCTGCCATGGATTCCTTTAAAGGTGGAATGAATTTGGAGAGACTGCCTGAGAGCTTGAGACCCCAACCCTCCCATGACATGGCTTCCAGCTTCCATTTGCAAAGATCCTCGGAACCCAGAGACCCGATCGACAACTCAGCCAGTGAATCCTCCGACACGGAGGTGCCAGGTAACCCTCCCCCTCCCCGCGCCCCCGCGGCCCCGGCCCGCTCCCCCCGCGCTGCTTCCCCCTCCCCACGGCGCCTTCCCTCCGCGGGGCGGCCGGGGGTGCTGTGCCTGCACCCCCCGCGCAACCGGAGCCGATGGAGGGACAAGGGTGAGCAAGAGCTGCCGGTGATCGCGGCGCCTCCATCCCAACCGAACCCCGGGAACCGGAGCGGGGGGAAGGGGCCTTCCTGGAGCTGCCTTCCCCGCCGTGCCCGGGGCTGACAGCCCGTCGGGAGGACACATGGCTCCATGGTCCCGTCCCAGGAGCTGCTTTCTTTGATTTCTTTTATTTATTTTTAAATAAAAACTGCAGTTATTAACTGATGGGATCGAGAGGAAGGGGGGGCTCTTCAGGGAGTGCGGTTTTGCCGGATGTTTCTGAAATAATGTCAGCTCTTGCCCGGGTTTATTTTCCAGCTCGGGTGGTGCAGAAATGGAAAAAGATCTCTCTGACAGCGAAAAAAAAACTTTAAAAAAGAAAGAAAGGGCAGGCAGAGCCGGAGAGGCAGCGTGAGGCCAAGGCAGGCAGCGCGGGCTGCTGTGGAGGGGATGTGCGCGGCCGCAGAGAGGTTTTGCGTGGGGGCTGAGCGCTTTCCCCGCAGGAAAAGGGAAGGATCCCCATGCCCTGACCACCGTGTGCGAGGGCTGCAGGGAACGCTGTGCTCTCTCAGATTGCATTTAATTAAAACAACAACATTTTTAGAGTGACAAGGGAAAAGTAGAAGAAAGGAACAAAAGCTTCAGGAAGGAGTGTGATATTCCTTCTCCAGCAAGACCGTTTCAAAGGGAGTTTATGTTTTATATAATTTTAATTTTCTAATAGATGTTGTTGCTCCTCGGAGTCTTAGCAGGTCTCATAACCTAGAGAGTGGCTGTGGTAAGAGTCGGTCCCGAAGTGGCACTCGGTGATAAAGAGGTTTTGGGTTGTGCCTCCCGGCCTGATTCGCAAACAAAGTTAGGGACCGGCGTCTGGAAGGGACTCTGAGATTAGAGGGGATTATTGGAGATTAGAGAGGGAGATTTGCTCCATTTTGCCCTACCCCTGTGTGTGACCCCTCGGTGCTGCAGGAGGGCTGAGGAGCTGCCTGCCTTTCTTCTCTGAGAAGCTGCAAAATACTTTCAGATTTTAATATTTTTTTTTAATGGAAAAAAAAGAAAGTTACAAAAGACGATTAAAGATGCCTTGCCTTACGATTTGGAATTGTATCACAGCCCTGCGCTGAGGCCGGATTTTTAGGGAAGACAGGGAGGGTTAAAGTCAGCGCTGGGCGAGGGCCCGCAGCCGGAGCCCATCGGGACCACTGCCGCTTCCCGATCGCCTCCCGCTCCCTCTCGGCCCGGTTTATCCGAGCTGTTCCCAGCCGAAAGCGGGAGAATTTGTTTTGGCGGCGGAGGTTATTTTTGTTTGTTTCGCCGCCGCCGCCGGGCCATGCGGCTCGGCCGGTCTGGGGACCAGGGGCCTGGGGCGATGGGGTCTGTGCTGTGAGGCCTTGGTTGCCTCAAAGCCGGAGAGCCATCGGCCCCTTTTGGGTGTCCACTGAGCAGCTGAGGTTCGCTCGCACCCTCACCCCTTTCGCTGTGGAGGGTTCCCAGCGTGGTGCTTTTCAAAGGTGACTTTGCAAGGACGAGTCCTCCCGGGCTCTGGATTCAGCACGCGATTATTTTTAGACTCCCGCTTACCTCGCAGAGGTCGGAGTTGTAGAAATGCCCCCGGGCCCGCCGGGGAGAAAACCCTCTGAAAGGGGATTTTAAAAAAACCCTCTTAAAAGGAGGAGAAAAAAAAACCTCTAAAAGGAAAAACTCGCGGCGGTTTTTCCCTTCTGCAGCAGCAGGACCGAGGCCGGGGGTTGGCCGCGGCCCCCGGCCCTGCACGGCCCGGCCGCACCTTTCCTGCGCCGCCGGGGCCCAGCCCGGGAGCACTTTGGTTGAGCCCCTTCAGTCGCTCTCCGAGCGCTTCAGCCGGCACAAACCGGGCCGAAACCCGGGCTTGGAGAGCCAGAGAGCCCGTTACGGGAGGGGGGAGAGGGGGCTCGCAGGGCCAGTGTTGGATTCCTGCTCCCAGCCCGCGCAAATCCCGGCCAGGAAAACCTTCCTCGGTGGTTCTTTTTTTCTTTCCTTCTTTCGATATGATTTTTGCGGAGGGCTTCGCTCAGCCCTGTGTTAAAATAAACACCAAAATCCTAAAAGATGAGGAATAAAATGGTTATGAAAAGAGAATGAAGTGGGGGAGCGGAGAGGGGCCTTTTGCAATTAACTGCTCTTGGGTTTTCCACCCCTACCCTTCCAAAGTTTCCAGTCGCGGCCGAGCACAACAAAGACAATGGAGCAAAGATCACGCCTTGGTTTGGAGGGAGCTAGAAGGTGCCGTAGAAAGGCGGAGCGGCCGGTGATGCGGGGACCCCGCTCCCCACGAATGCACTCACCTCTCGGGCCTGCTTCGAGCCGCTCTGAGGGTCCCTCCTGCTGCGTCCCTGCGTGCCGCTCCGTTCTCCTTCCCCAGCCAGCCCGGGAAAGGCCGGGTTGGGCTGCGGGGCGCTCGCTGGGTGCAGGGCCCGGCGGGACACGAGTGGGTGCCCCCACGCGTGCCTCCGGTGGGGTGGGCAGCGCTGGGTGCGGAGCGGGGGTGTCTGCCTTTGTGTGCCTGTAGTGGGAAAAAAACTACAGCAAAGAAACACAAAACAAAAAAAAAGGAAAAACGAATAAACCAACCATCCCCAACCCGACCCCCTCGCAGAAAAAGAGCGTAGCGGCGAGCAGAAAAACGAGGACGGGGCCGCCGACGACCCGGCGAAGAAGAAGAAGCAGCGGCGGCAGCGGACCCACTTCACCAGCCAGCAGCTGCAGGAGCTGGAGGCCACCTTCCAGCGGAACCGCTACCCCGACATGAGCATGCGGGAGGAGATCGCCGTCTGGACCAACCTCACCGAGCCCCGAGTCCGGGTAAGAGGGGCTGCAGTCCCGCCGGGACCGAACTCTGCTCTGGGGCCGCCGGAGGGTGGGGGGCTTGGGGAAGCTGCCCCTTCTGGGAGAGCTGCGGCGGTTTGCTCTGGGCTGGATTTTAATGACCAAAACTGGGGTCCAGGCCGGAGAGGAGAAATTCAGCTCTCGGCCACGGAGAGATGCCGCCCGGAGCGGGTCGCTACCGTCGGCCCCGCACTGGGGACCGGTTCGAAAAGTGGGCGGCGAGCGGTGCAGGGAGCAGCGAAAGGCCGGGGTGGGGAAGGGTCGGACTGTGGGGGAAAGAACCCTCTGGAGTGGTCGAAACGCGGCGCGGGGATGGAGCAAGCTCCCATCCCATCTTCCCTTTACTCTGGTTATCCCCAGTAATCGCAACGGCCATGTCCCAACAAACCACTGCCCCACGCTACTGCGGCAGCGGGATCGCGAGATCCAATCCGCACAGTGCGGGTCTCGGTGCCGGCCCTCCCGGCCGCGCATCTCCCAAGGCCGCAGGCTGTTTGCGGAGGCCGAAAGCGAAGGGCAGGGACTGGGGAGCGGTCGCAAAGTCAATACGCGCTGAAGACACAACCTTGTACCGCGAAGGCGCTGGATTTTTACACGCCTGGGAGCCGATGCCACCATATATATATATATATATATATATATATATATGGTGTATATATATACATATGGTGTACATATATACATATGGTGTACATATATATATGTATATACATATGTCCCTCTTAGCCAGACTCGAGGTTCGATAACGTTGGTGCGCACAGCGAGAAATATATAAATATATATATATGTGTGTGTGTGTGTGTATGTATGTGTATATATATACATTTCAGCAGTTTCTTAGAGAGATTTGTGAGTGAAAGATCCTGGCAGAGAACGACCGGGCCGAAGCGGCTCGGTCTCTACCGATCTATCGCTGTGTCTCTGTTTGTCCACCTCCCCTGCGCTTTTTTTCCACCCGGGACATTTCCCCGCGCGGTTTTGGTGGTGATCGCACACCACGGGACCGTGGGCTAAGCACGGGAGGAAACGGAACTGCGGTGCGAAGCCCCACCGGCCGGAAAACCCACTTTTTCTTTTTTTCTTTTCGTTTTTTGTGTTTAATTTGGCAATTAAACCTTGAGTGACCAAATCGGATTACAGAGATTCTGCTTTAAACATTTAAAGAGTAAACACCCATCTGAAACAAATGCGTCTGAAAGCATTGTCTTAATTGAGTTTAAAACAAAACAAAGCCCGAGCATTAATACTGGTTGAATATTTCAGGGAGCAAATAAAACTAAAATATGAGTTGCAATTAACATAATTTCGTTCTCCCTCTGTGTGGAAATGTTTGGGTTTGATGTTCTGAGATTGCAGATTGCAAATCTAACCTTAATTTGCTATGAGGGCCTTCCTTTAAAATGTCTAGGAGCCATAATTAAAACTATTACCCTCATTTTCAGGAAATTCCTGTCTGGAAGCACCTTCCGAGGAGTATATTACAGGTTTTGAACATGTTGGCTTTCGTTTCCTATTTATACAGGATTCTTTTTATTATTGTTATTTTTTAAAATAGACTCCGCCATCCGTTCCCCCACGGAGTTTCCATCCTCGAGCCCGGTATTTAATAATAGTTGTGCCATTTCTGCCCGGGAGGGGAGGCCCCAAGAGCCGTCCCCCGCCCCCGCCCCGGCTCCAAAGGGAGCGCAGCCTGCGCGGGGCCGGGGCCCCGGTGTCCGCAGGGAGCTCGTGGGCCCCGGTTCAGTGGAAGAAAGCCGGGGTGCCGTGGGGAGGATGCTGCAAAGGAGGCTCGCAAGCTGGGCGCAGGCGGCAGGCAGAACGATGCTGATTTTTAAACAATTTTTAAAGAATTTTGGAGCTGCCCGGCTTCCATCACGGGGGGCTCAAATGCTTTCCGGGGGCTAAATATATATGTGTATATATCTATATATCTATGTATCTATATATCTATATATCTATGTATCTATATACCTATATATCTATATATCTAAATATTAAGAGTGAGATTGGATCCGGTTTTGCATCAAACATCAGGAGCGGCCCCGCTTCTCTGTTTCCTAGTTAGGGCTGTAAATTCTCATTAGATATAAAGGCAGAGGCTGCATCTATCCGAGGGCGATGCGGGGATTGATTTTTTTTTTTAACCTAAACATACTAATCCAATCCCTTTTTTTATGATCTGTAACAGGGGACTTTTATTACACAGCATTAGCGTTCGGAAACGCGGCAGAGCCGGGGCGAGCCGGCCCTAATCAGAGCGGGACGTCTCTTCGCCCCCCGCCTGGCTCCGGGAAAGGGGCGGCGGGGGGCGGGGGACGGGGGGGACGCGGACAGCCGCGCAGGCACCCTTGGCAGAGAGGCGGCTGCGCGCATCCCGGCTGGCACATCCCGCTGGACAGAGAGGGATGCGCGCAGAGCCCGGTGTGCGCGCAGGCACCCTGCGGAGCGGGACCCCATCCCGCGGGGGCGGGGGGCGGCGGGGACAGGCGGTGCGGGGCCCCGGAGCCTGCTCTGGCATCCCGGAGGAGCTGGCCGGGCTGGGGGGAGCAGGCGCTGGGCTGCGGGTACCTGCGCGCATCTGCGCACCGTCGGCGGGGTGGGGGGCTGCTGTGGTTCCGCACTCACCGAGACGTGTCGCTCCCCCCTCCCCACGCAGGTTTGGTTCAAGAACCGCCGAGCCAAGTGGAGAAAGCGGGAGCGGAACCAGCAGATGGACCTGTGCAAGAACGGCTACGTGCCCCAGTTCAGCGGGCTGATGCAGCCCTACGACGACATGTACGCCGGCTACCCCTACAACAACTGGGCCGCCAAAAGCCTCACCCCGGCGCCGCTCTCCACCAAGAGCTTCACCTTCTTCAACTCCATGAGCCCCCTCTCCTCGCAGTCCATGTTCTCGGCGCCCAGCAGCATCCCCTCCATGAACATGCCCTCCAGTATGGGCCACTCGGCCGTGCCGGGCATGGCCAACTCCGGCCTCAACAATATCAACAACATCAGCGGCTCCTCGCTCAACTCGGCCATGTCCTCGCCGGCCTGTCCCTACGGGCCACCGGGCTCGCCCTACAGCGTCTACCGGGACACTTGCAACTCCAGCTTAGCCAGCCTCAGACTGAAATCAAAGCAGCACTCCAGTTTCGGCTACAGCAGTTTGCAAAGCCCCGGCTCTAGTCTAAACGCCTGTCAGTACAACAGTTGACGGACTTGACACAAACCACCTCCGACAAAGCACCGCCGACAAAGCAAAGCAGAAGCAAAGCGACGTTTAACGGAAAAGAAAAAAAAATTAAACCCGATGATGATTAAAAGCAAAACCCAAGCAAGTGAGAGAGGAAAAAAAATAAAATAAAGCACCACCCTCCCCCCCCCCCCAAAAAAAAAAAGCCCCCAAAACTTCCGCGGACTTCGACTGTCTAGGGAAAAAAAAAAAAATGCAAACCAACGATGAAACCAAAAAACCAGCGCTTTAAAAATACATTAAAAATAAAATAAATAAAAAAAAATACCCCGTCTAAAACCATAAACGGACCAGAAAACTTTTGCAAGAGACACCGAAATCTGGTACATGGATAAGTTGCAATTTTTTCTCTGGGTTATGCGGGTTGTATGTGTTTACTTGAACTTGCACAGGAGTCGGTAAGGCGGCCGCTGCCCCGCGGGGAGGGCGGCAGGAGGGGACGCCGCGGTGGTAAGAGCTGGTGGGACGGTTCTTGGCCGCTTGTCGCACGGGAAGAGTTTGGTTAATGTTTACCACTGCGAAACAGAATCACACTCGGAAAAAAAAAAAAAAGGTTGGTGTAACGAGGGGAGGAAAAAAAAACCAAATCGCAGAGTAGAATCTGCGGGGGGAAAATGGTTAAAATATTAGGTATGAAACTATTAAAATAATAATGACAAGGGTCAACCACTTATATAAGGTTATATTTATATCTACCGTTGCATTGTGCCGGATCATTGTCCTTGGCCGTTGAATAAACTGTTTTTAAAATGCATGATTCTTGATGTTTCTTCTTTAGTTGGAAGCTATAATCCAGTCATTCCTGATACTAAGCAGCTCAAGGTTCCTACCTCTTCATCCTTTCCAAAAGACTGCAGTATCCCTGGTTGTGAGAGAGCACAGAAACCCTTCAGCAATGCGAAAACTGTTCATCTTTTTCCCCATCCAAACTCTTATCCTGATAATGAAATTATCATTCATCTTTATTTAAATGCAGGGGGTGTTTTTTCTCTTTAAAAAGTAAAACTAAAAACCAACCCCCGTTTAGAAAGTCTAGAAAAAACGACGAAAAATGGTCTGTTATGAAGTGATTTCAGATACTGCATCTCTGCTAGAGAAACAGCGAGCCTCGGCGTCCGGAAAGGTTCTTAGCAAAGCTGAAAGCGTTCCTTGCTTTTCTAAATGTGAAGGAAAAACAAGGAACCTAAAAAATTCTTAAGGTGTTATTATCTTAAGGTGTTATTATGTAAATATAGATACTTTTACAAGTGCTTGTTGGGAAAAAACCAACAAACAAAACATGGAAATGATAAATATGATTTTTATTAATACGCATACAAAACGCATATGAAGTTTAATTGCAGGCATATTTGTTGCTTATTTTTGTCGATACTTATTACCTGTAGATGACAAAGAGACATAAAATGCACACGGTACTTCTTTCCCAGTGTATTTCACACCTGTGGTAAACGTTACGCTGGATGTTTCAATTATGCTGTTGTGGATAAGGATGCAGTATATATATTGTTTTATAAGTTATGTTTTGTGATTTTTTTTTTTTTCAAAATTAAGAGCATGGGAATAAAAAAGAAAACTTAAAAAAAAACCTAAACCGAAACGAAATCTAGAAATGCCTTTAATGTTCTTTTCTGGCTGTGTTTAAGAGAGCGACTAAACAAGAAGAAAAGCAACTGTCTGCCCCCCGCCGCGTGGTGGCATTTTGGGGAGGCCCTCCCCGCTTCCCCGGTAATTGCGCCTGCGTTCCCCTCAGCGTCCCGACAGGGAAGGAGCCCGGTTCCCTGCCCCCGCTCCCCGGGGCAGCCCCGGCAGTGGAAACCCTCCCCGGGTCTAATTTTATGGCAGACTGTTACCGCTGTTTGCCGGAGCTGGGGATCCAGCCCTCCTTGCCGCTGCACTGCTGCATCCCACCAAACCCCAACGCTCGGAGCCGTGGGTCGGGGTTTTTTTCCTCCCCAAAGAGTTAATCCCCGCACCCTGGAGCACCCCCGGTGGGTCGCAGCCCTGGCACTGCTCCTTCTCCCGCAGCCACTTGTCCCGCTTCGCTAAGGTCCGTTTTTCTCTTTTTTTCTCCAAATTCCCTGACATCTTGAATTTCAAAGGTTGTTCGATTTATTTTCCCTCTCCTTTAAGTTTTTGCAAGCACAAGGCCCTCTGATTCTACTACTATTTATTTACTATTTGATGACTACTTATTTACTAGTGCGATTACTATTAATATTTTGCCCCAAACGCCATAACTGATATAACGAATCAATGCAATTTCCGGACCAGGCGGCAGGAACAGCCATGGCCGGGGCCCTTTCCCGGCCCAAACGCGCTGTTTGCGCGGCCGCGGATGGCCCCGTTCCCGGAGGATCGCAGTTCTCTGTGCCCCGGGCGGTCCCGCGCCCGTCCCGGGGCTGGGGGGCTGCGCAAGGGTTTTGTTCCCAACGCGGGGGCTCAGCAGAGCGGATCTGAGTCTCCGCGGCTACTCCATCCCTCACTACAGCCAGGGGAGTGTCACCAGAGCAGCACAAGGACTGATTTTCCCCCAGTTTCCAGGTGGGAGGGGATCTGCCAGCCCTCCGCTGGGATTTTAGGTGTTCGTTTTCTCCTGTTCCTGGAGGTAGCACTGTTAGTCCTAGATCAGAGCAGCGGCGCTCACGTTTTGCCAAACCCTGCCCCAAGTTTCAGTTGTTGTCGGAGTCCTGAACCACCCACCCCCTCCCGAAACTGTCTGCAGGAAAGAGTTGGGGACCAGGGACACAGCCTTCTGTGCTGGTGTCCCTAACCAGTGTCCGCCCGCCCTATGACTGTACCAGGGAAAGCTGTTTTGCTGCTGCTGCTGGGCGATTTGGGCATCTTGACACATTTATGGCTCAGTGAAAGGAAAATTCCAAGGAGGCATGAGCAGAAAGCAGCTCCTTCACCTTCCCTGTGAGCTTTTACGGATGCCCTGCTTCCAGCACCCTCTCGGTCTCCCCCACAAAGGTGAGAGCTTGGATTATTTGGGGGTTTGAAGTGTTTGAGGCACGGCTTCGGACTGCCTAGCCCAAGCACATTTTCCTTAGCGATATGCCTTTGGAGATGCCCAGGTGTGTGCCCACGCTGGGGGCAGCCGAGGAGGGCTGTCATTTAATGGTTCATTAGTCCCCGAAGTCCCCACAGGGGGTGGGGAGCAGTATAAAACACCGCTCGCCACCGCCCTTCTCACTTTGGTTTTTGAACTCGCCTTGCCGGTGTCTGGCTGGTGGGTGTTTCCACACACCGGAGGCGATGGTTTTCCGTCCCTCGTCCTGCACATTCCTCCTGGTGGTTTCCAACGTGCGAAGCTCAGGTTGGAATTCCTGAAGCTGCATCACTTCGATCTAGCGTGGCTCCATCCCGGTGGGACCCTGCCTTCCAGCGGGTGCTGCAGAGAGCCCCCAGACTCCTGCCTACTGATTGCAGCCTTTGTCAAGGCAAGCAGATCCTTGGAGCCAGAGAAATACCGGAATCAAGTTTTCCATTTGTTCTGGGTGTGCTGGCTTACCTATTAGCATTTCCAAAGCAAAGCTGCCTGGGGAGAGCTTTGCTTGGGTTTGCTTGGGAATGCTGCACGGTCCTGAGAGGTCCCAGACCAACCCAGGAGTTGCTGCACAGTGGAGGCTCCGGTTGCACCAGCCCAGATGAAGCTCACAAATACTTTATGCCTCAGACTGCGCAGTCCATTCAAGATTAAATGTCTTCTAATAAAAAAGCTGTGGTCAGTTTAATTCTAAATTGCATACTTCTCTTTATCTGTGGCCTGGAACTCAGCAAACTATGCAAAGTCCCATTTAAATTAATGGGATGCTTCAGTACCGATTTTAATGGGGTTTTGTATAATAAAAATAACACTTAGAAATGCCCTAACATTTTCCTGCAATCTTGCTACAAAAGTCAGTGGAACTGGGATAATAAAAATAGAGGTTTTATATGAAACCTATGAAGGGTTTGTCATTAACTTCAGTGGCATAGTTTCAGGCCTTATTATTTTAGTATATGCTTATATAAGTAAAAATTACTTTATCAATTAAACGAAAATCTGTGACTTTTCTGTTCCAGTCTGGCAACTTGTATGTGAAATATTTTGTTTGATATTATCAAAACAGCCAAAATATTCCAACTTATAAACCAGCCCATATACAAAGACTGAGAACAAACAAAAATACAAAACTACACATTGTTTTTGCTCAGAGTTTGCCCATCAAACAAAGCTGAGTTGTTACTTCTAAGAAAATACTTCATATCCTTCCTTTAATCTATCCAAGAGAACAGTTTTCTTCTCAGCCTCATAGAAAACAGTAAAAACCTCCTTCAAAGTAAAATATGTTTTAATTAACAGAGCTGCAAAATAAAATCCACAACTATGCAGCAAGCCTCCTCTGCGGCTCACCATTGTGCAAACTGCTTGGGCAAGCTGCTCTTATTAACAAGCTACAGGCTATGCTCTGTTCCAAACTGATTAAGCAGTAGGGCTGCAGGCAGATTTTCTATCAAAAATGTTTCAATGGCAGCCAGCCTGTTCTTCTGCAGAATGATGGGGTTTTTTACAGGAAAAATAATTTGTTTATCCCCAACTCCAATTTCTTTAATGAAGAAAGCATATGCACAAAAATTTTATTTACCAAATAACTTCCCGACAAATAAAAATTCTCATAGGAAATAAAAGAAGAAAAATGAAAGAACAAATGTACTTGATTTTTTCCCTCCTTCTTCACTCAAGAAATTTCTTGCAGAAAGCCAGGTAACAGTGTTCAGTCTCTGCTAGACATGAGCAAATTTGTTCACAAATCTTCCCAGGAGATCAGTGGAGCTCAATGAAGGCTTGTGCCCAGGGGCAAACCCCACCGATGTAAATGAGGAGCCCAGAACCAGCTCCTCCCGACACCTCTGCTGATGCAGCCCTACAATCCACGGCAGGCTGCAATTCCTCCCTGGAATAACATGTAAAACAGCACTCGCTCAAGGTTGCTAATTCAAGTCTTGCAGAACAGCTTCAGACCTCCTTCCTCCCCAAAAAACCCAGAAAACCTATGTGTTAATATGCAAAAACCAAAAATCTGACCTAGTATGAGCAGGAACAAAGTAGTGGCTGTCCCCCAGAAGTACAAAGCAATTTATATTACAGGCTTCAAAGTGATACATGCCTGGGTATAGGAGATTAGCAGTGGGATTTTCAGAAGCCCTATGTGAGTAAGGACCAGATTTAAAAAAAAAAAAAACCAACCAAAAACGATTCAGTGAATCAGTCCTGGTGTGAGATTTTCCTAGAAGTGAGTGAGTTAGGCACCTGGGATTTAGACACTGAGTGAGACTTTTAGAGGGATTTAGATGTCTGAAGATATAGCTAAGTATACAGTGGGATCTTTGAAAGCACCCAGTATCAGTGTCTACCAGAGGTATCTGCTCTGGCTCCTTCTGAGGCTCCTCTAACTGCCTGGGTGAAGCTGTGAGAACCCAAATCCCTTCTAAAGGCTGGCTCTTGGCATTTGGGCGCCCCCAAAAATTCCCATTCTCCCTCCACTCCCTTCTTTTCTTTTTTTCCCAGAAAGTCTAGAAGGAGGGTTCACTCTTTTAAGATCTAATTCAGGAAAATACTTAAGCACACGAGGAAATTACTCAGTGAGATGCTTCTAGGCATGAGAAGAAGCCCTGATCTCAGGGAGGCCAGCTGGGGACCTGTCACTGACTGCAGAGCAGTGGGGCTGTGACCCATGGGTAACCATAGCACCCTGCTCCTCACACTCTGCTATTAAAGTCAGCAAATCAAAATTGCTTAAATTTATGCAAAGTTAGGCAAGGTGCAGAAAGCATTTTGGAGAGTTGTGCTCTCACCATCCCTGTTTTAAGTCAGATCCCAAGTTTAATCTTGTGGTCTCACAAAGTAAGATGCCACTCTTTAAACATTTATGGGGACAGGTTTGAAGCTTTGACAGAAAACCTGGAAAGGCAGGTGAGAAGATGGGGGCCAGCCTACTTCCCCCTCCCAGGGTCTGGGGAACACAGGCAGTAGCCTCCCCTCCCTGCTCTGCAGAAGGCAATAGCTCTGGGGAGCATCCCAGAAGTGGGTTCAGAAGTGGAGCCTGGGGCTGGAGTGTCCTGCACAAGTCTCTCTCCACCCACGTGCACACCATGAGCTAAACCTCACCAGGCAGGGGCTGGCACCTCTGCTGGTCACATTTGCAGGGGTCATAATTTGAAAAAGTCAGAAACTGCCAGTCCACGGTCCTGTCTACTTTCCTGACCTGGACCTATCCCGTTATTTGTCTTATTTGTTATTTGTACCCACATGTACCACCAAGCTCTGACATCACAGACACCTACTCACTCCAAGGTTCCCCCCACTGTGTCTATTGACCTGTTTTGCATTTCTCCCCCATACACCTAATTCCTCACCTGTCTATCCCATACCGATATCTGTCAACCACAAGTCTACCTGGATGTGTGATTTAACCACTGGTTACGTACGTCACTCTGTTCTATATATCTTCATCTATCTGATTTCTGATCTGAAATCATAACTATGAATTTTTTATCTGCATGCACACTCTGAGCTCTCCACTATAACTTCTCTAGATGGGCACATTTCATTTGTTCATCTCTACCTTGAATCCGCTCATTTAGCCAACTCTGCTCCCCCATTGCCAACAAAAACATGTAACTTTAGAATACATTAACCTAACAACTCCACTTCTGACATATTTACCCAATCTTCTTTCTTATTGCTTTAACACAGTTTAGTATCAGCTAAATACAAATCTATCACATATTTCTACCCATTCCTCTAAGATGCAAGGTTAAGATTAAGTTAGAGACAGGGTTAAGGCTTATTGCTTAGAGTTAGGGTCAAGGTTTGCTAGAACTGGGTAGAGATTGGTTTAGAGTTGGGATATGGTTGGTTCAGCATTTAGGATTATGTTTGGTTTATGGCTGGGTTTGGGTGAGGCATGGTTTAGGTGTAGGACAGGACTGGTATCAGGGTCAGTGGGAGATTTCAGTTTGTGTTAGGATTAGGTAATGGATGCAGTTTTAGGTGAGTTCAGGGGTTTGGTTTAGTGCTGTGTTCAGATACTTTCGGTTTAGATTTGTCTTAGTGTTATGTTAGAATAAGTATTAAGCTAAGAGTCATGTTTGTGTCAGAATTTAGAATTAGTGTTAGTTTTAGGATTGATTTGGGAGTCACATGTCAGCCTTGATCATGTAATCTCTCTGCGCTTATTTCTTGTGCAAACAGATCTGTTCTCTTTCTGTCCATCTAATTTTCTCTCCCACACACCCCTGCAGGTGCTCATAGGTGAGTTTCGTAACACATAATAATCCATTTCCCCCACGTTTTCTCATTTACCTGACCTCTTAGCCTATTTTGCATACATTCAAGTCTCACACATCTAATCTATCTCACATATACTAATCACTCTCATCCTTTCTTATAAGACTAATGTATTCACCTCTTCTGCTTTTGCCTGTCATGCCCAAGACATCAATGCAACTACTGCCACGATTAACGATATTTTTTCAGTTTCTTTTATACATACTCATTAAGGTAGCGCCTGTGACTACTTACCTACCTAATTAATCTGATGCAAATTTCAATTAATCTCTCTGAATTTCCATAGTACATCCCAAACTATGTATTTTCATCTCTTTCCTTGTTCCATCCATATTCATTTCTCTGCTCACTCGTACCCACTCTTATGAGCTTCCTGGTACCCACTCATCTGTATGTGCACCCACATCCTTCTTCATCAATCATCCTGTCCAGGATTTACTCTTCCATTAAGCATCCCTCTAATTCATACCATCAGGCTAATTTCTCAGCACTCCCAACTCATGAATACTCCTCTGTCTCTTTATCTACCCAATACCTGGTCCAACCTGTTAGCTCACTAATTGTTCCAAGCTTGTTTTTTTCAGCATAATCTCTTTATTCTGCATGAATTTTATATGTAATATATTTACTCCATTACTATTTTACCTCACTCCTCCTAAAGTGCTTTTTTGCTTTTTCCCAAAACTATACCCCTCTCATGTCTGTGCACTTTATTTTTTTGTGTGCATTGACCCAATGCTTTTGCCACTCCCCTATGTCTTGTACATCACCTTTTTCACAGCTCTCTGTCTGTGTGTTTGCAGGGACTCTTGATCACCAGATACCCTCTCTATGGGTGCTACTCATCTATTATTCTATTCATGGCTCATCTGTTAATTCTCTGTTGTTCTTCTTTTATCTGTTCCTCCCTCTATCTACATTCCCCATAATCAATGCCCCATTCACCCTATCAGCTCATTTTATTGTCGTATGTTTATTCCATTCTTCCAGCTATATTTCCATCCATTTACCCAGACAACACATATTCTGTCTGCTGTGAACTTGTCCCTCTCAATCTAATCTCGTTCTCTTTTGGCCTTTAATTTACTAATTTGTTGTCTACAGGTTTATCTAGTCAATATTTCTAGCTAATATGAGCTCATCTGATAATTCAGCCAGTATATACATCCATCTCTTCATCCACCCATCCATCCAATTTCCACTCAGCTGAACTAGCCTCAGAATATTCACAGTATTTCCAGTGGATCACCTTTTCCTTGTTACATCCATTTTCCTGTGTCAGATATGTTAGCACCACTGCTGCTCATGCCACTCAAATTTATGTAGCCAAACATATCTTTACATACCTAAACATGTCAATAGACACAGACATCAATTCACGTCTCCATCTGTTCCCTACATTCCACTGTTTTCTGCTCTATCCATACTTATCTCCTTGCTACCTATTACAGCTACAGACTTACAATACCTGCTTGCAATAGTCCACATTTCCATATTTCAATCTATCCAGATTACATTCACACCACTTAACTTCCCAGCCATCCAGCAATTACTTTACCTACCCAGTCCAGCTTTTTTCCTTCCATATTTATGTGTTCCACACCCATACAACAAACCAATACCTGATGCACAGACGCCTATTTGCTCATTTTAACATGGCCATCAGGCTCGGGTACACTGAAGTCCAATCCATGCACTTTTCTCTGTCAAAATTATTTCAGGCCTGCCTTCCTTCCTTCCTTCCTTCCTTCCTTCCTTCCTTCCTTCCTTCCTTCCTTCCTTCCTTCCTTCCTTCCTTCCTTCCTTCCTTCCTTCCTTCCTTCCTTCCTTCCTTCCTTCCTTCCTTCCTTCCTTCCTTCCTTCCTTCCTTCCTTCCTTCCTTCCTTCCTTCCTTCCTTCCTCCCTTCCTCCCTCCCTCCCTCCCTCCCTCCCTCCCTCCCTTTCTCCCTCCCTTTCTCCCTCCCTTCCTCTCTTCCTCCCTTCCTCCCTCCCTTCCTTCCTTCCTCTCTCCCTTCCTTCCTTCCCCCCTCCATAGTTCTCCCATACCTAACTCTACATTTTAAAATATTTCTGTTTTATGGAAAATCCAGCCAGCCCCTCTTCCGTCCCCATATTTATCTCATAGGTTCCCCGTGCAGCCCATCAGCCCCCTCATTTCCAGCTCTACTACTCAGCCATCCATCCAGCTGCTGGGTAAACTTTCTGCTCACCCAGACAGGACTTGCTCTAACACAACACATCCCACTTCTACTCCTGACATGCATCAAGACCACCCTTACCCCTGCCTAGACCATCTAGTCCATGTCACATGCACATGCTTTCCCTCCACCATCACATCTTCTGTATTAATATCAAATTATCCACCCTCTGCACAGACCCTGTATATGTTTATGTAATTATGCCAATTATTCTAATCCATCCATCCCCCATGTACTTGTGTATCTCTACCCATTTAATTATGTATGTTTATCTCAACTGTCCATCAGTTTACACCATAAAATCCAGCAACCAGCACATGGGGCCATTGGATCTGGGTGCCCAACACACTCTCCCTCATCAGACAAGAGGCAATTCAGTTCCACATAACTTCAGCAGTCATGCTTTGATCATTCTCAGTGACCCAGCCTTGTATCAGACCGATGGGTACAGAGGTATGGAAAGCAAGAATGGATTAGTCTGAGTAAATGTCATGTAACCCCATATATCTCAGAGCAGAAATAACAATCAGTTGTGAACAAGTAGAATTTTGCTTCTGACATGGTGGGGAGGATCAAGGTCATTACACCAACAAAAGGAAGAAAAGTGCATGCTGGGAACAGATAATATCATCTCTGCATCGGTGAAAAGTGAGATTTTCATGGTGTGGGATTGTGTCATCATATCTATCAGGGTAAGAGAGGTCATATCAAAGGCTCCCACCTCAGCTCTGCACTCTTTCTTACAAGTTTTGTTTCCTGTTTTCCTTTGGCACTCAGAATCTTTCCCTGACCGGGTGAATCTAAACCTGCCTGCCTGCAGTTGCAGGGGGAGTTTGTATCCAGTAAAATCAGTGTCCTCTTCTTACTCTTAAACATCTTGTTTTTTCCTGCTCAGATTCTGGGCCCGGACCTGGATTCAAACAAAAGCTTCATAGGATGAATCTGCATGGCTGAATGGGGGAAAACCTCTGAAGTCCAGAGTCTGGAAGAGTTTGGACCCAGGAATTTGAATTTTCAGGATGCTGGGCCATAGGATTTGGTTTTAAACATTTTGCTGCTATTTTATCTATTCTCAATTACCCTCCAAAACCAAACCAGTATCATTTGCTGCCAAAAATATTTGGGATCAGTGAACCATCAGGTGGCAATGACTGACAAAGCAAGTTTGCAAGTGCATGGAGTTATGCTTCCAAGTGCCATGGATGGAGCTGAGGACTGGGATGCCCCAGGAGGCTTTTCTGAGTCCTTGCAAGCCACACACATGGCAGGAACTGGGGGAGTGGAGGGCAGGAGTCAGGAAACCCTTGGGAAAGTGTCATAAATACCTCTTGGTATTCCCTGAGATAGCAGAGCCTGTTCATGCACTGCTGGTTGCAATCACCAGGCTCTGTGAGAAATTGTTTGTCTTGGTCTTTGCATTAGGTAAATGCCCAACCCAAATTCACTGATAACAGCAGACACCAAAAAAAAAAAAGAAAAAAAATAAAAACAAAGAAAAAATAACCCAGAGACAAGGTCTCCTTGGGCCCCCAATCAGCAACAAAAAGGCAGTGACCAGACAGCCATTTAGTGAACATCTCAAAGCTATCTACCGTCTGCTGGAGGGGCTTTAAAGGCATCAGATTTGTGTGTTTGGCTCAAGCCAAGTGAATTGTAGTCTAAAGCTTTTCCTTGAATTCAAGGCTGTGTTTACTGCAGTCAGGGCAAGGAGAAGGAGGCAACCCCAAAGCCCTCCCTCCTCCTCTTCCCCCACCCTGCAAGCTCCAGGCTTGAAACTTGATTTAAAAAAAAAAATACAAGATTGAATTTCAGTTTGCAGGATTAGGGAGATGACTTTTAGGGGCTGCTTGTTGGAAAAAAAGGAAAGCAAAGCAGCTGGGAGGGATTAGGCTGAGCTGGCGTCTGCACTTTCAACTGATTCAATTTTGCTCCACAAGACATTGTATCTGAGCCTTTCTGGAGACTATTCAAAGCAAATCATTTTCATTTTACCATTTGGTAAGTGATCAGAGTCTATTTTTAGTGAATTGGAAGTGTCGGGGGTTTTCTCTCTATCCTTTTCTTTTCTTTTCTTTTCTTTTCTTTTCTTTTTCATTTCTTTGTTTCTTTCTTTTTTTTTTTCTTTCTCCACTTTCTTCCACAATTGAATATCTCTATTTGGGGTATCAAGAACAGACATGTTTGGAGGGAATGTTTACCACAGCCAGAAACCTAAATTTATTTTATGCTTCACTTCCAGAAGAAGGGGCACCAGCGAGAGAGGTTGGACCTGGCAGGGGTGTCAAACCACTCTCTCAGAAAGTCTCCCAGAGCCCAGGCTCTGCATCAGTTTGGGTGTTTTCTGGGTAATTCCTTATGATTTTGGCAAATCCCAGCAGTTGCATGTGGGTCCCTGCAGCCTGCAGGGCTCTTAGCAGAGGTTGGGCTGTGCCCAGGAGCTGTTGAGTGGCTTGGAGGGGGAATGGGACACAGTCGAGGGTACAAGCTGATTTTTCTCCAGATAATCCCCACCTCCCACTCCTCCTCCAAGGTTAAACTGGCAACTCAGAGGTATTTTGCAACATCTTTGGTGGCTTGGTTGCATTTCTCATTGAAAAAAACAGAAATCAGAAAACTTTCTTGAAAATAAGAAACGGGAGAAGAAGTCTTACCACTTGGGAAGGGGGGAATGCTTTTCCTTCCAGTTTAAATGCATTTTTACACTTTTTTTTTTCTTAATTTCACTTTACTGCAAACAAAAGAGTTTGAACGGTGTTCTTTCTCCTTCTTTTCTCTTCTCTTTTCTCTTTTCTCTTTTCTCTTTTCTTTTCTTTTCTTTTCTTTTCTTTTCTTTTCTTTTCTTTTCTTTTCTTTTCTTTTCTTTTCTTTTCTTTTCTTTTCTTTTCTTTTCTTTTCTTTTCTTTTCTTTTCTTTTCTTTTCTTTTCTTTTCTTTCCTTTTCTTTCCTTTTCTTTTCTTTTCTTTCTCATTCTTGGAGATGTCCCGTCTGGTACATTGCTTCACAAATTGAAACCCTTCTACAAAAAGGGTCACAGGTTGGGTGAGGGTCTCACAGCATCATCCTCTGGCCCTCCACAAACACAGCAGCTCCCTTGGACTTTGGGGAGGACAAGGGATTTTGCAAGCAATGGTTAAAAGCCCTTCTCTTGCTGGCCTTGCCACAGATTCATTGTATGCCTTTAGTGCATGTTATTTATTGTCTTTGCACCTTCTCTTACATAAAATGCTTGTAGCAGAGAACAGAAAATGATAAATCCTGGGGTGTTTTCCACCTCAGACTGTATTGCAAAATATCACTTTGCTCCAGGAGCAGGAGTGCCTTCTCTGCTCCCTAACCCAGACATGGCAGATAAACAGTACAATATCAAACGCTGCATCTCCAAATCAAAAAATCCAACCTCTGGATGACAGTCTATCAGGATTAATATTTTTCCATCTTCTGTTATATTCTCCAGGAGGTGTTTTTCCTATTAGTGATGTCTATAAAGCATTTGCTTTGTGTAAAAGGTTGCAGACTGCACCCCAAAGCAGGTGGGTGAGTTTATTCAGTTCAGTTTGTAAAACAGGGGAAGGCACTTGATGGGCATCCCTGGCTGGTGTGGGGTGTTTTGGAGGGACATGGGCAGGAGCCCTCTTGGGACCACCAGCCCTTTGGGACACACAGGGTCACTCACGGTGAGCACTTATACTGCAAGATGCAGCTCAAAAGGATGGAGCAAAACAACAAGGAGGAAGGTAATAAAACACTCCCTCTGTGTGGGGCGGCAAACAGCGTGTGAAGCCCTAAGAACACCAGATCCAGAAAATAAGCTGTGGGTGAAGGCTGGGATACCATCCCCTGCCATGAGAAGGACCTTCAGGAAGGTTTGGTGAGATTCCTAGGATCAGCTATTCCTTAAAAATGAGGAAAAACCCTCTTCTGCCTTGTTCTTGTTGCCCTGGGCTGAGCCTGCAGCCTGGCCGGGTGTTTGGGCCACAACAATCCCCCACCCCGCAGAGCCAGGCAGCAAGAGCTGAGAGCCATTGCAATAGCAACAATTCTTTATTCACAGGCTGGAGCAAAAACGGAATCTGCAAGCAGAGGGGGAGAAGGGGGGTGGGGGGCAAAACACAACCGATCTTGTAAAAGAGACCCTTAAGAAATACCATACATGTAGGCTCTTGCACAAGCATTTTTTTTATCAGTCTGCAGCCAGAAGACGAGAATGCAATAAGTGCGTGGCACACAGGGAACTGGGGGTAGGAGGGTCTCTTCTAATAAAAAAGAATGGATCTGAACAAAGAAAAAGGTTCTGCTAAACTGATGGTGGCAGATGGCATCAGCCCCACCATGTTCCCTTTCAATTGCGGGAAAATATAGTAAAGCAATTTAATGAAAACGCTTAAATAAGCAAACAGTGCAGTTAATTGAACCCATATGCATTAGGAAGGAAATCTAAAGTATACTGATTCATTAAGTTTTATATAACTGTAAACCCCCAGAACCTAAGACAGAGTAAGAAGCCATGATGAAGTGCCAACTAGAAGGGGACCTTCTACCCAGCTTCACTTCGATCTGTTTTGTTATGACAAGAACAAGTGGTTTTAACAAGTACACCATAAATCAGGAGTGTGCACTCCAGCCTGGAGTCTTCCAGGTACCAAACTCTGCTGCAAACTCACATTCCTTTTCCTCCGGTAGACTTTTTTATTTTCCAAGACCAAAATAACTGGAACTTGGATGCTGCCATCTGCAAAGAAAATAAGCAGGGACTAGCTGGTCCTTGAGGTCTTTATCATATTTTTTATTCAAGAGAACTTGGTGTTGCATCTGGATGATGCTCCCTGAGACACTTTTGATGAAGGCTACATGTCCCTCACACCTGGCTTTGACAGGTAAAACAAACTCCTTTCTTTGGCAGTGAGCATGAGCTATGACTTTTGGACAGAAGTTGGATAGACAGAAAGCTGGGACTGGAAAGGCAGCTACTATACCCACAGTTTAAAAACCACCCATAAATAAAACCCTAGGGAGGAAGCAGCTCTGGCACCATTGAAGCAAGTCCAAAAGTTCCCTTTGATTACAAGAGAGGCAGAACTTCAGATCAGGAGATCAGGAAGCCCCTGGGGATGCTTGGTTCAGGATTTGCCTTGTGTGTTTTGGAACTGGAGGTATCAACTCTGGTTGCTGCTTTCACTGAGCTCTCTGTGGCTCATGAAACAAGATCCATTCAGTTTTCAGAGAAATCTGGTTTACTGCAAAATAAGAGCCAGCAAGTGATGATTAATTGATCCCAAGGCACAACTGTGAGCTGGGTTTTGGATTTTTTGGTGATGCTGATTCAAAGTGTCATTGCAGTGAGCAGAATAAGATCTTCATCCTCAGTAATTTGGTTCTGAAATGAAGGTGACCTGCAGCCAAGAGAAGGGTCTCAGGGTAATTGGAAGGGCATCCAGAGCATCCAGGCTGGTTCAGGAGATCATCAATAACCTGTAAAGACACTGAGGCCTTTCCCATCCATATTCACCTGCTATGTATAACTCAGCAGATGGGGGATTAACAGGAGAAAAAACTACAAAGGCAAAAAATTGCAAAAATTAATTTTTCATTCATAAAGGTTGACAATATAGGCTAAATCATTGCACAGTGCAATTCTTGGTAGTCAGGACTTGAAAAAAAATCCAACCACTTGAAAATAAGCACAAAGAAAGCAGACATCTGTAATGAACATGCAGAACATTACGGAAAAATAAATTTATTTTAAAAAAACAATAAAAAAGACACAATGGATTTCTAGGTTGGGTCTTCATAGAGACTTACAAATATAATGGTTTTCTTTGTCTCTCCATAGGAAGTGCCGTGGGGATCCCAAGACATGGGGATTGACGGGGGCATGGAGGTGCCTGGGGTGATCTGACCCTGCCACCAAGAGCACTTTGGCCATGCTGCAAAATAGGTGCAGCCCCTGTCTGAAGTGAAAAGTTCTGCTGGTAGGTGACTACTGCAGCCCCTGTTTGAATTTCCTGGATGTCAGGCACAGTTAACGTCAGGGAGACAAGGGAGAGCTGAATTTTTGGCCCCAATTCAACAAGGCACTTAAGCACAAGCTTAACTGTAAGTACGTACTTAAGTCCCTCCTTATATAGCAGAACATATGTTAACACCTCGCTGAAGCCTCGGCTAAGTGCATGCTCAAAGTTAAGCGTCTACTTAAGAGCTTTGTTGAATCAGGACTGTTGTTTACTTCCAACAATTGATGTCTCCTGGAATATTCACAGTTCTAGTTGCAAACCTCATGCATCTGTTTTCTCTTAAGATTATTAATAGAGTCATTCTTTAAAAAACACACGGCGACGCAACCCTTGACAATCTGCAATTGCTGCCTTCAGGAGAGTGGGGGACCAACAAGGCAGGAGCATTTCCGTAGAGATCCCTCATTGCTCTTCATTTTCCATTTTATTCTAGGTAGTTTAAGGGAAAGCAACAGTGTTACAAAACAATGTGGAGTCACCGACAATAGAAATAATCTGAATTTAACTTGATTACAAAAAAAAAAATGTGATTCCAGTTTTAGGAACCATGGAGATTGCTGGAATATAAACTTATAAATGGCAAATTGCTAATGTAAATATGTGTCAGTATATATACATGTAAATCACATAAATATAAAATTGGCCCTATAAATTGAACAGTTATGTCAGGAAATCTTGAGCTATTGGAACATGGCTTAACTCCACCATCAGGTAGCAGAAAGGGCATTTTAGGGAAATTAAGGTAATTCACAATTTGTGATGTTTACAGTGATTCCCATTCCCAAGGTGATGATCCCCCAAACAAATAACATTCCTTGTTAAAATTGACTGTGATGAGTCTGGGATGTCAGGATGCTCTCAGGAATGCCAGATAGATAGATAAGGCGCAGAGCAACATTCTGTGTCTCTACTCACCTTTTTTTAAGATTTATTTTCTTTTGCATGGTTGTTGGGCATCTCTCCTGTGCTCTGCTCCCCTTTGGGAACAAGGCTGCTCCCTCTGTTTCTCCAGGCAGGTGTAGACATCTCCACTTAGGTCCCAGGGCAGATTTGGGGACCCGCCGAGGCACCACATTGTCCCCAGAGAGGTGGGTGCCCATCCCAGCTGCAATTTTTCTGCCCATGGCTCGGGTCTGTCACCAGCCGTCCTGGCCCTGCTGGGCGGTTTCCCAGCAATGCTGGAGACTTAGACCACAATAGAAGGAAATCACTAAAGCTGAATTGCTCCAAGTAAGTCCTCAGCAGGGTTTGACTGGTAAATATTTAACAAGGAGAACTCCCTATCCTCTCCTGGTACGTATTAAACTAATACATTTATTTTAACAAGGGAAACGGTTTCCCCAAGCTCCCGCTCAATTTGAGCCCTTGACTTCTACAAAAGCCTCAGTAAGGTTGGCTTCCTGGGGCTCAGTAATTCACTGGGACTAAACGAGAGATGGCTCTGAGCCATGAACTTGGAGTCTGGAGGTGACAGGACCTCCCCAGGGTTGAGGAGAGCTCGGTGGTGGGGTTTCCATTCCCACTTGCCTTCAGACAGGTCCAACACCCACCTCAGGACATCCCTGCCACCACCAACTTCTGACCATTTCAGCCATCCTATGGAGTGAGGTTGACCATAGCTCATCACAGTTTCCATGTGTTGGAAGCAGTTCTCATGCCAAAGTCCTCCCCACAGAAGCTTTGCAAAGCACCAGCTCCACCAGTACCCATCCCGCACTTCCTCCATCCCCAGTCCTTTCTGCTGCCTCTCCCTGCACTCAGATGGAGCCAGGTGTCATGGGCAAGGACTTGATGCTGGGAGAGTGAGCAGCTCACATTCCTTGTCCCCAGGCTGGTGATGCTGGTGATGTTTATTTCCCCTCGGCTCTGCTCTTTTCTCCATTCCATGGACCAGAGGAGGACTCTCAAGCCCCTGAGAAAAACTGTTTTCACTACCAGTGATCCTTCAAGGTGCCCAAAGTCATTTCTCCTCAGGAAGCCCTGCTGAGCTGTATCCTCATGCTTTCTGATCTGAGCAGAAACCTCATGAATGCAGCCCCACACATAGGAGCTTGGTCCTCCACATGACCTTCCCACAGGAGCTGGGGCTCTGTTCCACTGTGGACTGTGTCCCTTTGTGCTCTGAGCAGGAAGGTGGCTGCCCAGTGAATTCTGCCTCTGCAAAACATGTCCTGAACAGCTCATGGGACATGTCACTGGTGCCAGAGCTCACCCACAGGCACCCACAAAATGCACGGCTGCTTTCCCTGCCATGGCATTGCTGCTACTGGGAGCCCCAGAGATGGTCCCATCCCCTTCAGGCAGTGGAGGCTCCTGGCCTCCCAATCCAGCTGGCAGAGCCCACTGCTGCCCTTGTGGGCTGTGGGCTGGCTCTGAGGTTACTGGACTCTCTCTCGCTCCCTCACTAATCTTTTTTAGACTTTCCCTCAAGGAATCTCTGAAAGCAACTCCCAACTTTGCATCTTTGCTTCAAGCCATCCCATGACTCCAGCACTTCCACTCTGACTCATGGGTAGAGGGCAGGTTTGAACAATGGTGGCTGCTTCTGCCAAGGCAATTATGACTCCTGCCATCACAGCCCAAAAGTCTCTGGGAAACTTTTCCTGCTCAGCTTACCCTGGTTGCAGTGTGTGAGATGATGTGCAACATTTCCAGGAGAGATGCAGGCACCTGAGGGGGGGAAATGGAAGATGTGAGACCTTGATGCATTGGGAAGAGCTCCCTGGCTCCATAAACCATCTTCTGCACACTTTGGTATGTCTCCTTGTGCCTCATGGGTAGGTAGTGCTGTGAGATCCTTTCAGGTGATGCCGTGAGCATGAAAACATGCAACAAAACTTGCCGTGGCCTGAGCATCTGACCTTTTTCTCTTGCCACCATGATCTGACACATTTACCCTTCATCACCACTAAAACCTTACCTGTGAAATGTGTCTCTAAGTATCCCTTCCCTAAGTAGTCCAGCCTGCCTTCAGTTCTTCCCAATATTTAATAAATGCCTCTCTTGAAAAGGGCTGAGGGAAGACAAGGAGTGTTTGCAATGTTTACCTCACCCTCACAAGCAAACAGAAAGTCCATCCCTGATCCTATCCCCACCTGTCCCAGTCCAGCAGGCAGCGAGGTCTCTCCCACTGCCAACAATATCAGTAGGAAAATCCTTTTCACTCTGCTGTTCTGGGATGGTGATTCCAGAAAGCCTTACAGCAGCTTGGCAGTACAGTAAATAAGAAACAGATTTCCAAATGTTTTGATTTACCATCTTTTTCTTTGTAGCATCTAAGCCCAGGGGCTGAGGACCTGACTCCAGAAAGTCTCCGTTCAGATCACCAACCTGCACCCTCGGGCAGTAACCCGACAGTGAGGCAGGACCTGGCATGGGCTCAGCCTGCCAGGGGAGTATTGCAGAGGAGAGCGTGCCACGTGGAGCAGCAGCTCATCAGGCCAACAGAAATCCACACGCATCTGTTCAGCAGCACCCAGCTCCAGTGCAAAATGGAAAGTTGGACAGAAAAGAAGCCTCTGGACCACATCCCATGCCGAGGGTGGTAAGCCATGAAACATTCACTGCAGTTGCTTCCGTGCTGGTCTGAGATGTTGTGCTGTTCCTCTCACCATTGTCTCCAGCTGCATTTTCCCCACATGCTCTTTCACACCCATGAGTATTTAAATGACAGGTCTCAAAGCTCTGGGACTGATCCTCTTCCCATGTTAGCATCAGCCCAGGATAACTTCATCATTCGGGACAAGCCCTGGTGCATGGGCATGCAAGAGGAGCACAAATGGTAGGATTCAGGTACTGATTCCTTTTATAACAGAAAACCCATTTTCAGGACTTTTCCTAATCATCTTCTAACTGGACTCTCCACTTGTTGAACTCAGGGAAGTTCCCACTGAGTTCAAACCCTTCCCTACAATATTCATTGAGATGGCTCCAGGTAACATAACTTTATATATCAGAGCATGATGCGTCATATAAAATACAGGATCCATCTGAAGACTACCTCTTGTGCAGGGTGAGGCTAGACTCCACTCAGTAGCACAATTTTGGAACAAGCTCAGCCTTTCTCAAGAAAAATCTCTGTGGCATGGGGTTATCTTGCAGAATAAAGGCTGTTTTCCCTGTCCAATTCGCTCAGGTGATGACTAAGCTCATGAGGCATTCCTCAGCCCATGTTATTCTCAGATCTTTCATCCAGCACCTTCTCCTAGCACAGGGAAAAACCATACTGCAACCTAATGATCACAGAGGGAAACCTCCTCTCTATCCGTGTCTCACTGTCATGTAACTACATTTCTCAGGGTCTGCAGCCTTAGAGAAATAAGTCATGACACCTCAAGGAAGTCCTCTGGAGAAGACCAGTCTCTGGTCTGCATATAAAACCTCCAAACTTTATCCTCATAAATTATTTTTTCTCTTTTGAACACAATGTTTCACACATTGCAGACCTGGTTTTTGAATACATCACAGTCAGTTAATGAGCTCAGATTAGTCCTACCCTGGTTTCAGCCAAAGCCAAAGCGGCAGCAGTAAGAGATGGAGCCTCCAACACCAACATGCCTTTGAGCAGAGTCCTGCTGTCTGCTGTGCAAGGATGACTTGCAAAGTAGGCTGATAAAGCATGTGCTTATGAATTTTGTAATGCTGGCACTCAGATGCTGTGATTCAGGGTAATCCCAGGGATCATGGAGGGAATATTTTGAGGGGAGAGCTTCAAGGCAGTGTCTAGATGCTGCAGGAACTGGTGCTGGCATGGATTTATTTCCCAACCATCATTTTCTCTACTATTTTCTTAGCTACTACAGCCCCTGTCTCAACCTCAGGTATCAAAGCAGGGCAAAGTGGATCAGAGGCAGTCAGTGCCATGGCAAGAGGGGACAATCTCTGCTCCTTATCCATGTGTGAGCTGGACACACTGGGAGGGAGGATCTGGAATTTGTCACCCTCCAAACCAGGCTCACAAGTGCTTCTCATGCTGCCACCCCTTGTGCAGGCACTTACGAACCTGCTAGAGCCCCACAGCAGCTTCACAGCTCTGTGTGTGGAAGTGCTGCAGTGTGGCAGGCACAGGCTGAAAAGCAAAAGCAACGTGGACAGCTTCCATGAGCAGTCCAGTGGTGTTCAAAATCCAGTCACAGACACATGCACACAGTGTATGATCACACACCAGTATATAAGACAACAGAGTTATGGTGGGCAGTGGTTTATACTAAACAGACAAAGTCCTATTGAGTTATAGGACAAAATCAACATCACCCTGGTGAGTAACTTGGGAAGTAATTAAGAGCAGTTTTATAGGTGCCAGATCCCACTGAGCAACAGACCAGTAAAACTGTGTCTGAGTCTTCTGAGGGATGGATGTGAGGATGGAACACACAAGCCAGGCTCATGCTGCAGGTGTGACAGTGCCTGCCCACCTCCTCTGAGAGCCTGGAGAGCTCAGGGCACTTTACATGGGAGCCAACTACCCACAGTCCCACCTGTTGCACATTCGGGAATGGCTCCACCTGCTTCGGAGCTGATTCACACAAGGTACTAACCAAAACTAAAGGCTCCCAAAAAGCTGGATGAAAAGCTTTATGAAATTAAGCTTGGAGACCACGGTGAAGGAGCAGTGCTCCCAGGGTGGGTATGCCCTGCTTCCCTATGATCTGGTCACCAAATACCTCTGGGCTGGGCATCCAGAAATGCAGGTGACCTGCAGAAGATCTGGGTGTTTCCCCAGATCCAGGCTTTGGGTTTTAGCAGTTCAGCCTCAGCAGAATGGCCAGGAGGCTCTTTCCAAGATGCCAAAAGGAAACATAGCAGTGGGACTCACCAAGCCATTGGGTCCTCACTCCCTGGATCCCACAGCCAGCACATGGCTAACCCAGCACCAGGGCCTTGGGAGCCAGCTCGTGTTCCCAGACCAAGGCAACATTTTTATCTCGCCAATTTAAACCATTAATAATTGTCTGCACAAACCCTCCCAAGCTTCCAACATTATGTAAACAGAAGTGAATTAAAATTATTTTTTTCCATCACTGTTTGAAATGTGCAATGCTTTTTCTAAACTGCCCCATGAGCAAAAGACAGAGTGGGATCTGAAACAGTTCCCTGGCCTCCAGCCAGGTCCCAGCAAGTACTTTATTTCTCACTACAAGACAGTCAGAGCAAGGGTTTAAGAGGCTTTGAACACAAACAGCGTAGGTTAGTTAAGTCCTGCTTTGAGCAGTGGCGAGCAGTGGAGACATAAACAGATTTCATTTGAACTGGGCTTAATGTAGCTGGGTTTACAGAGTCCCAGCTGATTTCCACATACATCAGAAGTGGTGTATATTTAGGGTGGCAGCGTGGTCCCATGGGGAGGGCAGCCATCCGTGTAGGTGCCCCAGCACCGGCACTGACCCCCCGTGCACCTCTCAGTGATCCCCACCGCTCCTTTATCTGCGAAATGGAAAGAGTTGACCTACTTCACAGAGCAAACCTGGAATCAATTAATGTCTAGCCTGCATTTAGGAGAGGCAAAACACTATATAAACATTATGTATCATTTAGCTTCTGAGGAAAAGCCATCGCCTGACAAAAGGGGCCTCTCCTTTCTATTTCATGAAGTCCGGTTCACACTGGTGCAGCCCTCCTTGACTTTTTTGGCCTGGTCCTAATTTTCACCAGCCCAGATTGCAGGAGACTTCAACTCACAAAGTACATTAATTTCCCTCTTAATAAGTGAGGGTGTCCTTGCTGAGAATGCCCATTCCTTATACATCTCCCCAGGACAAAGCTGGGGGCCAGCATCACACCGTGTTGGGCACCAGGAAGGCTGCTGGCTCCTCCCAAGACCAAAGACATTGTTCAGAGGGCTACTTCTCACTGCCCTGCCTGGCCAAAGGGGTTGAGCAACATCCCAACACACCACTTCTCTGGGCAACCTGTGCCAGTGCCTCCCCACCTTTACAGGGAAGAATTTCTTCCTAATATCTAATCTAAATCTACCCTCCTTAAGCTTAAAGCCATTCCTTCTTGTCCTGTCACTTCATGCCCTTGTAAGCAGTCTCTCTCCAGCATTCTTGCAGCCCCTTTAGGCACTGAAAGGGTATCTAAGGTCTCCCTGGAGCCTTCTTTTCTCCAGGCTGAACAACCCCAGGTCTTTCAGTCCATTGTCAGGTTAGAGGATTTTACCACTCTCTACCTGGTTTTTAACACACTCTATTTGTGATGGCTGGCCCCTGCATTCATCCTGAGTTACTCACCAATGTCACTGTTGCACTCTCCTGCCATTAATATTTTACTTTCAGTTAAAAAAATACCTCCAGACCCTTTTTGACAGGTGTCCCTTTGCATTGGTTGCTGTCCTGCAGTCTCCTGCCCTTGCACACCAATCCTTCAGCCTGTCTGAGCCCTTCCTATAAACACAGGAAGGCTCCGGATTGTTTTTCACACTACACAAAAGTTTTCTCTCACCATTAAAATAATGAAAACCAGGATTACCAACAGCCTACGTCCTGAGCTGGGGGTGCCAAGCAGGGTGCTGCTACTGCTACTGCTGCAAGTGCAATGCTGCTGGTGAGAGCCAGCCCTGCATTTTTGGAGACCCAGGGATAAGCAGCAGTCCTGGCTCATGGATTCAAGGTGACCCTTGTCACTCACCCAAACACAAATGCTGCAGGAATTGTCCCTGTTCAGTGACAACTGTGGTGTGGCCCAAATACAGCCAGTGATGCTGACTCAGTCATACCCTTTGTAGAGGGATTTGCTAATTTAAATAAGCAAAGGTCCTTTAACCTTGGCATCATTAGCTCTGAAACATGCAAAAACTATTTCTAGGGATAGTGTTTGCTCCCCCTAGTTTGGCTCTGTCCTTGAAGCCAGCACAGGAGCAAACCTGCACTTCAGATAAAATTCTAAACAATACTTTTTGTGTCACCCACAGGCCACAGAGCTGAGCTACCCCTAGTAAAACAAAATTTTAAAAGGAGCAGAAAAAATTTAAATAAAGAATTGGCAAGAAAACCCACCTGGAGACTGTGCATGCAAAGTTATGTGGGCTGTGTTCCTGGAGGAATGAACAGTGTCAGCATGGCTGGGGGAAGGTCAGGTACCCCACACCCCACTGATTTTCCATCTCACTGGGCCATGTGCTGTGGAGATGTCAGGGAAAAGCAGGTTTTCATCTCATCTCTCCACCAAAAGGGTCACATCATGAATAACAGTACCACATGTGTTTCCATCATGTTGGCAAAGTTTTAGGAAGTATCCCTCATAAAACACAAAATGATTACAAATGAGAACATGAAAAACAAATTCAGCAGGAGCTTGTGTCGGAGCTTGTGTCACTGCCTACTCCCTCACCCTTTTACAAGGAGCTCCTGTTCTCAGCTCTCAGCTGGCTTGGGGAAGGCTTTGGGGCACAAACACTACAAACGGCAATCCAGGGCTGGGATCAGAAAGGCAGATTTTGGAGAGCAATGCAGACGGGCTTTCTGGGGTTGGTGAGAGGCAGATACAGCCTCAACAGTGGCAGGCAGAGCTCTGCAAGATTGACCCATACTGTTCTGTAGGGGTGCATCAATAATTTTGCTTAGATACTGCTCATGTCAGGGTCTCATTTATTTTACGGCTGGAAGACATAATATAGTGAAAAAGAGGATATTTTCTAGAAATTCTGCCCTGTGAGGGTGGTGAGGCACTGGCACTGATTGCCCAGAGAAGCTGTACATGTCCCATCTTGGAAGTGTTCAAGGGCAGGTTGGACAGGACTTGGAGCAGCCTGGTCACATGGAAGGTGTCCCTCCCTATGGCAGCAGGGCTGAAACTAGAAGTTCTTTAAGGTGCCTTCCAGCCCAAACCATTCTGGAATCCTGTGTTCCTCTGGCAATGCTGAACTCCAACTGATTGTGCAGAATCAAAAAGAATGGTCATACAAAACGGAGGAAAACTGACCTGATGTTATACCAGCGATGCCATCAAAGGCCCGCCTTGTGGCTGACTGATGGCCAGGTCATTGAATGCACGAACCTGTTTGCACAGGAGCAGAGGAGTAGCCCTGAGCCCCCAGCATCCCTGCTGCAAGGCACACGCCCCTCTCCCCCCATCACCCAGCCAAGAGAGAGCCAAACCCCCAACATACCTCCCCCCCAGGCACTTTCCTCCCTTCGGTCACCCCCACAGTTATTTCTTGGCCCTTGCCATAGCACAAGAACAGGAGACCGAGCTGGAGGCAAAGTGAAGCTGTGCAGGCAGTCCTGCTCTGCTAATCCCCACTGCCTGCACGACTGGGAGGGGTCAGGGTGTCTCAGCCTTCATTGTCTCTAGCACATCAGCCTCTGCCATCACAGTCACTGTGCCCAGGCCTTGGGGTGCAGCTCTGTCCTGGCACGCCTTGTGCTGCATGCAGGAACGGCTGCTGCTCACAGGTCTCCTCTTTCCTTCTCCGATTACCCCGAGCTGTGTGGGTGTGTTTGCACTAGAACTGCCAGGCGAGGCCAAGCAGGTTGTTCCAAGGTGCTAATCAGCATCAGAGCACAGGAACAAGCTGCTTTGTTCTGAGGTATCACAGCCCCTTTCCTTAGTACGGGCTGGTTTGCCGACTCTTTTTGCTGTGCCAAGGCTGCTTGATCTTAGAAAGAGGGAGCTGGCAGGGAGAGCACTGGAGGCCTGGGCTTTAGTCCCAGCCTTGCCACAAGGTTTCCAGGAAAAGGACCTGGGCTGGGATCCATTCACAGCCCGCAGTTGCTCCAGCTCTCAATGGCAACGTTCTTCCCTCCATCAGCAGCTGCCCTCAGCGCAGGGCCAGAGCTGGCGGCTGCACTTCCACCCATTCAGCTCACAGAAAGAAGATATTTTCTAAATTATGTTTAATCATAAAGGCTTATTTCTCAATCATTCTGGCTTATTCCAATGAAGATTTGAAGCACAGGTTTTAGGCAGAGCTCTGACAGTCACCAAGGGTCACATTCTGCCTAAAAAGAGTTTAGCTTTTCATCCTCTCGTGATCTGGTAAAGCTTTTACTTTCGTGACTTCCACAATCTCTCCCAATATGCCAGCATGTTCACAATGGTGACATTGCAACCTGCAGGGAGAGAAGAGCATGGTAAAAAGATCCCCAAATGCTGTGCAAAATGGAAAGGGCCACATCTAAGGCACATGGAGAACTGCACCCTTGGCAAGCACTCCTCCGTCCACCCAGCAGGGCAAGGAGCAGTGGAGACATCCCAAGTATTTTGAATGATGAGCCTCCTGACTCTTCAATATCTTTATTTTTTTTAATATCTTTCAAAATAATCTTCTCCCAAAAGATCAAGGGGAGCACCCAGGAGTGGCCTCACAACATGTGCCATGTGCACACAAAACATTTGCAGAAGCCTAAGTCCTGGTAAGTCATAGGAAATAACACAGAGACTCCTGACAGTAACCACAGTCACCTGGAGTTTTGGGTAAAAGGGAATTTTTTGATATCCAGGGAATCCTTTCTGGACTCCAGGCCAGACTGTGGGTTTTTTAAACAATGGGTATCAAGCTGTGATCATAGGCTTGTAGCACATTAAGGTTAACCCAAGATATGTAAAATTCAGCAGTCTCCATTTGGGGAGTTTGTGAGAGGTTTTTCTCATTACGTGGTTTAGACTTGCTGCCTGGGGTTAGCTGTTCCCCAAACAAGATCCAGAGAAGTCCTTTGCTGAGGGAAAGCCCAGACCAGCTTGGAGTTGTGTTGTAAGAAGAAGGCAAGTCCTCCTCACCTCCCAAACTTTAAAGCAAACACATTTTCCAACCCCACTGTCCCCATAAACCTGGAATGATGTCTCACCTCTCTCCCAGGTGTGCTGAGGAGAGGGACATGTGAGCCAGACCATGAGGATGGAGCCTTGCTCAGGCCTCTGCACCCAGGGGAGACCCAGGACTCTGTGAATCCCAGGACACGCCAGGGCCAGGCACAAGGAACAACGGTGAAAACCAGTGAATATTCCAGCAGGAAATTGATCATGTTTGGGATGAACCTTGATCCCACACCGATACTGATGGTGCTGGGAAATGACATTAGTCCTTCTGATGGGAGTGAAACCAGTCCATTTCCAGCATGTGCCACATGATGGTGCCTTCCTTGACTCTCAGCACTGCTCATGCTGAGAGCAGACACATTTTCCCTAGGGAAAACAGACTCAAAATATCCATTTGTTCCAAGAAAATAATTCAGTACCTCTAAAGGGTATCTGGTTCTGTGACTTGAAGTCTCTCTTGTAGTCACCTGCTCCACCATTACTGTTCAGTGTGTCATCCTGGAGGTCCAGGAAGAGCAAATACACGTCAATAAATGGAATGGCGAAACAAAATCCATCTATAATTATGATATCAGAGCAGCACAAAGTCTTTTTGATGTCATCCAGCAGCTCACTGAAATCTTTAAGTGATTTTGTGCTGTGAGAAAGAACAAGCACAGGAGGAAAGCACTGTCAGCAAGAAGGAGGAGACATTGGGGCTGTCACCCTGTGGAACCCTCCATTGTCTTCACACGAGGTGCTGGCTGGAAGGGGGATTGTCTGTGGTCCCCATCCCCAATGCACTTTTGGAGAAGGCACAGGTGCCAGGCAAGGCAGGAGCCCCTGGGTGCTGATGGCATGGGGATGCTCATCCCAAGGGAGCAGCCTGGGGTTTCCCCAGTGCCCACCCAGGCAGGCAGGACCTGCAGCTCTGCAGGAACCCTCACCCCTGCCCTTGTGTGGGACCCAAACCCCTGACCCACTCAGTCTAGAACTGAACCAGTGACTTTCTGGCCCAAAGGCAAGAACACTCTCAATCAAGTCAGCCTGAACTGATTATTTTTAAATTACGTTTGCTAAAAGCAAGAATGAGCAGAAGAGTTGGGGGAAGCAGGGAGTCACATTGCTCTAATCATCTACATTTCAGTGACAGCTTTACTGCTTTTATTTCAAGTCAGCTTGGCAAAAGCCCTTTATCAAGAGCTCTCCTGCAGCATGTGTTTCAAGTCCATAGTAGGATTTTGGATGTGACACATCACTGGGCTGCGAGAGGGCAGGAAGGAGCACGACCTCCCTCGAGTGCTCACAGAAAATAAGTCCAAGCCATTCTGGACAGGGTTCTTGGCTTGACATGACCTAAAAGGGTTTATTTTTAAACTTCCATTTGATGTTAAACAAAGCACCACAAAACTGATTAAGAGCTTTTGCCCACCTATATAATACTTTAAGCTCTGTGTGCCATTAGAATACTTTTAGCGGCACATGTGATGAGCCTACCAAGGAGGTGTAGAGGATCTACAGCCTGGATTATTATAAAAGTGGGCAAGGAAAGAAAAGAAAATTTTTCCTCTACTGGAAGCAGTTCATCCAGACCTTTCCCTGCTAAACAACATCTGACATTTGTAGACAGTGCTGTCTGCCCACAGCCCACCTGCTCTAGTGGGATGGGGTTGGTTGTTCATGTTCTGAGCACAAACTGGAGATAAAACAGTATCTCTGCTGCCTTCAGTGCCTGGCTGTTCCTCCCCTGCCATCCAGGATGGGTCAGGATGAGAGACAGGAGTCTGCAATCATCTCTCACCTCTAAACTTGCTAAGTTTGGTACGAATTCCTGGAGGAGCCAGCAGAGGCCTTTCCTGCCTCCCTGCACACCTCTCTGGCAGGCGCAGCCTGGGACTAGCAGGGGAGCAAAAGCCATTCAGGCCCCAAAATCAGGCGACGTTTTTGCCAGGTTATGTCATGACATTGGGCAAGTTTGGGCTGGGGCACATGGTCATAAAGAAAACCAGCCACCCAGAGCTGGGAGTGACGGGGGGGCCATAAAACTCTCCCAGCAACTGCAGACGGGCCAATGCCTCCCATGCAGGACCATCAGCTCATTTGGGGCTGCCAAGGCTTCTTCGGCTGCTTCAGGAACTGCTGCAGAGTTCTGTGAGCTCTTATTAAGAAGGAGCTTTGTGGTTCACAGTCTGCACAAGCAGTAAACTACATTGGAATTAATCCCAAATATATTTTTAAAAAGCAGAAAAGTTGATTTTTTTTAGTTTTTCTTCTCCCCCCCCCCCCCCCCCCATTTTTTTAACAGAAAAACCTGGCATTTTGAAAGTTTATTTTGAAATTGAAATAAGGCTGAGTGGGGCCTACACTGAAACAGGGATCGCAGCTAACAGAACGTCTCTGTATGGAATACAACAAGGAAATTATTTCCTCAAGGTGGAAATTTATTGCTCCAAGGTGGAAGGCGGAGTGTTTTAAAGAGGTTTTTAATTAATAAAGGGAAACGTGCCAAGAATGCGTTGCATGTTTGAGCTCTCTGCATTAAATACTGCTAACCTGTTGAGGGCTAATTTAGGCTTCAATAATAAATAACAATACACACAGAGGCATAAACAGCCTCCTGCACCTTTAGCAAAATGCATTTAGATGTCTCTATCACATTTTAAACAAATTTTAGGCAAAGAGATGTTGTCTCTTGGGATGCCAAGTAGCTCAGGGCACTTGTCTCCTCAGGTCAGGACACAAAGCCAAGTACCAAAAGTCCCTGGAGCTGGAGAACAGCAGCGTGGTAGGGCTTGGCAGGATATTTATAACATCCCTGGAACAGGAAGGGATTGTGAGACACAAAAGAATTTCTCTCTTTCGTATTTTTTCCCGCAGTAATGCAATTCTAGGCATTCTCACCCAAAACCAGGATGCAATTTCCCAGTGGTCCCAGTCCCTTAGGTGTTAAGTCGCACCGACTTCCATCAAAACCCAATCCTGCATGCCCCAGATTTTCAAAGGAATTTAGGCTCTTAAACTTGAAGATTTGTGCTGAGAGGGATTTTTTTCAAAGCACCTCAACATTTTAAGTGGCTCAGGGGGGAATGGTGCCAAATCTTATCCTACAGGTTTTCTTCTTTGTGGTCCCCAGGCGAGTCATCTCCTGGCACTGGGTTCCACAAGTTCATAACATGAGCCTCCACCAACAAACACACAACTTACCCTGATTTAAATTCCTCCCCACTTTGCCATGCATCAGTTTTCTCTCTCACAGACAGTCAGCCCAAACTGGAGCATCTAATCCTCCGTGCTTAAATCATTCATTATTTCATGCACTTCTGCATGTCCTCCCTTCTCCCAGCGACACAGAATAATTAACATATAAAAGTCTGGTGATAAGTGAAGTTTACGATCCAAACTAGAGGAATGAAGGCTCAGAAGTGAACATTATAAGAGCCCTGTGCCCATAAACATCCCACTTCTGGTGGGCTACCCAGCCAATTAATTACAGGCAGAAATTCTGGCTGAGCATTCATTGCCCACATAAGCTCCTTGATGAAAAATAAACCTCCAGAGTAGTCAGGAGAAAACGAAGTAGGAGATGGTGTGCTGGAGAGAAAAATACACACAGACCAAGAATAGGACATGACCTATGTTTTATAGGGGTTTTTTTGTGTGTGTCTACTCCGCTGTAGTAAAAAAAAGCAAAACCCTTCCCTCCTTTAAGGAAAAAGAAACTGTGCAAGAATACAATGGCCAAGCCATGGGCTTCCTAAAAAATCAGGAATTATTAATCTTCACCTTTTCTCATAAGCTAATACAAGCATCAGCTCCACTTGGGCCAGGCAGCCCCTGACACCTGGGTACAGGAGAGCCTCACCTGGCTCCTGGGCTTGGATCCCCTTCTCTGGTGTGGCTTAACCACTGAGCAGAGCTCCACACTCATCCCTCTGCTGTACTTGAGGAGCTTAGCATGCAGAGAGTCTGGAAACCTTTGGTTGTCCCCTCCAGGTGGGCATGTGCTGTCTGCAGGTGAAACACATGGGGAAAAGGCGATGAGGAGTGATCTGAGATCACTGAATCGCAGAATGGTTTGGATTGGAAGGGACCTTAAAGACCATCTTGTTCCACCCCCTGCCATTGGCAGAGATGCCACCCACTAGATCAAGTTGCTTATAGCCCCATCCCACCTGGCACTGAACACTTCCAATAATGGGGCAGCCACAAATTTTCTGGGGAAACTGTACCAGTGTCTCATCACCCTCAGAGTGAAGAATTCTTTCCTAATATCTAGTCTAAACCTGCCGGTGTGAAGCCATTCCTTCTTGTCCAGTCACTTCAGGCCCTTGTCCAAAGTCCCCCTCCAGCTCGTTTTTAGCCCCTTTAGGCACTGGACAGGCCTGTCAGGCGTTCTCTTCTCCAGGCTGAACAGCCCCAACTCTCCCAGCCTCTCTCCAGAGCAGAGCTGCTCCATCCCTCTGAGCACCTTCATGGCCTCCTCTGGACCTGTTCCATCAGGTCCAGATCTTTCCTGTGCTGAGCACCCCAACGCTGGTCACAGTGCTGCAGGTGAGGTGTCACAAGAGTGGAGGGGGAGAGTCCCCTCCCTCGACCTGCTGGTGACGCTGATTTTGAAGCAGCCCAGGGTGCAGTTGGCTGTAAGAAGTTGCAGCTGCTCTCTCAGCAGGGGATGGGACTTGTGGACGGCTTCAGCAAAAGCTCATTGGTGTAAACAGCAAGAAAGAGCTGTGACCTGGAGAGAGGGGGAGATGAGCCCAGACAGCTGCCTGTGGCTGCCAGACTCTGTACACTGAGCCAGCACTTCCATATTAAATGTCCCAAACAACATCTCTGCCCACAGGGACCATTTCAAGTGTGAAGCAGCTCACTCTGCCACAGTCATCATCATGGGTCACTGCCCAGTGTGGGGGTGTCCTGCCCACCTATCCCCACATCATGCACCCCACTGGCCCCTTGGAGCCCGGCACGTGCCTCTCGCTTCCCTGCAGGGAGCCTGGTCCTGCAGCCAGAGCTCTCAGAAACCTCCGATGCTTGTGACTGGGTTTCCTGACATTAGCCAGGCCTGGCTATATATTACTGGGATATATAATTAAGGCTCAGAGGTTTGCATACAGTAGCTGGCTTTTGTAAGACAAGGAAATCAAGGACTGTGACCAAGAGGGATTTTTCAATGTGAAAATTGAGTATTAAAAGGGTGCTTAAGCCAGCTGAGCCAAAACCACAAGGGGGAAAGGGCTGCCTAGTAAAGGACCAAACAACTGTATCAAACAGGTGAGGGGATCTGAAGCTGCAATGCATTTCATACGGACTCTGGGCCAGTGCAGGCAATGGCAAAGGGGAGGACAGTGAACTGGCAGCCACCCCAAGTGCCCAAAGGGGCCAGACCCACGTCCCTTTCATCCATCCCCTCCAGGCCATAGCACATGGGAACATACCTTGCAACAGCCTCAAGTAGATGCTGTAAAGATCTAGCAAGAAAATTAGGCACAATTCATCCATCCTAGGAAGGATCTGGATGCTCCATGTGCCACTTCCACAATGGCTCCATGAAACAGCTGGGTGCTTCTTACCATCCTCAAGTGACTCTTGGCATGGCTGGGAGGGTAGAACTTGCTGTTTGATGTCACCACCTTATGAGGTCACTTCCAGAAGAAGGCAAATGCTGGGGCAAATTCCTGGATAAACAAAATTCTAGCATTACCACAGGTTGATTATTCTTAATTTACTGGGTTTGCATTGCTGAGCAGTTTAGGCACACACCTGCTCCAGCCAGGAGGAGGAAATCAGGCAGTGTGATGCTGTGTGGACATGGGTATCATCCCTCCTGGCATCCCAGGGGAACAGCCTGCCTCCATGCCAAGGTGGGAGCAGCCAGCAGTGAGATGGAGAGCATCCCTCCATCCTGTCTCCTGGCCAACAGCAAAAACTGCCGAGCACTCCCATGAAGGGCCGTGCCTTTGAGCTTTAGCAGGTTATCCTCCCTTCTTTGTGCACCCATCATGTCTGGAAGCAGAGCAGGAGCCCAAGCACAGACCTTTGCTCTCCCTGGGACCCTTCCCAGGGCTCCAGCATCCCTGCAGTCCATGTGGACTGGCTGACTCTGACCAGAGAACCTCTGGCAGTCATTCCTGGGCTGTTTCCAGAGTTTGCTTGCAAACAAGTTACCAGTTCCTCACCAAAGAATCCAGCTCTGTGACAGATCTTCAGTTTTTATGCAAACATGCCAGTGGGATAGCTCACATCCATGATTGCTCCTTGCCTTGGATCTTCAGGAGAAAGAGCATTTACAATTGCCAATTTATTCCAGTTAGTCAGCAGCTCCATGCTGCAAGTCTGGACACTCTGAGAGCACTTGTTCCAGGACACACACGTTTCCCAAGGCATATCTTTGAGCAAACCACAAAAATTTGTTTCTTGGAGCAAACAGTGGTGAAAAATTGAAACCAACTCATGCAGAAGAACTCATTAACTTCATTTGATTGACAATCCCCTCATTAATCTGAGGCCGAAAGGGCCAGAGGAGATGCATACACCTACAAGAAGCTGTGGAAAGTACAAAGTTTTCAAAGCTGTTTTTTGCAGGATTTTAAAGCCCCTCGGAGGAGGGAAAGGCAGAGCAGGGCTGAGGACCTGGCAGGCTACAAGACAGCACAAAGGCAGTGCTGGAGCAGGGACTGGGCAAACCCAGGAATTGTGCTCATCACCCAAACCCATGGATGGTGCAAGCACTCCTGACCTTGGGCTGATCCATAAACCAACCAAAAAACTCCAATGGGATCCACCCTGCAGTTTCACTCTGCTGAACCCCCAAGGCTCCAGGCAAGGCCAGTGAAGAGGCAGCAATGACCAGCATAGCAGCCTGGACCTGTCCCAAGGGGTGCTGTGATCCCTCCAGCCCCACCCTGGAGCCAGGGATGTGTAATGGACACGTGCAAAGTAACCACATCAGTGTATCATTCCAGTGGGACAGGCAGCTAGGTGAGGACATGCCCTCATCAGTCTTCTCACGTCCAAAAGTGTCCGAGGTGAAAGAGGTTAATTAACAGAATACCCACCTCTTCTTCAGCCTCTTCAGCATCAGTCTGGGCAGCCAGAAGGAGGAGGAATGGCAGGAGGAATGCTGCTGCATCCAGACTGAGCCATAACTCCCAAACTGAGATAGACTTCTAACATGTTCCTGCAGAGCTGTGGGACCTGATTCCTAGAGCCCCACAGCACAGCTGATGCCACTGCCTCTCATTTCGATATGATTTTTGCAGTTTACTGGACCTGAGCTCCCACTATGGGGAAAGAAAAGGATTATTCTCTGGCCCTGTTTCAGAGCTGGTGCTGTGAAGGTCTGATCTACGGCCTCACACGAGCTGAGCAGCGATCCCAACACACAGCACACTGCAGGCATCTTTCCTACTCTGCTCTCTCAGCCTCGAGTTTTGCTTTTTAATTTCCTGTGGCTACAGAGCACCATTGGAGGGTCTCCCAGGGACAGTGTTTCCCATACACCATGGTCAAGGTTGGTGGGAGGGACACAGTTGTATCAGTCTCAGCACAGGGGGGTTGCCTGCAAGAAGGCTGTTTCTGATGGATTATCCAAGTATTTCAAGCCACAATCAGCCTTAAAGCAAAAAACCCCCAAACACTCCAGGGGAATATTTAACCTGGTGGCTGGTGATCTAAAGCTGGCAGCAAACAGGGAAAGGTGATTGCAGGAGCAGCAACACGTTGCCTTGGGGTGCAACTTCATGGGCTCTTGGGGAGCAGGCACCAACTGCCCTGGACAAGAAGTCAGCACAGCAGCAGCAGCTTTATTTTGGGCAGCTGCTTGAGCCCTATCTTCACAGAGCAGCACAGCTCCAGCGATGCCGCCACCTGGGAAAGGCCCAAACCTTGTACACTGGCTACTTTTGCTCAGAGCAGAGCAAATTATGCTCTCCTCAAGAGGAGCCTTAGGCTGAAGTTTCCTGGCCCCAAACCAGCGCCTACCACTAAATCCTTGCTGTCCAAGTTTGCTGTGAAGTTCCAGCTCAGGGAGATCGTGCATCCCTTCCCCATGTCCTATATTTGTATTATTTACATTTCACAGCAATGCTCACCTTACTTACAGGTCTGTGGGATGCCCCAGAAGTTATCAAGAAATTACTGAATTATGGCTAAAATTATGGCTAAACAAGCACTGACCATAAAACTTGAAGCATTTCACAGCCATCCTCCTCATTCCTGAGTATTTTTGCCCCTTTGCTGGTGAGGGCTCTCAACACCCCCAGACAGTGCAACTCTCTGAGCTGAATTAGTTGACAGGGATTTTTTTCCTCAGAGTATGTAAATAAATATCAATATTCTAAACCAAAGACCTCCCAGTAACTAAATATTATTTATCTTAAATTTATCTTCAAACTAAACAGCTTTGTCACATATGTACAATAATAAAGAAACAAATTACAAAGGAGGAATTTGATTTTATTGGTTTTATTCAAAGCCCATGCGTTACATATAAATTCTGAACAGACTTTTCACAGTTCATTAGAGATGTTGTCAAAACTTTGGGTGAAGCTTGTTTCACTTCCCCACCAGTAACAGGAGACATCACAGCCTGGTTGCTTGTTTTAGTTTTATTCGCTCTTCACAACAGTGACCATTTTCAAACTGTATCAGGGAAATCCTCCACTTCACTGGGGAAAGGCACTTGTGAGAAAACAACAGCTGAGCACGTAGTCTGAATTTGGGTCTTTTTAGGTATTAACTTGATATCCCAAGTAGGGTTACTGACAATAAACCCCAACATCTTGCTCCCTGTGTGTGACCAATTAGCACGTGACGGTGTGTTTGCTAAGGATTTACAAGAAATATCTTCCTCATTTTATCAACAGTCGCTTGGGTGGCAGCTCGTGGCATTTTGCATCCCAAAATATCTGAGAGACCACACACCTCGCATGTACCCCCGATATAGATTTTGGCACTCGTGCATCTCACTTCTTGGTAGCTGGTGGCTGTGCTGCTGGTGTCATCTGAGCAATGCACTCCGGCATTTCGGAGGTGTCAATCTCCTGGGAGCGCCGCACCCGGAGCTGCTCAAAGGGCATGACGGAGCACGCTGGGGACACTTGGCAGGGGGACTGCAGGGTGAGAGGCTCTCCTGCAAGCTTTAAGCAGGATGAAATCTCCCTGCCGGCACTGGAAATCTGTCTCAGGGAGGATCATAGGATAAAAACAAAGACATTCAAACCCCGGAAGGAATTATTTTAAACGTCAGCGGGATCTGTAACTCCTTCAACAACATTTGCAATGAAAAAAAATCGGTGAGCATAGCTTCAGTCAAGCCCAGCTTAGCAAGAATCCTGCTAATGCTGCTTCCTTCACCGCCGGCAGCCCTGGCTGGGGCTCCGGCCACTTGGCCAAGCCACCCCCACCTGATCCAGCAGGTACTGGAGCACTACAACACCAATAGTGGCTCAATCCTGCTGGGTGCTGAGCACTGACCTGACCAAGCCCTTAAGAACATGCTTCATTTAATGGTGTGGGTGCTGGGAGCCCACCGGGACTTTTGTATTTGCAGTACCAGAGCTAAAGTTTTCAGCAACTGCAAGATCCAGTCCTGCACCTGGGAGTGTCCAAGCCAGGCTGGATGGGGCTAGCAGCAAACTGGTCTAGTGCAAGGTGACCCTGCCCTTAGCAGGGGGTTGAAATGAGATGAGCTTTAAGGTTCCTTCCAACCCAAACCAGTCTGTGGTTATGTGATTCTATACCGTCAGACGGGGAAAGGCTCTCAAGCAGCAACACTGGATACAGCTGTTCCTGCCAGTTGAGCTGCAACTCCAAGGACACATCAGCAGCAGCTTGCACTGCTGTCCCCAGTGTCCCTTGCACTTGTTATTGGTCACTGGCAGAGATGGTGGTACCAAGCCAGAGGGGACTGACCTAGCCAGGCTGCTCTGACACTGAAGTGCAGAGATCTACAAATCTATAGGAGGGAAATGGCCAGGCATGGGGGAAGCTCATATGGCAGCTGCCACCCGTTCCTGTGGGCTTGGGGAACATCAACACACATGGGTGAGCTCCTGGTTTCATTCCAGCTCAGTTTAGTTTCCAAAAAAGGATTGTTCAAAACTTACTTATTGCTGGTTTATCCACTACATCCTCCTGCAGAGCCAGCAATGGGAAAGGACAAGCACAGGTGTCCCGAGGGATTTCAAGATGAAGGTCTTGAAGGTCAGAAAAGCTCAGCCATTCATTTTACAAAATATCTTGTCTCTAGGGGTTTTTGAAATTAGGATTACAAAGAAAGAGGGCTCCAATTTAAACACAAAATATTGCTGGACACTGTATTAAAGCTATTTACATCCTGGTTAAACCGAAGCAGCAGCTTTGTCAATAAACTGAGCCAGCTTCACATCTCTCCTGGTCAGCCCACCACAGTCGTGGGAAATCAGAGTTATCTGAACCTGTCAAAAAGGAAAAGAAAGAGGTTACAAAGGCATTTTGATCTCTGACACATAGGCTGAACAGCAATTCATTGGGAACGCTGTGTGTCTCCATAGTGAGCTGGTTTTACTTGGTGCTCCTGGCAAGCACCAAGCTGGACCCTCCCTGCTCATGTAAACCAGAAGACGCTGTAGGTGAGGAGTTACAGAGCCTGGAATCTCACCAAAATGAGCCCCTTTGCAGAATAACACAGGCTTTGCATTCTTGGGTTTCATCCAAGAAGAGGTGTCTGATTAAATCACTCACTCTTTACATTTAAATTCCATGGATCAGTTTCATGAAGAACCTGGGCCAGTGACCAAGCTGCCAAGAGCTGCGTCAGAGGCTCACATTTTGTTAAAAACCAGCATCCCAAAAGTAAAAAAATTCTTAAGCTTGTTGCAGATTAATTTAAAAATTTTTAAAAAAGCTGTCTCACAGGTCTGTTTAGACTGAGCCAGATGACAAATTGGGCATTATTTTGTCTTGCCTTTGACTGAGATTTTGGGAAGACGCAAAAGGAAAAAAAAGACAAATTCTGAATATTCTGGAAATCCAATAAAATCAGGAAGAATGGGTGATCAGGATTTTTTCCAGTGATCATTTAATGTCCCTTAAACAAGGTGACCTGAAGGGCTGATGAGGAAGAGTCTCTGCTGGGAGGCTCAGTTGCAGTGAGAGGTGGGATGTCCTGCTCTGGAGGTGGTGGTCTGAGCTACAGGCTGCTTGTCGACATGTCCTTTCTTTTGGTATATTTTTAGTGGGACTGCCATATATTCACTAAATGCTACAACAAACAGTGTGATATAATGCAATGAGAAGTATTAGAAAATAAAACTGAAGGGAGAGCAATAATTTCACCCTTTACACAGCACCTTTCATTCGTGGGTTACAGTAATCCTTGTAACCCTTGTAAATACAAGACCACCATCAGTTAGGTAATATTATAAACAAATTTTATAAGCTGCTATGTTGAGACATAGGAGCCTACAATTTTTTAAAAATCAAATCTAAAATGAGACTGCCAGGCTCCCATTTAGGTACCAACAGTCTGCTACCCTACACCGCTGAGTTCCTGACCTGCTGCACAGAGAGGAATGAGAGCTGGTGAGCAGTCTCAAAACACTAATTTATTCAGGTTGGCTAAATAAGAGTTTAAAGGCTTCTGTTTTATTTTTAGATCTCAGCCAGAGGGGTGAAGCCACAGGCCCCAACCATATAGCTGGCAGCAAGCGCAAAGAGCTTCATTCTTGATTCCTCACCGCTGCAAATCTCAGCATCTCTTTAAAATCTCGTATCTCTTTATAGAGACACTTCCCATTCCCTTATCTTGTAGACAAGCTACAAATAAAGGCAGAGAGAATGGGCGAGTGGTTTGGTCTCCTTAACTCCAGTGCCGTGTGAGTAACTAGGGCTGGTGAACACGTTACCTTGCTGTAGACATTAAACCATTCTGGGTGGTGATTCATCTTCTCTGCTTGTAGAGCAACACGTGTCATAAATCCAAAAGCCTAGGGAAAGAGAGAGCAAAGAGGAAAATACTCCACCCGCCAGGATTGGCAAGATTCACTCCAAAATCTCAAAATCTCCTCAAGATGCCCCAGATGGCTGCACCTTGGGTTTGTGTGTGCTAAAGAGGCATTTGAACTTCTCATGCCACTGGTGCATTTCCCAAAACAGCTGAAATGATCCCCTACAGATCCTGGTAAATCACTCTGCTCAATGTGACTTAGCCCAGTACTCAAAGCTATTGCTGACAGCAATGATTTTACCTCTGGCATCAGCAGGGATTTTAAATATCCATCCCAAGTCCTCCATCCCCTACTGCATCTTAGAAACGTGCCATTTCTAACTAAGCACCATGCCACAGTATGGCCAACACTGCTTCCAGAAACACACCTCTCCCTTTAACCACTTTGCTATTTATTTTATTGGGGAGAAAAAGGCAGTGGGTGGGTCTGCCCCTCTGCTTTATGAGACATGTTTTCCCTTTAAACGAGTTAAAATATGTTTTCCAATCCTCTGTCCCTGCATGCTCCCCCAGGACACAGGTTTTATCATAGGCTCAAAAGGAAAATAATAGCAGGCCCTTGCCAAAGTACTTAGGAGCAAATCACTGCATTATAAAGAAAATTAGAATGTCCATGCAAATCAAGACTGTAATTATGCAGCGGGGCCGGAAGGGCCTGGGAATGTGAGCAGGACGCCTCCCAGCAGCAGGCTTTGTTCATACCAAGCTCCATCCATCGGGTTCAGGACCTGAATTAACATGCAAAGCTGGAGGAACATCCACGTTACAGTCTGGTTCAGATTATAATACAACAAGCTCCACAAAACCATACCTGATTTAGGTAGGTTTTTAGTGCTAATTTATGGAAGAGAATGTATATAGCCCGCATTCCACCAGGCGATGGCCATTTCAAACAAACATGTGGTCAATGAATAACATATAATGGTTGATAATAGTTTCAAGTCTTTTTCCCTCTCACAAATTGCAAAAACCTTTAAGGAAAAAAAAGAATTGGTGCCTGGATGAAGAATGACTTTATTGGTCGCTTTGCCAGTCAAATGAATGCAAACGTTATAATCAGAGAAAATCATTCCAATGAGGTTTGCCATTTGGAAATCACCAAACTGTCAGCAATTAAAAAGCTTTTTTTCTTTGACCCAAGAGCATTCCAAAATTCAGAAGAATCTAACTTCCCTTGAATCTCTCACTTGGTTTAGTTTTACTTTGAGTGAACAATTACTTTAAAAATTTGCCCATGTTTCAGCAGTATACTTTGAAGTAGAAAGCTGCAAGTTGTGCATCCGATGTTAGCAAAGATTTGCAAAGCTTCTCTATTAATAGTGCTGATTTAAATGTTTTTAGCGTGTCCATGGGCTTAATGCTATTTACAACACAGCAATCTGTACACAGAAATGTCCCCAGAAGTTTAAAACAGTGATGTGTCTGCAACCAAAGTGCCTTTATAGAAACAAATACCAAGGGAAAAAATAAGAATGAATTTATAAAATCCCCTAGCAGGTTTGTGTATGCTCTATTGGTGTCTGTCTGTTCATCCCAGGAACTCGCCCACATACGTACAGACCCGGGTCACACTGCAAACACAGTCACTAATGGGTGAGACAGTAATCATTGCTCCAACGAAAGCACACAGAGAAAATTACACAAGCAAATGACTCTTAAAAAATTAATTTGCTCTGTAGACCTTCCTCCACACTTCAGATGACAAATCCTCCTCATCAGTGGACCACCAAATCCCCCCAGTCAGTGCACCAACATGCCATCCCACTACCCCTTCCCCGCTGAGAGTGGAGTCTCCAGCTGAATAAAATGGACATCGGTCATAAAATTGTTCATCCTACCGAAGACTGCTCAACCTGAGACTGTCCAACTCATGAAAAGGAATAAATTCCAGCAGAGAGGACTCTCCCCAGGACACATCCTGCTGCTTGTTGCTCCAGCTGCCCACAACTGTTGCAACCAGAGAAGGACGAAGCCTGCCCGCCTTCGTGCATGCCCTGCTCTGCTCGGAGACGTTCTCCTTCCTTGCACATTACCCACAGCAACTTACTCACTGCATTTTAGTTTATTTTAATTACACACAAAATGTATATCTCTCACTAGGAAAATGAGCTATGGTTCTACTGAGCAATTTCACCAACACAACCTCCATTAAGGTCTTAAATACTTCCTTTGCAAATTAAATGAATTGGAACACTATTGTTTATGAATCACCTTTATATTTGTAGAGCCTTAACCTTTCTTTGGGAAAATACAACTGGCTCTGGAAGGAAAAGATATTTAGGTTTGGTTAGATATTAAAACACTATTACACAAAATCAGTTTGGACATTTCTTCACGTCTTGAAACTTGATCGGTAATTTGGTCTAATTGGTGATCAAGGAAACTATCTTGTGATCAATTAAAGTAATTACCGCATTCCGGCAACACAACCAACCTTAATTTGAGCAGGAGTCTGCACTTCTTCAACTTTAATTAAAAATAATGAAAATTATTATGCAGTCTGCAGTGCAAGATCATTGTCAAAACTGCACTGGTGGGCAGAGTTTATCAGACCATCACACATTTCTTGATGAAAGTAGGACAAGCACTTCACTCATTACAGTGAGACCCAACACAGTCTTGACTTTCACCCTATTAACAACAGGGATCTGCAGTCCCTTGGCCCCTAACGAGAACTTTTTCTGATTTTTCCTTCAAAAATAAAAAGACAGGAGAAAGAAAGATTTTGTGCATTTTCTAAAAGCCATAAAGAAGTATTAAAAGAGACTTCAGTGGAGTAAATATTATGAAGTATTCTGTTTTTTCAGTAATAGGCATATTAGACACATTTTCAACCTAACCCTTTTAGGACTTCTGGGCTAAAATAGTATCCAGACATACAGGGAACTCCACACAAGTAGATCATGCCACCCAACGGGTGGCAAAGTGCAGAGTCCCTGCAACAAACCATGAAGAGCAATGTAAGTAAGGAGCGAAGCAATCCTGTAAGGACAAGATGCCTTGGGTGCACTGGTACATGTCTTCCCTCTCCTTCCCTTCATGTCTTTTAAGATCATGAAAGAACGAACTAAAAGCTACTGGTGTTTCAGTTGTAACATCACATCTAAAATGTCTGTTAAATATTAGCAGCCCTACTATTGTCTCCATGAGATAAAAATTAGGGCTACTCTTAGAAGAACAAGTTAACCCAAAGAAGTGAAAAAAAACCCCCAGGTAAACTTAAAAAGAATTCAGCTATCTCACAATGTTTTGTGACTGGCCAAACTGCTCTTGAAACTGATATAATCTACTATCACAAAATAAGACTTAATGTTACTTTTGTTTCCAGAGAATGGGAAAACCAGGGCCAGACACTTTGCTGTCAAAAGTGGGAGGAAAGATGAAATTCCATCTGCCCCTCTGCTCCACACAGTGCTGCACAGCTCCGGGAGAACCGCACAATCCTGGAGCTAATCTGCTATTATTCTTCCTTTCACACTCCTTAAGCAAGGAATCCATTCATCTTAATACTTTTTAAACATGCTGCTTTTGTACAATGCTTGCCAACATTATCTTGATGAGTTATACATCAAAGGCCCACAGGTCGTTGTGTTGTGCTCATACATCACCTACTGCAAGTCCCCCGTGATGGATCACCCCCGTGCATCTCCACAAGAAAGCAGCTGACAGTACTTGACTTGAAAGTGGAGATATATAAGAAAAACAGCTGAAAGGCTCAACAATATAACCATGCACACTTTTTATTTGTTTGTTTTAAAATGAAGTGTGCACTCGGGCTTCTTAAATCCTCTGGACGCCCAGCCAAGGAAAGCATGTGCTAATCACAAGTACATTAAGGTTTCTGCCTCCCATCTGTCATTATAACGCTGGAGGTAGCATTAACCCTGACCTTCTGCAGTGCAAGGGCTACCTGTCTTCCCTTCCCCCGCCACCCAGGCTGCATCTGTACCATTTATCAGTGGGAAATTAATAAATTACTCAGGTTACAGTGACACTGTCATACAGGAGATGACTACACCTCACACGTTTGCTCTCCACTCACCTGAGTAAAAAGTACCCAGGGTACAGCACGTATTCTCCTTAGCAGTTTGACACTTGTAACAATAAAATCAAATCATTAAGGTTCACTCCCAAACTCCAGAAGCTTTCATATATCCAGTTGACATTACTACCTAACAGTGAGCTACAAGCCAGAAGATAAAAGGAAAAAGCTCTTTAACGTCAAGCTATTGTAAGTCAGGACCAGCTGCTAGTCACAAGGGCTGTCACGACATTTCCGCTGTGCTCGCAGGAAAAAATTGCAGTTTGTTTTATTTTAATTCTCTTTATTCCATCACTACTTTTATCGTATAAATATCATAAATCATGCCATAAAGCTACACTCTTTATCTGAAAATGACAACATAGTTAAAACACAAAAAAAGAGGAATCTAACTAGTATTTAGCAAAGTGATGGCAGCAGCACAGAAGGACAGGTATTCATTCACAAAACCACGTGCCCATTTTGGGATTCTTCCCAGCTGGCATCATCAAGCTGCCTGACTATCCCCAGGGACACTGGATCCACATGGCATTAGATATTTTCCTCCTTTTTTTTGTCTGTGTCTGGATTCATACACAACATAAAACAGGTTAATATCTTCTCATTGTGCTCCCCCTTTTCTAACATCAATCCACAAACAGTGAGGCAGTAATTAAGAATGCAAATAACCATGCACCAAAATAGAGCTAAACTCATGTTACTCATGTCCTCCATCTCTCTGCGGAGGCTTCAAGTAATGGACAAGGCAGATCAGGCATTGTGCCTACAATTCCCTACTCCCTCCATCCCACCCCATCCTGACATGGGCACCCAGCAGGGTCTGACGGTGAACAACACCTGATGAACCACTGGTAGAAATTTAGTTTTCTCTTCTTTAATAGCTTGAGCAGCAAAATATTGTGAACAGAGGCAACCCTCCCATTCCCCAGCATCACTTGTGACTAGGGAAAGCAGTGCTTTTAACTCTGAAGGATAAGGATACTAATGACAGGAAAGGATGGAAGAATAATACTACAGACACACTGGCATGGACTGAGATGCCATTCCTGTCTTCATAGCAATATCTGAAACTGTAAAAACCCCCACAACTCAAATTTCCAACTGAATTGTCAATGCTTTTCTGTGTTTACAATATTCTTTAAAAATCCAGAGCTGACCACTCACATCCCCCATACTTATCTGCATACATCATTGACACAAAAGTGCAATGCTGCTTTACACTCCAAAAAAAGTTACCTATTTATATTCCTATTGTGGCTGTAAACATTGCTCTCTGTGTTAGATGTGCAGCGGAGAACGTGCAAACCTCTACACCATGTTCTCCAAAGAACGCTGTTTCTGTCTCCTAACACTTGTTTACAATTATGTCAGTGAAGAAACCAGCTTGCCAGCTCTATATCAAACATTTCTGACAGCAAAAGCACAAACACTGATCTATTCTAAGTAGTTTGCCACTCTATGTAATCTTGGAAAAGGCATTCTTGCCTTTGATTCCAAAAATGTTTATACTTCATACATTATGCAAATAGTTTTTATATATTAAGAAATAATGCAAGCAAAGCTCAAGTTAAATTAAATTCTTCACCAATAACCTTGCCAAAGCACTGATTTTCCTATTAAAAAAATTATTCCAATTTGTTGATCTTACATTGGATGAAACATACTGTAACAATCTTCATAATTTATGTCCTGTTGGGACACTATGATTTAAAGTAACATAATACAGACCAGCATCACTGCTAATCTAAACCACCTGACCAGATAAACAACAGTTTCCCCTTCTCTCTTCACTGAGGGTATTTCTGTTTATTGTCATATGATTTACCAATTTGAAGAACATGAAGAATAACTGGAGGCAGAGAGGAGTGGAGCTGGGAGGCACAGCCTTGCCTCGATGGGGACGTTTCTCGCACAGGTACCGGTACAATGTCAAGAGCCGCAGGAGATGACAGAAGGCAATTTCAGGAATGCTGTCCCAGGAAAGGCCCACACCGCTTGTGGCAAAGGGAAGTTTGCACTCACCCAGCACCCTCTAGACCCAGTGCAGCACTAGACACAACACAGTTCTGACAATGCTTGAGATGCAGCTCTCCAAAGGGATTGGAGTTTAAGGCTTCATCTTCCCAGTTCAGCCATGACCTAAGCTACGACATCACAGAATCAGAATGACAGAATGGTTTGGGTTGGAAGGCACTTTAAATACCATCTTGTTCTAATCTCCTGCCCCAGGCAGGAACATCTTCCACTATCCCAGGTTGCTCCAAGCCCCATCCAAGATGGTCTTGAACACTTCCAGGGATTCACAGCTTTCCTGGGCAACCTGTGCCAGTGCCTCACCACCCTCAAAGGGAAAAATTTCTTCCTAATATCCAATCTAAATCTACCCTCTTTCATCTTAAAACCATTAATAGTCATAAAGCAGATGCAAGTGTCATTTGCCCCATCTGAGTTTCAACCGGTTTGAAAGGCAAATTCAAGTATTCTGCTAAGGTCAATGGACATGGATCAGTGCAAGGAAAGGGACTTTGAGGAAAGTAGAGAGCACTGAGCTGCACTTAAATCCTGCTCCTTGCTCTTCTCTCCTCTTCCTCCCAAGCTCATTTAAGTATGCAAAAAACCCTTGTGTACAATCTGTACAACAAACCCCAACCTGGTCTTTTCTAAGCCTGTTTATATCAGGATTTTAACAAACGCTGAATTTAGGCCTTCTTTCTCTTACTGGTAATAATAAACCATAAAATGTTACATGTATTACCTTCTTCTTCATCACATCTTGACTTTTCCAGCAGCCTCCATGCTGAGGATCTTTATTCCTATTCTCCTTTTTATTACAATAAGCGATTGCACTATGGCTTTCATGAACAGAACACAGAAAATATTCTTGGTGATTTAATGAACAGACTTCACACCAAAATTAATCACCTGTTCCACCAGAGAGATTTATAGACTTGATGGAGTAGAAGCGACAGAAAATGGAGATGTCTTAAGGCAGCATAAAAACTTTCTGGAAGTGATAAAAGTTTCAATGTCAATACAACCATATTAGAAAATACATTAGTTTGTTTATAGGTAGATAAATATAATTTTAGTTGCCCATAACAACTTCTGCAAAATAAGTAGATACCCTAAATCCCAAGCAGACCTGGAACTAGGTCATATGGTATTTGTGATGCATCATTTCATATTGAAATATTCAAAATAAATGCTTTTATTTTTCCTTTTTTTCCCCCAGTCCCTCAGCACTTATAAACATAGACTAATAAATATTATTTTATTTATTAAAAGTTGTAGATCTCTAAATTACATTTTCCAGAAAAAAAGAGGGAAATAATCCCAGGTTTCAGGACTGAACTAGAACATGGAAGAAATCCTCCAGCCTTGTCAAAAGCTCAATGTGGCTCTCCACCTCCCAAGCCATTTTTGTGTGCTTTGCGTTAAAAAATGTAATACAAAGGTTGCACTTAGGAGGTTTGCACCAAATAAAACAGCAATTTCAAGAAACATGACTTTTTAAAATGAGCTTTTTGCACCCTACCTAAAAACATGAAATAACACGGTGAAGTCCCCATTTACTGAGCACCTGCTAAAGTAATCAGGCACTTAATATAATAAATTCTCTTGGCTGCATAACTGAAAGAACAATGATAATTTGACTTGTTAAAGCTAATGTTTGGTCCAGCAAATCAAACCCTTGGCTGTACTGTAGTAAAGCCATCACACAAACCACTATAAAATAAAAGTAGTAACAACATGCAGGGAGTCCCCAGTTCCAACCTTCTGAATTCAGACACCTGAGCCCTCTGCTAAAGCAGAGGGCAATGAATCATCCTTGACAGCACAGTGCCAGTCCATGACATGAAGGTATCATAAACCAGAGCAGATCAGAATTAATTTAAGTGAATGCTCCACTTTTAGAAGTTTCTCAAACCCTCTGACTTTTATGGAGTGCAGGTATGGTGTAGAAGAACAGAGGAGTTCATTATCCCATCACGCCGCATTTTGGATGAAACACATTTGACTAGAGCAGAACAAAATATTCTGCTATTTTCCCCAATGTTTGTTTTTACTCATATGTGAAGGAATGATTTCATTCTGCAGACATGAAAGTGAAGTTCACATGCCATCCCTGCTGTTGATAACACAGGGATGCTCAGACAAAATTCTCCTTGGTCTTTTGGCCAAGATTACACATACTATCAGTTTAATATCCAAGATCTTCTCTGCTGAGCATCCAAGGGCAATCATATCCTGCCTCTGATAATCCTCTAAATCTCTGCCATTTATGATCCTAAGAACACATCAAAGAATGATAAGAAAGGCTTTGCTTTATGATGGATTAAGGGAAGAAGTTGGTCTCATGACCATTTCATCTTCCACTATCCTGTCAGCTTTTTTGGTTTAGTTTGTTTTTTTAAAGACAAGTTCAGCAATTCAAACATGCAACAGAGAAAACACGATGGAGATATGAGGAATTTGGACAGGTCTTCCCATCATTCTCTTGGCCAAGCCAGAAGCTAAAAAGATCTAGAGATTTGCAATAAAGCAAACTAAGGACCATTTACTGCAGATCCAGTCAGGGAATCGTTTCACTCAACTGCTGAAGGTGTCCTACTGTACTGTCAGAACAGATTTTAATGTTTGGCCACCTTTTACAGTAGAAGAGTTTAGGCGATACGCAGGGGCAGTGAACTCAGGAGGAGACTTACCTGGGCCAGCACTGGCAGGCTGCTAATTTATATTGCACCATAAAATTCAAATGTTATTTTCCAAAAGAAGACATTTAAAATCTAGAAACAACAGAACATTTGGGAAAAAAGAGTAGGACAGACCAAGCATCTTCCCAGACAAGATGGGGCATCCTTCAAGCTCCGCACAGCTGGGTCCCTTGCCTGGTTTGCCATGCCCACTGCTCCCTCTGGGATCTGTAGGTCACCTCGACCTGAGCTTCATCTCCTGTCTCTGCTATTTGGAAGAATAGCTGGAGCAGGTCACAGAGAAAAGGATAAAAGCAGCTACACTAAGTTGTGTTATTAAGGACACAGCTCACCTAACTGCCAACAATTCAGATACTCAACCTGCACTTCACATTATCCACTGTCTTCAGACTCCTTCTTATGCTCCAAGCACATGCCTGGAAGTGACAGAGTATGTTCCAAGAGCAATATTTTGAGAAGTTCCATGGGGTTTTTGTTGGTTGTTTTTTTACCAGAACACAAGGGCTTCTCTGGGCAACCCACGCTGCTTGTACACTGGTACACCTGGAAACAGGGACACAGGCTCAGGAGGGGAGGCAAATAGGATTTCTGAGTTCTCCAGTGAACATCAAATTTCTTTTAGAAATTCGCATGAGCCACAAAGGGAAACCCTTTGTAGAACTCTTGTTTTTTTGTTAGATTGGGCATTACAAGATGCATGCATAAACCTAGCATTCTGGGCTTGTACAGTTAACAGTATTTTAGCTTACTACAAGCACCCACACATTGTAACACAGACGAAATGTTCCCTCAACCAGGGACACCTTGGACATACACAGACATATATTTAACTGTCTGTTGTTATTCTCATCCCAGTCTGAGGAAAATCACAGTAGATGATGCAATCAGGACTTTTTCCTCAGATGCTAGGAATAAATAACATTTTCCTACAAAGCATCCTTAGCAATAAATAAACCCAACAGTGCGGTGCTGACTCAGCACAGGGCTTCCCACTCATCACTGTGTTCCCACCAAACCCCTCCAAGACATCACAACCAGCTTCATGTTTGTCCAAAATGACTTTTCATCTCAGCCAAACAAAACTAAAGGAATAAAGGGCAAGTGGAAGAAAGGAAGCTCTCCCCCCAAAAAACCCATGTGAAGTAGGTTTGTAGCTTTATAAAAGAGGGCTAAAAAACCTCCACATGCCTTGCCCTGATAAACCATGGCCCTGCCAGTGGCTTTTCAGAGCAGATGTAACGTTTTAGCCAAACGTGATTGTTTGTGAAAGAAATAATTCTGATCAAAACCCAAAATTGCAGCCAGCAGAAGAGCTGCACTTCATCACGCTAATCCACCCTGACGGGGAGCGGCGAGCGGAGATTCCTACTGCGAGAGGAGCAGATGCGAAAGGTCAGCACTGGCCCGTGACTTCAAACCCCTTAACGTGTAAAACAGTGTGCATTAAAGCCTGAACCGGCTCACGGCGGGATTAACGGATGTCCGCTAAGTGGGTTTGATGTGCTTTTGGTGAGTAATGGTTAATTTTGAAATAGGGGCGTTGTAGTTTTATTTTAGTTATTCTGCCAGCCGGAGTCCATTTTTAATTACAGCTGCAGAGAATAATATCCCAAAGCGCGTCGCTCCTTTGTGGGAGTATGAGAAGGTGAGAGCTGCCGGTGCTAAAGGCAATTTACGGTTTGAAACCATAGGCAGGCGTTGCTCCAAAAGCAAGGAGATGCAAAAGGTTAAACAACCAGGATTGCATTTAACCAGCATCATTCCAGTGCCCCCATAAAAATAAATTTTACTGCATAAAGGAGTTTCTAGAAATCAGTTTTCCTTAACTGAAAAGATAAGAACATTCACTGAGTAACCATCTTCTTCAGAAGAGGCAGTCATACTTGCATATTCCCAAATGAAGCTATTCAACTGAATTCAAACCCACTGAATTTTCCATTCATTTTTCAAAGGTGTTTTATCATGGAAAGTGCCGAAACTGTAGCTAAAATTAGGTTGACCTGCTCCCATTTGCTCTCTTTGAGCACTGTCCACATGGCTGTAAGAACATTTGTTCTGTTTAATTGAAAAAAATCAATTTGTGCAGCTGGAAAAAAAAAAAGGAGAAATATTTTTTTTTTGCTAGAAATCTACAAGACAGCTTGTGAGATCCAAAAGACATTTTGACAAATAATTTCTTTTGCGTTTTCAGATCAATGCATGCAACAAACATAAGACAAATGCTGCAATAATTTTTACTTGAGTGATAATAAATCCATCTGTTACAAAAAACATTTGTATTGGAGCCAACTGGAGAGCAGCCCAAAGGTCAACCGGGCAGATTTTAAGCAGTGGAGTGCATAAAAGGAGATACAACAGGTCTACTGAGGGGGGAAAATTCAGCAATTAGAAACACCACACCCCAATAATTATAAACAATAAAATAATGGTTTATTTTAGGGAGAAATATGACTTAGGTCATCAAGAAAATGAGTATCCCAAATTACAGTTAAGTCACAAAAAACCCCAAAACTGATGCAAACTCTACCACAACCAGGATGCGACATTTTGCATGATGAAGGACATATGACCACTCTTGAGTCTTCAATTTAAAGATAATTATTTTTATTTAAATATGATTAATATCATGACATTTTAAATAACCCTGGTGGCCTGGTACCACTGGCAGTGCCATGATGAAATTATACTGGTGACATGGGTACTGTAACAGCACTTGTCACAAGCAGGTGGGACACAAGGGTGGTGGCCTCTACACACACAGACCCTGGCAAAGAGGAGATGGGACACTCCACAGCACAAAGATAAACCATCACCTAAAGGGGCTACAGGAGAGACAGGGAGGGACTTCTTACAAGGGCATGGAGTGACCGAACAAGGGGCAATGGCTTCAAAGTGACAGAGGGCAGGATCAGATTGGATATTGGAATGAAATTCCTCCCTGTGAGGATGGTGAGGCCCTGGCACAGGTTGCCCAGAGAAGCTGTGGCTGCCCCATCCCTGGAGTGCTCAAGGCAAGGTTGGATGGGGCTTGGAGCAAACTGCGGTAGTGAAAGGTGTCCCTGCCCAAGGCAGGGGTTCGGAATCAGATGAACTCTGAGATCCCTTCCAACCCAAACCATTCTAGGATTTGTACACTGCAAGCCATGATGGCCGTGAGAAGAAAATAAATATCTTATTTCCCAACTTCCAGCAGCAAGGATTTAATTTCTTCCTAGACACAACCAGATCACACATTTCTACCATTTACAGACCTCCAACTTTGCACAACTTCTCACCACTGACTGCCAATTAACTAGAAGCATCACTGAATACAGAACACACTGATCAGAGCACCAGTGTCATCTCCTCCTTCCCCAAGGCCAAGGAAGGAGAATCATAAGCTTCCAAACAAGCCATCACCCTGGAAGCTCTCATTTCATTTCCCCCAGACCCTGCACTACCTTTGTCCCACAGGCAGTGCCAGGCAGTGGCGCGGGCAGGTGGATCATGTCCAGGTCCCACAGCTGCACCCTGACCTGCCGACTCAGAGGCGAGACTCTTATTTACTCAGTCGATCCCAAGAATAAACTCAAGGAAGGTGTGACCATCCAGGAATCATATATTTTTACTATGCTCTGCTCTCAGACACTTGATGCAGTTCACTGACTGTGTTTCAGCCTCAGGTTAACTTCTGCCAGTCCCAAAAACTTCACTATCAGTTTCTAATAAAGGAAAATGTCAACAGGCAAATACGCCAGAAATTCATTATTTTCAGATACAAAGATATTCTCAACTCTGTAAACCCACTCATAAATAATTCTGATTTATTGTAAATCTGTTATTGTATTCATAAATGCTGGGAAGTTAGTGAACAACATAACTACCAACAAAATATTTTCATAACTTTGCAGGTGCACAAATCACAGCATATGGGAGAGGACTCAAAGGATAATGGAAAATGAAGCAGTTTCAGAAAGCCTATATGAAAACCAGCACCTACCTAGGTGGATAGAAAAATAATTTATTTTCAGTCGACAGGCAATCAAATGCAAAACTCTAGCAGAAAGAGCAGGCAGAGCAATACTACATTAAAAATAGCAATTCCCCCCAAAACGTACAAAAATGAGTCCAACTTTCGATTAGCAGAAGTGACAGTCGGGCTGAAACTGCTCAGGCTTTGAGGTTAAACACAACTGACACAGGCTGCACCTGAATCCAATCACTCCTTGGGCTCTGAGAAGATTCACACGCGAGGACTAAATTTGTCACAAATGGGTTGGTTTCCGATCCTCCTGTAGCCGACTTGCTTTATTCTGACCCCCATTTAACAAATCAACTTAATGGGCACTGGGAGTGCTATAAAACTTAACAATGGAGTGATTTTAACTTTTAAAATATAGTTATGAAGCAAAATGTTGGAGAGCTCCTTCAATACTGGAAATCAAATTAAAACTAGACATTTTTTAACAGTCTTGACAGATATAATCCTAGTTACCATGTAAATTTATGGTAAGCTGCTGTGATATTAGCCACAGGTGCTACTTTTAATATATGGCTTGCATCTGGCTGGGAATAAAATATCTCAAGAGGACTGAAAATGACCTCACTATCAGACAATGGAGAAGAAAAAAAACACAAGACCGCTGTGGCATATAAAAAGCTGGAGATGTGGTCCACAACTGAATATTTACCATAAAATTCATTTTAACTCTGCAGATTGTAAGTTAAAGGATATTATGTTTTCAATACATAAAAGGCGTGGACCTTTTTTAGACAAACAGCCAAAAGATTAAGTACATAAAGTGGCAATGAAATACACTGCCTATATGTATAAAACCAGTTTTTCCAACCTTTGATGAATGTAGAAAACAAAGCAATGTGCCAGGAGTAGAAAAAAGGAAGGATGGATACAGATTATATTGCAGGGACTGGCACCAAGTACTGCCATCAAAAGAAATCAAGAGTATGCATTGCATATCCCACCAAATTCGTTTGGATGTGTAATTGGGATCACACAACAAGAACCATCAATTTAAAGGGACAAAACTGAGCATGTCTCCCTACAGCCAAAGGAAAAAAAATTGGCATCACCAGGAGGGAGAAAAAAAGGCATGCTCTGTCTGATTTTTTTTTCCCAGATTGCAACTAAGAGAGATATCCAATCTGTAAAGGAAATGCAAAGTGAGAATAATAATTTATTTAATATTCCTAGATTTTTTGCACATCTTTAAATATGTTCTCAAAACTCAAGACAAAAATTGCACTGAGACACGTGCCTCTACTCTCAGTGCACACCACTTCCATACCGTCCCCTCTACTCAGGCTCATCTTCCACCTCCATTCTCTTACCCCAAAAGACAAAAAATGTATCTGAAATAGCTTTCAAACTCTTAGAGCATTTGATTTCCTGTCATTTTAGAAAATTACGCTGGAGGTCTTATAGAGACTTCCTATATGATTTTTTTTTTTTAAAACAAACTTAATTAAAAACTTACCCTATAAAAGAAAGCAGCTGTAAATGCTGAACCTGACCATCAGCAAACTTGCCCACCTTTGTAATTTCCTAACTGCATTTGCTGCCTTGGTGTGATTACCTACGGAAACGCAATCACACAGGCAGTTGCCCCTTAAACCCTCTGGTCAAATCCAACCAAGTTTGATGAGAGACATGGAAGTCTCAGAGCTAAGATGTTCTTGCAAATTCAGGCAAAGTGAGCAGCGGGATACAGGACCCAAACAGAGCACTTTGCATCCTGCACTCACACCCCTTCACAGCTGCTTGCCCAGCCCAGGACTGGGCTTGAGATGAATCTGGGAGAAATTCACATCTTTAAAACAGGCCTATCCTCTCTTCCAGATCACTGCTCTCAAGGTGAACTCACCTGGAATGCTGGGAGAAGTTACCAGCATGATCTGGAGGCATAAATTAACTTTCTATCCCAATTTCCAATTTTGTTTGAGCAGACTGGAAGCAGAGGGCTTACTCCACTGGAAGAAGACCATTTTGTTTCAGTAGCACAAAGATCTGAATGGATGAAAGTGTCCCTTCGTGATGCTCCACCATGGCCTGAAAGCCTCACCAGTCACTCTTCTCTGCCCTGCCGCCTGGAAGAAGGGCCCCAGAGAAGCTCCCTGATGTGTCTGTGAGGTTTGTAGAGGCCCACGAGCACCCAGGTGCATAGCAGGGATTGAGACTTGCCACGGAGTGCTCCAAGCCCACCTCCTCTCCAAAACCTCGCTCACAGCCAGACATTCCTGCCAAGCACATGTTCCTTGGGAAAAGTGACTCAACCTGGGTGCTCTTGAGCAAGTGCACCACACTGAGGGTCCTGAAGGTAAAAGACTCCAGTGTTAACTCATCACTGCCTACCTGCCACTCCAGAGTGGCAATAGCTCAGGGCAATTGCAAGGCATAAGGAGGAATGGATACATTGGCAGCATCAGCACAGCTCTTCTGGACACAGCACTCTCCTCTACAGCTGAATTGTGTTTGCCCCTACCACAGGTGTATTTTATTTTATACAAGGTGCAGAATACCCACCCACCAGAAGGCTACCACACATAATGGGAACATACAGCCAATGCCATCCAGTCTCCCAGGACTGGTGCTTGGCGGGCATCCACAGCAACAAAACCAACAAAGGCCTTTCAGTAGTAACCCCAGGCTGGTTTTCAGCTTATTTCAGAGAACTGTACCACCAAAGCCCATTTTCATGAAAATGTATCTTCAGACTAACAACCACCGTCAGTGCTTTCAAATTCTGGGTTACAAACTAATTCCCTGAGCCAGAAGTGTCATTAGCTTGTCAGCCTTACAAAGGCAGCTCACTGCTGATCGCTTTTAACTGAGCTAATCTCAGCCTGAAAGCTTCAGGAATCTAAATAACTCTTGTTTCACAGAAGTTTCATTTCATTCTCATGCTGAAAATAATATACATAAACCAAGCTCATGTCTACACATTTGCACAACTTTATAATAAAAGTTGTGTTTATATTCTTAACATCTGTGGACATACACAGACTTTGTAAACCTGGCATAGATTTTGAAGCCACAGAATTTTCCATGCATCATGAACATTATCTGCAAGAAGCAATAAAAAAAAAAAAGCAATGAATACATTAATCATACCAATATCATCTGCAAAACATAAATTTGAAATACCTTTCATGTCAGCTCAACTACTTTTTTTTGTATTTTTGGGGGTGTTTTTTTTTTCCACACCTGATTTTATACCATCTGTAAAAGGGCAGCAAGAAGATCACAGAGGAAATGACATTTCTCAGTCCTCTGGCTTTTTACTAAACACTTTAAATCCTGTACATAGAATATTTACTACATTAAATGAAAGCAGTTGTACCTACGAGTCCCATTTTTTCATTGCAGGACTAAATTCTCCCAAAGTACAAGGCAGGTATACCTCCACTTTTGTCATTTGTTTCCTAGGTTGTAGTAAACACAGTATTTACTAATAGTCATTATAAATACAAGTGTATGTGCATAATTTAATAAAATTAAGCATACATGCATAATTTTAATTTATTTTCAGCTTCAACTTATCGAAAGGCAAATACCTGCTCTCTAATACCAGGTAAGGATCTAATGCCCTTGGGATCTGCATGTTGAGCCTGCTCCTGGACTACAGGAACAAGAATGACTTCTGCACTCTGCAACTCAAAGGGGACACTGCAATAAATCCATAAAAATCAACAGGTGAAATTCTGCCCTTAGATATTTGCATCTAAGCTTAATCCAACCAGAGCTGCCCACAGCACGCACCCGCGTGGCTTTTTCTCCCAAGTGGGGGCAGAAAGTTCCGTTTTGAAGCAAATTCCCAGCCTCTGCTCTCATTTCTGCCTTACATCCATGAAAGCAGCTAAGAATGAAAGACACTGTTCTAATATCTCCCAAACAATTGAAGTGGTCATTTTTTAAAGTACTCCTATGACTACAGGTACTAGAAGTATAAACATATAGTTCATCATTTACCAATAAGCTTATTTAAATATACTCAACTTCCTATACTGGTATGTGCTCCATTCACCTTCAAACCAGGAAGACATATGGATATCTATCCATGCTGTAAGATAAATCTACACCGTCAAAAAAAAATACAACTTTGTGCATTTTTGTCAAAGCAATGCATTTTCCAGATATCTGCTGGTGCAGGACACTGATTTGTCTCCTTACCTGTCTGTTGGCAGACAGGGACTGTCTAAATCCATCTGATCAAACCAATTTACTCATTTACAGTGAGCAAAACCGCTTTTTAATTAACTTTGGGGGCAACCTCATTTCTAGTTGTGCTGAACCAACAAAGACTTTGACCATAGCCAGGCAGAGATGCCATTTCATGAATATTAAAAGCCAGGAAACCTCAACTCTTCCAAGGGTCACTTCTATCCCACCGGTGTCAAATGCGCCTTGTTCCTGGTTGCTTCAGCCCCCACCTGCCTGCACATCTCACCAAGGCTTCCTTGTGAGCTCCCTCTCATGGGCTTCTCCCCTTCACTGCCCTCTGAATGAACTGATTTGGTTCTATTTGCTCTACATTAACATTCAGGTTAGAAATGTACTCAGGGCTCTGGACATGCTCCCTGGACCAGCACTGTCCTGCTCAAGAGCTGGATTTTCCTGCAGTTGTTTTCTCTTTTGCTTTCACCCAGCGCAGAGGGGCTGGGATCACCTCACCCGCCTTCTCTCTATACTGCCTCGGCTTTCCTTACTGTGACAACTACTGAAACAGAGGAAAAAAGAGCCAGCGTTACAAATCGTTGTTTATACAGCCCACTGTGGTTTCCTAAAACATCTTGTTCTGGGTTTAGGCAAGGCCATGTAAATAAACAGCTCACAGCACAGCTCCTGGTCCCTACACACACCAACAAACCCATGGCATCCCCAAACTGGAGCTTGCCGTGTCCCTCCACAGTGAGGGCAAGAACCGGCTCAGTGAGATCCATCAACCCAAAAAACCCCTGGGAATTCTCTCCCTCCCAAGAAAGAGCTCACCCCTCCCTCAGAAATAAAACAAAAGGGAAATTCATGCTCTAGGAACATGACTTTTTCTAAGCAACATCATGATTCCTCAGAAGAGAATTTTCAGGGGAAAGTAAGATGAACATGGATCTCAAAACAAATTCAGTATTTCTAAACAAGTCTGTAACTGATGTCCGAGACATATGCGAGAGAGATGCGGCTCAGGATCCTGTCTCCAAACAAAAACCCAGTGAGGTAAATAAAAACCAGCACTCTGTGTGCCAAACACACTGCAAGATCAGCTATTACAACTCAGTCAAGGATATACCAGAACTTTGTCTTCCTGCTTAGAAGGTGAAACGCGTCCTATTTTCCCCTCCTTACTCGCTAAAAGTTTCTGTTCTTTCTTATATTTACCCATTTTTCTCATGTATTTCCCTGACAAAGATGATCCCCACTGCCCATCAGTTATGTATTTCCAGCATTTACTTATGAGTGCTAGTAATGAAAAAAAAAAAAAAAAGAGGATCAAATACTGCTTTGTCTGATTCCACAATACCAACCTTGACCCTGACCTGAATATTATAATTGAGAAACTGTCATATTAGAACAAATCTACTATCAACTACAAAATGGAATTAATTTACTCCACCTAATGAGATCAGAATCTGAGAGCAATTCATCAGGACAAATCCAAGAGGATTTGGCCCCACCAGGATACTCCCAAACTTCTGAATATAAGTATTTTCCCATCAGGACCATATGGAAATTAAAGCAATTACATTTCTTTTATATTAAAAGCAACACACAACAATCATTACCTGATTAAAAGTTTTGAAATTGAACTCCTTGTAGATGGCATCTCTTTCTCCCAGCTCAGACCAGCCTGAAGCTTTGAGATCCAGTAAAACTTGGTTCCTTTCCTCTGTTGTCAACCAGTGAGACTGGGAGGACTATTGAGCGGAAAAAAATAAAGGCATGGCACGAGTGAGGCTGAGGTTCTCTTTTGTACAACAATAAGAAAACCACACGATGAAATTGTGGCGATGTATTGTGCAAAGGTGAGGATGTGGAAAATTCACTGTGCAGTTTCTTACTGTTTGTAATTTCTCAGACCAGTTTAACCTAAACCAACCAAACCCTGCCATTTCTCTTTGGGCAAGTAAATTTGGCTAAGTGCTTTTCGTGAAAAGCAACAAGCTCTTTCCCAGGAATGAAGATGGACACCAGCGTACCTGCACCCTTGGTCATCTGAATTATGCAGATGTTTTAACACCACATTTAATTTTCAAATATTCCACTCGGTCTGATAATTAAGGGATGATTTGTATTATCTGATAAATGTACAATTATAAGGCTAAAAGAGATATCAGGAAATACCTATTTCAAAAGGGAGAAGAAAAACAGGAGATTGCACTCTACCTACTTCGTATTTTATGTTTTTAAGAAAACAGGAATGGACTTGAAGACAGCAAAGACTGTGGAGTTCTACAAGGAACAAAGAGCTTTATAACTAAATTAAAAGAAAAAAAAGACAATACAGACACAATTATAAGAAGTTTGACATTACTGGTAAAAGCACTAGCTTCTGCAAAGCACCAGTGTTTAAGTATGGCGTACTTGAAGCGACAGGAGTCCTCCTGATGCCACTGGGAGCACAGACACAACAGATTAACACTCTGCTTATACATATGCTACATATCTGAATCAGGGGCTGAACCACGCACAAGGCCAGACCCAAACACAGAGGAATGTTCTGTGGGGCCTTTGGAAGAGGTTTGATACCTTTTCTAGAAGCAGGGACTAAGAGCATGAGCCCTTCCTCAGATGATACATTCTGAGAGATGGGTCTCAGACTCTCATGATAAAGGCAGTGGTTTAGAGGGAAGAACCTTTCTCCCCAGTACAGCTACATTCAGATTGTTTTAGTATTTATTTTAGCAGCTGGCCCAGCTTTGTGAGGTCCTCCAGAAAGGCCGTTTTTCTCCAGGAGTTCGCTCAGACATGGGAGGGCAGTGAGGACCTGCCGCCAGCTCAGCAGCTCACAGGATTTTTTACCTTTGCCAGCCGGTGCTCCAGCGGGAGCCCCGGTGCCACCAGATGGGGCTGTGAGTCTGAGCAGAGCAGGAATTAACGCGATTAATGCGACCTGAGCAAGGCCTTAAGACGCAGGAGGACCAAGGAGCAACATTTTCATCAACAACATTGGATAAAAAACCCCAAATGAGGTAAATCAATCTAACAGCATCACTGTTGCTATTTGTGTTTAGGGGGACAAAGAGATGTAACGAGAGATGGGTTTTACAGGTCCCAAACCGAACTAATTTAGGCTCTGGGCTTGCAAGAACACAAATTTCAGATTTGCCATTGCTGTAACTGCAGTTGTAGGCATGAATTTCTTACATTCTTTTTTTTTTTTCAAGCATATACAAAAATCACCAAAGCCAAAGGCTGTCTTGAAATGCACTGTTTTATCTGGCACAAGATGAAATTACTCTGCGAATGTACAAAAAGTCATAGGGTCATAGGGGTGGGTGTTTTATTTGAGATAGCAAAGTCCAGGATTGCAACCAGGATGCAACACAAAGTCCACTTCTCTGACTGGCACAGACATGTCCTGTGCCAACTCTGGGGACACTGTGGTGTCTTCCTGACACCTCACGTGACACATGGCCATTGACAAGACAATGCTGTGACTTGAAATTTGATCACAGAGTTTTTAATAGCAATATGGAGACCAAGTTTGATGCAGGCCCTGGTGAACACCGAGCACATTTTGCATTGTGGAGGCCACATCCTGAGTCAGCTCCTCGACACATCATGATGTTCAGAAATGTAGCAGAAAGCAGCTTGTACAAGCAAAAAGATAAAGTGGGAGATTCCGATTGCGTTTCCACGCTCATACCCCTCAGCAGCACGTCAAAGGCATGGCCAGACCCCCAGGGAAGCAGGAACGGGCGCCGGGTGCCAATGCTGACCGAGCACCCGAGGTGTTGGCACCTGACTCACACTCGGGTCAAGGGGCGGTTGGGTGGTGCGCTCGACCAGGGATCAATAACGTTTGTTTGGAGGAAGCTCAGGGAAAAAAGTCATTACATAAAAATTAGAACTAACTCTCATGCCTGAGGGGCGAGGGTTGAACCCTGCACTTACTGTTCATTATCAGCTTTCTGTAAAATAATCGGCCATGAGGTGGGATGGCGGGGGGACACAGGGAGAATCACAGAACGATTTGGGTTGGAAGGGACCCTACAGCCCATTTTATTCCAACCCCTGCTATGGGCAAGGGCACCTTTCACTAGACCAGGCTGCTCCATGCCCCATCCAGCCTGGATGAACACTTTCAGGGATGGGGCAGCCACAGCTTCTCTAGGCGGCCTGTGCCAGGGCCTCACCACTCCCGTGGGGAAGAATTTCTTCCCGATATCCTATCTAACCTTTTATCAGTGTGAAGCCATTCCCCCTTATCCTTTTCCTCCACGCCCTTGTCCGAAATCCTCTCCATCTCTCCCCTAGCCCCTTCACGTACTGAACGGTGGCAACCAGATCTCCCCGGAGCCTCCTCCAGGCTGAGCAATCCCCATTCCCCCAGGGCCGGGGACTGACCCGAGCCCGCGGCCTGTCCGTGAGGGGCCCCTCCGCCCCGCGCCCCCGGCCTCAGCCCCAGCCCGGCCCGGCGCGGTCCCCCCTCACCCTCACCATGGCCGCGGGGCTCCCGACGCCGCCCGCCAACCGCCGCACTCCCAGCAGCGCCCGCCGCAGCCCGGCCCCGCCGCCCCGCATGGCCCCTCCGGCCCGGCCGGGCCCGCCCCCGCCGCGCCCCGCGGGAGGAGCCGCAGCCCGCGGCGGAACCGGGAGCTGCGAGCGCGCCGGGAGCGGGAGAGACGGGGGAGAGAGGAAGGGGAGCTGCCTGCGCCGCAACAGCCGCCCGGGGCGGCGGGTGTACCGACAAAGCGGCCATCGGTCAGCAACGAGGAGGCTCAGGCACCGCATGGCTCTGTGCAACTCCCTGGAAGGAGGTTGGATTGGGGGGAGACCGATCTCTTCTGACGTGCCTGCAGTGAGAGGACCAGAACTGGCCTAAAGCTGAGATAGGAGGATTCAGATCAGATATTATGAAAAACTTGTTCGCTGTCGGGGTGGTCAGGCATTGGACCGGGCTGCCCAGGGAGGTGGTGGAGTTACCATCCCTGGAGGTGTTTAAGAGGCACCCGGATCTGGCGCTGGGTGGTGTGGTTTAGGGGTTACAGTGGCGGTGCTGGGTGGAGGGTTGGACTGGACAGTCTAAAGGTCTCCCAAACTTGATGATTCCCTGATCTGTGACACCCACCTGGGAGGAGAACGGCCGAGCGGAGCTGCCGGCCGCGGCCGCGGGTGGATCCTGTCGCGCTGTGAGCAGGCAGGTGTCATTTCCACCCCACAGGACAGCACTGGAAAAGCCCCGTCCTGTTTGTGAATGCATCCCTGTTTCTTAAGCGTTGCAAAGATGAGCATCGGGGACAATCCAGCCCGGGGCCTCTCAAACGAACCAGATGGCAGAGGCAAGAATGCTCCAATTTATCGCTCACAATCTTTATTAATAACATCTATCCTAGCTTTATCTTTGGTCACACCAAAGTTTCAGTGACAGAAACTAAAGTTTCAGTGCAGTTTCCTTTTTGGATACAGGACCTCTGGTTTCCAGAGGAAAAGAGAAAGCCAGCAGAGAAATACCTGAAGAATCACATTGCAGGGATGTGAGCTCTCTGTCAAGCAGTAAGTTGTAAGACTGGGTTGGTCTTTTTTTAGCCTTAGTTTAATTTGCTCTCTAAAGCTCCCTGTCAGGGTACTCTGACAAGCTTCCACCATGATAAATGCTATGCAATCAAATAATCCAAACCCCACACAACACACCAGTCCATACCTTATCCAAAACCCTCCATACTAATCATAACTAAAAAAACCCATCAATTCTTTATGTAACCTCAAGTGGAGAGTGTGGAACTAGCAAACATGGTACTAGAAATTTAGATAGACATCAAGACTGCTCTTGCTAATTTAGGCAAGTTAGCTAGAGCTGTAGTTCAGAAATTGCATGTTTTTACTTCTGAAAGAAAGCAACTTAAAAGGTTACACTAAAAACCTGATTTATTTTTTTTAAAAAGGACAATTAATACAATTTCATCCAACAGGAATGTGGTAAATTAGTTGTATACACACACAGAAATAGTGATGTGAGCTTGGGAAGTGACTCTAAATCTCATAAAGAACTGCTACTAAGTCAAAACTCAGAGCAAAGTGAATGAGAAAACCAGCACTGAACCCCAGTGCCAGAGGTGGGAACAGTCATCTCCATGGGAGTGAAAAATTATTCAAAACATCTTCATAGTTTATTTTATGGACACTCAACATACCAACACCTCCCTTCACCAGTGTTTTCCTTGCAGTGCCATGCACAGACCAATGTGCTGTAAAAATCTTCCCTGATCTACAAAGCTCAGGGAGCTCTTCAAAAGAGCAAATTAGAACTGTACCACTAATTACATTAAAGTCCATTAAAAAGAAGTCAATCAGAGCAGCTTAATAAATACTTTAGTTCATGTTTTTTCATACTTGTTCACTTACCACTGTAATTGCCACAAATGTGCTTGTTACAGATTCAGTAGTTGATAAATAAAGTCAATTTTTAGTCATTATTATAAATTACAACCAACAAATTCAACAGTTCATTCTTAGGTACTTCTTATCTGTAGAAATTCCCACTTTACCAATAAGTGGAAAAGTCTGTCCCTGTTTCAGCATCTGAGGTTATTCCTGATGTTCGTGCTCTTGTCCCGGGATGAGCCACCGGATGCTCTCGGTGCGAATGGTGGCATACATGACAAAGCCAGCCAGGAAGAGCACAGAGAACAGGAGCAGCCAGTCTATGCCCTTCGTCAGAACGCTTGGCAAGGGCCCTTCCCAGTCTTCCTCTGTCACAGCCACATCGCTTTTAGCTTCTATCCCTAAAAAACAAAGCACTTGGTCAACATTGTAATCGCTAAATACAGAGAAGGTGGTTCTATCTGGAGCTTTGTTCCTGCTCTCAGACACAGGTAGACTTAAAATTTTGGTGAGATGGCCCTTGTACATTAACATATACCCAGCATACGATTTACTTATATAAAAGCTTAGTGATTTTTATGTGTATTTTCATAACAGGAGAAGGCTTGTTCTGTCCTCCCACAGCAGAGCCTTGAGTAAGTTTGTGGGGGTTTTTCAGCACATGGAAATTCAATTTAGAGTGTTTTTTCAGGATTTTCATTTTTGTGCATTTTTGGAAATGCAGATCCACCACACAGCCCTTCAGTGTGGATTAGAAGAGAGCCAGCTGGCTGGCAAAGAGCGTTTAATTTATTTCATTCTCAATTAAATCTTTGGGCAGGAAGATGTGCTCTGTCCTTCTGGCAGCCTCTCTAGCTAAACCCCACTGTTCCCCTTGCTCTGTGACAGCAGCCCAAGGAGCTGAGTTTCTGCTCTCAGCACAGGCTGAAATCCAGCTCACAGCAACAACTGATTACGTTAACCTCTGTTGGGTCCTCTCAGGGTCTTTATGACATTCATTTTAAAGAACACACACACAGGGACATGAAAGCCCAGTTTGGACATTAAAGTCAGCCTGTTCTTCCCACTGATGGACCAGGGCTGATTTACACACCTGTTTGGTTAAAGATGAACTCTTTCAGGGTTTCCAGCGTTCTGTCTGTATGATTAAATCTAGCCATAGGTTTAGCACCTTGGAAAAGGAGGATATTTGGTACAGCCACAGTTCCAAATCTAGTTGATAAACTACATAAAGAAAAAACAAAGCATGAAGGAAATTAAATCTTGTGGAGGAAGAAATAAAGACAGTTACAATATAGAAAGTGTCAGTTTCACTAAATAAAGTTGTCATTTTATGTAGAAAAAAAGTCACTCCTGTTTTTAGAACTCAAAGCTGAGAGAAATAAACTACAGCTAGAGCACAGGGATTGTGAGTTACCTGCTGTGCTGGGATGCATCCAGTGCCAGGAAGTGAAGAGTTGGGAATGCTCGGGGCAAAGAGTTAAAATGAGGTGCAAGGCTGGCAGAAAAGCGGCACCATGGTGTGTAGAACAGGACCAAAGTACAGTCACTGCTATTTGGGTTTAGGAACTCCATCAGGTCCTTGGAGAAAGCACGAGAACATAAACAATTACATATTTAACAGAGTTAAATTCTGTGTAGGGATGCAGCATTCAGCAATCAGTTAGATACTTGGCAATACTGATCATGCTGTGCACCTTTTAAAACAGGTGGAGAATTGTATATAACCTTTTTTAAATATTGTTTTCAAGTTCATTACTTAAAAATATACATACACATAACTGTAAAAAGAAATGAGCTGGCACTAACTGCCATTAACGATTTCCAGGAGAAATGCCAGTCCACACAGCAGGAAAGCTGGCAGTGCCCTGCAGGCACAGAGATGACACACACCGGCACATGAACCGAGCCATAACTCCATTTTTTTCCTGCTCAGAATGGCCCGAAAAGCCTCCTTGCCCAGTCATATCTTTTCTTCGGTGGAACTGAGAACGTTACACGAGGAAATTCACTAAGTCAAGCACTGAAAGCAACAGGCTGACGGGGCATCTTCCACCACCCTCACGGGTTCACACCAACCCCGGGCAGTGAGCGGGCCACCCGCGTACCTGGGACACGTTCAGGATCTGCAGCGTGAACCGCTCGATGCCCGTCGTGTTCCTCTCCTCGCAGTTCACCTTGGGAGCCTTGGCGCTGTCGGTGCCGTTCTGCTCCTCGGCGGGCCCGGGCAGCACGGGCTCCAGCACGGGCTGCTCCCGGGCCTGGGCGGCCGCGGGGCCGCTCCCCGCCGGCCCGCACGCGTCGCCCGCGGTCGCCCCATCGCAATCCCCAGCCGGGCCGCCGCTCGCCTGGGCCGGTACCGCCGACAGCAGCACGGGCGGCTCGGCCGCGGCCCCGCTGCCCAGCATCGCGTCCGCCATCTCGGCCGTGCGGTACCGCACCGGCTCTGGGCCGCCCGCGCTCCGCTCCGCCGCCGCCCCTGCGGGGAGAGAGAGGGACGGAGGGAGGTGTGAGCTCCGCGCCCCGTCCACCACGCGACCGCGCACCCAGAGCCCCCCGGCCGCACCTGCGGGAAGGGTCGCACCGAGCCAGGCCAGCGCCAGCAGCAGCCGCCACATCCTTGCCCACAACCCCGGCCCCGGCAGGCGCCGCCGCGTTTCCCCGGACAACGATCGCTTCCGCCGGATCCCCAGGACACTTCCAGTTCCGCTGCCGGTCGTATTTCCGTGGGAAGAGGTCTTGGGGCGCGGGGGTGGAGTAGGGACTTGTTCGGGTGGGGTTCAGCCCTACTCGTGTAGATACAAAGCGGGTTTAACCGAGTTTTCTCGCGGCCCCGCTGAAACTTGAATTGGGATTGTTCAGCCTGGCGAAGAGAAGGCTTCGGGTGACCTAATTACGGCCTCCCAGTACCTGAAGGGAGTTTACAGAAAGGATGGGACAAGACTTATTTACAAGCGTATGTTGTGACAGGACAAAGGAGAATGGTTTAGATTAGATATTAGGAAAAAAAAAAACTTACTAAAATTATTTTAAGAAAAAAATTACTGTGAGGGTGGTGAGGCCCTGGCACAGGTTACCCAGAGAAGCTGTGGTTGCCCCATCCCTGGAATTGTTCAATGCCAGTGTGGACGGGGCTTGGAGCAACCTGGGATAGTGGAAGGTGTCCCTGCCCATGGCAGGGGTGTGGAACAAGATGTTCCTTAAGGTCCCTTCCAACCCAAACCATCCTATAATTGTGTCCCCGCCTTGCCGGGCTGAGCCCGCAGGCTGTGACCGGAGCGGCTGCCCGGGCCGGGTGTCGGGCTGCTGATGCTGCTGGGGGCATTTCATTGTTGATTTAAATTAGTTCAGGTCGAAAATTCTTGCAGAGAGGCAAGTGCCATCCAATGGCTTCGGCAGGATGCTGTGACTGAGCAATAACTGAGGGCGCACAAGCGCACCCTGTAACTCATCCCGAAGCCGGTTCTGTTACAAGCCGGTGTTGCGGCCCCAGCGGCTCCGGTGACCAGCACAGCCGCCGCTGCCTGACGAAGGATTTGTCTACTCCCACCCACGTTAGGGAAGAACGGTCCCGTTTGGGAGCTGTTTGCACACAAACTGTGCCTTAACCTACAGCAGGCTGGGGTAAAGGTAAAACGTAGCAAACTCAAGACGTATTTTTAAAACTAAAAGGAAGAATTCTTGTCAACCAGAGCTCCAAAGCAGAAAGGCAAGATAAATACTCCCATATTCATTTTTAGGAAATTATATTTTTCCTGTTGCAGAATTGGTTTTTACTTTATTTCAGTTCAATAGTGAAGCCTCAAGACTATCTGGGGCATTTTGAAAATGAACACACTACTTCAAGTGCCGATACAATTTTTAACACACTTCCTTAAAACTGCCAGCAGTGCACAATGAGATTTTGCCAAAACTCTGCATCTGTCAAAAACTGATAGTTATGACCTAGGGGAGCATGAACCATGCACATTGGAAAAGGGCAGGAAAAACCAAGTACATGTGTATAAATGAAAATGGGTGTAATATATTACAGAATTTGACTTTGTTTTTAGTCAGGTGTACTTCTCCAACTCTGTCATTCCTTACAGCAGACATTTTCTCACTCGAAGCTTCTTCTTTCAAAGTCCAATTTGCATAAGCACTAATAATGAGGACATAATAGTCTAAAAATAGAAAACATGAGGTTTGCACATAGAGGGAAAATATTTAATTAGATCAGCTGATACAGAGCAAGCCTGAAAGCAAAAGCACAAAGGGAATCCAAACTGGTGCAGTCTAGCAAAGAAAAAGCTGCCCCATTCTCCCTTTTCCTTATGTTTGAGTTTAGTCAAAGCAGCATTTTCAACTTGAAAACGATTTTTTACTGTGAATTTAATCCTAACATAATATCCTTCCTGCCATAGCACAAATCAAAATGGTCCAGGTTTTTCATGGTGACTGTAAGTAATCCATGTTTAACAGGTACGACATCACTAATTCACGTGGTACTCCTTGTGCTACTTAGAGCTCAAACCATGGAGATGCAGAGGCATAAAACTGCCAATCCACCCCCAAAACAAGCCCTGGTGTCTCACCATACACATAACTGAGGTTATTAAAAGGCAGAACCATTTTAAAGATTCCTTGAAGATGTGCAGCTTGTGTAACTGATACCCCAACACTGCTAGTCTGCCAGCCTGAATAAATCCTGAACTGCTCCTGTCATCAGAAACCACATCTGGCCTCACACACCACCTGTGCACTGAGGGAACAGACTCCCTGCAGCTTCCATCCTTCCATTCATTCCATGGCAGAGAACACAGAGGCCATGGAAGCAGTCAAGCAACTTCCAAAACACCTGAAAAAGCTGTATTCTTGTTTGAACAATTTGTGACTGATATAATATCTAATACTTAAAACTTTCCTTACACCAAATAATGCATGTTACTCATGCAGTCATGTCCAGGAACTGATTTTTAGACCAGTATGTAGCAGACTGCTGCTGAACATATCCAGTCACCTTGAATGCCAAATATTTAGAATGGCCAACCAAAAAAAACCCCAAAAAACCAAACTAACCAACCAACCAACACATCAGATGTCATTTTCAGGTAAATTCAAAAAGTCTGCAAAATAACTGCAACTGACATTTGGAATGTTCCAACTCCAGATGTATTCAAGGCCTTTGAAAGTTCACGGAAAAGAAAGCAAAGGGTGCTGGAGAGCAAACAGAGGATGCAGGCCTGGGAGTCTGGACTGCAGCTTCTGGTAGGTAGGACTGCCTGTTCTTCCCCAAAGTTATTGAAAAACTTCAGTAAAGAGAAAAAAATTAAAAAAAAAAAAAAAAGAAGTGTTAAGTGGCATACAGAAAACATCTTACCAACACAGATAAATTGGAATATTGCTGGAATACAGGGATAAATATGTCTTACTCATCACAGAATAACCAATTATGATCACCATTCCATGAAAAGTTTAGTTTATGAGTACTTGCAAATTTATTTCCATGTGCAGCAGAGGAAAAGTTAGCAGTTGACTATTTATCCATACAGGGTTATAAGCTCCTTTCCTCCCCTTTTCTCCTGTTTGAGTGAAAGGACAAGAACAATTAAGTTATTGTCACACTGTTTTCAATTCATTAAAAAACAAGCAACATTCCTCTATTTCCTGATGCCTTGCCACTCATAGAGTCTTTTTGCCTTAATGCAAATATACATAACATGCCTGTAATAAGCAGGTAACACTGTTAACTGGCATCTTCAGCCAGAATTTAAAAGATATTAAAAAAAACAAAACAGGGAAAAATGCTTAGGTTTTAAAGTATTAACTTTATTAATAAATATACATCCATATGATGATGTAAATACAGATCATGAACACTACTCCATTCCCATACACATAATTGCACACGAGTAGCTCAAGTTCATGGACATAAAAACATACACAGTATCTAATCAGGCTTTTTACAGCAGAGGACAGGGTGCTGATACTAGTTATTTAACAGATTACTGTTACCCCCAAAGTAAACCTGTGGAAAAGCAAATGATGAAAGATTGAAGTAACAGAAAGTGGTTCAAATTTTAGAATACAGATTCTTCTATTTGGAAAAAAAGTCACAAGGAGAAAGGTCTAGTCTCTACTAAAGTCATAAATATATTTAAGCGGTGTTAAAATATATGCATTAAAATAGAGAAGAGTAAACTTTTGTAATCAGAAATGAAGTTTACAGTTCCAAGTATTTATGATTGTTATCAGCTGTTTTAACTGTCAACTCTAAGGGTAGCATGAAACATTATTATACATATAACAAAGAACAGCAGAGTCACAGCTAATGAAACCATTGCACAAATGACTTCACATTCCTCTGCCTTTTAAAGCTCTTCAAAATGGGGGAGGGAGTTAAATTCTCATCTGAATTGCTCTGCGTATTGTAGTTCCAGGTAATTCTTTTCACAGACACATCACTTTTCACTGACAAGGCTTGGTTTTGTCCTGACTGAACATTAAGATCCTTCAGACAAAATGAAAATATATTCATTCAGAAGAGAGATCTTTAATGGCTCTAGTTAATTTGATTATTTTAAACTAAATCCAAGATATAAAGAACATTGCTTTAATGACAAAGCTAAGTGCTGATTTTAAAAATACCATCTTTGATATCAAAGTCAGCTGCTTCTGATGGTATCTGATTTTTTCCTGACAAAATATGGTGCTAGCATCTTGAATCTGTCCAGTGCAAGACTTTATAGTAGCAAAATTATTTGGTTTTAAAGTTTAAGTAAATTTAATCAGAAAATGAATAGTAGTTACTATATGTATCTTAAACAGTGAACTTTATAGCATCATTAAGGAATAATAGCAAGCTAATACATTTCATTTATGTATAAATAAGATGTTAGAAACCTGATAATTAAAAGAAATTATTAAACTTGACATGTCAGTCTTCTGAACAGTGTTAACACACAACAGTGATCCTAGCTTATGAATAGCTGAATTATGATATATAATATAAAATAAGCAATTTACCTTACAAGTAATGTTTTCATACTATGGGGGGAAAATGCCAGTTTTCCCATTGGTACTAATAAAGTTTAGGCATTAACATGCTGTTTCAGTGTTTCTCATGGACAGAAAAGTGTTGAAAAAAGCACAATGTATTCTGCAGAGTATACATAGAAAGAAGTATTTGAAAATTCCATTTCTAGTCATTTTGAATCTCCTCTTTTTTTCCTGCCCCTCACTGCATGGCACCAGTAAACTCTAGTCAGATATAAAATAAAGCAGAATTAGGAAATGCCAGCAGTGCACTTCTGGTCTCCTTCCTAAATCTAGAGTGCCAAGGAGCCCACTGCGGGGTCTCTGACCACTCTTCTACTTGATGCTCATCATTTCACAACTGACAACATTAATTAGTTTTTACTGGGATTATATTTCATCTGATATAATTAATAAACACTGTAATGAACAGAAATTGCTTAGGTGATTTCATTATTTCATCAGCATACTTGAATACAAATTATACTAGCAGAACAGCAATACATCTGCATTATCTCCTGACACACAGCACAGCACCATTGAGTGGATGCACAAGTGAGGAACAGACAGGAGCAAACAGGATCAACGGGAGGAGGTAAGGAGTGGAGTTTCTCCAAGGTACAGTGGTGACATGCAACACGTTCCTTGCCAGCGAGGTGTGACACTCCTGCAGTTATACATTCAGCTGAAGAGGACTGCTTGCCCAGCTGAGTTCAGGAAAGAACTTAAAGAAGTCTTTTGTTGAAAAATTATCTGATTAAAAACAGCCAATAGAACACAGATCCTGAGGGTGAATGAACTCACGTTAGCACTTTGCATGTGTCAGAAGTTACATCTTCTGAGAGAGAATGCTAAATTTCAGACTTGCGAGTTTGTTGAGGAACAGAACGTACAACTGGATTTCAGAGCTTCAGCATGAAGAAACTATTCCTTAGTAGCAATTTAGCTGCCATTAGTTCATCTATCGACTAAGGAGCCATCCAGTATAAGTTGAGGTTCATTGTCTTAGTTGCCAGTGCATACACAGTTCCCCCAAAACAATTCAACACACCTATTGTAAAGTACAGCAAAAGTCCAGCTCAATATGTGTTAGGCATCACTGGAACACCTGAAGGCTTGCTGCTTTTTTCCTGATAAAAAAGGTATGAAACATGACATCTGTTTCTTAAGTTGTCATCACTGAAATCAAGAGGTCTAGTCAAAATGACAGCAGGCCAGAATAGCATTTATATTAACAAAAATTACCATCATCATTACCCATTCAGCACAGGCTCAATTAACCCAAATTTTTATTCTCCCCAAATCTGCAAACTCTATATATTCCCCCTCCCCAGATATTTCAAGCTACAAATTTATCATAAAGTCATTTTATATATGAAATGACTTAAACGCAAACTTTCTTCCAGATTAAAAAAAAAAAAAAGTTTTAGTTTCAGTAAAATGAATTTAGAACAAACAATATACAACATTGAGGACTGATTTTTTTTTTCTTTTGAAGTCTGGATGAAAGTATTTTACCCACTCACACTCACACATTCTCCCACACTTAAAAAAAAATTACACACACCCAGTTGAAAAATGGAACATTTCTTTTGGGAGGAGGGGAGGTTTTAGTTTGAGTCAAGAAAGGTATTTATAGTTAACCAACAACATTTTTTTCCGGCTTGCATGCATAGATGAACTCTATATCTGGGGTCTAGCAGTGCAGTAAACTGCATCCTGTTTGCATCAGCTATACAGTTTGCTTTTATAAATCATGAAAATGGTGTCCTTTGGTAGATATATAAGCTTCCACAACTTAAATATAGTATAAGTGTCAAACAACGAAATAACTATTTCCAGGAATATCTGGCAAAACTGAGTCTAAAAATTTGGCAACAGCATCTGTTTAAAAAGTTTAATTTGTAAACATTATATGTTATTACTTTAAAAGCTATTAAACTGTTGCCATCTAAGCACAGATTTGAAAGGCAAAAGCCAGCGTAAATACCTATTTACAGATTTAAGAACATACTGTTTAATATTAATCAAGTGCCTAACTAGAATGAACAGTACTTAATTTCTTATAAAATATTTCAAATTTCAAAGAATTATTTGTGGTTTGGTATATGTACTATTAGGCATTTCAAAATTACCCAGCAGAATCCTGTAACAGTGTAACTAAAAGAACAACTCTCACCTAAAGGCAAAGTAACTTGTCTTTGTAAGGCGCTGTGAAGCTGTAATGCACGGTACAAATACTCAGGTTTCTTTAATATCTTCAAAAATATTTTTGGAGCATTAGTTGAAATTCACTTAATGCTACAACTCCAGAAATAAAAGCTACTGGAAATCACTTTAGAAAAAAAGGGGTTTTTTTGTTTAAGTTTTTAAGTATATCTGAGGTCTTTAGAAGGTCCTGCAGAAGTGGAAAATGTGGCTTGCCATTTTCTTTATCAATTTTTATCAAGTAAGAACTTAACTGGTTAAGTTGCTTATTGTGGGGCAGGCCACATCATGAACCATCAGACAGCTAATTTCTGTCCTCCTTATTTCAATTATTTAATTTATAACTACACATCTATATTTATGAGAAACTGAGCTTAAAACTAGGGACATGGACATTACTTAAGTATGGACACCAAAGCATAATGTATAATTTCAGACTTCCTTATAAATTATGATTTAAAATCAACGGAAGCCTCTTTAAACCAAAGCCTTCTCAACATTCTGTAAAACTTATGAATTGCACACGTAGGCTACGGCATTACTGTAATAAAATCTAGAAACTCAGACTTAGGCAAACATTACAAGAAAACTCAAGAAACATGCCCAAAATCAGCATAAAGCAGATAAGTCAGGAGTTATTCATTCCCTCCTTTCATTCATTAGGCTGTTTGATTTTGCTGCTAGTTTCACCAGCAGCATGTACTCCTCTGTTATGCACCATAGGGTAAGGAAAAGCTGCACTGCCACAAGTATAATTTAGATTTGCAAGCCGTGATAGAGCTTTAATGCTACCTGGAGGTCTGCCTGGGCTGACTTTGTATCCTGCTGCTTTAGTTGTACCCAAGGGTCTGCCTGGACTTGTCTTAAATCCAGCTGCTTTGGTGGTCCCCAGGGGTCGACCTGTGCTCGTTCGGTACCCTGCTGATTTCGTGGTCCCTGACGGCCTTCCACGTTTCCCGGAGCGGTTGAGGTTTTTCTTTTTCTTTAGTTCATCTTTTGTCTCTATATTCCTGCCACTTGTGGTCTGCAAGTGGGATTCATTCAAGGCGTCTTGTCTCTGGCAGGCAATGGGTTTGTGGCTGACTGCATGGCTGTACTTGCTCTGCTGTGTGGCGTAGAGGTCAAACTGATCTGCAGCCCTTACATTGTCTTCGTTCAGGCAAGAGCTCTTGCCGGTCCCACAGAAAGCTGGATTACTGCTGGCAACAGGGTGCATCATTTTCTACCAAAAATAAGAGAGAGAAATATGTATCAATATATCATAATACTGCAGCATTCCACAAAAGAGAATCTTTCAAAAGCCACCTCTGTTTCTTAAAATTAGTCTGAACTACTTTGTCTATTTTTAGTAAACAGTATTGATGTCAGTAAATTACTTTTAAAATGAGTTTTATTAAGCCTTCACTTGAGGTTCTGCACAGTAACCTTTACACATAGTTAAAAAGGACAGTTTAAACCATGTATTATTCACATAGGTATACTTAGGGAAGAAGTAAGTTAAAAAACTGAACAACAGCATTTGAGCAACCAAGAGCTATAATATTTGCTCATGATTGATTCCAAAACCTTTCTAACCAAATCTCATCTGAATTTTAGTTGCTTTAGCTCTAAGATTAATATGCGACTCAGCTGTAAGCCAAGGAAAGATATAACTCTTTTGGAATAGTAGATATAGGATCCTAAAGATTTTTTGTTTGCTTAACTGCAGCAAAAGAATGAAGTGCTAATCAGTTTTGTTATTTCCTATCACAATTAATGTCAAAGAAAGGAATACATAAGGCATTTGGCAACATAGTTGGGAAAGCAGAGGGAGGAAATGAATTTGTAACTAAGTACAAGATGCTGGATTGCAGAAATGCCACTGCTATCCTAGTTAGGAGAGAACTGCTAGCACTGAGATATGTTGATATTGTTGGCAATACCAATGACTCTAGGAAATAAAGCAATTTTATCTCCCCTTCAACTATACTGGTTCTACAACTTAAATAAGCTGCAAATACTCAAAGTTTAAGAAAGAAATATTTAGCCATGCTGAAGACAAGATTAAACCAATAAATACCTGGCCTGTCAGAGTGTTTCTGTGTCTTACAGTTACACTTAAGACACCAAATATGTCTTCCCATGGTAAATTTATCAAGTAGATAAGGTCTGGAAGATTTATTATCTTTTCCCTACAATAGCTCTGGAATATCACCTACAGCAACACAATTTAAACTCTACCATTGATTCCTGAATTTATTTGGCAGTTATGAATGTTTCCTGCCAGCCAGAGAGAAAGCACACAGCACAGACAGTCTATTTACCCCGGAGTAAATCCCCGTGCTCTTTTCTCCTGATTACAAACGGTACATTCCCTGGTGGAACACTCCATCTACCCTGGCTTGTCAAATGCACATTACAGTGTGCATTACTCTTCTGCAAATATATGAATACGGGTTTATGTCAAATAGGGAAATTATGACAGTAATATAGTTTAAATATTAGATGTTCTAGCAGAGATAATTAAAGTGCTACAATGCTGGTGCATTGCATGGGGTACAGTAGAATAAAAGTGAAACCACTGTTATCGCAGCTGTTAACTTGCAAACAAAACAACTAAGAATAGCTTGCAAGCCTGCACTTAGCAAAGGACAAAGGAAATAAGCTCAGGTCAAGAGACCACAGACTTTTCTGTGCAGCAATACAGAAAGAAGCTTAAGGTTTTCGACAATTAGCAGTTAAAAAAATGTTACCTTTCTTTAACCCTACTAGAAAAGTGCCTGCAATAGCACAAAAAATACCTGAGATTTTTTCACGATACATAATTGCAAACATGAGGGTTCTATAATATCCTTTTGCTGTGGAGAGAGTAAAGCCCAGCGGCTCTTGAAAGGCTGTTCTGCTGTTTGTTGATCCACTAGAGACACTTGGAGTGGTG